>NC_134588.1:33631331-34876331 GCF_037038515.1 Microtus pennsylvanicus | reverse complement strand
GACAACAGCTTGCACAATAGAAAGTATCCAGTCACTTTTTAGAATTTTTTTAATAGAGCTATATAGTTTTCCTATTCTCTTCTTTCTCCCTTCTCCCCTTCCATTCTGTCACCTGGACCCCCATACTCACAAATCTCTGGAGCTGTGAATTGTAGTCTGGTTATCCTTTGCTTTGCTTTATGTCTTCTATCCATTGTATAGTTTCTTGAGTGAGTACAAAATGTGTTTGTCTTTCTGAGTTTGGGTTATCTGATTTCTCCTAGTCCATTCATTTGCCTGCAAATTTTATGATGTCATTGGTTTTTTTTACAACTGCAAAATACTTCATTGTGTAAATGTACCACATTTTCCTCATACATTCTTCAGTTGAGGGGCATCTAGGTTGTTTCCAGGTGCTGGCTATTAAGAATAATGTTGCTATAAATATTGTTGAGCAAGTTTCCTGTAGTATGATTGTGCATCCTTTGAGTATATGCCCAAGAGTGATATCGCTGGGTATTGAGGTAGATTGATTCCCAATTTCTGAGAAACTACCATATTGATTTCAAGAATGGTTGTACAAGATTGTACTCCCACCAGCAGGGAAGGAGTGTTCTACTTGCTCCATATCCTCTCCAGCCTGTCTCCTCACATTTTTTACCTTAGCCATTATGACAGGTGGAAGACGGTAGAGTCATTTTGATCTGCATTTCCCTGATGATTAAGAATGTTGAGTAATTCCTTAAATGTCCTTTGACCATTTGAGTTTCTTCTGTTGAAAATTCTGTTTATTTCTCCACCCCATTTATCATAAGATTATTTATTATTTTGTTGTATAGTTTCTTGAGTTCTTTATATATTTTGGAGCTCTGTTGTAAAGGAGACTGTTTGTTGGTTCCCGGCTACTCAACTCCAAAATAATCACACAGAAACTGTATTAATTAAATCACTGTTTGGCCCATTAGCTCTAGCTTTTTATTGGCTAACTCATATATATTTATTTAACCAATTTCTATTAATTTGTGTATCACCACACTGCTGTGGCTTACTGGCTAAATTTCTGGTTTCTGTCTGCGTTGGGGCTACATGGCTTCTCTCTGACTCTGCCCTCCTTTCTCCCAGAATTCAGTTTAATTTTTCCTGCCTACCTCTGTTTACTCTATCAGGGGCTCAAGACAGTTTCTATATGCATTAGCCAATAAAAGCAACACATGGTCAGTAGAAACTCCCACACCACAGATCAGCCCTCTGTCAGATGTGGCAGTTGAAGATTTTCCTATTCTGTAGGTTGTTGCTTTGTCTTGCTTCTCTGATTCAGGAGGTCCCATTTATTTATTTTTGTTCTTGCTCTATGTGCTACTGATGTTATATTTAGGAAGTTGTCTCCTATGCCCATGTATTCAAGGCTACTTCCTATTTTCTCTTCTATAAGGTTCAATGTAACTGGCTTCATGTTGAGGTCTTTCATCTACATGGACTTGAGTTTTATGCAAAGTGATAGATATGGATATATTTGCAATCTTCTACATATTTTGACATACAGTTATGCCAGCACCATTTGTTAAAGTTGCTTTCCTTTTGCCATTGTACCTTTTTGGCTTCTAGTGTCCAAATAAATATGTAATTTCTCTGGTGAGAACCAGCAGAAGTTACCCTCAGTCCAGTTTTTCATGAGGTGACTTGAACAATTACCTTTTCAATGATATTTGGAAAATAATAAAATAAAATAGACTTGAATCTGCAAAAATGATGAATAAGAATTAAAAAGTAATACATTATGAATATTATTTAAATAATAAGATCTAATATACTCTTAATTTTCATATTTTGGTTGTCTATATACTTTTGATTATTTTGCTATAAACCTCAATTTATTAATAACTTCACTAGAGATAAAGAGGAAAAACATCTATTTTGTATAGCTGATTAAAATTTTTTACTTGTTATCAAAATATTAGAAAAGTCAGAATCTCACCATCCATGATTTGTAATGTCTGTACATTTTAGTATTATCAAAGTTTAAAAACATTCTGTCCATTTTATCTAATAAAAAGAACAAAACTTTAGGACGTTAAGGTAGCTGTTGTGACATGATTAGCAGTAAGCACTCTGAAATGAGGTTTTATAATCTGTTCTTTTATCTCTTGTGGGGTGGAGTTGCAGACTGAAGAAATAGAGAGTTGAGCAAGCATTTATCACTGCTTTCTGCAACCGCACTGCGGTCGCTAGGTGACCAGCTGCTCCTGATCCTGTGGCTGTCCTTACCCTGCTATGTCTATGGCAAGTGTGAGTCAAAACAAACCTTTCCTTCCTTAAGTTGCTGTTGTCATGTGTGTTGTCACCACCCACAAGACAAAACACTCTTCTAATAGCTATTGACAATTGGGTCTCTACACACCAGATTAGGAGGCAAACCATCGGAAAATATCTATCTGTATAGATTCAATGTATGATTTGGGGGTACTAGAGCCCTGAGTTTAGCATACCACTGCAGAAAGTTCTTGTGGCCTTAAGAGAACGTTTAAATGTCCTGTGCTCAGTTTACCCATTTATATGATTGATAGAGCAACCGTTTAAAAACCCAACACAGTATAACATCATGGGACTACTCGTATTACTTCCTAGCTGGATTCCATCATTAACATGCGCAGGAATAACTAAAAATTGTCCTATATTCAAATTGAATACTGTATAGAACAATCATTAACAGCCAGGAGCCGTGTCTTATAATGGGGTGCCCCAAATAAAGTTCTGACTAAAGGACTCTAACTAAACAAAAGAGTAAATTGCTCTCTCCTATTTACATACACTGAGTACAGACAAATACAGTCCACGTTCTTGGAGACACCGACTGTGGGTGGAAACTGGGAGAGCCAAGCAGATAGAAATGAAGGCAGAGGTAGCAAGTTTGGCAGTTAGGCATTGATTATCGGCCTGGATTCTGCTTCATTGCAGCAACATGCTACTGACACTTTTTGTACCTCCACATTCCTTACCATACGATAGCTCAATGTTAGAAAATCAGCATTTCAAATGCTTGATTTTTGAGTTTTTAGTTTATATCCAAGGAAGCATGGAAAAGTTGGCTCACACATATAAAAAGAATTCCTTGGAAGACTAATTTCGTGAATTCGGAAAAGCAGTTCCCTCCTTTGTGTGATCATCTCAGCAAAGTTTCTTTACTGGTCCCGGGTGTCGGTCCTCAAAACCTTACCTAAGGGAAATTGCCTAAATGATTTTTAAAAGGGCCTTCATTGCTTTCTGTTGTGTGGTTATGAAATCCAGAGGCGATCACCAGGCTCTCACATTCCGAGAAACCTGAACTTGTTTCCAAAGAAAACAAGCTGGCATTTACAAGAACAATTCAGCAGGTCACAGGCAGGGCACAGCAAGCGCAAGGATCAAACGCCCACGCTGCTAGCTGGACTTGTGGTCTACCCTTTTAGCTTATTTTGCAGTAGTTGCTGGGGAGGGGGGTGGGCGGAGCATCTAGTCATCCTGATTTCTTAAACAGACTTTCAACTTCCCTTTGGAGCAAGTTTTTTCCTGCAGTAACCACAGTTCTTAACAGAGGAGAACTGGATGGTGCTGTACTTCTCTGCGTCCTAGAAAGATCCAAAACATGAGACTATCAGCAAGAATTATCTGGCTTATGTTATGGACTGTTTGTGTAGCACAAGGTAAGTTTTAAACAGATTGCCGTTCTCCATTCTGGCTGAGCCGCACTACACAACATTTGCAGATAATAATTCTCATAGCAATCATTCAAATGAAGTCTAGAAAATGTGAAGGAATTACTGGTCTGTAGCTTAATGGCTTTTGGTGGTAAGTTTAAAAGCTGCAAGCAGTTCATTTGATTGCTGTAATTGATGGTTCCTCCCGATGTAAAACACAAACAGTGCTTGAAACATGTTTCTGCAGTCCATAGTTCGGTATAGTCATTTAACTTTTAGTCATCATGAAATACAAACCCCTTCTTTGCATGAGTGTCCCTGAAATACTTCATGTAAAACTAGTGAGAAATATGTTAATGCCTGTACTTAGTGAAAGCTTTTGACAGTTTTTAGTGAGTGGATTTATTTCAGGCATAATTCTAATGCTTCCTGAAATCATTACTAACAACTGATACTGCCGTGGCTTTAAAGTTTTGCACATAAGAACAGCATGTATGATAATAAAAAGATTATAAAATTTGATGCATAATCTTTATATAATATGTGTAAGATCTTATTTATTTGGTTTCTGTTTTCCCATAAGTATTTATGGAACGTACAGCTTGTGAAAGCCATTTGTTGACTGGGTAGTCATGAGTGTTGGCACTTCCCCCATGTCAATAGCAGAAGTTCTAAGTCTATCATTCAGTTCAATTCCATCAAAACTGTTCCCTTTATCCAATGAAGGGGTTCACTTTCCTAGTTCATGGTAGGTAACTAGTGATTTGATTAGTATTCAATTAGCTTTTTTTTTCATTTTGTATTTTTTAAAAGAGGGTGCAGCCAGTTTGTCCGTGAACTCACTGTAGTCCTCCTGTGTCAGCCCTCTATGTGCTGAGGTTACACAGGTGCTAGTAACTGCCATACCTGACTTAGCACTTGTTATATCAAGTGAATAACACAACACTAATCATTTTTCCAGACGTTTCACTTTGCAATTTGTGCCTTTGCTGTAGAATTTTCACTGAAGAATATTAACACACAAGCTCTAACTGGATATTTACCTCTCCAGATAAGAAAGACAGATATGGTTTCTCAGTTTGATCTTTTAGTCAAATTCTAAAAATTTGTTTAAGACTGTTTAATATGTTTGATTGACTTTTTTTCAATTATATTTTCTAATATTATTCCTTGAATTCTAGCTTATAAGTCTTATATTCAAACACCTTTTAGACTAAGGTATTTATTTCCTTACATATGAAAATATGAGTATTATTAAAATGAAATATAATTATATTGGCTAGGATTTCTAAAGCAGTGTTGATATTATTAAATATAACTCAAGCTTTTCTTTTGTCATGTCAATGCTTTTGTCTTTTATTTTAATGTTCTACATTCATACTACTTACTGAGATATTTTTGAAGCTATATATAATGAAAAAAGATCTGTTTAATTTTTACCGAATTCTTAAATTTGAAGAAATGATACAAGTGAAATCAAGCTGTTTATCTAAACACTAAGTGGAATTTGAATATTAAAAGGAAGCACCTTGCAGTTTACATGATAATTTAATATTAATGTTTTAAAATTCTCATACCATGGATCCAGCTGATTTTCTTGTTATTATTGGATATGATTTTTCATCATTATGTATTGAAATATGGTGCCAGTTCTTACTGGTGAGTTGGACAGTTGCACTGCCCACCTCACTGCTTCAAGAGCTTTACAGTAAGAGATGAAGAAGGAGTTTAATATTTAAAGAATTATGTAGAGTAATCTCATGATATTCACAAAGTTCACTCAATGGAGAGAGAGATGTGAGAATTTTCATGGACTTTTAGTGGACACAGAGCTCCCTCTTCATTCTCAGCTTGGCTAGTAGCCTGGGTCTGTCTGAAAAGTAAACAATTTCAACAGCCTATCTATTTTACAGGAATTTCACCATGCAGAATATCTTGGATTAAATATTAAAACACTTACATATACACTTCAATATTTGCTTTTCTTTTTATCCCACACATCAAATAATGGCTTTTGGACTGATTAAAAAATGGTTGTAAAATGCTATCCTAAAGCTTTCTGTGCCTGGAAGAAGACTCAAGTATTTCACAAAACTTTTCGGCCTTGATAAGACCAGTATTCTTCCCAAACCACTATTAACTGGGCCAGCATGAAGGCTAAATATGTTAATGAACTTGCTTGCCACAGAATCTGGCTATTTGAGTTAAATCTGCGGGACCCCAGTGAGAGGAAGAAAAGGCCTCCTACAAGCCATGTTCTAGTTTCTATACACAAGCATGGCAACTGGATATCACACCTGCCCATATTAAAAAACAAAAAGACCCAAAAGTACAACTTTAACAAACATTCTAAAAAAAAAGAACTATGAATCTAGTTTTCTTTTTGTCTTCCTTTTTCCATATGTCAAGGACTGTCTAATACATTTTTAGTACAGTACCTGCCTGCGTTTACACTTCTACCTGCTAGGAACAATAAATGCTGCTTCTTGCAAAATCACATATTGTTCAGAATTGGGTAAGATTTACAGAACAACCTGTAACATAAGAGTTCCTCAATCAAGCTGTGTATTTTCAGTTCTGGGAAATGGATTATACCCAAGCTTTCCAAGCACAAAATTTGCTCTCACAATTGGATATTGTATGAAATTAGTTCACAGCCCAGAATTGCTGAAACAAACCAATTAAACCTGTGTGAAACACGACCAAATAACTACTGCAAACTTCCAGCGGGGGAGATAAGTGTTCTTTAATCCTGGAGGTTTAAAGAACAAAAATGTCCTTTCAGGCTTAGAGATTTCAATCATAGAATGGAGAATTCATTTAATTCTATATTGTGTTATTTTTAAGTGTAAGATAAGATGTGAAATGTGAAAAAATTGATGTTATATATTAATTATGAATTAATAATAGTTATTCTTTAGAGATTAGAAGGAAAAGTTATTTACGATTTTATTTAAAACACAATGATATAATGGCAAAAAGTCAACTGTGATGTAAATTATTTCTGCTTTTTTCTTAAGAGAAAGAACTTATATGGAAAGTGCTCATACTTTTTCCTTCACTCTATGTCCACAGTCCATGGCAACTTGTAGTGTAGAGTTCGCTCCATCTTTTCTTTTTTAAAAACAGGATGTCTCTGTATAGCTCTTGTTGACCAGGTTGGCCTCAAACTCACAGAGACCCACCTGCGTCCCACCTGCTTCTGCCTCCCAAATTCTGGGATTAAAGGCATGTGCCACCACCATCGGGCCACCATATCTTAACTGAAATCTGCATCTGTCACTTTTCCTTGTGTCTTCACTTTAATTGTTTGAGATATAGAGTTTCACCTTATGGTCTAACCTGGCCTTGAACTCCTGGTCTTCCAGACTTGGCCTCCCAATTACTGGAATTCAACATCCAGAAACACCTGCTCAGATTTTCTATCACCATTTCTCAACTGAATTCACAGGGATAGCTGCTGGTCCTTCCTTAGAAGAATGGGAAATTTCTTTTAAATTTCAGATTGTCCAAAACCTTCTGAAGAAGCAATCAATAATTTCCCTTCCTAGAGGAAAAGAAAAAAATCTTTCATTAAAAAAGAAATGACCAGCCCTCAAAACATACATCATAGTAACATTACACAGACTTAACAAGTTATATTTAGGAAAATATATGTATTACCTGCATATATGCAGGTAATAACAATCATGAAAATAAGAGGCCATGAATTTTAAAGAGAGCAAGAAGGGATATATGAGAGGTTTGGGAGGGGCAAAGGGAATGAAAAAATGTTGTAATAATATTATAATTAAAAAAAATAATAGTAAAAAGAAATAGGAATTCGTGTAGTAAATTAGAAAATAATGTGGATACATATTAAAATAAGGAGTCGAAAATGGTTTAGTTTACACATGAAACCAATCTTAGCATTTTGCCTTTATGCTCCTTTATCACATCAAGGGTTTGTAACCCTGTCATAGGATAAGCCAGGACTTACATGTATGTACCTTTTAAACATTTCTTTTATTTCAAATTATACTCAATAATTGGACTTACTGTTGCAGTCTAAACTATGAATATCATAATAGCTTCAAATCCAGAAGATATATTAAATCTCTGAAGTCATCGATCAATGGTATTCGTTTGGACTTCTTGTTTGGGCATAAGGGAAAGAATTCACAACTACAACCAAAGCACCTATTGCAAATTAAATATTCTCCTTACACTTACAAAGCTATCACTTTACAATTACACAAGCAACGCTGGGCCTATTGCAGTTGTCTTGCTTCTCCCCAGAGCCTTCCTCTGCTGAATCTGAGAATTAGAACAAAAGGGAAGTAGTCTTTTCATCACAAGCCATGGAAAGAAGGAGACTCAGACACTTCCTTAAGGAAAGTGTCTGGAAGCCATGGGGAAATGTATAGCTCAATTAAAAAGACTAAAGTATATATGAAATAAAAAATCAGAAATGTGACCGAGAAGACAGCATAGACATTCTTCATTGAGCCTTGAATTTAGAATTTTCAGAAAAAAAGAGACTACAGAGACAAGGTCAGGAAAACATGTGCCCTGTGCAGTAAGGTCCTTGCCCAATCTAGACATTTATTCATCTTCCCCATGGTAGTCCCTCAGGCCTCAGGGGCCAGAGGTCCAGGTTTATTGACATTGCTCCTTCACAGTCTATTTTAAGAGAGTATGTGAGTGTTATAGATCTTTGTGTAAACTAGAAAAATGGGTAAGACTAGTTAATTATCTAAGCTAGGTTTTAATTTCAGTGGGACAAGTAACCCCTACGTTCAAAACCCATGTTTTCACGAATAGGGTTGTATTTCCCTAAGTGGTGTTCTTCGGCATTGTGCTGTGTTCCAGCTGTCTTCCATGTTTTCTCTTCTGCAAATCTTAAAATACTTGACATGTTTACAGTACCACAAACCCAACCAACCTATAATTTATGTGAAAAGAACAGTATTTAAATTTAGTGATAGTCTGTGTTACTATAAAATTTCACTGAGAGAATTAGGCAGAGGTAAGGACAAAGTCTTTCTGAGACAGGAAGTATTTCAGTGTGAAATGTTTCAGTTGTCAAAGTCTGGAGAAATTGCTCGCAGTATTGTGAAGACAAACCTTGCTTATTTTCAGCACCGTTGTATTCTAGGAATGTGCATGCCCTTTACTGAACATAATTTTAAACTTCAACTCTAATTACTGTGAGCTAGAATTATTCTGAGGTAGAAATTGTCACATAGCAAATAGTCTTCATCTTTGGACTTAGATTGCTCAATTTTGAACTCTTTTCCCTGCCGCTCAGATTAATCCATTTTTGTTTGTTATTTCTGATTGCCAGTCAGTCCTTACCAATTTCCGACACACACACAGACACATGTCACACCTACCTTTCATCATGTGAGGAGATGCTGGCAACCAAGATGTGTGTGCTCAGTTGACTGGTGGGTGCCTTACCTAGTTCTTCTCAGAACATAACATATGAAAATTACACAGGTAATTGGGAGAAAACTGTCATATTTTGGTTAAAAGGAAAGAATAAGGAAATGGTTTCAGAGACTGGCATTTTAACTTAGAAATCTTAGTTTCGCACAAATGGTGCTAACTGGAAATGCAATACACAGAGGATGATTATAGAAACACCCCTTCCAAGATTCCTAAGAACTTTTTTTACACTTTGAGCTAAATGCAAGGAATTCCTGAGTAAAAAAAAAAACTGCAACATAGATTCACACTTGGGAGAGGGACAGATGAAAAGTTGTCAGTGCAGGCAACAGACCTTCAAGTTCACCAGACAATGGTCCCCTTGTCTTTTTTTTCCTTCCAAGTATTATTCTTTATTTCTCTTCCAGATCTTGTCTTTTAAGTTGCCCACTTATCACTCTTGGTGGCATTTGTACATATTGCTTGTATGAATGTACATCCTGGAAATGCTGCTACAGTTCTGTTTGTGCTCATTCTTTCTTTTATTCACGTTCACTTTTCAATGACTTCTAAATACTGTGTGGTATAATCATACCTTCCAAGAGGTAGTCATTTAGGGGACAGGTGAAGAATTGGCAGTGTATTTAAATATTCAAATATTGAAGTTCATGTTATAAACTATAAAATCGCTAAAGCAGGAAACTGAACGTTGGGAAGATGAGCTATGTATACAAAATGGAATTTATTCATCTGCACAAAATTAGAAATTAGGAAATTAATAGGAAAATGGATGAATCCAGACTCAGAGACAAACACTGCATGTTCCCTTTCTTACTTGCAAGCTAGTTTTAATGCAGACACTTAATATTTGTTTGTTGTATTGTATATGTACACATGTACATACATGGGTAGGAATTCTGAGGACATGGAACTAGAAATGGAAAGGCTAATGTGGATGGAGGGGCGATGAAAACACACGTAACATGAAACCTAAAAGAACACTGGGGTAGAAGAGCACAAAGCAACAGAATAAGCAGTAGAGAGTATAAAATAAAACTATTTTGAAAAGCCATAAGAAGATCCAGGTGGGATGGAGAATGCCTTAACTCTAGTACTAGGGAGGCAGAAGCAGGTGGATCTCTGCGTCTTCAAGGACAGCTTTATCTTCAAAGTGAGTTCCAGATTAGCCAAGGCTACACAGAAAATCCCTGTCTCATGGGAAAAGGTTGGGGACAAAAATAAAATACAACCCTTTGCATATTAATTTAAAAGTAAAATTAAAAATAAATAATTAGAATGGGTCAGGAGGGGGAGAGGATGACAGATGACATTTGTCTAGAGATATTTTTGCTGTTTTCGTTTTATGTTGTTTCTCTGAAACAGAGTCAGACTAAATAGCACAAACTGGCCTCAACTCACAATCTACTTTCTCCAACATGCTGAAGTCACAGGCATGGAGCCTCATGCAGGCAGGTTTTGAACACTGTATAGAAGTTCGTCCGACAATGGCAAAAGGGAGGCTAATGGTTGGGGGCAGCATCAGTTATACAGAAAGAAATAAAGAAGCTGTGTAAAACTGGAACTCATCTCCACACATCCAAGTAAAGCTGCCTTAACTTCTGCAAGAATTAGGGGTAGGATTTCAAAAGGAGTTGTTTTCCCTTTTGCTTTAATTCTTATCCTCAGGATCCCACTGGAAACACTCAGCATTGATGCTGCCTGAATTTCAAGGTTTGTTCGCTTCATCCTGCAGCTAAGCTACTTTTTGAGGCAACCATTCAAGCCTACAGAAAAAACACTCAATACATACTAATAGTTTATTACAAAAAGACAACAATGTGCTTGGAACCAGACTTGCTGTTAGGAGACTGCAGTCCAAGCAGTGACCATTCAAAAGTGTTGACTGAATGGATTTCAAGCCCCCTCCTCAGGATGACATAAAAGTCAGCAGATTCTGCTGATTTCTTCAAGGATTCACCATGTAGCCTTAATGATCTATTCTGTCCTCAAAGTTAACATTTTTACAAATAAACTACATAGTCACTCCTGTATACATTAGAAATTGAAATTTATTTTTCAAATGTTTGTTAGTGTCATTTGAACTTAAATTTTTGTAGTTTCTTTTTAAACTAGTTTATTACAGCTGATATTTCTTTGTTCAAAAAATTACAAACTTTATATTCTTGCACTATTTATAAATCACTCTGAATAATTTTAATTAACAAAATCTCTCTCATTAACACATATGCATAAAATTAGTGTGAATTTATATCAATAAGGAGGCAAATGGGAACTTTAATAAAATATCTATTTTTGATATTTCCGTTTTATTCATTTACTTTATTTTTTCTAAAGAACTTTAGTTTCCAATTATAGTATATTCTACCATCTGTTAAGAGAAAATAGTTTTAAAATGATACCACCTATTCTTTTTGAATAATCTTTTAGGAGCTATAGTAAATGAATGAAGAGGCCTCCTCTTACTTAAATCTACCAAAATTATGGGTACAAGTGATACATTTTATAAAATATAAAAATTCATTAAGATTTATTTCATTTCTGCATAAGCATTTCAAATAATCATTAAGAGAAATATTGGCATTAGAAATAAAAAACAGTATCTGGTTTGTGTGTGAATACTAGCTCTTTAAATTTGAATATAAAAATGGCAAATCATGATTGCTAAAATAGCAGATGTTTGCTTTTAAATTTCAAAAATTATAAAATTATCTCCCTCAAGTTAAAGTAGACAGACTCCTGTTTTCAGATAGTCAAACCTATGAACACTCATTACTTTTCTGAAAAATATTTGAAATTGACAAATTCAGCCAAGTAAAGATAAAATCAACACAGACAGTTTCAGAAAACAACATTAACTGTCAACTGTGTTACTTCCTACACTAGGATCAGGTTTTTTTTTTTGTCAGAACCTGAATAAATATGTAGGCACAAGAAAGGTGAGTCCACACATTCACCAGGAGCTAGAAGCAGAAGTCTTGCCCCTTCTCTGGTGGTTTTGAGATGAATCATCCCCTGAACGTGTTTTCTCTGCTCCCCTCCCTCTTCAACCCTCCCCCAAGCTCCCCATGCTCCCAATTGACTCAGGGGATCATGTCTTTTTTCTACTTCCCATGTAGATTAGATCTATGTAAGTCTCTTTTAGTGTCCTCATTGTTGTCTATGTTCTCTGGGATTGTGGTTTGTAGGCTGGTTTTCGTTGCTTTATGTTTAAAAACCACCTATGGGTGAGTACATGTGATAATTGTCTTTCTGGGTCTGGGTTACCTCACTCAAAATAATATTTTCTAGCTCCATCCATTTTTTCTGCAAATTTCAAGCTGTCGTTATTTTTTTTCTGCTGTGTAGTAGTCCATTGTGTAAACGTACCATATTTTTCTTATCCTTTCTTCAGTCGAGGGGCATTTAGGTTGTTTCCAGGTTCTGGCTGTCGAACAAAGCTGCTGTGAACACAGTTGAGCACATGTCCTTGTGGCATAATTGAACATCCTATGGATATATATCCAAAAGTTGTATTACTAGGTCTTGAGCATCCTTTGGATATATACCCAAATGCCAGTAAGATTTGCTGAAGGAGGCAGAGGCAGGAGGATCACGAGTTCGAGGCCAGCCTGGGCTACACAATTTTTCCAATAAAAAAAAAAATGGAGTACAGTCCTAAACAAAGCTCACATTTTGAAGCACCAGATTTTTGCTGCAGTAGTGGTGGTGGGGTATTTGCGCCATCTAGTGAACAGAAGCTTAGTTACTGAAATGATGAAAAATTAATGTACTGTAATTTATTACACAAGTTCACTAAGATAGATGTTCTAAACACTAGGAAAATACTCAAAGAAAATATGTTTATCCGACAACCTAAACAAGTGTTTCTATAAGCTCCAGCGGTCTCTTATTTCATCACATGTTGTATAATGACGTCCTATAGATAAGTTCTAGGTGGAACTTGCCTCAGGTAATTCTTTTGCCTGCAAAAGATGAAGTTTAGAACAGAGTGGTAAATTGAAAATCAGTAAATCAGAAGTAAAATGAATATAGAAATTAAAGTAATAATTATGTGTGTGTGTGTGTATATATATATATATATATATATATATATATATATATATATTAGATTAAAAGTACTGTAATCTGCCATAGGAACCAACATTTTGGGTTTACTAACACAGGCATTTAAACATCAGGGTATTTATTATAAAATTAATCAGCAGGCATCATTAAAAACAATTCTATTCCATAGCGCTAACATTCCAAAGCAATAATTTCAGCTCTTGGTAAAATAATAAATAGGCAAAAGGATTGGTACATAGAAGGATGTATGCACAACTATTGCAGTAAAATATTAAACATGGGCACTTATTTTCACTGTAAACTCAAACTTTTTCTATATTTTCGAACTTTTCTGTTAGAAACATAAACAAAAATGTTTCTCCTATAAAACTCAATAATAAAGCACGGCACCTCGAATTTACTTCCCAACCCCAAATCATAAGAAATGGTTAAAAAACATAAGCTTCCCTGTTTTGCAAAACTTATGTTCACTTTGTGTTCTGCCACTTTCAGATACCTTGGAAAAGTTATTAGGTGTTTAAATCTCCATGCCCTTAACCAGAAGATGATAATGAAAAATAAATAAATGCAAACAAGAGGTACAAACTTAGATATTAATTTTCTTCCCACTTTTAATATACTATCCTTAGTTAATCTATTGAAAAGTAAATGTAATAGAACACCCAGATATTTTGTTAATTTTAAGTTTAAATTATATAATACACATGTTTATATTATATTTAATATACACATGTTATATAACATATACATAGTTTAATGAATAAACTGTGAATATGGTATATCACTAATTACTATTTAATCACATCAAGACACAGAGAATTCCCAGCACCCCAGAAGATCCCCACTTATCTCTTCCAAATAGAACAAGTTATCCTCAAAGCTATACTTACATTTTTGATCTTCATTGTTTCACAGCCTGTGTATGACTGCATGGTACATACAATGTTGTTCTTAGACTTTATGGTGATATTAATAATCCTAGAGTATCTGATACAACATTATGGTTTTACATCCAATATCTGAATATGTTTTATGTTGATGTAATATTTACCACATGCCTGTCAATATTTATTAATTCAACTGCTTAGGTTGTACTTTCTAATTCTGAATATAATAAGCCACATTGTCACCATCTTTACCACAAATGAAATTGAGGTCACCTGCACATGCATCTCTTGGTTGTACTTTCAGTGATATAATTGCTGACTTAATGTGGACATTGTATTTGTTCTATCTCCAAACCAATATATATTGAAGCAGAGATGGGTCTTGGGAATATAATTAAGTTTAGTTGAGGTTATGAGAATAGAGTCCTAAAAAAGAAATAAGAGAGAGAAAATGCGTCGAAATCTGTCTCATTCCATTATTATTTGCCTCTCTGTTCTCCCACCCCACCTCCCACCCCCTACCTTTTGGGAACAAAGAACATCCCTTGTTAGGAATACATTGTGTTTAAGCTTCCCAACCTGTTGACTTTTTGTCCTAGCAGTCCTCATTGACTAAGATAGAGCACAAGTATTCAACTTCAGTCTGAGTTGGGGCTTTGGTCCCCTTTCTTGTGATTGCTCCAACTTTTGTCATGTTAGCCATTCTTTTCTTTTTTAAAAAAAAAAATATTCTTTACATACATTAAATCTTGACTGCAGTTTCCTCTAGGTCCATTCCACCCAGCCCTCCCCTCTTCATTCCTCACAGCTTCCCTCTCCCCTAGATCTATACCTCCAGCTCCCCACCCCCCCCCAAAAAAAAACACCAGCAGTTTTACCAAGGATATCAACTGAACATGGCATAACAATTTACAATAAGACTAGACACAATCCCTCACTCATATCAAGATAGGACAAGGTGACCCAGTAGAAGGAAAAGGGTCCCAAGCACAGGCAAAGTATTCAGAGATATCCCCAGTTCCTGCTAACACCAAAATACACACCCATAGCATATATGCAGAGGACATACATCAAAACATACCAGTAAGACCACTCTCTGTGAGCCCTGTGTTTCACTAGCAGTTCTTAATATTCTACTTTCCCCCAAATGTGAAGCTTTTAAAAATTGTCTTTGTTGACAACACCATTTGCTTTTATATTTAAGGTTTGTTATAACTATGTAAATAGATATTTCAAATATTGGTTTGTTTGTATTGTAGATTGTAAAGGTCCTCCAACAAAAGAAAATACAGAAATTCTAACAGGTTCTTGGTCTGAACAATCATATCCAGAAAACACTGAGGCTACCTACAAATGCCGCCCTGGATACCGAACACTTGGGACCATTGTTAGAGTATGCAGGCGAGGAAAATGGGTGGCTTTAAACCAATCCAGGAAATGTCGGAGTAAGTACTCCATGTATGAGAACCTTAAGACAAATTTTATTTTAGAATGGACGACATGTTTTGTGTTATAACACTATAAAATTATATCCCTATTGTAACTAAAATATAGAAAAGTCATTTTAAAATGTTACTACATTTAAAATGGAAGTAGGCAGTTACTTCCATTAAAAATGGAAGTAGGCAGTTAACTTCAAATTAAAAATACTCTTTGCTGTTTTAAGTTTCCTTCTATTCAATAATATTCTAATGAGCCCCCCTCCAACTCCTAGATAAGGTGTGTTCAATGGACTGTATTCTAATATTGAATCTTTATTTTAATTTTAGAAAAGCCATGTGGGCATCCTGGAGACACACCCTTTGGGTCCTTTAGGCTGGAAGTTGGAACTGGATTTGAGTTTGGTGCAAAGGTTGTTTATACCTGCAATGAGGGGTATGTTGTCAATATTAAGGCTTGTCATTGAAATTGCAAGTAGAAAGTCTACATGGTTGTGCTTTAATGAGACTAATTTTTTCTAACATTTAAAGAATAACATACATAAAGCTATGACGTAAGTAATTTTATTTGAATGCCATACTATCATCATAGCATTAAAAAGTTAGGTGAGTTATGATTATTCTGGCATAGTGTTGAAATAAGAGAGTGTTAAGTCAGTACACACAAAAGTGTTCAGCTGACAATACCTTACTAAATTCCATTATTATGTGAACAATATAATGTGAAATGGGAAAATTTTATATAGTGGGGCAATAGGAATTCTGAAAACAACTATGTTATATGGTAATCCTCTTAAAAAGATTTTACATTATTTAAAGAAAGCAAGACTTTTTTATTTTACCTTTTTTATTAAATTATTTTTACATACCAGCCACAGTTTCCACTCCCTCCTCTACTAAGTTTCCTCATCCACCTTCTTTTTAGCCTCCTCCACTCCTCATGAAAGGTAAGGCCTCCCATGAAAGTCAACAAAGCACGCCATATTAAGTTGAGGCAGGACCAAGCTGCCCCCACCCCAGCATCAAGGCTGAGTGAAGCACCCACCATAGCGAATAGCTTCCAAAAAGCCAGCTCCTGCACCAGGATAGATCCTGGTCGTATTGCTGGGCCCCACAAACAGACCAAGAAAGCAAGACTTTTACTTGTGAGTAAAATGTCTCTCTGCTGAGCGCTATTTTAAAGCTTAGTAGTATGCAAATTATTTTTATTTATGGGACCCAAAGGCTATTTTTTTCAGAATCATTGACTCTACCCTCTGACCAGCTACTGGGTATCAAGGCTGAAATCATTACTGAGTCTTCTATAATTTTTCTCTAATGCTACAGATTATTTTAAGAGTCCATATGAGAAAATTAAGAACTCTATAGTATTATGAAAAATAAGTATAAATAAACTTAAACATTGTGAATGGAATTTTTTCATTGTTCATCCTTTATTTCCTAACTTAAAGAAATAAACTATTAACAGTTTAAAGTTTTCAGATTTATAATTAGCTCTAAAACATTCCCAAACTCAAATACTCAATGTTCATAAACTATTAACTCATTCCTATCCCTCTCTGACAAAAGTGGAAACTTCTTATCAGCATCATGGCATAGGCAGGGGATATAAATATGACCTACATTAGAAACCCCTAAAAAAATTCTGAGGTACTTAAAGTATTCATAAGATACTCATTTCTTATTTATCTTCTCCTTGCCCATGACCTGAAGGAAATTTTTCAAACTCATTTTTATGCCAATTTTTATTCATCACCGCTCACCTTATTGCACAAAGCCAACAAGAATCGCCTTGGCGTGAGTTTTTCAGGCTGTTCTGCTGTTCACCTTTGAGATATTCCATCCCAGGCTAGCCTCCCTTATTTGGGTTTCACACTTGTGTTGAAAATGGGAATCAAAACTCATATGTTCTCTTCATTTGATTTCCACAGTCTCCGAACTTATATTTACAATTTGGTGAAGAAATGAACTGGATATTTTCCTCTAACTCTGGCTCTCTGGAGCTCATTATTGCCTCTTTCAGCTTGTTTGTATCAAGAGCAAACACTGATAGAACCCTGTTATGTCAGTAACTATACATATTGAGCTTCAATCACCAACAGACATCTGTTGGTCAAGTTACTGACACATCAATGAAAGTTTTCACACCATGTAGGATAAGTAGGTAAAGTAGTTCACAATAATTTAAATTTTTATGGGAGAATATTTTGTCTATTTTTGTTAACCTAGAACTGAAAACTAAGAATGGAGCAGGTTTATTGCATCCCTGTTTATTGCTCAACCTTTTGAGTCCTATATGTCTGTCTTCATTTTCTCTGTTGTGTGTAGGTTTAGTTACATATTATTCAGCGGAACGATTCCTTATGAACAATCATTTTATTGTTCTTCATGTAGGTGATTTTGAGATGACATCACAAAAAGTTTTTTCTGTATGGATCTATATGGTCAACCATTATCTCCTCTCCCCTCCCTCCATGAACATAGGTCCAGGAAAGTTTTGTGTAGAATTTTGCAGAATGTCTGAAGGAGCATAACATAATGGGGTGGCTCTGCTGTGAATAGAAAGCCTTTACTAGGAACTTTGTTTTGCTGTCAGAAGAGGACACATAAGGGAGCTAGAGTATCACATTTATAGTCAATTATTACATCTCCTCTACAGCAAGCATTAAGTAAACCCTAAATCCAAGCTCCTTGACTAATGTATTCTGCTTAAGTGTTTTCTTTCTATTAAGAATTAGGAACAAGATGAGAATAATACAAGAAAGAGAAAGATTTTTTTCCTTAAAAAGTTCTTACTGGAGGACAACTGTAACAGTCAAGAGCTTAAAAGTACGTAAAAATACATGATGTCTCAACACATTTTTTTTGTTTCTGTTTTTAGGTATCAGCTGTTAGGTGAGATTGATTACCGTGAATGTGATGCAGATGGGTGGGTCAATGATATTCCATTATGTGAAGGTAAATAAGAAGCTGTTTTTACATGTATGACTACACACCTACATTAGATAAGATTTTTCCACATTTTACAGAAAAATATTTTTGAAATTTATTCTTCAGTATGTCTTACTTATAATATTTTGTAGTTTCTAGTATAAACAGAAATAGCTGTTTTATTATAGTACTAGTTTGTATTTCAGTGTACTAAGTACTAAGTCAAGAGGGTGGTAAATTTTTAAGGGCTAATGTAGATTCCTTGGGGTCATGGACATGACTCAGCAAATAAGGGTCATCAAAAACACTCAGACTTTCAGTTGGGCTGTGGTGGTGCATTCAGGAGTAGGGTAGATCTCTGTGAGACTGAGGTCACCCTGATATAGAAAAGCTAGTTCCATGACAAGCTCCAAAGCTACAGAGAAACTTGGTCTCAAAAAAATAAAAAATAAAAAAAGCAAAACAACAATAAAAACCCTCAAAACTTTCTAACAATATAATAAATATAAAATGAGATTGATATGATTTTTTGGTCAATGTACTGATGGTTAGAAATACCAAAGCCAATTTTTCCTTTATTTTATAGTTCAAACATTAATAATATGTACAACCATCACCATTTTGATAAAATATCAGAACTTGGAAGCTGTATTCATGAAGAATGTTTCCCATGACAACCATCTAGTTACAGTGACATAGGCCTCCACAGTGGTACAAAATGAGATTGAAATATCTCTCAGCAGTATGCTGCTATGAAGGCTATCCCATGGCCTGAACTTTAGAATAAAAAGAGAAAAAGAAAAGTAAGAATTTAGAAAGAACTCAAGCACTGATTGCTCTTCCAAGGTCCTGAGTTCAATTTCCAGCAACCACTTGGTGACTCACAACCATCCATAATGGAATCTGAAGCTCTCTTCTGGCATGCAGACATACATGCAGAGTGGCACACATAAATAAATAAATAAATAAATAAATAAATAAATAAATAAATAAATAAAATAGAATTTAAAAAGAAAACTCTCTTATCTTTTCTTCTTGTTCATATGCAGTGCAAACAGCAAGAACAGGGAATACATGTTTTGCTTGTGGTTTTAGGGAAATAGTTCAGATCTCTAGTTATCATGGAATTAGCAGAGGCTCATCTAAATGCTAGGTCCTATTTCCACAGTAAGTAATAAAGGAAAGAAAGCAAATCCAGTGGGTGTGAAATGAGAGAGAGAAAGAGAATGTGGTCACACTGGACATTCTCATGCCTGGAAAAATATAGAAATTTTATATACGGAAATCAGAAGTTGTTCCAGGGAGTAAGCATTCATATTCTTGTTTAAAATTGAGCTTTGGACCATGGAATGACTTGTTGAGTCCGTATCTTTGGGTAATAAGACAAGGAAACACCCCTAGAATATCTCCTGCATCCGAAGTTTCTTCAGGAAACATAAACTTTGAATGCTTTCACAACAGAAAAATTTTAAGAAAAATGAAAATGTAAATACCGAGGTTGAAAGAAAAGGAAAATTGGGGGCAATTTCTCCATTAGAAGAAATACCTTAAAATTCATTGCTTTTCCATCTTATTAGAATGCTCTGGGGCATTTCTAATTTCTGAAGCATCAGTAAAACATCTGTATGTGATTGTTCCAGAGCTCATATAAGGAGACTTTTGCTATCATGGAAATTCAAACTATCATTTGAAGTTACAGTTTTCTCTTCCCATTCCGACAGAAACTGATAACCAAATTCCTTATGTTAAATGATCTTTATCTCTTCCAAACAATCATAAATATTTCTAAAACATTTAAGTAATTTCCTCCAGGTTTATCTTACTGGTGTTTTTGTTCATATACACATGCTTCATGTAGAAGCTTTCAGTTCTGTCAGTAAAAAATGGCACCTGTATTTTCAGTTGTTAAGTGCTTGCCAGTGACAGACCCGGAAAATGGAAGAATTGTGAGTGGTGCATTGGAACCAGACCAGGAATATTCCTTTGGACATGTGGTGCGCTTTGAATGCAATGCAGGCTTCAAAGTTGAAGGACAGAAGGAAATGCACTGTTCAGATAATGGCCTATGGAGCAATGAGAAGCCCAGATGTGTGGGTAAGATATACATACTTATCTGCTTGGTATTTGAATACTTTTTATCTATTCTTAGGAAAAATGTTCATGTCTTCTTAAGTATGTTTTTATTTAAAACAGAATTGCTTCACTCTGATGCTTATTAATCATGACTGTTGCTCTATAGTAGACTGAAGTTTTTTTGTTTGTTTGTTTGTTTATTTATTTCTTCTGTAGCTTCATGACTTGGTTAAGGTTTCACAGTCTAACTCAGCTTTCTGTTCTGAGTTGTAAAATTGACTTCCAGAGCAGAATTTTACAAAGGTTTTGGAATGCAATGGTTTACTATATGTTTCTGATCATGCTCCATGATGGCATTCTAATTTTAATTAATATTATTAGAAAGAGTTGTTGCAGGTTTTAATTTTTAAGACATTAATTTCAATTTTAATTGATGTTGTTAAGAAGTGATATCCTAGGAAATTTTGATCCTTAAGATTAGTTTTCAAGAAAGAGCAAGGTATTTTCAGATGTAAAAAAGAGCAAGGATAGCAGATCGCAGAAGGCCATGGGGCAAAGATGGAAAGACAGCAAGGTGTCTAAGGCACAGTGATGTCCTGAGCCTCATCACCTGCTACAGAAGCCCCACCACAGGATGTGGCTGTATAACTCCATTACTGAGGAAATTAGAACAAACATCTGTTCACTTCAGATAGGAAACTGACGACAGATCTACCACGAAAGTCTGCCTTGTGAACTTAAGAGTTTACTATAGCTCCAGGGGGAAAAGTGACTCAAAGATAAGCGGCATCACCTAAAGCCTGCCCCAGCAAGAGTGGGGCAGCTCACAAAAGCTGCAAAGCTGGAGCATAATGCACAGTGATCTGAGGCTTTTCTCTTCTCGGAAGCTCATCTGACCCAAAAGCATTTACAGCAGTCATTGCTGCTTCTGCATTCATGGGGAAGTGGGGCCCTAATCAATGTGCTCAATTTCAAAGACTTTCTGAAGCCTTTAAATTGTTTGCTTTCATAAAAATAAATAAATAAATTGTTTGCTTCCCGAGCTTAATGAACTTTCTTGGACGATGGGATGCTCCCTTTAGAACAATGGTTCTCCACCTGTGGGTCATAACCCCATTTGGGGGTCAAATGGCCCCTTCACAGAAGTCACTTAAGACCACCTGCAGATCAGATATTAACATTATTATTCACAAGTCACAAAATTACAGTTATGAAGTAGAAACAACAATAATTTTATGGTTGGTGGTCACCTTAACGTGAGGAACTGTATTAAAAGGTGGCAACATTACGAAGGCCGAGAACCACTGAGTAGGGGTTTCCCTCCTAAGCAGAATGTTTTATCTTAGAGAAAGTTGCTACTCAAAAGTTGAACAGAGGAGAGCAGTCAGTAAGAGAATGAGCATAAGCCAGTACAGTTACTATTTACACAAGTCTTAAATAACTCATTGATTTGGGAAAGGATGAAACATTTCAAAGTGACCATTTGAAAGTTTATTTAGTTATAAACAAGAAAAAATGAAATAAACAGATGGGGAAGAGGCTTTGAGAGACCAGTTGCCAGGACCTCAGAGTTGGAGTGGTATATTTTAAGAGAAGTATGTTAAAATTGGTGGTGGCCAGGACTTCCCTAGGTTACTGTCCTTAATTTTTTTTTGGAGGGGGGAAGGGAGGTGGGAATCGTATGCATGGTGAAGACAGCAAAACAGAAGCCTATCACTTTTCAAAGATCAAATGAAATGTGACTTTAATAGATTTTTTCAAAAAAGTGCAGTCCTGAAAATTACTGTGGATAATCATAAGATTTGTTATTTTGTAGATTATACAATGAAAATATTAACCTGCAAGGCTGTGTCTGTTTTCATTTTAACAAGAACCTGAGGGCTGTTACAGATGGCCATTTATTTCAAGAGGCTAATTTACATAATGCTAAAAACAATTAATTATACTTTTAACTTTGAAAAATTAATATTTGAAACAGCAGTTACACAATTAGGAAAACAGTCAGGTCAAAACAGTTGTTGCTTGGTTGGTTGGTTTTGACTGATTGACCTAATAGAAACAAAACACTGTCATTGTGAAAATATGACTTGCCCAGCAAAGTTCCTTTCACAGGAAACATGATACAATTACTCTCTTGTATTTAGAAATTTCCTGCACTGCACCAGAAGTTGAAAACGGAGTAGCTCTATCTCAGAAACTATCTTACAAGCAGAATGAAAGGTTTCAGTATCAATGTCATCAAGGTTTTGTGTACAGAGAAAGAGGGGATGCCATCTGCACAGCTTCTGGATGGAGTCCTCAGCCTTCCTGTGAAGGTAAAGTTACTGTTATTTTCTAAGTCTTTTATTTTATTTAAGAAGTTGCCCAGTGAGTGGAAAAGAATGATGGTTTGTTTTCAAGATGTTTATGGTTTCTAATCAGAGAAGCAGTATCTGCCGTAGTCCTCTGGCATTAAACCGCTTCCATATGTTTAATTCTAGGTGTCCTCCTAAATAGACCATTTATCCACTAAAAGATCAAAATATAACCCATAAAGTGTTATTTTATATTAAGTTGTTATCTTGCACTTGAGAACTTTTCAATCAATTATTTCAGCCTCCAGTGAATTTAGTGCAAGACATGAAGAATTAGAGCCCGGGGTGGTGGAGCACAACTTTAATCCCAGTTTAATTCTGCTCAGGAGGCAGAGACAGGTGGATCTCTGTGAGTTGTGGCCAGTCTGGTATTCAAGAGTTAGTTCAAGGACAAACTCTAAAGTTACAGAGAAACTCTGTCTAGGAAAAAAAAAGACATAAAGAATTCAATTCTGATATATATGTATATGTATATATGTGTGTGTGTGTGTGTGTGTGTGTGTGTGTGTGTGTGTGTGTGTTATTTGGTGTGCCATGACTATTTCACTGAAGCCTAATATTTCATATTTTTCTTGACCACTTAACCACTTAATTAAAGACTCTTCCTTGGCATTTGTTTATTTTTAATCTGAGAACTATATATGGTTCCCCAAGCGTGCTTTTGCACATCCTAGGTTTGCTTCTTTTGAAAGGGAGAGTGGGAAGGAAAGGAAGGGGAGACTTTTCATTTAATTTTCTTTTTAAACATTTCTCAAACACAAGTACAAGTCAAATATTAAATGTTTAAATCTGTGTTATTGAAGGTTGTTTTCATTAAGGAGAGAGTTAACAGAGGGTACTCTCACAAGACAGTAAATAGCAGTTTGATGATATAAATATAGAGACCTGCAGTAACTCATATAGACACACAAATCTCTTACAATGTGCTTCATTTTGATGAATGAATGGACCTCAATCTCCCTGACATCACGTAGCTGAAAACACACTTTGTCACAGCTAGATTCACAAAAAGCTTGGAATCCATAAGCAATCAAAATTCAAACAAGATAATATATTAACTTCCTTCCAGCTGATTGTAACCAGACCAGGGGTTTCAGAACAATTTCTAACTATATTTTTCTGCAAACTGAAAGATATAGCTTCCAAATTCAGTAAGTTGTTCCATGTAAGTCAGAAGATGCATTTACTTCAATGAGGAAGGGCTTAGAAATCATCACAACTATACAGAAACAAGAGCTTGTTAATATTAATAAATAAGCCAAATGAGAGTCTGAAGCCAACAATGACAATCAAAGAAACAGAAAATAGAAGACTCTACTAACATTATATATGATGAAGTTATTGCTGGTTATGGAATCAGGAAGCACTATATGTCATGGTTTCAAGAGAGAAGTATTATTATCAGAGAGGCACAAATACATCAGGAGGAGAGAGAGGAAGCCATACTAATATGTGAAGCATATGTGGATGTGCTTATTTCAATGTCATTTTTACATTTATCAGTGCAAGTACATAGTATCTGCCATTTAATGCTCATATTCTTCAGTTTAATGAGAATTAAATATTCCTCTAGCTGGGAGTCCTAGTTCTCAGAAGGCAGAGGTAGACAGATCTCTGTGAATTCGAGGCCAGCCTGGTCTACAAGAACTAGTTCTAGGATAGCTAGGGCTGGTACACAGAGAAACCCTGTCTCGAAAAAAATTTTAAAAATTATTCCTCATTATTTGTATATGTTTCTTTTCAGAAAAGATATGCCATCCTCTTTATATTGAAAATGGTGACTACTCACCTTACAGGATTAAACACAGAGCTGGTGATGAAATCAAATATACATGTAAAAATGGCTTCTCTCCTGCAACTCTGGAAACTGCTGTAAAGTGTACGAGTACTGGCTGGATCCCTTATCCAAGATGTACCTGTAAGTTGTTTTTACATATTGAATCCCCATAATTGTTGTAGGGGGGGACACATCTTTGTTTCCCATCTGCCCAGACTCCCAAATAACCACAGAGAAACTGTATTAATTAAATCACTGCTTGGCCTATTAGCTCTAATTTCTTATTGGATAGCTTTTACATCTTAATTTAACCCATTTCCTTTAATCTGTGCATCACTGAGAGGTTGTGGCCTACCAGCAAAGTCTCAGTGTGTCTGTCTCCAGCAGTGGCTCCATGGATTTTCTCTGACTCTGCCTTCTTTTTTTTCCAGAATTTAGTTTAGTTTTCCCCACTTAGCTCTATTTTACTACAGGCCAAACAAATTCTTTTTTAACCAATGGTATTCACAGCATACAGAGGGGAATCTCACATTACCTCCCCTTTTCTGTTTAAATAAAAAGGAAGGTTTTAACTTTAACATAGAGAAATTACAAATAACAAAGCAGTTTTCAAGCAAGAATTATAGTTAAAATATTTATATCTATTTTATCTTTTTTAATGACTAAAGAAAACTAATCTATTTTTCAACTCCATCAAAGACTCTAGAAGGATAATATTATCTAAATAAACAGGAAGTACATTATAAGCAACTTCCAAAACCCTAGAATTGACAGAGACATCTTGCTGTAGTCACCCAAAGTCTTCTATACTGTTGGGGTATCCAACCTTCAGCCTATAGGCCATAGTATCCAGCAGACTTTTCCATGAAGCAGAAAAATCTCAAAGGCAGTTTCACCCATATTGGCAATTTGTCATTCACTTTCTTCTATGTCCTGCAGAATGTCTTACAGACTCTTTCATGAAACAGAAACCCTGAAGGATCATCTCACCTATAGGCAAGTTCAGCAGTCATTTCTCTGTGGGTCCTGTGTGTCCAGTTCACTCAGCATACCATCAAACAGTCCAGGAAAGAGCAGTATCTTGCTCAAATGGCTAACAAACTTCATAAGGAGCCTCTTATGCCCATCTTCCTCTTGAAGTAATTTGTGCTGCCAGGAGCAGATGTGTCTCATTGTCATGAAAAGTCCTAAGTTCTTAAAACATTTAAATGTCATATTCTGAAGGTCTGCGAAATATTTGAAAAAATACCTATCTGAAATATAGCTCTCCATATGTAGAAAACCTTACTAACATGACTACAAGCTTGACTATTATAGATGATTATCCTATATTTATTAATTATACATTACATTTTTTAAAAAACTGCAAAAACATAATACTTTAATCAAGAGCAGAATATGCATATAACAGAAAAGACTTCAAATTTGTATCAATAAAAAAGACCCATACCAATGCAAATTATTCATCTCTATAGCATATTCCCCTTTAAATACAAACAAACATAAACAATATTTGGGAATATGAGCATAGTTCTCTCCAAACTGTTTCCTGCCTTTTGTTGGACGAAGTAATATTTGGGGGTGTTCATGGCAACCTTTAGGTTCTTCTTGGTCCATAAAACAACAATAGCCTAGAAGGATTCTACAGGTTCTTATCCTATCCTCTGTGGAAGCAAAAGAAGAACCTCTTTTCCAAAGCAACAATTCCTTAGACCCATATTCTGAAGACATGATACCTTTAAAGTATATTCATTGATTACTTAGCTCCTTCACAGTCAAAAAATTTAAAGAAACACAATATTATATATAATCCAGACTCTCTGTATATATTCAATCTTTATGTGGCTTATTTGTTTTTATTCTATTACTTTTTAATATTTATTTTCATTACTCCTTTATTACATTTACTGTCTCTTTACTTTTCTCCGAAGCCTACATACATTTATCCAACACCATGACCCATTTAGAGGTCTTTTCCATCTGTATTTGTCTTTATTGCATATCTGTAATAATCCTTTGACCAGGACCACTTTTTTTAATGTTAAGTGGGTATGGCTAAGACAAACTCTACAGTCCTGACTTCTTGCTCCACACAGTCCAAAATTGTGGAGTCATGTTTGCTGCTTCTGAGGGCCATGCACATTGTCCCATTTTCAGGCACAAAAGAGGGCCTATGTTGTCATTAAGCAAGTTGTAGTATTCTGCTTACAAGGCCATTTAAATGCTCCATAGCTGGACTTTGGCAGAGTTTGTACTGGTAGCATGGCCCAGGAAGCAGCCTTTTAAAAATGGTACTACTTTTTTTCCCACTGCTGCTGAATCAGGAAGACCTTTCTTAAAGGAGCCACAGCATGCCACCAGCAAGCAAAGCCCATTCATGAAAAAAAAATGTGGCTAAACTTTGGGTTTCTTTTGTGTCTAGAGTTCCTTTTCAAACTTTCTCAGGTTTTATGTGGATATAGTTGATCACATTGGAGTGCCAGTTAGTACTAAAGAGGCCACTTGTTTGTTTCCCAGACACCCAGACTCCCAAAATGACCATATAGAAACTGTATTAATTAAATCACCGCTTGGTCTATTAGCTCTAACTTCTTATTGGCTAGCTTTTACATCTTAGTTTAACCCATTTCTATTAATCTGTGCATCACCACAAGGTCATGGCCAACCAGCAAAGTTTCAGTGTGCCTATCTCCAGTGGCAGATTCATGGCTTCTCTCTGACTCTGCCTTCTTTCTTCCAGAATTCAGTTTAGTTTTCCCTGCCTAGTTCTATTCTTTTGCACCATCACAGGCCAAGACAGTTTCTTTATTAATCAATGGTATTCACAGAATACAGAGGGAAATTCCACATCATATAATCCTGAAATTATTCTTTTAAACATGGACAAAAGGAGATAAGTAGCAAATATTTTACTTTTTAGTCTGTGTTCAACCTTTGAAACACTCTACTTTTAAAAGTAAGTAATATTTTAAATAATATTATATTTTCCCTTTAAAGATAGATTATTTTCTCATGCAATATATTAGGATTATAGCCTTCTCTCTACTGCTCCTAATTCTCCCCAGCTCCCCTCACTCCCAGATCCACTCTCTTTCTGTCTTTCATTAGAAAAGAAACATCTTTTAAAAGATAATAACTGAATGTTACAAATTATACTTAAGATGAGGTGAAAACTATCATATGAAAGTTGGAGATAATAGCCTGAATGGAAGATAGAAATCCCAAGAACATGCACAAGGGTCACAGACTCACTGGTTCTCACAGTCAAGATTACCACTAAAAATGCAAAGTAATAGCTATAATACATACACAGAGGACCTGGTGTCAATCTTTCAGTGTCTGAGAACTCATAAGAGCCTTGCTTAATTGATAAAGAGGGACTTATTCTCCTGGTGTCCTTTTATCCCCTCTGGTTCTTATATTCCTTCCACCTCCCCTTCTATGTGATTCCCTGGGCTCTGTGGGGAAGGGTTTATGGAGAGCTCAAATTTAGACTCTCCAACTAATATCTGACTGTGGCTCTCTTCATATAGTCCCGTCTGCTGACAGAGATGGGATGATCACTGGATAAAGTATTGGTCTATAAGTATAACAGAATATCATTAGAAATATGATTTCTTTCTTTCCTTCTTTCTTTCCTTCTTTTTTTCCTTCTTTCTTTCCTTCTTTCTTTCCTTCTTTCTTTCCTTCTTTCCTTTTTTCTTTCTTTCTTTCTTTTCTTTCATCTTTTACCTGTAGTGTTTGGTTTTTACCATAGATCTGTGGGCTACTTAGTCTCTAGTTCTTTGTTACTCAAGCAGTGTTGGGTGTGGGTTCCTTCTCATAGAGAGGAACTTAGATCAAATCAGACATTGTTTAGCTATACCCACAAATTCTGTGCCACTATTGCCCTAGAGCAATACAGACAGGAAGGATTGTAGGACAAGACATTTGGGAACGAGGGAGTGTTTACATTTTTGTTACCCTGCAGAGTAACTTCTATAACCAAAGGCACTAGAATCTAGAAATAAAGGCTTTATGTAGGCACTAGCTTGACTTCTCCATGATCAATGAGTTTGTGGATGTTGTCTGGCCATGGGGTCCCACTCTCAATTTGCAAAGGGCAATCTATTCTCTTAAGCAACAGCCTAGGTTGTTTGGGGATTTCCATGGAAACCCTTTAGTCAACAACTCAATGGAATACAACCCAGTGCCACTACTGGAAGCTTGTTTTTTGACAAGAGATGACCAGTTGAGACTCCACATCACTGTTATTAGAAGACTATATTAGGGTCATTTTCATATATTTTAGAAAGTTTCCACTGCACTAGGTTTCCATATCACCCATCAAATGCCCTTAAATTTCATCTGTCTATGCACAAATTTTCTTCCTCTACACTATCTTTCATCCCTCTCCATACTGTGTTTTTTTTTATCAAAAATCAGATTTCCATAGGGATGTGGATTTATGTCTGGATCTTTAATTTTATTCCATTGATCAATGTATCTGTTTTTATGTAGATACCATGTGGTTTTTATTACTATTGCTCTGTAATACAACTTGAAATCATGATTGGTGAGATCCCCAGCAGTTATTTTATTTTTCAGGAGAATTTTAGCTATCCTGGGTATGTATGTATGTATGAACTTCATTCATACACAAACACACACACACACAATGTGTTTGTGTGTGTATGAAGTTTGGGATTGTCCTTCCAAGATCTATAAAGAATTGTGTTGTAATTTTAAAGGGGATTTCACTTAATCTCTAGCTTGCTTTGATAGAATGGCTATTTTTACTATGTTAATCCTACCTATTCATGAGCATAGAAGTTCTTTCCATCTTCTGATATCTTCTTCAATTTCTTTCTTCAAAAATTTTAAGTTTTGAATCATACAGATGTTTTACTTGCTTGGTTCAATTTAACTCCAAAATATTTTACTTTATTTGAAGTTATTGTAAAGGGTGTTATTTCCATGATTTCTTTCTTAGTCCATTTGTCATTTTTTGTATAGGAGAGCTACTGATTTTTTTATGTTACCTTGTATCCAGAAACCTTGTTGAAAATGTTAATCAACTGTAGGAGTTCCCTGATGGAATTTTGGGGATCTTTTATTTATACTATCATATCATCAGTATAAAGAAATTTTGAATTTTCCTTTTCCATTTTTATCCACTTGATCAGCTTCATTTGGCTTACTGCTCTAGCTAAAGCTTCAAGTAATATATTGAATATTGAGATTATACAACCTTGTCCTGTTTCTGATTTCAGTGGAATTGCTTTTAGTTTCTCTCCATTTAATTTGATTTTTGGCTATAGTCTTGCAGTATATTGCTTTTATTGTGTTTAGATATGTCCCTTTTTATCATGAAGGGGTATTGGATTTTGTCAAAGAATTTTTCAGCATCTAGTGAGATGATTATGTAAGTATTTTTCTTTCAGTTTATCTATATGGTGAATTACATGGACTGATTTTATTATGTTGAAATATTCTTGCCTCTCTTGGATGAAGCCTACTTGATTATGGAAGATAATCTTTTTGATATGTTCTTGGATTCTGTTTGCAAGTATTTTATCCAGTATTTTTACAACTACATTCATATGAGAACTTGATCTGCAGTTTTCTTTCTTTGTTGAGTCCTCATGTGGTTTGGGTATCAGGGTTACTCTGGTCTCATGAAATGAATTGAGCAATGTTATTTTTTTTTTTTTGCTTTATTGTGGAATAATTTGAGGAGTATTGACATTAACTCTTCTTTAAATGTCTGCAGTTATTTCCATAGAGGTTATAGATCTATTTAAACTGTTATTTAATCAATTTTGATTTAACTTTGGTAAGTGGTACCCATTGAGAAAAATTATTCATTTCTTCGGAATTTTCCAATTTTGTAGAGTTCAGGTTTTTTTTAAAATGAGTCTATACGATTCTATGTTTTTTTTCTAGGTGTCAATTGTAATGCTCCATTTTTCATTTCTGATTTTTTGTTTACTTGGATATTCTCTGCCTGCCTTTTAGTTAGTTTGGAGAAAGGTTACTCTATCTTATTGATTTCTTCAAAGAACCAACTGTTTTTTTTATGATTCTTTGTACTATCTTATTTATTTCCATTTATTGAATGCATCCTTCTGATTATTTCTTGCTATTTACTTCCTTTGAGTGTGCTTCTTTCTTTTCATTCTATAGCTTTCAGGTATGCTGTCATGTTGCTAGTATAAAATCTCTCTACTTTTATCAGGACACTTACCATTGATGTGGGAGTGTCATATCAATCTGTTGATTTCATTGGTTAATTTATAAAGAAACTGCTTGGCCTGATAGGTTAGAACATAGGTGGGTGGAGTAAACAGAACAGAATGCTGGGAGGAAGAGGAAGTGAGGCAGACACCATGCCGCTCCTCTCCAGGGCTGATGCGATGAAGCTCCGGCCCAAGATGGACTTAGGCTAGAATCCTTCTCGGTAAGCTACTGCCTCATGATGCTACACACATTATAGAAATGGGCCAACCTGGAACTCACTTTCTCTTCATCTGTGTCTTTTTATTGGGTAATTGAGTGCATTGATTTTGAGAAATATCACGAATGATTGTTTATTTCTGTTATTTTGTTGTTATTGTTGCTAATGGTGTTTGTGTGAGTGCATGCACATGCACACTTTCCTTCCTTAATTTTCCTGGTATAAGATTATTTATTTCCTGTGTTTCATGAGTGTAGCTACCCTCCTAGGTTGAAATTCTTCTTTTAGCATCTTCTATAGGACTGAATTCCTAGATATTGTTTAAATTTGACTTTAGTATGGAACACCTTAATTTTTCCATCTACATTGATTGAAAATATTGCTGACAATAGTTATCTAGACTGGCTCCTGTGGTTTCTTAGAGTCTGTACCACTTATGTCCAAGCCCTTATGGCATTTAGAGTCTCCATTGGGAAGTCAGGTATATTTCTAATAGGTCTTTCTATATTTATTACTTGGTATTTTTCCCTGGAAGCTTCTATTATTCTTTCTTTGCTCTGTATATTTAGTGTTTTGATTGTTATGTGGTGAGAGGACTTTCTTTTCTGGTCTGGTATATTTGATTTTTTGTGCTTCTAGTACATTTATAGGTATCCCCATCTTTTTGTCAGAAAATTTTTCTTCTATGAATTTGTTGAAAATATTTTCTGGACCTTTGAGCTGAATTTTTTCTCCTTTCCTGTTATTAGTAGGTTTCTTTTCATAGTATCTCACATTTCTTAGATGTTTTGTATTATGATTTTTTTTTTAGATTTAACATTTTCATTGTTTGATGTTTCCATTTCTTCTATTGTATCTTCAACACCTGAAAATCTCTTTTACATCTCTTGTATTCTGGTGGTGAAACTTTCCTCCATAGTTTCTGTTCAAATTCCTAAATTTTTCATTTCCACAATTCCCTCCATTTTTGTTTTGTTTTTTTATTTCCATTTTCACTTCTTGAGCAGTTTTAATTGTTTCCTTCCACTGTTTGTGTGTTCTTGGATTCCTTAAGGTATTATTCATTTCCTCTGATTATTTGTGTTTTACTGGATTTCTTTAAGGGATTTGTCAGTTTCTTCATTAAGAACCAATAGTATCTTCATACAGGTAGTTTTAAGGTTGGTTTCTTATGCTTCAGCTATATTGAAATATTCAGGGCCTCCCATGGTAACATAGTCAGTCGCATTCTAGTGGAGACTTATCACCTAGACTGTCAATTATTTTTTCCTATGTTTGCATCTATGCATGTGGTTTTGGCGTGATTATAGGTCTAAATTCTAATTAGTGTATTTGTCTTTGCTGGATGGGTGATTTGTTCCTTGATTTCTGTCTCCTCAAAGAAGTTTTGGAGAGTGTGATGGCCATGTTTTGCTTATTATCCTGGCCTGTCCAGCTGGTATATTCACAAGGAACTTGGCTTAGCAGGGGGATGTTGTCTGGAATTGGGGGCTGGAACAAAGCAAAGTGTACAGCAGGCAGGAGAGAAGGGGAAGATCTGTGAGATCTATAAGAGATGGGAGCTGAGGTAGGATACAGAATATTGTCATCCGTGTTCTGATGCATACCTGGGATTGAGGCTGGGGCATTGGATCTGGGGAAACACAGAGAGAAGACAAAGCCTGCATGCAGCCTTCCTGGTGTTCTGGCAAGCAAGGCCTGTGCGATAGTCAAAGGTGCCTACTGGATTGAAGGCTGAGATAAAGTAACAAGTAGGAAAAGGGAGGTTAGGAGGGGATCATATGTAAGATCCAGCAGAAGATGTAAGCAGAGGAGGGGGAAAGAAGACTGCAGCTGATATTCTGTTGCAATGCAAAGGAAGACACTGGGGTGTTGGTTTGGCGGTAAGGAGGAGTGGTGAAGGTCTTCAGTTAGCTTACTGGTTTCCCTGTCCTTCTCAACTGGTATGTTCCCAGTGAGTGCCTACTAATATCTGAGACTGGGATTCTAGGGTATATTTGGGGAAGGAAAGAAGGGAGAAAAGAGCTTAGTGATCTACTGGGGACTTCAATGGCTTCAAAACTCACATGCAGCACAATGTCACTTGAGTCAAGATATGTTATTTCGGTATACTTCTTTCATTCCTTTAAGGTTTTTGCCTATCTGTATCTATATTCCTTTCTTCCTGTCTGTAAGACACTGATAAATGTATATCATGCCAAAGCTTGGTATCCCTTAAGCCAAACAAACAAACAAACCCTACAGTGACAAAAGAGTGATCAAGGATCTCTTCTTAGTCACTTTCTGTCTCTGTGTCAATATTACTGGAAAACATAACTTAGAACAAGGGCTTATTTACACTTTTGGTGACTTTGGTTTACTATCTGCTAATCTCACCACTTTAAGCCTGTGACAGGCATAGCTTAATGTCAAGGAATGAGAGCTAAAGCAAACTGCTTCCCTCCTACCCACCAGGAAACAAAGCTATAAAATAACGGCCAAGATCCCAGTACCCCTTCATTGCACAGCCCCAATGATCTGTCTTATTTCATCCAGGCTACCAACTTCTGAGCTTTACACCCTCTCCCAAAACCACCAGAAATGAGAAACCAAGCTTCTAATAAAGTGAGATTTTGAAAAATATATGAGATTCAAATTACAGTAAGAAAAAAAGGTAATTTTCAGTAAAAAATATTATTAGTGTATTGGAATTGTAAGAAAATATTAATGACCTTTCTATATTTTATTTATTATGTCTTTGACATAAATTCCTTTATGTCAAAGTTTCTTACATATATACAAAAATTTCTGGATATCCTATTTTCATATTTTTTTCACATCCCAGATCTACCAACAATACCTCATAGTCGCAAGTCCTGCCCCCAGATTCTTAAGTTTGAGTTTTGATGAGTGGTACATATAGTTTAACAAAGGACATATATGTAATAGTTGAATTGTCTTTTGAAAGTACTGCTTTAGCCATTAGTGGGAATACACCTAAAATCGTCAACTCACTTTTTATTCTGAATCAATCTGATGAAATAGTTCAGAGATGAGAGCCACAGTTTCCCGAGAGTTTACTCCATTTGTGCCTGGATGTTGATGGGCCATTCTTGATTGACTCTGTGCAGACATCTATAGATGTTGATCTGTAGATGTAGTTTGTGATTATAATGGCTTTGAATAGTTCAGAAGATATTTCAAAGTCACGATGACTACATTCTTGCTCTTACAATCATTGTATCCTTTCATCCACATGGTCCTTGAACTTTTGAGGGATGGTGTAAATGTCATGTTTAATGATGAGCTCACTCTCAGAACTCCCATGTGCATTAACAAGTCTCTACATTCATTATAGTTTACTGGAAAGAAAAAGCATCTCTGATTGATGTTGACAGTGTGGAATTACCAAAATACGAACATATATATTCAGAAGATTATTCAGTGTTATGTCAATTTATCACAATCACAGAATTAAGTTCCCTCAAGATCTCATGACACCCCTGCCATGGGCTTTTGAGTTAGTTTATAATTACAGGTATGAAATCTGCATACTGCAGTGAACCTCAAACCCAAGATCCACAACACAGATCTCCCCCAAAGGTACCTGATCCGTCTATGGACTAAATATATCTGAATCTGAATTTTCTCACAGCAGAATTTCTGGTGTTTTGCTGGATAAAATAAAGATGACAAATCTCTCTGTAATTTCATTAAACACCTTTTCTACTTAAAATGTGTAGTACTCTCTTCTCAGGCCTCTCCAATTACTCATTTTTTTCATCAAATGATTTTTGGTAATGGGAAAACATAGTATAAATTTAAAACTGGAGCAATACAAAGGATGATGATCATGAATCTTCATTAGAAGAAAATATACAATTTGATCTTTTGTGCCATGTTGAATCTAAAGTAGAATTAAATTTATCAATAATAATTAGGAGATCCTATGATAAGTCAAAAAATGAACTGTGCTAGTACATATTTAAAGTAGTTGTACAGTATGCTTGAGCTAACCCACCAACTCCAACTGGACTGGGAGTGAATGAGCATGGGATCAACCAACGCCCTCTGAAGGGGGTTGACAGCTGGGGAAGACTGAGGATCCACTGACAGTGATACTGGGATGTGTTTCTACTGCGTATACCAGCTTCATGGGATCCTATTCTCTTTGAATGTAAACCCTGCTCAACCTAGATGGAGTAGGGAGGGCCTTGAACTTTCCACAGGGCAGGGTGCATGATACTCCCTTAGGGTTGGAGGGGTGGTGTGGGAGGGTCTGTGGAGGGAGATGGAGGGGAATTGGTGGAGGGGAGGGAGTGGGTATTTGAATTGGTATTTTAAGTAATAATAATAAAAAGACAAAAAGCATAAATATTTAGAAGACAAAACAAGAAAATTAGTAAATATATTAATCAATCTTGTGAGTAGCTGAATTAAAACTTCGATGGACCAACCATCACTGCAGATGTGGCCAAAACCACATCTGGAAAAGTATAATATTTAAATGGGGCAGCTGTTAAGTACTGACTACCTCTGCTGGTCATTCACTTTCAGTAATATTCGACTTGTGTTAAGGAATCACTTATAAAAGAGACAAAGACAGATTTGTCTTTTCTCACATGAGAATGAAGATTAATTAAAAGGCAGAGGAACCTAGTTTAAACCATGTCTCCTTTTGTTACCCTTTAAAAGGAAATCTCAGTAAGTTAATTAAATTTCTTGATGTCCTATGAACAGTAAAATTCTCAAATTTTAAAAAAGGACACTCAAGATAAAAAGAATTAAATTTATACACAGTGTAACAAATGTGTGTGTTCATGAACAAGGAAGCTATAAGAGATTTCTGGTTTTTGGCATGTTTGGAGGAATTCTTTTAACAGACTGCATGAGAGTGCCTGAAGAAAAATCATACTCCATAGAAAATTATACTATTCTGATATTAAAAGTATTTATTATTTATAAATAAGAACATTATAAAGGAAAAAATTAATGAAATATTACATATAAATTTATTAATACAGTGAACAATATATACTTCAATATGAATTTACAAGGATAGTTCACTGTGATTTAATCACATTAGATTTCAGTTCTAATAAAAATTAAAAATATTCAATGATCATATTGAATATTAACAAATATCCCTGAGCTACTTCTCTGGTGACGTGTGAGGCATAACTTGGTTTCCTGAGGAAAGACCTTCTCACATACCTCAGCAGTCTGGATTCTGTTTGTCTCCTTCTCCAAACACTCTCTAGACTTGTAGTTATTATAATTAATAGAAATGAATTCACTGATCAAGAGGTTTATCTCTGATATGAGTGTTTTTCTGTCTTTTTGTTTTTATTGCAAGATCAACCATGTGCTTTTCCACAAATCAAAAATGGAGAACTATATAGAGAATACTGGATCAAACGCTACTTCACAACAGAAAGAAAAGAGTGGTTCTACTACCATTGCAACGAAGGATTTGTGACTCCCTCGGGGGAACACTGGGACAAAATTCACTGCACTGTACGAGGGTGGGAGCCTGCAGTCCCATGCCGCAGTAAGTCAATGTCTGTATCAAATCATGTTTAAGTCTGTCAAACACTAGAAAGAAAAGATGACAAATATAATAACAGTTAAGTCTCTTCTGTTAAGAAACAAAAGAGTTTGTGAGCAAAAAACTAGTTTCTGTCCTTTATGAGCAGCTCTTCATAAAATGTATGTGAAAAATAAGGACCATAATAATACCTTTATTGGTTGCATATTTTATTTACAAAAATTAAAGATAATGCTACTTTTTGAAACATTTGGTATTGTTTTCATTTTTGAATGTCACGCATACTTATTTAACTATTGTAAAGTTAAACTATAGTTTTATTAAAAAAAATAAATGAGTGTTGTTTGTTTTTAACTTAACATTTATGGTAAATTTATGTTCCTTAGAGGTATGTGGAATCCATTATATAGAGAATGGGGAACTTTTACAACGGAGAGGAGACTACACACAGGACCAGTCTGTAAGAGTCCAGTGTTACTCTGGCTACAGTCTTCCAAATGATCAGGACACAGTTACATGTACAGAGAACGGCTGGTCTCCTCAACCCAAATGCATCCGTGTCAGTAAGTAACAGGCTCCGAGATCACAAGATGCTCTTGACTCCCCATTCCATGCATATTAACTGTGTCAAATGTTTCTTTTTGAATCTGTATAAGTGAATACTAAGGATTCTTTGCAAGTATATAGCAATGTAAACACAACTATCAGCCATTAAATCAAAATACTGAGTAAATTTTGGTTAATTTATAGTTATACAAATTTTGAAATCACTTTGTCATTGGATTCAAAATAATTTTTAAAATATGGTTTAAAATTAAACAAATAAGATAATAGCTACACACATCATTCATATATTGAAGTACTGACACGCCATTTTAAAGAATTAATAATTGCCTCGGGAATCCACTGTGATGTGTAACTGGGAAGGGAATTCTGAGATATTGTGTATTGTCTAGTTTTCATATTTTTTCCAATCTCTGGACTTTTATGTTTATACTGATGGTTACTTCATGTTCTATGTTCTTTAAGTGACTATGTAGTGTCATATTTTATTTTCAGAATAAATGTCTAAAAATGATAAACATAATAATGCAGATTTGAATTTCTTCCCTTATCATTTGGGTTTTAGAAATATAATTCTAAGTCAATTTGCAATAAAAAATTTTTCAAGGGCAGGTTTTTTTAAGTCAATAAACTTGTAAATAGTTTGCTGCAATATTAGTAATTCTAAAAATCAGTCTGGGTTGCTGTATTCCTTATTTAATATAGATTTTCAACATCTTTTAAATAACATTGGTTAGGTTTAAAGGACATTATTTTGAATTTTCAGAACAATTTTAAAATAATTAATTATATAATCATATTAAATATTCCTATTCACGAATTTAATATATATTTAAATATCTAATCTGTTTTTGAATGTTTGTCAGCTGTCTCCTATTGTACCAATTTGCTGATGAGAATCTTTTGTTAGCATTTTTTTTGGTACAGTCCATTATATATTTAATCTCTAAGAAATTGTATATTCGGTGATTTAAAATTTTATATGATTAATATTAGTGACCTGTTTAAAATTTTTACTGAGTTGTTATTTGATAGCCTTTCCACCATGCTGTTTTTGCTCATATTTTTAATTTTATGAATTTTTCTAATGTCTTTGCTAATAATGCTGATCTATATGAAAACACTGATTTTCATATTCCTGACACTTTTCATTTTATAAAAATCCTATCTAGGTAAATTGTTTTAGCTTTATTACTTCTAGAAACTCAGAAATATCTTAAAACAACTGACAGTTTCACTCAAACTTTCAAAGGACTCATCAGTGAAAAACCATATTTATTCAGGGATAGTTCAAATATGTTTAGAGTTCAGGTCAGTGACGTTGACAAATGAGTGTGCTTATATGAATACAACCCATCAAGCTAAAACTAGTCTTAATCTAGTGAGGAATTTCTATTGTTCCCTTTCTCTTCAACTCTACCATCATAAGAAATAACATTTCTTTTTGTTACTGTAGTATTGTGTTTCTACCTCTTCATATCAGTAGATTTAAGTATCATGTTTTCAAACTTAATTCCATAATTTTCAGTACAATATCTGTGCCATTCTTCTATATTATGATTTGTATAGTAACTGACTTTTATTGTTGAGAGATAACTTTACATATTTACATAATAATTTAGTTGTACATACCATTTTAAGGAACATTTTCACTATTTTAGATCTTAACAATTTTTGAGCCATTTCTGAAAATTTAAAGATATGTCATTGAGTTAAAATTTATACTGTATTTCTTAGATAAATATCCAAAACTGAAATTTATAAGTACTTGGGAGGTGCATGATTCAGTCTGTAAAATACCGGCATGTGGATTTTCAGGATGTTTGGGACACTTTTAATCCATAACAGCAATGAGCAAGCTTCAGTTGACTTGTTTCCCTTTAAGTATCAGGAGAGTGAGATTTTATAATCTAAACACATCAGACTAGGAGCATATTATTCTCCTTTAATTTTATCTTTCTAGTGGGCTAAAAATAACTATATATATATATATTTACCTAAGAATGTCCAATTTACCTTCATGTTTTCTTTTATAATTTATTTTATAACCATTTGCACACTAGAATATGACTCTGTTATCAAATTTGTTAAGATTTTCTTTTATGAGATGACTCATTTTATGAGTGTCTAGTAGTTATTTCCGTTAACTTTATTTTAACACTCAATGAGGCCCATGTAAATATCTGTCAATTATTTTTGCTTAGATAGGACATTTAATAACAGTTTTAATTTTTTGAGAATTTCCATTTTATACATATCTGAAAATTTTATAAAATATTTTATTATATTCACCTATCCCCAACTCTTCTCTGGTATGTGTCCCTTCTACTACCAGTCCTCATCCTCAATATTTAATTATTATTTTATGTGTATAAGTGCTCTATCTGCATATATGCTTGCAAGCCAGTAGATGGTAGATCCCTTTGCAGGTGGCTCTGAGCTACCATGTGGTTGCTGGGAATTGAACTTAGGACTTCTAGAAGAGCAGCCAATGCTCTTAACTGCTAAGCCATGTCTCTGGCACCTTTCTCTCCTTAAAACAATCCATGAAGTACAATTTATGCTGTTTCTATATTCTTGCAAGTGTGGTTTTACACTTGAGAGTAACTGATTTACCAGGTGTATGCTCATAAAGAAATTGATTCTTCCTTTTCTAGCAGCTACAAGCGGTGGGATTTTGTGATCTCCCTTCACCCTCACCTTCAATGTGGGAACTTGTGCATTTTCACACAACTACACAGAATTCATATGTGCATCTTCCTTGCTGTGTCTGAAAAATACTGATACATGGTAGTTATGTACCTTTTCTGACCCTTAAACTCTTCCTGTCTTTCCTCTGCAGCATTCTTTGAGACTTGATAGTAGAGAATGTGATAAAGGTATTCCATATAAAGCTGAATATTCCATTCTTATTCTCTGCATTTTGATCACTTGTAGGTATGTGAGTTAAATGAAATCAACTGCAAATAAAGCTTCTCTGGTGAGAGTTGAGAGGTGTGCTAATTTATTGAAAATTCATCTTTTTAAATAAATATTTTTATTGATTTTATTGAGCTGTACATTTTCCTCTGTTAACCCACTTCTTCTCTCCTCTCGTTCAACCCTCTCCCATTGTCCCCATGTTCCCAATTTACTCAGGAGATCTTGTCATTTTCTGTTTCCTATGTAAATTATATCCATGTCCTCATTGTTGTCTACATTCTCTGGGACTGTGATTTGTAGACTGGTTTTCTTTGCTTTATATCTAAAAGCCACTTATGAGTGAGTACATATGATATTTATCTTTCTGGATCAGGGATACCTCACTCAGTGCGATGTTTTCTAGATCCATCCATTTGCCTGCAAATTTCAAGATGTCATTATTCTTTTTCTGCTCTGTAGTAATACATTGTATAAATAAACCACATTTTCCTTATCCATTCTTCTGTTAAAGGGCATTTGGGTTGTTTCCAGGTTCTGGCTATGACAAACAATGCTGCTAAGAACATACTTGAGCACATATTCTTTTGGTGTGATTGAGCATCCTTTGGGTATATAACCAAAAGTGGTATTGCTGAGTCTTGAGGTAGGTTGTTTCCTAATTTTCTGAGAAATTGCCATACTGATATCTCAGGTAGCTGTATCAGTTTGCACTCTCACCAGCAATGGAGGAGTGTTCTCTTTACCCCACATCCTTTCCAGCATAAGTTGTCATAAGTGTTTTTGATATTGGCCATTCTTACAGGTGTAAGATGGAATTTTAGAGTTGTTTTGATTTGCATTTCTCTGATGGCTAAGGATGTCGAGCATTTTTTTAAGTGTCTTTCAGTCATTTTAAAGTCATTTGTTGAGAGTCCTCTATTTAGGGATGTACCCCATTTTTTATTGGATTATATGTTCTTTTGATGACCAATTTCTTGAATTATTTGTGTATTTTAGAAATCAGACCTCTGTGTGATGTAGGGTTGGTGAAGATCTTTTCCCATTGTGTAGGCTACCATTATGTCTTGTTGACCATGACCTTTGCTTTTCATAAGCTTTTCAGTTCCAGTAGGTTCCATTTATTAATTATCTCTCTGTGTCTTTGCTACTGGGGGTACATTTAGGAAGGGGTCTGCTGTACCAATGCGTTCAAGTGTACTATCTACTTTCTCCTCTATGAGGTTGTGTGGTTGGCCTTATGTTGAGGTCTTTGATCCATTTGGACTTGTGTTCTGTCATGGTGATAGATACAGATCTATTTTCATTCTCGTTTTGATATCCAGTTATGCCAGCACCATTTTTATAATTTTTGCTTCTTTGTCAAAAAATCAGATGTTCATAGGTATGGAAATTAATATCTGATCTATAATTCAGTTCCATTGGTCCTCCAATCTGTTCTTATGGCAATATCAGGCTGTTTTCAGCACTGTAGCTCTGTAGTAGAGTTTGAAGCCAGGAATTACAATGCCTCCAGAAGTTTCATTATGGTACAGGATTGTTTTGGCTATCCTGGATTTTTGCTTTTCAATATGAAGTTGAGCATTGTTGTTGTTTTGGGGTCTGTGAAAATTTTTGCTGGGATTTTGATGGGCATTGCATTGAATCTATAGATTGCTTTGGGTAAGATTGCCACTTTTATTATGTTAATTATACCTACCTAAGAGCATGGGAGATCTTTCCATTTTCTGGTGTCTTCTTTAATTTCATTCTTCAAAAATTTAAAGTTCTTGTAATACAGGTCCTCCACTTCTTTGCTTAGAGTTACTCTGAGATATTTTATGCTATTTGTGGATATTGTGAAGGGTGATGTTTCTCTGATTTCTTCTCAGTCCATTTATCATCTGTGTCCAAAAGGGCTACCGATTTTTTTTTTTAGTTAATCTGGTTTTTTCCTGCTACATTACTGAAAGTGTTTATGAGTTGTAGAAGTTCCTTGGTAGATTTTTTGGGGTCGCTTAAGTAAACTATCATATCGTCAGCAAAATAGCAAGAGTGTGACTTCTTTTCTGATTTGTATTCCCTTGATCTACTTTTGTTGTCTTATTGCTCTAGCTAGAACCTCAAGAACTATATTGAATAGATATGGAAAGAGTGAAAACCTTGTCTTGTGACTGATTTCAGTGGGATCACTGTGAGTTTCTCTCCATTTAGTTTCATATTGGCTGTTGGCTTGCTATATATTGTCCTTATTATGTTTAGGTATGTTCCTTGTACCCCTGCTCTCTCTAAGACCTTTATCATTAAGGGATGTAGTATTGTGTTGAAGGCTTTGCAGCATCTAATGAGATGATCATGAGTTTTTTTTTATTTTTCAGTTTTTTTATGTGGTAAATTATATTGACAGATTTTCATATGTTTAACCATGCCAGCATCCCTAGAATGAAGCCAACTTGATTATGGTGGATGATTTTTCTGATGTGTCCTTGGATTCAATTTGCCAGTATTTTATTGAGTATTTCCACATCAATGTTTGTGAGTGATATTGGTCTGTAATTCTCTTTCTTAGTAATGTCTTTATGTGGTTTGGGAATCAGGGTAATGGTAGCCTCATAAAAAGAATTTGGCAATGTTCATTCTGTTTCTATTGTGTGAAACAATTTCAGGAGAATTGGTATTAGTTCTTCCTTGAAAATCTTGTAGAATACTGCACTGAAACAATCTGGTCCTGGGATATTTTTGGTTAGGACACTTTTGATGTCTGTTTCTATTTTTAGTGGTGATGGGTCTAGTTAATTTGCTTATGTAGCCTTAATTTAAATTTACTATGTAATATTTATCCAGAAAGTTGTCCATTTCCTTTAAGTTTCCAATTTCGTGGAATACAGTGTTTTGAAATATGACCTAATGATTCCCTGGATATCCTCTGTGTATGTTGTTATGTTGTCTTTTTCATTTCTGATTTTGTAAATTTGGATATTCTCTCTCTGCCTTTTGGTTAGTTTTTTTCTCTTTTCATTTTTTTATGGATAATTCATCATCGTTTGCTTTGAATGGAACTTTCTGTGATCCAGTGCTAAGTCTCATTGCTATTCCCATTTCACACTAGAGGAGGGTGCTTCTGGGAGGCCTGGAGAAAAGCATGCCAAGTTCCCTTCCTGGGTTGCAGTCAGATTCTAACCGCATCGGTTTTTAGGCACCACCTAGCGGTTGCTTTCTTTTCTTTCTGTTTGCTTTATTTATTTATTTATTTATTTATTTATTTATTCCTTCCTTCATTCATTCATTTATTAAAGATTTCTGTCTCCTCCTCGCCACTGCCTCCCATTTCCATCCCCCTCTCCCAATCAACTCCCCCTCCCTCATCAGCCTGAACAGCAGTCAGGGTTCCCTGCCCTGTGGGAAGTACAAGGACCTCCCACCTCTTTCCAGGTCTAGTAAGGTGAGCATCCAAACTGCCTAGGCTCCCACAAAGCCAGTATGTGCAGAAGGATTAAAGCCCAGTGCCATTGTTCTTGACTTCTCAGCACTCCTCATTGTCCGCTATGTTCAGCTAGTCCGGTTTTAACTTATGCTTTTTCAGACCCAGTCCAGCTGGCCTTGGTGAGTTCCCGATAGAACATCCCCATTGTCTCAGTGTGTGGGTGCACCCCTTGCTGTCCTGAGTTCCTTGCTCCTGCTCTCTCTCCTTCTGCTCCTGATAAAGGTTTGTCTATTTTGTTGATTTTATCAACAAACCAACTCTTTGTCTAATTGATTCTTTGTGTTGTTTTGTTTCTATTTTATTGATTTCAGCTCTCAATTTGATCATTCCCTGCCATATAGTTCACCTGATTGACTTGCTTCTTTTTATCCTAAAGTTTTCAAATGTTCTGTTAATTCACTAGTGTGGGATTTTTCTAGCTTCTTCATGTAGGCATTAGTGCTATGAACTTTCCTCTTAACACTGCTTTCATTGTACCCCATAAATTTGGCTATGCTGTGTGGTCATTTTCATTGAATTTTAGGAAGTCTTTAATTTTTTTTCTTTTATGTCTTCCTGGAGCCATTGATGATTCAGGTGAGTATTGTGTAATTTCCATGTGTTTATGAACTTTCTGGGGTTAGTGTTGCTGTTGAATTTTAATTTTCAGCCATGGTGATCTGATAAAATACATTGAGTTATTCTAATATTTTTGTATCTGTAGAGGTTTGCTTTGTTACCTAGTATGTGGTAAATTTTTGAGAAGGTTCCATAAGGTGCTAAGAAGAAAGTATATTCTTTTATGTTTGGATGGAACGTTCTAAAGATGTCTGTTAAGTACATTTGAGTCATAGCATCTGTTAGTTCCCTTATTTCTCTGGTAATTTTCTGTCTACAGACCTGTCAAGTAGTGAGAGTAGAGTGTTGAAGCCTCCCACTATTAGTGTGCATGGTTTAATGCGTGATTTCTGTTTTAGTAGTGTTTCTTTTACATATGAGCGTGTCCTTGTATTCAGGGCATAGATTTTCAGTATTGAGACTTCCTCTTGATGATTTTTTTCTGTGACTAATATGAAATGCCTTTCTTTGTTTACTCTGATTTACTTTATTTTGAAGTCTACTTTCTTAGATATTAGGATAACTACACCAGCTTGTTTCTTAGTTCCATTTTATTGGAAATTTTTTCCCATCCCTTTACTCTGAAATGATATCTATCTTTGAGGTTGAGATGTGTTTCTTATGCAGTAGAAGGATGGATTATATTTTCATATCCTAAGTGTTAGCCTCTGCCTTTTTATAGGTAAGTTGAGTCCATTTATACTAAAGGATATTAATGACCAATGATTGCTATCTCCTGTTATATTTGTTTTTGTTTTTCATGATGTTATTTTGTGTGTTTTCCCTTCTTTGGGATTCGCTGCTGAGAGATCATCTATTGTCTGTGTTTTTGTTGATGTAACCAACTTCCTCGGGTTGGAGCTTTCCTTCTAGTACTTTCTGTAGGGCTGGATTTGTAGCTAGGTATTGTTTAGATTTGGTTCTGTCATGGAATACCTTGTTTTGTCCTCTATAGTGATTGAAGTTTTGCTGGGTGTAATAGTCTTGGCTGGCATCCGTGGTCTTCTAATGGCTGCATAAGACTTGACCAAGACCTACTGGCTTTCATTGTTTCCACTGAAAGTCAGGTGTAATTCTGATAGGTCTGCCTTTATATGTTGCTTAGCCTTCTTCCTTTATAGCTTTTAATATTCTTTTTTTACTCTGTATGTTTAGTGTTTTGATTATTATGTGGCTAGGGAACTTCTTTTTTTTCAGTATATTTGGTGTTCTGTAAGCTTCTTATATCTTCATAGGTATATCCTTCTTTAAGTTGAGAAAATTTTCTTCTATGATTTTGTTAAATATAATTTCTAAACTTTTGAGTTAAACTTCTTCTCCTTTCTTTCTGCCTATGATTCTTAGGTTTGGCTTCTCCATGGTGTCCCATATTTCCTGGATATTATGTGTTAAGATTTTGTTACATTTAATGATTTCTTTGACAGATGAGTCTATTTCCTCTATTGCATCTTCAGCACTTGAGATTCTCTCTTCCATCTCTTGTATTCTGCTGTTTATGCTTTCATTTGTGGTTCCTAATCATTTTTCATAATTTCTGTTTCTATAATTCCCTTGGCTTGTGTTTTCTTTATTGTCTCTATTTAAGTTTTCAAGTCTTGAATAGTTTCTTTATATGTTTGATTGCTTTTCTTGTTTTTTATGGGATTTGTTGATGTCTTCCAATTTTTTTTTTCTGTTTTCCTCCATTTCTTTGAGGTAATTGTTCATTTTCTCTTTAAGGGCCTCAAAAAATTCCCTAAAGTGATTTTTAGGTCACTTTCTTTTGTTTCATCTATATTTGGTTGTTCAAGTCTTGCTGTTGTAGGGCCACTAGTTTTTATTGGTGTTGTGCTGCTCTTTGTGGTGTTGTGTGCATTCTTACCTTGTCTACCCATCTTTTCCTCTGATTGGTGTTGTTGTGACTCTCTGTGACTCTGATATCAATCTTCCAAGTGCCAGTTGATCCTAGGCTCAGATGGTTGCTCCTCCTGGTGCAGTCAGGGCCATGGTTCCAGCCACCCCGTTGGTCACTCTGTTTTCCTGGAGGTCACTGGGTGCTCCCAAGGTTGGCTCTAGTAGAGTTCTCTGACTTGAACCTGCTAGCTTGACTGTTGCTCCCTTGTACCCACTTCTGTGGAGTTTGCTGCCTCAGCCTGCTCCAACGGAAGTTGCTGGCTCATACCAGTTTCCGTAGATGTCCCTGGCCTAAGCCTGCTTCCATGGAGGTCTATGACTTGGTCCTGGTCCCAGAAAGGTCTCTGGCTTTAGCCTACTCTCTCAGAGGTCCTAGACTCACAACTAGACCTACAGAGGTCCTGGTTCAGGTCTCAAAAATTTATTTCTTATACACAAGTACTATATTTATATAACATTATCTTCTCTCTCCTCTCATCTACTCCTCTCATTTCCTCCCCTCTCAATTTCATGAGCTCTTCTTTTTTTTACTATAATTTTTCACAAGCATATATACATACACACACATGCATACATGTACATGCATGCACACATGCATATCCTACTCAGTACACTTAGGACTGCTTGAATGTCTATCTATTTAGGCCTGGTCACTTGAGATTTAATAACTTATTGGGTAGAATCATTCCAAGAAAAGACTTATTTTTCTTCTACCAGAAAACATTGATTACATATAGCTCTTGATCTATGGATTGAGATGATGAGAATTTCTCCATGTGCATTGGCGTGTCTACTTCTATTATTCTATTATGCTGAACAACCTGTTTTCTGTGATTTTGTTAGTGAAGTTTACCTGTTTTAAATATATATATGTATATATATATATATATATATATATATATAGAGAGAGAGAGAGAGAGAGAGAGAGAGAGAGAGAGAAAGAGAGAGAGAGAGAGAGAGAGAGAGAGAGAGAGAGAGAGAGAGAGAGACTATCTCATTGCAGACATCCTGGTTCTCTGGCTCTAACAATCTTTCTGTTCCTTCTTCTCTAATGTACTTAGCTAGTAAATGTTTTTCATATTGAAGCAACTATATTCACATTAAATATTTTTCTAGAGTGACTTGTATAGTCTGTGGCTTTTAAATTCCATTAACTTTTAACTTGTCAAATTAATTAACAAGGGTGTCCATAATATTCCAATTGGTCTTTAAAATAGGTAAAAATAAATATGATATAATTCTCACCATTGCTGATATTAGTAATTTGTGCTATCTCTACTGTTCTCTGCTAAATTTTTTTTAAATGTTATTAACTTAAGGATTTTTTACAGTATCAATGTGTAAAGTTTATTTTATGTACAAATAGGTTTGCATATTACAAACTATTCTTTTTATTTGTGCTTAATTATTTCAGTTCAGGACATGAAAAACCTGCCCAAACACATCTACCCACTTTAATTTAATCTCTTCTTTTTCTAATGTCTTAAGAGAGTCTCAGGTAATTGATATGGTGATACTGTTTTTTCAGTGTGTATTGAAGTGCATCCAGCTTCCTCCATACTCTTTGTTGTAGTCCCATAGATTTGTTTATGTGATTTATCCATTGATACTTGGATGCATTGAGTGAGCATGACCAAATGCTTTTCTGGGAATTTTTGTTGGAGATAAGATGTTCCCACAATATATTTTCTTTCATATCCACCACAATCTTTGGAATAAATCAGCAGTATCTTGTTTGTTTTTTCTTTTCTTTTGTTTTGTTTTCAGTTTACTTTTTCTTTTATTACTTTAAAAAATACTAATCCAATTTCCACTTCTACCCATCCTCCCCTCAGTGGCCCCTCAGTCTGCCCCAACTGTCAACCCCCTTCAGACGGACTTGTTTGTTCCCATGCTCATTTACTCCCAGTCCAGTCGGAGTTGGTGAGCATCCACTGAGACAACAGTATCTTGTTAAAAACACTTGCTGCTAGTGCTTGGGATTGGATATCTGCAGGAGTGGAAGCTGACTTTGATTGATTATTATGTTCCCTTTAAATTTCTTTAGACTGGTTTTGGAGCTTTTTCTTTCCAACTAGTGTTTTCAGAATATCAATAAACCTCTTCTGAAATATTACTAAAGGATTTGGGTGTTCAAAAGGAAATGTTCCACTTTTCCAATTTGAATGTCTCATATTCCTGTCATTCGGGGAAACTTTGACCTTGGAATCTGTCGTCATTTTTCTTCCCTTCTTCTTTTGCATCACAAAGTCTTGTACTGTGTTGCAATATGTTGGCATCTGGCCAGAGAATCTAGAGAATGGTGATGGAGATCTGTTGTGCTCTGCTTAGTGTTTTTTCTCTTTTCTGTTTTTCTACGCCACAGGTTCAGTGTCTCCAATTTCTTCGAGGACAGTGATTATTGTTTCTTAAGTTCAGTAAAACACCCATTTCTTTTTTTTTTTACTGTCAGGATCTTTCTCACTGTGCTATTTTCTGAAAAAACCCTCCATACTTAAAGCTCTTTGATAGTAATAAAAGACTTCATTAACCTTTGGCTACTCTGGAATTCTAGTTCGGTGCTTTTGTCTCCTACTAGCAGGCATTGGCAATTTTCAACCATATTTATTTATGCCCTCTTTGTGTCTAGCACTCTTTCTTTTTTTTATTTACAATTTCATTACATTTTTTTACAAATATTGTAACTTCATTATCTTTCTATCATTTGACTTTTGCATTATTTTTATTTACCTTTTTAAATTTTTACAATTTGTGCTTGTCTTAGTATTTACTGCCTTTTCCAAATTAACAATGTGAAAAAGCTTATTGAATTTTATTCCTTATTAAATTTTATTCTTTATTATTTTCCACTTGTTTGATGAAATTTGTTTCTTCACTATTTATTGATATATACATAAATTTTATCTAATATTTTAATTGGCATCTATATAAAATATTTAGTGTCTTCTTCTTTGATTTCCTACTTATCCATAAACAACCAAATATATGTTCTGGATAGTAATCTAGTAATTGGAAGTATACTTTTATACTTTCTTTTTTAAATTATTTTTTATGGAATTTTTTTGGTACATTGACCCGTGAAATATTGTTCAGCTGATAAGAAAAGTGAAATTAAAAAATACTTTTACATTTCAATTCAGTTATTCACGAGTTGGGGGCATCATTTTGTCATGAGAAGATGATTTTTTCTGTTTGTTTCTCATGATTTCTTTGAATATTGCACACCATTGTATTTTAGGCATGAGGTTACAAATGCATTTCAAATTCTTGGCACTGGACTTTGTAGCAACTATGTAGATAGATTTTCCAAGATTTTCACCCAACCCAAGGAACCCTAGTTGGATAAATGAGCCTAGGTGCCTAAGAGAGCCAATTATTCTCAGCTTTAAAGAAACTACAAGTTAAAAAAAAATTGTTTAGAGCTCTGACGTTCTGTAGAATTGTGGATACACTTAGACAAAAGAAACACATTTTTAGATGGAATTATGAGTACTTAAATATTGTTGTATTAGAAAAATTCAAACAAGATGTTGTGCATCTTGAACCTATGATTTGTTTTCCTTGTTTCAGTAATGTAAATAATTTTGATTATTTCAGATCTTCATTTACAAGTGACTAATGGCTATTTTAATATAATTTTATATTGTAAACCCTTAAGTTACTGAACATAAACTCAGCTTTTTTTTTTACTTTTTCCCTTTTAGAGACATGTTCAAAGTCAGATATAGAAATTGAGAATGGATTTCTTTCTGAATATGCTAGCACATATGATCTAAACAGAAAAACACAGTATAGGTGTAAACAGGGATTTGTAACATCGAATGGAGAGACATCAGGGACAATTACCTGCCTCCAAAATGGATGGTCAGCTCAACCCTCATGCATCAGTGAGTACTGCATTATATTGCTGCCATTATACGGGTGATGAATCAGGGTTTAACTTTACTCTTCTTTGAGGTGGCTGATCTTGCTTCATGATGAGTTTCAAACTTCAAGAAAAAAATTTCACTATTTTGTAACATGAGGGATGGCTTGTCAGGGTTTTTGTCCTGCTCGGTTCCCACAGCCAGCTAGTCCCAAAGAAAATCACACGGAGGTCTCTATAAGATTATAAACTGTTATGAACATGGCGAACAATGAGGGCTGATGAGAAGCCAAGGACAATGGCACGGGGTTTTGATCCTACTTCATGTTCTGGCTGTGTGGGAGCCTAGCCAGTTTGGATGTTCACCTTCCTAGACATGGACGGAGGGGGGAGGACCTTGGACTTTCCACAGGGCAGGGAACCCTGACTGCGCTTTGGACTGGAGAGGGAGGGGGAGAGGAGTGGGGGGAGAGGGAGAAGGGTGGGGGGGAGGGAAATGGGAGGCTGGGAGGAGGGAGAAACTTTTTTTCCTTTTTCTCAATAAAAAAAAAAAGATTATAAACTGATTGTCCCAGTAGCTCAGTCTTCTTATTAGCTCTTGTAACTTATATTGACCCATTACTCTTATCTATGTTAGCCACATGGCTCAGTACCTTTTTCAGTGGAGCAGGTCACATCCTGCTTCTTTAGCGGTCTGCGCAAGAGTGGGAAGAATGGGCTTCCTCCTTCCTAGAATTCTCCTGTTCTCATCATCCCGCCTCTAGTTCCTCTCTGTTAGACCCACCTAAACTTTCTGCCTAGACAATCAGTATTTATTTAAAACATGATTAACAGAATACAGATAATTCTCCCACAACACTATTTTGTTTTTACTTTGGGACTCATTCTTGCATTGTAGACTATCAGCCCATTTCCCTTTTCAATGGTTGAAAATACCCTATAGTTTTAAATATAGTAAAGGATTTTTGACCAGCTGCCTTTTAAAAGATCTGCCTTACATATCAAATCTTTTGCTCCTAGATATAAAGGTAAAGTTTTAGGTGAAGATATATCCATGTTTTAAATCTCAGAATATGTGATAACATTATAATGTATATTTGACACTATCAGTTAAGGTCCATTTTACAAAGTCTCCCTCTAGAAATTCTTCGCAAATATCTTGATATTGGAAAGAAAGAAATATTTCCAGGTAGGTCCAATTTTGGCACTTTAGGACTACGGTCAATGAAGGTTTTCTAAGAATGATTAGTTCATCTTGTCTTACTTGTGAGAAAGCTAACCAGTCCTATTTTCAAGAACTATTCAATGTAACTTAAATAATAATGTGATTTAAGATACTTACTGCTTTCTGAATTTTTATTCTTCACTTACTTTACTTTTATAGGATTTATTTAAAGAAAAAAACAGCCGGGCAGTGGTGGCGCACGCCTTTAATTCCAGCACTCAGGAGGCAGAGGCAGGCGGATCTCTGTGAGTTCGAAACCAGCCTGCTCTACAAGAGCTAGTTCCAGGACAGGCTCCAAAACCACAGAGCAACCCTGTCTCGAAAAACCAAAAAAAAAAAACAAAGAAAAAAGAGAAAAAACAATTAAATTGTTCCCATGTAATATTCATGTATATTAAATCATAATTAGCAAGCATTTTTGGATTTTATTACAGTAAAACATTAAAAACCTTTGGTATAATACAGTAAATGCACCTGTTTCAAATTTAACTAATCTACTTTTCTAAATTTTTTGTTATATATAAACTGCAAAATACAGGACTTTATCTCACAAAATGCTATTCTATTTCCCTAAAACTAAATAGATCTACACTTGTCTATTTATTTGCAGTATATGATAAATATAGGGGAAAATGAGCTGAGAAACTATTTTTAAAATAAAGTTTTTTGAAACTTTACTGAGGAGGTAAATGCTAATAGCGATATACTTTTTATTCAATAACCATTTCAGGAAAATGATTTCTTGTTGGTCTTCCAAGGGTGTTTTTATACAGTATTTAATTGCAGTATTTAATTATACAGTATTTAATTTAATTATTTACATTAACCTGGGACTACTTTTGCTCTCATGAGAATCTCTCGGTTTGGCCATTGACACTGACAAATGAAATCTTCCATTTTCTTTTGCATTAGAGTCTTGTGATAGGCCTGTATTTGAGAATGCTGTGACTAAAAACCATAGCATATGGTTTAAACTCAATGACAAATTAGACTATGAATGCCATGTTGGATATGAGAACAGACATAAAGATACCAAAGGATCCATAATATGTAATGATGATGGATGGTCTGATAGACCCTCATGTTATGGTGAGTACTACTGTCTCTGAATTGTTTTTACAAAACAAAAATAAATATTTATGTGTTACTTAAAAAAGTAAACTTTCTAGAATCTTTCTTTTGATTTAATGTAAACTGGGAGAAAGGACATTTTTCAGGACTAAATATGATCATATTTGACTTTATTATTTCATTACATTCATTTATTTATCCTGGATAGAGAGGAGACAGACAAGGCACATAGGAAAAAGGCTGTATAAATATACTGGGGTACCTCATATTAGGATTGTAGGGCCTAATGAACACTAAAGGAAGAACCCAAACTCAAATAGTATGCAAGAACAAAGAGCATTTATTGATATTTCAATATGTATGTGGGGTCCTTAACCTGTACAAAATGGCAAATATCCTGAATGAAGCATGCTGGCTCCTTTTAAACACAGATAGAGGAGTTTCAGTGATGGTTAGGTTATCTCAAACATAATTGGTTAAGAAAGCAGAAGTTACATTAGTGCATTTTTAAATGATAGAGATTATATCTTTGGACATACTTGGGTAAGTTTCAAGAGGGTTGTAGGAACAATCCTTGAGACATTATGGGCTGATTCAGGCCTATGATCTCTCCCTTATGCCTAAATATATTTTGTTGATAAATGGCCCTTTTTTGGAAGAGACACCTGTTTGCCCCTCCCAAAGAACTAGGATCTAAATTCAGTTGTAAAAGTAGGAAAGTATAAACTCTTCAGGATAAGTTGTTTAATTTGACTTGGGCTTGCTAATTATGTGAGCAAAAGAGGACATTTGTTCATTGGACTTCAATACTTTAATAGCTGGACCTTGGTAGTCAACCAAGAGGAGGAAGTGTGATCAAATAAGAGAATAAAACTTGGTGGGTTGTTTCGAAATTCAATCTAATGGTTTTAAAGCCTAGGCAGAGGGAATGGGCAGAAGCGCAAGGCTTACTAGAACCATGTTTGCCATGCCCCGGATGGCCAGAATCCCTTCAGAATGGATAGCAGCAGAAATTAAGAAATTTGATTTGCAGTATCAAGGGTCAACTCAAATGTAAATTAATAAGAATGTCTACACCTGACAAGATGGTACACACCCATAATTCCAGAGCTTGGGAGGTTGAAGTGTGAGCATCTTGAATTTGAGATAAGTCTGGAGGACATATGAAGATCTATCATTAACAAAAAGAATAAAATATCCCCCCCCAATTAAAAGAAATTAAGCTAAACAAATGGTAACCATTAATTTCTCTCTGATTGTAAGCAGTTCAAGATCATGAAATCGGGGCTTTCTACAATATAATTCTAAAATAGAATGCAAAGGTAGGGAAATTAGTTCTTTGGGACAACACTTGAATAATTCACAGGCCTAGCATTGATCTAAGCATTACAAAACTAAAATTAAAAAGGAACTGGCCTAGGTCTGAAAAAGCACGGGATAAATCCGGACTAGCTGAACATAGCGGACAATGAGGAATACTGAGAACTCAAGAACAATCGCAGTAGGTTTTTGATCCTACTGCACGTACTGGCTTTGGGGGAGCCTAGCCAGTTTGGATGCTCACCTTAGGAGACCTGGATAGAGGTGGGCAGTCCTTGGGCTTCCCACAGGTCAGGGAACCCTGATTGCTCTTCGAGCAGATGAGGGAGGGGGACTTGATTGGGGGAGTGGGAGGGAAATGGGAAGCGGTTGCGGGGAGGAGGCAGAAATCCTTAATAAATAAATAAATTTTAAGAAAAGGAACTATGAAATTATAAATGTGGCAAAAGTTTTCCCATGGAGATGATAAATAGGCATCTACTCACCTGTCCCAGACAAGGAGTGCATGACAGATCATACAGAGATACAACCAAGGCCCAACTTGATGACCAATGAGTTTTATTGGAGTTATTGAAGTATGGGTTGTTGTTAAATATTAAAATATCTGGGGTCCCCCCGCCCGCAGCAAACTCCGGCGGGTCACAGCAGTGCCGGGCGCCAGCTCTAGGCGCTCGAGCACCGGGCGCCAGCTCTAGGCGCTCAAGCAAACGGCTGCAGCTTCCCACCAGTGGGGGGGCATACACGCGGTGGGTCCCGGCGGTGGCGGCTGTGGCGGCGGCTGTGACGGCGGGTCAGACATATAAACACAGGAAATAGCTATATAAGAATTTATTAACAAGGAGAGAAAGAAATAAAGGAAGAGAGAGAGAGAGAGGGAGAGAGAGAGAGAGAGAAAAAGGGAGGGGGGAGAGAGAGAGAGAGAGAGAGAGAGAGGAGAGAGCGAGGCCAAAGCCCCTTGTGAGAGGAAAGCAGAAAGAGAGCGATGTCAGGGCGGGGTCAGGAGTTAAAAGGAGTGGGCGTGGCCAGGGCACGGACCAAAGGAACAACATTCCCACATCTTGCTTTTAATAAAAAGCAAATTAGACACTCCAGTTTGAAGGAATTGGGGCGGCGAATTCTCAAGACTGCTTCCGGCTGATTGTGGGCGTCGTCTTTGGGGGGGCGCGAGAGAAGGCTGGGTGCTGGGAACATCCTGGCATAGCTGGTCTCTTCGCCCTTGACCGATGTCTGTGGCATGGAACTGGTATCTCTTATCCTGTTTAAGGTATTGGCAGAACAAAGTTAAATTAAGGGGAAAAAATTTTTAGGACCAGGGGATTGAGGGGGTATCTGACCTGTTTAAGATGGATTCTTTAATTCGGCTCCCTGGAACTCACGAGAACTCCTTGGATTTGTGGAAACAGAAGTTTTAGACACATAATGACTGTAGCATAAGAGATAAATTTGGTTTGAAATTTGTTTGGTGAGGTCACTTTGCAGAACCTCTCAGCTGTCAAACTGTCAGAGATCTTTGAGAAGGATAAGATTACTTGAGTTACCGATTAGAAAATAACAGAGAACTTACTTGGTTGGCACCCAGAGCTACTCTTTTTGGGTCCTCCATGGTCGCTGAAGGTTGCACTTGAACTTTGTTGTTTAGCGCAGGGCCTGCCAGGCTCCAGAATATCCTGTGGGCTAAGAAATCTGTAGGAAGACAGGCCTACCTTGACCTGAGCAGCTAGGCTGTCGATTCCAGTGATTCCGTCCACGTCTAGAGGTCTTTACTTCAGATGAAAGGCAGGTTTGCCCAATGGTCAGCGCTCTGCAGTTGAAGGACGTTGTTCTGCGCATGTCTGTCTTTTGTCTTCTTTGGAGGGAGCAGAGAGCTGCTGCTAGGAGCCAACCTGTCTCTTTTTTATTGTTGTGAAAAGTTTTTTTTAAAAATTAAATACTTAAATATCACATTCCCCAGATCTCTGAGCAGTTGAGGGCTGTTTATCAGGTATAACTATAGTATAGAATTCGTTTGGAAAGTTGGGTCTGAGCTTGACCGCACTGGCTCCCAACAGGTAAGATTTACATTTGTAAAAAGGCAGATAGAGGGAAAAAACTGCTTGTAATTAGTGGCAGAACTGACAATGGTAGAGAACAGCTTAAGAGACTTAAAGGTACATAGCAGTTTAAAATATATGTATTATTATGTATAGAAACAGTGAACAGGAATTGGGCAAGTGGACAACTCTGATGGGCCCTATCAGAGACATGCCATTGCTCAAAACACATGTAACAGAGTTAACAGGAGGATTTTAGTGAAAACCGGGTGAGAAGACAGGGTAAGACTGGGGGTAAAACCGGGAGAGTGTGGTCACGTGGTCTGGCCCTCAGCCAAGAGGGCGGAAAGTCACCTGACCCATCTGGCCTTCAGCCAAGATGGCGACTGCCACGTGTTGTCTGCTCTGTTGGTGAGCCGCTTTGCCGTAACAAAAAGCCGCGGAGGGGCGGGGCAGAGGCGACAAGGGGGAAAGGTGCAGGCGACATGGGAGGAGGAGGAATGTGTTAGCCAATCGCTATTGCTCGACTGGGCGGAGCGAGAGCGAGTGGCCCCTCCAGGAGCGGTGGGGGGGGGGAGCTTGAGGTTTTAGAAGCTGCCCGAGTGGGGAGGATGGAGGGATTGGCTTTGAGTGCTCGAGCTCATGGCTAAAGCGGAGGTCACCCACGAAAAGGTACCCAAAAGGTACCGCGAACACGGCAGGCCAAAAACACAGGCGTCCGAGTGTTCTTGGGGCGTGCTAAGGCTTAATTGGCCCGAACCCAACAACCGTACGGGGTAGAAAGAAACCCCGGTTGGGAGGAGACAATTAAGCTGTTTGGGGCGTGTTGCCCGAGAAGCGCCGCAACGTAGCGGGGCCGGAGACAGAAAAGTTTAGAAAAAAGGAGAAAAAAGCCGGAAGCACCGAACTCCCGGTTGTGGGTGACGCAGGCCTAGGCCAAGGGCAAGAAGCAAGCGGGGGGGGGGGGGGTGGGGGGGTGGGGGGGGGTGGGAAAGGAGGTTGGCGACCCAGTCCGGGACACAGCAGAGAAAGCCGGCCGGACAGTCTCTGAGCGCCCCGGGGGTTAACTCACGAATGCGGATGAGGCCGTGGCAAACAGGCGAAGTTGGGCGCAGGTAATCGGTCGAGATGAGTCACATGGCACCAAATTGTTGTTAAATATTAAAATATCTGGGGTCCCCCCGCCCGCAGCAAACTCCGGCGGGTCACAGCAGTGCCGGGCGCCAGCTCTAGGCGCTCGAGCACCGGGCGCCAGCTCTAGGCGCTCAAGCAAACGGCTGCAGCTTCCCACCAGTGGGGGGGCATACACGCGGTGGGTCCCGGCGGTGGCGGCTGTGGCGGCGGCTGTGACGGCGGGTCAGACATATAAACACAGGAAATAGCTATATAAGAATTTATTAACAAGGAGAGAAAGAAATAAAGGAAGAGAGAGAGAGAGAGGGAGAGAGAGAGAGAGAGAAAAAGGGAGGGGGGAGAGAGAGAGAGAGAGAGAGAGAGAGAGGAGAGAGCGAGGCCAAAGCCCCTTGTGAGAGGAAAGCAGAAAGAGAGCGATGTCAGGGCGGGGTCAGGAGTTAAAAGGAGTGGGCGTGGCCAGGGCACGGACCAAAGGAACAACATGGGTGAAGAGTTATTGAAGTATGGGTGAAGTGTGGGAGGAGAGCAAAGAAAATATATAGCTCAATGAAAACAATTTAAAAAATAAAGAATAGAAACAGCTCAAAGATAATTGCATCACCAAGGCCCACCCAGCATGGGTAACTTCTCACAGAAGCTTGGAACTTAGAGTGCAATGCACAGCCTGCAGGTGGTTCAACAGGTTGAAGAAAGGTTTTTCCAAGTGACTCAGTTGATTTAAGCTTCTTTTTGGGAGCTGGGCTTGTTTTTGCTTCTTCTAGGCAGCTGATATGGTCGTAAAGCCTTCCATTTAGAATCTATACTTGTCTGAGTATCTTATTTGCAGCTTGCCTCTTCTGAGAATGACTCATCAACTGCTTGTTTACTTGGGAGTAAGGGGCCTACTGAATCTTGTCACTTTCAGGGACTTCTTCAAGCTATTTATGTAATAATAGGAGCGGCGGGCTACGTTCCCTGGCACCCGGCCACCCGCACAGCTAGCTTTACCCAAAATAATTACACGAAACTGTATTCTTTTAAACACTGCTTGACCCATTAGTTTTAACCTCTTATTGGCTAGCTTTTACATATTGATCTAACCCATTTCTAAAAATCTGTGTAGTCCATGAGGTGGCTTACCAGGGAAGATCTTAACTTGCATCTGTCTGGAGTGGGAGAATCATGGCGACTCCTTGACTCAGCTTCTTTCTCCCAGCATTCTGTTCTGTTTTCTCTGCCTACCTAAGGGTTGGCCTATCAAATGGGCCTAGGCAGTTTCTTTATTAATTAACCAATGAAAGCAAGAGATTAAAAAGAAATCACTCCCACATCATATTTAGAGTTCTTTTCCTTCCTGCTAAAGGACCTTCCCTACAGGATGGGATATTTTAATCTTGAATGAACTGTCATACAGTAAATTCCCATAGATATTTTACAGGCCTGGTGCCAAATCCCTGGTAACTAGTAACTAAATAAAAATCCTCTTCTTATTAAAATTTATTCATGTTTATGGTGAATATCTGAGTGGCCCCTGACTTTTAATAACTGTGAGTCTTGCAAAGGGTGATTTTTCCCGCTTAATCTAAAAAAACTCAATATTAAAACAAAGGAATCATTTTGGAAGTATTTCTAGATGCTCTAATATTTGTCCTTCTTGTGTGTTCTATCACCAGTCCCATTGTGAAGTTTTGGTTATTTGTTTTAGATAATTGCTTTTAAAGCTTGCTTTTCATTTCTGTTGCTAATTGTATATTAACACTTGACTCTTGAAAGTAGAAATTTTCTTTTATGTATAACCCTATTTTAAAAATTGCAATCTTTAATTTTGTAAATTAGGACTTCAAATAAGAAAAAATGTTTATTTCTTATAACAGTTAACAATGTCAACAATTTTTAAACAATTAACTGTAATGGAGAATGTTACACATTCTTAATTTGAGTCAGAATGATGAAGGGTTAGTTATGAGAATTGAAATTACAGCAAAATAACTTAGTGTGTTGTAAATATTTAAATGCTCAACTAATATTATGGTTTTGTACAAGTTTTTCCTGTTTTTTTATTTTAAAAAATACTAGTTTTATTGTCCTAACTTCAAATATATAAGAATTATTTTGCCTGTTCTATTTTCTCAAGTATATTAATCTGAAATAATTTTTTTAAAAAATGTTACAAATATGCTGTATAGTATTAATTTCAAATATGAAAGAATGATTTTGCAAGATAAGAATAGGGTATTTGTGAACTTAACAGTAATAATTCTCTTCAGCAATTCAGATCCAGTAAAAATAAGTTAATTTTATTATTCAATTGTATAACAAATATATTATATCACCATAAATTTCTCAGACTTCCATGTAAATTTAGGGGCTATATAAAATGTAATATGCAGCATTCTTCAAAAGGAAGAGGGTTACTGATGTTTCCCTGCAAATGTACATGAGAGAGATAAAACTACTTCTTGATTAAATATGTTCTCTAACTTCTTACTTTTCAAGAAAGAGAATGCGGAGTTCCCTTTTTAGACCAATACTTGCTTGTCAATCCCAAGAAAGAAAAATATAAAGTTGGAGATTTGTTGAGCTTTTCTTGCCAACAAGGACAGAGAGTTGGACCAGATTCAGTTCAATGTTACCACTTTGGATGGTCCCCTAGTTTCCCAACATGTAAAGGTCAGTATCTGTTTTACATTTGGTGAATGAAAATCAGAGGTTTAGTTTCCATCTCCCCATATCTCCCATTCTTACATTGCATCTACAAACTTAAGCATATCCATTGACAACCATGACAAAGCTGTATGTTGTATGGCTAATATATAATCACTTACTGATAAGGTTAATCCTGAACTTAAAATGTGTTATCAATGTGTGTAAACATGTAGACATGATGGCTTAGAGTACAAAGATATCTCTCATCTTGTCTGTTGTTCTGATCATTTTCCAACATAAGCATTTCCTCACATTGCACAGAGAATGTCTAAATTGTATGAAAGCAGAGTTTGATTAATTCAACAGCATTTATTAAAAAATTAGGATACATTAATTAGATGCTTTCTACAGTGCCAATATTTTTAACAAATAAATAACTGTGTTTAAAAATATTAAGAGTGTGAAAATCACTATAACTGACAAAGCTAAAATTGCTACCTGTTTTCATGCAATTTCAAGGATTCAGGTTTATCAAACATTGTACCAACTTCAATATGCTTTCAATGCTATTTCAATGGACATGTTACAAGTGTGAAATGTGTGTTTAATGTATATAATATTGATTTAATAAAATGTTATTAAAAGTGATATGATGAATAAATTCTTATTAGATTTTTTTAACTAGATTTTTAGACTGCAAGATTGACATTTTCATTTATATGTACACAATATTCTACAGTAGATCAAGTGAGAACATGTGATCAACCTCCTGAACTCTTCAATGGGGAATTCAATGGAACAAAGAAAGAACAATACAGCCATGGTGAAGTGGTGGAATATGATTGCAAGCCTAGATTTCTACTGAAGGGACCCAATAAAATCCAGTGCATGGATGGGAATTGGACAACCTTGCCAACATGTGTTGGTAATAAAAATGCTACTACTTAGACACTGTTTTGTTTCTCATGTGATATCTTAATCACAACATTTGTGAAACATCTATCTACAGAGGAGGAGAGAACATGTTCAGACATTCCTCAACTTGAGCATGGCTTTGTCCAATTTTCTGTTTCTCCCTACTATCATGGAGATTCAGTGGTGTTCAGCTGCAAGGAAACATTTACGATGATTGGACATGGGTCAGTTTCATGCATTAGTGGAAGGTGGACCCAGCTTCCTCAGTGTATTGGTAAGGTTATCTACCTTGATTTGAACCTTCATAAAGTGTAATATTTTTGGCCATAATATTTCCATATATATTTTTAGTTAGAAAACTTCTTAGAATAATCTAGTCCTAAATAATATTTATCCAAACATTCATTGTTTATAATTTAATATGTGTCTACAGATGAATGGAAATTATTAATGTAATCTGCAGATGGTTGTTTAAGTTAAATCTAGTTGTTAGTTATAAATTTTTATCTGAGTAAAATGTAAATAATAAGAAGAAGAAAATATAAAAATATTACAAAATAGAATTTCTGTTATCATATGGCACTCTCCTTCCATAGCATGTAAAGATAAGAAATCAAGTGTGTGAAGCACCCATTTCCTACTCTCCCATAGCAAAGTTCATTCTAGCAGAACTTTTATGTTTCTAGCTGTTCTACAGTTTGCAAACTGAAGTCAGTGTGATTAGGGATGGGCTGTTGGTCCTCTCATTGGCTATAGAACTGAGCTATACCTAAAAGACTGGGGTTAGGTTGGCAACATTATCTCATGGGTGACTTCACTCTTTAATAACTATCAACACTGTTTTTTTTTTAATGAGTAACTAAAAGCATCTTGATGCCTACATTTACTTTTCTGAGAAACTGAAGTTTTTCTTAGAGTGTTCTTGATTAATTACTTCAGAATATCCTTGATACCCAATATTTACTCTTCATTATGATTTTAAGAGTTGGTTACTTTTTATAGCTAGAGAAACCTGGAGCTCCTTATGAAAAGGTACTTATAACTGTGTTGTTTAGTGATATGTTCTGCATACACAGAAGATTGACCAATTCAAAAGCTCAAATTTAAAAAGCACATTTTTTTCAAATCTCTACCATCATGACTTTAAAACACTATTTACATGAGTGTTTTAAAACTATTTAAGAAATAAATTCATATAGAGTAAAAGTCAGACTATCAAAAACGAAAACAAATCTTCATTCTGTTACAGATTTCTATTTTATTATTTGTTCAGATTTCTGAGGTTTTGTTCTGATGTTTAGTCTCCCTACAGTTACCTTCATATGACCCCTCTAAGTTATCAGCTGCAACATTAAAATTACAGCACAAACATTTTTATTATGCCATTATACATTGTCTTCTCCATGTCTATACCTTTCTCTTTACAAATAAGAGACTCTTATGAAACAAATCAATCACAGAGTCACCATGCCCCCATGACTATTGATATTCCTTCACTTACCTTTACAGCTTTTTTGTCTTCCTGTGAACCAATCTTAAAGAAAGGACTATTTCTTGCATGCCTTAAGTTTTTGAAGCACTCTAGTCAATATTTAAACATTGTTATAAAGGAAGTTTATAGAACTTTGGCTAACAACTTACTTTTATTTACTCTATTCACACACATTGCACTCTTCATTTCAAATTATTAACAAATGTTATCCAGGACCTATACTGAAATTTTGTCAAATAAATAAGGACTCTCATCTTCAGTTGGTAATTATAGCACATAACATATTAAAAAGTGTATATATCAACCTTTCTTAAGTCATAACAATATCAGTTTTATTCTTATGACATAGTATTGCTATATTATAGGATTATATAGCATAGGAAATGACTTCTTATCAACTTTTATGAAGGGAATATAAAGGAGAGAGATGGTGAATACAAGCATGTAAGATCTTATACAAATCTGGCTCTCATACAATTGTTTTGTACACAATATATCTTAGATATTCGTTTTAGAGAATAGATCTATCAAAAAGGAAATTCAAACTAGCAAGCCGCTTACAATCTATCCACTCATGTTTTTATTTTAATATATTTAACATTATGGACTAAAATTAGGAAAAGGGGAAATCAGAAAATGTGAGCATTTCACAGCTTTCAAGTAGGGGACAAAAGCTGGTCACATAATAATCACTTCCTATGTAGACAATGATTTCCTTTGCTGTTGCAATTGCCTAATATCCATATCTCTTCACGAAACACTGTCTCTGAGATGTGCAGGACTTGACATGAGGTCTAGTTCTAGCACCATAGGCCAATCTGTATGATAACCTTAGCAATTTAGTTGGCAGAACTTATGAGTATAAATAATAGTTCCATGTGTATATTGAATGCTCTGTAGCTATTTTAATATGGCAGCTATTTCACTTCTTGTAATTGTTTTTAATTTTTCCTGCAATTATTTTCACATAGCAAAAGATAAACTTGAGAACTGTAAAGAACCATACTCAATTAATATGGAAGTGATTCCCTCCAATAAGAATGAATTTAATCATAATGTTAGCATGAGATACAGATGTAAAGGAAATCAGGACTATAAACAGTCTATCTGCATCAATGGAAGATGGGATCCTGAACCAACCTGTACAAGTAAGTTCTTGTTTGCACTGTCTTCTAGTAGTTATTCTAATCTTTCCTTACCTGTAATAATAGTAGCTTTACATTCTTAAAGCACAGTAATTATTCTTCAGAATTATACTTCAGAATCCTGAATCTTTATCATTTCCACCTCTCCCTCTTCCACTCAAAAATATACTGTGTCCCCTGTACTTCCTGCCCAATTCATGACCTCTTCTCCACATATAAACACATATGTATATGGAAATATATACCCTACACAAACAACTTGTATATATAAATTCAGCCTGATGAGTTCATTTATTGTTTTTCATATAGATATGTAACTAGGACTAAGAATTTGAGATTGGATAATGTATTTTTGGGGGGTCACACATCCCTGGAGAGAATTTATTCTCCTCTTCTGGACAGACATTAATTGCCTGTAGGTCTTCACATTAGGCAATACTTCTCAATCCTCCTAATGCTATGACCCTTTAATATAGTTGCTCATCTTGTGTTAAACCCTAACCATAAACTATTTTTCATGGCTACTCCATAACTCTAATATTGATGCAGTTATGAATCATAATGTAAATATCTGTGTTTTCTGAACATTTTAAGCAACCATGAAAAGGGTCATTAGGCCCCCAAGGGATTGTGCCCCACAAGTTGAGAACCTCTGATGTAAGGGTAGGGCTTTGTAAGAGTTCTTGCCTATCCATGTTGACATGCCAAGTGGTATTGGCACAATGCACATCATGTTTAAGTGTCCATGCTTTTGAAATTTTATAGGTTCAGCTACCATGTCATATATGAAGGAAGACACTGTATTATAACAACATCCTGGAAAAATACTTTTCAATATATAAAATGATTTAGAAATTGCTATCACCTTTTGAGTGACCTGTAGTTTAAAACACACAAGTAAACTTAATCATGAATTTACCTCCTTGTATTAATGGTCCCTTACTCTCAGAGTTCCATTACATCTAATTATTTTATCACAATAAATGTGATGTGCCCTTCCTATGCCTATGCTGAATCATCATGCACTTCTGTATGGCTATGTGTACTATCAATATAATAATTTATTTTTTTCTAGTAACAATAAATCTGACATATGATACCTCCAATTTCAAATAAATAGGCAAGAGTTGATTGCACTATTTTTGCTTCCCTATTTGTATTTATCACTGTTATTTTGGATGCCTGTCTCACTCAATATCTTAAACTATTTCTTAAAGTCTAAATTTTACTGAAAGTATGTCCATGCCAGATGAAAATCAAAACTATTGCACACATTTAATATACATGCCATTCTGTAGTTGCCTCTGTTTTTTATCATGTTTGATTTCATTTAGATTATAGTATGAAGTAAGGTAGTAATTGTTTTTCTTTCCTGCACAGCCAGCTATTTGCTTAAAGAATGTGGAAAAATATATTTACTATACAAATGTTCATTTATTTTTAATCCTTTCATCCACTCTACTTAAGCAGAGATCAAAAAGAAGATTATTAATAATCACTAATAAAGCACATTGCCACATTATGAATCTGCAAGATGAATCTGAAATATCTTGATTTTGAGGTGATTTAGACAAAACTTTTTAAGTGGGTGTTAATGTCAGTACTAACTGCTCATTATCCTAGATGCTTGCCAATAGTTTTCACATCTCTAATCAGTTCACAATAAATAGGATGTCCAGAAAGATGAAATTTTGAATAACATGCTCTGAAACATTTGTGAAAATACTCTATACCCTCATTGACTAAGAGTCAATGCCAAATTGTTTATCAAAGTGTAATGATTAATAATACTTATTGTTTACTTGACAAAAGTGACTTAAGAAAAACAGCTCTGAGCATGACTGAGAGAGAGAACATTTCTAGTTTGGGTAAACTCAGGTTGGGAGATTCATGATAAAGGTAGGTGGCATCATTTTATGATCAGGGGTCTTGGATAAATAAAAGGAAAAAGAAGCCAAACATCTGCACTAATTCTGTGCCCGTCCTGACAATAGATGCCGTATGACTAGCTGCTCCACACTTGGGCTGCCATAACTGCACTACATGATGAGCTAAGCCAAGCCCTTCCTTCCTTCCTTTCTAAAATTGTTTTTGACAGACATTTTGTCACAGCCATTAGAAAATCCACTAGTAAATCACTAGTAAAAAGTCACAAACTAAATATAAGTATCACTTTCTTCAGAACCCTCTCTCAGGACTTTTAATCTAATCCAAAATATTAATTCATAGATTTTAAAATTTCCATGTAACCTCAATTTATAATATTTCATCTTATAATTCATTTAAAATAACATAAATTAACATAAGTTTAACAAAATTCTGCAAAACTGCTTTATAAAGGAGTGAATGACAATGACAACCATTCAGAGGAAGACAAGAATAGTTACTAATTGCTAGACCAGATGAAAAACATAAAATATACATAATTATTATGTGGTCATAATTAATTTGCTATTTAATAAAATTCTTGCTTCAATAATTTAAGATACTATCTTTGTCAAGAACTCTGATTTTAAATATTTTTTAGGAGTAGAGAAAAAATCCTGCCCTCCTCCACCACAGATTCCACATGCCCAAGTGATGGAAACCACAGTGAAATACTGGGATGGAGAAAAAGTATCTGTTCTTTGTCAAGACAATTACTTAACACAGGACACAGAAGAGATAGTGTGCAGAAATGGAACATGGCAGTCATTACCACTCTGCATTGGTCAGTAGCTATGACTTATTTTATAACATTCTTTCTTAAAATACTGAAGAGAACTAAAGTAATGGGGGAGGATATTAAAATACTAAGGTTTAACATAAAAACTGTGGAGACATGACCCAAACAGTTTGTTTTTATTTTCCAGTGTAAAATTTTTGTCTATACTTCACTATTACATTTCTGTTCTTCAAATAGTGAAAAGCCCATGTTCTCAGCCCCCTGAAATAGACCATGGAAAAATTAAATTACTCAGATCACCAGAAGAAAGGGGAGACACAGCAGAGTCCAGCAGTTATGAACACGGCACTACACTCAGCTATGTTTGTGATGATGGCTTTAGGATGGCTGAGGAACACGGGGTAACCTGTCACCTGGGAAAGTGGAGTGCTCCACCTCGTTGTGTCGGTGAGAACAGCATGAAAATTCAATTCTGAATTTAGAACAAGTCTTTACTAATAATCTACTCTCATCAAAACCAGAAGAAAGAATTATTTAGTTTGGCACACATAATTGTTCATATATTTTACCATAAATTTCTATTTGTATAATTCAAACAATCCTGCTTGTGTTAATTGTATCGTTTTGAAATCTACTTTTATTCTTTCATTTCTCTTTTTAAATATGATGCATAGTCTACTGACTTCACCTGCTCATGTGAGTTTTAGTGTGGTTGAAGTTGAAGGTGGACTTGGGATGCACTGTCCACCTCTTCTGTGATGGCACATCTTCCTTCTTAACATTTCCCTCTGTACACATAGAACTGACATACAAAAGCGAGTTTCTGAATTAGTGCAATATAGAATCATCTCACTCTTTTCCTCTCACTGTGTTATTTTTAGGACTTCCTTGTGGACCTCCACCTTCAATCCGTCATGGTATTGTGTCTAATGAACTAGACAGTTACCAACATGGAGAAGAGGTGACATACATTTGTTCTGAAGGCTTTGGAATTGATGGACCAGCATTTATTAAATGTATAGGAGGAAAGTGGCCCCATCCACCAGATTGCAAAAGTATAGTTTTATTTTCATTCTTTGCATAATAGATTATCTAATTCAACCTAACCATCCCTTCATATATTATATATCCAACAATTTCCTAAAGGCAAAACCAGAAATATTCTTTCTCTTTCAGGAACTTATTGTGACAGTCCACCCAAGTTTGAAAATGCCATACTCACAGGTCCAAAAAAAAGATCGTATAGGCCAGGTGAACGAGTGACATTCACATGTGCACCTTTTCATCATATGAATGGATCCAACATTGTGACATGTGTTAATCGCACATGGATTGGAAAGTTGGTATGCAAAGGTAGTTTGATGCACTTTCAATATGTTTTTATTATAGCTTTAGAAGACTGATAGAAATGTCTAGCAAAATGTAAAGTGGCATCCAAATTAATCTCTTCAGGAGGTAAATGTTCTACTTTTAGGGGTTGGAACTTTTTCTCAGGAAAAGCAGAGCACAGGATGGGTTGAATGTATAGAACTGCAATGAGAGAGAAGAAAATTAAAGCTATATGTGACTAACATAGCAATGAATTTCTGGATCAAGATTTTTGTAAAGCAATGAAATATTCAGATTAACATCCCCCAATCAAAAAAAAAAACAAAAATTACCATATGTTTCTGGGAAACTATTATAAGATATTACAAAGAATAGTCATTGACCACTCATGTTGTACAAGAACAGGGCATAACAGACCTGTTGTTTCAAAGGCACCAAGAGCACTACCTTTAAAATGGTAGACAAACCTGTATGGGTTGAGCAATGGCATTTCACAACAGTGATACTGTATTCTTTAGAGCAGCTGGTAAAAAGACAACTATATATTCAACACTTTGAAAAATCAACTGGTCTTTCATAATCTTCTATATTTGTTGTTAAAATTATATCTAGAAATTGGGGAATGGTAACAGATCTAAGAGATATTAATAAGGTGATTCAGCTGATGGATTCACTATATTCTGTATTTTTTTTCCTTCTTTGTTGCCTAATGAATGGCCTCTTATAGTTACTGATTTAAAAGATTGTTTCTTCACTATACCTTAATAAAACATGACAGAGAAAAATTTGCCTTCACAGTGCCTACTTGCAATAATTCTAAGCCTGCTAAGAGATATCTATGGAAGATTATCCAAGAGGAAATGTTAAATAGTCCCAAATGTTAAATAGTTAAATGCCAATATTTTGTATGGCAGCTGTTGGAATGTATCCATATGCAATTTCCTCAATCTATAGTTTACCATTACATGCACAACATTTTATTTTCTAACTCAAATGAAGGTACTTAAGAAAGAATGTTTGAAAAAGTAAAGAAAATTTTGTCATGTTGGGGAATACAAATTACTCCTGAAAAAAAAATACAAAGTAGAGATCCTATTAATTATTTAGGCTATAAAATAGGGTTACTAAAAGTTAGAACCCAAAAGCACAAATTAGGAGAGATAAATTGCAGACTCTTAATGGCTTCCAAATATTGCTAAGAGACATCCCATATATATATATATGCACTTTCAATATGTTTTTATTATAGCTTTAGTGACTGATATATATATATATATTATATATATCATCTGATTCCATAGGGGCCTGCCAGGTTCACTAGCACAAGGTATTGCAGAAATTGATCAATTATTGATTTAAAATAATATTGAAATGCAGGTTAGCACTTAGCCATCTATTACAATTTGAACCTGTAATCACATTAGGTATGTTTTCAAGGCCAAACCGATGAATTTTAAATAGACAGGTGATCTTCAAACACTTCAAAGATCTAAAAATATGGCATTTAAAATGTTTTAAAAAAATTAGATTTTTTTATAACAATGAGGCATATCTTCTCTGGCAGCTCCAATCTATTTCAGAGATGATTATGGGCATTGAGGGAACTCCTCATGAAGTTTACTTTCTTGTGACAAAGTAAGCCCCTGTGCAATAAAATGTCCCTCTCTCCAATGTTGACAGTGTACTGGCCTAAGAAGACAGGCAGGACACAGAAGACAGTGACTGCCAAGCCTTTTTAAGACAAGGGTGACAGCCCCTCAGAATATTCTACTTCATAGATAAGTCTGTCAGATATGCTAGGCCTGTAGGCCAAAGATAGATGCTCCAACAGTATAGAGAAAATTTGGGAGACTGTCCAGGCAACCAGTAGTGTCTGTCATTTCTCACATTTTTTGGAATTCACTTGCTTGCACTTTCTGCTTACTCAGTTAATATTATTTCCTTCTTAGGTCTCTGAGGTAATTGAAGACTAGGTAGTTATAGTTACAGTTTTTGTTGTTTATGAGACTCAGAAAAGAAATTCACTAAAGAAATGTAAAGTGTATAAGGTTGAGAGATATCCAAAGATAGATTTTGACAGTAATGTAAGTCATGATAAAATGTAAATTACATACAAGACTTTGGACTCATCAAGATAGACTAGTTAATGAAGTATTTTCTCTGAATTGGTCAAATACAAATGGACTAGACATTGCTGATGTACCTATTGTCTGTATATAGTGAATATCATTATTGTAATTATTGTATATAGTTTTTCTTCTATTAATTATAGATATTTTTATTTTAGACAAAGGGGGAAATATAGTGATATTTTATTTGTGTTTTAATAAATAAAGTTTGCCTGAAGATTAGAGTGCAAATACAAGTCAGACAGTGGTAACACACACCATTAATCCCAGCAGCCAAACTAGTTAACCATGGGGACTAGGCAGTGGTTGTGCACACTTTTCATATCAGCACTAGAGAGAACTATAAGGTAGAATATGATAGACCTTGCTCTATTTTCACTCTGAAGCTTTTGTAGAGGTAAGAGCCTTCTAGTGTTTGGATGTTTTGCTTTTCTGATCTTCAGCTAAACTCCAATATTTGTTTCCTGGTTTTTATTATTCAGACCAATTTGAATTTGAGCTATAGTTTTGTTTGCTTTTATAAGACTATTATTTGGTTCCACAGTAGTATTAGATCCCTGGCTATCTAGTCTCAGGTCTTGGTCACCCAGGCAGTGTCAGATATGGGTTTTATCTCATGGAAGACCCCATAATTCATATTAGATATTTCTTGATCAATCCAACAAACAAGATATCTCCATTTTCCTATTGCACATTGCAGACAGAGTATCATTATTGATCAAGGGTTTGTGGCAGGGTTGGTGTATATATTTCCACTTTGGTAGTATGTCCAAACTGTAGGACTGAAGTTGCTATAGTAGGTACCAGCTTGATTTTGTTATGTTCAGTGAGTTGTGAAGCCTTGCCTCCAGTTTAGATGAAAAGACATAGTCTTGACATCATCCCAGATGCTTTGAACATTCTCATGTCACCTCTTTGGGTACTAATTCAACTGGATGTAATCCAATCCTGGTACTGGAAACTTCATTTGATGACAGGAGTTGTCCACTGGCATTTTGTCTCCCCACAGTTTTGTTTATTGTATATGGATTGCCTTCATATATGTACGTATTTTAGGATTAAGTTTCTACTGTATTATATTTCTATAATAGCCCTCAAATAATACCTAGTTTTATTTGTTGTTCTCTGAATTCTGTTCCTTGTCTGCCTTTCTCCATTCATAACTTTATACACTATTTCACCGGATACTCCAGGTCTTTTGCTCTACACATAATCTCCCTTGTTGTATGGATTGTAGTTTAACTTTCATTGACTTAACAGCTAGTATCCAAATAAGCAAATATATACATGTATGTCTTTCTGGGTCTGCATTTCCTCACTCAAATGATTCTTTTCTAGTTTCATCATTTTACCTATGTGTTTGCTGAATTCTTTTGCGAGTATGTGTGTGTGTGTGTGTGTTTGTATGTATGTAAATGTACCACATATTCTTTTTTTATTGATGTACCACATATTCTTTATCTATTTATTGATTAAGAAATGCATTTGGAGGGCTGGAGAGATGGCTCAGTGGTTAAGAGCATTGCCTGCGATTCCAAAGGTTCTGAGTTCAATTCCCAGCAACCACATGGTGGCTCACAACCATCCATAATGAGGTCTGGTGCCCTCTTCTGGCCTGCACACATACATACAGATAGACTATTGTATACATAATAAATAAATAAATATTTTAAAAAAAGAAATGCATTTGGAATCTTATGTGTTGGTTGAATAATCAAGATGAACAAACAGCTAATGATACTTTCTTTTTCTCTTAAGATAATTCCTGTGAGAATCCACCACATGTGGGAAATGCTACTATAGTAACAAGGGCCATGACTAAATATCCATCTGGTGAGAGAGTACGTTATGAATGTAATCGACCTTATCAACTAGTTGGGGAAGTAGAAGTGATGTGTAAAAATGGGATTTGGACAGAACCACCAAAATGCAAAGGTAGGCCATCATATTTCCCAATGCTTTCTTGCTATCTTTCTTTTTTTCTCTTTCTTTCTTTCTTCCTTTTTTTCTTTCTTTCTTCCTTCCTTCTTTTCTTTCTTTCTTTCTTTCTTTCTTTCTTTCTTTCTTTCTTTCTTTTTTGGTTTTTTGAGACAGGGATTCCCTGTGCCAACAGAGTCTGTTCTAGAACTTGGTTGGCTTTGAACTCACAGAGATCCACCTGCCTTTGCCTCCTGAGTTCTGGGAGTAAAGGCAGGTGCCTCCACCACCTGTCCCCAATGCTCATGTAATAATGCAGTTTTGTTATTGTATATTAGTGAAGATGAAGTGATTTTCACAAGAAGTATTTTTCTAACTTTTCTGTTTTCTTTTAATAATGAAAATAGATTCTTCACTTATACAATACATCACTACTGCTATTACATCCTTCCTACCAACCTCCCTTTCCTAATATATTTACTCTACTCCAGATCCACTCCCTCAAGTTTGCACTTCAGAAAAGAACAGGCCCTCAAGAGACAATAACCAAACAGGACAAAACAAGATACAATAGACAAGTCAAAACTACTCATATACAGGCTGTACAAGGTAACTCAATAGGTGGAAAAGAGTCCCAAGAGCAGGCAAAAGAGTTAGAGATACAACCACCAGCACTGGTAAAGTCCTAAGAAAACACCAAGCTAACAGCCATAAAATATATGCAGAGCACCTGCTGTAGCCATGAATGCTCTGTGTTTGCTGCTTCAGTCTCTGTGAGCCCTGCTTAGTTTTCTCAATGGACCATACTCTCCTGGTGTCCTTCATTCCCTCTTACTCCTACTTCTGCAGGGTCCCCAAACACCAAGGGAGAGATCCAATAGAGACCTGCAATTTAAACCAATAAAAGTGTGGCTATGGGCCTCTGCACCCACTCCCATCTATTCTTGGAAGAAGCCTCTCTAATGATAACTGGTCAAAGAACTATGCTCTTTCCCTGGGCTGTCTAGTCACTGGTTCCTGGTGATTTAAGTAGTGTGTTACAGATGTTCCCTATAGATAGATCAGCCATTAAATAAAAAGTTCACAACCAAAATGATAAAAAATATAAATAAAATGATACTGATAAAATTTTAATTCTTTTGGTGAATTTAATTAAGAATCATGATAGAAATTTTTCAATAAAAATTCTATCAGATTATAGGAACATTGCCACTCAGGAAAAAATTATGAGTTAAAATGTTAATCCTTTCATTTATTTATTAAATATTAAGTGAATATAATACATTTATATGATGTTAGATAAAAATTTTTAAATATTTTCATTCAAATATTTGAAATTTGCAAATGAATAGTGTCATAAAATATCTTCATATAGTAAAATATAATTTTTTCATTCCCTGCCCTTGCAATCTCCTCCCAAAATAAAATAAAATAAAATTTAAAAGAAAGAAAAAAATCTCAAAATCTCAACATGGAAGCTGTAGCATGGCACAGTGAGTCACTCTGTGTACTATTTATTCCACACATTATTACTTGTAAGTGTTCATTGAAAGGAGTCATTAGTCTAGTTTGAGGCCTTTGAATTCTGCTACACTATTGATACTGGGCCCTCATTGGAACTCTTCTTAGATATGCTGTTGTTGCCCTGTGTCATGGAGATGTGGCAGCTTTGGATCCATAGAACTGGCCCCTTCATGTGCCTCTGCAGATTATAGATGGTATGGATATTAGGGTGGGTGAACCCATAGATCAGGTTTTGAGCCTGGGTGGTATCTGCTTTGGTCAGCCCTCCAGCTTTTCTTCATCCTCACCCCCAGGGAGGGCTCTCCACCCTGCACTGGCTAGCTCACCAAATGCAGAAGGGAACAAGGGGCAGGGCTCATTCTCCTTTCCTTGCTCCCTCCAGCTGACTCAGTCACACCTGCAACATCAGGACCATCCCTACTGTGCTGTACAGGCAGGATGCAGGGACAAATAGATATACAGCTGTTGAGGAGCAGGGCCAGCTTCAAAATATCAAGACCCATGGGGTTGGTTCCCCTGCCTGCCACATGTGATGATGGGCAAAGAGCAATGGGATTTCTTTAGTTCTTACATGTTGAATTCAAAGTTTGGGTATTATCTAGGAGTACTTGTTGAGACTTAGTTTTATAAGAACAAAAATTTCTCAAATTACCTCTATTAGTCACATATTGAATATGAACTCTGTATTCTTAATGCATAAATTTACATCATATCGATAGAGAAACTTTGACTGCCTAGTCCACCATTCACATCATTTGCATGCGAAACAGGTGCTAGTATTGTTGCTATATCTGCTCTTTTGTCAGTTTGTGTTTTTGTTCTCCGATTATGAGTCTTATTTCTCCTTTCTTCCTTTTGTTTTGGAAGAATGGTTCTCAAGAATTTTATTTTGGCATGCATCTTTTCTTGGTTTTGAGTACACAATTTGAGAATGCTATCTCTAATTATTTCCTAACCACCTGTTACCAAAGTCACTCTAGGTAATTATGTGCTTGCCTGTGGTGATATTTGGTATGCAATAATAAATAAAGCTTGCCTGAAGATCAGAGTGCAGAGCTAGCCACACTAGTTAGCCATAGAGGCCAGGCAGTGGTGGCACACAACTTTAATCCCAGCACTTGGGAAATGGAAACAGACAGATTTCTGTGAGTTTAAAGACACCCTGGGATACACGAGATTGATTCAGTCTAAAAGAGAAACAGGCTCATACCTTTGGCCCCAAATCTTGGTATCACATGCCTTTAATCCCAGCCCTAGGGAGGTAGGGACAAGAGTAATTTGGCCATGCAAAGAGAGGGCTATAGGGCCAGAGGAGACAGGTACTCAGGGCATTCAGCATGAAGATTCATAGGAACAGGATTGCCCCTTTTGTCTGAAAATTCAGTAGAGGTAAAAGTTATTGGCTGTCTCCTATACTTCTCTGATCTTTAACATTAACCTAATATCTGACTCCAGGTTTTTATTATTAAGACCAATTGGATTTTGTGCTACATTTTGTCCTCCTTTACTGATGCAGACATTTTATATTCCAAAGAAAAACTAGAAGTTGTTCTTATTTAAAATCTCTTTATGGTTCACATTTTTCATGTTTTACCTAAAGATTCCTTTAGGATTTACTTTTATATATCTTGAGCACCATTCTGCAAAGGGAGGTTTCATCTCAAACATAAACATAATTTTATGAGCAGAAAAATTATCTAGTTTTTTACCAATTACTTTTTTATTTAAGATTTGTTATTTTTGAGATGAATTCTGCTACTTTTTTATGAGGAATTCTCTATTAGAAATAAATCCTCTTTATTTTCTTTTATCTGATGTCTTCATTGATGTCAAATTTATTTATTCACAAGGCTAACACCATGGGACATAGAATTCAAGACTGATACTCAATTTTTTTCACCTCCTATAGACTCCATGGTGGTAGACATGAAATTAATTTCTTTTGGATTTTGATCCACTGTGGCAGTAATTTTATAAGGCTGTTTTTCAAGATGTTTTCTTTAGGCAGTTTCAATACATGAATCTGCATGGATTTTTTGGTATTGTATAGTTTGAGTTTAAAACACGTGCATGCTGCCTTATGGCCAATTTTTTTTCATTTCCTTCCACACTAAAATATTTTGTTTGGATCTTTACCACTTGTTTTTCTTCTAAATAGTATTGGTGTTCAGTTCAGTTTCATGATGCTCCTGTTGAGAACTTCTTCAAAAGACAATATCAGTACTTGATTTCAGTCCTTCCCTGTGGCCTCAGCAGGACAATTCACAGTTCAGAAGGGAAACAAATATCACACAACATCGTGCAGTTAATTAAGTCCTGAATCTCCTGACTAGAATTATCAATGTCTTCTCTCTTCTTATGTTGTTTATTAAACATATATCCAAGAATTCCCGTTGTAACTAGCAATAGTATAACATACAGATGCCTATAATTACCTCACCTCTATCAGGGACCAAGTATAACTTATTTACATTCTGTAACTTTAAACTTTAAATTCCTGTCGATAAATATCTTTCTAAAACTGTTAATTAATATTAGGAATATATAGAGCAATAAATAGTCCAGTGTCTTAAAAGAAAGAAACCCTTCCGGTCAACATTGGCATCTGTATGTTTAGAAGCTGTTTAAAACATTTACTAGCACTGGAAGTCTTTAGAATAGACAAGCTTACTCAAGGTCAGTAAGTGCTTTAAATGAGTACAAAGGAAGAATTTGTAACTCTAAGTTTATACAAGTGAAATTTCTCCAAGCAATTATCCCTGTAGCCAGAAATCACTAAAGTCTTGTTTAGCACTATACTTTCATTTCTTCTATTTAAATCTGTACTATGATTTCATCTCTCAGACAGTCAAATGTTTTGTGTTCTTAGATCCAAAAGAAAAATGTGGGCCTCCTCCACCTATTAAGAATGGAGACATCATTTCCTTCAGATTACAAGTATATGATCCATTTTCTTCAGTTGAATATCGGTGCCAGTCCGAGTACATACCTCAGGGTAGCACGAAAATAACATGCAGAAATGGAGAGTGGTCTCAGCCACCAAAATGTTTAAGTAAGTACCTTGTTCTTATAAATCACAGGAGATTCAGTTTCATGATACAGATATTTTTCTGTTAATAAAGAATATTCACAGATTAAAAGTATTCTTTTGCTTAGTGCTTCACTGACAAATATGAGCATGTGAGGAAAGTAAGATTATTAGGTTCTTTTTTATATAAAGACAGTTGACAAATATAATTATGCAAGTTATTTTTATTGAGTTCTACTAAAATGTATTGATGTCCATAAATCTTGGTGCCAGCATATTTCCACACCTGTTGTCTCAGTTGATGTTCTGTTGCTTTAAAAAGACACCATGACCCTAGCAACTCCAAGAAAACTCTCATTTTATTGATCTTTCCGTTTCAGAAGCTTAGTTCATTATCATCATGTGTGAGGGCAGAGAGCATGGTGGCACACAGGCTGACATGGAGGCAGGAAAATAGCTGGCTCTGAAGGCAGTACGAAGCTATAGACACTGGCCTGGCTTGGGCTTTTGAAATCTTAAAGTCTATCCCCAGAAACACACTTCTAACAAGGCTAGCCTACTCCAACAAAACTACAGCTCCAAACCTTTTCAGTCAGCACCACTCCATGATAAATATAGAAGCCTATGGAGTCTGCCTTACTTAGGGTTTATATTGCTGTGATGAAACACCATGACCAAAGACAAGTTGGAAAGAAGGGGGTTGTATTTGTATCTCACTTCCATATTGCTGCTCATTATCAAAGGAAGTCAGCATAGGAACTCAAGCAGGACAGCATTCTGGAGGCAAAAGCTGATGCAGAGGTTGTGAAGGGGTGCTGCTTACTGGCATACTCAACCTGGTTTCTTATAGAATTCACAACTGTCAGCCTCAGGATGGTGCCATATACCATTGCCTGGTTCTTCCCACATTGATTACTACTTGATAAAAAGCCTTACAGATGGACTTCATGGAGGCATATCCTCAATTGAGCCTCATTCTTCTTCAATGATTCCAGCTTGTATCAAGAGTCAAGTTGACATACAAAACCAATCAGTACAGAAGTCATTCATATCACTACACCTGTATAAACTTTGCAGTAGTTAGATTATATCCCTCATAAAAGCCCCCCTTTCCTTACATAAACTATCTAACTTATACTATTCACTGTGAGGCAGTCAAGAGGAATTTTAGTTTTTCTTTCCATTGTCTGAGAAAGAACATGAAGGACTTCCTTTTTATGTTTGGCTCACATTACTTAATATCCTTCAATGCTTTTTCCTAATGAAAATAATAAAAATTATCTATAATGTCTGAAGCATATTTCACATATAAATATGCCACATTGTCTTAATAAATTCACCAATTTGTGGGCACTCAGACAATTTTTCTATCTCAGTTACTATGACATAGAATTGTGCAATAAACATATATGTGCAGGTTGAGTAGGTTGCTTTCATTTCTTCTGGATACATATCAGCAGAGGAACACAGGTATCATATATGGAAAATCAATTTTTAGATTTTTATGAAATCTCCATATTATTCTCCATAGTAACTGCACAAATCCACATTCCCATTAAGAGCTGTTAATTTTATTTTCCACTACAGACTCATTAGCATTTGTAATTTTTAAGGGTTCCTTTCTGCAATGCCTGTAGTGACATTTCATTTGTATTTTAATAAATAAAGCTTCCCTGAATATCAGAAAAGTAAAACAGCTGCCCTGACCAGCCTTTCAGATCAGACAGCACTGACACACACCTTTAATCCCAGTAGCCACACTAGCTTGCCATTGAAAACAGGAGGTAGTGGTGTACGCTCTTAATCCCAGAACTACAGAGGATAAAATGGGAAAAGACAGCTCTCAGACACAGTTTCATTCTGAGATTCTTGGAGGCAGGATCACCATTTCAGACCGATGTACAGGTAAGAGTCAGTGGCTGTTTTGCTTTTCTGACTTTCAGGTTGAACCCCAATTTCTCTCTCTGAGTTATTAACTGAGCATCATATGCTATTCTACCTAGGTGATAAGGTAGAATAATCTCATTGAAACCTTATTAGGCAGTCAAATGATGGCAAATGATATTATTTTCCCCCTCAACCACATATATATTTATTCCTTTCAGAAGTGTCTCTTTATTGCCATATCTTTGTTTGCAAAAGTATTTTATCTTTCTTTCCTATTTGTTTTTTGTTTTGTTTTGGTTTGTTTCTGTTTCTTTGGTTGGTTGGTTTTTGGTTTTTCAAGGCAGGGGTCTCTACATAGCTTTGAAGCCTATCCTGGAACTTGCTCTGTAAACCAGGCTGGCCTCAACCTCACAGTGATTTGCCTGTCTCTCCTCCTGAGTGCTTGGTTTAAAGGCATACAATACCACTGCCCCCTGGTGTATTTTCAATTTCATATATATTCTTGACATAGGAAATTCTTATATAATGTATATGAATGCCTGACAATTTTTTACAATTCTATAGGTTGTCCCTCCTTTATTGTATTGACCATGTTCTCTGCTATACCCAAGTATTTCTTCATGATAAACTCCATTCATCAAGGTTTGTCTTTTGCCTTGTGATTTGAGATCCCATCCAAACATTCAGTGTCCAAAACCAAAAAAGTGTTTCCCTATTGTTTCCCCTTGTAGTTTCAGCGTCCTGTTCTTATATTTGATTGACTTTGAATTGATTTTTCCTTACAATCAGAAATAAGAATCAAATTTTATTTATCTCCATGTGGATATCAATTATCCTTGTATCACTTATTGAATATGTTCTCCAACAGATGTTGGAAACTCTATTAAAATCAATTAACTTTGAAGACATAGTTCAACTTTTCAAATCTCTTTTCTCATTTATTTGATAGTTAATCCCAGTGTCATGGTATTCTGGTTACAGAGGTATTCTTAGAGTATGCTGAAATAGTGTATTATTTCCAGTTTTTTCCTTTTTGCTCAAGTAATAGTTGTCTACACATTCTACTGTAATTCCATCCAAATTTTAGATTCCCCCATTTATCTATATAAAAAATGTTGTTGGCATTTCAATGTGGTTTCTAGGAGTATGCTAACTGGTATGGGAATCATGTATATATTAATGCTGACATTAATTCTTCCAAACTTTAACATAAAAGATTTCTCCATTTTTGTCAGTTTCAGGTTCTTTCAGCAGTTAATTAATAGTTGTGTCTACAGTCTTGTACCTGAGTTGTTAAATTCATTACTGGATTAAGTTTTTGAAGTTAATGATAATGAGATTGTTTTATTGATAATTCTCAGAAAAATGGAATTGGTCTATAGAAAACTGACTTTTGTATAATGATAATGCGCATCACTACCTAGTCACTTTTGTTTTCAGTTTTTATATTTTGGGTGAGTCTTTAGAATTTAACATGTATAGAAATATATAATGCTCAAGTAAGAATGATTTGACTTTTAACTCAATAATTGTATGCTTTATCTTCTTACTTATTATAATTCAACTTCAGAAACTGCAGTGAAAGTGATTAGAGAGAATGGATGCCTTTTTCTTATTGCTGACCACAGTCATTTTTCCTTTATTTAAAATAGTTTTCATACAATATATCCTTATAATGCTTTCCTCTCCCTCTACTCCTCCAAGTTCCTCCCCATAGCCCCCGCTCTCAAGATCCATTCCCTTTCTGTCTCTCATTAGAAAAGAGCAGGATTCTAGGAGATGAAATCTAAACATGACAAAATAAAATATTATAAGATGAAGCAAAAACTTTCAAACAGACGATGGGTATGGCATCCCAACAGAAGGAAAGAATTCCCAAGAGCAGGCAAGAGAATCTGAGACCCACTTATGCTCAGAGGACCCTCATAAAAATATTAAACTAATAGCTATAATATATATGGAGAGGTCCTAGTTCAGCTCCATGTCAGCCTTGTGCTTGTGGCTTTAGTCTTTGTGAGTTCATATGGGCTTGCTTAATTGATTCTTGGGATCTTGTTTTCCTGGTGTCTTCTATCGAATCTGACTCTTACAGTCTTTCCACCTCCTTTTCTGTGGAATTCGCTGAGAATCGAGGTATGGGATTTGATGGAGACCTTTAATTTAAACTATCTCTCTCTCTACAAAAAGAACAGCTGTGGGTATCTACATCTGTTTTTATCTGGTACTAAAAGAAGCCTCTCTGATGATGCATTTAGTCAATTTTTAGGGCATTTCACATCTAGCAAGTCAATGGCAGTAAGTATGTCAGGTGTAAAAACATTTTATGCCATTTAATGATTCTGCATTACTTTGTTTTATATGCTTAAACTGTTCAATCATTTTTTTATCTTGAAAATATTTATAGTTTTATCACATGGTTTCTCTGTTTCTATTGAAATTATCATTTAATTTATTATTTGTTCTATTGGTAATGCATTATTAATATATAAGAACTGAATTATCCTTATATATTACTCTCCTGGGAGACAATAATTTGATTCTGGTGGACAATTTAAAACTTCCCACAGAAATATTCAAAAAAACTTAAATAAACTTTAAGAAAGTTGAAAACAAATTCTCTGTTCAGTTCATCTGGCCATTTTTTGAGTGATGGTCTTGTTTACTTAGTTCTCAAGTTTCTGAATCTTTATAAATTCTATGTATTAGCCACTTGTCTAAAGTGTAGATGGTAAGGATTTTCTCCCAGTATATTGGCTGGGTTTGTTCTACTGGATGTTTCCTTTGTTCTACAGAAACTATTTTATGATGAAACACAAGCAGTTTCATCTTCTGATACTTGGTGTTAGTTTCTGTTCTGCTGGTGTTCTAGCCAAAAGTTTTTGTTTATCCCCATACCTTAAAGTGGATACCCTATGTTTTCTTTTAAAATTTCAGTGTTTCAATTATTTTTTAAGTTCTCTGATCTGATCTAAATGGATTTTTGTACAAGGTGAAAGTAGGAGTCTAATCTCATTCTTCTGTGGTTAGAAAACCAGTTTTTCCAGCAACATTTGTCAATAGGCTCTCTTTCTTATACATGTTTTGGCCTCCATTCTCCAAAATTGCTAGTCAAAGATAGTTTTCTATTCCTGTCCTTTAATCAATCTGTTTATATTTATGCCTGTACTATTCTGTCTATACCTCTAAAGCTCTGATTGAGTTCTGATATTAGGACCATTCCTGCAGAGGTTTTACTACTTAGCATTACTTTTGGCTCTTTTGTGGTTATATAAGATTTCTGATATTTTTTTCTAAACTATAGAATGTAACATTGGATTTTTCAGTAAAACTGCAAATTAATTTTTACAGTTTGTCTATTTTAAAAGCATTAATTCTGAAATACCTGTTTTTTAGAGAAGGGGTTTCTCTGTGTAGTCCTGGCTTTCTTGGAATTTGCTCTGTACATCTGCTCATCTCTGCCTCCTGAAAGTTAGGATTAAAGGCATGAGCTATCACTGCCCAGCTCTGAAACAAATCTTTAAGAGAATTTTGTATCTTCAGTTCTATTAGCATTTATATGTATTTAATTTCTCTGCTGGCAGTTTTGTTTCATTTTCAATGCAGCTCTTTAGAGCACATTTTGTTGGATATCTGTGTTACATGTGCATTCATTTGATCTTCAAATTTTACGACATTTATTGGTTGGTTGATTGGTTAACTCTACGTTTATACATATTAACTTCTAATGAGTTATAATTGTCATTAGGAATGATCAGGATTTTGCTTCTAATATCATTTCATATCTGTTTCATTTAAATTGCACAGTTGTTAATTTCCAATTCTTATATCTTAATGTTTGAAACAATATCTTCTCTGTATCATTTTTTCACTCATATTCCCATTGTCTTTCTTCACTTTGACAATTGTTTTTCTGTATTCTCTTGGAAATAATTGTGTTTTAAAAAATGTTCCTTGGACTTCCCACAGGGCAGGGCACCCTGATTGCTCTTTGGACTGACGAGGGAGGGGGAATTGATTGTGAAAGGGGGAGGGAAATAGGAAGCAGTGGTGGGGAAGAGACAGAAATCTTTAATAAATAAATTTAAAAAAATAAAGCAAAATAATACAAAGAACCTTCAACAACAAAAAAATGATATTTAAAAACTCTTTCACATATCTTTTAATCATGTCAGTACATTTGGAGTCTTCTACTGGAGGATAAATGTACCACTGAAGAATCTGGTTGCTTTCCATATTTTCTTATTTCCTGTGTTTTGTACTTCTGCCTGATAATTTTTTATATAATTTATCTATGGAGACTTTCTTAGTAGGAAGTATTATACAGATGATGTATCTTGAGCTACAGTATAGGAGTTGCTCCCATGTAACACCTATGGATTATTTGTAATTAACATCTTTGGGCACTACTGTTTCTATGAATTATACTGAAACTTGGGCATTTATCAGCTCAGGTAGTTGGCAGAGACAGCACAGGATACAAGGTGATTGTTATGTCAAAATTCCTAGAGTGGATATGGTGGCTCATAAAAGATGATGCAGGTTTTCTCAGAAACTGTGATTGGCAGATGTCCAATAGCAAGGGTTATTGCTATTGGAAACTTCAGCATAGAGTTGTCAGGAGGATTCTCCTCTGACTAGACAGGGCGTGGGACCAGATGCAACAATGGGAGATGGTTATGTGAATTTGGTACCCATTCTGTAACACTTAGTCCCAGGCTTCACAGTAGTGTATGATCAAATGTGCTGTGGGGCAGGTGGCAGTGCTAAATGATTGGTTGGAGAAAACATGAACGTGAACATCAAGTCCTCTTGGCTTTCTAACAATGTAAGGGAGTCCGGGGGCAGGAGTGATGGTTGCAGAATCTAATTTCCAAGCAGGTTTGTCACTTGTTCACTGTGGAAATTTCGTAGATTTATTTTTAAAACCATGACAATCAAATTCATAATACAATAATCACTATTCAGAGTTACAACTTTTTGAGTGAATGATGAACATTGTGAGGTGGTTATGATTTGGCTTTCTAGGAGCAATATTTCTATATATACTTACCGAACTGATTATCAGGTGTAGTGATAGGAACGGCAGGCTGCGGCCCGGCTCCCAGCTAGCTTTACCCAAAATAATAACACGGAAACTGTATTATTTTAAACACTGCCAGGCGCAATAGTTTCAGCCTCTATTGGCTAATTCTTACATCTTGCTTTAACCCATATTTAGTAATCTGTGTAGCACCACAAGGTGGTGGCTTACCAGGAAAAATTCAGCATGTCTGACCTGGCAGCTGGCTTCATGGTGTCTGCCTGACTCTGCTTCTTTCTCCCAGCATCCTGTTCTGTCTACTCTGCCTATCTAAGCTATTGTCCTATCAAAGGCCAAAGCAGTTTCTTTCTTAACCAATGAAAGTAACACATAGACAAATGATCCTCCTACATCAATCAGGTCTGAATATCATACACTTGTCAAGTTTCAAATTTTTACCTTTCTCAATATCTAAGTCAATGCAAGCAACCATGGATGTGCTGAAATATGAGTACTTAATTGACATTTGAAATCCTTCCTGTAGATATCTAATTATCACATTAAAAATATTGCTTTGATACCATTTGCTATCCAATGTGAACTAATTTTATGTGTATGTTTAATATGTGTTTTTAAAAATGTTGAGGAATTGTGCTTGAAAGCTGAGTCTCTGTAGGTTTATGTATTAATTAACTTTTGATAATTTTTCTTTCAGATCCATGTGTAGTATCAAAGGAAATTATGGAAAGACATAACATGCTTTTGAAATGGAAAGAAAACCAAAAGCTATATGTTCCATCATCAGACTATGTAGAATTTGCGTGTAAACCTGGATATGAAACGACAAATGAATCACCTCCATTACGTACAATGTGCATTGATGGTCACATTGATTATCCCCGTTGTATAAAAATTGTTCGTGGTTAAGTGGATGAATGAACATTTGTTTAGAAATATGTAGGCATATTACTAATACAGTTTCAGTTTATGTTTGAAGTGCTGTTTAACTCATTTCTTCTCATAAGTGTAAACATGGGTTGATATATAATGATTAATTTGGAGACTGACAGACCGTTGCCACAAATGCAAAACAGTGAGTTCAAAATTCCTAGAACAGAACATGCTGTGTCCTAGAACAATAACCAATAGCAATAAAATAGATGCAATCACTTCAGTGTCTGTATCTACCCATAAATTTTCAAAATTTCTCCTCTCTTCCTCAATACATTTTGATCAAAAGTTCTGATTCATAGTGAAATAAAAGCATATTGTTTCATCTTCAAATTAGCATTACCTCACAAATATGTAATAATCAAACTGTCATACTTAGCATTACTTATGAATATAAGTAATTGCTACACACTACTTTTGGTTTAATAAACAAATCTAAGAAATATTTTACATATAAACTTTTGAACACGTTAATTTCACACATTGAAATTTTCAAGCAATTATACAAAGGAGTTGAAATTTCAATGGGTATCAGATTCTGTCAGTGATATAAATCTATAAGCACTGTGTATACTTAATAAACAGGAAATAAGCACATATGTACTTTTTGCCCGAATTAATAAAGAAATAAACATTAAATACATACAAATTTATAATTAGAGAAAACTGTATTTATCTTTAGAAGAAATACTGTTATGTGTTTCTATTTAATATCTTTCAAGGCAGTTTCTAGTTTACATTGGAAGGACATTTTGAGTTTATAATAGTGAAAAGGTGGCAATTATTCACCAAACATTGCTAAATTTTTATTACTATTTCGGAACTCTCTATATGTATGTAATATGACACTGTGAAAATGGATAGCAGTAACTCACCATAACCTCCTATTTTTCCAGGGTAACAAGGCAACATTTCAAAAGACCTGTATTAGTTTATCATGACTAATAGAACATTGGATATTTACAATGGATTTAAACTGACAGTATTTTCAGTTTACCTTGGCTAGTCGGATATAATTCCAGTGTAAACTGGGTAGTATTAATGTTTATCTTTATATTTCAGCACCTCTATCATGAACATAATAAGTTTTGAATCATAAAAATAAGTTATTTTAAGAAAAGGATGTCTAAAGATATTTTAACTTTTCAAATGTTGGGTTCTTTAAGGTTTAAATATAGGTATAAATAACAAGATAAAATTGAGAAGATTATCTTATACCTTTTTATTATATATCATTGGATAGGTGCCAGACCAGTTATTTAATCATCAAGGAAATGCTTATTAGTAAAAATAATACTCAAAAGTATTTGTGTTTTACTTTAACACTAGTGAAGATAGTTGTGTGTCAGCACCACCCTGACAAATTACCAGAAGCCACATGTGTTAGCTTAAAAAGCACTCAAGTCATAGAGTTCTAAATTTTAGAATGTAAAGGACTACATACCTTAGATGATGGCCTAAGATTTGATGTCTAACATTGCCTTCTCATTCCTGGGTGCTTCTGCTGGGCAGCACATTGTCATGGAAACACTTTATGGTTTCTTTATAATGGAAGTTAATTCCAATAGTGAAGAAATTACTAATCCAATCACCAGTAAAACTCATTATCTTTATCATCATGAAGGTGATGTGGAAGACACATGTAAAAATTGTGGAGAAACCACATTAAGACTATAGGAGAGGAATGAAAAATACAGTCCACAGACATAAGAGGCATAACACAAAATGATTGTGACTCACATTGGACAAAATAGAACTTTATACAAAATGCTAATAAAGGAAAATGAAGGTAATTGTGTAATGAGAAAAAGCAATTCTCTAAATACATATAACAATTAGGCCATTCACCAGGGTTACCTAGGATACAGCCTAATGTGTTTTCCCACTCAATTTATGGGATGATATATAAACTGTTTGGAGAATAAACTAGAGAGACCTTGCCCTTCCATGATGGCCATGTAAGTTGTGTCTGATTATTTTTCACGACTCTGTTCCAGTCCAGTTAGGGAAGATAATTATCTGTGTTGGACCCACACGGCCTCCAACAATTAACATAGAAGGACAAAACAAGATATTCCATTACAAAATCAGAATTGATTAATATCTAGCCACAAAACTAGCCCTACACAGAGTACTAGAAGGAAAAATTCCAACCTAAGGAAGTTGGCTACATCAACAAAAACACAGACAGTTTATAATCTCACAGCAGCAAATCCCAAAGAAGGGAAAACCACAAAAATCATCATACCAAAAATGAAAACTAAATTAACAAGAGATATCAATCACTTTTAATTAAAAATCCTTAATATAAGTGGACTCAACAAACCTATAAAGGGACACAGACTAATAGACTCTATACAGAAACAGAATCCATCCTTCTTCTGCACACAAGAAACACACTTCAACCTCAAAGAAAGACATCACCTCTGAGTAAAGGGTTAGAAAAAAAAAATCCAATCAAATGGACCTAAGAAACAAGCTGGTATAACTATTGTAATATCTAACAAAATAGACTTCAAACAAATCAATCAAAAGAGACAAAAAAGGACATTTAATATTAGTGACAGAAAAAGTCAAACATGGAAATCTCAATACTCAACATCTATGTCCCGAATAAAAAGGCACCCTCATATGTGAAAGAAATGCTTCTAAAGCTTACATTAAACCCACACACTAATAGTGGGAGACTTCAACACTTCACTCTCGTAGCTGGACAGGTAAGTCAAACAAAAAATTAACAGAGAAATAAGAGAACTAACATATGTTATGACTCAAATGGACTTAACAGACATCTATAGTCTATTCTATCCAAACATAAAAGAATATACCTTCTTCTCAACACCACATGGAACCTTTTCAAAAGCTGACCATATATTCAGTAACAAAACAAACTTCAACAGATAAAATTAAAAAAAAATATTGGAATACCCCATTGTATCTTTTTGGATGTCATGGCTTAAAACTAGAATAACACAGAAATAGTAATTCCAGAAAGCTCAAAAACACATAGAAATTGAACAATGCTCACCTGAATCATAAATGTATTAAGGAAGAAATAAAGGGAGAAATTAAGGACTTCCTAAAATTCTAAGAATATGACCACACAACATGCCCAAATTCATGCGGCACAATGAAAGCAGTGTTAAGAGGAAAGTTCATAGAATTCAATGCCTACATAAAGAAGCTAGAAAATTTCACACTATTGAATTAACAGAATATTTTAAAACTTTAGAACAAAAAGAAGAAAATTCACCCAAGAAAACTAGATGGTAGGAAATAATCAATTGAGAGCTGAAATCAACAAAATAGAAACAAAGAAGACAATACAAAAAATTAATAGGACAAAGAGTTGGTTCTTTGAGAAAACCAACAAAATAGACAAACCTTTACCAAACTAACCAAAAGACAGAGAGAGAATATCCAAATTACCAAAATCAGAAATGAAAAGGGGGACATAACAACAGACATGAAGGAAATCCAGAAAATCATTAGATCATATTTAGAAAAACTATACTATACACAATTGGAAAACTTAAAGGAAATGGACAACTTTCTGGATAAATATCACTTACCAAAATTAAATTAAGACCAGATAAGCAAATTAAACAAACCTATAACTTCTGAAAGACTAGAAACAGTCATCAAAATATCCCAACTAAAAAAAAGCCCAGGTCCAGATGGTTTCAGTGCAGAATTCTATATTTTCAATGAAAAACTAATACCAATACTACTCAAATTGTCATACACAATAGAAACAGAAAGAACACTGCCAAACTCTTTATGAGGCTACAAGTTTCCTGATACCATACTTAGTAATAAAAGACATTACTATGAAAGAAAATTACAGACCAATCTCACTCATGAACATTGATGTAAAAATACTAAATAAAATACTAGCAAATTGGATCCAGGAACATATCAGAACTATCATCCACTGTGACCAAGTCATCTCCATCCCAGAGATACAGAGATAGTTCACGACATGAAAATCTGTCAATGTAATCCACCATATAAACAAACTGAAAAAAAAACAAACCCACATAATCATCTCATTAGATGCCAAGAAACTTCCAACAAAATACAGTAACATTGCTTCGTGATAAATGTCTTGGAGAGCAGGGATACAAGGAGCATACCTAAACATAAAGACAATATACAGCAAGCTAATAGTCAACATCAAACTAAATGGAGAGAAACTCACAGCCATCCCACAGAAATCAGGAACAAGACAAGGTTGTCCCTTCTCTCCACATTCTATTCAATATAGTTTTTGAGGTCCTAGCTAGAGCAATAAGACAACAAAAGGAGATCAAGGGGATACAAGTCAGAAAGAAAGAAGTCAAATTCCCACTATTTGTTGATGATATGATAGTTTACATAAGTGACCCAAAAAATTCTACCAAAGAACTTTTACAACTCATAAACACCTTCAGTAATGTAGCTGGATACAAGATTAACTCATAAAAATATCTGTAGCCCTCCTGTACACAGATGATAAACAGGTTGAGAAAGAAATCAGGGACACATCAAACTTCACAATATCAACAAATAGCATAAAATATCTCAGAGTAACTCTATGCAAACAAGTGGAAGACCTGTATGACAAGAACTTTAAATCTTTGAGGAGAGAAATTGAAAAAAAAAAAAAAAACGAGAAAGTGGAAAGATTTCCCATGTCTTGGGGAGGTATAATTAACATAGTAAAAATGGCAATCTTACCAAAAGTACTCTACAGATGCACTGCAATGCTGATCAAAATCACAGCAAAATTCTTCACAGACCTCGAAAGAATGGTACTCAACTTCATATGGAAAAGCAAAAGACCCAAGATAGCCAAAACAGTCCTGTGCAATAAAAGAACTTCTGAAAGCATCACAATCCCTGACTTCAAGTTCTACTATAGAGCTACAGTACTGAAAACAGTCTGGTATTGGCATATAAAACAGACAGAAGAACCAATGGAACCAAATCAAAAACCCAGATATTAATCCACACACCTTCGAACACCTGATTTTTGACAAAACAGCAAAATATCTCGGAAACTGTGAACAAGTCCCCTCAAATTAATTTTTCCCTATAAGAGTTGCCATGGTGATGGTGTCTATTCACAGTAATAAAAACCTAACTAAGACAGAAGTAGGTACCAGGAACTAGGTTATCATTGTGATGGTTTGAAATATGGTAGTTTTTTTTTTTTTTGAGAAAATTTAACTTTTGTACTCGGGGTTTAAAAAACAGTGGAATGCTTTAAGAACTGATTAATGGTCCATACTAAAAGGAGTCTTTTGGACAAAAGTGCTGATAATAATTTAAAATGTTGGGAGCTGACTTTCAAATAAGAATTTTAGTATATTGCCTAGAAATTTTCCTATGATATTTTGGTGAAGGAAGTTGTAACAAGAATAATAAAGGCCCAGAGATAGATACTGGGTTTCAAGCTAAAGATCAGAAAAGCAAAATAGCCAAGCTACTAGAGAAGTCTTACTTCTACCAAGTCTTGGGCGATTGAAGACTGAGCTTAGTGCCTCTGTCTCCACCCATCCTCTATTCTCCTCTAGTGTAGTAATTAAAGTTATGTGACCAACTGTTGGCAGAGACTGCTCATTTGTCTCCCAGCCACACAGATCCTAAATAATAGCACAAAAACTCTAACAATTAAATCACTGCTTGGCCAACAACTTGTGCATATTTCTAGCTACCTCTTCTATCTTAAATTAAGCCATTTCTATTAATCTATGTATTGCCACAATGCTTTGGATTACAGGGTAAAATTCCATGGCATCTGATACCTCCATTGGCTACATGGCATCTCTCAGCTTCTACCTACATTCTCTGAGCATTCAGTTTGGTTTTCCCACATAGCTCTACTCTGCCCTAACACAGGTTAAAGAGGCATCTTCATTCATAACCAATAAAAGCAATACATACAGAAGGGAATCCCACATCACCTCCCCTTTTCTGCCTAAATAAAAAGAAAGGTTTTAATTTGAGCATAGTAAAATTGCATATAAAAAACAGGTATCAAGCAAGAATTACAGTTATAATATTTATATTTACTTTATCTTTTATCATAACTAAAGAAAACTATAACTATCTGTTTTACAACTTTATCAAAGACCCCAGAAAGCTATAATATCACCTAAGTAAACAGGAAGAGCACTGTAAGCAACTTCCAAAACTCTAGAATTGACACAGGCATCTCACTGCCTTAACAGTCACCCAAAGTTCTTCTCTAACACTGGGGCATCCAATCTTCAGCCTACAGGTGCATAGTATCCAGCAGACTTTTGGATAAAGCAGGAAATTTGAAAGACTCTTTCACTTCTATTGACAGTTTATCAGTCACTATCTTCTGCGTCCTGCAAAATGTCTGGCAGACTCTTTCATGAAGCAGGAACACTGAAGGACTACTTCTACTTTAGACAACTTCAGCAGTCATTTTTCTGTTTTCCCTGCATGCCCGGTTTATACAGCATATCATCAAGCAGTCCAGACCAGAGCTGTCTCTTGCCCAAATGCCTAACAAAGAGGCTTCAGAAGGAGCCTCTTTAATGCCTCTCATCTTCTTAAAGTAGATTGGTGCTGCCTGGAGCAGATGTATCTCAGTGCCATAAAAAGTACTAAGTTCTTAAAACATTTTAAATGCCATAATCTGTTAGTCTCTGAAAGGTTTAAAGTCTAACTGAAATATATCTTTGTACATCTAGAAAACCTAACTAACATGACTATAAGTTTGACTATTATAGATAACTATCTATTAACCTGTATTTCTTAATTGTGAATTACATTTTTAAATGAGCTGCACAAACACAATACCTTAATCAAAAGCAGAAATATACACATACCTTAAGTATACACATCCCTTAAATCTTTATCCATAAACCAAGATCCACACCAATGCCCTTACTCATCTCTATAGCATATCCTCCTTTAAATGTAAACATCATTTATAAACAATATTTGGGAATTTGGGCGTAGTTCATTAAACTGCCTCCTACTTTTTGTTGGGCAAAGTACTTTTTTGGGGGCGTCACAGGGATCTTTGGAGGAAACTTGGTCCATTAAACCAGATTAATGTGGAAGGAATCCAAAGCTTCTCATCCTCTGTGGAAACAAAAGTAAAACTTCTTTTCCAAAGCAACATAACCTTAATCCCAAATTTGAAGTAAAGATACCATTAAAGTATATATATATATATATATATATATATATATATATATATATATATATATATTGGTTTGGCTTAGCAGCCCATACAATGAAATGTCTCTCTGTACTTAGCTCATTCATAGTCAAAAATTTTAAAGAAAATACAAGAGTACACAAAATCCAGACTCTCTGTGTACTTTCCATCTTTACACGGCTTATTTTTCTTTACTCCTTTAATCAATGACTGTCTGTACTCTGTCTCTTTAAAGACTTCACTTTATTTTTTAAAACCATTTATTTTTTTATGTAACTATTTATTCTCTCTCCCAAGCCTACATACATTTATCTGACACTGTGACCCATTTAGATGTCTTTTCTATTTGAATTTGTCTTTATCACCTATTTGTAATAATTATCTGACCAGTAGCACTTTTAAAATTGTAACAGCATGGCTCCAGCAGCCCTAGATGCTGGTTGCACCTCTCTTAGGCTTTCAATAAGGCAGAAGAAGTTCACTGCTGGCTCTGGAATGGCTGAGTTGGAGTCATCCTCACCAGCTTAACTCTGCATAGCACTGTGCACCATACAAACCTGTTATGTATGAGTAAAAGCTAAGTCTGCCATGAAGCACACTGCAGAGCCTGGAAATATCTCTGTGTGTGGCATAATAAATAAAATGTCACTATAGTAGGTGGCCACATTTTGCCCTTGTTTGAAGAGTTTGACTGAAGCTAAACTGAAGATTTTTTTAGATTAATTTGATTGGCAGAAGAAATCTTAAAACAGCCTAGTGTAGAATCTGTCATGTGGGTATTGGTGGTAACTCTAATGAAGATTTATAATTAAAAGGAGCAAGCTTTGCAAAGAAAAATATTTATTTGAGGAGAAAAAGAGAATCCAAACATAATGCAGATAAGTTCTTTGTTCAAGGAAATAAACAACTTAAAATATTGAATAAAGGGAATTGTGGCCACAAAGCAATGTCCTGCCCAACTAAATATCCAACTTATGAAAAGAAATTGAAGAAAAGCTTAGAGCTGGTTATAATGGAGCACACCTTTACTTACAACACCAGGCAAAACAGAGGCTGGTGGATCTCTGCATTTAAAGCCAGCCTGGACAACAGAGAAAGTTTTGGAATAAATAAACCAGGGGAGTGAAAAACCGTAATCTGGGGAAAATGTAATTGAATGAAATGGCCATGTGCTAGCGAGTAGTCAAATTTGGCAGCACACCCACCTGGTTCTGGCTTTAGAGTTAAGGATAGAAGAAATAAATAATAGAATAACACTGCTAAGGCCAGGCCTGTGTCAAGGGTGTCCCTAGTAGAAAGGTTATTGTATAAAGCTGTGAAGTTGAAACCTGGATTGCTTTGGAGAATTCAAGATGTTAGACATGAAAGAGTTGTGGAATACTTGCCAAAAAGAACATCTATCAGTGAGTGGAACCAGCGCATGAAAAAAAAATATGTTGCAGTTAATCCTGAATGGAGATGGAGGTCTGAAGAGGGTTATGACATCGGACATGGAGGTGCAAAGATTGGAGTTTGCCCAGCTGGTTTTTTTGTCTTGATTTGCTCCAGTATTTCTTTACTATGCTGTTTTCCCTACATTCTGGAATGGTAATGAATATCTTGTACCATTATATGTTGAAAGTAGGTGATCTGGATTTGTATTTTGATTTTATAAGGAATTACAATAAGAGAATGCATGACTCTCAGAAGAAACGTTGAAGAATTTTAAACATTTTGGAGACTGTGGTAGATTATAGAAACTTTTGAAATTGTACTAAATGAATTTTGCATTATGATATGGCTGTAAGTATTTTTGTAGCCAGGGGGGTGGAATTTGATATTTGAAAGAAAGTGGCCCCTAAAATGGGTGGCACTATTAAGAAGTGTGTTGACAGAGGTTTCTCTCTTGCTTGGTTCTGTGGTTGTTCAGTTCCAAAGAAACATACAAAGATCGACATTAATTATAAACTGGTTGGCCTATTAGTTCAGTCTTCTAATTAACTCTTACATCTTAAATTAACTCATAATTCATGTTTGTGTTATCCACATGGCTTGGTACCTTTTATCAGTGAGGCATTCTCATCTTGCTTCCTCTGCATCTGGGTGACAACTGCAGACTGAGCCTTTCCTCTTTCCAGCATTCTCCTGTTCTGATTGCCCCACCTATACCTCTTGCCTGGCTACTGGCCAATCAGCATTTTATTAAACCAGTGACAAATCTTTACAGAGTACAAAACAATTGCCCCATAGCAACCCCCTTTACAAAAAAAAAATCTTCAATCTAATCTCCTTTGTTTAGGCTTTCCCCTGACATTATCAATAATAACTTATAACCAACACTCTAAACAAAAACAGACATCCATAATCCATGTTTTGGGAATGTGGGCATAGTTTTCTAGGCTACTTCCTGCTGATTGGGTGTTGGGTTCTCTGGCAGAAAGAGCAGGGGCAGAGCCTGACCTGCCAGACTGTTCCTGGGGCTAAGCAGGATGGTAAGTGTCAGATGACCCAGCCCTACCCCGACCCTAGCCACCGGGGATAAACACACCCTCTGAGTCAAGAGGCTGCCAAAGCTGGATCTCCTTTAATGGTTTTATGGTATCAGGCAGGAACTGATATAGGGTTGTGATAGAGGTGGAGAAGCATGGAATGGATGAGGCAGAGTAAGAAACAAGGGCCAATAATATTCTGACATGCTAGTGGTGGCTCAGAAGAGGCTGTTCTAGGTCAGGATGTGTTCAGTCACATACACGCAGAAGTCATGGCCAAAGACAGGTCTCCAAACTCGAGGTAGACTAAAGAAGTTACACTAGACCTCACACCAACTCAAGTTAGGCTCAAGAAGCTACACTGGGACTCATGAGGCCCAAAATCTCCCCCTTTTGTTTTTGTCATGACATTGGAAGACACGGTCCCTTTCTTAGGTCAAGTGAAGGTTGGAGGAGTGGTGTTTATATGAGGATTACCAGTCATACAGTCATACTAGGAGTCCAGACTCCTTAGTGGAAAGTATATCTTGACCTGATGTAATTCAACTGACTCCAATCTTTGGTAAATAAATTGTGTGATCTTATTGAACACACAAAGCCCAACAGTAGAGAGGAGAATAAGATAAAAGGAAGGATCTGAGCAGGGAATGAAGCCAGGTAAGAATCCATGAAAGCCCATCTACAAAGGGTTGTCCTGAAGGTCTCGCCATCTCTTTTCTAGGTCTTACTAGGATAAGCAACAGTATCCACGTTTTCAATTTTTCTGTGGAAGAAGCAGAGAGGCACTCTTCAGGGATGGGACACTCCCTGAAAACATCATTATTGTAACATGAATGGGGGCCTGCTTGTTTTGGGGGTTTTTGTCCCACCTTGTAGCCTACAGCAGGCAAGCCCCAATATAAATCACACAGAGATCTCTATAAGTTATAAGATGATTGGCCGATTAGCTCTAGCCTCTCACTGGCTAACTCTCACATCTTGATTAACCCATTTTTCTGATCTATGTTAGCCATGTGGCTCAGTAACTTTTTTCAGTGGGGCAAATCACATCCTGAGCTTCGGTAGTCTGGGCAGGAGAGGGAGGAATCAACTTCCTCCTTCCCAGAATTCTCCTGTTCTCATTACATCATTTCTACTTCCTGTCTGGTTTTCCCACCTATACCTTCTGTCTGGCCAATCAGCATTTATTTAAAACATGATTGACAGATTACAGACAATTCTCTCGCACCACATTATCATTATCCTCTTGTTGGAATAAATATTTACTATCTTCAGCTAAAGTTAAAGTAAGTACAGATTCCAAATGCTCACTCAATGAAGGTGAGAAACATAACCTTACCAAAAGTTACAACTCCAGACCTGCCTCCAGATGCTCAGGTCCCATTGGGAAAAAAAAACCTACATACATAAAAATAAAGATGATATGTCCTTCCAAAATTAGTGCTCTCATATTAATCTCTAAGAAAGCAAACTAGATGATAGAATGACAATGAACTCAAAGTAGCAATTATAGGGGCTGGAGAGATGAGTCTTCAGTTAAAAGCATGTATTTTTCTACCAGATGATCAGAGTTTTCCTCACAGTACTTACATAAGGAGGCCAAAGCCACCTGAACCTCCTGCTCCAAGAGACCTGATTTTTTTCTAATATACATGTACATATAAACACAGAACAGAGGCAACACTATTTCATACAATTTTTTCTTTAATTTCATGTGAGGAGATATTTTCATAAATAGATTCTCTTGTCATAACTTATTCAAACTGTTATCTATATTTTCACTTAAAATATTCTTATACATATATGAAAGATAAGTGATTTGACCAACAACTAAATAGTCAACTCTGATTACAATTATATTATTCTTAGACAGTAGTACGCAATGAGGTAAGAAGAACAGTGCTTAACACAAAGTGAACTTGTTTCTTTTTCTGTTTATTTTTGCTTATTTTTCTTTTTTGTCGGGGAGAGTTCATGGAGAGCAGACACTGGATGACTGGGAAGTGAGTGGGATCAGGATGCATAATATAAAATTCCATACTATGTTAACCAGTTTGGATGTTCACCTTCCTAGACCTGGATGGAGGGGGGAGGACCTTGGATTTTCCACAGGGCAGGGAACCCTGACTGCTCTTTGGACTGGAGAGGGGGAGGGAGAAAAGTGGGGGCAGGGGAGAGGGGCGAAGGATGGGGAGGGAAAAGGGAGGCTGGGAGGAGGCGGAATTTTTTTTCTTTTCAATAAAAAAATTTAAAAAAAATTCAAGAGCTCTGGACCTCTGGGAAAAGGCATACCCTCGTCATCAAAAACAGAATAAATACAGTCAAAGAAACAAAATATTTTCAGCCAAAAACAAAATAAAATTATCCAAATATAGGGAAAAACATCCATATTCAGGTGAGGAGGACTATAGAACAACAAATAGACAAGGCCAGAAAAAAATCCTCTGTTTTATATAAGACACTAAATGTACAGAACAAATAAAGAATTGAAATCTGCAACAAATATATATGTTGTCCCAATATATGCAATTACTGTCCATCAGCCCAGCTCCTCAGAAGGAACTAAAAGAAAAATATCAGTCTAAGAAAGTTAATTACACCGAGAAGTACAAAGGATGACTAATTCCAGAAGAGTAAAACAAAAGTAGGGGAATTCTTCCACCATCACAAACAAATAACAGGAATCTATAAACAGGAATCAATAAAGTGATAACATAATAAGAACCAGAGTCTCATCCCCAGCCACGTAGGGATTTTCAGAACCCTATCCTCCCTCTCTGATTCCACTCCCTAGAGACTCTATTGAACCTCATGAGAAAAAAAAACAACTTTAGTCTTAGAGTGGACATTTTAAGATCCTCCCCCTAGTAATATCACTAATCCTGACTGTCAATGCTGATTACTCAGAATCATTTTTCCCGGTGAAAACAGTAGCCAAACCTGTAAGCTAGGACTACTGGGCAAAACAGGCCAGCACATGTCTCTATATCTAGATAAGGCAATAGGAAACAAGAATATGACACCCATGCAACAAGACAAGACAAAAGACTAAACTTCAAATTGCAACCAGCCCTAACTCAGATGCCTTGACACCAGCACAAATGACAACAAGTAGCACCCAAAATAGTGTCTCCACCAGAACCCAGACACCTTACTTACAGCAGGTGGCCCTGAGAAATGCAATAGAGCTGAAGCAAAGGACAAGGACTTCAAAATAAATAGCTGTTATAAATATGTTTAGGAACCTTAAAGAAGATATGAATAAACCCCTTAGTGAAGTCAATGAAAGCACAAACAAACAGTGGAATGAAATGATGAAAACAGTCCAAGACATGAAAGGTTAAAAAATTACTAAAGTTCTAAAGAGATGGCTCGGTGGATAAGAACACTGGCTGCTCTTCCAGAGGTCCTGAGTTCAATTATCAGCAACCACAGGGTTGATGGCTCACAACCATCACTAATGAAATCTGGTGCCGTCTTCTGGCCTGCCGACATACATGCAGGAAGAACACTGCATACATAATAAATAAATAAATCTTAAAATTAAAACACTAATGTTCCAACAATAGGGATAAAGCCTGGACCCACTGCCAGTGGTCCCACTGACTGGCCAAGTCACGCAACTGCCATCCACATTTAGAGATCCTAGTTTGATTTTATGCAGATTCCCCTGTTATCATTCCAGCATCAGTGACCCCCCCCTTCATTCAGATCAGCTGTTTCTGTGGGCATCCTCATTATAGTCTTGACCACTTTGATTATATTATCGCTCCTCCCTCTCTTCAACTGGTCTCAATTCACTGTTTTGCTGTGAATCTCTGCATCTGTCTCAATCAGTTGATGGATGAATGTTCTATGATGACAATTAAGGTAGTCATCAATCTGATTAATAGGAAAAACCAGTTCAGGTACACTCTTTTTTTTTTCATTTTTTTTCAGGTACACTCTTGACTATTAATTAGGGTCCAAGCTAGGGTCATCCTTGTGGATTTCTTTTTGGAGCCCAGTCTCTTTGGAGAGATATCTTGCTTAGCCTAGATATAGGGGGAGGTCTGTGATATGACAGACTATATTGACTCCCCATGGAAAGCCTTACCCTTTCTGATGAATGAATGGGTGGTAGGAAGGAAAGTGGGGGGAATGGGAGGAAGGGAGGTTATTTTTTTTATACCAAAACCATACAAGCACTCAAACAGAAGTTGAATATTAACATAATAAAGGCAATTTACAGAAAAGAAGAGGAGAAACTCAGAGAATTATATAGCAGGAACAAGACAAAAGTGTCCAATTTTTGACACATACCCAATATAATATTTGAAGTCTTATCTAAATCAATAAGAAAACTGAAGGATATAAATTTACACAAATAGGATAAAGAAGTAAAAATACCTTTATTTGTAGATGAAATGGTTATATATATAAAGACCCTAAAAATCTCTATTAGAAAAATTCTGCATTTGATAAATATTGCAACACTGTAATAGGAGACAAAACTAATTTACAAAAGTCAGTAGCCTTCCTGAACACAAATAAATAAGAAATATGGTGAGAAAGAAGTCATGGAGACCTTGTGCTTCACAACAGCAAAAGAAAGGAAGGAAGGAAAGAAGGAAGGAAGGAAAGAAAGAAAGAAAGAAAGAAAGAAAGAAAGAAAGAAAGAAAGAAAGAAAGAAAGAAAGAAAGAAATGTCTGGATATCTTGGGGATAACTCTAACCAAACAAGTGAGAGACTTGAATAGTAAAAACATATAAACATTGAAGAAAGAAATTAAAGAAGACATCAGAATGTGGAAAAATATCCAATGATTTTTGATTAGTAGGATTAACATTATAAAAATAACAAATGCTTCTATATGCAATCAACAGATTTAATGCTTCCCCCCTCAATATTCCAGCACAATTCTTCACAGAAATTTAAAAAATACTCCTCAACTGCCTGCATAAAAACTAAAATCTCAAGATGACTGAAATAATCCTTAATGATAAAAGAATAGCTGGAGCTCTCACCATCCCAGACTTTAAGTTATATTACGCAGTGTTAGTAATTAAAAATAGTATGGTATTGACATACTGACATAAAGAAAGACACACTGACTAAAGGATTACAATTGAAAACCCAGATATAATTTCAAACATCTACAGATGTGTGAACTTTCGACAAAGGAAACAAAAATACACACTTGAGAAAAGACAGCATCTTCAGGAAAAGATGTTCAATTTGGATAGCTCTATGTGGAAGATTGCAAATAGAACTATGTCTGTCATCCTTTGAAAAATGAAAACTCCAGCTGGATCAAAGACTTCATCATAAGACTGGATATTCTGAATATCATGTAAGGAAGAGTTGGGAATTCACTTGAGCTCATGGGCACAGTAGAGAATTCTCTGAACAAGACACCATTAGCATAGCCAATAGCACACTTTAGTGAAATGGGATCTCCTAAAACAAAGGGGCTTCTATAACAAAAGCTACAATCATTTAAAAAAAGTGGCAGCCAAAAAATGGGAAAATTTTTAAACCTACAAACCTACATATTCCCAATCACAGTAACCTAAAAAATAGTTAGGACTAAACCTAAGCTTGGGTGTATAGGACCTGTACTGTGAAAATGTTAAACCAGATTCAAATTCAGTGGGAAAAATATAAATACCCAGAAGGAAATCAGAAAAAAAAAAGTAGTTATACAGGGAAAACCCTTCAGATTTTAAGATATATTACAGTCACTATAGTAAAGACAGTATGTTATAAGAACAAAAACAGACATGTATACTAGCAAAACAATATCAAATATCAAAACATAAGAACTTCCTAATACATGAACTGGCTTTGTGGGAGCCTAGCCTTTTTGGATGCTCACCTTCCTGGACCCGAATAGAAGTGGGAGGACCTTGGACTTCCTGCAGGGCAGGGAATCTGGACTGCTCTTCATTCTTGAGAGGGAGGGGGAATGGAGTGGGAGGAGGGGGAGAGGGAGAGGGGAGTGGGGGGAGAGGTGATGTGTGGGAGGAGGGGGAGGGAAATGGGAAATGGGGAGGAGGCAGAATTTTTTTTTCAACAACTAAAAAAAATAAACAAAAAATAAAAAAAAGAACTTGTAACATCAAGCACTTAATATCTGACAAAGATGTGAAAAACATATCCTGGAAAAAAGCATTTTTAACAAATGCTACTAATAAATACAGATGTCTAAATGCAGAAGAATGAAATTATGCCAGTATCTACCACCTTGTCAAAAAGCTATCAGGCATAAAAGACCTAAACCTACCATCTGAAACAATGAAACTACTGAAGAAAAAAACATAGCTTGTATCTTACATAATATACGTATAGAAATAGTCTTTCTTTATAGTATTACATTGTGACAAAAATTAAGGATAACTATTGGCATGTGGAATTTCATAAAACTTGTTTCTCTATAGTTAAAGAAACAGTCAGTGGGATGAAGAAGCCCACAGAATGAGGAAAATATTTGTTAGCACCCCTTTAATATATATATATTAATTACTAAACAATATTAGTGTATATTACCTAATATATTTATATATTATTTTGCTATTTATTATGTATGTATAATCTTATATATGCATAAGATTATAATATATGTATAAGATTAATATCCTAAATACAGAAAGAACTCAAAGGACAAAAAAATTAAGCAAAAACATACAAATGACCCTTTCAAAAATGGGCCTGTAATCTTCAGAGAGAGTTCTCAAAAGAAGAAAAAAACAATAGCTAAGAAATATTAAATGAAATTTTCCCTATTAGGCTCACAATACTTCCTTTATCAACCCAACGCAATCTAAGAAACACACCAAAACTAGGCAAGAGAAACACTCTTCTGAGTTGTGGAGCCCAAAGCAATACAGACTATTGTTAATTACAACTGGTTGTCCCCAACAGACTGAAGATAGGTCTCTACCAATGAAGAAAAACACCATGTTGAAACACAGGGTCTGAGGGACCTGAGCTGGGCCTTTCATGAATGACTCCTCATTGAGGACCAGCATTAATGACACCAGAGGTTCACAGGCAAACTTCGGGGAAAAAAGAAGCAGCCAATACTCCTACCAGCTATGGTGTCTATACAAAGGCAAAAAAAAAAAAAAAAAAAAAAAGTTTAATCTCTTTTTTCTCTCAATACTTCAGTTTGATTGTCTAGAAGACTGGCTCTTTCATTGATTAATAAAGATAAATGATTAACATAGAGTATTAATGTGAAAGCAATGAGTAAACATTGTTTGTTTTGCCCGTCTCTTGTGACCTTTGATATTTACCAAACCAGCTTCCAGTAATGCACTGAAAATCAAAGTCATGCCCAGAGTCCCCAGAACTCCACCGCTGCCGGAGCGCTTTACGTTTTAGATGATGGGGTGGTCTACTGTGTTGCTCTTAGCCAGTGCCTATCTAACCTTGTGTCTTTCTACAGCCGAAGGAGAAGGTAAGTGGAAAAAGATTTGCAATATCTACTCTCTAGTCAGATGTATTTTCTGCTATGTGTACAAGGATACTTTTAATTCTTTTAAATTTTATTAAAATATTGGAAATAGAAAATCAACTATCAAAGTACTTATGGGAAAAAATAGGAAACATTTTGAATTATAGACAAATTTATTTATGGATATAGTTCTTATAAGCAATTAAAGGGAAAATTGAATAAAGGTGATTTTTTTTCTGCTTTATAAACTTCAAAGTGTGAATACTCTATAAATATGATTTGGAGAGAATAAATTTTATTTTTCAAATTCATAAAGAACTAATGTAGCCGGGCAGTGGTGGCGCACTGCACTCAGGAGGCAGAGGCAGGCGGATCTTTGTGAGTTCGAGGCCAGCCTGGTTTACAAGAGCTAGTTACAGGACAGGAACCAAAAGCTACAGAGAAACCCTGTCTCGAAAATTAAAAAAAAAAAAAAATAGAACTAATGTAACCAAACAAATTCTCAAACATTGACCAGGACAATGCTCCTGACAGACTCTAAACATCTCTCGATCTGTGTGAAATTTATTTCATCTTCATAGATTGTATAAGTTTTCACACTATAGTCATTAAAATGAGTAACTTTCCTATTTTAATCAAATCATCATTTATCAAATAGAAATGTCTTTAATAAGACAATGAAGAGCACTGTTCTTTTTGTTGTAAACTATCAAAAATGCCAGTCATTTGCTCTTTTTCTGATCTCTCCTATGAATGTAAAAAAAATAGAATGAAATTATCTTACCTTTAGACTGACATTGTGTCCAAAGACTCTGTGTTTGACAACTCCACAATATCCCCAGAATCACAATCCCTGAAAGAGGAGTTGGATTCTAAAATTTGGTAACTGTGCTTGACTCTGGTTTCAAAAAGACTTTATCCTGCTATTTGTGTTTTGATGATCTTTATATATAATTAAGGTTAATTTAGATAGTTCTTCATTTCTCACATAAGTACAAAGGATAGGAACAAGATAATCCTTTCTGAGATCCACTTTTACAAGGTTTGTAACATTATTTCAAAGATTTAAAGATATTTTATTTATTGTGTTACATTTCTCTGTGAGTTATAGTCATCCTCTTTAATGAGAGAAAAATTATGTCCTGCCAAATGACGGAAAATATTAATTTTATTTTTTTCTTTAAAAACTTTTAGGTTTATAATAGTTTATATTTCTTTCTTTCCTTTCCTCCTTACAGACCATCCCATAGTCACCTGCTGGTTCTCAAACCATGGCCTCATTTTGATTAGTTGTTATTGCTTGCCCAGATGATATTATTGTATTGGTGGATACTGTGTGTCTGGCTCTGTACCGACTGGAAAATGACTTACAATTGTAACACCTTTGATTTAGAATGAGTGAATTTACTCAGAAAAAAGCAAGTCAGAATAAAAGAATAAGCCGTATTTAAGAGCTTGACAAAGAAATGAGAGATCAGCCAACATAAAGACAAACAGTCAGCAAAACGGTATTTCAGGCCCTGAAGAAATATGAGGCAAGCTTTGGCATTAATCCTCTAAGGTGGCTAACTTATGACAGCCATCTCAACCGGCCCACTGAGAGTCTTCTTGGATGATGTTTCTACTTAATAATAAATAGCAACATAGAGAGAACACATGCTCATATCAGGTACTCACAACTTTCAGCAGAAATTGTCTGAAAAAGTTGAAACAGTAAGCTGGAGTTTCCAAATGCACCCCTCCCTGTAGAGAAATTCGCCATGGTTTATCTTTCATTTGATTTCTCTGCTCTTCCTGGGAACCCAGAGGGGAAATGCAGCTGGCTGCATTAACATGATTATTCAGTCACAGTCCAGCTGGGCTTGGTGGGCTCCCAATAGATCAGTAGCACGTAACATTGAGAATTAATGCTAAGTAAAGGGATATGAAATGTTTCACTATTTGTGAGGATATGACTACAAAATATTACCAAAATTTCTAGTATACACTATGTAGTCTGGGTAAAAGTTAAATTGATAATATGGGAAGTTGTGAAATGTGCATGTAAGAGCAGCATATGATTCTTGTGTTTTATGAAAATTTCATGTAGACTAACTTTCCTAAAACAAATCTGAAAATGTTTACCTGTAGAAAATTGCAAAAATTTGATAAAAGACCTAACAATTTACATGTTAACTGTTTTAAAGTTTTTATGCCTTTGTATGTAGAGATTGAACATACACATATAATTATCCACATTATTCTAGGTAGTTGTATTTAAAAACCTAATGTCACCAGAATTAAGCTGCAGTTTTATATTAATTGGATTGATCTTTTTGATTCTTTGTGCCTCGCTAATTTTAATGATAGCACATTTATTGAGAAACCTGACAAAATAAAATTATGTTCCTATATATCATACTGAACTGACTACTCAACATATTTACTACTCCCATGAAACATACACTAGTGACAATCCTGGAAGATACATCAATGATATCAATGAGAAGAACGAGGAAGGATGGCAAAGCACAGCCCTCTCATCCACCCATCACTTACTATGCAGTCAAGTTTCTATGCTAGCATCCTATTTCAGTTTTTAAAAAGTCTTGTTGGGCTACTTTTTTGAAGACTCCCAAAAACTTCATAGTTCATATCAAAATGTAAACTTCGTGTTTATTAATAATAGCAGTCTCAAATATTCACATGCTCAAGGAGTATTGGCTGATTAAACACCGCAGTGGGTTCATAGAGAAATTATTATACTTATTTATGAGCTTCTTGGTGATCATTGTTCTTCAGTGATGTAATGATACACCAGAAGGTGCTTAAACTATATCCACTTAACCTATATGAAATAAAAAATGATCATCAAATACAAAAAAATAATTGATAAGTGATGATTAGCATTTGCTTCTTTGTTTTATTTTTTCAGAGAGATTTTGTGATTTTCCAAAAATAAGCCACGGAATATTATATGATGCAAAGAAATATGACCCACTGTCCCCCGTTCCTAGTGGGAAGGTTTTATACTACTCTTGTGAATATAATTTTGTGTCTCCTCCAAATTCCTTCTGGAATCTCATAACATGCACAGAAGACGGATGGTCACCAACACCGAAGTGTCTCCGTGAGTAAATGTCTATTCTTAGAAGAATACTGAGTGAAAGAAAGAGAAGAAGGGTTCGTGGGGTCCAGAATGTGACGGAGTTGGGCTGTGGAAGGGTCAGGTGCAGTCTTTGTTTTGTGAACTATTTTTCTTAGGAAAATCCAGTGGAGAACATATTGTCAACAGGTGGTCTACAAAAATAGTTAATAATTGAAAGCTGATGATGAATGCATTTGACAACTAACAGATCTTGTCAAACATCTACTTAGTAGCAACTTAGCCATGTTTTTTATGTGCAAAAATAAAAGTCACTTTGTGTATCCACTGTGTCTGGATTATCTTTTCTCTCAAGTATTCTTTTTTAAATTGCTTTTATTGAGCTACATATTTTTCTCTGCTCCCCTCTCCTCCTCCCCACTCACCTTCTACCCTATATTATGATCCCCATACTCCCTGTTTACTAAGGAAATCTTGTCTTTTTCAAGTGCCTATGTAAATTAGATCCATGTAAATCTCTCTTAAGGTCCTCTTTGTTGTCTAGGGTCTCTGGCATTGTGAATTTTAGACTGGTTTGATGTAGGATTCCCTCTGTATGCTGTGAATGTGTTTGATTAATGAATAAAGAAGCTGCTGGAGCCTATTACAGGACAGAATAGAATAAACAAAATCCAAGCAGAGATGGAGGAGAAAGTAAACTGAGTTAGGAAAACACAATATAGCCGCCAGAGAAACAGATCAATGAAACTTGCCGGTAGGCAACAACCTCATGGTGATGAACAGATTAATGGAGATGGTCTGATTTAAGATGTAAGAGTTATCTAGAAATATGCATAAGCTAATAAGCCAAGCAGTATTGTAATTAATATAGTTTCTAAGTGATTATTTGGGGGTCTGGGAAGCTGGGAATGAACAATCAGTATCTGCCAGCAATGGAGGAATGTTCGCTTTACCTCACAGCCTCTCCAGCATAAAGTTGTCATCAGTGTTTTCAATCTTGGCTATTCTTCCAGGTGTAAGATTCTTAAACTTAAACTGAAAGCAGGCTGGTATTTGCATAAAAGCAGAAAGGAGGACCAATGGGACTGAATTGAAGACCCGGTAATCAATCCACAAACTTAAGAACCTCTGATTTTTGACAAAGAAGCAAAAAATATCAAATGGAAAAAATAAAGTATATTCAACAAATGGTGCTGACATAACTGGGTATCAACATGTAGAAGAATGAAAATAGACACATATCTATCACCATGCACAAAACTCAACATAAAACAAACCTCACTGAACTTCTAAGAAAAGAAAGTGGGAAGTACACTTAAACACATTAGCACAGGAGACTGCTTCCTAAATATAACCCCAGTCACACAGACACTGAGAGAAATGATTAATAAATGGGACCTCCTGAAACTGAGAAGGTTCTGTAAAGCAAAGGACATGGTCAACAAGACAAAACGGCCACCTAAAGAATAGGAAAAAATCTTCACCAACCCATATCGGACAGAGGACTGATCTCCAAAATATACAAAGAACTCAAGAAATTGGTCATCAAAAGAAAAAAAATTGAATAAAAAATTGGGTACAGACCTAAACAGAGAACTCTCAACAGATGAATCTAAAATGGCAAAAAGATATTTAAGAAAATGTTCAACCTCTTTAGCCATCAGAGAAATGCAAATCAAAACAACTCTCAAATATTCTATGGAAAGATATTTTACTTTTGCACGTTCCAGAGCTCATTATATCCTTAGACTTGTTACCTATAATACATTGATCCTTTAGTGAATGTGTGCTGCACACCCTGGGAAGACAGGTGTTTTAAAAGAACATGATAGGAAACAGGATAGGTCAGTACAGCAGACAATACCATCACTTGTTGAAGAAACATCCAGAAATGAAAGATAATAAGTATATAAAAAACTATTTTATACAGATGTCTTTCAGTTGTAAAATATTAAATTTGGAAAGTTATTTCAAAAGTAGAGACATGGCATCCCTGTAGAAAACTCACACTGTAGACCACCAGGAGTTGGCAAGCTTCAGAAACTTTATTCATATAGCCCGCTTCAGGTGTGTAGGTCTTCTAACAATCCTTTAATATGCAATCTAACATGCTCTTAATTTCTCCCATAAGGCGAATTAATCTCTTTTTCTTCCTAAGGGCTATGTTTCTTTCCTTTTGTGGAAAATGGTGATTCTACATCTTCAGGACAAACACACTTACAAGGTGATACTGTACAAGTCGTTTGCAATCAAGGCTACAGCCTTCAAAATAATCAGAGCAGCATTGCATGCACTGAAGAGGGCTGGTCCATTCCTCCCAAATGCATTTCCACCAGTAAGTACCACACTGTGCTCTCATTTCCTGCCATTATCTGTAGTGTTTAAAATCAAGTTTACTGATACATGTTAAAGGTCTTTTTTCTGACTTTTGCCACTAGTCATTTCTACTTGATTTTCAGATGCATCTAAAGGGATATCCAAATATACTGGTTTATGTGTCTATTTCAAGTGGATGTAATAAGTAGAAATATCATAGGAGTACATTCTGAAGACATACTGCTCATGATATAGTCAAACCATTTTCTATCTGCTAAACCATGATTCATAGGAATCAAGACATGATTAAAGAGATAAAGTCCTAAAATGAGTTATAAATATAAACTGTAATGTGTCCATTTTTAAATCCCAATTGACTTTAGGGAAAATCTAATGAAAGTGTTATCATTTAAATTGATTACTGTATTGGCAAGTGTTTCATGGCATTGTTAACAGCATTGTAAATCACACTTTAGAAAATGAATGTTAGTGTCTTGCCACTTATCAAACATTTTATTTTTTATTAAAGGTTCTATATGGACATGCACATGTAATGAAAATATGAGCAAAATATTCTTACACTTGAAGAAAGGGTATTAGTAGAAGCTCAGGATGACCTGAAACTTACTTATGTAGCCCAGCTTTCCTTGAACTCAATGAAGATCATTTTGTATTAGCCTAAAGAATGCTGGGATATCAGACAAGAGCCACCATTCCTAGCTGCAAAGACCTTTCAAGTAACTCTTAATAATAATAAACTCTTCAAATAGTGCTGTGAGTTTAATGAAATAATGCTAAATTTTGAATTGCATTTGTCAAGCACAGCATAGCTGTCACCAGTGCAAATAATTATAACAAAAATATAGTCTATTTCCAGATATCAAAACCTGCATGTAGTTATAAATGACAGTCTCTGGGTCTCCTCTCCAAATTTCTGAAGAGTCTGAAAAGAAATATTAATCCTTTTAACAAGAGTTAAATGCCCACTTGCTTGATCTCAGCATTTTTCTACTTAGACTTAATACTCCTCCAGTCTCACTTGTCCATTTACACGTCTTTGCAGCCAGTGGTTCAATGTGAAGGGTCATCCGTGTTCAGATTCTGTTTCTTCTAGATTTTACAGTTTATTCTTAGCAAATGTTTAATACTGGTCTTCCCTGGAGCAAAACTAAAGTGCAGATTTCAGGAAATTACCCCACATGAGTTCTAAGACAGCCCCTCTCATTGACTGGTGATCAGGATCTGTGATAAGGTTGCTGGCACTTCCACCAATGGAGCCTGCTGTAACCATCCAGTTCTCCTCTGGTAGAGAGTCTTCTCCCCCAGCAAAACATTGTCACTGTGTCAGTGTGTCGTAGCTCACTTTCCTTGGCACTATTACAGGTATCTGTCTCCAACAAAATTTCTATCTCTGATGATTTTCAGAACCTGGTTCTAGGTTTCAGAATGGGATGCCAGCATGGGGTGTCTCCATTTATTCTTTATATCTTTTCTTCTGATGATCATTTTTATTGCTAGATACAAATATCATGTGTTAAGAGCTTTTGATAATTTTTCGAATGATTAAATATACATAGACATTTTAAAATGTTTCATCAGTTTTAACATTACTTTTGGCCTTTGTATCCAGAGTGCTAGGATTAAAGGTGTGTGCCACAACCACCCAGGTAGCCCTCTAGTTTTTAAAACTACTCGTGCAATAATAACTTCCTAAACTACCATCTGGTTAAAAATATTTTTGATATAACATAAAATATACTGAAAAGGAAAAAGGTTTCAAAACAGAGCAAAATCTAAATGTTCAAAACCCTTGTGCTTTGAGTTTAAATCCCACATATGTTCAAAATGAACATGGGGGGGGGGGCTGGAGCTAGACCAGCACTTAAGAACACTGACTGCTCATTGAGGACTATGCTTTCTGCTCCCATATGTCAGCTCACAACCCTCTGTATCTCCATTTCTGGATTTTCCAGTGCCATCTTCTTATATCTCAGGATACCATGGGTACAGGTGCTGCGTGCATACACATTCAGAAGAACACTGTTGCACATAACAACAAAAATCAATATAATAATTTTTAGCATGGTTGTCATTTTTTAACCATCGCTGAAAAAGAAAACAGTCAAGTTTGATTGCAGGGGATATGTTTATAAACATCAGTTGATAATATTTGTTAGAGGAAAACAAGAAAACCTTTTTTTTTTTCTAGAATTGAACTCTCACAAAATGGCATATCATTGCCTTGGTACAGTTGGATTTCTTTCTCTGACTACCATGACAAGTCACTACAAATTTGGTGGAGTAAAACAGTATAATCTATTCCATTATAACTTTGGAGACAAGAGATCCAACACATTGCCTCTTGGCTCTAGTCCAAGTGTTGTTCTCCCTTGTTTCTTTATTTTCTCTAAGAGCAGTTCTATTCACCTGCCTTTTTAGTAGCAAGATTATATTGTTTTGTCTGATGAGGGTCATCTTCCTCAAATTTCAAACTCAGTAGTTTGTCATATTTGAACATTTTTCTCATAATCCCTACCTCTGCCAAGGCATTGTCTTCTGTCATAGCAGATAAAGATAACCACCTCTTTCAAGATCCTTAATCACAATTCTGAAGTTACTTTGACTTATAAAGTCATTTTTTTTTTTGCTTTGGGAGCTTAAAATATAGAATCAGGTGGGGATATCATTAAATCTACCAAAGTAATTAACAATAAAATAGCAAGCTTGTAATTACTTTATAAATATTTTTAACTGAAAAGACTTATTTTTCATTCAATATACAGATACCCTTTTCTCATCTTCTCCCAGATCTTCCCTATCTCCCCTCATTCTAACCCCAAAACTCCTCTCTCTCTCTCTCTCTCTCTCTCTCTCTCTCTCTCTCTCTCTCTGTCTGTCTGTCTCTCTTTCTCATGAGAAAACAGACATCTAAAAATATGAAAAAATAAAATAAAAAAAAAGTCAAGTAGGACAAAACAAACAAGCAAATAGAAGAAAAAGAGGCAAGGAAAAAGTAAAAGAAATGCAGCTAGCCATAGAAAAATGCTGTGGATTCTCTTGTATGCTGTAAATATTTACCATTCTAATTGGTAGCCAAGTAGGAAGCATCTGCAGGGTAACCAAACTAAGAATGCTGGTAAGAGGAACAGCACAGTCAGGAGTCGTTAGTCAGACACCAAGGAAGCAAGATGAGAATGCTTTTCTGAGAAAAGGTACCAAGCCATGTAGTTAAACATAGATAAGAATTATGGAATAATGTAGGTATAGGAGCTAGTTAGCAATATGCCTGAATTACCTGCTGAGCATTTATAATTAATATAAGTTTCTGAATGATTATTTGAAAGCGGCTATAGGATGGGAAGGAACAGAGAAACTTCTTTTACAAAAACACGCATTGTAAATAAGGAGGCCACCAGTTAGTTTTCAGTTGCTCAGCCCCAAAATAATCTCTCTGAAACCATATTATTTGCAATACTGTTTGGCCAATAGCTTAAGCATATTTTTGGCTAACTCTTCTATCTTAATTTAACCCATTTCTAGTAATTTGTATATTGCCACATGGCTGTGACTTACCAGGTAAAGTTCCATCTGGCTCCAGCAGCCTACATGGCTTCTCCCTGACTCTGATGCCTTCTCTCTCCCTGAATTCAGTTTAGTTTTCTCTGCCTAAGTTTTGCTCTATTAACAGGCCAAGGCAGTTTTCTTTATTAATTAACCAATCATATTCACAGCATACAGAGGGTAATCCCACATCACATGCACAAAGAAATCTCATAAACACAAAACTGAAAATGATAATATGTAAAAGACTTGCAAATTTTATTTTTTTAAAGTTGCGAGAATGTTATTGAGTTTGTTTTGTGCTAGCTGTCTGTTGCAAGGCATGAGATATGCTATTATCATGATTTATATACTCAAATAGCGAGACTACCTTGGAGAAAACTAAAAATTTTTTTCTGTCGTGAGATGTAATCAATTGGAGATAGATTCTGGCTTGTGTCCACTTCCCTCTAAAGAACTAGGGCCATATCTAGCTTTGTTGTAGGAGGCTGCTTGTTCATTTCCCAGTCACTCTGACCCAAAATAACCACACAGAAATTTGTATCAATTGCAATACTGTTTGGCCAATAGCTTAAGCATATTTTTGGCTAGCTCTCACATTTTAAATTAACCCATTTCTAATAATTTTATATTTTACCATGAGATTCATGGCCTGCAGGTTCTGGCTGGCAGTTCATGTCTTTCTCATCTGGCAGTTCCATAGTTTCTATAGACTCTGCCTTCTTTCTCTGAGAATTCATTTTAGTTTTCCCCGCCTAGCTGCACTCTGATGAGACATTGGACAAAAGCAGTTTCTTTATTAATTATCCAATAAAAGAAGCATAAATACAGAAGGACTTCCCACACTATTTTCCCTTTTCTGTTTAAATAAAAAGGAAGGTTTTAACTTTAACATAGTAAAATTACATATAACAAAACAGGTATCAAACAAAAATTATAGGTACAATATTTATATCTACTTTATTTTTTTCATAACTAAGGAAAACTATAATTATAACTACCTATTCTTCAACTCCATTAAAGACCCCAGAAGAATATAATAATACTTAGATAAACAGGAAGTACATTGTAAGCAACTTCCAAAACTCTTGTCTCATTGTCATGAAAAGTTTGTTTTTAAAACATTTTAAATGCTATATTCTGTAGTCTTTAAAAGATTTGCAAAATACCTATTTAACTGAAATATATTTTGATATATCTAGAAAACCTAACAAGACTACAAGCTTGACTATTATAGATGGCTATCTATTAACTTATATTTCTTAATTATACATTACATTTTTAAATGAGCTGCACAAACACAATACCTTAATCAAGAGCAGAAATATACATATAACAAAATTGGCCTTAAATTTTTATCAATAAACTATGATCTATACCAATGCAAATCTCTATAGCATAGCTCCCTTTAAATGTAAACAAACATTTATTAGTAATCATGTAGGGTATTTGAGCATAGTTCTCTCCAAACTGCTTCCTGCTTTTTGTTGCATGAAGTCATTTTGGAGGTGTTCACAATAATCTTTGGGGTGGGCTTGGTCTGTCAAACCATATTACTCTGAAAAAAATCCATATGCTCTAATCTTCTGTGAAAACAAAAGAAGAACCTCCAAAACAACAAATCCTTAGACCCAAATTTCAGAATCAAGATACCTTTAAAATATCTATGTTGGTTTAGTTTAGTAGCCCATACTGGAAATGTCTCACTGTACTTAACTTATTCACAGTCAAAAATTTAAAGAAAATATAATAATATATGTAATCCAGACCCTGTGTATATTTAATCTTTATATGGCTTATTTTTCTTATTCCATAACTTTTTCTACAAATTTGATATTTATTTTGTTATCTGTACTCCTTTAATCTATGACTGTCTATACTCTTTTATGTTACATTTACTGTGTCTTTACTCTTTTTCTTCTCTCTTCCAAATCTATGTATATTTTTTATGTACACTGTGTCTTATGTAGAGGTCTTTTATGTCTAAATCTGTCCTGTTGTGTATCTGAAATCCTTTTCTGTCAAGGAGTACTTCTCAGCACTGATACTAGGACGAAGACTGCTTTGCCTCTTGCCTCCACCCAGTCCACATGCAAAGGTCTGTTCACTGTCTCCTGTGAGCCTTGCACACTAACCCAGTTCCAAGTATACAATGGATCTATGTAGCACCATTAAGCAGATTGTAACATGCTACTCACAAACCATATTCAAGTGCTCGACCACCCTGAAGGAGCCAGAGCTCATGTTGGCAGCACAAAACAGGGAGCTACCATTTGGAAACCATGCAGTTTTTTTTTTCTTTTGCTACTACCACTGAATCAGGAAGACCTCTCTTAAAGCAGTCAGTCTCTGCTTGCTGTCAGCAAACAGAGCAAGAATCTGCTTTAAACTCTGGTATATTTTGTTTAGAATTCCTTTCCAAACTTTTTCAGGTTTTTATGTGGATTTAGTTACCCACATTGGCGAGCCAATCCCTTGTAGGAGGCCATTTTCCAGCTACTCTGACCTGAAATAACCACACAGAAATCTGAATCAATTGCAATACCGTTTGGCTAATAGCTTAAGCATATTTTGGCTAGATTTTATATTTTAAATTAACCCATTTCTAATAATTTTATATTTTACCATGAGATGCATGCCCTACTGGCAAGGTTCCAGCTGGTGGCTCATATCTTTCTCTTCTGGTGGCTTCAAGATTTCTACAAACTCTGTCTTCTTTCTCTCAGCATTCAGTTTAGTTTTCCCTGCCTAGCTCCACTCTGACAAGGCATTGACCAAAAGCAGCTTCTTTATTCATTATCCAACAAAAGCAACACACATAGGGAAAGACTTCCCACACCATAGCTTAGATCCATGTAGATTCTGTGTATAATGTCACACACCCTATGAGTTTACATGTGCCTGATGTGTTTAGAAGCCCTTGTTCCCTTGGTGTCCTTCATCCCCTCTAGCTCTAACAGTATTTTATCCTGGTCTGCCTCAGTAAAGATAGTTGAGCTAGTCAAGCTCTTTGCTTTAGAAGAGAATTAATAACTATTATTTTATAGAATTATATGGTGATATATAAATAGAATAAGTAAAACCTATTTAAACATACATTAATAAAATGCACAAACCTATATGAAGTTGTTTTAACCTAGTCAGTTGTACTTTTACACTACTTCAAAGAGATCATTTCTCCTCTGAATTTACTCTCTTTTCTTAAGAAAAGCATTATGTAAAAGAAGGAAAAATAAGAGAAAGGAGAGTAAAGGGTAAAAAGAAGCTAGATAGGTGTCTTCATCTTGATGTTATAAATAAGAAATTTGCAAAGCTTTCTTTGTCATTTAAATTATCTGTGTTCTATAGTTTGTTTATATTATCTGTGATGGAGGAAGGTCATTGGCTAATAAAGGAACTGCCTTGGCCCATGTTATTGGTTAGGACATAGGTAGGTGGAGTAAACAGAACAGAATGCCGGGAGGAAGAGGAAGTGAGGTCAGACTCAACAGCTCTCCTCTCGGGAGCAGACGCCTCAAGAGAGACGCCATGCCCCACTCCCAGGCAGACACACGCTATGAAGCTCCAACCTAGAGTCTTCCCGGTAAGACCGGTGCTCACAGATTATTAGAGATGGGTTGATTGGGATATCAGAATTAGCCAGTAAGGGCTAGAGCTAAGGGCCAAGCAGTGATTAAAAGAATACAGTGTCCGTGTAATTATTTCGGGTAAAGCTAGCCGGGCAGGTGGCTGGGGTGTTGGGGACGCAGCCCCGCCACCGCCCATATTACAACAAATGACGCCCAACGTGGGGCTGGAACCCACGACCCTGAGATTAAGAGTCTCATGCTCTACTGACTGAGCTAGCCAGGCAGGCGGTCGGGGTGCTGGGGACGCAGCCCCGCCGCCGCTCTTTATTACTACATATCTGCATAAAACTGTGGGTATGGTGAGCACATCCACAGTGAAATTCTAGAGAATATCCTAAACCTAATGTTTTACTCCAAAATTTGATAATATAGAGAATAAACAAGTATAGATCATCATGGTTCAGAAATAGATGTGAGAAAAAGCTGAGATGGTAGGCTTTGATTTTAAGAAATGAAAAAATAGCAATTGGTGTCTGATTATATAAGCTCAGGGGAAAAATGCTATATCTTGTGCAATGTAAGGAAATTGATTTAAAGGAAATGAAAGGAAAAGAAGTAATTTTGCTTTACTGTTAAGCCAATCCTGAACCATATACTTGTCATCTCAATGTGATGATGAGTATTGGATGTCAGCAGGAATCACCCAATCAACAAGCATCTGGATATGTCTCTGAGCATCTACTAGACTAAGGTAACTAGATTGGGGGTACTGCATGGGAAGAAACACCCTGCACCGGTGAACATTGTTCCATGTGGTGCAACCTCTAACTCATAAAAAGAGACAGTAAGCTGAGTAACAACAGTAATCTCTCTCTGCTTCCTGACTGCAAACACAGTCTGAGCAGCTAGTCTGAGCAGCTACTTTGTGTTCTCACCACTATGACTTTCAGAGAATAATGACTGGGCCCTCCAACTGTCAGCCAAAGCCAAAGAGCAAAAAGAAAAAAAAATTACCTTTGTAAGTTCCTTTTGCCAGGTGTTTTGTCATAGCTACAATATAGTTACTAATACATTATGTGCTGCTCATTTAAGGTGGGTTTCCACTTAGATATTTTTTTATTTTCTTTCACTGTTTTTTCTTCTCAAAGGTTCTTCATAAATAAATATAATATTTACTTTCTCTGTTTATGTAATTAAACTTTCTTCAAGCAATAATTTCTATAGCCACAAACCACTAAAGCCTTGATATTATGTTTAATGCTGTACTTTCATTGGTTCTGTTTGAGTCTGTACTTCGGCTTGATCTCTCAAACACTCAAATGTGTGTTCTTAGATTCAACAGAAAAATGTGGGCCTCCTCCACCTATTGACAATGGAGACATCACCTCCTTCCCTTTACCAGAATACCAACCATTATCATCAGTCGAATATCAGTGCAAGTCCTTCAGTAAAATGCAGGGCAACAAAAAAATAACATGTAGAAATGGAGAATGGTCAGAGCCACCAAAATGTTTAAGTAAGTAACTCATTTTCATAGATCATGGGAAAGTCAGTTTCATAATCAGAATATTTTTATCTCTATAATAATATATTCATACATTATAATTAGTGTTTTCTCACATGCACAATTACCAAATATCAGCATGTAAAGAAAACAAGATTAATAGTTTTTTATATAAAAATAGTTAACAAAATTACATGTTATTCATTATAAATGTTAGCTCAATTCAGGAAATAACTAGGGTAGCTAAAAGATAAAATAATTATATTTTTATTTATTATAAGGGGAAAACTCATGAAACAAGAATGAGATATCCAAACTCAGCTGTGCTGAGAGAAAACCACACAGAGAGAGGGCACCTGGGTCACATGCCATTTTTCTCTGGGTCCCAGAAAGCCAAACACTAACTTGGTCCCACCTCTTAAAGATAATTGGTTGGCAAAGATTCCCCATTAATTCATTATTGAGTGCTTATTACCATGTATTGATATTCATAAATTTTCATGCCAGCATAATATTTCCATACCTGTGTACATTTTGCTGTGACTAAATTCAGCATCTCTCATACACCCTCCTGTTCCCTTAAATATACCATCTAATTTTACTAATCACTGCCAGGCACTCAGGAGCAATCTGCTCTTCTTTCCACTGTGTGAGAAAGATCACAAAGGACTTTCCTTCCTGTGTTTGTCTTATTTCACTTAATGTCCCTCCATCTCTATTAACTCACCCTCCCACTCATACCACTCAAACTCTAACACTATCACATATTCAGGAGGACTTTATTTTTTAATTTTCACTGCAAAAGAGAATACATGAAGCTTAACATCCTCTTTTTGGCTCGTTACATTTATTGTCCTGCACAGTCATTTTCTCATTCAAATAATAAAAAAATTATCTATGATGTCTGAAAAATATTCTACCATATGAATATATGACACTGTTTTTATGCATTCATTAATTGATGTTAATCAAGATGGTTTCCCATCTTAGCCATTTTCAGCACATTCATTCTGAAATATCTTAAAGGGACTTTTAAGAGAATGTTTGCACCTATATTTGCTTCTTCCCCACACTTGCTTTATGCATCTTCTGCTATGATGGGAATTATATGTTCTCAATGTTTGATACTGGCAGCTATTTTTTTCATTTTTAAATGCTCTTCTAACCAGAGAATATTATGTTATGGAAGCTATTTAGAGATGCGTTCCTTCAGGATTTTTTTATTTTCTTTAGGCATTCTTTGTTGGTTGCTTATTTTCTAGTTCAAGTCAGACTTACTGCATTATACAGGTTTTTCAAATAAAGAAATAATGCTTGAAAGATGAGTTTCTGTATTTTTTTCTTTCAGATGCATGTGTAACATCAGAAGAAATTATGGGGAAACACAATATAATTCTCAAATGGAGAGAAATTGGAAAGGTTTATGTCACATCAGGGGACTATGTAGAATTTACATGTAAACCTGGATATAAAAAGGCAAATACATCACCTCAATTTCGTACAGTGTGCATTGATGGTCACATCAGTTATCCCAGTTGTACAAAAAGAAGTTTGTTTAGTAGTTGAATGAACCTTTGTTTAGAAACATGCATGCATATTACCCACACAGTTTCAATTTATGTTTGAAGTGTTAACTAATTTCATCTCATAAGTATAAACTTGATTAATTTGGAGCTTGAGATATGATTGCTACAAATGTGAAAAAAGTACATTCAAAATACCTAAACCAGAGTGTGGCAAGTCCTAGCACAATAAACAATGACAAGAAAATGCAATTACTTCAGTGTCTGTTTTGATCCATCACTTTTCAGTTCTTCAATTTTCTTCAATACTGTGAACCTAATTCTCTGATTCACAGTTAACTGAACCCATATTGTCTCAGTCTCCAAATTAGTATTATTTCACAAATATATAGCAACCAAACTGTCATACTTAACATTAATAATTAATATAAATAAAGCCACATAATATTTTATGCTAATAAACAGATCTAAAAGTATTTTTATTATTTCCTGAACATATTAATTTCTCAATTTAAATATTCAATAGTTACACAAAGAAATTAAAATTAACTGAGTATATGATTCTATAGCTATCATAATGTCAATATTAAAAACTATAATTATTCTGAACAGGCAATAAGCACATATATACTTGTACCTAAAGTAATAGAAAAGTAAATTAACAATAAATACAATAAATTTTATTTAAAGACTATATTTATCTTTAGAGGTAATAGTGTTAAGGGTTTCTATTTGATATCTTTAAAGACAATTTCTAGTTTACGGTACCAAACATAACTTGTATACCTTATGACAATGAAAAAGTGATATATATTCAGCAACTGATGCTGCAGTCTTATATTTTTATTTCTGGGCTATATATATGTAACATGATATTGTAAAAATGCATGGCAGTAACGCACCATAGCTCCTGTTTGACCAATGAAAACAAGCAACATTTCAAAAGCCGTGTGTTGTTAACTCTGATTAATAAAACATTTGTATGTAAAATGAATTTTAAACACTATTTTCAGTGTACCATGGCTAGTAAGGATATAACTCTTGCATAAACTAAGCAATATAGATGTTTATCTTTATTTTTCTATATCTTTACCATTAATACAATCAGTTTAAAACCATAACAATAAGTTACTTAAGACAAGAATTTCAAAAAGGTTCACTAATATCTAGGAGAACTATAAAGATGTCAGTGATGATTTTAATATCAAATAGCAGTTCATTTATTTATGGTTTAGAATAGTCTATTTGGCATTTCAGCATGTAATTCTGGGAATTTCAAATACATAATTCAAGGTGATCTTTTTCACTCATCTTAAACAGCCTTCCTTTAATTACTTTTGGCAAAACAAAAAGTTTAACCTTTCAAAATGTTGAAATCTAAAAGATAAATATGTAGGTATCAAAACAGAGCAGGTTTCTTGTATATTATATAATATTAGACAGTGGACATACTGTTGAAATGCCAAGAAAATGCGTAACTATTACTAGTTTGAAATAATTTTGAAAATAATCGTATTTAACTTTAACACTTGTGAAGGCAGTTGTCTGTCAGCACCACTGTAACAAGCGGCTGTAAACTGGTGTGCTGCCTTACAAGGCACTCATGTCAGAACGTTGTACAGGATGGCATATCTAAGAAAATGGCATAAAATTTAGTAACTGCCCATGACATGATTTTTTCTTACATAGGTGCCACTGCATGGCAGCATTTGGCAAAGAAATGCTCTGCAGTGTTTTTTTAATGAAACTAACTCCATTAGTGAGGAAAGGCTTCTGGACACAATCACCTGGAAAACCCCACTACAGTATCATTGTAGTGTGAAGATGATGTGAAAGCAACATGTATTATTAGGGAGACACCACATTAAGACAATAGCAAATGAATGATAAAGACATTCCATGAAAACAGGAACTAAAACCTGTTGGGGAGGGGACAGGAATTGGGAAGAGGGCAGGGAGGGAAACTTGGATGGGATGCAAAAACAAACAAAAAAGCAATAAAAGTTTTTTTTAAAGTAAATAAATTTAAATTAAAAAAATTAAAAAGAAATTTAATCTCTTGTCTTCCTTTCTGAATTCTTGTTTGATTGTCTAGGAGACTGGCATAAAGAAATTGGATGCTTGCTTTTCTTTTTTTTATTTTGTTTTGTTTTGTTTTTGTTTTCATTTGTTTGTTTGTTTGTTTTGTTTTCAGGACAGGGTTTCTCTGTAACAGCTCTGGCTGTCCTAGAACACACTTTGTAGTATAAACCAGGCTGGCCTTGAACTCGTAGAGATCTGCTTGCCTCTGCCTCCTAAGTGTTTGGGAAATTGGATGATTTTTATTGTTTAACAAAGGTAAAATGACTAAATTAGAGTACTATTGTGAAAACAATGTTTGAATATTGTGAAAACAATGTTTGAATATTGTGAAAACAGTGTTTGAATGTTATTTATTTTATCTGTCTTTCTGTGAACTTTGATATTTACTGAGCTAGCTTCCAGTAATGCACTAAAAATCAAAGCCACACGCAGTACTGTTAATGACAGGATTCCCACAAGCACCACCGCTGCTGGAGAACATTAGGTTTTAGTAGATGGGGTGGTCTAGTGTGTTACTCTTAGTGTTCTAACCCTGTGGCTTTCTACTGCGACAGGAGAAGGTAAGTGGAGATAGTTTGAAAAATATACTTTCTAATCAAATGTATTTATCTGTTGTGTGTATGGGGATATTTTTTGCTAATTTTAAACTTTATTATAAAATATTGGACATAGAAAATAAACTATAAGAAAGCTTTAAGTGAACAATTAGAAAAATTTTGAATAATTAAAAACTGATCCACTTATGGAGTTTCTGATAAGCAATTATGAAGAAAATTTTTAACAAAATGGGCTTTTCTCTGTTCTCTAAACCTCAAAGTATGAATGGCTTCTAAATATAATTTTGAGAGACAAAATAAACTCTTTTTAATGTGTAAATAATAAACATAGCAAGATCAATTTTCAAAATGCTATTCAACTTAAATTAAAGAAAGCCACTGAACAAGACAAAACACCCAACAGACTTTAAATATCCCTGTGTCTGTGTGGGATTGATTTTATTTTTGTACAAGTTGTATGTCATAGTCACTAAAATGAGTAACTTTTCCCATTTAAACCAAATTATCATTCATCAGATAAGTCAATCAAGAATATTTATTTGTGAATGTAAGGCACCAAAGTGCCAACAATTGGCTCTTTCTGATCTCCAATGAACTTAGAAAGTAGAAGATTATGTCACATCTGTATTATTACTTTGTGCTTTACCAGGATTTTACATCTGTCTTTCAGTGTTTGAGAATGCCATCATATCTAAGGAATCTCAAACTATGCCTTAAATGGGTATAGGGTTCTGGAATTTCATCACTATGCTTGACTCTGATGTTAGGTACTCTATATTGTGTTATTTATTGTTTGCTCATGTTTACATATAATTAGGGTTGTGCATGTAACTTGTTAGTCCTCACTTACGTGGAAAAAGCTAGGATCAAGACAATTTCAAACTTTGAAAAAAATTCACCCTTTTACATTTTTAGCCAAATTTATATCATAGATCTTAAACATTTTATTATGCTCTGACATTTCACTTTGATTGTGGGAAAACAGTCACCTAATGAGAGAAAAATCCATCCTGCCAAGGAACAGAAAATGTTTACTCTAAATTTTTTATAGTTTTATAATATTTAAGATTGATATAATTACATTTCTCCTTTCTTCATTCCAAACTGTCCCATATATCCTTCATTTATCTCTGTCTCATGGCCTCTTCCTTTACTAATTTTTATTACATTCATGGGTGCATATTTATGTCTGCATGTGTGTGTGTGTATATATATATATGGAATATGTATATATGTATACATATATGTGTATGTGCATGGAATATATGTGCATATGTGTATACATACATGCTCAGTCTATATAATAGTATTTATAAATACAGTTTGTCTGATATTCTGTACAGACTGAAAAATGACCTAACATACTCATAATTTCCCTTTTAAATTTACTTTTAAGTTTACTAAGTATGCGGCAACAAAAGTAGAAGAATACATAGTAAGGAAGAGGTAGATAAATACATGAAAAACAGATAGGCAAGCAGGCAGGCAGACAGTAAAACATTATTTTAGGCCCTCAAGATATAAGCATTGGTCCAGATCTATATTTCTTTCTGTCTCTCATTTGAAAAGAATAGATTTCTAAAAGTTAACAAAAAACCATAACCAAATAAAATATAATAAGGTAAAATAAACATCATCACTCTGAAACTGGATAAGGCAAACAGACATAAGAGTCCAAGAGAATTGGTAAACTATATATGTATTGCATTAAAATACAAAACTGAAAGCTTCATATATCTGTGAAGCACCTGGCACAGACCCACACAGGCCCTGTGCTTGTTGCTTCAGTCTCTGTAATTTCATGGGAGCTTGCTCAATTTGTTTAAAGGACCTTGTTTTTCTGGTGTCCTCCATTTGCTCTTGCCCTTACACTCTTTCCACCTCTTCTACCACAGAGTTCCCTGAGCTCTGAGGAGAGATATTTGGTGGAGACATCCCATTTAGAGATGACTATTCCAAAGTCTCACTGTCTGTCTCTCTGTCTCTCTCTTTCTGGGAAATGTCTGTCTGTGTGTCTCCGTAATTGTTCAGATATGCTGTAGAAAGAGCCTCTCTGATGATCACTGAAAAAAGCACTGATCTATGTGTACAGTAGAATATTATCATTTTGTCACCATTTCCTTTTTAAAAAGACCAGTACTTTTTGGTTTTACCCTATGTCTCTGGGATATCCAGTGTCTGGTTCTTAGTCACCTGATTGTGATTCCCTTCTGTATGCTGTGAATACCATTGGTTAATAAAGAAACTGTCTTGTGCATGCATAGCAAATACAGACAGGTGGGTAAAACTAAAATGAATGCTGGGAGGAAGAAGGGTGAAGTCAAGGAGAAGCCATGGCCAGAGACAGATGTGCTAAAAACTTTGCTGGTAGGCCACGACTTTGTGGTGATGCACAGATTAATGGAGATGGGTTAAATTAAGATGTAATAGTTAGCCAATAAGAAGCTAGAGCTAATGGTCCAGGTAGTAATTTAATGAATACAGTTTCTGTGTGATTATTTCAGGATTCTGGGCAGCCAGGAAACAAGCAAGCAGCCTCACACTACAGACACCCAATAGTGTTACATATAGGTTTAACCTCATAGAATGAGCCATATGTCAAATCAGACATTGGCTGGTTGTGTCCACAAGCTTTGGCCTCCATTGCCTTAGCTTATTTTGCAATCAGGACAGGATATTAGATCAAACAACTTGTGGCTGACTTGTATACATTTCTCTTTTGGTAACCTGTAGAGTACCTGCCTTTACCAAAGACACTAGAACATAGGGTGAAGGTTCAACGTAGGTACCTCTTGACTTCTTCATGTTCAATGAGTTGTGTGAGTATTGTCTTTAACAATAGGGCCTTGCTGTCGATTTATAGAGAGCATCTTACTCTTGGCAACAGTCTGGATTGTTTGGGGCCTTCCATGGTATCCATTTAGCCAATAACTCATTTGGATGTAACCCAGTCCTTGTACTGGAATCTTCTTTTAGTGACAAGAATAGCCAGTTGAAATTCTTTACCACCACTATTTTGAGACATTATTTGGATCATCTTCTTATATTTGAGAAAGAAATCCTACACTAGGTTTCCATACTGTCACTCTATGGCCTCTCAACTCTAGCTGTTCCTTCCCACATTCTCTTCTCATTCTTACCCAATTCTCCTGTTCCAGCTGCAACCTTCCACAGTCTATCCATAAAACTTTTTAACTTCCATATCCCAGGAATTCCTATGTATCCCCTTACCCAGTCTCTTCCTCTATACATAACTTTCTGGTTCTATGGTTGGCAATATCTTACATAATGGCTACTATCTAATATAAGTGAATACATAGTGCATTTATCTTTCTCAGTCTGGGTTACCTCACTCAGCATAACTTTTTCTAGTTGCATCCATTTGCTTGCAAATTTTTGCATTTCTATTATTTAATTGTTTCTCAATCATTTGCAATTCCTCTGTGGAGAATTATCTATTTAGTTCTATGCCCCATTTTTAAATTGGATAATTTAGCTTTTTGATACCTCATTTCTCAGTTCTTCATATAGTTTGGATATTAATCCTCTATTGATGTGGAATTTGATGTAAGTGGGTCTTCTATCTATCTGTTGTTTTATTGGTTAATTAATAAAGAAAACTGCTTGGCCTGGTAGGTCAGAACATAGGTAGGTGGGAAAGACATAACAGAATGCTGGGAAGAAGAAGGCAGTAAGGCAGACGCCATAGCTCTCCTCTCCAAGATGGACGCAGGTTAGAATCTTCCTGGTAAGCCACCACTTTGTGGTGCTACACAGATTATTAGATATGGGTAAGTCAAGATGTAAGAGATAGCCAATAAGAGGTTAGAACTAATGGGCCAGGCAGTGTTTAAATGAATACAATTTGTGTGTTGTTATTTCGAGTGTAAAGTTAGCCATGCGGGAGCCAGGCAGAACGAATAGCAGGCCTGCTCACCTCTTCACTACAGGAATTGGTTAAAATCTTTTCCCATTATGTAGGCTGCCATTTGGTCCAATTGACAGTGTCCTTTGCCTTATTGAAGCATTTCAGTAAGCCATTGGGATTGAACATAGGTCATGAGGCTTAGAGGCAAGCACTCTCAGTGGCTAAGCCTTCTCATTAGCCAATAATCTGTTTTTCTCATAGGACATTCATCAGGTGTGATGGCACATATTTTGATTCTAGCAGTTAGGGCCTTGGAGCAAGATGTTTTAAATTTGAGAACGTGTTGGCCTACATAATGAATCCTTGTTTCCAAAAACAAATGAACAAAATATTAAATTAATGACTCATGTGTCTGACCTGTGTATATTCTATATCTGTGATTAGAATGTAATTGTTTTATTATCATAAATGCCAGTTCTTATTAAAAGTATGTCTAAATTATCAAAATAATGATTTGCAGTAGGAAGCAGGGTCATGCAAACTTGAGCAATGTGAGGAAAGATGAAGGACAATAACAGAGTAGAAAATTTGAAAAGATAGCAACAGACTGAAAAACTTGATTCTCAGCTCAAGGGCCCATTCAAATTTAATTCATTAAGGATGTCAATATTTGGCAAAGTGGCACACACCTGTAATTGTAGAACTTGGGAAACAGAAGCATGAGTGTCTTGAATTCTAGAGAAGTTTGGTCTTTCTTTGAATACTTATCACAAACAAACAAGAAGAAACCTGTGACCCCAAAATAATAAAAATCAAACTAAACAAATGATACTCACTAATTTCTCACTGATTATAAGCAGTTCAAGATTATGAAATCATGACTTTCCTTAAAACAATGCTAACATAGAATGCAAGGGTAGAACTCTTAGTTCTTTGGGACAACACTTGGCTAAGCGGTGGCCTTGGGGCCATCTATGAAAATTAAATAAAAAAAATGAAAGTATTTATATGTACAATTCTGTTGCATGACTAAACTTTTCCTGAGCAGATGATGAACAAGCAGCTACTTGCTCCAGATAAGGAGACCAAAGAGATCAATGTACAGATGACACTAAAGTCAAACAAGTGTCAAACTTGGTGAACCATGAGTTTTAGTGAAGTTACTTATAGAAACATAAGTAAAATTTGACTTACAGGAGTAGAAATGACTCAAAGAAAGTTGTATCACCAAAGCACCCCCCCCCAGCATAGGTGACAACTCACAAAATCTGGGTCATGAAGTACACTGCACAGTTTCCAGCAGCTCAACAGGATGGAAAATATCTTTTCCATGTGACTCCATTGATATAAAGAACTACCCAGGAGCTCTGCTGGTGCCGGCCTCTTCCAGGCACTTAGCAGAAAAATATAACTTAGAGATACCTACACTCACCTGGACCCTATCAGGAAACCAGCAAGCCTTATCTACCTCTTGTCAATAAATGGGTATTTCTACAAAGTAATGATGAAGATCAAGAATATGTGGATACAGGAACAGTGTCTTGAAAACAAACTCTGTCTGTCTGCATTGACATCTGTCTGTTCAGTACTGTTCTGAGTAGCACTGGAAGGTTTCAGAGCACACATGCTTGCTCTAATTCAGTAAGTGTTTTAGGTGAGAAAGAAGGGAGAAATTGCCCTTTATCTCTCAATTTATATGATTAAAATTTCTGTAAACAATCATTTCTGTAACCAAAAATCACCAAACCTTAATATTATGTTTACTACTTCACTTTTCTTGGTTTTTGCTTGAGCTTGTACTTTGACTTGATCTCTCAAACACTCAAATGTGTGTTCTTAGATTCAACAAAGACATGCGGGCCTCCTCCACCTATTGACAATGGGGACATCACCTCCTTCCCCTTATCAGTATATGCACCATTATCATCAGTTGAATATCAGTGCCAGTCCTTTTACCAACTTCAGGGCAAGAAGAAAATAACATGTAGAGATGGAGAGTGGTCAAAGAAGCCAAAATGTTTACGTGAGTATCTTGTTTTCAGAGATCCTGGGAAAGTCAGTATCCAAATAGGAAGATTTGAGTCAACTCATTTTATTTGAAAGTACATATTGTCCTATGTGGTAAATCTTGAAGAGGCACCCATATATAAGAACTGAAAACAAATCTGATTAACAAACAGTATGGGTATCATTATACAAAAAAAATCAGTCTTTTTTTATATGCCAATCTCATTTTTATGAGAAGTAACAATAAAAGCAATATCATTCACAGTAATTTAAAAAATTATCTAGCAATGAATTTAACAGAAATGAATGACTTCTGAATTCTGAAGTTAATTGATAAAAAAATCTCATAAAACAAGATAATAGAGAAATTTCTTATATTAGTGGGTTGGAAGAATTAATATTAAAATTACCATGTTTCCCAAAGCAATTAGCAGACTCTATGAAACTCCATTAAAATATGGACAACATTCTTCACATAGGTATGAGAAATAATTTTAAAATTTTTATAGAAGTACAATAACAAGAAGTTCAAACAAAGAAAAATATGGAATATTGTAATATCTTGTTCCAAGATTCACCAGTAGCATAACTAAAACATTATGATATTTGGATAACAACTGATGCAAGAAAGAGAATATATATTTGAGAACTTGATCTATGCATCTATAGTTAATTGACTTGGATAGAATTCTAATAACATATATTGGAAAAAATGATAGAATCTTCAATAAATGATGCAAGGAAAATTGAGTCCCACATAGAGATGATTGAAATTTGATTCCTGTCTCTCATTCTGGGAGAAAGTCAACTCCAAGTGGATCAAAATTAAGTATAAAACACTGAAAGTACAATGAAAACAATGGGAAAACACAGAAGTGGGCTTAATCATTAAATTTGGGATGGAATCCCAAAACACAAGACACAAAAGCAAACCTTAGGCAATGGAGTATAAGACATTCAAATACTTCTGTATAGTGAAGATCATGATCAAGGCAATTATTACACAGACCCTAGAACTGGAAAAAAAAAGATTATCAGCCATTCGTGGTCAGTGGTTTACATCTGTAGTACAAGGGTTTCCTATGTCAAGGATACATAAAACAATTTAAATACATTTTAAAAGATAAGTGAATCTACCAAAACTGGGAAAAAATGAGCAGACAATTACCAAAGAATAACTATGCATGACAGTGAGGGAAATAATGCTTAATTCCATACTTTTCATGGCGCTGCCAATCAAAGCCACAATGAGATACCATATCATCCAGTTAGAGCTGTAACACAAAAAGGATTCCTTAAAATAACAAAAGCTCATCACTGTGTAGAGGGAAAGAACCTCTTAATCTGAATCTAGGAATGTGATTTTGTGCAGTTACTATGGAGAACAATATGAAGGCTGCTTAAAATCTGAAAATAAACCTACCATATATTATCCCTATGCCCCTTCTTTGGTATATGCCCATAGAAATGAAATCAGCCTACTCAATCTTCAAGTATATGTTAAATGCACATACTACTTCACAGATCCTGAGAAGGGAAATTTGTTACATTCCTGTCAATTGTTGAATGCCGAAAGACAACATGGTATACTTGTATGATGTAAGCCCAGGGTCCAAGGTAGTGGTTGGTAATCTAATTTCCACCAGGACTGCCACTTGTACAGTTTGGTTATTCAATAGATAAATAGAAATTTCTTTAAAAAAGAACTTTCAAAATAAAATGCATGATACATTCATAGTTACTACTTTGTGAATATATGATGAATATTGTGCAGGCAATTATGATTAGGCTTTCTAATCACAGTATTTTTTAAATTCTTTTAACTTTTATTGATTCTTTGTGGATTTCATATCATGTTTCCTGATGCCACTTATCTATCTCCCTGTCTCCTCACATCTGCTCTCCACCCTTGCAACCTCCCCCATCACTGCAAAACAAAACAAAATCTAAAAGAAAAACCAAAAATAAAACCAAGCAAACAAAAAATAAGGAAAAACCTCTCATCATGGAAGCTGTAGTGTGACCCTGTGAATCACACAGTTTATCCTTTAGTCCATTCATCTTTACTTTTTTTTAATTAATTTATTTATTTATTAAAGATTTCTGTCTCTTTACCGCCCCGCCTCCCATTTCCCTCCCCTCCCCCAATCAAGTCACCCTCCCTAGTCAGCCCAAAGAGCAATCAGGGTTTCCTGCCCTGTGGGAAGTCCAAGGACCACCCACCTCTATCCAGGTCTAGTAAGGTGAGCACCCAAACTGCCTGGGCTCCCACAAAGCCAGTACGGGCAGTAGGATCAAAAACCCATTGCCATTGTTCTTGAGTTCTCAGTGGTCCTCATTGTCCACTATGTTCAGCTAGAGAAGCTAAATAAGAAGGAGAACCCAAAGAAAAACATTTATCTTTATTTTTAAGAGTTCATTGCTATGAACCATTGGTCTGGTTCCTGCTACACTACCAATAAGGAGCTATGGACATCAACAGAGCATTCACAGTATTATTAATGATTGTCACACCACTGAACATTAGATTTGCTTACCATACATGTCATGGCTCAAATTGCATAACTCTGCCCAATAACTAATCAAGAAAAACAATTATAATTATCCTGAAATGCAAGTTATGAATGTTAGGAGCACTTGGTGATGAATCGAATTATTATATTAAACCTATAACTTTTACATCATGTAATATTCTCTATTTACTTAAATTTATGTGTTCCTTTCATGGTTTTTAAGAATTTATCAGTTGGGTCGCAGTGACACACACCTATAATCCCAGCACTTGGGAGGCAGAGGCAGGTGGGTATCAGTAAGCATGATGCCAGCCTGGTCTACAAAGCAAGTTTCAGGACAACCAGGATGGTTATACGAAAAAAAAAAAACTGCCAAAAAAGCAAAAAATAAAAACAGCTTAGTAAAAATTACCTCAAACATAATACTTTCTATGTGAAAACTAAATCACTGTAGATATATGTATTGAAATTTTATGATAATTTTTTTCTTTTAGATCCATGCATAGTATCAGAAGAAATTATGGAAAAACATAACATAATTTTCCGATGGAAAGAAAAACAAAAGCGGTACTACAAATCAGGGGAAATGCAAGAATTTAAGTGTAAAAATGGATATCACCTGGCAACATCTCAACGATTCCAGACATTTTGCATCGATGGTCACATCAATTATCCTACTTGCACAAAATCACACTAAAAACATTAGTAGAATTAAGTCACATACCTTTGCTCAGTTAAGGTGCATGCATATTATCAATAGTTTTAATTTTACTTTTGAAGTATTACTTAACTAAATTTTATTCATAAGTATAAGCTTGTATTATTATATTGTGATTAATCTGGCAGCAGAAAGTGCTGACACAAAGCCACAAGCAGTTTATTCAAAGTTCTCAGAACATGATGTGTCTCGGAATAGACGCAATTGCTTCCCCATCTTTCTCTATCCACCACTTTCCCAAAGCTTCTTCTATACTTTCTGATATACAATTCTGATTCACAGTGAACACGAGACATAGTGTCTCAGTCCTCAAAAATGTAACATTTCATAATCTGAAAGAACAAAATGTCATGCTTTATATTACTAATGAAAATAAGTAATTTGTGCATTTTTGTTTTTGTTGCTAATTAATAAATAGGAAGAATTTGGTGAATTAACTTCCAAATATACTACTTTTATAATTTTAAATATTCAAGTAATTATACAAATGACTTAAATTTTAATTAGGTATAAGCGTGCATTGACTATCACAATATTTTTTACACTTAAAGATGTTTATTAAAATATAATAGTTTCTTTACATCACATCAGACCATTTTTATTATAAAGCTAAAAATATGCAACACCTGTCTTACTCTTGGTTGGTCTGTTTAGTCCCTGCTGAACTTTTGCCCTTTGACTAGCTTTTTCTCAGTCCCTCTATTCCAGCCACGTGCTTCCCCCAGTTTTGTGCAAAGGCCACTACAATAGCACCTGCTATTCCATAGTTACAGATCCTTCCTTCTGATATTTCTGATTGAAACCTTCCGAAGCTTATCTTCTCTTGCTTGTCTTCTTCTATCACAATATTGATGTTAAAAACCTATGAAAATTTTGTGTAACTTTTAAACAGGCAAGTTTTGCCCCCAAACAATAAAGAAAAAAGGTGTTAAATATAATAAACATAAAACCCAAGTTTGTCTTAATAAATGGCAGTGTTGCAAGTTGCTCCCTCTCCTCCCAGCCTATGGCCTCACGATGTTTCTCCCTAATTCCTCCAGTCATTAGCTTCTATCCATTCCTTCTAGCCATGTTCCACTCCTTCCTCCTTATAGACCTACTGCACAGCTTTTTTCTGCCAGCACACATGTCTGGAACTCGGAGACCCTAGAGCCACTACACATGGCTAGAATTCAGAGTGGGCAACAGCAACCCAAGTGTTAAAGTCCCACTCAGCAAAGGTCAGATGAAATATTTGCAGTGAGGAAAATGTCAAATGGCATGACTCTTGATGTCTAGATCCTAGCACAAAACACAAGCCTGAATAAACAAGACAATATGCTTTCTCCAGAAGCCAGAGGCCCCATTGTAGCATGCCATGAGAAAAGCAATAAAGCAAGCGCTTCACAGGAGCAACTGGGAATGTGTTGGAGAAACTTAAAAAGATTACCAATAAATACTAAACAAAGGCAGTGAAAACAACACAGAAACAGTTGAATGAAATAATGAAAAAAATCCCAGATATGAAAGGAGACAACAACAACAAAATGGAATCACTAAAGAATTGCCAAACTCCTGGGCAGTTTGTGGGGCCACTGGTAGTAGAACTAGTATTTCTCCCTAATGGGTGAACTGGCTTTTTGGAGCCCATTCCCTATGGAGGATACCTTGCCCCACCTACATACAGGGCACAGGGCCTTGGTCCTGCCTCCAGTGATGTGACAGACTTTGTTGACTCCCCATGGGAGGCCTCACCCTCTCCAAGGAATGGTAGGGGATTAGGAGGTCAGGAAGGTTGGAAGAACAGAGAGAGGGGAGGAATGGGGGAACTAGGATTGATATGTAAAATGAAAAAGTTCTTTCTTTCTTTCTTTCTTTCTTTCTTTACTTATTAAAATTTTTCAACTTCTCCCCTCCTCCCATTAACCTCTCCCTCCCCCCTCCCTCTCCAGTCCTAAGAGAAGTCAGGGTACCCTGACCAGTGGGAAGTCCAAGGCCCTCCCTCTCCATCCAGGCCTAGGAAGGTGTGCATCCAAACAGACTAGGCTCCCAAAAAGCCAGTACATGCAGTAGAATCACATTCCAGTGCCATTATCTTTGGCTTCTCAGTCAGCCCCCATTGCCAGCCACATTCAGAGTCTGCTTTGCTCACATCCTTGTTCAGTCCCAGTCCAGCTGGCCTTGGTGAGCTCCCGTTAGATCAGCCCTACCATCTCAGTGGGTGGACTCACAGTCCTGACTTCCTGGCTCATCTTCTCCCTCCTTCTGCTCCTCATCTAGACCTTGGGAGCTCAGTCCAGTGCTCCAGTGTGGGTCTCTGTCTCTATCTCCATCCATCACCAGATAAAGGTTCTATGGTGATATTTGAGATATTCATCAGTGTGGCTATGGGACAAGGCCAGTTCAGGAACCTTCTCCTCTGCTGCCCAAGGAACAAGCGGGGGACATCTCCTTGGACACCTAGGAACCCCTCCAGAGCCAAGTCTCTTGCCAACGCTAAAATGGCTCTCTTAATTAAGATATCTTCTTCCCTGCTCCCATATTCATCCTTCCTCCATCTCAACCATCCCACTCCCCCCAAATTCTCCCCAGTACTCCCCTTTTCCCTTCTCTCTCCCCTTCTCCTCTTCTCCCCACCCCACCCCCACCCCCATGCTCCCAACTTTTTCCAGGTGATCTTGTCTACTTCCAATTCCAGGAGGATAAATATATGTTTTTCTTTGGGTTCACTTATTATTTAGCTTCCCTAGGATCATGAACTACAGGCTCAATGTCCTTTGTTTATGGCTAGAATCCACTAATGAGTGAGTTCATAACATATTCATCTTTTTGGGTCTGGACTATCTCACTTAGTAAAGTGTTTTCTATTTCCATCCATTTGCATGCAAAATTCAAGATGTCATTGTTTTTTACCGCTGAGTAGAACTCTAATGTGTATATGTGCCACACCTTCTTTATCCATTCTTCCATTGAGGGGCACCTAGGTTGTTTCCAGGTTCTGACTATTACAAATAGTGCTGCTATGAACATAGTTGAACAAATGCTTTTGTAGTATAATTAGGCATCTCTTGGGCATATTTCCAAGAGTGGAATTGCTGGATCCTGAGGTAGATTGACTCCCAGTTTCCTGAGAAACCAGCACACTAATTTCCAACGTGGTTGCACAAGTTTGCATTCCCAGCAGCAATGGATGAGTGTTCCCCTTACTCCACATCCTCTCCAGCATAGGTTAAATTCTTTTAAAGAAATTTTTAAAAAAGAAATGCTCAACTGAACTAAAACTCAAAATAAAATCCAAACAAAAACTCAGAAGAAAACCTTTCCAAACTACTGAATAAAATTAAATAGAGAATTACATCTCGAAGACATGATAGAAGAAAATGGATAGCTCAGTCAAAAGGAATATTTAAAAAGAAAAAGGGGGAGTAAGGAAGAAAGAAGGGAAGAAAGGGAGTAAGGAATAAAGAAAGGAAGGAACAAAATAAGGAAGAAAGGAAGGCAAAGGAAAGAATGAAGATAAAGAAAGGAAGGAAGATAAAAGAAGGAAGATTCAAGCACTAAATATTAAGAAAATCTTTGACTCTATAAAAATACCAATAAATACAGGAAAGGGAAAAAACAGATAAAAGGCATAGAAAGTAATTTTAACAAAGCATAGAAAATGTACCTTAATCTAAAGAATGATGCTTTCAAGATATAAAAGACACAGAGAAAAGAAAATAGATAAAAACCAGAAAAGAAAATCCCCATGGCACATGATAATCAAAATACTAAATGTGCACAATAAAGTATTTAAAATTTGAAACAGATAAAGACCATGTCAAACATAAAGGCAAGCACATTAAAATAACACCTGATTTTTCGATAGAGACTCTGAAAGCCAGAAGAATATTGATAGATGTTGGGAAACTCTGAAACACCACAGGTGCTGATCTGGACTGCATGCCCAGTAAAACTATCAGTCAAAATCAATAGAAAAAGAAAAACATGCACAATAAAACCAAATTTAAGGACTTTTTGTCCACCAACAAGTCTTTACAGAAGACACTAGAAGGAAAAAAATCAGTCTTAAAAAGAAGGTTAACTACACCAAGAATACACAAAGGATAAATAATCAAAAGTAGATGAATACTCACAACACTACCACAAAATATCAGGAATCAATAAATGTTGATTAATAATAACATAAAATATCCATGATCTCAGTTACTCAATCAATAGATACAGACTAATTGATTGAAATAGAAAACAGGTATGTCAATTGGTCGTGACACATCCCAGCAATTGAGTGGTAAAGGTAGTCATGTCTCTGAGTTTGAGGCCAGCCTAGTCTGCAGAGTGAGTTCCAAGATAGACAGGACTACAAAGAGACACCCTGTCTCAAAATAAAAAATAAATAGATAAATAAAGGAAGAAAGAAAGAATTGGGAGTCTCATTCCCAGGTCTTTACTTGCAATGAGCTGTCTTCCTTTTTTGACTCCACTCACTGTGGACTCTACCGAATCTCCAGGAAAAACCTGCATTCCTCATTTTATTGACTGTTTCAGCCACCATTCCTTAGTGTCAGCCACCAATACCCAGAACTGCATGCTCCCTGGGACTCCCATTGGAGATACCCATAAGGGCCTATCAGGGAAAAAAAAAGCTATTGTGTGTTCCTAGGATCTAGATACAGCAACAGAAAGCAAGGAATTGGACACCCACCCAAAAGCACAAGACATAATATCAACATCTAGAAATCATAATCATTCCAATACAAAAACACAATCATGACAATGTACCACCAGAAACCAAGAATACACAAGTGGTTCTGAGAAATGCAATATAGCTGAAACACAAGACAAGGACTTGAAAATAACTAGTATGAATGTTGTGAGGGACCTTAAGGAGGAAATGGATAAATCCCATCGTAAGATCTGTGAAAACACAAGCTTATAGTAGAATGAATGATTAAAACAGTTCAAGACCTAAAAGACATGTAACTGCGCTAAAGAACACTCAAACTGAGATAAAACTAAAAATGAAAAAATTAGGAAGTCAAACAAAAACCTCAGAGGTGAGCCTCTTCAACTGGGTGCAAGAAATGGAAGAGAGAATTTCAGGCATTCAAGAACAAATAGCAGAAAGAGATATTTCAGTCCAAGAAAATGTAAAATCTTTTAAAATCCAGACATAAAATGCTAATAAAATCTGAGACATCATGGGAAGAACAAATCTACAAACAATTTAAATAAAGAGAAAAAAACAAGTCAAAGGAACAGAAAATATTTTTTGGAGTATAATAAAGGCTTATTTATTTCGGAATAAACTCCTAGAAAGAGTAGCAATCCACAGTCCTCTGCATGCGCTGGAAACCAAATCCAGCAGTCAGGAGGCCTGAGCATGATATATATATATATATATATATATATATATATATATATATATATATATATATAGTACATGAGACCCTGCCCAAAGTGGGCTGATATCTTAAGGGCTATTGCCTAAGCAGTTCCCACAGCAGTCATGAAAATAACTTGTCTAAACATTAAATCAAAAGAAAACTATATGAGACATACACCAAAAGCAGGGCTTCAAGCTCTAAGGTTTGAGTGACTAGATCCAACTGCTCCTGAAGCAGTGTGGTCCTTCCAGTTTCAAACATCTTACACCAAATGCTGTCAGCTGTTTATGGTCACACACTGAGGGGCACATACTGATGCAAGCTGTTACCTGTAGGTTTACACAGTTGGTAGGCAAAGTTCTTATTTGCCCCCCTTTTTTCGTGATTTTTTTTATTTTTTCCATTCAAAAATTTACACTTCCTCCCCTCCTCCCATTCCCCTCTCACTCCCCCAATCACCCTCCTTCCTCCCCCTTCCTCCTTAAGAGAGGGCAAGGAACCCAAAATATTTTCAACAAAATTGTAGAACAAAATTTCCCTTACCTAAAAGAAGAGGTATCTATCAAAGTAAAATAAGCATACAGAATGCCAAATAGACTGGAGCAGAATAGAAACCCCCACAGCACAAAATGATCAGAACACTAAATGTACAAAGATTATTTAAAGATGCAAATGGGAGAGACCAAGTAAAATATGAAAGCTGACCCATTAAAATAATCCCTGATTTCTCAATGGAGTCTCTAAAAGCCAGAGGGGCCTGGACAGATATTTGAGAAACTCTAAGAGACCAGAGCCCATATTTGTTGTGGGATTTTGATCCATTTAGCCAATGACATTTGGGGTGAGTAGACCTAGAGTGTGTTTTTTCTGAATACGTGATGAAATAAAACTGAGAAGGGAGTTGTACTGGTTCTCTCTTGAGTAGCCAGAGCCAAAGCAAGAAGTTGCCTGTGATTGGTCCTCTTTATCCTTGGGCTGAACAACTGGATGAAGGCAGCTGGATCAGCAGAGGCATCTACTTTGTACTATATCCGTGAGTTTGTTTATCCATTGTACCTTAATAAATTATTAAAAAGACTGTTGTGGGTTTTCACTTCATATATTCCTATACCCAGCAAAACTTTCAATCACAATGAATTGGGGAAAAAAGTATTCTTTGATTTAAAAAAAAAACAAATTTAAGCAGTACCTAATTACAAATCCAGGTCTACCGAAGGCTCTAGAAAAAATTACCTGAAGAGGATAACTTCACCCTTAAAAAAAAACACAAGGAATAAACAATCCCAAACCAGAAATCAAAGGAGGGAACAAACACAATAACAAATAAAATAACAGGAATCTATAAACACTGCTATTTGACAATTCTCAATATCAATATTCTCAATTACCCAAGAAAAAGATACAAACTAGCAGAATGGATTAAAAAAAACAGGTTCCATTCTTTTGCTACAACCCCCCCAAAAAAACATCACACCTTAACATCAAGAATATATACCACCTCAAGGTAAAAGATTATTTAAAAAGCTATTCCAAATAAAAAGTGGTATAACCATTTTAATATCTGGCAAAATAGACTTCAAACCAAGACTAAACAAAAGGCATAGTGATGTAGGAGGGTCATCTGTCTATGTGTTAATTTCATTAATAAATAAAGAAAACTGCTTGGCCTGATAGGACAAAACATAGGTAGGTGGGGATGACAGAACAGAATGCTGGGAGGAAGAAGGCAGTGAGGCAGGCGCCATGATTCTCCGACCCGAGAGGGACTCAGGTTAGGATCTTTCCCAGTAAGAGACCACCTCATGGTGCTACACAGATTACTAAATATGGGTTAAAGCAAGATGTGAGAATTAGCCAATAAGAGGCTGAAACTAATGGGCAAAGCAGTGTTTAAATGAATACAAAAAAAGCAGGCCTGCTCGCTTCATCACTACAGCATAGGAAAAGGCACTATAGTCTTCTTAAAGGGAAAAAACAACAAGATGATATTACAATTCTAAGTACAAGACCACTCACTCTGAAACTTAGAACCACATAGACACTGGAATCCATCAGTGAAAAGACACTGGATTCTCATTGGAATATTTTAAAGTGATACAAAATGCACATGGTCCCTTCTCCTACAAGACCCTATTATTATTAAAATCCAACAATGTCCTCTTACACCTTCTTCCCTTTCAGTGATGAAGTGTTTATCTAAAGGACTTTTGCTCCCTGAAACACTGGTGTTGGTAAATATCCTGTTTCTATGCATGTTATGAAAGTCCAAGAGAGAGTAAAGGGAGACACAAAAATGCTTTTGGATAAAGAGACCAAGAATAATGACAGAGAAAACAGGAATCAACACATCAATACCATTTCCTGGCAGAGCAAATTCTCTACCATAGGAGATAGTGTGGTTGGGACAACTTCAGCAGGCTTCACTGAGGAGGATGCCAGTAATCTTATTACAGATACTGATGAACTAACAGTGAGAGAGGCTATTGTTTTTATTGCTATGATGTTGTAATACCTTAAGATCTGGAATGGTAATCCCTCCAGAGTTGTTTCTTAATTTACTCAAGATTTTTTGGAGGTGGAATTTAGGATAGTTTTTTTTTTCTATTCCTATAATGAGATTAGGATTTTGAAGGAATTTTACTAAATCTGTAAATAGTTTTTGGTATAGTGTTCATTTTCAAAATATTCACTCGTGGTTTGCTACAAGGAAGAAAACTGTGAAATATTACATGATATTATGTTATAAGCACAAAAACAAATATGTAGACTAGTGGAACAAAATGATAAACCCAAGCAAAAACACATTTAACTTCAGCCATGTGTTAAATACTTCAGAGATATGTGTAAAACATATTCTGGTGAAAATAAAACCTTTGCAATAAATGGTGATGAGGAAATTGGATATCCATATGCAAGAGAATGACATTAGACCCATATCTCACACCTTGCTCAAACAGTAAGTACAGATGAATAAAATATTTAAATATGAAATCTGAAACAGAAATTTCAAGAAGAAAACATAGTCATACCATATGATGATGTGTAGGAGAGGACTTTCTGAACAGGACTCCATTTCTACAAAACTTAATGACAACAATTGACAAGTGGAACTTTATAAAGCCTGAAAACTTCTTCACGGCTAAAGAAACAAAGAATGGGATTAAAAGGAAGCCCACAGATAATATATAGATGTACACATCCCAAGAAGGTAGTTTTGATTTGTACTTCCCTAATAGGTAAGAATGTTGAACATTTCTTGAGTGTTTCTCAGCCATTCAAGATTCCTCTACTGAGAATTCTGTTTAGACCTGTGTCCCATTTTTCAATTCAATTATTTGGCCTTTTTGGTATCTAGTTCTTTGATTTCTTTATGTTTTGATTACTACGCCTTTCTCAAAGGTGGAATTAGTAAAAGAAGTGTCCCGTTCTGTAGGCTACCTCTGTGTCCTTTGGCTCACAGAATTGTCCCGTTCTGTAGGCTATCTCTGTGTCCTTTGTTTCCCGTTCTGTAGGCTATCTCTGTGTCCTTCGTTTCCCATTCTGTAGGCTACCTCTGTGTCCTTTGCCTCACAGAAGCGATTTATTTTCATGAGGTCCAATTCATAATTGAACTAGTCATGTTTACTTTTACCTAGGTCTTTGGGTTACTTAGTTTCTGCTTCTTGGGTTCCCAAGTAGATAAGAGTTTCTTCTCATGGTGTATGGCTTAAGTAAAATCAGATATTGGCTGGCTACTCCAATAAATTCTGTGCCACCATTGCCCTAGCATATTTTAAAAGCAGGACAGGTTGTAGGTCAAAGGTGTTATGGTACGTTTCTCTTTTAGTAGTCTGCAGAGTTCCTTCTTATAACAAAGAGACTAGAACATAGGGGTGAGACTCCATGTAGGCACAAGCTGAACTTCTCCATATTGAAAGAGTTGTGTGGGTATTGTTTTCTCAAATGGGGCCCTGCTGTCAATTTTCAGAGAGCAAGCCTTTAACATCAGCCTGGGTTATTTGGGAATTTCCATGGGACCCCCTTTCCAACAACTCAATTAAGCACAACCCAGACATGCCACTGGAAGCCTTGTCTGACTACAAAAGATGGCCAGTTGAGACTCCATCTCCTCCCTTACTAGGAATCCTCATTAGGACCATATTCATAGGTTTCAGGAAGTTTCCACCGCATTAGATTTCCACATTGCCCTAAAAGTGCCCCTCAATCCCTGCTGTTTTTTGTTTGGTACATTTACATGATGCAATATTACTCAGCTGTTTAAAATAAATGACGCCATGAAAATTGCAGTCAATTGGATGAAACTAGAAAAACAATCATCCTGAATGAGGTAATCCAGATCTAGAGAGACAAATACAGTGTGTATTCACTTATAAGAGGATATTAGCTCTTAGGTAAGTGATAACTAAATGGTAATCTGTAGACTCGCAGATGTTAGATATAGAGAAGTCTAGAAGGGATACATGGATATTCCAGAGAAGGGGATAAATATTGTGATTGGACTGAGGTTTTCCAATTTCTCAATATGCATTCAACGTTAGTACTTCAAATTTTAGCTAGTGCAATAAGACAACTGAAGGAGATCAAGAAGATACAAATTGGAAAGGAATAATTCAAAGTATTACTATTTGCAGATGATATGATAGTTTAGATAAGTGACCCTAAAAATTTCACCAGGAAATGCCTACAACTGATAAAAAAAATTGAATATAGTGGCTGGGTACAAGATTAACTAAAAACCAAACAAACAGGCAAACAAGTAGACCTCCTATAAACGAATGACTAACAGACTGAGAAAGAAATCAGGGGAACAATGCCTTTCACAATAACCTAAAATAATATAAAACATCTTGGAGTAATTAAGATATATATGCTAAAATCCTCAAGTGTTTTGAAGAAAGAAATTGAGTAAGATGTCAAAAGTTGGAAAAAAATCTTCCATGCTCATGGTTTGGTAGGATTAACGATAAAAATGGCCATCTCACCAAAAGCAATGTATAAATCCAATGCAATACCCATCAAAATTACAACACAAATGGAAAAACAAAAATCCCAGGATAGCCAAAACAAGCCTGAAAAATAAAATAACTACTGGAAGTATCATCATCCCTGATGTCAATTTGTATTATAAAGCTGTCCTAATAAAAATTTCATGGCCTTTGCAAACAAACAAAAAATCCATACATAGTGTTCAATGGACTTGAATTGAACACACAGACATAAATCTACACACATATGGACATCCAATATTTTATAATAAAGCCAGAATCACACATTGTAAAGAAAAAAAGACAGTATCTTTAACAAATGTTTCTGGTCTAACATGATGTTGCTATGTAGACAATGCAAATAGATCCATATGCCTCACCCTGCACAAAACTCAAGTATAAGTGGATTTAAGACTTCAATATAAAACCAGAAACACTGACCCTGGTAAAAGAAAAAGTGGGGGAAATCACAGGAGATTACTTTCTGAATAGAACAATAGCTCAGGCACTAAGATCACCAATTAATAAATTGGACCTCATGAAATTTAAAATATTCTGTATGGCAAAGGACACTACCCTAAGAACAAAACGGCACATACAGAATGGGAAAAGATTTTCAGCAACCCCACATTTGACAGAGGGCTAATAAGCAAAATGTATAAAGAACTAAAGAAACTATAGTTATCAACAAACCAAAAAAAAATCCAATTAAAAATGGAATTCAGATCTAAACAAAGAATTCTCAACAGAGGAATTTCAAAAGGCCAATAATTATTTAATGAGATATTCATCATTATTAGTCATCACGGAAATGCAAATCAAAACTAATTTGAGATTCCATCTTGCAAGTGTGAGAATGGCTAAGATCAGCAAGTGATAGCTCTTGTTTGAGAGGATGTGAGCAAGGAGAACACTCCTCCATTGCTCCATAGCACAGAGATCTACTAAACACTACTAATCTTTAAAAAACAAAAAAATGTACCTAACCTACATGGGAAGTAGAAAAAGATAAGATCTTTATCTTATCTTTGTAAATTGGGAGCATGGGGACCTTGGAGGAGGGTTGTGGGGAAGAGGAGGGGCAGGGAGGGGAGCAGAGAAAAATATAGAGTACAATAAAAATCAATAAAAAGGTTACAATAAAATGACCCCTAATGATATTCTGTAATGCTCAGAGATCAGTGTCCTATTCAGTCATCACCACAGAGGCTCCTCCTGCAGCAGAAGGGAAGAGACGCAGAGACCCACAGCCAGACGTGTACCGGCACAAAATAAAGGCAATGCAGATATCAAAGAATATTTACCAGTTTATTGTTAAACTTACTGAACCAAAGTTCCAGCGTAGCACAGGTAGCGAGGAACAAAAAGACCGAGCCGCCTCTCCGCGCACTCTTTATAGGCAGGGATTCGCCTGAGGCAAACCCCGCCCTCTAAAGGGAGCTGATTTAACCCCTTTATCTCCCCCTTTTGTCTAAATAAGACACAACTAAACCAAATATAACTATAAAAATAATAACAAATGATAAATATAACAAACAATATTGAGAGCAAAAGTTTTGCTAAAGAGTAACTACAATTAAATAATCTTCAACTCCATCAAAGATCTGAGAAGGGAGTAAATATTACTTAACAAAAAAGAGATATCCAAAATGTGCAACAAATGACAGAGACAACTGACTGCCTGGGCAATCACCCAAAATCTCGTTTGCAATGTTGAGTCAACCAACTTTGGCTAAGGCCTAACATAACTGACATACCATTCTCAAATGCAAGGAACTTTCTTAGGATTATCCTACCCTGTCTTGGCAAGATAAGACAATCCTGTTTATATCTTAGTCAGTAGTTGAGGTATGGGTTTTTCTTAACCCAAAGGCCAGTTCTGCCAGGAAGACAAGCTCCCAGTGGAGTGTCTTTGGTGCTCAACGTTTTCTCGGGAGTAGAGTGGTGTTGCCAGGAGTAAATTGTGTCTCGATGGCACAGAATTCTAGGTTAGATTAAAGGCCATTTTCTACAGCTCTTCAAAGAAGCTGAAGATTATACTATCTATACTGAAAATAATCTCTATGTATCTAAAAGACCTGATTAACCTAAAAATAATATGACAAACATGTAATTCTCAATACCTATCTAATTTGAAAACTAAGGGAATAAACAATTGTGCAATGTATGAAGACAATGATCTTCACTTGTAAACAATGTCATTACTTATCAAATGTAAACAATGTTATTACATAAATAGTACCAGAGGTAGAAATGTACATTGTGATATGATAGATGTATCCATACAATATAAGCATACTCTTATACCAAAATAGAGGTAGGAACACTCACATTCAATATTCAATATATCAATATACAAAAAACAGTACCAACATAATTTTCTAAAAACAGTAAGTCACAAATACCAATCATCCCATCAACCCAGTTAATCCCCCTCTTTTTTTTTTTTTATATATATCCCTAATTCCATACAATATCTCCCCGTCCCCTCACCCCTAAACCAACCACTAAAAGATGTCCCTAACCCTGTGGGCAAACTCTGTTGGGAGAGGGGACGTCGTCCTCTTAGATTGCTTCTAGCTGACATGGGGGCGACGTTCTTCTTAGGGGCCCCTGTGAAAGCAAACGATGGTAAAATTCCCAAATTAACCTTTGACTTAAGAAGACTATAACTAGTCTCTGTGTGTTTCGAGAAGGTCCGGCCAGAGCATCGTCAAAAATGTGCATCATATGAAATTGTCTCTTGCAATTGGTACCAAAAAACAGATCCAAAATTAGTGCTTAAAAAAAAAAAAAATTCATGACGTCATAAAAACCAGATTGAGTTGATGTTGTGGGGCCCCATCTTCATCCTGGAAACTTCAAAAATTACTGTAGGAAAATATGTTGCTTGTTATGGGAAATTTAAACATTAACAACAAGGACTTATACTGACATATAAAGAAAGACACAGATGTGAGGGAAAGCAAAGAAAGTTTATCAAGTATAAAATTATTCTTATTCTGTCCCATTTCATGGCTCCTGACCTGAGACAGAAACTTTGAAATATCTCTTATCAACAGGCTTGGAATTGAAGAAGGACTGAGCCATAGTCCAACTCCAAAACCAGCTCTACACATTTATAAAGAAGTGTTCAATAAAACATATAAATATAAATAAATATATATAAAACCAATACTTACGATACGTATAGAATTTTATTGTTGATGTTTAATGGGTCGTATCTATTTTCCATCCATCAGTAATTAAATATTCAGGGTCCCTCAAATTCTTTGGAGATGAATATTTTCCTGTGGAGATAAGAAAAGAACCCTGCCCCCATCCTATTAGTAATCCTTACCATCTGTATGTCGGTCATCCTTGTGAATGAATTGTTATTTATCTTTTCCAAGTGACTTCTCTTCCCCAAACCGAACCTTTATTAATTTTGACGGTATCCATAATTTTTCCTCACCTGTGGAGATAAGAGCAAAACCCCTTCCCCAACGCAGCACATCTCCTGGCTTCCATTGTGAGGTTAATACATCCTTGAAATAAACTGGTTGATTTAGTTCAGCAGACTTTTCCATTATCCAATGTCTTTCTGCAGCCGTCGTTCCCTTCTCGTTAGCGTTGAGAAAATTCAAGGTTAACAAAGCATTATGTAACCTATTTCTAGGGGTGTTTTCCACCCCTTTCTGTTTGTTCAACATATCCTTTATAGTTCGATTTGATCTTTCTATGACTGCTTGACCTGTAGGATTGTATGGTATACCTGTAACATGCTTGATATTGTAATGATCAAAAAACCGTTTCATCTTCCTAGAGACATAAGCAGGACCATTATCTGTCTTTATTTGTGTAGGTATACCCATGATAGCCATGACTTCTAATAAATGAGTGATTACTGAATCAGCTTTTTCTGAACTTAAAGCAGTTGCCCACTGAAAGCCTGAATAAGTGTCGATGGTGTGATGAACATATTTCAATTTGCCAAATTCTGCAAAGTGGAACACATCCATCTGCCAGATTTCATTTCTATGAGTGCCCTTTGGATTAACTCCTGCTGGCAGTGGCGTTTGGTTATAGAAAGAGCAGGTAGGGCATTTCTTCACAATCTCCTTAGCTTGTTGCCATGTAATAGAAAACTCTTTCTTCAAACCTTTGCTATTAACATGATGTTTTTTATGAAATTCAGAGGCTTGAAGCACACTACCAATCAATAATTGATCAATTTCTGCATTACCTTGTGCTAGAGGACCTGGCAGACCCGTATGGGATCGGATGTGTGTTATGTACATAGGGCAAAGCCTGTTCCTGATCAAATCTTGAACCTGGATAAACAATGAGGTTAGTTCTGTATCATCAGGTATAAATTCAGCAGTTTCAATATGTAAAATAACTCTTTCTGCATATTGTGAATCAGTAACTATATTAATAGGTTCTTTAAAATCTCTTAGTACCATAAGAATGGCATATAATTCTGCCTTCTGGACAGAATCATAAGGACTTTGTTCCACCTTACCCAAGTCTTCTGATTTGTAACCTGCCTTCCCTGATTTATTGGCATCAGTATAGAATGTACGGGCTCCAGTTATTGGAGCATCACGGACTATTCGAGGAAGGATCCAAGAAGTTCTCTTTATGAAGTTGAGCCGCTTGCTTTTTGGATAGTTGTTATTAATGTCTCCCAAAAAATTAGCACAAGCTCTTTGCCATGGTTCATTATCTTCCCATAATTTCTTTAGTTCATCAGCAGTGAAAGGCACTATAATTTCTGCTGGGTCTATGCCTGCTAGTTGACGAAGTCTCAGCTTGCCTTTTATAATTAACTCAGAGACCTTTTCCACATAAGTTTTCAGTTTCTTACTTGGTTTATGTGGTAAAAAGATCCATTCCAAGATAATATCATCTCTCTGCATTAAAATTCCTGTAGGAGAAATTTTCGATGGTAATATGACGAGAATACAATCGAGCTCTGGATTCACTCTGTCCACATGTGCCTGTTGTAATTTCTCCTCAATCATTGTCAGTTCCTTTTCTGCTTCAGCTGTTAATTCTCTGGGACTGTTTAAATCTTTATCACCATCCAAGGTCTTGTTCAAATGAATTATTAGATCAGGTGTTATCCCAATAGTTGGTCGTAAACTGGAAATGTCTCCTAACAGTCTTTGAAAGTCATTAAGAGTCCGTAAGCGATCTCTCCGAATTTGTGCCTTCTGTGTCTTAATTTTTTGCAAACCTATTCTATAACCTAAATAATTAACAGAATCTCCCTTCTGAATCTTTTCAGGAGCAATTTGCAATCCCCATTTAGGTAACAGTATCTGTATTTCTTCAAACAGCCTGTTCAAGGTATCTATGTTTGAATCAGATAACAATATGTCGTCCATGTAATGGTATACAATAGATTTGGGAAATTTCTTGCGTATTATTTGCAATGGTTGGTTCACAAAATATTGGCACAGGGAGGGGCTATTTAACATACCCTGGGGGAGGACGGTCCAGTGGTACCTCCTCGAAGGTTGAGAATTGTTATAAGTAGGCACTGTGAAGGCAAATTTTTCTCTATCTTCTTTTTGCAAAGGTATAGTGAAAAAACAATCCTTCAAATCAATAACTATGAGAGGCCATCCTTTTGGTAATAAAGAGGGCAACGGAATTCCAGATTGCAGAGGGCCCATAGGTTGAATAACCTTGTTGATGGCCCTGAGATCTGTCACCATTCTCCATTTACCTGATTTTTTCTTAACCACAAATACAGGAGAATTCCAAGGGCTGGTAGATTCTTCTATATGTCCAGCATCTAGTTGCTCTTGTACCAGCTGTTCTAAAGCCTGTAGCTTTTCCTCAGCTAAAGGCCATTGCTTTGTCCATATTGGTTTCTCAGTCAACCATTTTAGAGGCAAGGCTGTTGGTATTTCTGAAGGGACATCAATTGCTTGTTCCTGCACAGCCCTAATGGCCGGTTTTGTCCTTTTGTAATAACTTTTAATATTCCTTTCAGAAATATGGGCTCTAGAAGTAGCAGGAATGTTAATTTGAGTATTCCATTGTTGTAATAGGTCACGACCCCATAAATTCATTGCAATATTGGCTACATAAGGCCTTAATTTTCCTATTTGTCCCTCAGGCCCTATACATTCAACCCATCTCGTGCTCTGCCTTACTCGAGATAGGGTTCCAATTCCCAGGAGCTGAACATTTACATTCTGAAGAGGCCAATATGGATGCCAAGATTCTGGGGTAATGATACTTACATCAGCACCTGTGTCCAGTAGGCCAGTAATAAAAATGCCATTTACACACACTCTCAGCTTAGGTCTTTGATCATTTATAGAAGTTTGCCAAAACACACGTAACTCATCTTTCTGATTACTATTGCTTGTAACAGTAGGCATGTGGCTTTCTAATTGTCCTGACGAGGCATGTTCTCTGCAGAAACTGGGAATGTCTGAACCATGTTTGCCATGGGGGCCTGAGAGGCCCCCCCTCTCACGTTTCCCGTCTGTATCAGGTTGCCTTGTCTATCTCTTGTAGATCTGCATTCATTCGTCCAATGTCTGCCCTTCCCACATCTTCTACATAAACCTGAAGGCTGATTCCTTCTATTCCTGTTATTTCTAGAAGACGCATTATTATTATTTCTGAAAACCCGTTGTTTACAATTCCTTTTCATATGACCCATTTTGCCACAATTAAAACATTTGGTATTCTGGTGTCTCCTTTTACCATTGGAAATTGCTTCTTCTACCCATGCTTCAGTGCCATAGTCAAATGTGTCAACATCTAGTGTATGCAAGACCCATTCTTCCAAGGACGCTGATCTGAACATTAAAGGCCTCAAGATCCTTTTGCATTCCACATTAGCATTTTCGTAAGCCAAAGACTCAATTATTATACGTCTTGCTTCTGGGTCAGGTATCCCCATTTGTACAGCCTTAGTTAATCTTTGTAAAAAGTCACTGAAGGGTTCTCTCTGACCCTGTTTAACTGTGACAAATGATTCCATTCTCTGTCCTGGGTCTTGTACTCTGTCCCAAGCTCTTAAGGCTGCTGTAGTACACATAGAAAGTATGTTTTCATCCAAATTAGCTTGTTCCTGAGGGTCTGAAAAGAGCCCTTCACCTAGAATTTTATCTAGGGAAACGTCAATTCCCTTCGCCTTTTCCTGCTGTTCTAAAAGTCTAGCCTCTTGCCTGAATAAGCATTTCCATTTTAAGTGCGGTCCACTCTCAAGGACCGCGGAGCTCAGCTGGAGCCAGTCCAAGGGGGTTGCTTTGCTTGTTGTGGCCCAAGATTTTAGCATCTCTTTAACAAAAGGGGAGTGCATCCCAAAAGACATGATGGCCTGTTTAATTTCTTTGAGATCATTCATACGGACAGGCTCCCATGTATCTTCCTTGATGACCCTAGGGTTTCTGGAACCAACCACCTTTTCTGTTGTTATTACAGGAAAGGCATGTAGAGCTGTAGGTAGAGCTTTGTGAAAATTGTCCCGGAGGGATTTATCCACAGATGTAGTTAAAATTTGCCTTTCTACCCTTTGCTCTTCTTCTTCAGAATTTAGAAATTCCTCAATCTTTTCAATTCTATTCACCATTGCTTTTTGTAATGTCTGAATCTCCTGCCCAGAATTATGTTCTAAAGCCTTCATTGAGGATTCTAGAGTATGAAATTTGTCCAGTAGAGATAACTTGTCATCTTTGGACATAATTTTTATGGCATAAACCGTGCCTTCTTGTATTGACAATCTTTCCGCCAATCTGTCATACGCTTTAGACAAAATTCGATTGTCACATTCAGCAGTTTTGATTCTCTCAGTTAACGTTTCAGTTCCTACAGAAAGGGACTGCTGAAACTTACGATCTAATTCAGCTGTTCCTTCTTCCATAGTAATGAATTTCTCCTTAACATCAGAAAGGGACTGCTGAAACTTACGATCCAATTCAGCTGTTCCTTCTTCCATAGTAATGAATTTCTCCTTAACATCAACCTGTACTTTTTTTAGATTTTGCTCAGTTAACCGAGTCATGTTAAACAAAGATTTGTTTTCTTCCTGGAGAACTTCAAACTGATTCTTGAGAAGATTGTTGTCATTCTCAATAGTTTTTAAACGTTCAACCTCTGCCTTAAGAGATTTGATCATTTTCCTATTATCAAACCAAATAGTGCTAAGGAAAATTAAGAATCCCAGGAATATCCATATATGTGGTGTGGTAGACACCTCTTGTAAGATCTCCCAAATGGTGCATTCAAAAGAACTATTGAAATAGGCTGAGGTCACGTTGTCAGACATTATTTAGAAAAGAAAAAGTTCTCTTACCTGTAATAACTGGTTCCTGCCAGTGGTGGCGAAAGAGCCCAGTTGAACCCACGTGTCCTAAATCTGAAATAAAAGGACTCAAAAACAAAATTGAAACAGACACCAAGCTGATAAGTATTTTTTGCCGGGGCTCTCAGGCCGCTGTCACGTGACCTGAGCGCTGGCGGCGGTGGGGGTGGGAGGGGGAGCAGACACAGGCAGCGCGCGCGCCGGCGGGCGGTTGCGCACGGGAAATCTGGCCGCTCAGAATCTCAGCCGTTTCAGCGTGCGCCCAGAGAGACCGCTGCAGCGGCTCGGGGTGCAAGAGACTCCAATTCGGGGCCGGTTCTCGGCAAAGCCCCACGGGGGAGGCGCCAGATGTACCGGCACAAAATAAAGGCAATGCAGATATCAAAGAATATTTACCAGTTTATTGTTAAACTTACTGAACCAAAGTTCCAGCGTAGCACAGGTAGCGAGGAACAAAAAGACCGAGCCGCCTCTCCGCGCACTCTTTATAGGCAGGGATTCGCCTGAGGCAAACCCCGCCCTCTAAAGGGAGCTGATTTAACCCCTTTACAGACGGTATGTGGAACTGAGTCTTTGGAATACAGTTCTAAATGAGATGTCCCCATCAAATGCCTCCCCTCACAACTGAGAAAACCTGTGGAAGAGGAGGCAGAAGGAATATAAGAATCAGAAGGAACGGAGGACACCTGGAAAACAAGGCCCTCTGAATCAACTCAGTAAGACACATATGAACTCACAGACAGTGAAGCAGTAACCATAGTGCCTGTATAATTCCACACCAGGCACTGTATGTGTATATGACAGCTTTGAGTTTAATACTTTTCTGGTAAATCCAAGTGTAAGAATGAGTGGTTCTCTTACTCTTGTACCTGCTCTTGGGACTTTTCCTGCTCTTAGGTTGTCATGTTTGTTTATTCTCTTAGAAGCCTGTTCTTTTGTAATGGGAGAAAGAAAGGGAGTGGATCAGGAGGGGAGGGAAAGTGAGGAGAAACTGGGAGGAATAGATGGAGGGGAAACTTGAATTCGCATCTTTGTATGAGAAAGAATCTATTTTCAATAAAAGGGCAAAAAAAAAAACCAAAAAAAAAAAAAACAAAGAATCAACAAAATGAAAACTAATGACCCATTCAAGAAATGGGCCCTAGCTCTGCATAGAGAGTCCTAAACAGGAAAATAAAATGGCTAAGAAATATCTCAAAAAAGTTTCATGAACTCTAGCAAGTAAGGAAATGTAAGGAAAAACAACTTTTAGATTTCATTTTATTCCATCAGAATGGCAAAGATAAATAACAATGAAAAATACTGCAAGACCCGCTGGAGAGTTATAAATAGAAAGAGGGAATCCTCACTCAGTGTTATCAGTATTATAAACTAGTGCAGACACATGGATATCAATATGCAGAATTCTCAATACATCTAAATATATCTATCTCATGGCATAGCAATACTATGCCTTGGCATATTCTCAATGGCTTGACATCTTAACCCATACATGTTCATTGCTTTTCCCTGTTCTCAACAGCTAGTGAATGAAAACAAGCAAAATATCCTTCAGCTGATGAATAGATCATGAAGATGCCTGGCATACACTGTGAAATACCATTCAGCTTTAAAAAAATGAAATTATAAACTTTTCAGGTAATTGAGAGAATTAGAAAAGATGATATTGAGTGAGGTAATCTAGACACATAAAAATTAATGTCACATGTTCTCTCACAATGGAGACTCCTACCTCCAAATCTTCACATGAAAGTCTATATCCTGGAGTAACTGCAAAAACCAGGAGAGTAAACACAGACCATTCCCAGAGTAGTAGGGTGGGTAAGAAATGTGAATACCAGGGTAAAAATGATTGGGTAGGGAAAAGGAGGAAAAAAAGAAGACTATAATTAGGGGGAGAGGAGATAAATGCAGAAAGAAGAGGAAGAATGGTAAAATAATAGTAGGGTTGTAAGGAAAAGTCTTAAGAAAACATACCAATAACGATCCACCCATCTATAACTGTAATTCATGTAAGTCCATGTATGAATAAACATATATAGTTAAAATACAATTTTCTATTATAGGCTAATAGTGCTTTCTCCACAAACCAAAGACCATCTAACAAAGACAGCAATACTAGGCAAGAGGAAAACCCTTCAGAGTTATTCCTCATGATTGTCTTATCAAACCAAGGCATAACAGACTACTTTTATTGCAGTTCATTGCCTCCAAGAGGTGGAAAGTATGGAATTATTACTGAAGACACCCTGTACTTCCACACAGGGTGCAAACATTTGTGAGCTGGAACTGTCTCCAAAACCTCTTCTCTGAGGACTAGCACTCATGGTACCAGAAGTTGTCATACAAGCCTCCAAAGAAGAGAAGCAGTCTATGCTCATATCCAACTATGATGCCTATAAGAAGGCAAAAAGAAACTTAATCTCTCATCTTTCCAAATACTTTCATTCTATTGACTAGGAAATTGGCACAAAGAAAACAAATGTTATATTGCTTAATGAGTGTAAAATGATAGGCTCAGAGTATTAACATGAAAAACTGATTGGACATTGTTGGTTTATTTTGATCCTCCCTCTGTGAACTTTGATGTTTACCAAACTAGCTTCCAGTAATGCATTGAAATTCAAAGCCATACACAGCACTGTTAATGACAGGATTCCCAGAAGCACCATCACTGCTGGAGTGCTTTAGGTTTATAAGATCAGGGTTGTGTGGCATGTAGCTCTTAGCCAAAGTTTTCCTAACCTCATGGCTTTCACTGCCAAAAATCAAAGTAAGTAGAAACATTTTGAAACATGCACCTTCTAGTCAAATGTATTTATCTGTTGTGTGTATGAGAATATTATAAATTTTATCTAAAAGCATTGGAAATCAACAATAAAATACAAGAATGTTTTTAGTGAAAAAGTAGAAAACATTTTCAGTGATAAAAACCAATCTATTTATGGAAGTTATTTTTAATAAACTACTAAAAGGAAAATATGAATATAATGGGTTTTCTGTTTTCTAAACATCAAAACTTAATAGCCTATAAACAAAATTTGGAGAGAGAAAAAGAGAAATTCTTCTTTAAAATGCATAAGGAGTAAATGTAACAAGATAAAATTTCAATGAAATTCAATTTAAATTACGCAAAGCCATTGACCAGGATAAAGCTCCCAACAGACCTAAACATTTCTGAACCTATGTGGGGTTGATTTCTTTTTCACAGACTGGAGGGTTTTAACTTTCATAGTCATTAAAATAAGTAACTTTTCCCACTTCAATAAAATTATCATTAAGTAAACAGAATTGCCTTTTAGAAGACAATGAAGAATATTGTCATTTTGTATTTAAGTCACCAAAATGCCAACAATTTATTATTTTCTGATCTCTGCAATGAATGTAAAATAAGATTATAGTACCTCTGTATTAGCATTGTGTCTAAAGAGGATATAACAGCTCTGTGTCAGAGTTTTATAACTCCATTACTTCCAAGTCACAAGCAATACCTTAAATAAGGAGTAGGATTTCGGAATTAAGTCACTGTGCTTGATTCAAGTTTCATAAAGTCTTTATTTTGCTACTTGTTATTTGCTAATGTTTACATATAATTAAGGGTTATTTAGATAGGCCTTCAGTCCTCACATAAGTGAAAAAGATAGGAGCAAACATTTACTTTTGTTTTAGCCTTCACCCTTTCAAATTTTGTAACAAATATTGTAGCAATATTTCAGAGATTTAAACTCATTATTATTCTATAACATTTCACTTTGAGTGGGAATCATGGGAAAGCAGACACATAATAAAAGAAAAATCCGTCCTGCCAAATGACGGATGTCATTTGTTTGCTTTCAATTATTTTTTAAAACTTTTAAAACTTTTTGAGATAATAATTATAGCATTACCTGTTTCTGTTTCTCCTTTTAAAATGTCCCATATGCCCTCTCTTGTTCTGTAACTCATGGTGTCTCTTTTTACTAACTCTTTTTGGTATTAAATGGCTATATCTATTTGTATATGCATGCATATTCCTAAATAGAGCCTGCTCAGTCCATGCAATATTACTTGTAAACACTGGATATCTAGAATTCTGTGCAATCTGGTGAATTACGTAAAATGAGTGAGTGAGTTTATGGAGTATAGTAAGTCAAAGAAAAGAATATGTAGCAAGCAAGAGGAAGATAAACAAAATGACAGGCAGGCAGACAACAAAACATTATTTTAGGCATTCAAGATGTCCAACATTGATGCTCTAGGGCAGCTAATTTAAGGAAGCCATCTGGACTCCCTCTGAGAGAACCCTTGGAATCCTTATTTTGATGGTATCCATAATTTTTCTTCTCCTGTGGAAACAAGAGCAAAACCCCTCCCCAGTGCAGCACATTTCCTGTCTTTATCGTATCTTTCATTGAAAAAAAATATATATATATATTAAATAATGCTTAAGATTTCCACAATGAACAATGAATTTTCCTGCAGTAATCTTTACAGTTTCCAGGAAGAAGATGGGGCCCCACAACAACAACTCCACCTGGTTGATACGACGTCATGATGCTGATAGCACTACTACAAGACCTGTTTGGGGTACCAGCTGCACTTGGTTAGCTGAATGATGCACATTTTTACAACATTCTGGCCAGACCTCCACCAAATACCCAGAAACTATTTGAAATCCTGCCAGACATTGATCTTGGAACTTAATCATCATTTTACTTTCACAGGATCCCATAGAAAGAATGTCGCCCATGACAGCTGGAAGTAATTCTAGAAGACAATGTCCCTTCTCCCAAAAAAGTTTGTCCTCAGGGTTAGGGACATCATTTAGGAGTTGACTGTAATTGGTATAGGGGGTTGGGGGAAAAATTTTATAGGCTCAGGATCTCTTTGAAAAAAAAGGGGGGATGAAATTGGATGGGATAATAGATTGGTATGAGCTTACTCACACTAATTATAATAATGGATAATAGAGTGAATATTTGTGAATTATTTATAGGCAATTACATTGGTATAGATTCTTGTTTATTGATACAAAGTTAAATTATACTGACTATTGTATGCTTGTATGCTTCTACTTCTGCTTAAAAAATTCTTATATATTGATATAAATTTATTATATTGCAATGTACATTTCTAAATCTGATCTAGATACTTATAAAATTGTTTAAATTTGGAGGTCATTGTCCTCATTTATTGCACGGTTGTTTATTGTCTTACTCTTTAAGTTATATAGGTATTAAGAACAATAGTCATCTATGTTTGTCATACTATAGTTAGACTAATCAGGTTCTTTAGATACATAGAGATTATATTCTGCATAGATAGCTAATCTTCAACCACTTCAAAGAGCTGTAGAAAATGGCATTTAAATAACTTAGAGTTCTGTTGAAGTGAGATACAATTGCTCCTGACAGCACCAATCTATTGCCGAGAGAATGCTGAGTACCGAAGACACTACACTTGGAGCTTATTTTCTTCTTGGCAAAAACTTGCCTTTTGGGCAAAGAAATGCCCATACTTCAACCACTGACAAGATACATAGCATCCGGAAATGGATACACAGGACTGTCAAATCTTGCCAAGACAGGGTAAGATGGTTTTAAAAACAAACAGGTAAATAGTTTGCAAGCAGAGTATATTTATGAATATGTGTGCATGGGGGGATGTTTGTGTGTGTGTGCACGCACGTGTTTGTATATATTTTTGTTAAATATATTTGTAAGTTTCTACCAGGACCTATAGATGATAATAATCATTTCACATTTTTGTAAAGAGTAACTGAGTAATGAAAGACTTATAAAGGAGGTAACTGTTCATAGCCAGCATCATCACTGATGTACGTACTCAGTATTAAGGGGATGATTTAGAAAGGATTTTGGAGGAGACTGAAATATAATTGGATGATAGGAGCAATGCCATTCAGAAATGAAAGGAACATAAGCAAATAAAGTCCTGAAAAGTGGGACAACCAATGGATATCTGAAACACAATATTAGCAAGATATATGGAGCTTTTAACCCCAATAGTGTCAAAATGAACTAACATCAAATATAAAAGAGTTAGCAGCTTCAGATATCACAAAATAACACAGAAATCCATAATTTTAAATATCATGCAACAATGGGGAGTAGTTAAAAATAAATAAAAAGGAAAGGTTTCACTGTATGTAAGGATATTACTACAAAACATCATGAAAATACCCATATACACTATGTAGTTAGGGAAAATAGTAAATTGATAGTGAAGGAAGCTGTGTAGTGTGCATGTAGGAGCAGTATATAATGTATATGTTCTATTAATATTTCATGTGGTACAAGTTTCCATATCATAAGTCTAGTAATACATGTAAAAACCTTTATAATTCAATAAAACATATAAGAATTTACAGTCCATTGTTTTTTTCTAAATTTATTTATTTATTAAGGATTTCTGCCTCCTCCCCGCCACCGCCTCCCACTTCCCTCCCCCTCCCCCGATCAAGTCTCCCTCCCTCATCTGCTCGAAGAGCAATCAGGGTTCCCTAACCTGTGGGAAGTCCAAGGACCGCCCACCTCTATCCAGGTCTAGCAAGGTGAGCATCCAAACTGCCTAGGCTCCCCCAAAGCCAGTACGTACAGTAGGATCAGAAACCCACTGCCATTGTTCTTGAGTTCTCAATATTCCTCATTGTCCGCTATGTTCAGCTAGTCCGGATTTATCCCATGCTTTTTCAGTCCATTGTTTTAATGTGTGTATATAATTATTTGATAGATCATACATACAATTATCCACATTATGCTAGGGCATTGTGTTTATAAACATAATGTTATTAGCATTAAGCTACAGCTTTATATTCATTCTACTGGTCTTTCTGATTCTTTGTGCCCTGTTATGTTTAGTGAAACTACATTTATTGAATTACCTAACAAAATAAAAATTATGTTACTATATGCCACACTACTACTAGTACAAGTAGATATACAAACTAGTACTAGTAAATATGCTAACTACTTAGTTACACATACACCAGAGAGAATTTGGTAGATGTATCAATGGGGCATCAGTGAGAAAAACAGGAAAGGAAGGGAATTGATGGCTAAGCAATGCCCTCTCATTCAGTAATTGCTTACTCTTAACTCAAGTTTCTGTGGTAACACCATATGTCAGTTTTTAAAAGGTCCTCTTTGTCATCTTTTAAATGTTACCAAAAACATTATAAATCACACAATCCAAAATATAAGCTTCATATTTATTAATAGCATTCTGAGATATTCACATACTTGATGAGTGTATGTTAACTATGTACAATAGTGGATTTCCTTGTGACATTTTCATATTTATTCATAAGATGTTTAAAAGTCTCTTATTTGCCAATTAAGTGATACACCAGAAGACACTTATACTTTATCCATTTAGGTAAATGAAGGGATAAATGATCATCAAACACAAGAAGAAGATAAAATTAATGATTCATTTTAGCACAAATTCTAATTGTTCTTAGTAATAAAATCCCAGAGTCAGATATTGGTGGGTGAGAACTGAAGGATCAGAGAAGCACAGCGGCCAGCCACGCGAGTTCTTACCTCTGTCAATGTTCAAGTCAAATGGGTGATCTTGTCTGTACGAATCCTCAGACTGCATCTCAAACTGAATCCTCAGACTGCATATGTCTTTACGAATCCTTACATTGTCCTGAGCTGATGTCTCATCCCACCTTATATTTCTCTCTCCACCAAACCATATCCTTGACTTTCTCCAGCTGCTGAATGCTGAGATTAAAGGCATGTGACTCCCGAGGGCTGGGATTAAAGATGTGTGCATTGTGTGGCATCAATGACTAACTAGTTGTGGGAGCCCACTTTGTCTCTCGGTTTTCATCTGGAGTCAGTTTTGACTCATAAGTCATTTGAGTTTAAACTTGCCTGCTCTAGTATCTTTGGGGGCTATGCCCATGGGAAAGAACATTTAGCCCATGAGAAAGAAGACACCATCTAGTAGAATGTATACTGCTAACGCTAAACCGTGGGCACATCGAGGTAGAAATTGACACTGCTTGGGAGCAGCAGGCTCACAATAGAGGAACCCTGCTCCATCTGCAGATGGGACTTACTGCACAGCTCTTACTGCAGCAGGGACCTAATTTCCATGGAGGGAGCACTGAGAAGACCTTCTACACCATTAGAAGATTGGTCCTTAGGAACTTTGAAACGACCTTTCATATCAACTTTGGCAGTTTTGGCAAATGCTCCCCCTGGATGGATGTAGTCATAGAGTACTATGACACCCACCATTACCCTCAAGCAGAACGATACCGTCGCTTCATCGGTAAATCTGTTTCTGTATTCTGGTGTCTCCAGCATGACTCTGCATATACTTGACATAGGGCTTAAACAATTCGTGGTGTTTTCTATTGATAAATTTTTATTCTCTGATACAAGTTTTGTTGTTACATCACTCATGATTTTCTTCGTTGGGGTGGCCTCAGCATAAAACAAAGACATTCGATTTGCCAATTCATTGTTTATTTCAGTTTCTCCTTCCGTCGGGACATTATTAATCATTTTCTTGTTTGCGCCTCACCTTTCACTCTCTACCTTTGGTCTTCCTATTCCCCAAACTCTCCAATAGCTCGGCCACATTTTTTCTCAATGGCATCGCTTTCATAGGTACTTAAGCATGCTATGGTGTTCGCAAGAAGAAAATGCGTGAGAAATGTAGACCAAAGAACATTCAGGTGGCAGTGAGATCGCAGGTAGTTTCACTTATTAGGTAAACCGATTATTGGTAATTTAAATTCCCAAAGAGAAACAATTATTCTTACAAGTACTAAACCAAACAGAAAAAAATGCTAATGAAATTAATAATCTATAAAACAATCTAAGAGGAAACGTGCGATCAAAAACCTAACCTGTTCCTTGGTACAGAGGATGCTGGCCCCAACAAGGGTAAAGTCTTGGCCAGCCCTGCCTTCCGAAACCAGCTCCAGAGGTAAATGCTAGCATTCATAACGGTCTCTTGCCGCCCCCTGCTGGGCAGCAGCAGTCAGATTCACAAGGATTTAGGTCCTGCCGCCTGAGGTCACAGATCCGATGATGACTTCACCCAGCGCCCGGCTGGATGCCGGAACTTAATCTTTATTTCCACTCTCCCATCCCTCCTGGTCTTTTAGAAGCATAAGTAGAAAGCATCAACGCCGAGTTTTGGTACAGAGCGTGAGTCCTATGTATGGCTCCAAGTGACGCTGGGAGCTGCTGTGGTGATTTTAAGTGGGCCGCCTGTCTGGCTCTACAGTGCGATTGCGAAACAATGCTGGAGATAAGGAAAACCTGTGACGAGGAATTAGGATGGTTTTGAGTGTAGACTTATCAAGTTCTCTACACTTCAGATAGTAAAGGAGTTAGAATTGTGTCAGAATTTGTAACTTTAGTGACTGTGTCCTCCCTTTACGTTGCTTTTTTTGTATGGGATTTAGAAGAAAATGTATATGAAACGTTGAATTCAGGTTACCTATTATGATTCCACTACATTTTCCCCAGTTTGCACGGAAGTGGGCATTTTGTTGCCATTTTCTTTTCATCATGAGTGAGAAATATTTAGTTTGCGGGAAGCAGTGCAGCTCACACAATCAATCTCTTTATTCTCTACCTCACTGGTGATATCTTGCCTTTTCTATTCCGGATTGGAGGTGCAATGGTAGAAACATCCACTCCTTACCTTTTCTGGAGATATTCGAAGTATCCCATTGTAAGACAAATAAGAAGTGAAGAAGTAGTTCTGTAAAAAAAATTTCTATACTTACTTGCTGTGTCAAAGGATTAGCTGGATTGTAGTACCCCAGTGCCAGCAATTACCTATTTTCTTTAAAAGCCCATTGGCTGTCCATCTGTGGAACAGAAGGGAACATAATTCCTCCTTCTCAGACCTCACTAATTACAGTCACCAATATTTTCATGATTTTCACTAGCAGATAGCAGAAAGAACACCACTCCTGGAAAGCAATCTACATACCACCCAAATAATCTCTAAAGATGAGAAGATATCATTATGGAAAAAAGAAAAACTTGGAATCATATGTACATGATGAGAAACAGAAATGTATTGATTTGATGAATTAATTAGAAATATTCACAGGTCAAGAGATTCAGACTTTACAAAAGACAAAAAGATTTGAATCAATTGAAGAACTTGTCAGAACTGATAAGCATGAGAGGAGGTACAAGCAAGAGACAATAGTAAAGATTTAGTATCATCAGTACCTCTCAGAGTCAGAGGTGACTTCCCAAGAGTTTTAGCTACTTACTACTTCTGAAAAAAAAACAGCAAATATTACATACCCAAAGGATATACATAGTGCAATTGGGAATTTATACAAATGAAAGATCTAAAAGATATTAAGCAAGCAGTAGTTTCTTATGGCATGTCTTCACCATATATGAGGCAGTTGGTAAAGACATGAGCTTCAAGAAATAAAGTTACCCCACATGATTGGCTTCAGCTGTATTAGTTGACGGTCCACAGCTTCAGTGAAAGAGTTACTAGAGAGAAGAAGCTAAGGCCCTTGAACATCAAGGTAGAGTCAGAGATTTTGAGACCTCTCAAGATAACATTCTCGGTGAGGGCCCTTATCCTGATCCAAATACTCAAGCTATATAACATGAACATATATTGTCCCTACAGAAGCCTTGAATGTTTGGGGAAAGATTGAAGAAAAAGGAAAAAGATATCAATTGTATATTAAGGTTTTATAAAACCCAAGAGAACTCTTTAATTACTTTTTGCAAAGATTAACTTAAGCTGTACAAATAGGGGTAGCAGATTCATAAGCTAGATAGGTATTCATTGAATCTCTGACTTTTAAAAATGCTAATTTAGAATGCAAAAAGACACGTTTGCCCTTAAAGGTCAGATCAGGACCAATGGACAAATGGATCCTACGTACAGCCAATGTTGAGTCCTTTGACTATAACACCGATGCTTGGGAAGGACAAGTGATTCCCAAAGGTATGAAGAGACATCAAAATACCAAATGCTTAAACTGTGGTAGAATAGGACATCTGAGAAGGGACTGTAGACAGGGCATTTCAAGAAATAGTATTTCTTCTGGCAACCACCTAAATAGAAGGCCCTAACCATTTGTGTTATGCAGAAGATGTGGCAAAGGCTGACACTGAACAAATGAGAGTAGAGCAAAGAGAGATAAACAAGACAACCTGTTATCATTGAGAAACTCCTTGAGGGTCCTCTCACAGGCCCCCAAGTCAAAAGTGGTCCAGTCATTCCCAGTCACTGTGGAGAACACACCTCCCCAGGAAAATTAGAAAATCCAGTGCCTGTTATAAAAAACCATACTGCTCTGAATGATAAATAACCATGGAGGATGAATCAAAAATTCAAACAGAAAATAGAAAATATATATTTTGGCAGACTTCTATAAATGATAAAATACCAAAGCTGATAGTATGGATAAATAACATTATAAATATAAAGCTTATCAGCCACAGATGTAGATGTGACTATTATTACCCCAGAATGTTTGCATTTGAATTGGTCACTCAGGAGGCAGATGTTCAATTCTTAAGAATTGGAAGCCTATCTCAGGTAAAAACAAAGTACGAGATGAGTTGAATGCGTATAACCAGAAGGACAGAGAGGAAGGCTAAGGTTATATATGGCTAATATAGCAATGAATCTATGTGGCTGTGATATGTTACCACAATGGAATACAGAGAAAAACATTCCTGCAGTCTCAGAAACAGACCATAGACCAATTCATGTTTCTAGAAAGGATATCATAAGATACTATAAAAATAGACACTGACTATTCAGGCTGTACAAAAAGAACAGCTGGTGAACTCTCAGACATCCAAGTGGCCCAACTTTAATGGTTAACTAAGAAACATGTATGGGTTAAACAGACTACTCTAGCCAGGATTTGAGACAAGCCCTGTACTTTCCCATTGCACATAGACTGTACAAAAATTGATTCAGATACTTCTCCCAGGACTTGACAATTAACCCAATTTTTTTGAGAATTCCCTAAATAAACCATCACTCCCATTCAGCAGGAAGTAAATCTAGGAATATAATACTCACATTCTCATGAAGTGAAGTGGTTTTTGGTTATTTAATGGATTATGGATATTATATATATGACAGGATAAAAGGGTAGATTAATGAATCTACTCTGAAAAGAAAAAGGAAGGGTATAGATATGAAAAGATAAAAAGGTAGATTATTGAATCTACTTTTAAAAAGAAACTATTAGTTTTAAATGTTTTTGTTGGATTGGACTTTTGTATATTGTATACAAATTTTGTATAATGATATAAATTTGAGATTAATTTTGTTAAAATGTACTGTACATTTCTAATCTTGTTCAAGGTATTTTACTTATACAGCTCATTTAACAATGTAATGCAAATCTCTAGTTCTTGAAAATTATTATTACCAACTGTTTAGGATAAGAAAATATAGGTTAGTAGTTAATCACATAGTGCAATCAAACTTTTAGTCACATTAGGTATGTTTTCAAGGTCAAACTTAGATATATTTAAGTAGTCAGGTCATCTTCAAACACTTCAATGATCTACAGAATATGGCATTTAAGATGTTTTTAATAACCTAGGTTCCTCTTTTTTTATGACAATGAGACATGTCTTCTCCTGCCAGCACCAATCTACTTCAGAGAAGATAACAGGCATTGAAGAAACTCTAAATGGAGTTTACTTTCTTTGTGGCAAAAATAAGCCACTGGGCAAGAAAATGCCCCTGCCTTAACTGGGGACAGTATGCTGTCCTAATTAAACAAGCAGGACACAAAAGAAAGTAATGGCCAAACATTGTCAAGACAAGGAGGGGCAGCCCTTCAAAATATCTTGCTTCAAAGAAAAGTCTGTCAGATATGCTAGTCCTGTCGGCCAAAGATGGATACCCAATGTTGAAGGGGAACTTTGGGTAACTGTCTTGGCAGCCAGCTATTTCTGTCATTACACACAGCATTTGGAAGTCACTTGCTTGTACTTCCTGCTTACTCAGTTAATATCATTTCCTTCTTGGGTCTCTGAGGGAGTTGAAGACTAGATAGTTATAGTGACAGTTTTCTTTGTTTACTTGACACAGAAAGCAAGTTATGATAGAAAGTAAATTAGGTTCAAGACTTTGGAAAAATCAAGATAGGATAGTTATAGAGTATTTTCTCTGAACTTGTCAAATGCAAATGGACTAGACATTGCTGATGTGTTTATTGCCTGTATATATTGTATATACTTATTGCACTTATTGTATATAGTTTTCCTTATATTAGCTACAGCCTTCTTTTTTATTTTAGACAAAAAGGGGAAATGTACCAGCATTTTATTTGTATTTTAATAAATAAAATTTATTATCAGAAAAGAAAAAGTAAAACAGTCACACTGCCCAGCCTTACAGACTAGGCAGCAATGACAACCACCTTTAATCCCGGTCCACACCAGCTTGCCATAGAAACCAGGTGGTAGTGGTGCATGCCCTTAATCTCAGAATTAAATATGATTATAAAACTGGAAGAGACAGCTCTCAGTCTCAGTTTCATTTTGAGATTCTTGGAGGCAGGATTGCCATTTTGAACCAAGGTAGATGTAAACAGTGGCTGGATGATTTGTTTTTCTGGTCTTCAGGCTAAACCCCAATATTTTTTTCTGGGTTTGTATAAATAGTGCTTCAGAGTGGTTGCAATTCTGTTGTTCAGTTGTTTTAGAAACTAGAAAATTTACGAGAGAACTGAGTTTTCCTCATTCTTTCTTGGATACAAAATGACACACAAATAATTACATGAAAATAGTCATCATTAATACAGGAAGCACAGTATGCAGGAGAGACAAAGTAGAAAGATTGTTTGTATACATCTGTGGAAGCAAAAAGGATGACTGTTGGGGATCTATAGGGAGATAACTTTTTAATTTTCCGCCGATCTTTTTTTTAAAAAAAATTATTTATTTTTACCTGAGTGTGTCTATACATAAGTATATTATGTGAACCACATGCTTGCAGAACCTGCAGAGACCAGAGGACAGCATCAGATCCTCTGGAATTGTAGTTACAGACAGCTGTGAGTACTCACAGATGCTGGGAACTTTAGTCTCTGGAAGATTAACCAGATTAACTTATCCACTGAGCCAACCCTCCAGCCACTTGGTTAGACTTAGAGCCACATTTTATCCGCTTTTCCTCAAAAGACTCAAGCTGAGCTCCCTGAGCTCAAGTTTTAATATATAATGTTCTTTAGTGTTTTGATCTTTCTTTTTATGAAGAAAGGGGTAGATATTTATGAATTCTTAATTTTCTCTTGAAAATTTCAAGTTTCTCTGTGAAGAACTGAGCAAGACCTTTATACACTTTGTAACACTCCTGGGTAGTCATCATGCCAGTGGTTCCTTGATCTTTAATCCTTGTACTACAAAGATAGTAAATTGCTTAGCAAAGTTAACTTTTTCATATTCTTCTTGATGGAACTTAAAACAAAAGGCAAATGATGACTATTGTAACATTATTTTCAACAATTACCAATCTGTGATCATTTCTCTTTCTTTTTATTCCCAAATGTGTCTTCTATTGATTTTTTTAATTTTTATTTAAAAGCTCTTTTTCATCCTATATACCCACTAAAGTTCCCCCTCCCTCCCCTCCTAATACCCACCCTTACCTTCCTGCCACCCAAACACTCAGAAAGGGTAAGTCCTCCCATGGGGAGTCTAAAAAGTCTGGCATATCAAGTTGAGGCAGGACCCGAGTCCCTTCTCCCCGTCTCTAGTCTGAGCAAGGTATCCCTTCATAGGGAAGGTGCAGAGCCAGTTCATGAACTGGGGGTAAATCCTGGTCCCACTGCCAGTGGCCACACACACTGCTCAAGCTATAGAACAGTCAAGCACATTCAGAGGGCCTACTTCTGTCCTATACAGGTTCCCCAGGTATCAGTTCAGTCAGTGAGCTCCCGCTAGCCAGTGAGCTCTCACTAGCCAGTGAGCTCCCACTAACTTGGGTCGGCTGTCTCTGTAGGTTTCCCCATCATGATTTTGACAGATACTATTTCAATGTGCCAGGCTACCTGACTTTAGATCAGGCTTTTCAAAATTTCTCTCCTCATCTATGGTCCTGCCCCATGCATAGCAAATAAATTGCCCCCTCCCATTTTTTTTTTTACAGAAGAAACAGAAGCTATAAGAAACATAGGATGTAACAGTCCTCGTCCAACCATACTTCCAGTGTCCCTCCCAACAAAGGTCCTGCCCTTGTGCTTTTCGTGTGTCAGTTCTTGCTTTGCCAGAAACTCTCTACAGATATTATGTGATATTTGCCCTCAGAATTTTCTTTTTTGTTTGTTTTGTTTTGTTTTTTGGTTTTTTGAGACAGAGTTTCTCTGTGTAGCCTTGACTGTCCTGGAACTCACTCTATAGACCAGACTGGCCTTGAACTCATAGGGTTCTGCCTGCCTCTGCCTCCCAAGTGCTACTCAGAATTTTCTACATTGTCTTTCTCTATTACTTCTACTTAATTTTAATGTGTCCGTATTTATTTCTGTCTCAGTAGGTACTCCTCTATTCTCACCTCTCTGCCCTGATTCATGACCCCACTTATTGACAAACTCACACTTATGTCTTCCTTTATTGTGCCTTCTATTTATTCTCCAACCCACTACAGCTAAAGTCCATACAATCCTGTTTCCTGGGGGGGAATCCAGACCATAAACAGTATTTTTAGTTTCGTCTCTGCTGGTCTTCACGGAGCCAATCCAGCCATTCTCTTCGCATCCCCATTTTCGTTCTCCACTCTGTCCCCAAGACAGTGCATTCCTGCCTTTGTGCCATCACTTCATGTGAATCCATTCTCAGTTATTTTACTCTCTCATTAATTCAGAAACTGGAATTAAATCAATAGGCTTTGCAATAACAATTCTAAAGATATGTAATCGTAACTTGGGGATTAAGTAATGCCTTGTAAATAAGAAACTACACCTGAAGGTAAGAGAATAGGATAACTCTTCTTGGACTACCAGCCAGTCCTGATGGGGATACCATGATCCTGATAATAATGCTACATACCTGCGAATGAACAGAAGTCACAAATGAAAATATAGCCCTTATTTGAAAAAGAAGGTAGTAGTGTTGCTATTGCAGGTGACCCACTGAACTAGGTAACTGACATGATCGCTTTCCCTGCAGAACTTCTGTTTTTATAATATATAATCTGCATGACTCCAACAACTCTCTGACCTTAAGCTGTTGTGCACAAAGTATGAACTATTAAAACAACAAAAGTCATTATTTGAACAAGTAGGTAGTACGCTACACTATAATTTGATTATTATCCTTGTAGCATACATTAGGGTTTAACTTTAAAAGTTCTTTACATTTTGAAAAGTAGTCTCTTCCTCATTTTATAAAGTAACTCTTCCACTTTATCATGGGAGCTGCCTTATTTTCCAGTGTGTTTATCTCTGCTATTAATATAAATATTGAATTTAAAAAAACAGAAAACCTTAATTTTAATGAAAATAGTAAAGACAAATGTATTTTCCATAGAAACTAAAGAAAACAATGTAGTTTGGCAATGATCTGGAAACAGGAAGGATTTGCTGACTAAATCAAACTTAACAGGTGAAAAGAACAATGAAATTCAGGTTAAATGCAAAATCAAGCTAATATGAAATGTATTGTTGCTTTGATTCATCAATAAGGAAAATATCGAGCACATTTTTATGCAGAAATAAAATGTCAGGACACCGAACTCAGCACAGTCTTCCTAAAACTGTTTTATGTGCAGGATTCATGATACGTTGAAATACACTTTATCTTCCTTCCATTTGCTTTTATGTCTGTGCAGCTTCTTGAAAAGGCAGACTCCTTGATGAGAAAGGGAGATAAAGAGAAGAAAATGTAAAAGAATGTTAGTCATTATTCAGTGCCTATTACAATTCATATGAGCAATGCCTTAAGTAGGACCCACCTAGAGCGGGTAACCATGCTTAGTAAAGCATCCTTCTGATTCCGTTTGAAAACCTTTATGCTGTTTGTTAATGTTGCTGATCATATTAGCACCAAGTTTATAATTTCTTCAAATAATTTGGTAACTGGGATCAAAGGGTGATCCCAGTTACCAAAACTTCTAATATCAAACAAAAAAATCTTCTACTCCAATTTTAACATAATTAAACATAAGAAGTATTTCTAGGCAAGCACACTAAGCATGTGTATAAAGCACATAGATACACTTTAAATATCATTATTGTGTAGTTCCCAGGATTGTCTCATTATCTGCAATTTACACATATTTCCAAAATTTTGTTGCACGTGACCTTATGACCAGTAAAAAGTTTGATAAATATGCTCTTTATCTTATTTCAAAATATAAGACTCAAATAATTTTGAACATTTAAATATTGTACATAAAAATGGATTTCTTTTCCAACTGTCAAAATATCACAGATATTAAATGGTTAACAGCAATTTGACTCCAGAAAACTCAAAAGGTTCCAGCATTTATGGGTTTAAGATTTGAATAAAGTATTATTTTCCTTTCTAATAGATATAAAGACAAAGTACTGTAGAGCACGATATTTATAGAATTTATAAAACAGTGGATCTCTTGAATAAAATTTGACAAAAATATCCTAAGGACATTTTCTTACCTTTATCTTGGAGTACACTTTGGATATCTCAGCTTTCCTCTGTCACACTGCACTCGAAGTTCAGACCCACTAATAGATGTCTCAGTTATGTATGCATCTCTCTTACACATAAATTCAATATACTCGCCATGGAGAATGAGTGGTCTATTGTCAAAATTCCATTTCAGCTGTAAATAATTCTTATCCATTTCAACAAACGACAATGGGCAAGGTTCTGAACAAACACAAAAAATTAAGAACGAAAACTATATTAATAACATCTTGTACAAACACTACGTTCAGTGTTGCCTATATGGGATGACCTTACACTCCATAGAGAGATAAGAAAGTTAGTCAGAATTATTGTTGGAGTCTGAAAATATGTTCACTCCTGGTCAAAGGAACCTATGTGACATTCCCTCCTGTGGTCAAAAGAATACTTCGATAGTTATAAAAAATTCTTTTACAGTCCCTTTCCTTTGCTTCTTCCGAAAGTTTAAATGTGTCTGAGAGGTCACTCGGTGATAAAGGGCTACCTAACATGGGAAAAAGCCTGTCCTGTGTTCAAACCCCAGCAAGCCCATATATGTGTGTGTATACATACACACACATATATATATACATATACATATTCACATTGTCATTATAGGTTCCTTGAATTAGTTTTTTGTCTGTAGTAAGTAGGCTATATATTTTACCATTGGTTAGTTTTCAAAATGCATAGTCAGTTATAAACACAATTTCCATTTTTATTGTATTTTCAAAATGTCAGAAGTCTGATACCATGAAATAATTTACATCATATGTGATATTCCATTAAATAATACATATATAATATTTTCAAGATAAAACATTAATTACTAATAAGATGGCAATGTAGAGACAAGCTAGATTCTCAACACTAATCCAAATGTTCTGACATATTTCCATCCAAAGCAGCGGACAGTTTTCTCTCTTTTAAATTTCAAGTTGAGGAATATAGAGACTAGATTCTATTTTAAAAACTAATCAATGAAAGTTTTCAGGTTTTCCTCAACTGTATATTAACATAAAGCAGGACAAAATTTGAACACATATAAATAGGCAAGCATCTCTGATTTTCCCCATGATAAAAATAGTATTTTGAAAATTTTCAAAATAGGGTTTTTTGCATCTCATTTGCCTTCTAAATGACTTAAAACCAAGGGAAACCTTTGGAAGTAGATTAAAGATGTCCAGAGTTGATAATGTAATACATCAACCATAAATTGTTAATATATAACAAATTAATTTATGCAAACACTTGTAAAGATTGCATTGAATATCCATAGGTCAAATGTTATGTGAGACGTACTACAAGCAATATGCTAAGTAAAAATTGATTGTAAAGGGTCAATAGAATCTCAGGCTCTCCATTAAATATTATTTTAATGAGGGCAAATTTAATTGCAATGTAAATTAGTATTGAAGTAGAATAAAGTAGAAAATACCAATTGTTAGATACTAATGTACTGATATATTTAGTGATTTGTTTGTATTGTTTATTGCCAAACATGACTTCACCTTGCTACCTAGAACAGGAAAACCTGGAAAACTAGATGAAATACAATAGGTCATTGCCCTTAGTCGCCTGATCACAAAAGCTTACACCTGTCAGCTGTAACCTGTCTTTGAAAGCAAAAGCCTCCAAGCTTGCAGCTGCTTATGCTTCTGGACAGTCCTGTTGGCTTGCCTGCTTGCCCTGCCTTGAAGTTTAGAATATAAGAAGAGAATGCAAACTAGACGTGGAATTGAAGTCTTTCAGGCTATATCCTGGCTTCTGTCCACTCGTGAGTACATCTCTCTTCCACTCTCACTGGTATCAGCGAGTTCATTCCAGAGACAATCCCCAAACAGCACTGTTTTAGAAACCCTGAGGTTTGATTTAAAATTGATTCTTAGACTTTCTGCTTTCACTATGACCAAGAACCCTATATAAGACCAAAATATACCAAAAACTAAAGCATTTTAAAACAAGTATGCCAAGGCACCTGAGAACCACATAGGCAGCCAATGATTTGAAGATACTAGGAAAAAAATATTTGGTGTGTTTTTGATTCTCAATTCAGCTGAAAGACGATGTGTAAAATGACCAATAACAGGCATATGACAAAGTTTTTGACAATCTCACAGGGCGGAGGGCAGAAAGAAGCATGAATGGGTCTGGAGTTGGTGACTTAGGGGTTCAGACTGTAGCTAACTGAGCTTGATCCTCTAAGCTCTTTTTTCCCCTTGGAAGTATTCTTCCATTTGTAGCTGCTGCAGGTGAGTGAGTGCTTAGGCTGACTACTACACGGCACAGTTGCATTCTTCACAGATACTATTGTCAGTCTAGAGGGAGGCACAGAAACAAAAGTCTCCGCATAGAACTATAAAAAACAAACATCCAATTCCAACTGGACCAAGCCCAGCTACCTCAATCCTAACATTTAGCCAGAGAACTGAACAAGTGTTCCATGGAATAAGATCATGGAGTCCTAAACTCCTAAATTGCTCACATATAATGTTTGCTATCCAGTCGATTATCATATAAATAATGGTAAATTACACTAGGAAATAGATTTGTGTCTTTGTGGATAGGGACTTCAAGAATGTGTGATAATTATGGTCAATAAAGTTGATGACTAGCCAGGTGGTGGTGGATCTCTATGAGGTCAAGGCTAGCCTGGTCTACAGAGTGAATCAAGGATAGGCTTCACAGCTACACTGAGATTATATATATATATATATATATATAATTATAATATTATATATGTAATATATAACATGTATTATATTCATGTAATATATAAATACATTATATTTATATTATACACATCTAAATAATTTTTATTATATATAATGTTTAATTTATATTAAGCATTAATTAACTATAACTTAATCAGAGTGCAGTTAGCTACCCCATAACAGCAACGCCACTTTTTTTTTTACAAGTTGGCACATCTTATTTAAGAAGTTGGTGTCACATTGGAGCAATGGACTGAGCTCCCAAGGTCCAAATGAGGAACAGACGGAGGGAGAACATGAGCAAGGAAGTCAAGACCGTGAGGGGGGCACCCACCCAATGAGACGGTGAGGCTGATCTATTGGGAGCTCACCAAGGCCAGCTGGACTGGGACTGAAAATGCATGGGCTAAATCCAGACTCTCAGGATATGGTGGACAATGAGGGCTGCTGAAAAGCCAAGGACAATGGCACTGAGTTTAGATCCTACTGCATGTACTGGCTTTGTGGGAGCCTAGCCTGTTTGGATGTTCACCTTCCTAGACCTGGATGGAGGTGGGAGGACATTGGACTGCCCACAGGGCAGGGAACCCTGACTGCTCTTTGGACTGGAGAGAGAGGAGGAGAAGAATGGGGAGTGGGGAAGGGGAGGGAATAGGGAGGCGGGGAGGAGGTGGAAATTTTTAATAAAAAAAAGAAAAAGAAAAGCAAAAAAAAGAAAGAGAACCTGTAGTAGACATTGCTGCAGAGTATACTTAAATTCTAAAAAATTTCAAAATATAATAATAACTTTTGTGAAAAAAAAAGAAGTTGGTGTCATAGATCACAGAATTCACAGCTGGATGAGACCATTCATGTCCCTCCCAGTAGCCTGTATTGTATCTTCTGTTACTATAAAAGCTGTCCAGTAGGGAGGAAGTTCCAAGTTCAGTGCTAGCTTGCTTTTGCTGTATCATGCATCTGACGTATGTGATGCTTTCAGCAATTAGGTCTCCTCTTGTTCTGGTAGGCAAACAAAAGTTGTTCAGAAGTATCTGTGTCCTGTCCTTTTCTGGCTTTCTTTGTTCCTTACTTGGCCTGTCACCTCCCCAACCATAGGCTTTCTTTCAGCTCGAATTACAATACTAGCCATGAATCAGGATTCAAATCCAATCACAAAGCAGCTATTAACCCCCAAACAGTCATGACACTAATAAATCAGCGCACTTATATTCTATATGCAGAGTTGAGTGATTGATAAACCTGTTGATGTGTCCCTCCTCCCCAGGAAGCCAGCATAGCACCTTCAGGCACTATGAAAACTTTAGCTACTACATTTCCATTTCTACAATGTCCATTTTAAATCTTTGTTAGATTTGAGTTTCTCAACAGACATCAAGTTGTTTTTATATTTATTTAGTTAGTTATTTACTTAGTTAGTTTTTTAAGACAGAGTTTCTTTGTGTAGCTCTGGCTGTCCTGGAACTCACTCTGTAGATGAGGCAGCCTCAAACTCACAGAAATCCACCTGCCTCCGCCACCCTGAGTGCTGGAATTAAAGGCATGCCACCACCACCTGGATAGACATCAACTTTTTTGACACCACCACTCAGCTAAACATTACATTTATGTTTATACTCAAAAATATATGCTGCTCTCAGCACAAATCAATGGATCCTTTCTTTCCAGTGAATGTTGGTACATGCAGACACCAATACCTATGAGGTGCTGAAAATAGATGGATGAGAATTCAATATTAAATAAGTCATTTATACCACACCCTCTAGGACCTAGGCAACAGTCAAGAAGATAGTGTAGAAAGAAATAGAGAGAAGTGCTTCAAAATGTCATCTCATGGGTAGTCACAGCCATGGCAATTATAGAAGCTCCAGATGTGTGAGCTGAGTGCACAAGGATGAGCCCATTAACAGTCAGGCTGGATGGGGGAGAGCCTCTGTGACTCTACCCCTCACTGCTGGACTATTTGCTACTGATAGATTCAGAGAAAGGGGGAATCCTTGTCTTTCGTTGTACACCCAATAATGACCCCAGCAGACTCCAGTAGATAGTCCAATATAAAAGTCAACAGATGACCTTGATTAAACTAAATGAGTTACAAAACCAAATGTCATGAATCTGCAAAGGGACTTTCAGAGATGAGGGGGTTAATAGGGCTGGGAGGAAGGTAAGAAAGAGGGAGGGGCAACATAATCAGAATACAGCATAAAAGGTGTGAAACTGGCAAATAACTAAATCACAAAAAAATGAAACAAGATTGTCAGATAAAAACATTGGTAACAGTGTCTCCAGGACTTAAACTGCATGCAGAATTGGAAGGCACAGCACTTTTACACAGCGTGTAAAAGGAGTAAACAAATGGATAGTGTCCTAAAGTCTTAAAGAAGAAATAAACGAATGATTTGCATCAGATCTCAGAAATCAGAGTGTCATGATATAATCTCTGAGAGCAGGTAAGGGAGAACTAGAGAATAGCATAAGCAAACTCATAGGATCATAAAACAAAAAGATTAATTTTAGTCTTAAATTAAGAGAAAAATGCTATAAAACAGGTAGAGTATCTATGATTTGTGGTAAACAACTTTATAACGCAAATGTGTCAGTAAGTATAGTTTTATATGCCAGTGATTTAAATATTTTATGACAAAAAATATTATCAGATTGTATGTTTTGAAATAAACCAACTCTATATTATATGTAGGAAATACACTTAAAATACAAATCCAGATGGTTCAAAAATCAAAATACAGAGAAATTTTTACTGCATAAGTGAATACACTTCTCTCTGTCTCTGTATCTCCCTCTAAGTTTCTCTCTCCTTTCCTTCCCAAAAAACTACAAGCATGAGCTAAGTGAAAACAAAAGTTAGTAGGGGGAGATGGGGGGAGCTGGTAGAAGTGGGGGAAAAGAAGAATGGATATGACCAAAATATATTAAATGAAAAAGAATAAAAATAAATTTCGAAAGTTCGCTCTATAAGGTAGGAAAATTGACCACAAGAGTTTAAAGGGCAAGTATTTTTATGGATAAAGGAGTACTGTCTTAAAATTACATAGGACACCAGCAATATTTTAGCTGCTTTGGGTTTTGTGAATCAAAGAAAACAGCATCACTATACAAAAGAAAAACTGAAAGATGTAAAATGAGAAATAATTTGAATATACAAAGAATTCGAAGCATTTCTTTGGCTACCTGACAACAAGACACATACCATGAAACCTTAGTTTCTGTGATTTATTATAATTCATCCTTTTTTTTCTTTAGGCCATTCCTATGGAGACTTGCACATTGCTTTCTCCACCACATAACATGTTAGTATTCTGTGTCCCCTAAGTCCACACATGATTTAAGGCCTGGAGATATTATTAGCATTATCTTTGTCTGAGAACCCTTTTTTCATTTCTTAATAATTAATTTAGCTATTTGACAATTTCATACATGTATATAATGTATTCTGAATACTCTTTTCTATTTTGTATTATAGTATCAATCACACTGAATAATAATTTCTCTATGACACTATGGCTTAATCATCTTAAAACATAACAACAGAATAGTATGTAAATTGCTGTTTACACTAAATAAGCATCGGTAAGAGTAAATGGACTATAGTTATTCATAATACAGAGGAAAGTCAGAAGCTAATGGTTGTATATGAAAATCAATAAACGAGTAAAGAAAATGAAATGATATGTCTCTGTCACATTACCTATCAACAGCAGAGTGAAACAGAGGGGTGTTTAGCAGTACATACCTAAACACAACGGTGGTGTCGTCCACACTCCATCTACACAATAGGCCTCCCTGGACCCTTGCAGGAAATGGTTCTCAGAACACCGGTATTCTACTGAGGAGCCGTTTTCATAGGTGCTGGCTGCTGAACTAACAATGTCTCCATTTCTTATCACTGGAGGAGATGCACACCTCCCTTTAGATTCTGAAAAATTATTTTACAGATTACAATTGCTACAATGAGCTTTCAGTGCTTGATGATTGCTACAAAAACAAATTGTAATATTTCACCGAAATAAAAGTATTACTAAAGCAATTACCAATACTTTCTAATATTGAAGATAATTCTACAACAAATACCATGCTACATGACATAATATGAAATTAGAATTTCATGTTGTAAAGCTAGAATACATATTTACAACTAGCAAAATATTAACAATATGATTTAATATTTTCCCTTTTAGTCAAGCCTAAAGCATATATTTTCCATATATTTTACCTTAAATTCCTCCTACTAAAAGAAAATAGGTCCTACATCCAGGGAATAAATAAAATCCCTTATAGTCTGCCCTAAGCAGACAAAGGTCCCCAGTAAATCCTGAGCAGACTGAAACTTTACAGGGCTTCTGCATGAGGAAGATCAACCCTCAGACAACGTGGGTTATTTATGAAACCTCTCCATTCTCCCTGCACAAATACTCATTCAGTGGAAATCTGTTGGCATAGACATCCCTTGTGAGTGTGTATGCAGACTAGAAGCAGAAATCAGGGTCATGTCCAACTGTGGCTAGAAGATAAGGCTGAAGATGCTGATCGAGCAACATGCCCAGTGTTACTCCTCACCTCTTCTAACACACACGGGGTATTTCACATCTCCTCTATTGCATTGCACAGACACCTCAGACAGCGGGGTTGTCGGAGACAAGTCATATCCCTGTTTACACACAAAATCTATTAGGTCTCCGTGTAAAACCTTGCCCTCGTATTTCCACTTCATCTGTATGTTGTTTCTGTTCATGTGATCCACGTCAATAGTACATGGCTCTGAAAAACAAAACGCTCTTTTAAAACGAGCAGTCATCTGACAAGTGTGTGAATAATATATTTTAAAATAAAAACTACAATAGGAATCTGAAGTAATATTATGCATCTGATATTCAACATTATTATAGCTCATATATCCATGTTAGATGAAGAAGTAACGTGTGGAGACGAAGACAGGAAATGAAGGGTATTTCCACAATAGCCACTACACTGAGGGCTCACTTGGCTCCAGGTTTCAGCACACAGGCAAGTCCAGGAGTACATGGGGCAAAATGAAGTGACTTATTTTTATAACTTTCCCCTAGGGTGTGGGTGTTCTTGGGTAATAGATAGGTTTACTACTGGGGAGTTCGGCCTTGGAAACACTTAGCTGGGAGCCTTTGAATAGGAAACCTGAAAACAACTCAGAGCTGGTTTGAAATTAGGGCAACAGAGGTGCCTGGAGGGGCAGAATAAGAAACATTTTATGTGCCCTTTCTCCAGCTGTAGGAGTCAGAGACTAAGCCACAAGAGAGTCATGGTGGTTCTCCTTGGTGGACGAGAGGGGAGTGGGCTTGCTTTCTCACCACAACAAGGTCCTGGTAGTTTGTTGTCTCAAGGCTCAGGCCATAAGTTACTAGTCTTAAACCACAGGCCCATGACATGATAATATCAATAATAAAATGCATTCTTTATGACTGCCAAATTAATTAGTTATATATTCCTTATTTTCATGAGGTTATAGATTTAAACCAACTAGTTTTTCAAAGTCAAAACATTATTTTAGGTCACTAACAGCAATGTTGAACATATTTTTAAATTAACTACTGACCTTGAAACAGGAAGTGCATTTAATTTATACATATTTAAAGAGAAACTGCCATTCAGTACATACCCATCAATAAAAACTCAAGGAGCTCATACTGAAACAGAAACCCCCACAATGAGTCGCAAATATAATGAATACATAAATTGCTGTGGCTGGTAATCACTTGACAGCTGCACTGTAAGTTAAGGGGGATGTATAGGAAGTGTTATCAAAAGGCTGAAGGAAAGGGGTGTGCCTTCCTAAGCAATCTTAAATGAGAAGTATACTTGATCAAGGATTTTAAGGATTGAATCTTGTCGTTTTCAGACGGGAGGGAGAAATCAATATAAAGAGGCCAAAAGGAATCTATGGCAAAGATAAAGAAAGCAGTATTGGTGGAGCATTGGGAGAACGAGGAAATGGGTAAGATGTTAGGGAGACTCATACTAAATACTAACCCGGATGGAAAACTGCACCCCTTATGCAACTGTTTGAGCCTGCAATAGAAGAACTGCCAGTTCTAACAGATAACGAGATGATAATACTCTCTCCTCATACCCTGCTCCTGCTCACAAAGGTGACCCCTTGCTCAGTGTATGCCTTGATTCAGTAGTGTGAGGCCGGAATGTCTTACGGCAATTGTTCCAGGAGCAGGAGGGAATTTTTTGAAATCTTGTTATTCCTAATGAAGTTGTTTCATTGCCATCTTACTTTAGTCTCTGTCCACAGAGAGACTGCATTTCAGTTTAACAAAATATCAATTACATCGCTAAAACCTCAATATCAAAGCACTTATGACAATATAATAGTAACAGAAATTTGTAGTTGCAGGTGTATATTGGATTTAATGGGCACAGCATTCTCAGAATGACTTGAAGGGTAAAAGTGACAACCGCTAAAACTGAAGGAATCTATGTTTGAAAACATTATAAATAATAATAGAATCAAGAAAAATATTTCCAATGTATGTGATTCTCATTGGTTAATATAAATTATGTTGCTATGGTATACATGAAAGTAGGAAAGGAAAGCTAAGTGATGACAAATGAATCAGGAAAAGAAAACTTCAATTCCTTAATGGGAAAGTTATAAACCAGAAATAAATATCTGAATGATGATCCTACAATTAAGAAAAAATTTCAGATGTTTGGTCAGAAAAATCTAAAAAAATATGTAAGAAAATAAAAGAAGGAAAAACTAAATGTAAGTAACTTTTTAAAGAAAAATATAAGCATTTGAAGTACAAAAATATCTTGCTGCAAAATTTATTGTTAAGTAAAAATGTTAAACAAAAAATATATGTCACTGAAGTGATTATTTGAATTATTTATGGTGAACAGATCCTATAGAATACTATGCAGACATAAAAAGACCAAATTAAATTTATACTACATTTTAAGTGGAGAAAGCATGTCCCATACACAGAATAAAGCATGTTCGCATTGTATTCATGTTTGCGTATGTCATTGTTGTGTATATGATCTAAGTCATAAACATCAGTTAGCTCAAACAAGATTATGAGAGTAACAAAGGTGACCATTTGAGTGAGGAAACAAGTGAGTAGATTAAAGTCATCAGCAATGAGCTCTACCAAAAACGTAGTGCCAAAAAAAAAAAAAATGTAGTGCCCCTCTCTCCCAATGGCAATCTGGTGGCACTACATGTAAAGACAGTGAGGTCCACAGAGGGGAATCTGCAGCTAGGCAGAACACTACACACAAAGGAACTGGGCACAAAGTTCAAATATTGCCACTGGATTGCACAAGAACTCTGTCAAAAATGACCAATTATATGCTATGCACATTTTCACAATAAAATTAATAAGCAAGACACTTATGTAGGCCCATACTAGGATGTAACAAATCTCCCGCTTAAATGAAGCAGGGAAAACGTATAAGAAAGCATTTTCTTGCTGAAAACATTATTTTTTTTGGTTTTTCAAAACATTATTTTAAAGAATACTGTCAAAATAAATTCATTTATGTGTACTCTTGCTTACCCAAACAAACTGGTGGAGATGACCACTTTCCTTGTTCACAGCGTGATGTTTTTGATCCCCTCAATAAGTAATATTCGTTGCATCTGTACTCCACGGAGGATCCTGTTGTGTAACTTGCCAGTAACCCATCAACAACAGCACCATTCGCTATTTCAGGTGGAGGCTTACAGTTCTCATTATTTTCTAAGAAAAGGAATTGAATAAACCCATAACAATACAGTGGCAGTTATCCAAAACATGATCTCAATATTTGTATTATCACTTTTACAACTGTTTCTAAGTTAATCAGAAATTCCAAAGGATTTAGCTTAAGTATTTTTTAAAATGTATTAATTAAGAGCAAATAGCAAGAACAAATCCAAGTATGTTTCTTCTTTTGTTGATGGTAAAGCAGCTGTGATAAGGATGTTCTTAAATGCTTAGGAAGATCCTAAGGGTCATGGTCCACTCTAAAACTGCACCGGGCATTATCCACTCCTATATTCTTCCTCCTCCTTCTCAATCCTATTCTCAATTAACACATGAATGAAAGATATACTCTCTCCCAGTTTCTCTTTTTTGGTTACTGTTTTTAGCCTCTTTTATAACATATTTTCTTATGTAATAAATAAGTAAGTATGTTTGGGGAACTTTTTTCAATATCTAATAAAACATGAGAATAGGAAGGGAGTGATTTTAGCCTTGTGATAGATATCCTTGAGTAATATCAAAATCAAGGGTGTGCTTCTTAGAAGTTGCAAGGTTTAAAAGATGCAAAATTCCAATCAGCAGGGTTTACCTACAGAGAAGGAGAAAGTACACGCATGCGGAGGGGAAGCAGTCATACTCGTGGCCAAGCATTTACCCTACATCCGTCTGTTACTTATTTACTTTTTCAGCAATTTATTGATTTTTATTGAGCTCCACATTTTTCTTTGCTCCCCTCCCTGCCTTTCCCCTCCCCTTCATCCCTCCCCCAAGGTCCCCATGCTCCCAGTCTACTCAGGAGATCTTGTCTTTTTCTACTTTCCATGTAGATTAGATCTATGTAAGTCTTTCTTAGTGTCCTCATTGTTGTCTAAGTTCTCTGCTATTGTGATTTGTAGGCTGGTTTTCTTTGCTTTATGTTTAAAAACCACTTATGAGTGAGTACAAGTAACAATTGTCTTTCTGTGTCTGGGTTACCCCACTCAAAATGATGTTTTCTAGCTCCATCCATTTTCCTACAAAATTCAAGATGTCATTGTGTTTTTCTGCCATGTAGTACATTTACACAATGGAGTACTACACACCTGTTATTTCTTTAATAAAACACACCTCACACATGTGTGGTCAATTAATGTGCAAGATTGTGGAGCTAACTCTACAACAGCCTAGTAATAATGTACTTTAAGTGATGTTTCTGTTCTGAATTATTAATTTGGTCCAAATTCCCCAGATACATCTACATACTCAAAAATTCACACAGTAGATTTAATAGCTATGTGTCTCTAAATTTTGCAAACATCTGGCCTTGCACAGAGAGACTGAACAGATGAAAAGAGCACCATAGGGATAAATATTAGAAGAAACACACATACCAACACACTCAGGTGGCAGCGTCCACTGGCCACGACTACAAGTTATTGTACTTGATCCCCGGAGATAGTAGCCCCCTTCACACCTGTATGTCACTTTATCTCCACTGAAGTAAATCTCGGAGTGTGTTTGTGCAGCGCCATGTTCAATGGAGGGTGGTTGCTCACAGGCTACCTTCTCTTTCTCTTCTGTAGAGGTACAATGAAAGGAAGAGACCACTGAGCTACATAAGCATTTTAAGAGACCCTGGGTCAGGATTTTACCAAGTCAGGAGAGTAGCACAGGGCAGGCTGGGAATAAGAGCAAGTGACAATGATACATACACATGAGAATGTCCCAATAAAATCCATTATTAAACACACAAATTAAAATATTAATGCAAACTAACTTTAAAAAAACGTTACCAACCAATGCATTTGGGAGGTTCTGTCCACTTTCCATTCTCACAGAGTAGTTCTCCTGAACCCTGAATCACAAAATTAAGTTCGCATTCTATGCGCACTCTTTCCCCATGGCGGTAAGTTGTTGAATGTGGTTGAATTTTGGAATGTAGAGGCACGGGTGGAGGAGGACATCGATTTCTTCTTCCTGATGTAAAAATAGCAGCCTATTTAGTCATGGGATTACAAAAAATTATAAAGATTTATTGGTAATATTTATGGTGCAAAGAACCACAGAAAACATGGTAGACAGGCAGCAGGAAAACCCTTTTCTGACTGCTCTCTGACATGGCACTCCTCTCCATGAGTGGGACCTGTCAATTGTCTCTTAAAGAAAGATGGTGAATTAGTATGTGGTTATGTTGCATGGCCAACATGAATTCACTATGCCGTTCTTCCTGAAAGACCCTCTCCCTACTGACTTTAATGAACCATTCTGCTGCACTATCAGAGTCCAAAGAAAGGAAGCCAGAAGGCAAGGGATAGAGGGCTACTTCAGCCAACGGTCAGCAAGACTGGCTCACCAGCCTGTAAAGCGCAAAACTGACCAACACCCACGGTGAATTTCAACTACTACTGTCAAGCCAAACCTTCAGGTTGGCACTAGTACATACAGCTCATCAGCCAGTAAAGCCATGTCATTTCCATATCCAACTTCTTCTTCTATTGTCAAGTACCCTTCCAGACACCTTTACAAGGACACCTGTCATTGTATTTAGGGACCAATAAATAACTTCAGATAATATCCACACCTCAAGATCTTTAGTCAACCCCTGTACTTCTTTGCCACGTAAGTTTACTGTGCTGGCTCTGTGATTAGGATGAGGATATCTATGGTTGGGAAGTATATAGCTCAATATATTATTCTTCTACACACAATAACAATTATTTATAAAACTACAGACATGGTGCCATGCTAACTTGGATTGGGGTGCAGAACAGGCAATGAATCTGTCATCCATTTTTTGAGACAATATGCTACAGACAACTTGCTAACAACTCCCATACTGTTATACGAAGGCTGTTGGGCTCAACTAGAAAGTTGCTAAAACTTCAAAGCAATTGCTCACTGCACTGCAGAGTTATGATAGGTACAGGCACTGCCATCCATGTCCTGTCTAGACACCCCTTTCCTTCACTGCTGTCACCTAGTTCAATCACACTTTCCTGTTTTATTCCCAGGTAGGTCGTGGACCTGCCTGTCAACAATAACATTATTTCCTATAATAAAGCAGAAATGATGTCCATCGTACATTTTGCCACTCATACCTCACCAAATCCTCAGATTTCTATTTCTTTTTCAGACCCAGTTCAAATATTATTTGTCACTTCTACAAATATAGACAAGAGAATTCTTTCACAGAGTACTAATCAAAATCTTGAATGCTTACTCAAACACTTGGACTTTAGTTTCTTCTGCCACATGAGGCCCCTCTATGGCTATGAATTGGTATCATCTGAAGATAATCATAGCACTCCTTTGAACACAACCAGTGACATAAATCAAACCTTAGCTATTACATGTCTGGACTGCTCTAACTAAATGATCGACCTCATTTTCCATTTTCCCTTAAGGTTAGGATTCTTCTGCTCTTCGTGCTTCTTATTTTATTATTTTGGACATGGACTGTTCAGATCAAGAAATATGTGGCCAATTAAGATAGTGTCTCAACCAACTACAGATTGAACATGTATGACAGAGGCTTTAAAATATTACACATAGGGCTGGGGATATAGTGATACTGATTTAAGTTGCTTGTCTTATAAATGGGGGCACAGAAAGGGTCCTATGTATGACTCCTTGCATATGTGTAAAAGCTAGGCACAGTGACAGGTGCCCATCATTCATCACTAGGGAGGCAGAGATGGAAGCAACCTAATGCTCATTACCTAAGCAAACCAACCAATTTAATAAAATCAGGTACAATGGGAGGACTGTCTTCAAAAACTAAGGAGGAGAGGGGCCAAAAGAGACACCTGGCGTAAACTGCTAGCTTCCACGTGCACACAAGCACACATGCACCCACACAGACAGATGCACACACTACACACACACATATGCATGTTAAATACAACAGATAATACTTACTACACAAATGCATACAAAGCTTAGTTTTTTAGATAGAATAATTCATTGACTTGCTATGAAATGATTATTCTAAAAATTGTTCTGTAACTAGAATTAGATGTGATCATTCAGAGATCATAGAAATTAAAGCTATTTTTTAAGGATGAAATTTTTAAAAATTACCTTCACATATGGGAGACTCTGGATACCAGCCAAAGTTATAACACTGAATTAAATCAGATCCACTTAAATAATAATTTTCATGACAGAAAAATTGAACTACATCTCCTTCTTCATAGGTTTGCTTTACAGGATGAAAATAGCCATTTTCTATTAATCTCAAAGAAGAGCACATTAATTCTAAAAAATGAAAGAATAGATTAAAAATAACAAAACATGTTTATTTTTCGTAATAGAATTTTACTACTATTTACAATCCATATTAAAACACTAGCTATATTCTATTCTATAAGCTTATTAACATATTTTATCTTGTTAAATATCAGCAGGTTTAAATGAATTGAATTACAATAGCTAAAGCGAGGTTTTCCTGTTTGAGAACTTGAAGTGAACAAGTCTACTATTAACTAAATTACAGCAGAAAACAAAGCTAAGATGCATGGAATGTTACTGGCAGGACAACTTATATGAGATGAACCTCTGCAGCCAAGAAGTTATTAGCAAAGTGGGAACCTACTGTTGCACTGTGGTGGGAAGGACCACCCGTGTGCGTGGCACTCTGCTTCCTCAGCCTGCTTCCCCGTCGTGGTGTAGTAGCCAGCAGCACAGGTATACTGCACTTTGTCCTTCACTTGGAATATTCTCTGCATCGTGGAATAATTCCCATGATACAACTCAGGGGCCAAGCACGTCTCTGAAATGTTAAACATTTATCTTGTGATCTTTGGTAAACTCCATCAATGCCCTAGAATATTAAAAAGTCCCAAATGGCATCACATGAATAGTAATAATATGTGGCAAAGCCAACTGTTGCAAAATTGAAAACATCACTTTGCCATTGCTTCTGTGATTCTCTTCTCATATTTGTGTAAACCATCTTACCAGTCTCCTACTCTGATATAGTGATCCATTGTACTTGACCAAAGGCCTCATTGTAGATGAAGTCTTGTGAAGAAATATTTTGATTAAATGTTTTCTGTGAATCTGCATAATTTAAACAACTTATGCTGTCAAATTATCTAGAATTAAAAATATTTGCATTGAATTATACAGAAAACCTAGTAGGGTTCTTTCACTTTGAGCATCTCAGCTCTATCTTATTAGTCCAAAGTAAGATCTGATGAGACAGGAGACTTGCTACAGTTGAGAACACGTGGATTAAGAAAACACCAAGTATGTGAGAAAAGCAAAATACTGTCACCTTCTCACATAGAAGAGACATAGTGAAAATCAATTGTATGGATTAAACTGTCCCTTGAGCTAAGCATAACCTCATAGGATCTTATACTTACTTCAGGAAATAACATTATTGTATGCTCACCTTGCTCCTTCCTGCAGGACGGTGGAGAAGACCATCCTTCAGGAAGACACTGGACCACCTCCTCATTCTTTCCTCCAGTGGTTTTATATCCTGAAGTACAACCATAACGCATGGACTCTTGAATTTTGTATAGGACTTTCCCATCGGAGACATAACCATTCCTTAGGACAGGCTTCAGGCATTTTTCTGTGTTGTAAAAGTAAAGATGCTTTAGTGTCATGAAGAAATTACAGTAGCAATTTGCCTAATAGAAAAATTCAGATTATGCTTTTCTAAATTGAAAAATAACACAAATATATAATGTTACTCTTAGTTGGAATTTTGAGAAGTAAAATAGTTTTCACTTCATACTTCCCTGATATAGTTTAATTTTGGAAATATCTTATATGCCCTGCATAAAATTCCTTTGGAAATGTATTCAGTTTGACATTAGCTGCCGTGGGATAATGCTCTTGTACACTGTAAGAATTTGTCACTTGTATTTATCTGATAAAATGCTGATTGACCATTAGCCAGGGAGGAAGTATAGGCCAGGTAATTAGAGTAGGAGCATTTTGTGGTGAGGAAAAGAGAGACACGGGAACAAGCAAGACACAGAGCAAGCAAGGTAAGAATGCCTCACCGATAAAAGGTATCAAGGAACGTGGCTAACAAAGACAAGACATGTATTAATTTAAGTTGTGAGAGCTATTTAATAAGTATGAGCAAATAGGCCAAACAGTTTATTCTTAATATAAACCTCTGTGTATTTCTTTGGGACTGAATGGCTGTGGACAATTTCATGTACAATTAACTGTTTTTGTTTTTACGAATTTTAATTTTTATAGCCACTCCTAGTTGTACCGCATCTTCTTTTAGAAAATGCACCAATAACTTTTCACTAATTGCCAGTAATCATAAGTAAACTTAATCTCTTCCTGATCTATTTGATATTTTATAAAATAAAAAATACTTAATGGACAATTAAATAGCTCTAAAGTATCTTGCTATAATTCATTCATACTTTCAAAAAAATATTTCTGGATCACCTCACTGCACAGAATCCAGGAGTCAGGGTATATAAACTGACTAAGTCATGCATATGATCCCGAAAACCTATGAGTCTACAATCAAGTCCTTTGTAAATATGTGCAACAGTAAGGTACAACACAGTAAAAATTTCCACCGCAATTGCTATCATTTTTATGTCATATTATTGGACATGTATGACAAAATAATCTAGAAAGGTTAGGAAACTTGCTCAAGGTTAATATTAGCAAAAGCACTTTTAGTACTAGCTGTGTGGCAAACACTCTACATGAAACTTTCTACTGAATCAGTATTAACTCAATTTTTTGCATAAAAATCAGGCTGAGAATATTCAAATCACTTTCATAGGGGTGGTGCTAAAATCACATGCAGTCAGTTGACTGTAGAGATTCTCTTTTGACCATTATGTTGTCAAGCCAATCTCTGCAAAGTTCTATTTCTTAAGAGAGCAACTTCAAAGTTATGTGACTTCCCTCTATGACGTTATAGTGAGATTTATGTTATAGATCTGTGTTCTATGTTAATAGAAAAATGTTAAATTAAATTTTGGTCTGTCCTGAAGTCACAGAATGACTATCTTATGTAGTTCTGTTTAGTAGGTTTATCAACCACAGCTTCTACCATACCAAAACTCCTCTTCTGAATGGAAAAGACATAATGTAATTCCTTACTTTGGAAGACAGGAATTCAGGGGACTCTTGACTTAGGACATTTTACCTAAGCCCAGGGAAGCCAGGGATAAGGGGGCACATCATGCCATGAAGCAATGCAATGAGCCCTTTACGATACTACTCCCAAATCTGAAGTCGCTATGCAGAAAACTGCAGCTTTCACTTGTTAGGAAAAGGAAAAGTGGGCATGCAGATGAGTGACAGGTATACACATGCAAAAGCACAAGAATGACTCATTCCTTATGAAAACCAGTCTGATATCTTATTCGGATTTTCTGTTTAGTATTATGGATATGATAAGCTCTCCTTACTTAAAGTAGCCCAAATGTACCTGTCATTTGCAGCACGAAAAGTAACAGTTTTAGATAATTCTTCAGAAGTGTTATTTAAAAAAACAAATGAAGAGACTTATTGATATAAACACATCATTTACGGAATTTCATATGTGGTATTTTATAATGGTAATTTTATTATTATATATACAAAGCGTAATCACCGTTTACATTTATTATAGATAAGCATTCTTTTCCCAGGAGATAGTTTCTAAGCATTGTGCTGACAGCATGCACTGACTTACTGAAGCACCTTGGCTTTGGAGACCAGCCTTCTGCTGTACACCTGACTTTCTCTTCTTGCTTCCCACTTTCGGTTGCATAGCCAGCCAGGCAAAAGAATGATAGTGTTTTGTTTATACTCATTGGAAAGTAAAAGCTTTTAAATGTATAATAATATTGGGCAATCCTTCCATTTTCCACGGCAGGAAGATCACACTGCTTCTCTGAAATGAGGAAAACTCAAGCTGAAAATGGAAAAACATGTAAACCCATGAAACCTATGATCAAACAACATCCCTAAATATTTTTTTTACAGATTCTTCACTTTGCACTTATTTTCATAACCTAAGTTTAGAAGTGATACTGTGATGATCTAAATATCTAATGTCATTTCCTCCCCTCTTTATATCTGTTGGCAATTCTGAATAGCTGTGTCACTCAGAATAACTAACAGGCGATTTCATCCTGGAAACCTGTTCTGGCTTTGTAGAACAACACTCTCATAGACACATCATGACATCCCATATGCAATATGCAATTTTAACCTTTCTGAAAGTTACATTAGTAGAAGTAAAACTAAAAATAAAAGCTTGGTTTGTTTTAGTCATAGTTTTTATTTAATCTGAGGTATTAAAATATTTTCTATTCTTTGTTCTTACTCTTTCAGTCCAGCAGGCATTTCACTCACAGAACAGCTCTCCTTCATTCAGCTATGTTTCCATGCTCAGTAAAATTGACACTTTACAGGCAGGAAGTTGATTTCAAAGGTCCCCTGGAGATGTCAAGACCCACAGATGCTCCAATCTCTTAATTAAGTAATTAAAATTTGCATAAACTCTACACACCTCCATCCATATAGTTTGAATGATGTCTAGATGCTTAGACTATTTAGTACATTGCCTGCCCATCATTTTATGAATGTAAATTCAAATTCAATTTTTTGTTTTTGAGACCTTCCTGCAACTTTCTCCTAACTAATTTCTATCTGAAGATTTCTATCTGAATGAACCAACAAATGGGGACCCAGAGATGCAGGCTGCCAAGCTTTGTGACTAGCGTCTGCTTCATCAGAACAAATGAGGTCTCTGAGATACAGAAACTCACACAACTGTGAAATAAGTGGCCTTTCTTTTAGAAAAGGAGCATACAGTGAATTAAAGCTTTGAAAACCAGAATGTCTAAGTGGCCAGGGGGCAAACATTTAGCTTGATTTGTGATTGGAATATTCACATCAGACCGCCATTACATTACTGCAATACCACTAAAATGACTGAAAGGAACAGGCCAGTTCTCACAGTGACTGGAGACACAGGACCTCTGACACACAAGAAAGCACTGGAGATATCTAGGAAAGCAAAACCCATATGAGACACTTCATAGAAAGGCACAGAGTGAGTTCACAGAGACAGCACTTTGATGTGATCATTGTTCACAACAGCATCAGACTGCAAAAAAAGTCTAAGTTCCCTTTAATGGCAGAAAAGATAATGGTACAGTTTAGACTAGTGGTTCTCAAGCTTCCTATTACCGTAACCCTTCAATATTTACAGTTCTTCATGCTGTAGCTATCCCAACCAGAAATTTATTTTCTTACTACTTAATAATTATAATTTTGCTAGTGTTAAGAATCATAATGTAAATATGATATACAGGATATCGGATATGTGACACTTTGGTTGAGAACCATGGATTTAGACAATGACACCACACAGTGAACTAGATAGAAACCCACAATTTTCATATCATCCTCGAAAGCATAACAGTGAATGAAAGATCGTAGTTGCATATAAATCATGTGATTTATTAAAAAGGCAAAGGAAGCCATAGTAAAGAAGTCATTAACTCTGTGGTTTGCTGCCTTAGGCAGAAAATGATGGCAGTGCCATCCAGGGCTGAGAAAAACAGGACAAAAATCATAGGCACTGTAGTACTACCAGCATCTAATGATACACACACAGTAGAGTCCCCGAGAATTCTAGCATTTTCCATTCCTAAGCACCAGGAGTTTACAATGGAAAGATCCAAAATAGCTGTATTATAGACAACAGTGATGATCCCAAGGGCCACTGTTATGGACAGAGACAATGGGTAGACTGCCATGGGTTATGCCTCATGTCCCCTGTTCTGGACATGCTCTTCCAACACCAGTAGAGGTAACAAACATGCCTTGGTGAATGGAAACTCAACAGAAGAGAGTCAGGAAGTCATCATGATAAAAGAGTCAACAGACTACAAAATCAATATTAGATGAAACATGCTTTGTAAATAAGCACAGAACTTCACAACTGCATGACCAGTATCCTAAACATATAAGAAAGACACTGGCAATACAGACCAGAAAAAAATAGAGTTGCAGAAGAAGAGGCAAGTGGCTCCAATGAACATGAAAATATACAACAGAAAAAAAAACCTCTCAAATATATAAAATAGCAGAATATTTTTAGGGAAAGAACTAATAAACACAATAAATGTAGACATTTACATTTTCTTCATGACAATATAGTTCCCATATTATATAATTCCAGGGACATCAACCACATTCTGGGCTTCAGAGGTTCATGAAGAAAACAGAAACTGTGAGATAAATAATGTATTTTATAATATCAAAGTCAGAAATTACTCTGGATAAAATCACTGTCCATGAAAAATACACAAAGTTTGACAAGGGATTTGAGAGATCAAAAACCACCAAGAAGTTACATTTAATCATCTACAAAAGGCTCCCGAAAAGTCAGCTATCAAAAGTCACAAAGCAAGGTAATTAGAAAAATATAGGAAATTGCGAAAGTCTTAACATTCAAAAAATTATAGGAATAAACGTGAAAATTTACTAAGAAGCAAGGACTAGGAAGAAGCAACACTGAGATAATCTCACTAGACAGCAACATGCCCCCACATAGGTTAATTTGAAGTATTCATGAAAATGATAAGAGGCAAGAACATCACATTAACTTTTGGGAGATTATAAGCTCTGAAGCAGAGATAATATACTGTTTTACAAAGTGTTCTGTTGTTAAGTACCATAGAAGTCCAGCACAAGTAAGAGAGATGAAGTGATTGATCACACAGCCATACTGATTTCAGAGCTATTCATGGGTGAGTTGGAATTAGAATAACTACATGCCCATCACTAGAACAGCAGATAAATAAAACACGAAATTCTACAACAGTTGAAAACAATGTGGAAATAATAGTATCTCATAAAATAAAACATTTAGAAGATAAAAGTCTACAACAAGGTTTCATTATTATGAGGACAAACTATAGTGATATGTATAGTAAAGCCTTTGTGTCTGGCTTTGAGAGAAATATTTCAGCAAAGCCTTTGCTATGCTTGGGTTAATCAGTAGAGGCTGAAAAATTGTTTTGAGATGGTTTAAACCTTGAAGAAACGTTTCTCTGGAGAATCTGTACTTGCAGCTTCACCCACTTTGATCCTAAGGCACTTCTGACAAACCTGGAGTTCTGTTGTTTCTTCACATTTATTACAGTATTTTTGGGATGTTAATATATTTGTGATTTCCTATTTTTTATTTTAATTATCTTGCTTTATGCCTTTTGACAGCTGGATTTTGAGGAGTCTTTTGTAGACTACTAAATGTAACTTAACTGGTTACGGCAATCTATAATCTTTAATATACATAGGCTGTCTGCTCTCAAAGGCAGCAAGAGCAAGATGACTTTGGTAGTTGGGACCTTTCCTAGTCCTAATTAACCTTGCATGTGTTTGAATAAAGTAACTGGAGTGAGCTAGCCGAGTGTCAGTCTTTCCCAAGAAGGCTGTACCCCTCTGTTCCTTTGGAAAATGAAGGCTTAGCAATTTGTTGGTGAGCTTCTCTCTCTACTGTGGCACCTATGACCCAACATCAAACAATAGCAAAAGTCATTTCAAACATACATATTTTACTAAGCCATTTTCATATGTAAGAACATGCCCAAACTCTAGAGTAGGTCCTGGGAAAAATGGAATTTGAGAGAGATCAAGGGTAGAATTAATTCACTCCTTACCCATGGGGTTCTCAACTGGCCTTGTGACTAGCACAGGGATATTGCTCCTGTATGCAAGTAGATTACTTTTTTTACTTGTATGAAATATGAGTAACATAGTTTCACCTGAATAATATTGTTGGTAAGAAATTTGTGTAAACTAGTCAACTAAAACACAATTATAAATGTTAATTTAGAGAAGCTCTCGCTGGTCACTGACTCATCCGCCTAACCTAACCTTACCATCTTATGACACTGACTACATCACTAGTAATTCTCACTGGTACACTGCCCACCTTACACCCAAATCTGGTTTACACTCTAGTATTGATATCTCTGGACAATTTGATTTATAACACTGTTGTGACAGAATCACCTCTGTAACCTTTCTCTTCCTCAGTGCTCCTGTTTCTATAATCAACTATATTGCCCTCAAATTAATTACTATTTCATAGCTCCAGACAATGAACACCATGCATAGAAATATTGCTGTTGACTTTGTTCTTCTTCAAATTTCCCAATTAAACTCTCACTATAAGTGGAAAGAAATAAACTATGCAAATATTAGTATTATGCATGGATTCTTACCTAAAACTACAATTAAGGCAAACATATGCTTTCCAAACTGCTGTATATTAACCAGAAAACCCTTTAAAGTCATTAGATCCTGCCTCCTTATGCCCACAAATCTAGAGAAATAAAGTTTACTTTGATTGTCCAGGTTATACTACTATAAAAAATCACACAAGTTTTGTTCAAAAAAATTATCAAAATTTTAAAACATTGTGACATTTATTTAAAGCATGTGTTACAAAATTGGTATGTTGAAGTAAAATATCAGGTTAAAATTCAATTAATATGACAGACTCTCAGTTTTCTATCTACATTTTAGAGAAAAAGGAATACTAAAGGAATTAACTTTACCTTCTGCATAGACGTCTCTTAAGATGAATAATATAAATAGCAAGTATCTCAACCTCATCTTCAGCTGCTTTTCTCATGAAGATTTTTAAAATCCTAGAGCACCCATGATCTCATCACTGAGTACACAATACTTCTGACAAAACAAGTTAATAATTACAACGTCTGTCTAAGTACCTTTGGAACAAGCTAACATTTTGCTTAACACATTCTCAAACAATTCAAACTAATGTACTTGTACTAGCTGACAATATTTTTCATCCTGGGTTCAACAGAAGCATACTAAGCAGCAGAGGCAACAATGATAATAGCATAATAATGCATACAGTACAAATAAAGAGGGGTACATTTTAACTCAGATTCCCAACTGTATATTCCTAGGGCAAAGTCTACCTGCCCACAGCTGTTTACCAGCTTTGACAGAGCAAAGATGAACTTAGGATCGTGAGGTAATGGAGCCCTGATGTGAAAATGCATTATCTGGACTGCAGTTTCCAAAGACATAAATGGTTTTGTCTCAAACTATGACAGGAAGTTATCAGAAACAGTAAGGCACAACATGCAGAGTGATGAGCTCTGTGGGAGTGGGCAGATGGGTACCATTGCAGCATCACTCATGTATGGAAAACTTTTGAATGGCCACTATGGGCATGTCTTGATGTCCTTGTCTCCACAGCTTAGATGCTCCCCACTAGACCTCACATCTGAAAACAACTGTGCTGCGAATATTAAGGGTCCTACACAATCATTTGGAAGACATACTGAACGCACAGCAGTGCCCACTATTGTGCTGTTCTTCCATCCTTCTGTCATTGGTGTGGTACACTGATTAGGTTCCTTAGTTAACATATCTGTGTCTCAAGGGCAAGACAGTGATGTCCACTCCATTCAATACACTTCCTCATTTACTAGCTCCCCGTTTGTGCTCGTGTGTTCATCATGGATATTCTTATCAGGCTTTGGTATCCTTTGATGTTGACTTTACAGCAGTTTGGAAACTTCTTTGCTTCCTTCTAGGTGGCCTGGTACAATTTAAGTGAAATTGGTTTAGTTCAGCCAAGAACATTTGGTAGAAACCACTCATGTATCTGTTCTCAATTTCTAATTCAGTTTAAGTCTGTTTTAAATTGTTCTAATTTTTTCTGATTCAGTATTGATGGGTATCTACTAAAAAAATAAGCATTTATTTAGTTCAGTTCTGAAAGCCTGAAGGCATGTTGCTCGTTATCAGCGTATGACTGTTATATTTAAATTCTATTTGACTACTACAGTCACACTTCCTCCCACTGGTTAGCATTTGCACTCAGTGTCTCTGTTCCCTTCATTGTCAGTCTGTTTGTATCTTTGAATCACTCTGAGTCTCTCCTAGATAACAGGCAGGATAGTTGTGGTTTTATAAAATGCATTTCCTTCTTTTATTATTTTTAAGATTTTTATGTATGTTTCCCTACCTAGTCCCTATATGTACACCATACACACGCATGCTTTATGTCCACAAAGTCCAGAAGGTCCCTGGAACTCTAGAGATGGCCATGAATGGACCTGGTAAAACAAAGTCAGGTTCTGAGCAAGGGCAGCAAATGCTCTTAGCTATTAAGCCATCTTCTCCAGTCCCTACTCTATTGTTTTTTAAATAAAAGGTTTTTGCCTATTTACATTTAAAATAATTGAAAGACATAAATTGCTATTGTAATGGATGAAACTAAAAAAATCATACTGAGGTTATGGGATGCAGAGTGGACAAACTCCACCTGCTCTCTCATATTAGGTCCTAGCTTTGAATCTTTTGTATGTTGAAATCCAGAAATGGGCCACTGTGGGAATGGAGGGGGTTTCTGAGGCCAGGGGAGGTAAAATAAAAGCAGAGAGAGGCAGTACAGGGGGGCAGAGAGCTTCAAGCATAGAGATGTTTGCAGGGTGTGGAAATGAGGTATTGGCAGACTTAGCCAAATGAAGGGCACACAAAAGTTAGACAGAAGTCTATGGTGATCCAACTCAAGGAATACTCAAAGCAAATAGTAGGACACAAGTCACATGAAAGGAAAAGGAGAAAATACTAGAAGTAAAGGTTTAAGTGGAGAGCAGGTGGTTGGAGATAGATGGTACACAGTGGATTAGCTACAACTTAAAGGGTACATGGCGACACCTCATTGAAATCCATTAGTTTGTAGGCTAATTGTGTTTGTGTGTTAATGGAGTACCTGTGTGGGTACACAATACGGCTCTCTAGGACATGGGACATTAAATGAAATCTCAGTGCTAGGCATGGAATATAACCCTGAGTTATTGGTCACTGAAATCTAAGGTACCCTTAAACATAGGTTATTGCCAGGTCTACGTGGCCCACGATAATTAAATAATAAGACTCTAATAACAAAATTGCCATTACAAAATAGCATATATGAGATTTTGTAAAGAATGCTTCTATATCAATAAGTCATTTCATCTGTTTTTAGTAGTACTTGTGAAGAAATGTCTAAAAATGTTATTTTTCATGCTGCAAATGACAGGTACAGTTGGGCTACTTTAAGTAAGAACTTATTCGTAATCTTTAAGAGGAAGCCAGAATAAGATTCATAAGGGATGAGTCATTCTAGTGCTTTTTCAAGTGTATACTTATCACTCATCTGCATGGCCACTTATCTTTTTCCTATCCAGCAAAGGCTGCAGTTTTCTGCATAGTGACTTCAGATTTGTGAGTAGTATCATAATGGGCTCGCTGCATTGCTTCACGGCATGGTGTGTTCCTTTATCCCCAGCTTCCTTGGGCTTAGGTAAAATGTCTTAAGTAGAGCATCCCCTGAATTCCTATCTTCCAAGCTTACATTATGTCCTTTCCATTCAGAAGAGGAATTCTGGCAGGGTAGTAGCTGTGGTTGATATACCTAGTAAACAGAACTACCTAAGATAGTCATTCTGTGACTTCAGGACAGACCAGAAGACAAATATGGATGAGCAAGGCTGACAAAGGATTCTGGTTGTAACAGAACATAACATGTTCCAACACAGAGGAGGATTAATAAGATTTATAGTTATACAGCAAAAGAAAATCATAAATGAAAGCATTTGCACAGTACATTGGTGGGACTATAGGGAGTTAGTTTACAGCAAAACTCAGCTGTGAACACAAGATGTTTTTGATGGAGTTTTAGCTTCTAGGTTGCTAGAAGCTAGTGGTTTGCTATGAAGACATCCCAAAGCTTTACCTTAGAGGGAATAGGATGTTAGAATACATGTAGGGTTGGGGCATGAATGGTATAAGGGGTTTAGAGGTAGTTAAATGTAGTAATATGAGCACAGGGCCCTTTGCTCTGTCCTGCCCGGCTAGCTTATATCTGAAATAACCACACAAAGATCTGTATTAATTAAATTGCTGCCTGGCCCATTAGCTCTAGCCTTTTATTGGCTAACTCTCACATCTTGATTTAACCCATTTTTTATAATCTGTATGTCACCACAGGCCGTGGCTTACTGGGAAAGATTCAGCATATCTGACCTGGCAGCTTCACGGCGGGCGGCTCTCTGCCTGCCTTCTTCTTCCCAGAATTCTGTTCTGTCTACTCCACCCACCTAAGGGCTGCCCTATCAAAAGGCCCAGGCAGTTTTCTTTATTCAACCAATAAAAGCAACACATAGAAAGATGCAAATGAGAGCACCTTCCAGATTGTAATAGTTAATCTCAATTGTCAACTTGGTAAGACCTAGAATTACCTGAGAAACATACCTCTGGGCATTCCTATTAGGTATTGTTAATTGCAGCAACCGAGAAGACCTACCCACTGCAGATAGCACCATTTGCTAGGCTGAGATCTTAGACTACATAAAAAGGAGAATAAGCACAAACATTTATCACTGATCTATGTTTCTTGACAGTGGATAAAACATGACCAACTGTATCCATTCCTGCTGTGGCAACTTCCACACCGTGATAGACTACAGTCTTGATCTGCAAGCCCAACCAGCACGGAGGCCTGATCTCTCGGTCCCAGGAGAACCAGCGTTGGGGTGAGTTTCTGGCCTGCGGCACCAGCCGGGAACGGGGAGCTCGGGGGTTCCTTGGCCTCCTGTCCTTCTTGGGCTCTCTGCAGGGCCTCTATTCCCTGGGTACTGCCTCTTTCTTCCCGGCCCACCCAGCTTCCGTCCAGAGCCCTCCCCACTTCGGCCCCACCGCCCTCTCTCGGCGCGTGGAATTGGGCGCTGGGTCCCAGTCCTCGGGGCATCCGGGCTGGCTGCAGTTCCTTTGTTTCTGTGGCCTGCCTGCACCAAGCAGGGTAGGCGCTTTGTTTGCGAGCTGCCCAACCAGCACGGAGGCCTGATCTCTCGGCCCCAGGAGAACCAGCGTTGGGACGAGCCAGTGTTGGGCATGGAGACCTGATCCCTTGGTGCCAGGAGAGCCAACATTGGGGAGGCCGCGTTGGGTAGGCAAGGAGACCTGATCCGGTAAAAGAAGATCCATAAGGGAGCATTTGGAAGAAGAGATGGGCAGACGCCAAGGCAAGAATTCGCCCAACAAACTGAAAAGCAACATGAAGCCACCAGAAACCAGCGACCTCACAATGGAAGGACATGAACACCTTAATCAAGAAGGAGAAAAGATTGACTTCATGAAAGTGATTGACGCCCTTAAACAGCATGTAAAAAACGCCCTTATAGAAATGGATGAGAAATATAACAGAAAGTTTGAAGAATTGAATAAATCAGTGAATGATACCCTAGAAAACCAAGGAAAAACAATCAAACAGATAATGGAAACAGTTCAAGACTTGAAAACTGAAATGGAGGCAAAGAAGAAAACACAAACAGACGGCTGGCTGGACATGGAAAATCTAGGTAAACGAATAGAGACTACAGAAACAAGCATAACCAGCAGAATACAAGAGATAGAAGAAAGACTCTCAGATTCTGAAGATACCATAGAGAAAATAAACACTATGATCAAAGAAAACAGCAAGTCCAACAAACTCTCATCACAAAACATTCAGGAAATATGGGACACAATAAAAAGACCAAACCTAAGAATAATAGGAGTAGAAGAAGGAGAAGAAGTGCAGCTTAATGGTCCAGAAAATATATTTAATAAAATTATAGAAGAAAACTTTCCCAACCTAAAGAAAGATATACCTATGAAGGTGCAAGAAGCATACAGAACACCGAATAGGCTGGATCAAAAAAAAAAACCATCCCCTCGCCATATACTTATCAAAACACAAAGCATACAGAATAAGGAAAAAAATATTAAGAGCGGCAAAGGAAAAAGGCCAAATTACTTACAAAGGTAAACCTATCAGACTTACACCTGACTTTTCCATGGAAACCATGAAAGCCAGAAGGTCCTGGATAGATGTACTGCAGAAACTGAGAGACCATGGATGCAAGCCCAGATTACTATACCCAGCCAAACTTTCGTTCACTATAAATGGAGAAAATAAAATTTTCCAGGATAAAAACAAATTCAAACAACATGCAGCCACAAATCCAGCCTTACAGAAAGTAATAGAAGGAAAATCAATAACCAAGGAGTCCAACAATGACCACAATAACTCAGACATCTAGAGACCCTTCATCAACACAAACCAAAGAAGGGAAACACACAAACTCTACGACTAAAAAAAAAATGACCGGAGTTAACAACCACTGGTCATTAATATCACTTAATGTCAATGGACTCAACTCACCTATAAAAAGGCACAGGCTAAGAGAATGGATAAGAAAACAGGATCCAACATTCTGCTGTTTACAAGAAACACACCTCAACCACAAAGACAGGCACCTACTCAGAGTAAAGGGTTGGGAAAAGGCCTATCAAGCAAATGGACCTAAGAAACAAGCAGGTGTGGCCATACTAATCTCTAACAAAGTTGACTTCAAACTTAAATCAATCAGAAGAGATGGAGAGGGGCATTTTATATTCATAACAGGAACAGTTCATCAGGATGAAGTCTAAATCCTGAACATCTATGCCCCTAATATAAAAACACCCACATACATAAAAGAAACATTGCTAAAATTCAAGGCAGCCATCAAACCGCACACACTAATAGTAGGAGACTTCAACACTCCTCTCTCACCAATGGACAGGTCAATCAGACAGAAACCTAACAGAGAAATAAGAGAATTAAAGGAGGTAATTAAGCAAATGGACTTAACAGACATCTATAGAACATTCCACCCAAATAGGAAAGAATACACCTTCTTCTCTGCAGCTCATGGAACCTACTCGAAAATCGACCACATAGTCGGTAACAAAGCAAACATCCACAGTTACAAAAAAATATTACTAACCACCTGTGTCTTATCAGATCACCATGGATTAAAGTTAGAATTCAACAACAATGCTACCCCTGGAAAGCCTACAAAGTCATGGAAACTGAACAGCCAACTACTGAACCATACCTGGATTAAGGAAGAAATAAAGAAAGAAATTAAAGTCTTCCTGGAATTCAATGAAAATAAAGAAACAACATACTCAAACTTATGGGACACTATGAAAGCAGTCCTAAGAGGAAAGTTCATAGCACTAAGTGCCCACTTAAAGAAAACAGAGAAAGCTCACATTGGAGACTTAACAGCCCACCTGAAAGCTCTAGAAAAAAAAGAAGCAGACTCACCTAGGAGGAGTAGGAGACTGGAAATAATCAAACTGAGGGCTGAAATCAATAAAATAGAAACACAGAGAACAATCCAAAGAATCAATGAAACAAAAAGCTGGTTCCTGGAGAAAATCAACAAGATTGACAAACCCCTATCCAAACTAATCAAACGGCAGAGAGAGAATATGCAAATTAATAAGATCAGAAATGAAAAGGGGGACATAACCACAGACACAGAGGAAATTCAGAGAATCATTAGATCTTACTACAAAAGCCTATATGCCACAAAACTGGAAAATGTAAAGGAAATGGATACTTTCTTAGATAAATATCATTTACCAAAGTTAAATCAGGACCAGGTGAACAATCTAAATAGACCTGTTAGTCGCGAAGAATTAGAAGAGGTTATCAAAAACCTCCCTACCAAAAAAAGCCTAGGACCAGATGGTTTCAATGCGGAATTCTACCCGAACTTCCAAGAAGACCTAATACCTATACTCCTTAATGTATTTCACAATATAGAAACAGAAGAGGCACTGCCAAATTCCTTTTATGAAGCTACAGTTACTCTGATACCAAAACCGCACAAAGACTCAACCAAGAAAGAGAATTATAGACCAATCTCACTCATGAACATCGATGCAAAAATCCTCAACAAAATACTGGCAAACCGAATCCAAGAACACATTAGAAAAATTATCCATTATGATCAAGTAGGCTTCATCCCAGGGATGCAGGGTTGGTTCAACATACGAAAATCTATCAATGTAATCCAGCATATAAATAAACTGAAAGAAAAAGACCATATGATCATCTCATTAGATGCTAAAAAAGCATTTGACAAAATTCAACATCCCTTTATGATAAAAGTATTGGAGAGATTAGGGATACAAGGGTCATACCTAAATATAATAAAAGCTATATACAGCAAGCCGACAGCTAACATCAAATTAAATGGAGAGAAACTCAAAGCCATCCCATTAAACTCAGGAACACGACAAGGCTGTCCACTCTCGCCATACCTCTTCAATATAGTGCTTGAAGTTCTAGCAATAGCAATAAGACAACATAAGGGGATCAAGGGGATTCGAATTGGAAAGGAAGAAGTTAAACTTTCCTTATTTGCAGATGATATGATAGCGTACATAAGCGACCCCCAAAACTCCACCAAAGAACTTTTACAGCTGATAAACAGCTTTAGTAATGTGGCAGGATACAAGATCAACTCCAAAAAATCAGTCGCACTCTTATACACAAAGGATATGGAAGCAGAGAGGGAAATCAGAGAAGCTTCACCTTTCATGATAGCCACAAACAGCATAAAATATCTTGGGGTAACTCTAACCAAGGAAGTGAAAGATCTATTTGACAAGAACTTTAAGGCATTGAAGAAAGAAACTGAGAAAATGGAAGAACCTACCTTGCTCTTGGATTGGGAGGATCAACATAGTAAAAATGGCAATTCTACCAAAGGCAATTTAAAGATTCAATGCAATCCCCATTAAGGTCCCATCAAAATTCTTCACAGATCTTGAGAGGACAATAATCAACTTTATATGGAAAAACAAAAAACCCAGGATAGCCAAAACAATCCTATACAATAAAGGATTGTCTGGAGGCATTACCATCCCTGACTTCAAACTCTATTACAGAGCTACAGTGATGAAAACAGTGTGGTACTGGTATAAAAACAGAGAAGTCGACCAATGGAATCGTATAGAAGACCCGAATTTTAACCCACAAACCTATGAACACCTCATTTTTGATAAAGGAGGCAAAAGTATACAATGGAAGAAAGAAAACATCTTCAACAAATGGTGCTGGCATAACTGGACGTCAACCTGTAGAAGAATGAAAATAGACCCATATCTATCACCATGCACAAAACTCAAGTCCAAATGGATTAAAGACCTCAATATCAGTCAGAACACATTGAACCTGATAGAAGAGAAAGTGGGAAGCACCCTACATCAGATGGGCACAGGAGATCGCTTCCTATGTGTAACCCCAACAGCTCAGACATTAAGGGCAACATTGAATAAATGGGACCTACTAAAACTGAGAAGCTTCTGTAAAGCAAAGGACACTGTCACCAAGACAAAAAGGCAACCTACTGACTGGGAGAAGATCTTCACCAACCCCACAGCAGACAAAGGTCTGATCTCCAAAATATATAGAGAACTCAGGAAACTAGACTTTAAAATGCTAATTAACCCAATTAAAAAATGGGGCACTGATCTGAACAGAGAATTCTCAGCAGAGGAAGTTCAAATGGCCAAAAGACACTTAAGGTCATGCTCAACCTCCTTAGCGATCAGGGAAATGCAAATCAAAACAACTTTGAGATACCATCTTACACCTGTCAGAATGGCTAAAATCAAAAACTCCAATGATAGCCTTTGCTGGAGAGGCTGTGGAGGACGGGGTACCCTCATCCATTGCTGGTGGGAATGCAATCTTGTGCAACCACTTTGGAAATCAGTGTTTCGGTTTCTCAGGAAATTTGGGATCAACCTACCCCTGGACCCAGCAATACCACTCCTGGGAATATACCCAAGAGATGCCCTATCATATGACAAGAGCATTTGTTCAACTATGTTCATAGCAGTATTATTTGTAATAGCCAGAACCTGGAAACAACCTAGATGCCCTTCCATGGAAGAATGGATGAAGAAAGTGTGGAATATCTACACATTAGAGTACTATGCTGCGGTAAAAAACAATGACTTCTCGAATTTTGCATGCAAATGGATGGAAATAGAAAACACTATCCTGAGTGAGGTAACCCAGACCCAAAAAGATGAAAATAGGATGTACTCACTCATAATTGGTTTCTAGCCATAAATAAGGGACACGGAGCCTACAATTGGTGATCCTAAAGAAGCTAAGTAAGAAGGTGAACCAATGGAAAAACATATAGCTATCCTCTTGGCTATGGGAAGTAGACAAAGCTGCCGGAGAGAAAATTGAGATCTTGGGGGTGGGGTGGGATGGGGGTAAGGGGAGATGGGGAGAGAAAAGGGAGAAGGGGAGGAAGGGGGGAACTTGGAGAAAAAGGAGGATTGGGATAAAGGAAGGTTGGATAGGGGAGCACGGAAGCACAATTCTTAGTTAAGGGAGCCACCTTAGGGTTGGCAAGAGATTTGAACCTAGAGTGGCTCCCAGGTGCCCAAGCCGAGGTCCCCAGTTAATTCCTTGGGCAGCTGGGGATAGGCAACCTGAAATGACCCTAGCCTATAGCAATACTGACGAATATCTTGCATATCATCATAGAACCTTCATCTGGTGATGGATGGAGATAGAGACAGAGACCCACACTGGAGCACTGGACTGAGCTCCCAAGGTCCCAATGAGGAGCAGAAGGAGGGAGAACAAGAGCAAAGAAGTCGGGACCACGAGGGGTGCACCCACCCACTGAGACAGCGGAGCTGACGTATTGGGAGCTCACCAAGGCCAGCTGGACTGTGACTGAAAAAGCATGGGATAAAACTGGACTCTCTGAACATGGCGAACAATGAGAGCTGATGAGACGCCAAGGACAATGGCAAGGGGTTTTGATCCTACGTAATGTGCTGGCTTTGTGGGAGCCAAGCCAGTTTGGATGTTCACCTTCCTAGATATGGACGGAGGGGGGAGGACCTAGGACTTACCACAGGGCAGGGAACCCTGACAGCTCTTTGGACTGGAAAGGGAGGGGGAAAGGAGTGGGGGGAGGGGGAGAAGGGTGGGAGGAGGGGGAGGGAAATGGGAGGCTGGGAGGAGGTGGAAACTTGTTTTTTTTTTTTTCATTTTCTCAATAAAAAAAGATAAAAAAAATAAAAAAAGTAAAAATGAAAAATTTAATAAACAAATAACGAATATATATCTTTATTTTATACAAAGTCATATATAACAGTTTACACTGAAAGTAAAAGCTGCTCCATGTATCCATGATTGGCATGACTTTTTTTTATAGTCCTACACTGAAAAACGTTTCCATTTACTAATAAGGAATGCCAAGGGTATCCATCACCAGTTGAATAGCTTGCAATGAATCTGTGATTTCTTCCATATTATTACGCTTCAAAACCCTCTGTGAATTAACTCTGTTTAAGAAAAAAAAAACAGCATTAATGAAGTTTCTGTTAAAAAAGAGTTACCTTCAAGATATGGGAGAGCTTCTCATTATAGCTTACTACTATCTATATGCTGTTTCTAAAAACCGATGCTGGCCTCTCTGTGGCTTATGCTATTTGTCTCCACCAATGCCTTTTTTGTTCATCTACCAAACTCCCAAGGTGATATTCTTGTTGAAACTGGCTAAGTCTTTTCTGGTTTTGCTACCGTTCTTCGTAGCATCCGCACCCATAAATGATCAATATTATGCACCCTGCCACCCCTTGTACACTTTCTCACAGGCACAGACGAGGTTTTGTCTGCAGAGAAACTGCATGGCCACTGAACCTTAGTCTCAATTTAGACGTCCATTCTGCAAGCCCCACCTCTGATTTCCAGCACGCCACATGCCTTATTGAAGACTGTAAATAAAGTTTTCCACCTCACCAAGGTCTCCAATTCAACCTTCAGCATACACTACAGTTAATAAGGATATCAGCATAGGAATGTCAATAATCTTCTGTGAAAATGCTATCACCTTTTTTCCTCCCCTATAACATGAATCTGGAAAATTCAACCATGTTCCAAAACTGTATAAAAGTGTCTGCTTTCCATTCCTACACAGATGAATGCTGGTAATAAAACACTAGACGCTGGCTTGCATCTTGGTTCTAGCCCATGTTTTAAGAGGGGCCTCTGCTTTTATTTCCTAGCCCATTGCTTCTTTCACTCCACAATGATGACCACTTTGGTCCTTGCTTCTTTGAAGATGTCTCTACTCCCTCTCAGGCACTTCTGCATTTGAGGTTATAATCACATACATCAGTCACTGAGAAAATGGGGAAGAGGGGCCACATATCCTCTCAAAGAAATTCCTCCTATCTGCATTCCTATCTTACTGTTCTTTCCTATATAGTAACTAGAGAATCTGGACACCGATAAGAAGACCAAATGTGATGAAAGGGAACATGATTCTAACTCGGAGTCACTTTCATCTGGCCTTAATGCTACAAAGATCCTAAAATAAGAATACACTGGTTCCTATCGCCGCCTTGGCTCTCCTGCTCAGTCACAGAGCTGGCTCTCTAATGGCTGGTTGACATTTCGCTTCGAGAGCAATGGTTCTCAGGCTTGCCCCAAACAAATCCCATGGTTTGAATGCCTCCCATTCTGTCATATCTTCTTCAACTTTTACTTTAGTTTTCATTTTTCAGGAACTCAGTGTGAACACTATATACCAGCGATAATTAGTCTAACCCAGGTTTCTGGTAATTTGTTACAGCATTCCACAAAACCTAATACAAAGCTTTACAAAGATCTTACCTAGAGGAAGAAATTTGGAAAGTAATTATGGGTAATTATTTAAAGAGGGGGGGTTGTCATTTTGGCCAAAAGGGACTTTTGACAGTTGATACATAATGTATTTTTACTTTAATATAGAAAACAAGTGACATAATTATAACCAGCATCCTAGTATGCTTTTTTAGCTACTTAAAACAGGGTATGTTTTGAGTAACTAGGCAATGCCCAAAGCCATAGCAATGATGATTTATTATGTACTTAGATCTTCTCCACTCACCCAGTGTTTGCCTCCTGTTCAAAATGTAAACACCTATTAAATGAATCCATCACGCACGAATTGCAGACCGCATTTAACCACTTACCTTGAAACTATTCTGGTCTTTACAGATCTTTCTGGTATAAAACGAAAGGCTATACAGGGATTCTTCTTCTGTTTATCAAATAACCCTTCTGTATTCACTTTATGCTTAGGAACTGTACATTTGTAGAGGTGACAAATACGATCAATAACTTTTGTTCTACTTTGTACATCCTAGAAAAAAGAGAAAATTACAGTTGTTAAAAACTGGCAAGAATTAAATTTCTTTCTGCAGGAAATCATGAATGACCAATACTATGCTTTTTAGCTTTTAAGAAAGGAGCAATGCTCTCTAAATTCAGCAGGTAGATTGATTTAAATTATTAACTAATTTGCAAGTTAGTTATTAAAAAGACATGTACTCAAAAGGTTACACATGGAATACAGAAAGTAAAGACTTTAGTCAATCCACCCATCATGTCCAGACACCAAGACTTGTCCATTTTTCCAAAGAGAACCTCTTCCTGTCACTGACGAAATCCCAGATGATGTTGGCACATCTGTACTTGCCTCTTTCCTAAAGTTTCTTTATCCATCCATCCTCTCCCAAATTCATTCTTTAACAGAATGCATAAAGCTGAACGGGAGGGTGAGCATGGTAACACAGCCTGTCTACAGTCATTCTAGACCAGCTAAAGCTACACAGTAAGATTCTGTCTCAAAACAAAACAAAAACCAAACCGAAATTAAAACAAAACAACAACAAACCCTCACTGAAAATCCCCTCTGGCATAAAACCTTAAATTGTTTCCCAATCTACGCAAAAAAAAAAAAAAAAAAGCCACAATCTAGGTTACAAGCTCCAGTTACTCTGTGTTAACAGCTGTAGCTAGAGGCTCAGTGCCCTCAGCACTTGGTAATAGTAACAGTAGCAGGACAGGGTCAGCAGGACAGGGTAAGGATGATCACGGACAGGGTGAGGCCGGTCACACAGACCTGCCTTCTAACATGCAGGGGTGTGCTAGTCTCCCCAGGGAACTGCTTAGATGGATGCAATAAATTCTACTTTCAGAGTTAACTTTCCCCCTTTTACAGACTGTGCTTCAGGGCCATGTGCATGCCAGGCATGTGCTCTACTAATGAATAGTTTTCCAGTCCCAGAGTCAGGTTCTTTATCATTAGACAAATGTTCGTGTGAATTCATTTCTAGCATTGAACAAAGTAGGTTTGAATACATATAAAGCTCTACTTTAGTGTGGTAACTAAAGAAAACATACAAGCAAAGACATTAAAAATCCAGGAGAAAGATGAGGACTCACAGAAGCGCAATGCTCTGTCTTAAACAGCACAGCCAGTAAACAGCAAGTTCTTGTGAAAATGCTCGCACTCTTCTCGGCCACTCTGTCACCAGGCTTCTGCTGGTACACTTGCAAAAGCTGCAGCAGCGTGTCCACACAGTTCTTAACTTCATAAACTGCTGAGGTGGTCTTCTCATACTTAAATAGACCAGAAGGAAATGAAAACTTACAAGGAATACATGCCTTTACACCGTTTAACCACAAAATAAGGTCAGAGCCAAATCTTTGGAGCATCTGCAGCAAGTGATAAAGATCTTATGATGACATTTTATTACTGCTGATCCTGTGTGACAGACACATCCCGACCTTAATCGTTTTACCCCTTCCACTTTTACAGTTTTGAAGTGAACCAGAGCCTAAATTGAGAGAGAAAGAGAGAGAGAGAGAGAGAGAGAGAGAGAGAGAGAGAGAGAGAGAGAGAGAGAGAGAGAGAGAGGGAATCTTGAAGTAGATAAAAAGAAGGTTAGAGATTTAAAGATCATGGTAGTAAGACTCTCACAGTGACTTTCTGTGACTACAATAGGATAACCGTAGAGAAGACCTAGTGAACTATCTGGTTACTAGTTTCTTGAGAAGATGAAATTGCTATAAAATAAAATGATAATTATAATACTGGGTCTACTTGTTCAACAATGTCATTAGATTCACACTTCAATGTGCACCATCCTAAAATAACAAAGCATCACTAGGTAACACGGCGGTCTCTGGAGATGCCTCTGGTGTGATGACGGGTGGCCTGAGTAACACCAGGGCGGTCCTGGACTGTACTCATGTTACATGTGAACAGCATGAAGCACAGACACGCGACATACGCTGCAACAGCACAGAGATCTGGGACCAAAGTCCAGACTTTGGCATGGAGGCTGCTCTTTTCCATCACCTCTCGTCAGCGGGAGAGTGGTTCAGTAGGGAATCTCTTCTCATAATGCCTGGACTGTGTGTAACTTAGTACGTCCTATTGCTATATCTCCTTGGTAAAATGCTACAGAAACTACTAGAGACTTAGACAAAATTAAATAACTCAAGAAATTACCAGCACGTAGATAGAAATGGTAAACATGCTATGAGCAAAATTAATGAAATCATATAGAAAACAGCTTTTCCATATACAGCTATGTTAATAAATGTTTTTTTTTTCTCCCAGAAAAACTCTTGTGCATAATTGAATTCAAAAACAGAAGCCTGATCTAATAATGAGTAAACATAAAGTTTAACTTGCAGGGCCATACTTCTTTTTTTTTTTTTTGTTGTTATTTTGTTTTTTTGAGACAGGGTTTCTCTATGGCTTTGGAGCCTGTCCTGGAACTAGCTCTTGTAGACCAGGCTGGTCTCGAACTCACAGAGATCCACCTGCCTCTGCCTCCCGAGTGCTGGGATTAAAGGCATGTGCCACCACCGCCCGGCTAGGGCCATACTTCTTGACAATGGATATTTTACTATTAAAATGGAAAGCTACCTTTGCTACATTCAGCAACACTTGGACAGCATATCCAACAACTTCCATACAGGGAACACTTCGATTACAGCCCCGGATCACATCGAAGATCTTAGAAGCGGCTCCACTTTCGGCCATGCTCTCACAGCAAAGTGGAGAGAATCTGGTAACGACCTCTGAGGGGAAACAATGAATAAACAAGAAATTCACTGCAACATAACGGAGTTTTAGGAGACACTGTATTACTCCGCATTCCTAGGGAAAACGTAATCCTACTCTTCAGCATGGCATTGCGACAGGAAACTAACCCAGGTGCTTCAAGGCCTCCAGGATGGCAGACAAGTGCTTGTACGTCAGCAGGAAATGCAGCGCACGCTCAGTTCTTCTGTAGAGCTTGTTCTCCTCCTCAACGTTCTTACTGATGGCTCTAAGACTCCGTCGTATAGCTTTAATATCTGTCCGATCATTTTTCTTCCTCCAAGAATAGCCTCTCCACAAAGCCTTAACAAACAGGCATGACAGAGTCACTGAGGAATGACAGCCAGTAATGCATGGAACACATATATCAACTGAAGCTGTAACTCAGATTATAACCTTGGGCTAAAACTAAACTTGAATTTACCTGAATTCTAGTGGCGCTGCTATTGAATTTTTCCTGTCTTCTGCGCAGGAGAAAGTGGCGTACTGCCCTCTGTATCACTGATGCAGCCCTGTTCTGCTGGTCCTGACATTCTTGAACTTCACGGTCAGGTTTTAGGATCTGATGATGCTGTTCAACTAACCTCTTTTGTTGTAATCTTCTTCGAAACCATCTCTATTCAAAACATGGTTTTTCACTTTTATTTCAGAATATATGTGAATAAACATATACATACACATGTCCATGCATGTCCGTGCATGTCTGTGCATACATGTATGCACACATATATGTATATAAATTTATATGAAAAAATGAAAAGAATATTGATATACCTTTTGACCCTACTTTGTGGCATCATTTCCCTACTCCACTTGGAGCAAATCCTTCTAGTTCTTGTTGGATATATGTGGGCACAGATTACAATGTATATGAATCCTATCAAACTCTGCTGCATTTTGTAACTTGTTTTCTACCCAAATATTTTATATATAAATATATATCAGTATATACAAAAAGAAAATTTTCCCCTATAAATTACAATACAGATATCAAATAGAAAAATAGGCTAAGTGCTTTAAAATATTTTAAATAGTAAGAAATACTATATTTTAAATAGTAAGAAATATATACTATACTCATATATTTAAATCACTAATAAATTTGGGGAAAAAAACTAGAAAGGACAGTAAACAACTAAATCCAAACAAAGACATATTTCCATTCCCATTTATTTGATTGGCAATTTCCGAATGTCTTCTGAGGCCACTGTTGGACAAGGATATAGAGAAACAAGCATCTACAGAGTGAATGAGTACAATTACATCAGTGGATCAACACTGGCCCACAAAACATCGCCCAGTTTCTAGCCCTTAATGCATCCTGTGATCTAACGGTCTAATATTCTGTGACCTTACGTCAGTGCATCAAAAACTGAGGGCAGAGGACGAGCTAACCTGAATAGAGATGACTGAATTAACATGCGCCTTAGCGTTCCTCACAGCCACATGGGTCCTATAGGCTCGCTGGATCCTAAGGGCACACATGTGACAGTATGCGGCCGCTGTAAAGTGGAGAACTCGAATTCTGGCTTTCTCTTCTGAAACCTACAGCACAGAAAAATAGGCAAAATACATTAAAATAATTTGAAGCAGAAAATATATAAAAAGTATTTTTATCTCAGCATATAACATTATATAAACAAAATGTACTGGCTGTAACTAGTAATTATTTTCATTTAAATTCAAAGTAATTATAATTCTTTACTATGCTGCTTGTTTGCTCCTGGCTGCTTAGACCTGAAAGAATCACACAAATCCCACATCACTATACAATAGTTCTGATATAATAACTCATATAACAAGACACAAAAGCAGAATTTTGAGCCCTTTACTAAAGAAAAACAGCTTTTGGTTAACAAGCTTACTGGAAGACTGTTTTAAGGTAGATCTGTAGTACTCAGGGAGAGGCAGGTAAAAGGTTTGTAAAGATTACAGCATTGCAAGCAGAGCTGTTAAGATTCAGAGACGAGAAAGCCGACAAATTCCATCTTTCCAGCACTAGTTACTGCAGCATGAGGTCGGGGGGCTGGGGTCATGTAAAAGCTTTCTACTATGACATTTCACTTTAGATTTCTTTCTTTACCTTTTTTTTGGGGGGGGGTTATTGAGACAGGATTTCTCTGTAGCTTTGGAGCCTCTACTGGAACTCGCTCTGTAGACCAGGCTGGCCTTGAACTCACTGAGATGCGCCTGCCTCTCCCTCCTCAGTGCTGGGCTTGATTTTGGATTTCTAATTCTGATTTAATGAATGTAAGATTTCTCCCTTTAAAGTTCAAATCTAATTATCTTTTTCTATGCAGGAGTTCATATATCCTTAGCCCTAGTGACATGGCTTTCTTAAAGGAAAAGAATCCTTAGTGAGGATGTGGCTATCACAGGAACGGTTCTTAGAGTTGCTGGAGAGGCAAAAGGCTTGCTTGTGTGAAAATTAGCCTCCTCCTCACAAAGTCCACACTCTTGGCAGTTCTTTCGCTAAGTGTTATTGCATTAAAAATCAAAACAAAAGAAAACATTTTGTATCTTTGGTGTGACCATCTGTGCAAAGAAATCGGATAACAGGATCACAGAACAACAATAACCCTGTGACACCCAACCACCCTGTTAGATGGCTGTGCAAGCTGAATTGAGTTAATGATTGTATTAATTTGACAGTGTTCTGCAAAATCCAAAATTTGTCACTGTTTAACATCAAATACTTTTAATTTTACCCTACAATACTTACTCCTTTCCTTACTAACCAGCCACGTACCAATGCTTGTAAAATAACTAGACCTTTAAAATTTGATATATTCTATCCTTTCATACTTCCCTGTCACCCTGGCTCATACTTCACTCTATATGATCAAATCAATGGATCTCTGCTGTAGAAAGGATTGCTCTCCTTATATCCTCTAAAATGGGCTTGTATCAAACAAAAAGGTCGATGTCTTCATGAGGAAAGAGGCACAAGGAACGTTAATAGGTAGGAATAAGACTTTCAAGCTGTTAGTATCTTGGATTTCTCACTGTTAAGTGAGTTGCTATACTCAATATTCCTTACTTTTGTAGTTTGAGAATGCCCTATATCATTGACATGGGAAAGTGGCAAAAACATTACTTCTAAAACCATACAGATCTACAGCAAAAAGCAAGGTACAAGCTAGGGTCAATAGCTTTCTTGATTCTTTCCACTCTACGTGGGTGGAGGAAGAAAACATTATTACAGGACAAACACACTGGATAAGAGCACAAGCTAATGTGTGAAATGTGCAGTAGTCATCAGAAATTAACCACAGAAAGAGCAGTTTGTAGCTTGAAGAACTACAAGGCACACAGCAGAGATGGCTCAGTAGCTAAGAGCACTTGCTGCTCTTACACAGGGCCTGGATTTGACTCCCAGCACTGACGTGGTTGTTCACAACCTTCTACAACTCCAGTTTCAAGGGATCCAACATGTATCTGTGACTTATACGACTCCTGCATGCATGTGGTGCAAATATATACACCAGGCACACACATATACATAGAAATTTGGTAAATATTTTTAAAAAAGAACTCCATAGCATGTCAACTTAGATTACTTCCTTAGATTGCTCAATTATAAACGTCTTCAGAAACAAGTTTACATAATTAAAAGTGTATGATTAGAATCCACTTAAGCTAAGCTGGCTTTACAAATGTCCACACACCCACAAAACAAGTCGTTGGCAAGTTAGCACTCCAAACGGTTTCTAGACTTTCACATGGTCACAGCAACAGCAACTACCACCTAAGTTTCTTATTCAGTGTCTGCCTGGCATATTTTAAGTGCCGGTAGTCAGAGTAAAAACAATTGTTGCTATATAGCTAGAATGAATATTATATGAACAGAAATCATGTCTGAAAAATCTAACTTTGATACATAGAAATTTTTAAAAGGTATATTTAATAACAGGTCATGGCCATTACAGTTACTCTAACTTTAAAGAGATCAACTCTGGCTTATAAGAAGCATGTTATAAAATATTTGACTTATACTAGACAAAATATCCTTTTTTGCTTTTTCCAAACATAATTGACTTTCACTGTAATCACAAAAATTTTAAGTTTGAAAATATATTACATATATATACATAATATATACACACACATAACATCCTGGCAAAATCATACTGTTATAAGTAAATATAATTTTAATGGACTGAAACAGATGTGTACCAAACAAATGCACGGTTCAGCCTTTAACATCCTTCCTGCGTTATTTCCTGATGTGGGTCTAGGAAAATGGGTTGATTTTTATTTACACTTACTTTTAAAATCAACTTCTCACGAGCTACTCTTGCAGAGAGTGTAGCTCTCCACTTCCTCTGAATTATAATTGCTGATGCTCTCATCTTCAAGAACCTGAAAAGTAGATTAGAAAGTAACTTAAATCGGTTTAATCTGGTCAGCGTTGCCCCCACAATACTGAGGAGAAAGAAGATATAAGGAGAGCAATGATGCAAAATGCAGAAGTGCACCTCGCGCTTCAGATCCAGCAGTTCAGATTTCACACACAACGAGAGCCAGGTTCGCAACAACATACTTCTACTGCATAAAAATAAACTCTGAACAAAGAATTGTGTACATTTTTCAAAAGTCTTATTAGGAATTAGAAAAATTCCTGGATGAAGGAGGCGGTAACTGAAATAAAGTCCTGGAAGGAGAAAGGACCACTTACTGGGAAGGAAAGGTCAGTATCACACGAACGTGATACAGAACAAAAGAGCAATGACGAGCTTTTAACACCATGATCCTCAGAAAACAAGGCTGAGCTTCAGAGAAAACAGTTCCCCATTTTGGTACAGGAAACACAAGCATATACCTTAATACTGACAGTAAACATCACCTACATATTAGCCCATTTCTCTAACAGTATTGGTCAAGGAGTTCCTCAAATTCTGGCCGTCCCCTTTAGTGACTTTTAAGCAGTATCTGATGCAGTGGCTCATCAATTCTGGATATAGAAAAATTCTTACACTATGGCATAAAAAATAATAAAAGGATATCTAGTAAAATTTTATGAACATTTTTAAAATGAAATAGGAATAGGAGGACAGGCTAATAACCAGGCTACTCATCATTAAGGATAAAGTTGATGGAAAATAACACACCCAAAAACAAAAACAAAACCCGGACTGCTCAATCAGTAGAGTGTCTGCTGGATTCAGACCATGGGTGCCCAGGTAAAAGCCAGCCATAGCTGAGCAGTTGTAAGCCTAGCACTGCAGTATGGAGACAGGCAGGTCCTGAGCTTGCTGGGTACTCACTCTAGCCAACGGGTGAGTTCAGTCAAAGACCCTATCTGGAAAAATAAGCGGACAGAGATCACCTCTGTCTCTCCCTGTACTCATACATACATCACACACGCAAAAGTCAACAACTGTTGCTAGTGGCTAAATCAACAAAAAAGCAGACGTCAACACTAAGCCAGTTCATGCACTTTCAAATCTGTTGTCCTTATATTCATCCCTTTGGACTGAATTAATCACATAAATACTTTTTACTTAATTATACTATCCACGTTATACTTTATATAAAAAGATAAAAGGATATATTTTGTACAAACGCACTATTTTTAAGAGTTGATAAGATGAACATATCAACTACTTAAAAGAAATAAGCGGTATTACTTTACCTAGGATCCTACACACTTCCATAGAGTTGTAATACCTTACCTCATTCTCTCCAACTTGGCACAGAAGTAGCCTTGAATAATTTTAGCAGCTTTTAATAAAGCTATATATCTCTTGCGTGTTATCCAACACCTATACCAAGCTTGAATCCTACAGGCAGCTTCCACTTTGGATAAGTCTTTTCTAGCTTTATGCTTCCTCCATACAGCCTATATCAAGCATAAAAATATAATAAGGATACAGTAATGGTCTAAGCTTACAAACCAGAAAGATCTTATGCAGTTAATGTTATATTGACTGCATATATAAAACAATTAATATACAATTAATGGAAACAAAATGTTAATTGTAAAAATCAAGTTGGACTCCACCTCTTTACTAGACAGACACACACTGAACCTTCTGGCAGCAGTGGTTACTGCAACAGTGTATTGCAGTATACTCTTGATAATAAACACTGTGTGGCTGGCTGCCAGCCCACTTCAGTAGTCTACTCGGAAGTTTAAAATTGTAAGCTATGAACGATTTGTTTCAAACCAGATAAACACACACTATCCTCAATACACCCGGAAGAACAGAAATAAGATAAGCTCTACTTTCTGGAGAGAAAGCACAGCAGCTCCCGCTCCACATTCATCCTGCAGCAGAATTTTGAAAGCATAGTCAGATTTTCTCATTTCAGCAACACTAACATAATAATTCTTATGACTTACTCAATTAAAAATTCCAAAATGATTAATCTTTATAGCAACAAAATATAGAAATCATGGACCAGAGAAGTTAAATAACTGTTGATCTACAATTCAAATGGTACAAGGACTATTATAGCTAATATTTATAAATATCTTGTTAAATGAAATATCTCCCAAGCCTACTTACATAAAATAAAATTCAGTTGACTTTTCGTGAGACTAGTTTGGCTCTCTGTCATGTAGCTGATGCGACCCTTAATTGGAAACTAAAGCCTACTGATTCACAGCATCTGGAATTTGAGCACACTTCCTGTTCTCCCCCAATCCTTGGCTTCTTGATACCAAGTTCTTAGCTGACTTATTTCTTAGGCTCATGTAGACTTGGCTCAATACTCTTATGCGCTCCAGATCGAAGCCTTAGGCTCTCTTCTTCCTAGACATTCTTCCACAGGTTCAATGATCAGGATGTGATAAAAATGTACAAATCAAAGTAAAACACCCACCACTCTTCTGACCCCCAGAAACACTGAGCTGCCTTAGTAAACATCCTGCTGGGATACCTGTGTGCTCCACACTGAGCTCCTCAGCATCTGATTCCTGTAGCCATGAAGGTTATGTCTGCAGAACTGCTAGCATTTTGTTTCCGTTCAAAACTGATCTATAATAATGTCATACCACCACTATATGTGTGTGTTTCTTTGCTCAATAAACAGCCTTAGCACATGCATTTGGCGGAGAGACTCTAGTGTGGTAGGCAGGTGCTTCAGTGACACATTACTTACCTGGTAGTCTCTTTCAGATTCCATTTGCCTCCTTGCTCTAAAGGCTCTGAAATGCTTCTGTATAACCACGGCAGCCTCATGCTGCTGCTGAGTTTGTTTTGTGGTGTTCAAATCCAGAAAATGCATCTGAGTAAGAGTTGTTTCTTCCTTATTGGCACTGAGCAGAAGAGCTTGCTTTCTCTTTTTATTTGCTCTATATTTTTCTTGTATTACTTTTGCCGCCCACCGAAGCTGCTGGTACAAACGGTGCTTCCTATACATCCTATATGTGCTTTGTATTATGACAGCAGCATTATGCTTTTCTTTTAAAAGCTGGCTCACTTTCAGTCCTTTATGTGCAGCTTGAATGGCCACAGCAGAATCCCACTGTCCGATTGGTCTGGTAAGTTCTTCTCTTTGTAGTTTCAAAGCTCTGTATCTTCGATAATGCTGCTGGATTATGATCGAGGCACGCTTCCAAGTGTGAAACCTAACATATGTTCTGTGCATTCTAAAAGTAGCCTGGATCAGAACTGCAGCCCTGCGCATTTCTTGTAACTTCCTTTTGACCACCAGTCTTCGATAAGATGACTGTATTGTAATGGCTGCCTTCCGTAAATGCAAGAATTGGTGCAACTTACGCTTGGTGCAAACGGTGGCTCGATATTTCCTCTGAACAAATATAGCAGCATTTCTGAGAGCAACGAATCTCCTCCTTACTACTAGGGCTCTAAATTTACTCTGAATAAGGACTGCAGAAGAATGCATAGTCTTCAACTGACTTCTGGTTTTCATTCCCCTAAAGGCAGCCTGTAGAATCACAGCAGCATGTCTCTGTCGGACGAAAAGCTGCCTCTGCAGTTTTGCAGCTCTGTGTGCTTGGTATTGCTTCTGGATCACAGCTGCGGCCTGTTTCAAACACTGGTACCTCACGCAGGCTCTGTGCATCCTGAAGGTGGCCTGGATCACAGTAGCAGCCCTGTGCATCTTTTGCAACCTTTTCCTTACCACCCATCCTCTGTATGATGACTGGATCTTAATAACTGCCTTTTCCCACAGAAGTTGTTGCTGATACTTGCTGTGAAGATTTGCACGGTATTGTCTCTGAATCCAAATAACAGTTTTCCTGAGAGAGAGGAACTTCCTTCTCACCAGTAGCGTTCTATATCTCCTCTGAATGAGAGTGGCAGCTGAATGCATAGCTTTTAGATGTCTCCTTGCTTTCTGTCCCCTAAAGGCAGCCTGAATGACTATTGCAGAATGTCTCAGTCTGTGGTACCTCTGAGACTGAATGTTTCTTTCTTTCGCTGCTCGGAATCTCTGCTGCATCATTTTCACGACCTTTCGTAACCGGTGGAAATACGTTTGCTGTCTGTATCTTCGAAAGTGCGACTGAATGAGTGTTGCCGCAGCCCGCATCCTCCTTACAGTCCGCCTCACTCTTGCTCCTCTGACAGCTGCCTGAAGAGCTCGAATGGCCTGCAGAGTTGTCAGGAACTTCTCACGCTGAATTTTCCCGAGACAATACGCTCTGTATCTCTGCTGAATCACAACAGCTGCTGCTCTCATCCTCTGGTACCTTACTCTCGACTGATGCATCTTAAACATGGCTTTAATAAGCGTGGCTGCCACGTGCATGTGATGAATGTGCCTTCTCACTCTCACTCCTCTGTAAAGAGCTTGAACTTTAAGTGCTGTTTTCTTTAAGTTAAGATACTGCTGGTGTTGCTGGGCTGTAATTTTACTGCTCCGATACCACCTCTGAATTACAACAGCTGAAGTTCTATAGCGCATGTACTTCTTTCGGCTTCTGTAAGCTCTAAACTTAGACTGTAGAGTTACTGCTGCCTTGTTGCATTTTTTTATTTCTCTTCTCACCTTCATACCACGGTAAGAGGACTGTAAAATTATCACAGCTGCTTTCATTTCTAAATATAAGCAGCGCTGTTCTCTTCCAACTCTGTAAGCCCTGTACCACACCTGAATCTGAAGAGCAGCTGCTTTCATGGTCTTCCACTTCTTCCGCTGGACATGCATTCTATAATAGGACTGTATGAGGGCAGCGCATCTGTGCTGCCGCTCAATCTGTCTTCTCAGCATCTTACCTTTCCAGGCAGCCTGAAACACCACGACTGCGCGGCGGAGTTCAGCGAACTCCGAGCGCTGCCTCTTTCCTGCAGCCCATGCCCTAACACGCTGTTGGAGGACTACTGCCGCTGTTCTCTGTAGTTTAAACTGTTTCTGGGCCAAGACCATTCTAAAAGTGGACTGGATCTTCACTGCGGCCTCACGTTCCCTCCTGAGCTGCTGCCGGACTCTCCAGCCACGGTAGGCAGACTGGAGGGAGACCACAGCCACTCTTGTCTTGAGAAATTGGGTTCTCACGTCACAAGCGATCTTGTGTGCCCTGTACCGTCTCTGAATTGTCACAGCAGACTGAAGCACAGTTTGGAACTTCCTCCTCTGACTGTAGCCCCTAAAAACCCTCTGAATTGTAAGGGCAGCTGTAGACTGCTGCTTGATTATCTGGCGGACTTTGTGGCCTCTGAAAGCTGCCTGCAGACAAATAGCTGCTCCTCTGACCTGCAAGAATTTCTCCCTTTGTCTGACTTGGGCTTTGTAGGCACGGTAGAAATTCTGGATGACAACAGCGGCCTTGCACATCTTCAGGTACCACTGCCTCATTCTCCTCATTCTGAAGTAAGACTGGAGAGAAATGGCCGCTCTGTTTTGCAGCCTCATCTGCTTTCGGAGCAGGTGGCCTCTAAAATGCGCCTGCAGTTTGATACAGGACACACGCATCTGTGCGTATTCTCTTCTCTTCTGCACAGCCATCTTTTGGGAACGGTACCACCGCTGGATAAACAGTGCAGCTGCTCTTAAATGTAAATACCGCTTACGTGTTTGTTTCATTCTGACAACTGACTGCAGCTTTATTGCAGCCTTTCTGGAGTTCTGAAAGTTCTTTCTTGATACGTAAGCCCGGTAATATGACTGAATCTTTATAACAGATGCTAAAGTCTGCCTGAACGTTTCCCTGGCTCGCATCCCTCTGTAGGCCGACTGCAGGACGATGACTGAAGACCGTGTCTTCTGATAAGATGCTAGAGCCTTTCTGGCTGAAACGGAAGCTCGGAAATGAGTCTGAATTACAATAGCTGCTCTCTTTATCTTCTTGTATTTCTGTAATTGCTGATGTTTTCTTATGTGTGCTTGCAATCTGATAACAATCTTTTTAAGGTTTAAAAATCGACATCTTTCCTGTCTCATTCTCCAATAGGACTGAAGAACACAGGCGGCTCGAATTTGCCTGTGTAAATGGCGAGCCTTCATCCTCCGGAAGGCAGCCTGCAGTCGGAGGGCAGCGGCTCGCTTCTGCAGATAGTCAGAGCGTGCCATCTTCGCCTTCTGATAGGCCCTGAAGTGCATCTGGAGAGTCAGGACAGCGTCTTTCCTTCTCTTATGTGACTTTTGGGCTTGAAAGCACCGAAATCTCCTCTGGATGACTACAACACAGGATCTAATACGAATATACTTCTGCATTTCCCGGTGCCTTCTATACCACGACTGTATCACAACAGCGGCTCTTTCTCTCGCTTGTTTCCTGAAATGCCATTCTCTGAAAGCTCGCTGCAGGGTCACCGCAGCTTTAGTCTGTAACTGCAGCTTGCGCCGCTTCCACTTTCTGAACGTAAACTGGATGACAAGACAGGAGGATTTTAGCATTTTGAATCTTTGCTGATCTTGTTTTCTTCTTAAACAGGCACGCCAACGCCTCTGGATAGTAACTGTGGCCCAACGATAGCGTTTGTAAGATGTAAGAGCAATTTTCATTCTTATCCTAGACTGAAGGATGACTGAATAGTATTTCAACTTCAAAAACTGTTTTCTGGTGGAGTATCTTCTCCAATAAGCCTGAGAAAGGTAAGAAGAGAAAAGAAGTAAAATATATGTAGCCTTCTGAACTTACCATGCGAAAATGCTCATTTTTCTAGCATTCTGATTTAAAATAACCATGCTAAATGCTGAAAAGATGGCTCGAACACCAACGTCCATACAACCCAAGTTGGGATCCGGCACCCATGGCAGGCAGCTCACAATTTTCCAAATGTTACAATGTCCCAAAAGGAAAGAAAAAAAAAAAGAAAATGTGCTTAATGGCTACAGTTTTTTTTCTCATTTCTTGAGAAAATGCTCTAGACATTAAAGCCAGTAACTTTAGGCTGACGAGTAGTCATTGTAGGAGGCGGTCCAGAAATGCAAGGTACACTGGTTGCTGTGAAAATGCAAAGACCATGCTACTTTATAAAAATCTTGTCCATACGCAGAGCTTTGGCAATGCTAGGGACCTGGAACAAATTCTCTGTGTATGAGACATACAGATGACTGTATATAAAGTGAAAGAAGTAAATGGCTACAGATTTACTGGCCACTACGGTCCTTTGTGAGGCCCCACGCTTAGTGAAGGCACACCCTACAGAAATGCTCTTTCTGTTGACTCCTCTGCTGTAAGCGTTATTGTCTTGTATCATGTGGGCTTCGCCTTTCAAGACAAGACAGTCTGTGTACTACCTTGTTTCTCTTGATAAGAATGTGTGATTATCATATCTATTTAGGGGCACTCTAGCTTATTTGTGGAAAATGACTTTAAAAGTTACTAGCTATGGGGCTGAGAGGTGGCTCAGAGGTTAAGAGCTCTGACTGCTCTTCCAGAGGTCCTGAGTTCAATTCCCCGCAACCACATGGTGGCTCACAACCATCTATAATGAGATCTGGTGCCCTCTTCTGGCCTGCAAGGATACATGCAGGCAGATGCTGTGTACGCACATAATTAATAAATAAATCTTTTTTAAAAAGTTACTAGCTATTCAGAAAGCAAAATAAAGCAGCCACACTGCTCAGAGTTGCAAATATCAAGCTTTTAATCGACATCCCTGACAGATATTTGTTGGTAAATTCCTCAGACAAAAGAGACTGAGGAGTGTGGACAGCTAGCTGAGTAGCAGCTTTGACATCACTGTTAGAATCTGTCCTTAAAATGCTAGCGGATATTATATTAAGAAAGGTTAAGTTAATGTCCTGTCCTAGGAGCCATGCTTATTAGCACAACGGAAATCTCATCAACATGTGTGTGTCAACTAAAAATAGCTTATACTCCCAAACCTCAGGATCCTGCAGAGAACAGACATACAGGCCAAAAACAGGACAGGGGAAACAGAAACCTGTGAGCCTGTTGCCAGCAGATTGTGAACCGTGAGGGTGAAGCATACACTGAAGAAAAGACTTTAGCGAATGGTGCTGGGGGAACTGGAAATCTACAAGCAGAGAAGCAAATCGAGACCTTTGCCTCTCATCTCATATGAAACAATTCGAATAAGCAAAGCCCTGAGTAAGATCTGACTGACGCTGCTCAAGGAGGGAGACTTGCCCGGTGGGATCACATCAACCGAACGAGCTTCTTCACAGCAAAGGACAGAAACTGAGAGAAGAGTGCAGAACTGATCAGGAAGTAATATCTAGACTAAAAACCCAAACTCCAGGTTGTCCAATCAAGAAGTGCACAAACAAATAAACTAAACAGGTGTTCTCAAAAGAAAACAAATGACCAATAAATACATGAAAGCAACTTTAACAACATTCTGGATCGTGAGGAAAATGGAAAGTTTTAAATGTGTGTGAGATTTAGAATACTCAAGTTAGTTAGCTAAAGGACAATGAAACACTGGGAGAGAAGATGAGAACAATATAGTCCATGTACTAGTAGACAGAGACTGCTGTCCCAGATTACTATAACTATAGCCAGCAAAACTGTCATGATTGAAGAAACAAAACAAAACAAAAAAAAAATAGAAGCTGAAAGAATTTAGGACCACTAAATCACTACTACACAAGATACCTACAGGACAAGGTAATCCAGCACAGGGAACAGGTTCCCAAAAGCCTAGCCTTGATGCAATGGGAGGAGTTTGGTCCTGCCTCAACTTGATAGGCCATGCTTTGTTCTAGCTCATGGGAGGCCTGCCCCTTTCTGAGTGAAGACAGAGGAGGAGTGGATGCGCAGGACACACACACACACATACACACAAACACACACACACGGGACAGGGACCCGGGGGACAGGACTATTTAGTATGTAAAATAAATGAAAAAAAATGTGATTTAAAGAAAAGATACAGGAATTCTTCAGATAGGAGAGAAAGATCAATTTATCTAGGAAGTTGTAGGATAGAATACACCATGCTAGCACATACGATAAGCAAATGAGAAATAGGAATAGACCAAACACTAGAAAGCCATTTAACTGACAGAAATTAACACAGTTAATTAACCATTAATAACTCTGAAAGTTAATGGTCTTAATTCCCCTGTCAAAAACTGAAAATTAAGAGGCTGGATTGATCCCCTTCCTTCCTCTAAAACATAGCACCTCACCACTAAAGACTGATACTATCTTTGGGCAAAAGGATGAGCAAAGTAATTTTAAGGAAATGAAAGCAGTAAACAAGCAGGCTTCTCTCCATTCTCTGACAAGGTAGTCTTCCAAAGGATGAGATAATTCTAAACTTACAGTCAGCAAGTGCAGCTGCACTAATTTCTCAGAACAAACTCCGCTGGATATCAACATAAATTAATCCCAACACAGAAATAGTGAATGTCTTCAATATCACATCTTACCAAAAGACAGGTCATTCTGATAATATATCTACCAATGGACATACCATAAAGAGAGCATTCTAAACCAAGCATGCAGAGCCCATATTCTTCTCAACAGTCCATGGAGCTTTCTTGAAAATACATCATATACTAAAACACAAATACAGTAAAACTGAAATAATTTCTTATATTCTATGTCTCCAGTATTGAACAAAGCAAGAAATCAAAAGCAAGAGAAACAGAATATATACAAACTCCTGGGGACTGAACACACTGACACATGAAGAATGGGTACTATATACCTGTTTAGGTATTTCTTCCAAACCAAAACATCCTATCAGGAAGGAAGGTTGATTAAGACTCAGGAAGTAAACAAAACTAACAAGTTTCAGGAAGCTCCTGAAATTTACCAGCTCACAAGGCCCCTTCTGAGGTTATATAAGGAGCAATTGAATTACCCATAAGCCTCCTATAAACTCAATGGTTCTTTAAACTAGACTAGGCTGGAATAGTTTTGGTCTGCTGTCAGTGCACTAGCGGGGATGAGTAGACATTAGTTAGGAACAGTCACACAACAATCAGACCTCAAAAGAATTAAGGAAGTTGGGAGGTATGGGGGGCACCCTGAGGAGGTGTGAGAGGGAAGTACTGATGAGAGAAAATAATTACAAACAGACCTGTTTCCCAATAACCTGGAAAAACATGAACATCTAGACTCAATGAAAATTAAAATATCAGAAAAACAATTTAACCAGATCTATAACAAGCAACAAGATCGAATCAGTATTTGAAAGCAAGTTTAGGGCTAGAGAGAAAGCTCAGCAGTTAAGAGCACTTGTTTCTGGTACAGAGGACCTGGTTTTGGTCTCCAGCACCCACATGGTGACTCACAACTGTCCATAGTTCAGTTCTAAGGGATCTGATGTCCTCTTCCAGCCTCTAGGCACACACATGGCATAGAAACATACATGAAAGCATATACTTTTACACATAAAATAAATTTTTTTTTAAAAAAGATTTTTTTTTTTTTTTTTTTTGTTTTTCGAGACAGGGTTGGATCTTTTAAGTAAAAACAATCCAAGTTCAGAGGGGTTCACTGTGTGATGTGACCAGAACGTTAAAGACTCAACAGGAATGTTCAAGTATTCCATAAAACAGAGAGGACACTGCCAAGTTCCTTCTGCCTATGATTCTTGATCACAAGCCAAATAAACCCACATTGAGAGCAATGTATTTATAGGCCAGTCTTCTCAATGAACAGAGACTAAAATTCTCAATGACACGCTTGTAAGCACAATTCAAGAACACATCAAAAAGGAATCTTTCTGTTTTGTGACTTGTCATTTACTGTCCTATCTAAGGATTCTACATGCTCTATGATTTCCTATTTAAAATTTGGACCCATGATAAAATATGTTTGCTTTGCAAAGTATCTGCAAGAAAATAAAGACAAGCTAACAATAGGAAGAAATTATCAGCCAGTCACTGACAAAGCCTTGAAGTTCTAGCTACTAGCTGTCCTGAAATCAAGTGAAGCTATAGAGCAAGTCTAAATAGACAAAAGGGATCAACGAAACAGAAAAAAAAAATACTAGAGAAAAAACACATTAAGAATAGCTCAATCCTAACTGCCACAGAAAAATGCAAAACAATACAAAGGTCACTGGAGCCAGGGAGAACAGTGGCCATTTCAGCAGAAACTTCAGCCAACACTGCATGGAAGGAAGAACATGGAGAGCACTGGACAGAAACTTGTAGAGAGGGACTCAAGGTAAAAACATTCCTCAACCAATGTACAAGCAAAACATGCAAATCATAAAAGAAAATAAAAAGCCTTCCATCAGGGGGGAAAATGAAACAAACTCAAGGTCAGGGAGAACAGTTGCAAAACATAGAGCCAGTAATGTTCTTAAGGCTGGACTATACAGAAACCTCCAAGTCTGCACGAGACGAACTGAAAAACTATGAGACTAGAAAGAACACTACATAAAAGTGCAAAAATAGATGCTCATCATATTAATTATCAATAAAATTAAAACTGTTCTGTATGCTAATACAATCAAAGTTACTAAGAAATTTTCCAAATATTTACATTAGTGTGAAATTACATGTTGTGTTAAGCTTCACAGCACTTCAGCAAGTCTCTGACAATATCTCTTAAAATGCAACAAGCTCCCCATACCCCAACCCCTGCCCCCCCCCAAAAAAAACACCTCCACAGTTGTACTTCCAGGTATTCACTGAGCAGGACGAAGACGTGTCCACACTAAGAGGCACAATCAACAGCCTTTGACTTATGTTAGTTCAGATCTGGAATATCAAATGTCCAACTGCAACAGACTGAAAACCAGGACACAGCACACCCAACATGGAAAATTCTCACAAATGCAATAGTAGTAAGTGAGATAATTTACATACATTTGAGTTTTTAAAAAGACACAACTAATTTATATTGTTTTAAAAAGATGCATATGAGAAAGGTGTGGTTAGTATAACAGTTAATGGTCAGCTGGGGCTGGGGTAGAGAAGCTTGCTGGCTGTGAAGGAGCTTATAAGAAGCTGTCCGTATTCTAACTCTTGGTAAAGGAGGCAATAACATGGGTATTACTTTGTGAGAAACCAGGGTCCATAATGTTATTCCGTGCAACCTTCCGTGTATTTCATTTTTAAAAAGATTCAAAAAAGACAATTTATTAAACTCATTTAGCATTTTGAGTAGACAGGAATAAAGTTTTTAAATTTCTAAAAGAGATAACATTTGTAGGTTAAACTTCGATAGCATTTATAAAGGGATGAAGGTAATAGCATACCTCACTAATGTTAGAACTCATTATAAAAATTAATGGATATCCATGTATGGAACATTTTTGTCGTTAAGTTCCAGGACAGGAACCAAAAGCTATAGAGAAACCCTGTCTCGAAGAAAAAAAAAGATAAGAAAAGAAAAATAATATAGGCATTCTATTAACCAGTTGTAGCCCTGCAGAGGAAAATGTGTACTTTTCTCAGAAAAGAGAAGCTTCCAGGGTGCAAAGGAAAGGAAAGCAGGTTAGCCTGGCATGCTGGCGCATCCCACGGAGTCACAGATTACAGGCTCTGATAGAAAACCAGGACAGCCAGGGAGGGGCACAGAGATTTAACTGTGTCAGCCGGATACAGCAGCTTTCAGCAGACAGCAAGGTGTCAAGTGCTTAGTTAATTGTGCAGTCAGCCCCTACATCCTCCAGTTTCACATTCTTGAACTCAAACTAACGGCAGATGCAAAGTACCCGAGGAAAAGAGCAAGTATCTGGGCCCAATGTGCAGAAATTTTCCTTGTCTCTGTTCCCTGAGCAATCCACACAACTGCGATCCACACAGCATTTGGATAGTACTAGGGCCTATAAAAAAGCTTTGGATGGTTTGAACTCTATGGAAGGAAGCGCAGAAGTTACATGAAAATATCTCCAGATGTGGGTATCTGCATAGGGTTCCAGGACCAATCCCACCCCGACACACCAAGGGACAGCAGTATTTGAAAATGAATCTCGAGAGATGGTCACTGACTGAAAATTCTGTCACATATTTCCTTCAAATCTTAAAAAGAAACATGAAGATGTTTTCAGTTTAAACATAATTCCAGAATATCATACCTGAATAAGTGATGCCGATTTACTCTGAAGTTTGGCCAGTTTTTCATGTTTTAGCATTAGCAACTTTCTTTGTGCTGAGATTCTTCGCCAACATTTCTGAATGACCAGAGCTGCATTGGCCTTTTTCCGCAATCGTCGTCTGGTCAGAAAATTGAGAACAACTGACTGAATAATTCTAGCAGCTTTATCTCTTTCCTTTAATGAAAAAAATAATAAATTCGAGTTAACCATTACTTTAAGAATTAATTCTTTCTAAACTAATAAATTTCTACACATTAATCATATTGGTAATTTATTCTGGAAAAACCCTTCCTCACTCTAGGCTTCCTATGTTCATCCTGGGGGTACAGATGCTTCTGGAGCATGTTGAAAAGACAAGTATTTGGGAGAAACAAAGATTCCTAAGGATTAAGCTAATATAAAGTTCACAGACATGTTTGATCTATCACAAATCATTTGCAGAGAACAAGACAAACTGTAATATAATTGTTCTGATGTGGATTCCATGAACTCAAAGGAAAAGAGCTGCATGCAGGAAACAGAAACTGCTTTTCAGCATAAGGCAGTATTTGCTTTGTTACAACTTGAAAAAGCAATACACAAAAGAGGAGAGACAATATAACTCTCCCTTCATTACCAAACCCGTGGGCATTAAGCCAAGGCTCAGGCGGAAGAGGGGACATGGTATGCCCTGTGAGAACGAGTGCCGAGAGGGGCAGCGACACGTGCGACTCATCCTGGGAACAGAAGCCAGCACGCCCCCCATCTCCACTTGTATTACTTCTGAAAGTCACTACTACGACCACCAAGAAGTTCCTATCTAACACTTGATAATGATCACTTAAACGCCTTAGGACAATGGACAGAAGCAGCTCTATAACCTGGGCTCAAGGAGGCACAAAGTCAAATGGCTTGCCCGTCTATAGATAGCCAGGATCTGACCACGCTGTCTGCTTGAAAGCCTGTGTCTTTAATCGCTGTACACTTTACCCAACTTAAGTTAGAAACTAGAATGTGAGAACTGTTTCTGGTGGAAAGAAACAACATAAAGCATGACTGACGCCCTTTATGTTACTGTCCAGAGTATCCCACATGAAATGGTGGGCCCCACAGAGGCTAGCTATACATGCCAATCACTAGTCAATAACCATCAGTGAGTGCTGTCCGCATGGAAGCTGCCAGTGTGGGAACACACTATGCAACAGATAAAATTGTTAAACATTCTAAAATATGAAAAGAGCAACCAATAGATTAACACAAAAACAGGAAAGGTCATGGACTAGACCCCAGCACTGAGGCAAAAGTTATCAACTAGACAATTGTGAACTTGGGACAGAGGAATGAAGCCTACTAAAGTGATCAGACCATCTCACTGTATTTCAGTGCCTCTGCTAAGCACTTACCTGCAAATAAATTCAGCTAGAAGCACACTGCTATACTATTGGTAATTTAAAACAGATTTTTGACATGATACAGCTCAGAAATATAGAATGTTTGCATTAAGATTATAAACACCAAGGGCAACTTGGATGAACGAGACTAAAGTGAAATGAAAATTAACTCAAATGCAAGATCAATTTACTTCAAGCAATTAAAACCCACAACTTTATCTGTCATTAGATAAGCTGATGACAGAGGAAGGAAAACACTACAAGAATTGGCTAGAAAACTCCCCTCAGTTGAGGGCTACCGTGTCCACATCTGCAATTACTGACCCTTCTCTAAAGCACAGTATCATTTTTAATGCCATTCCTGCTGCTGTTTCAGCATCCAGCTACCAGTTTCTTTCACTTCCCCATATGAGGACCAAATACTATGATTTCATTTAACTTAAGAGTTTGTGTCTACTTATAGAGAGAAAAAAAACAAGAGGCTGAACTTCTCAGGGGACTCAGGAAACACTGTCTACCTGCCAGTTTGTTGGCACACAGACTGAGTGACTCTACTATCAATAGAGGCTTTCTACTAATTATAAGAACACAAATGCAAACTCTGAATACTGAAAAGGTATCTCAGGATAATCCTTACCAGCCTAGCAGTTCAGGAAATGCCTATGAGGACCTAGAGAAGATGCTACACAATGCTCCCAACAGAGAGCTACAGATGGATGTCACCACCACTGTAATGTTGGTATTCAGGCAGTATTTTAGCCTGCCCCTTGGGGATCCGGGCGGATGCACTCAGGCAGTACCTGGCCAGCCCAGGGTTCTCTGGTTGCTACTTCACTAAGTAGTCTGTGCATGTGCCCTTCATCCCCCTTTAGGAGACAAGCTCCACCTGATCCGTCATCTTTCAAGTTGCTCCTCTGAAGAAGCAGGCAAGCTTTTGTGCTTCTTCTCCCACCCCTTCCCATTCCCCGCCCCTAATACTATGCAAGCACTGTCGCATGATGGCGTCTCTCTCTTCCCCCATCCACAAGTATAACAATCATCTTGTAAGAGAATACAACCAGCAGGAGAAAGCAAGTAAGAAGTGATCAGATTAACTAATAAAGTATAACCAGAACTAGTAGAACTTGCCGCACCAATTCCAGTGTCGTCTGTGTGACATGACATATGTCATTATGCTGGATAGGAGCTAGTTGTCCTATGGGACTAGGCTCCCTGGAGGTCAATGGCAGACAGCCCAGTATTAGCCACTGCTGAGGCATAGACGGGTTTCTCAATTAGCTGGCTATGCGGGATATGGGCTTTGCACAATCTCTTTTATAATAATGATATTCTATACATCTACAAGACAAGAATTATCTCTTCAGGAACAGCTCTGGGATAGGGAAGCACAGTATGGGAATGTATAAGACTACAGCAGAACCTTTGTCATACACGGGGTGTATGATGAGCAAGGGAATAGATGGGTTAATGTTGATGGACAAAGAGTATTATATTATACTCTGAACTTTATGGATAGGCTTGCTAGATCTCAACCCCCATGGTGTCTGCTGCATAAGAAGGTACTAAAAAGTATATTTCAGCAGGTGCAGAGAATTGACTAGGCATATTTGGTCACTAGATGAAATAAAGGGTTAGGAAGAGGAAGGGCCATGATAGCGATAATGAGACAGAAACTTTCTATTCTTAAGATGAAACCACTTGTCTGAGGTTTACGTTCCCAAGGACAAGAGTTCCTCTTCTAAGGATGTTTTATATCTAACACCTGTTCTTGATAATATACTTTTCTTAAATATCACTGATGTGACTAAAAGAAGCTTTCATACTGTGCCAACCAATGATACATGATCTTCTGATTTGTTCTTTGTTTGAATACTATATAATGAAAACATGAATTCAGTAAAATTGCAGCAGATTCCAACCTCTCTCTCGTGTGTTGTATCTGTCTGTCATTTGCCCAACTTGTGCCTTCCTGTGTACCAAGACCCTGCTTCTCCCATGGTCTGAGTGGCTCCCCTGAGCCGGTCCGTGGCAAGAGCTTTTTTAAAATTAGCCATTTTGATGGCTCGCCTTGGCTGTGAACATGACTGGAGTGAAGGTCACTGCAGAGCTGACCGACGCTCAAGGCCCGGCAGCACCAGAACACAGGCATGCAAAGCAAAACCTAGACACTGGGAGACAGTTTCCGACTCTGGAGACAGGGTAGATTGCAGTAGGAAAAGGGAAGCGATGAGGCAAGTACCCCAAGTTTATTCTTCCCAAACTTACAATCAGAGAAGTTACCTATGACCTACAGTGGATTATGAGGAGAGCCGGAGGAAGATATTTGTATCTCTGCTTTCCAAAACTACATGTAATTAATAAGCTTATCTCAACCGTAAATATTTGTAAAACTCACTGGACTTCTGTGCAACACTGTTCTCATTTTCCACAATTACCTGATGGTGTTTTAGGTCTTTTTTTAGTTTATATTTTCTCCATGTTGTTTGTATAAGTCGGGCAGCTCTTATTTCCTTACGGAGATCCAAAAGCCTTGCACAAAGAAATGACAAATAGGTAATAACCACCTAAGAAAAATACAAAAGAGGAAAACGGAGGTCAGGAGGGAACTATGGCTCACTACCACTCTGAGTCTCATTAAGACAGACTGTCAGTTGGGCGTGGTGGCGCATGCCTTTAACCCCATCCTTCAGGAGATGGAAGCAAGCTCTTGAGTTTGAGGCCATCATGGCCTACAGAGCAAGTTGCAGGACTACCCAAAGAAACCCTGTCAAACAGAATAAAAGTGATTATGAAGAAATCACTCACTGACCTTTTCATCCGGAATTGTATTTGACATGTCTGCAAGATGAATCATATCAGGTATTCCTCCAAGATCTCGAGCTGCAGATCTCACCAAATGGAAATTTTTCTTTTCATTTTCTAGAAGCTCTTTGTATAGTTCTGGAGTGTTTTCTATTACATAGACAAGTGACAAAGAGATGACTGTAGCTAACAGACCCGGCAAAGCAGGAGCATACTGAACCCAACCAAAGGGACCAACCATGATCAAATGCTTCAAGAGACAGGTCCAGACAACCTCCGTCAGACTCAGATGAAGAATTCAACACCACTGAACCAGTCTGTGTGCAGGCCACGGACTGAGTAGTGCGCTGGCATATAGCATCAAAAGGCACGTAGCACGGGTGGTAGTGGTGGATCAGATAGCACAGCACACGGCCATCGGAGAAAGACACTGTAAAATTCTCCACCTGCATGCAAATACCAGAGAAGCAATCACTTCTAATTAGACATTAGGATAAATATATGCTAGTCTTTCAGTTACTTATAGGAACTAAACGAATATTAATTTGATAACGTGGAAAGCATTAACATTGGTCATAATCAAACTTACAGTTCTTAATTAACAGTTCAAAAGTAGGGTTTGATTACAGGTATTGTTGTCCTTTGTTAGACAGTATCTCTCAAAATATCATGACCCTTCCCAGAACCTCAGAATATGGCTTTATTTGAAATACCAAACACTGTATAAAGGCAAAGGAAAGGACTGAACTAATAAAGCTTCAAACCAAAGAAGAAACAGAAAGGCTGCCTTGTACCAGGACAAAAGAGAAAGGCAGCGGGTAACGGCCTTTCAGAGACTATGGACTGGCCAAGCCAACACTTTGCTTTTAGACTTCTGTCCTCTATAACTGTTGAAAAAATAAACTGTATGTTAAGCCACCCAGTGCAGTCATATATTAGGTCAGGCACTGGGAATTATAAGAATTATAGTCTAATGGCGCATGCCTTTAATCCCAGCTCTCGGCAGGCAGATCTCCATGAGTTTGAGGCCAGCCTGGTCTACAAGAGCTAGTTCCAGGACAGCTAGAGAAACCCTGGCTCGAAAACACACACACACACACACACACACACACACACACACACACACACAAAATTATAGTCAATCCTCATTACTCATGAACACTAAATTTGGGAAAATGTGAAACAATCTCTTAATGGAGAAATCAGGTTAAATTCCTACATTTCCATCAATCATATGTTTCCAGAATGAAGTGACATTATCCTCATGGCCCACAGCACTGAAAAGGATGCCAACACGAAGCTGATAGATTCAGTGGTCAATCAGAAATACGACAGTCTTTAGGAACGCTACTCAGTGCTTCAGCACTACATTTGAGGACCATTTTAAACAAGATAAATCAAAAACTGCAAAAGCATCCAGACCATGAAAAGGACATGCAAGAAGGCAGTGTCATGGTTTGACCTCAGCTGAGAATGAGCGCTGCAGCACTTGCAATGAGCAACCAGAAAAACTGCCACTATTGATTTCAGAAACAGAAATATGCATCAGCTACTTACTAAATGCATAAGAAATGACTAGTCACATCTTTAATGCTACAGGATTTGATAAATCATAGCCCCCCATACAGCTTCCCAGTAACATGCAATCTGCACTGTATGGTTTAAAATGCCTCTTCAAGGAGCTTGAATGTATGCAGGAAAGTTTTTCAAGTATTTATACTTAAAAGGATGTATCATATAGAAAATATCAACCTGACAAATTATTATAAAAACTCAACCATGGTTGGTTACTCCTTTCTGCATAATGTTTCTTTGGATGTTACTGTATAGTAAGGTCAGGATATCCATGCCCCACTCCTATAGAGTATCTTCCATCAAATTTTTCTTTAATTTTGCGAACATATCATTGTAGCCTATTCAGCCATTCCTCCGCCGACTATCACTGTCCCACCTATTCTACAGTCCCTTCTGATTTTGTTTCAAATGTGTGTAGATATATGTGGATGTGTGTATATAAATATATTGTCATATATATGGATTAAATATAAATTTAGCATAGAAGAAAATGTAACATTTTTATATTTGCGTATATTTGGAAATATGCAAGATTTTTATATTTCTTGTGATTATTGCATACTGTTAAATTGATAATTGTATAACAGATTATATAGACTACAGGATGATAATCATTCTTATAATGAATGTGCATAGTATGTGTGTGTATGCATACATACTAAATATTTAAGAAACAAAAAAAGACTTATTATGTATTCATTAGACTTTAGCCAAGATTTGAAATACATTACATTAAAACAAAAGCAAAAAGACTAACCTGTTTATTATAGAAGGCACAAACGGCGTTAACCCAGTCCATCAATAGCCTCATGCTGTCACCACAGTGTTCAAAGGAGCCACTGTTTCTTCTGTCCTTTTGCTTATCAGTGGCAGCTGGAGAATGGCACGAGAGGGCAGACATTGCTCTTTTTATATTGTACGTGTGTCTTAGAAAATCAATTTCCTCCCGTAATTGATCTAAATTAAGGGAAATATCCACCTGAAAGTACAAAAAGGTTAATACATTTTTATGTTTTTCATAATTCATTTTTAACCCTCAAAAACTAAAATAACTGGCCGGGCGGTGGTGGCGCACGCCTTTAATCCCAGCATTCGGGAGGCAGAGGCAGGCGGATCTCTGTGAGTTCGAGACCAGCCTGGTCTACAGAGCTAGTTCCAGGACGTGTTCCAAAAACTACAGAGAAACCCTGTCTCAAAAAACCAAAAAAAAAAAAAAAAAAACCACTAAAATAACTGTCTCTACATAAAGAAACTGCAGAAGATAAAAAATCAAACAAAGAAACAAACAACAAAAACAGCCTCATCAGAAATATTAACAAAAGTGGCTGAAGGGACAGCTCAGAAGGGAAAGGCCCACTGCAGTCATGAGACCTACACCTGGGTCAGCAGCACCATGGATAAGCCAGGGATGGCAGCACACAAGTCACCCCATGCTAGGGGGCAGGGACAGTCAGTCTAGCCAAAAACTCCGTGAGCCGTACGTTCAGTAAATGACCTTGTACCAGAAAATAAAACAAGCAACTGAGGAAAACATCCACCATTGTCTTCCCTCTCCACACATAAACTTACACACAACACACACACACACACACACACACACACACACACACACACAGAGGATTTTCTCTTAAATCCAACAAAAACTACCTAATATACATATTTTAGTACAAAATCTCTATATTTTTAACAGCAAGTAGTTTCCACACATAAATGACAGAAATGTTTAGTGGTTAAAAATATGGAATTTGGGGCTGAAGAGACGGCTCAGCCATTAAAGGTTAGACTTACAACTAACAAATATGGAATTTGGGTCTACATAAGTCTGGGTTGTACATTTAGCTCTATTTCTTCTAAGATGGAAACTTCAGCTTCAGGTCTTTTATGAGGGAAGAAGCAATATTTACATTGTCCATAGTATAAAAGATAAAATTGGGAAACACAAAGCAGTTATCACAGTTCCTAGCAGAAAGTACAAAAACTGACAGTAACTAGCGCTATTCTTCATTTGATCAAAAATAATTTTAGTAGTCAGCATTCAAAATTGATCTCAAAAAAGCATGCCAAACACACAGTACCTGAAAAGCAAATGCTATTTTCCAAAGCAACCCAAGTGTTTTCTCTCTGTGCCTATCCACGATATCTTTAGACAAGATGGTGTTTCCTGCGAGAGAAAGGAGTTGGTTAGCACAATGCGTGCGCACATCAAGGTTCAGCAAGGGCACTGAGTTTTCTTCCTGTTCACTCTCACCATGCTCGTCAGTGAGTTGGACCCCTCGTGATTTGAGAACCTGCAGGACAATATCGACATTGTGCATCTTTTGAGTGCGACTTATGGCGGGAATCCTGAGTCTCTTGGACAGATTCCAGTTCTGTGTGAGAAGTTCCATGGTTCGCCTGGCAGGAAAGAAAATTTCCATGAAGCTTCTACATAAGTGTCCAGAAAAAGTTCATTAATATAGTTACTGCCCACATAAGTCACAAAACCATAAACACATGAAGGACAAAATGACTCCCAGAAACTCTTCCAAGTTTTCATTGTTTCAGTTAACAAGTGGAATTATTTCTCATTTTAAGTCTGGAGGTTAGTAGTCTACAAATACGTGAGAAAGACAAACACAAGTCAAATGCATATGTAAATGAATCAATAGAGTTCTACACTGTAAGCCAGAAGGAGGGGACGAGCTCAGGAGGAAAATGTGCAGCAGGTATTAAGATATGAGTATTCCACATACCAAGTAAGTACTTGTTTCTCTTATTTTACATCAAGTAAAACTCATAATTAAGCATTAACTGTTCTTAGTCTTTTTCTTTACAGAAGGTACGAAGGTTAAGCAAACTTAGTCATATAGCTAGCAAGTAATGACAGAAGCAAGATGAAAGCCGAAATGTATTATCAGTTTCCAAGTAAAATGAAAATATCTAAGTACCTAAAAGAGATACATCAGAATGTGAAATCTAACTCCTGATAGTATCTCTATTATTCACTTTATCATAAATAGGAATATGAATACAATTAAAACCAGTATGAAAAGATAATAAACTCATGAAGGCACTGCTGACACAAAATGTTTTTAAGTATGCAATGTTAAGTCAGTTTCACGACTACTAATCTTCGACATTGGTAGCTCCCATCCACAGATCCTAGTCCCATAACAGCAAAGATAACAAAAATGTGTAATATAACTCATATATCACTTTTCTCAAAGATAAATCTCAGGCATTTTTTTAAATCATGAATTTATTATATGATAGACTATCAGGACAGAAAATGAAATTTTAAGAAACAAAATTAGCCTAGCGCATTAAGTAAATTTGTAACTTATACTTACACAAGGCGCACCCCACATTGCAGGTCCACAGCAAGATTCGTAACAGCAAAATCAAATTCATCAAGTGCTGTCTGAACATGGCTCACAGGTAATCCCAATAAGCTAAGGTGACGAGAAAGGTCACCTTCACCACTTAGGAAATCTCGCGAAAAGGCTAGCAGAAGTTCTTTACTAGCCTATAAACAGGGAGCAAATATTACGCTTCAATAATGTAATTGTATTTATGATAACAAATCTTCAAATCATTCTGTGCTTATAGAAATAATATGAGTAGTATAAAGAGATTGCCTATGATCAACCCAAATGCAAATTCATGTTTCCAATTAAAGACCTTATGAAAAACTTTTCACAATTAACCTATAACTTGAAGATATTTCCTCCAAAGTTAATTCTGCATCAGCATAGTCTAGTTTATTTTCGAACCAAAATTAAAAGTAAAAATGAATGGAAACTGTCATTCAACTAAATCTGGCAATTTAAGTTTGGGGGTTTCAGGTCTACAAGTACATTATAAGAAGACAACAATGAGACACGTATATATGGATAAACTTATGCCGGAAAAAGGAATAAAGAAAGAGTGAATACACAGATTCTCACTTCTATTCCACTCCAGAATGTGTTCACTGAACATGAACATTCTTATGACAGAAAACATACCACTGCAACAAGAAAACATTTTATAAGGAAAACGAAAGAATTATACCTTGAATTCAGCATCTTTACAAAAGAGACAAGGGTCGTGATCAATAAGTCTGGAAATTTTAGCGTAGTCAAGGAAACAGATCAACAACAGTAATTTTTTCAATGTGAACTTAGACAAAGCTGCTTCGTGACCTTAAAGTACAAGCAAACAAAAAATTAAGTTTATCCATGAAAGGCAATGACAAACATGTCGGCAAGAATAGCAGTAAGCACACCTAAATCTCCACAGGCTTTCTCTTAGTAACTTACAGGCACGAGTCTATCAAACACTATGACTGAAATGGACAAGTACTATTTAATATGTCCAACCCATGGAAGAGACAACACAGTGACAGCAAAGACATTTAACTGGTCTTCTCAAACAGATACTTAACGAACACCTACTACTACATGCAAGCGTCATCCTCTGTGCTTAGTTAACAGCAAACTAAAACCAATGCAGTCCCCAAAGTACATACAACCCACTGGGGAGAGACAGTGGGTGGAGATGACAAGTGTTATAAACAGTGATGGAGGAAAGGCAAGGAATGAGGGTAAGACAGGAGAAGTCTGTCAAACAGAAACCTATTAAAATTGATTGAAGAAAGTAAAATGTAAACTGGGAGGGGCGACAGCAAGGCATTTTGCAAAGTGTGCGGAGGTACTCACCATCTCGAAACAGGAGAGGAACAGAGGGGTGTCTATACTCAGCTGCTATATCGGGATTCCAAAGCAAGCGATTCAGAATGAACACAGCCAACCCTGTAACATCACTGTTGTCTGCCAGAGGGATCAGTTCACCATAAACTGTCTGCAAAGAGAAGAAGCCAAGGCCGGGGTTACACCAACCCTGAGAAGGAAGAGGCAACAGCTGGGGGAGAGCAGATTACTGCTTCTGAGGAATATGAAAGAGCGTAGAGGTGACATGGGACATGGCTGCTAAGTCATGTCCTTAAACTGCGCCCAAACCTGTGTGTATTTCTAGTGTGTTCGATAAACTTCAAAACAAACTTCCTCATCACCTGAGAAAGCCATTTACAGCTTAAACGTTCAACTGAAAACTTACAAAGTATAGGCTCATTGCTCAAATTTAATAACTGTTTTAAGAAGCATGCCATTAAAATAAAACAGAAACAAAATTAAATGTTTATATCATTATGTGAAAAGTTATCCAATAATCTAATAATTGAGAAATAAAGGTATGCACATAGCTAATTACAAATGTGAAATTAGTTTAACATTAACATGCTGACTGATGATTTTCAAGACAATAAGAAAAAGCTAAAAATATACTGAATTATATTTTGTAAACCTACATGGAAAAATATGGAAAGATGAAAGTACAGAAAAGTAGTAATGTTGATCACAGTCAAAAATAGAGAAATTTAAGCAGGGCAGTGGTGGCGCACGCCTTTAATCCCAGCACTTGGGAAGCAGAGGCAGGAGGATCTCTGTGAGTTCGAGGCCAGCCTGGTCTACAAGAGCTAGTTCTAGGACAGGAACCAAAAGCTACGAAGAAACCCTGTCTCGAAAAATCAAAAAAAAAAAAAAAAAAAAGAGAGAGAGAAATTTATCTTTATATTTTTTAATTTTTGGCATTTGAAGCTTTTGTACTATCATCAAATATCATGCCCATTTGCAGAATCCCAAGGTCTAGAAGTAAAATAAAATGTACTAGGGTTCAATTACCACTACACCCTTTCCCTGTGAAATGATTGTACATTCCCACTTCCCGTTGCTGGGTCAGTTACTCCTGCCAGGCTGCGCTTGGACAGATATTATTCTGGGATCAATTTAATATAGATGGAAGCGACACAAAGTACATCTAGGCTGTTTTCCAAGGTCCTTGGGTTGGAGTGAGAAGTTCCGGGCTGCGGTGGCACAGCAGGGTGAGGAAGGTTATTAACAGCAACAATGATGACATTTCAGTCAAATTCCACAAAGGATTTTGAAAGTTTCAACATAAAGAAATGATAAATGCTTGAAGAAATAGATATTAAAAATTAATGAGGCAATATATAATGTATACATACATCAAAACAACACAGCGCCATGTAATAGTTTTATATTTTATGTATAGCCTAAGATAAGTTTAAAAATAAATAAGGTTAATTTAACGCGTCAATTTGAAAAAGGCATTGCAAGTTTTTATCTAGTAATTTTGTTCATGTCTTTCACCATAAAAAAAAAGTGTAGCTTCCATATTTGGAGAAGGGGGACATCATTTACTTCAAATGAGACTCCATAATTATTATTTGACATATGAAGCAGAGTCAGCTGATGTGTGATTTATTTAATAATGAAAGGAGAGGGTAGCAACTGGAATAAAAACATTTTAGCAATGTCGTTGTCATGCAATGTTGCAATCACGGGGTGGCGCCATCGTGCAATCTGTTAGAATTAGTTCTCTTGGAACCTAATTACTAGCTCGCAGTTACTGCTTTCTGTTCAAGACTGCTGTGTTGTGGCGCATGCCTTTAATCCCAGCGCTCACGAGGCAGAGGCAGTGGATCTCTGAGTTTGAGGACAGCCTGGTCTACAAAGCGAGTTATAGAGCAGGCTCCAAAGCTACACAGAGAAACCCTGTCTCAAAAACAAAAAACAAAAACATAAAATGGAAAAAAAAACCTGAAATAATGATGAATCAAGTCAACCAAATGACTCAACTTTTCTAAGCAAAAAATACACTTTATAAGAGCATATTAGACTAAAAGCATGTAATCTTTAAAATAATTGTTTTCTAAAACTGAAAACTTACCTCCAGGCCAATTCGAAGCCACAACGGATTATAAGACAACAGCCAATTCAGGACTTTCTGGCGTTGTCCTGAAACATAGGTTAAAAGAAAATTAGCAGGCTGGGCGGTGGTGGTGCACGCCTTTAATCCCAGCACTCGGGAGGCAGAGGCAGGCGGATCTCTGTGAGTTCGAGGCCAGCCTGGTCTACAGAGCTAGTTCCAGGACAGGAACCAAAAGCTATAGAGAAACCCTGTCTCGAAAAATCCCCCTCCCCAAAAAAAAGAAAAGAAAATTAGCTGCATATTACTACACAGAGACAATAAATAAACCTATAAACCTCTTCAGAGACAACAGAGTGCAAAACAGAAACAATGAGTTACATTTTCTAAACACAGGATCACATTCATATCTGTTAGATTTTAAGCAAAGGAGCCGGGCGGTGGTGGCGCACGCCTTTAATCCCAGCACTCGGGAGGCAGAAGCAGGCAGATCTCTGTGAGCTCGAGACCAGCCTGGTCTACAGGGCTAGTTCCAGGACAGGCTCCAAAGCCACAGAGAAACCCTATCTTGAAAAAACAAAAAAAAAAAAAAAAGAAAAAAAATTTTAAGCAAAGAAATGCGGTGTCTTATTGGCGATGTATGGGAAGGAACTGAAATCAGTATCTAGATGAGGTAATCCCATGTTTTTGCATCAATATTCATGTTATACAACTAATGCAATCTTTTAGTGTCTATAGCAGATGAACGGAAACACACTTTATTCATATACAGACCTAACCATACTGATACACAGACACACACACAGGCATATTAGTCTTCTAAAGAAGATAAGTCCTGCCATTTTCTAATGACATGGCCGAACCTGAAGGACATTAACTAAATAAGCCAGGGAAACACAAATTCCATACAATCTCAACTTGTATATATCTTTTAAAATCTTCACGCCCACATAAACAGAGAATAGTGATTGACAGAGACAGGAAGATGCTGGCTAAAAAATTACAAAGCTTTGTTACATAAAGTAAATTTTGGAGATCTGCTATATAGCATATCTGATAAAAGTAATGCAAAAATCTTTACAATATTTTGAAAGAATGAATCTTGAGATGTCTATAATCTTACCAATATCTTTCCAGAGGTGTCTATCTTTCCGTACAAGTAACCGTCCAACTTCAATTTCAATTTCAAGCTTTTTGATAGCTTTAACCATGTTTTCAGAAGTAAACAAGGAGCAAGCTGAGCGCCGTAATCTATTCATCCTGCGGCTGGCTGTGTAAGCTCTGAGAGAAACTTCATCTTTGGTAGGTGCTTTCGGGACACTTATTTTGTATTGGTTCTCCACTCCCAAAACAAGGGTGGCAGCATTTACTAGATAAACACGAAGACAATGCTTCTGGTTACGCATTATCTCTATGCCTTTCTAAACCCAGCAACTGGATGCAAGGTAAGATAGATGCTCAAAAAGATCTATTTGCTTCACCCTCCAAATCCTCTCCTGAGTTTCTAACAATCACCTAGTGCTCACTAAGAACCTTTGACCGTGCTATGTCTATGGAGTGCCTTCAAGGGCAACCTCTTCACATTAACTTCACGCACAACTTCAAACATCAGCATTTGTAACCCAAACAGGCAAGATGACCTCCCAACAAGTTTCTGTCTCTATCTCCTTATGAATGAATAAAAGATAAGCTTGGAAGGCAGTGGTTCTTAACATTCCTAATCGTACGATCCTTTAATATAGCTTAATACAGTTCCTCATGTTGTTGTGAAAACCAAACATAAAATTATTTTCTCTGCTACTTCATAACTGTAATTTTGCTACTTTATGAATTGTAATGGAAATTTCTGATAGGCAGGATATCTGATATGTGACCCCTGTGAAAGGTCTTTCAAGCAAAAGAGATCACGACCACAGGTTAAAAGCCATAGTTCTCAGGGCTACGAGTTAACTGAATTATGACATAATTTGAATTTTTTTTTTAATATTTATTTATTTATCATGCATACAATGTTCTGTCTGAAGGCCAGAAGAGGGCACCAGACCTCACTACAGATGGTTGTGAGCCACCATGTGGTTGCTGGGAATTGAACTCAGGACCTTTGGAAGAGCAAGCAATGCTCTTAACCACTGAGCCATCTCTCCAGCCCCCATAATTTGAATTTTGTGTGTGAACTTATATGCATGTGCCTGTCACGTGTTGGAGACAAGAAGACAATATGGGATACCACTTCTCAGGTGTCCTCTACCTTCTTAAGGATTTTAGAGATGGTTCCCCACTGGCCTGGAGCTGCCCGAGTAGGCTAAGCTAACGGACAAGTAAAGCCCATAGATTTCCTGTCTCTACTACTCCAGCACACTCTGGGCTGCTTTTGTGTGGCTTCCAGGAACTGAACTCAGGTTCTCATGCTTTGCACAGCAAACTCTTTGCCAATTGAGCTGTCTTCCCATGTATATCTGAAACTTTTATAAAGCACATTGTATCTTAAGAAAAACAAACATTAGAAATTTGACGTTACTTCCTTTGGAAGAAAAAGAAGCATCATGGCAGAAAGCATGTAATTCAAAGAGTCCTTTAATGGAGAGATCCTAGGGAAGTCTCTCTGAGAGCTAAAAGAGCATCTGTCTGCAAGCACAGTGAGGAAACCACTTCACAAGGCAACCTACAGTAGCCTGATCTGTTACTGTCTCTGCCTGAAACCAACTCTATCCAGCTTCTGTCTCTTTCACAAGAGATTTCTCCAACTCTTCCCCAGTCCACACTCATTTCATTTCTCCTTGCAAAATAAGAACTAGAATATTTTTAAATTCCTCATGAATTGGCTTCCAGGTTCTTCAGAACTACATAACTTTTCTGTACAATCCTAATAGTACAACAATGAGCTAGCAAAACATCATTAAGAACAATATACCACAGTATGTGTAATTCAAGACCACGTACCTTCAGAAACATGCGTTTTCACAGTGAAGTCATCAGGCGTCAAGATGTAATTTAGCCACCAAGTAAAGCCCTGTTCCTGCTTTTCCTTCCAGCGTTCATCATAAAACATGTTCTTTGCAGCAAATGGCATTGGGTGTCTAGGAATAGCTAAGAATATACTCAATTACTACATAAGAAATTTTCCTTTCAATTATTTTTTTTAAAGCAGATCAAAAGGATTTTTGTACTAGCAAAACCATCTTTAAAGACTAAACGATATTTGCTTTCACTTCTTGCTGCAGAGAGTTGCAAACTTCTGAAGTGTGATATATAATCAAAGCAAAGGCTAACTGCGGTGTTTCCCTGGTATCTTATTTTTCACTCTGCTAAGTACAAAACACTTTGTTAAATACAAACACTTGCCTGCTTTTATTGGCTTTATAAAGGTCAGATGAGACTGCGCTACAGCAACAATGGGCCATGTCCTTTTCTTTGTTTTAGAAAGCGGCGTTTTTAATACTGAGGAATCTGAAACAAAACAGAAAACACAACAGCATTAAAAATTAAATTAATTTTAGAAAAAAAGGTAACTAATTTCAAAATCTAATTTGAGTTCTTCAGAATCATATTCATTAAAGAGATACTTAATAATGACTATGTTCTAGGTGCTAATGTTATAAACTTCAATAATCCAACCAACCTAGGGGTGGAGAGATGGTGCCAGTTAGGAGATCTTGATGCTCTTCCAGAGGACCTAAGCTCAAGTCCCAGAACCCACAGGGATCTACAACCACCTGTAAGTCCAGCTCCAGGAGATACATTGCCCTCTCTGGCTTCTTTTTTTTGTTTTTTTAAAGATTTATTTATTTATTATGTTAACAACTTTCTGCCTCCATGTATACCCACACGCCAGAGGAGGGCACCAGATCTCATTACAGATGGTTTGGAGCCGCCATGTGGTTGCTGGGAATTGAACTCAGGACCTCTGGAAGGGCAGACGGTGCTCTTAACCACTGAGCCATCTCTCCAGCCCTCCTCTCTGGCTTCTATGGGCAATAGCATGCACATCATCCACAGATATTAAAAATTAAAGGCAAAACACCCACAGATATTAAAAATAACACCTGCAAGTTCCCAGACCATAAACCAAAAACCTGTAGGAGCAAGCATCCTGATGCAACCAGAGCCTAGTGTGTGCATACTCCCAGACTATGCTACATACAGGGAAATGCAGAACTGAGAGGCCTGCACTGGAATTTACATACATAGCTGTGGGACAGGACCACGGCCAAGGACAATTTCAACGTATTTGTCCCAAGCAGTGAAAAATTTAGCAGCATGATTCACTGAGGCCTGTATTGAGCAGAAAGGAAAGATGTGACTGTACAAAGCAAGTGAAAGAGCCTCTTGGGGAGCCGAGCAGAAGCACCACACTGACTGTGTGATTGTCTACACATTAGCAGTCCATCCTGAAAACTGTATACATGAGGATGCATGTGCATAGCTAGCACTCAGAACTGTGACGCAGGACGGCACAATAACTTCTAATAGAAAAGAATAAAAGGGGGCACCAGTATCGTAGGAAGTACAGTAGTGATGTAAGAAAAAGCATTCCAGGAAGGCAAAGGTTCAAAGTTATAAATGTTGCTAACAGATGATCAAGTTGGTTTAAGAGACAACTACTGTATTTACAATTTGGACGTCATCAATCATATGTCCCTGTAGGCCGTGCTTCAGTCTCCTGCTTCTTTTAAGCAAAACCTGGAAAAACCAACATTCCCTGAGTTATGTCCTTGTCTGTGTATTTTTCTGTATATGGGTTGTACCTGCATTAAAAGGTGTGCTCTGGAAGGCACTTATAGTGGCAATTTCTAATTCCTCCTCTGTCTACCAGATGAACCTCAATCAGTTCTGAGTACTCTACAGACACTCCACAGACTTGTCAAGTTCAATGATCATAGGTGTGTGGGGGGACATATTCCATCTGTGGGGGCTGAGATAAAAAATACCCCCATAGGCTCATATACTTCAAGGCCTGGTTCAGTTTATATTATTTGGGGAGGTTAAGAAATCTTTCAGAGGTATAGCCTTCCCTGAGTAAGCACATCCTTGGGGCACGCTGGAGTTTACGTCCTTGTCCCACTTAGTGTGCACGCACTCTCTTTGCTTTATGTCATCAGTTAAACAAGTGCTCTCTCGGCTTCCTGCTGCCGCCGCCACATCTTCCAGACCATGATGGACGCTCCCTCTGAACCATAAGCCTAAATAAAAACTTCCTTCTATGTTGCCTTGGTCACGATATTTTCTCACAAAGGAAAAGTTACTAATACACTATCGTAAAGAGAAAAACATCTGCACTTCTCATTCCTTAAAGAAAATTAGGTTCGGAAGACAAGCCTGAAACACAGTGTCGGGTGGAGCATCAGCTCTGCCACTAACTCTATTAACTCTGGGAACTATAACTTTTCAATGTAGCTATTTCCCATCTGCAGAACTGTACTACAGGTAAAACCGACACCGACTTCACAAGAACACTGTAACTACTAATGGAGGACATGGGGAAGCACAGACAACTGTGTCCGACACAGAAGTGCTCAATAAATGTTAGCTACTGCAACCTGACATGAAGGGGGAAAGGACTCCAAACAAAACTGAGGAATAATATAACACAATCGAATGCCAATTTTTTTTTTTTTTTTTGTGATTTTCGAGACAGGGTTTCTCCGTAGCTTTTGGTTCCTGTCCTGGAACTAGCTGGAACTAGACCAGGCTTACCTCGAACTCACAGAGATCCGCTTGCCTCTGCCTCCCGAGTGTTGGGATTAAAGGCGTGCGCCACCACCACCCGGCTCGAATGCCAATTTTTCCAGCCAGAAAAATACAGGCATAAAGAAAGGAAGGAGGGAGGGAGGGAGGGAGGGAGGGATGGAGGGAGGGAGGGAAAAAAAGGGTAAGGATTTAGTAGTTAGAAATCAGGAAGACCTACTAAAACAAGTGAGATTAGCTTAGACAGGTGAGTTGTTGGTTGGAATCTGTCTGGGAAGGACAGGAAGGAAAGCAAGTAAGTGAAGTTCTTCTCAGGAATTAAGAAATTCAAGCTAAATAAGGGAAGGATAGACATGTCGAGAGGGGTAAGGAGTGGTGGGTGTTGGAAAAGTTCAAAAGTGAGGGATCTGGTTCAAGAAGAAATGCTGGAATCAGAGATGGCGACCTACACTTGAGATGCTTTTAGGAAAGCAGAGCCCACAGATGACGCAACTAAAAGGCCAGGTTACTAGAAGACTCTTCCACAAGGAGTTAGAATTCTTCAGATTAGTCACTGGAGAGAGTATCATGTGCCAAGTTCACTTTGAGAATAATTAATTACTCACTGCACCAAGGAAACGTGAGTGACAGTCAGAAAGATGAGCTTTGAGCTATTTTTTGTTTGTTGAAGAAGAAAAGAGAAATAATACTTTGGAAATAGATATGAAAAGCAGATATAACAAACGGAGACCCAAGGTCATTTGTATGCAACATTTTTGAATCTATAATTTATACAGAAAATTCATGAACAGAATATGGCATTTAAACTGAAGTAAGATTATAATTATTTCAAAGCACCACATTGCAAGTATCAACAAACTGCTAAAAGTACAAATGAATAAAAGCCCATCAATAGCAGATTTACTAATTCAGAAGACTCACTAGAACAGAAAATATGTTCTTCAAGTGCACTTACACTCAAGACATGAGGGACAACTCACCAGTTTTCTTCTTCAAGCTTGATTTCTCCCGGTTGCTAAAATGTATTGAAGTGAGTGTTTCTTTCTTTTTGGTTCTTGCAATAGTTGATTGTACAGATTCCGGAGGAGAAAAATGGATTCGTTTGATTTCACACAGGCCTGAATGTTCTGTAATAGCTGGCTTTCCATCTGTGCCTTCCACATTTCCATTGCTCTTCCTTTTACGGGAAACTAAAACTGTACTTAGGGGTGTTGTTTCATTTGTAAAGCGCTGAGATTCACTTATTACTGGCTCTACAACTGGACGGTAAGAATGACAAGCTTTCTCCTTTAGGTTATCCATTTCACCTCCACATTCACCTACCATTCCTGTGAGACATCTTTTTGCATTTGGTTTATCAATCTCCGGTAGCTTTTCTCTGGCATTGGTGGGCTTCCTTTTGGTAACAGTGGCAGAAAGAATTGGGCGTCTCTTTGGTCGCTTATCCTGGTTCTTAAGGGAAGCATCTTTAAACTCAGAAACACTGGGATATTTTGTAAAACCGCGATTATGGGACTTTATTTCTACAGGGTTTTGTTTTTTGAAACTAACCTTGAGAGTTTCTGAATGCAGACACTCGAGGTCGTATGCCAAACCTTCATTTGTTCTCCGGTCCTGGGAAGTTTTATCTGATAATGCTGATAGCTTACATGTTTGCTGACCTGTGTGTACCATGTTATCTTTCACAAACTGTGTTGGAGATAAAATGGGGTTGACTGAATCTGATCTGAGAGCTTTTGGAAGTCCGTAATTGTCATTTAGAAAAGACTCTGGGCTTAAGATTGTTTGGTAAACTTCACGTACAGTTTGGGATTCTAAACACAGAGATTCTGAGCTTTCTTTCATAAATGTTTCTGATAATACATTTCTCACTAACCCTAGGCCGTTATTAGATTCATAGCTGTTGATTACAAAAGAATCTGGACTTAGAAAATTGATGTGGCTTTGTGTAATATTCAAAGGTGACGAACAGTTTGGGGCAGGAGGGAGTTTACTAATCCCTTCACTTTGGTCACTAATCCTAGTGGGATTAAGTAAAGTGTCATCTGTGACTTCTTCATTAAAATTGTTGGAACTTTTAAAATCTTCTACTTTTAAACGTGCGTTTTTGGATCCGTGAAGAGATGAATAGGCAGTAGGCCTGCGGAGAAACCCTGGCAAACAAGCCTCTTTCTGGCATTCCTTAACAGGGCTGGTAGATGAGTCGGGAATTTTGTTTTCTTCAAGGGATAAAGGATTGTTTTCTGTTGGAGAACAGCACTCGCTCATAGCCAGATTTTCACAGGCCTGCAATGGGCTCCTAATTCTGTCATCTTTTTGGGAAATATTAAGTGCTTCATTAAAACATTGGCTTTTAGAAGTCCCTTTATTAAGTTTTGAATGGGCTGGAATCTTCTTATTGGTATTCCAAAGACTTCTCTGTAAAAAATAAATGAAAAACACTAAACAAGCTGGAAGCTGTTCTCTACCACTTTTAAACAAGCAATGTTATACATGTCGCTTCACCCCTTCCCTCAAAACCATCCATCCTTCCAGTAAATCACAGAATGGGTAAGACACTACCTTTTTCTTCCTATGCTCTTCTGCATTTCCTAGTAATATAGCCTGGTGCTTCAGGAAATCATTGACAAGAAATGTCACAATCTCCCTCACTCGTCCTTCCTTCACTGGCGTCCAGATGACAGAAACAGTAATTTTTTCTTTAGGCTGAAAGAAGAACACATTTTAAATCATTATGATATTATAATTATATAATAATCAAATGCACTGTATATAACTTAGTTTAATAACTGATAGTTACCACACCCTAATAGGGTTAAATATTTTCCTATACTAGCTCATTGTAAGAAAAAAGCCACTAGCAATAAAAGTCCACAACAAAATAAAACTATAACAAAAACTATAAAATTATAATAAAAGCTAATTGCACAAAAGTAAAAGAACTGACAATCTACAAGTCATTTTAATTGAGCTGTTTTAAAAACACAGTTGTGGGGACTAGGAACCTAGCTCACTGGTAAAGTGTGTGCTTAGACCAACCTAAGTTGCCACGCACGTTAACAGGAACCTTAAGTGCAAAATATAAGCTTTCCTTGAAAGGTAGAAATCATAGGGTTTTTTTTTTTTAGCCAGCTGATTAAAAATAATAACAAGTTTTCCTCTACAAGCCAGCATTTATCCTTAAAAAAACAAAAACCCAGGAACTTTACATCTATTTTATAACAAAACAGAGTAAGTACAAGAATTGGAGAGTGAAGAGTCTTTCTATAGACAGAAATCCAGGCAGCTGTCCATCAAAGGGAGCAGCAATGGTTTAAGGAGACCAAGTGCGGGAACTCCTGATGATGCCACCCAAGGACCTCAGGTTAGCCTTCCCCTGAAGGCTTTCCTTCCAGTTACTGGTCAGTTTGGGCAGAACTCCTCAGCTAATTGTTTTCACAGCTTTTGAAGTTCTATTCCATGAAAAGGACCGTAATCAAATGAAACGCTTACATTGGCAGCAAATAAAATAAAAAACAAAAAGTAAAATACCAAGGTGTGCCCACACATCACATATACACACTGAGAATAATCCTAAGTAAGGATGCTTTTAGGATTTTGTCTGGCTATTTAAGCAAAACAGTTCATTATCGAAACAGAAGTGAAGTCCCACCCAATATAAACATACATATGAAAAATAAAATGCATATTAAAATGGCTAAAAGGAAGAAATTAAAAAACGTTCATCAGTGAACAGCTCCAATCTCATAACACAGAACGCTAACCTCAAACATATTTTGCAATGGCTGCCAAGTCTATTAAAAACGTGTAACAGAAAACAAAAACAGAAACAAAAAACAAACAAAAAAAAACCCGTGTAAGAGAAACTTTCTGAAACGCTTCTAAGGATGGTATACGCGCTTTGATTCATCATCCCGAGCAAATTACTGTCCACTTTTGCCATGTATTCACACAAATTATACAGTGCCAAAGCCCGTCCACAGTCAAGAGAGGGAGCTGACTTGGTGTTGGGGTCCTATTCTATCCCAGCCCTGCAAATGGAAGAGTCCCAGAACCAAAACAGGAAGTTGACCTAGTGTCGGATTCCCAGCCCCATATCTGCAGAAGCCCCCACCGTCAAGACTGGGTGGGAGCTGACTGAGTTTTTCTTCGAGTTGCTCGCCGTAGGCCAAGGGGGCCACGCCCCGCGGACTTGCCCTCACACCCACCTGCAGCTCACAGAGGCTCGGCACCACGCTGAAGCCCTGGTCTGCGGCCCGCAGCAGGGACAGCTCCACCTGCAGAGGCTCCTCGTGCGGGTTTTGCAGGATCAGAGACCGTGTCCGTGTCGCGCCCACGCGGACGTCCCCAAAGCAGAGGAATGGAGAGGGGCAGAAGTGGCTGAGCAACAGCACCGGCGGGGACGAATCCCCGGCCGCCGGATCCCGGTGCACGCGCCGCCCGCTCTCCTCCAGGTGGTAAGCGGCCGGCCGCGTAGCCATGGCAGCCGCCTCGCTCTGGGCGGTCTGGTGCCCGCTGTCCGCGTCCCTCCGCCTTCCCAGAATCCGGGGCTCAGGACAAAGATCAGAAAGCCGGAGACTACCACAGCCCGAGGAAAGTAGACGAGCCGCTTTTGCTTCGGTTCAAATATCTGCCCTCCACCAATGGCAGCAGCGAGAACTGCCTTGCTAGCGCACCAATCAGCGAGTAGATCACCGCCCACAGCTACTAAAGAGCCAATGACTGAGCGAACGCTCCTGGCCAATGGGACCGCCGCGCTTTGTTTAAATGATGGCTTGGCTGTCACGGCTGCCTGGAGAGGAGATGAAAAGGCAGCAAAATTCCATGGATTGTCTCAGAAATGAAATTGCCTCTGTTGTTTTAAATACGCTACGAGGACGGAAAAGAATCATCACTGTGTCCAACCCACGGCTGCATATGCTCCAGAATCGCTGAGCGCAACTTGTGAGCAAAGGTTCCCGGGAAGAAAAGGCACCTTCAACGCGTACCGAGCAAGGCTGAGAAACTGATTAAAAAGTCAGTGATTGTGGCGAGGTTAGAAACTGGAGGTCAAGTCTAACAGTTATTGGGGAAACATCGTTCGCCCTCAATAGCCATATCTTGTCAACCTTTTAAGTGGCCTATTAGTATTGTGACATGTGTAAATTAACTGTAATGTAAAGAGTATTGGTTTTCCAAGTACTGCCAGCATCTGGGGCTATAAAGGGTTTCTCTTTTGCCTTAACATTAAATGCTTCCACCTATTATTTGAAAAGTGTCTTTGAATAATGTAAAAACTTAATCATAGTTTTACCACGTTGGAACATGAAACTTGGGATAACCTAAATCTGTGTCCCTAGGCCATGTTCACTCATATTTGACTTCTGAATAAACTCTCTGATAAAACGGGACCAAAAGGAGACACTTTTGAGGTGAGAGTTTTGTCTCAGGGCAGTTAATATGCATTTTGCTTTCTTATAACTTGTATGGTTTACCAGCATTTTGCCACACTATCATTAAGTTTGACACTCTTGTGTGCCGCACATAACCAGACACAACTGTTAAGTGAGCCGAGAAATTTTACGTAAACCATGACTTTTTTTTTTTTTTTTTTTTTGGTTTGTCGAGACAGGTTTTCTCTGAAGCTTTAGAGCCTGTCCTGGAGCTAGCTAGCTCTTGTAGACCAGGCTGGCCTCGAACTCACAGGGATCCGCCTGCCTCTGCCTCCTGAGTGTTGGGATTAAAGGTGTGGGCCACCACTACCCGGCTAAACCATGACTTCTTATATGATAGGCCTGCCCAGAATTAATCAGCTTTAAGTTTACTAGGCTGAACAGAGATGTAAAGAAAACTGTTAGCATGTTGTTGGGTTGTTTTGTTTTTTAGACAAGGCCTCGGTCCATAACCATGATCAAATAATGATAACCTATTGAGGGCTGTAACAGAAATGGAGATAAATTTGTAAGGTTCTGGTAGTAGCCCGTACAGGTATTAACATTTTACAGCAAGCATTTCTCCCAAAAAACAATGAACCATTGCAGGAATGAGCAGGAGAGAGGTTAAGAGTGCCCATTCTTAGTTTTATATAGGGTATCATATTTCACTAATAGTAGTTTTGCTGCAGTTTTAGACTTATCTAAAAGCAATATGACTGCTTCAAACAAGTCACCACTGTTACTTGAATTTATATGAGATCTATTAATATATTTAATAATATACATATATAAATAATATTTTAAATGCTATGTAATTTATTAGAATTATAGGTTTTAAAAATGTCCCCAAGATACTTGGTATTCTACTTGCTCATGGTTTTTGTTTTATAGAGGAATGCAGAACACTGCTCCCATACACTGAAAACATTATTTGAAAAGAATCTGGATATGCTTTACTAGGGCCAAAGAACTCTTGTTTATTTTAAATATCAAAATAACACAACGAATGAATTCAATATGCAAGATGACAACTACTAGTCACAAGGAACTGAATTTTTGCTACAAAGACATACTTAAGAAACACGAGACAAAGTAGATACTAAACTCGACATTTAACATACAATGGGAAATAATCAATTTTGATATTTTAGATTTTCCTTTGTAATTGCTTTTAAAACTGTCCTTAATTAAAAAACAAAAATAATGATTTGAAACAGAAAACAAAACCATTTCCATTTTAATATACATCATCCCTCCCTTAAACAGAACAGTTTTGACACAACATGGAGCAACTAAATACCCAGCTTGTGTAATGTTTGGCAATCACTCTCGTCAACTGTGATAGAGCTTTACTTACAAGGAGAAAAGTCTGATTGTTGAATAAAGAATTCTAGAATTACACCACAGGACATTATTCAACTGTACGCAAGCAGGAATATCCAGCAGAGAGGCATAGAGACAGTGAGATGTGCACATGCTCTTTCCTCATTCAAGAGACAGTTCAGAATCTCCAGCGGTAGCACAACTATCGCAATCACTTGGCTTTACTTAAGAATTTGAAACATTTTTATAAAGGTTTTCATCTTTGAATAACATCTATTCTCCAAATAACATCCTTAAATTCTCTCTAAATAAATGGCTGCAGAGACTTAACTGCTTCTGGATCTTTCAAAGGACACAGACTTTAGATAAATATACAGCGAGTTAAAACATAAACACAGCCCCCTACCAAATCATTCCTTCTCTCATCTTCCACACAATCTAATCCTATTGCTTTTATTATTAGTGATCTACTTCCTCAGAGGAAGAGCAGAAAGCATGCTGATACCAAAGGGGAAAGTATCGTCAGCAGAAATTTTATAAGCATGGGAGGATACCAAAAAAAGAAGCACACACAGGGTACTTAAAGGGAAATGTGCAAAAGAAATGAGTAGCATATATCGAACTGTCTAGTTCCTATATGCTGTGGAGAAAATAATCTTCATCCATTATTCACACTAATAGCAGGTAAGATTTAACATAATTCTACTTAAAGATTTAGAAACACTACTTACTCCTTACTAAATAATGCATTTTCAGTCTTTTTAAATTTGGCACTAAATCTTAAAATGTTCAAACGTGACTCTGTTGAAAGGGCGTGCTTTTTCCTGAGTCATCAACTCAAGTCTGTTGACTGGGATGCTGGCACTCCCTAGGAGCAGCTCTTCTCACACCATCAATCATGCTGAGCTCAGGAAGGGTGAACTAAGTCTTCAGTGCAGAGCTATGTGCTCATGGGAACAAGTTACTTAAGAGAGCAATCAGAGATATAGAGCAGCATGAGGAGCAGACATACTATTCCTTCTGTCAGATTAGTGACTCCAGTAACTATAAAGGCCATAGCAGAAACTTAAAAAAAAAAAGTAAATTATAAAAACCAACGTTCACACTATCACTTAATGCCAATTTTTCTAAGTTAACATAAAACAATGTAAAATAAAAGGCTGTTGCCCAGCCAGCAGGCAACACAAACATAAGACTCAGAACCAAAAAAGTAAAACAAAACAAACAAGCCATTTATTTACCAGTACACTATAGGTAGTCAAAAAAACAAAAAAACAAAAAAACACTACACAACTACACATCTCTGAAAAAATACAAAGTATTCAATCCAGAAAAGATGGTCTAAAAGAACACACTAAAGAATGAATGCTCAAAACGTCTCCGGTCAATAATAAGTTAAAGTGATACGGTAGGAACAACAGTCAAGCTCTTAAATATACCAGGGTAAATGTGTTTAATTAGGCTGTGACTGAGTGAAAAGCAATGGATGGTATTTGTTAGCCCTTAACACTTAGAGTCACTCTGGAAAGGTGTCTCTGACACGCTTTAAAGTTGAGAAATGAGTGTACTGCGTTTATGCTACCATCACTTAAAAGGCAGTCACTTGATTAAAGCACCAGTTTAAAATGCTATTTTATTCCTCTTTTCCCCAGCAGTAGAGATCTAAATTAAAGGTCTGCAAACTGTACTGCGTTTATAGTTGCTTGAAGGTATCTTGCTGGCATAAGGAACAAACCCTACGGTTAAGTGGTATTTTAGGCTGCCAAAACTAAAGGAGTTTCTTATAAAAATAACCTCAACTTGATCTTAAAAAAAAAAATCTAAGGCAGAAATTATTTTTATAACGTAGTGTAAAATATAAGCTTATTATTCCATAGTGTTCATTAAAAAACTGCACCCAACTAAACTGAGAGGAATGAGTATTCTAACTTGTAACTGGTTGGTCAGTGTGACTGACTGTTCCCAGAGTAGTTTCCCTATTGACTTTATACATATAAACACAAACATTTAATACTTACTCTCAGTATTCAAACTAACAATTTATCTTTTAATCTATTATCCAAGGACTTCAACTGTGCTTCTTTGGACAAAGATATAGTCAAACAACAAAGAATTTAAATTCTTTTAAACTATCCAATACCTACTCAAAATCTTTGGTGCATTAAGTCAGAGACAGTAAGTTAATAAATTTCTGTACTCAATAACTTATTCAATTTACAGATTAAGTGCTAACTGTTATCTATCAAAATTTAATTTAAAATAATAAATTATACTCACAAAATAAAATATTCACAATGAGGCTACCTTAGTTGTGAGATTCAGATTTTTAAGCTTAGTTACAAAATGATTTTACAGCCATAGAAAGGTGAACTAAGAAGATGGGACTCATCTTGTAATTTTTGTGCCAACTTTGAAATTACCCAAAAACATGTTCTTACAGTTTTGGAAACTGCAGAAAGCAGGGTAATTTTCCCATTATTGTGATTTTATTTAGTTCTTCCTAAGTATTATCTGCCTATCTCCAGACTACATTAAGAACAAGAGAAAGTAGTGCCTGACACATAGTGTGCATTCATTAATGCTCTGTTTCCTCCTTCCATTAACTACCATCTGCCACAAGAGTTAAAATGAGTCCTTTCTTTCTCACATGGAAATACATCATTCCCTTTCTATTTCAGAACTGCTTATAAGGTTCAAATGAAAAAATGTTTTAGATAATACAGTATTCCAGCTTGTCTGCAGTAGTAACTAACTACAATTATACAACTGTATTTCACTTTACATAAGAACTATATTCTTGAAAAGTCCTATGTAAACCAAGTTCTAAAATTAAATCGTATATTTAAAGTATTAGAGCATCATTATTAAAAGAACCTTAAATACCTTCAAAACCCAAGGTATTATTTTCACCGTGAAATGTTGTATCCTCCTTTTCTGCCAAAATATACAATATATCATGCACGTAACACACACACACACACATATATATCGTTTGCCTTTTTTGATAAACCCAAATTTTTCTACATTAGCTTATCTCTAAGGCAAAGTATATTTATAGGTATGATCTTTTAATTTCAGTAAGATATTAGTTAAAAATCTTTATCTCCTTTAGGATAAAAATCATAAATCCATATTCTTGACATTTGATTTGAAAGTCTAGGACTCATAGTGCATCAGAGCCCAGTTCCATCATTAGTCCCCATAAACATTTCCACACTAATAAGAATGCTTAAACAGTAAGAAATAATATAAAATTAAGTTTACTGGTTCAAAGACAATTACAACCAAACTTTTATAAGTGAGGCAAAACTCGGGTCACCTTTATTATTTATATCAGCTACTTTGGTTAATGCCTCAATTTGCAACATGCTCTTTGAACATTAATATGGCAACTGTTCCTATAAAGTACCTTCATTTCTTAAGTGCTTAAACAATTTCCTCATTATTGATTATGTTTTATTCACTAAAGTTCATTACTTTATGTGTGATATGTTTTCAAAACCCACAGGGGTTAGGCAAGACTTAACAGTTTACACACAAAAAAGTGCTAAAAGCAATTAGGAGTGTAAACAAATTGAAATAGAAAAATTTAAAAGCTGCTAATTTCCCAGTAGTTTACATACAAATTGAATGTTAACAGCAAGCCAACCCTGCCTAGTCTAACCTTCAAGCAAGCTCACCAGGAAAACCTCATCCTAGGTTAAGTGGAAACCAAGCTGAAAAAAAGAAAAAAAAAAAAAAAAAGCAAAGTGCACATCTTTATAATTCCGGCAGGCTTTTTCTTCAATTAAACTTAATTAATGAGGTGTTTCTGTGATTGCTATTTCCTTTCAACAAGCTGTCCACTATTGTCTCATCCAAACCCAAGAATAAAAAAAAAATAGAGACAGATCTCAGAAGGAAGCAGAATTAAAGATTTGGCTTGAGTATATACAAATAGGAGTGTACTTGGCTAAAATACCAATTATGCTAAATTGAGCAAATTTGAGAATGGGTTTGGCACATTTTCTGACAATTATATATGAAATATCTAGGTTCCGTTTCCCTGTTCCAGCCAGCCAAATGCTAAATCCATTATTCAATTACCCTTTCATTTAGTTACAGCTGTCCCTTAAAACATACTATGAATGTAGAATAAATAGCAAATACAAATGTCTTAAAGGTACCTAGGTAAAACTGTCATGGTTTTCATTAAAATATATTTAATGAGATAATTTAATGCCTAGATCTGTTGGTATTTATTATTCATCATAGTTGAATATAGGTCCAATTATCTGGATTAAAATGATCTTATATTTTATTTAGCATCCTAATCTTATACTTGTTAGCTTTTAGCTTCAGCTTGTGAAAACCCCAAATATGATGGCAAAAGTAATGGATACATGACAGCATAGATGTATTAAGAATTTCTTACATAAATATGTAAGAAATTTCAAATCTCAATCTTGAAAATCTGAATGAAATGATGTTTAATTAAAAATTAAAAATTTGCAATGTTGACATATGCTTACATTCCTTTCTCTAGGCTACATGGTTCTTGAAACTCCATAGTAATGGGAGAAAAGAGATAACTAAAAGTAAACTTTGGCTTGGGGCTCACACCTGGTTGGCTAAGGCAGAAAGATTGCCACAAATTGAGGCCACCCTGGGCTACAGTCTAAGACCCTGTCTCAAAAAAAAAGGGAGAAAGAAATAGAAAAATTCCATTGATGATTTAAAAAAATACCTCCACCATTGTCAGCAGCTAATAATCTGAAATTTAAAAATCCATTCAAAATTAGTACTAAATAATCTTTTAAAAAAATCATACTTCAAATATTATGTCAAAATGTGTCCAAGTATTCAGTCAATAGAAATAAATTTTTCTTGATTTGAAGCTGTTTTGAAGACTTGAGAAATTAGGGGGAAAAAATGGAAAAAAATAGCAGCCCTACTAATTGAAAAGCCAGTGAGTAGCTTCTGGCTGTCAGCATATAAGCATCAAAAGGTCTATGGAATGTTTCCTCATGAGCGATGCTCACTACTGGACATATTCTGGACAGTAGTTGTGCTATCAAGGCCCAATAATGTTCCCAGGTAAGACGGTTCTCTGGGATCCAGCATCTGGTCAGGTCGGACTGGGTGCACTATGTTTGCAGGCTGAGGAGTAAGAGTGTATTTTTCCAGAAAAGCTAGATCTGCTGCCCGTGGATAATCAGTTGGCTGCGGCTGTGGTGGCAGCATTTCGTGAGATGGTGGGGGAAGTGTAGTGGTATGAGGCACCAGGTCGCTGGATGTGTCAGGCATCTGAACTGGAACCAACGTTACGGGGACACATACTTCCGCAGACACATTCTGCAGCATAGTCTTGGCTTCTGGCTGATAAACTTTGGGCTGGTCCAGATACTGTTTTGTTTCTGCTTGAAAGATCTTATCATCAGACGAGTACTCTATTGTTGGCAAAGACACAAGTTTCTCCTCAGAAGTACTGAGAGAATCCTCAGGAGACTTTATACCATGAACATGGTCAATGTGGTATTTCAGCTTGTCTTTCCGCTTAAATGTTGCATTACAGTGTTGACAGTTGAAAGGTCGGGCATCAGAGTGAATAACCAGGTGTTTTGTTAAAGTTTTCTTAATTCTAAAAGACTGATTGCAAATTTGACACTTGTATGGTTTTTCACCTGTATGAGCAAAAATAAAATTAATGTATAATGTACCCTTTGATAAAGATGGTAATTTAAATAGCAAATTTATCACATGCATACCTGTAAAAACAGTAGTATTTTATGCTATCATAAATGAAGACAGCCTATCAAGCTCATAGAGATAATGAATTAAACATCAAAATGATCTGGGCTTAAGTCCTGGGTAAACCATTTAGTAGCCAAACTTTTAAGCCCGGTTCCCTGTAATGTAGAACAACAAAAAGTACCTATTCTCAGTATGTTGTTAAGTGCTTAATAAATCTTGTTGCTCACTATTACTTTATTACTACTGAAAATTAAAATAAAGGTTGATTAAACTCAAAACATTTGATTTACAAATTATGTAAAAAACAAAAGAGCAACTCTAATTAACGTTTTAGGAGGGGGGAGCTGAACAAAAAGTAGTAACATTGGTTTCTACCATGCGATCAAAACTTTTAACTTTCATTGGGGAAAGAATTAAGAATATCAAATCAGTTCTTAATTCTTCTGCAGTCAGGTTCTTACACTATAGTCTTATTTTGCTTTTTTATTTTTTTTTTTAAAAATCCTATTAAAGCCAAAGTGCTAGGCAGAATAATAACACCTCGAAGGTATGTGTGTTTTAATCCACTGAAGCTATGAATATGTTATTTTACACAGAAAATAGGCTTTGCAGTGTGCTTAAGACTTTGAAATGGGTAGACTGATTAGATTATCAAGGGGGCCAAGTAAGTACAGAAGACCTTAAAAAGTGGCTGATAACTAATAAAAGGTAAGTCGGATATGACAGAACTCATCTCCAAATTGCTGACTTCGAAAATGGAAGGGAACAAGGGGCCAAGAAAGGTGAAAGCCACAAGTGTCAGCTGCGTTTACCAGGCAGAAGGTAGAGAGCAGGAGTAACACAGGAAGGGGACAGCAAATGCTAGGAGTGCTTAAGCTTCTGCTGGGGATGCAGCACTGGCAGAGCACTTGCATCAAAAGTATGAGGCCCAGGATTCAGTTTCAAGAGCCCCCTCCACACCCCTAAAAGCCCTTATATGTCCCATGTACTATTAAAATTGCTATAAAATTAAAATCTATACAACACATGTAAGAAATAGAAGGACATTAAAAGGCACTTGAGCACCCTGAAAAGTTATGATCTTATCTATTTTTCCTAGAAAGCAGGCATTAATCTAGAAAAAAATCCACCCATAAAAGAAGAAAAAAAGGTAGACTCACCACAAAAATAAAGATGAAAAGGGAATAAACATAATAAGATTACATTATATAAAATTGAAGCAGAAAAAATTAATTTCTGGTAATGTAAACCAAAATAGCCATGTCTTTCAAGAATGTTACCTCTTAAGAGCAGTCATGAAGGAAACTTTTAACAGCCTACTACTGTTCTATAATTTGATCTGAGTAGTGACAACACTGATGAATTTATCACAAAAAGTATACTGGGCTTTTCATTAAGATTTGTGCACTTTATGAGCTATCTTCAACAAAAATAGTTTATAAGAAAATATATGTTGAACTTCAAAAAAAAGAATAATTCAGCTGCTATGGATTAAACTATCAATAAGCTCAATTTAATTTTCTGTGGGTTCACCACCTATTTCATGAGATCTATATGCTTTTTACTTATAATCGAGGTGAAAAACAGCATTAACGAAGTTTCTTCAGTTTATACCCCTAGGTATGCACTCCTGAAACTTGTTCATTGGAAGTATATAATTTTGCTTTTAGCAACATCACTGCAAAAGTAATAAATCTTTACTGGAAACTATTTAATATTTAAAATTACCCAAATTAAATTACTTCCATTCTAACATTCATGAGATAATTTGTCTCTTTCAGAATAGCAGCATAAAATATACAAAGTGAGAATAAAGCAAAGAAGTTTTAAGTACATAAACATATTTCTTGATTTAAGAAAAAAATAAACCTTCAATTTTAGTATAGGAGGGAAAATGAACCCCATACTTCATTCTGCATGGGCTAGTGGAATGCATCAAAAGCAAAGACTACTACTAGAGCTGCCTGCGGGCCACAAGCAGCTCTCTGAGGAAAGAAACCTGTACATTACAACCTGATGTGAGTGAGTCATAAATGTATGCATAAACTCTTTCAAAAGAAGATACCAGCAACAGAGGCCTAAGAATCCTGACAAAGCTCACACAGGAGAACCACAGGGCAAAGAAAAGGAGAAAAGAATACCAAAGCTTGGGCTATTCACCACAGAAAATAATTTCCCAAATTCTTCAGATTGAGAAGAAAGCAAAAATGCTGCTTATTCATGACATGAACTTTAATAAAAATACTGTTTGCAAATATTTCAGTTAGGAATAACACATATGGACATGTTGTACTATTAAATAACTACACAAAGACCTGCATTGATTACTCTTAACTTTACCTGAATGTGTCCGAAAATGCATTTCCAGACTCGATTTTCCTTTAAAAATCTTCTTACAAACATCACACTGATGAAATGTTGCTTTATATCTAAGAAAGCAAATGGTTCATCTATTTAAGTAATAATAAAAAGTAACTGACAACTCTAAAACTCTACAGACAAATGTCGCATCAATAAAGCATACAGGCCTGGAGGAATAGGGTACTTTTAAACCAAGAGCTAGCCTCACAGGTCTTTCTCCATTTATATTTAACAGAACTTTTATAAAGACACTTGTAAGAATAAAACTTCAAAATGTCTTAAATTAGCCCAACTTTTAATTAGTTATTAAATACACAAAGGACAGAATACAGAGAAAAGAATAAAAAAGACATCAATACTGGACAAAATGGGAAAGAGGTTTAGAGCATAGAATTTGTGGTAACAGAATATTCTACATTGTGATGGCAATGATGATTACCAGACTGTACAAAGAGTTTCACCTGAAGTAAATTTAAGTCAGTTAATTGAAGAGATAGATACTGAGCCTGACTAAATGAAACTGAAATAATCTCAAAAGCTGCATTCATTGAAGTTAGCATGGCTCTCATTAGTTTAAGCCTAAAGAAATAAAATGTGAATCTTTTGTTTTTATCACACACAGATACAAGTAATCTATAAGTCCAAAAGTTACATAGTTAGCAGCACAGTGGAATGTCTAACAAATATTGTTAAGGTCAAAATCAAATTTTAATTGTCAGGACTATGACATCTGTAGAATGAGTAGCATTTAAATGTAAGTCAATGTCTAACACTCCCTAGCCTTTGAGTAATAACATTGCTCGTCTGTGTGTGTGTGTGTGTGTATTTCTTTTGAGACTTTCGAGGAATATAGAAACCAAAGAGAGACAATTAACCTACTGCAAATTAAACAGAATAACCAAAAAGTGTGAGTTGTTCTCGACCCATGATGCGGCCAGCAGTAGTACAGAGGAAAGCTGCATCCACTCACTTTTGCCACACCTTCTCCCCTAGATGCACGCTCTTGTAGTGAACCGTAAGATGGTCCCTCCGACCAAAGCACTTCCCACACTCTTCACACTGATGAGCCTTCTCACCTGAAAACAAAGACCCACATATTTCTTTTAACATAACAGGCATTTAAGTTTTTTCTTTTTTTTCTCCGAAATAATGACCAAACGGTAAGTTCTTTTAATGGGACACCAAGAAAGCAAAGCCACCCTTTTATCTGGGTTATTTCCTTTATAACATTTATTCAATTATCTTTCCCAAAGAACTCAAGCCTAATTTAATGAAAGTGAATATTTGGTCACATGGAAAAATTAGTAACCTTACATGGTAGACATCTAATCTTACCTTTCAATGTAGCAGAACAAGATAAATAACTTCAAATCCAGGATATTGATTAGAAATACATAACTAGATATGAAATACCTCAAATAAACATACATTAAATTTAGATGAACTATTTCACTATTTAGAAAAAGGACCTGAACATTTTCAGATCTTTGTATTTTTAAAATATTTTCATCTACAGGGATTTCTAACATTTGCAATGAGCCAAAATATAAATACCATGAAAAGTCCAACTGACTACCTAGTATTATACTGCCATGCAAAGGCTGATCACTGTCTCAATAACAATGCACAATTAATACATGTGACTTCTAGAATTACAAACTTAGAATGCCCTTACTAGAAATGAAAATGCACAATCTCAATTAAAATGTCATCAGATCTTTAATCTCTTAGAAGTATAAGGATAGCTGCAATTTGCCTGACTATGATCATTAAGAAAGCCATCTGTCACACTTCATACTTCAGGACTGTCTATAATACTGATGATAATCACCTGTTCTACTGTGCACATAGAGATGGCTCTTTCCCATTATTGTGCTCACAGAGTTGGCTCTTAGCATTTCCTGAACATCAATCTGAGACAAAAACATGAAAGAAATCCCCAGAGTACAAAAATTATAATGAAAATATCTGAGAAACTGGTCAGGACTACAAAGGTGTTCTTTTCCAAATATAAGGCTTCAAAATCCACTACAACATAAACTTTAATACTCAGTTATAATAAAGTCACTTTAAAACCAAACTTTCACTAACTTCTCAAATATAATCACAGTGAGAAATACTGTTCTCTCTTCAGGGATGTACCAATAGTATTGCTGCATACATCAGCATAATATGCAAATTATAAACTTTGAGAATTTATTCAAAACTAAATTTTAAAATTTCAGTAAACATGCTATGATTATTTACCTATTTCCAGATGCTTTTACAAAACAGGTCTTAAAATCATCATTATAAAGGGGTAATCAGCAAATGTCAACTATTAAAACCACAGCTAGCAAAAATAGAAAGTGCTATTATGTTCTCTACAGTGGTTTTAAATAGTTTTGGAAAGAGAAATACAAAGTAAAACTTACCTGAATGTATTTTCTTGTGCTTTGTTAGGTGGTCATGGCGAATAAATGTCTTTCCACACTCATCACACTCATATCTCTTATCATCATGATGTACTCTTAAGTGCAGCCTATAAAGATAAAAGAACACAGACTGCTAAAACTGGCGTGGAATGATAATGCTTGATAATGATTTAGTGATAAAAAGAATGAAAACAGGCTGGATGCTCAGCACCCTCATGTATCATTTGCTCTGCACGTAGGACTTTAAGAGTCCTTCTGTCTTTTAAATAAGATCCTGAGGTTCCTATTCACTTCTCCCAAAAGGGCACTTCGAAATATGCATTTCCCATATAATTCTAAATACTTCCTAAGTTCTTAGATATTAAATCTACCTCACAGACTCTTCCAAATATTTGTGGATGTTATTGATCTGAGTCTCAAGAATATATTTAAGGAATTAGAATTGTTCAAATGGATAAGTATACAAATAACTACAAGATAATGACAGCTACTGATTGATAGTAACAACTGATGATTACATTACTCTGGAAAAATGATACTATATACAAATTGATAGCTGACAAATCATAATATTTTAAAAGACCTTAGGCTTATAAAAATAATATTTTAACTACCTCACACTAAAAAATGGTGCTTTAAATTCAAAGATAAACAATAAAAGGTTTAGATTATTGAAATTTACCTAGTTTGAATGACTTTTACTCCTACAATGTTTTGTGTATACCAAAGTGAAAGGAACAGTCTTTCAACTCAAGTTTCTAAAATAAGTGTTGACTTTATATTAACTAAAACAGCCAAGTGGCTAGACAAAATAATCTCTTTACAGTTAAAGAGATAATAAACGAAACTATGACTATTAAAGCCATAAGATTATAATTCTAGAATTAACTAAGAAAAATTACAATCATACATATTTCTTAGTAAATACCTATTTAGGGAGAAATTCAGAACCTTCAGTTACAGTCATTCAGACATAAGACAAACAAGTAACAATGCACAGAAGGCCATCTAAAACTGAGAATTCCAGAATCCTTAATGTTATTTCCATACTAAATATATTCTTCTACAATGAAGGATGAAGAAATAAATTAAAAAAAAAAACTTGGAACACCAGAGTTTTAATACTATTTTCACCCAAAGACAAAATAATTTAATATTTAAATAATGAACATTTAGTAAAGACTCTGGTAAAGTTGATAATGAGGAAATATTCAATGTTTTACACAGAGAATAGAAATTAAAGAGAAATCAGTAAAAATTTTTCCCAGATGCATATAATGAGTATAAGAAAGGATTTAATTGAACAAACCACTTATAATAAAATAGAATTAAAACAGACCTGTAATTTTATCTCATTTAATGCAAGGGAAGATAACTTACCTGTATGAGCTTCCATGACGAAAACTTTGCCCACATATACTACAAAGATGAGGTTTTTCTCCACTATGTATTCTTAAATGTTCTTTCAAGGTCGTCCTATGTTTAAAAATTTAAAACCACATATATATAATATATATATATATATTCCAGAGTTCTTAATCTCATATTTTCTGATATAGATAACAAATTATATTCCTTTTGCCAATATACATACTAAATGCAGAGTTCGAACTCCTTATTAAAACAGAGGACTACCGTTTAGCCATTCCTTCAGCAAGCACTTTGCTAGAACACTTGTAGTTCTTTTCAAGTTTTTCTACACACCTAAAGGTCTGAATCAGGATGGACAAAGTTATTTAGGGAGAGAGTAGTAAAAGGAAGTGTCCCTGACTTCTGGTGGCTTTTCCAACCGCCTTGGTTTGGTTTTCATGTCAATCTATCAGACGACTTCGAAAGGCAGAACATGTGCTGAAGCTCTGCCAGCAGATGGTGCTCATCTACAAAAACCACCAAGCCTGACAAGTGGGGGAAAACCCTACAGATATTTCTAAACTTATGTATAAAAACAATTAGCGTAAACAGGGAAGTGTTATCTTCATTTTGTTCTGTTTTTCAAATCAGCATTAAACATATGCTCAGGAACTGAAACATTACCATACTGTCAGGTCCCTCACTTATCCTATTCCCCTTTCTCTCCTCAGAAATAACCACTCATATTTACCATGCTTTCTGCTTCCTTCTCATACACACACCCTAGTATACAAGATAGCACATGCCTTTGAAAATCTGAGTTGTGAGCACAGTCCTAACAACACTGGGACTACAGTTAGCTCACTAAAGCGTACAAAAGGCAGTACGAACAGGGTCTGTGGATGGACACCATCTACAGATTTTCCAACAGTTCACAAGGCCACCCTGACAGACCAGCAAAAGTGACAAACAGGATGTAGCAAACCAACTATCTGAACCTGCAAACCCTGGCTTCTGTAATGTCTCTGTCATTTACATTTTAAACTAAAGTATAATCAGAGTACTTTGTGTCCTGAGTTATCTACCTCCTATAACACTTATTAATAATTTATAACACATGTAAGTGCTTCAACGTTTCTGAGTGTGCAGATAAATTTACCTTTCCCGTACTGACTTCCCGCAAATGAAGCAAGTCCATTTTCTCTTTCCACCATGAGTACATTCTATATGACGTTTCAAATTTCCAGTGTCATTGAATTGACGACCACATATATCACATGGAAAGGGACCTAAAAAAAATAAAAGCATGTATTTGAGTTTAAAGATAGAGATAGATACTACGCTAAATTCAATAGAGCTAGCACAAATTTGTTGCTACCACCAACAGGAGCATATGCAAAATCTGTAATATTCTGTTTATTCCCAAAAGGCATTTCTAGCACTTAGGCCCAAATACAAGGATATATATATAAAACATGGCACATTTCTGCCCACTCTTACAAAATTAAACCCACACTTGCCACAGTGACATACTGACCTTTCCTAGTTCTGACTTCCACCATTTTACCAAGTAAGTAACTTGAGACAGTTAAGTTCTACTGAACATCAAGCTAAAAGAAAAACATGGTGATGGATGCACAGCAGATGCAGTTCAACGAAACCATCCACTTGTAAAACGGTGTCTCAGAATTTGCAAAAATAAATTGAAGGAGGAATTACGAGGAATCGATCATAACAGCACAAGAAAAAGAGACAGAATTTGGACATAGACTCAGAGACTATTTAAAGCAAAACTGATCCAAAAACACAGGAAATTTCTACATTAGAAATGAGGCAAGGCTTGAAAAGTTGTATCACTACCATGCATGCTTAACATATTTAAATCTGTATTTCTTTGAGAATGGAATTTTAATTTATTACTCACGTACTAACTAATTCAACAAATATTTGTTGATTCATTTTAAGTACCACTGAAACTCCCTCCTCAATCCCTGCACTGAGAAAAGAAAAGTCTCCAAATATTTGAAAGAAAGTCAGTACTTGCGAAGTTGAAAATAACCCGATGGGCTGTAGAGCAAGAGGAACCTGTCATGACAAGAGTGAGTTAAGTGCAGCACAACCATCTATTCTTAACATCTTCTAGCCTGTTAACTCTCTGTACACTTGATGGACCCAGCAGGGACAGGAAGAAACAGAGCATCCATCCACCTGCATGTTCGGTTACTTGTTACAGTTCCTTGACAACTTTTCATTTTTTCTAACACTGGATATTCAGCTTTGCACGTCGTCAAGCTTCTCTCAACTCTCTATTTCATGAAGCTAAGTTAAAATCTTACCATTAAGCAGAACTTCAAAATAACTATACACAGGATAGAAGAAGATCTGACTTTTAAAAGTTAGTTTATCTGACTATAAATTTCACTTACAAATGCAGATATATTAAAAGTTCTTTAACTCTTCCAATCATATTACTTAGATCTCTCTCTAACTCACAGAACATACAATCCTAACATAGGCAACATGGATTTTTTTTTTTCGAGACAGGGTTTCTCTGTAGACGAATGTATTTTTAATACAATAAGAGTTCTTCTAAGTGTGATAGCAACATTGGCATCACTAGCACCACCAAACAAGTAGAGCAGACCTGAAAAAGCAAACACCCTAGAGCATGATCGAGCTGCTTCAACAACCTCTTCAGGTGATGGGACTTGCACTGCTTCTTGTGAATTGTTCATCTGAAGTTTACAGCAGTTCACAGCAATGAAAGTACAGAGGTGAGGCTCAACACTGCCTACTACATAAGTCATTAAACATTCCCTTTGTTGCCCATCCGTTGACTTGGCGGTGCTAAGGATGGATCTGTGCCTTCCCATGTCACACATCCGCTCTGGTACTGAGCCACGTCACCATTCACCATTTGTTAGCATCATTATATAAAAGGGGGGAAGGGGACCAGAACTCAAACCAATCACCTACATGGTTTATTATGTTTGCTCTTTTTCTTAAATATGAGAAATGTAAGCTCATTATTTTATTTCAGAAATATTTTTCAGAGTTTTTGAAAATAACCTATAATACTGGAAATAACATATATTCAGAGAAAGAGAATATAAACTTAAAACCTATTACATGTTACCTTTTTGATTGCTGTTTAGGTTGTCAACTTGACTATAAATGGGATTAACTAAAATCCAAAAATGAAGGGCACAGCTGTGAGGGATTTTTACTTAATTTGAAATAGGAAGATTCACCTTTAACCCAGATCTTGACACACCTTTAACCTGGGCCAACCCTTCTGCTGGAAGCCTAGATAAGACATGGAAGAAGGAAGCTTTTGGCCTTTGCCTGCTTGCTCTCAACTTGCTATCACCAAGTCTATGCTTTCACTGGCTTAAAGACTATTTCTCTGAGATTTCAGTATATGTCAAAGATCAGCTGAGATACCCAGCCATGTGGACTGAGCAACTTCTGGAATCTTCAACTTTCCATTCACAGCCAGTCACTGTTGGATTAGCTGGACCACAGCTTTTAAGTCATTCTAATAAATCCACTTGAGAGAGAGAGAGAGAGCGAGAGCGAGAGCAAGAGCGAGAGCGAGAGCGAGCGAGAGAGAGAGAGAGAGAGAGAGAAGGAGAGGATAGATTGTATGCTTCATTTACATGATATCACACCTACATTGTCTTCCTAGTAAATGTCATCTTTTACAGAAATTAGGCACAGTAACTAAGCATGTGTGTAGAGAACTGTGATTTACTGGCCTGCTAGATTACACTATGCACTATAATTTAATATGGAGCCACAATCTCCCTAGACACTAAGAAGAACTCATTACCAAGCTAGCATCTGTTTGGTAAGTGTGTACTACTTTGAATGTCCAGTGTCTTTTCCTAGAGTAATTTTTCATTGATTTTTATAACTAAAGCTTAACACATTAATTAAACTTGACTATCTACCATTTTTAGTAGATAGTGAAATATAATTTAAAAAAAGCAAGTAATCTTTCAATAAACAACAATAACAAAAATTCCAGTTATACCATTTTTAGAAAGATCCTCTTCATGAGCTCTAAGAGTTAGCCAGCTCAGCATATGCTGATAGGAAAAAAACTAGGATATAAAACTGGTTACTTTAACTCTTAAGCTATAAAAGAATACACAGTGGAGGGCTGGGGAGATGGCTCAGAGGTTACGAGCACTGGCTGCTCTTCCAGAGGTCCTGAGTTCAATTCCCAGCAACCACATGGGGGCTCACAACCATCTGTACTGAGATCTGGCGCCCTCCTCTGGCCTGCGGGCATACATCAAGGCAGAATGCAGAATGTTGTATACATAATAAATAAATAAATCTAAAAAAAAAAAGAATACACAGACTAGATTTTTAATTTAGAACTTCTATCTGATACTTTTCAAACACTGATTACAAAATGATATGTTTAACAGAAGTTGAAATAGAAAACTAAAAACAGAAATGGAAGTAGAATCAATATACTAGTCATAAAAATCTTTGTCACGATATTTATTTTTTAAAAATCAACTATAGTTTTCAATTTAAAAAGAAACCATTAATTGTCCAATAACAAGTAGGTAGATACTGAGGTGATGAGTAAGAACATGTCCTGAGTAAGAATGAAGACCTAAATTTGAATCCACAGAACCTATGTCAAAGGCCAAGTGAGGACAGAGCATCTGCAACCCCAGAGCTGTGAGACAGGCAAAGACAGAAGACTTGCTGGTGCTTGCCGGTCACCAGCCTAGGTCCAGACTCAGTCAAACATATTGTCTAAAGGGAACAAGGTGGAGAATAATAATATGGGACATAAGCCATCTTCTTCTGGCTTCTGCATGCACAATCGGTGCACCTGCAAACACACATGTACATACACCACACAGTCTAAAATGTACAAACACATTCATAAAGTTGTTATTCCTGAAATAAAGTATAAAAATAATTTTCTCACATGTAACATGCAATCATGATGTCTCTAACTGGAACTTTTAATATATTTAATAGTTATTTCTATGTTGGCTTTTTAGAATTGCAAACATTGAGCTTAGTCAAAAACCACTTGGAAAGGGATAAGCTAAAAAATACTGTATTTTCTAGCAATAAGCAGCTTTCATATTATAAACACAAAAATCAAATATGCCTTAAAACACAATATAGCCTTGAAGTTATCATAAAAACAGACAGACTTTTCTAATGAGGTACAATAGTTCAAGGTCCTTTAACATTTTGTAACTGACATAATTTTAAAAACCTGTTTTATTAGGCCGGGCGGTGGTGGCGCACGCCTTTAATCCCAGCACTCGGGAGACAGAGGTAGGCGGATCTCTGTGAGTTCGAGACCAGCTTGGTCTACAAGAGCTAGTTCCAGGACAGGCTCCAAAACCACAGAAAAACCCTGTCTCGAAAAACCAAAAAAAAAAAAAAAAAAAAACCCGTTTTATCAAAAAAACAATTAAAACTCAACAATAAAAAACAAAACAGCCACACTAAAACATAGAGTAAAAGACTTAACAGAGATCATCAAAGACAAATAACAAACACATGAACAGATGTTCAACACCACATCTCCAGTAAAATGCAAATGAATTACTGATATAGTAAGCAATTATTACAGTGGCTGAAACACAAAATTCTGACAATACTAAATGTTAAATGCTAAAGTAACAGGCGTTTTAATGCAGTTGGCATAATCATTTTGGAAGACAAGATGGCAATTTCTTTTTTTTTTTGAAATTTTAATGAACAAATTTATTTGAAGAAAACTGAATTAAGGACATGCTAAGTGATGTGGGAGTGATTTCTTATTAATAAAGAAACTGCCTAGACCCATTTGATAGGCCAACCCTTAGGTAGGCGGAGTAAACAGAACGGAATGCTGGGAGAAAGAAGCTGAGTCAGGAAGTCGCCATGGTTCTCCCACTCCAGGCAGATGCAGGTTAAGATCATTCCTGGTAAGCCAGCTCATGGGCTACAGCAGATTATTAGAAATGGGCTAATCCAGGTGCGAGAGCTAGCCTAGAAGAGGCTAGATAGAAATGGGCCAAGCGGTGTTTAAAAGAATACAGTTTCCGTGTAATTATTTCGGGTAAAGCTAGCCGTGGGGGCGGCCGGGTGCTGGGGACGCAGCCCTGCCGCTCCTATTTCAACAGCTAAGCTTATTAAAAGATGGCAATTTCTAACAAACAATGTATTCTAAAAATCCAATAGACCTTTTCTTCATGTTCTTAGGTTTTTATCCAAGCAAACTAAAAATTTATATACACAACAAGACTTATAAACAGATAACTGCAGTCATTTTATAATCAATCAACAACACTTGGACATTCATTGCTTTTTAAAAGGTACCATGTGGTGGGGATGCTATGTGTGGACAGAGGCTGATGTGGGGTCACCCTTTATATACAGAGGTTGGTAATACAATAACTACCTGCACCTTCTCAATTTTTCATTTACTTAAAACTACTCTTTTAAAGGAGACTTTTTTTTAAAGATCATAATATAATTACTTCATTTCCCCCTTCTCTTTACAATCTCCAAACAATGGAGATTTTAGAGGAAAAAGTACAGTTTAACAGAGGTAAGCTCTTCTAGATTCAGATAATCAGAAACTCGATGATTGCTTTATGAAAACACAACTCACCCAGATGGAACTTCTCCTGATGCTTTAACCGTGCAAATCGGGATTTGAAATGCTCTTCACAATAGGTACACTTAAAAGGTTTATCTTGTGAATGCAGAATCATGTGTTCCTCTAAGTGTGGTCTTCGAGTAAAAGATTTCTTACAAATCTAGATGAGAGTGTATATAAAATGTAGTTACCTTAATTTGAGCCTGAATTAAAATACAAAGCTCATAATAAAGATAAAACATACAAGTTCAAGTAAAGATAAACATCTTCCAACAGAAAACTTACCAAAGTATTATCAATCTTCTGACTATGCTAAAAAGGGGGTGGGGGATAAGAAACACTAGAAGAATTATAGTTCAGAATTATTAAATTAACCCTAAAGTTAAATGAACTTTGAATCATTCTATAGTTAACATGACTATAACATACTCTTAGTATCTTAATTCTAGATAGCAATTTCTTTTTTTAAAAAAAGATTTATTTTTAATTTATTCATGTCAGTGTTTGAACACATATGTGTATGTGCATCACATGCAGGTCTGATGCCCATGGATGTCAGAAGAAGGCACTGAGTCCCCTGGAGCCGATGGTTTTCAGTGGGAACAGAATCTGGGTCCTTTGCAAGAACAGCCAATGTTCTTTAAACAGGTGAGCCACCTCTCCACCCATGGATATCAATTTTTTTAATCCACAAAATAAAACCAAATTTATATCAGAAATAAAAAGATTTCTTTATCATTATTACCATATAGTTAATTAGGATTATCAATAATTATATCACAGTAAACCCCTCAACTTTTATCTCAGTTTTCAGAAATAAGAAAACACTGTATATAAAAATATGATATATGGCCAAATGGTGATGGTGCACACCTTTAATCCCAGGACTCGGGAGACAGAGGCAGGAGGTCCTCTGAGTAAGGCCAGTCTGGTCTACAGAGTGAGTTCCAGGGCAGCCAGGTCTACACAAAGAATCCCCATCTTAAAAAACAAACAAACAAAAAGTTATCTAAGTCGGGGATTTAAAAAGAGTGAAGCTGCTGTATCAACAGATAGCAGTATCAACTAGGCACAATTCCAAGATATTTTATTTAATGCTCAAAAAATGCTACAGAGCAGACATAACTATCAATATCATTTTTAGAGTTGAGGATGATAAAACTTTAAAGTAAAGAAGACATTATCTTGTGTAGAGTCAAAGAAATTAACTCCAGTGTTTTGAAACTGCAATCAGAGAAGGAACAACTCTGGAAGTGTGCGATATATATATATATATATATATATATATATATATATATATATATATATCTAGACAGACAGACAGACAGACAGACAGATAGATGTGTTAATCTTTAGATTAGCAATGTAAATGATAAGCAATATTAAACATTAAACTATATACAACTAAATACTACAAAAAAATCCTTAGGGGCGTGACAGATTAAACAGATTTCTTTTGCTACTACTCCCACTGAATTCTTCTCCCATCCACTTTGTTCTAGAACTGACCATTTAACCAATAGCATGTGGTAGAAGTTATGATCTGGGACCTCTGAGGCCTTGACTAGGCTTCTTGGCATGCACATGTATGCACACATACACACACATACACACAAAAGCACACACACACACCTCCCCCATCTGTCTCTATCAGTATGCCCGCTCCCTGTCTCTCTTGTCTTTCTCTGTCTGTCTCTCTCTCAACCTAGCTACTCTACTAGAAGGGTGGAGGAAGCCCAAGCAGCTTCAAGAAGAGCAAGAAGGGAATCTCTTTTTCCCTGATCCATCCTTACTAACCCCAGTCATCAGGCATCACCAAGTTGACCGCTATATTAGTAAGTCACTGTGAAAGGGCTCCAAAACCGGAAAAAAAAAATCATCCAATACTTTATAACAACCCCTTTGATTAACATAGCACAGAATCAAAGAAATACCTAGCAAAGCCCTGTCTTCAGTTTGGATTCCTGACCCACAAAAAGATGAGAAACAGTAAAAAGCAGTTTAAGAACCCTTGAACTTCAACATGGTTTATTATACAGCAAAGGATAACCAAAAATGGAGAGTTTAATTTTAATGTCTATATTCTGCCATAGTAATGTTAGACATCATTATACAGAACTCTCAATACAAAGCATAGTGATTTTGCTGATTGTATGCAGGGACAAGATCAGGGAATAATAAAAACCAAAACAGAATCTCCATTTCTGAGACTTACTATCTGGAAACTACATTTTTAGGAGAAATTAAAAAAAAAATTCAAATAACTTGATTTAAAAAATTCTAAAAGTGAGATAAGTTCCATTACTTTAAACCCAATTACCTTTGTTTCCCCAAAGACAACATTACATTTGCTTTGATTTTCTAAGAGAAATTACAAATTCTTACTTCACACTTCCAACTTTCACTTTTAGTCTTCTTGATGGAAATAAACTCTTGTGCATTTTCAGGATGAAATCTATGAAAAAGAGAAAATATTAGGAAAATATGCTAATTAAGTCTATAATTCATATGAATTTGTCAACAGTGATCTCAAGAATCAGATACTAGCCCAGTGTGGTACACGCCTCCTAGAACCTTACATTCAGGAAGCCGAAGCAGGCAGAGCTAGTACTGGTGGCCAGCCTAGGCTACAAATCAAAACTCTGCTTCAAAACACAAAGAATGAGGCATGATTTGTTCATTTTTGGGTCTCATTCTATAGCCCAAACTGGCCTTAAACTTAGAGCAATCTATCGGCCTTAGCCCCACAGGTGCTGGGATTACAGTCATCAGCAACCTGACCCACCTTAGGTCTCAATTTTTCTTAGAATCATAGGTACATTTAGTAAGAACATAGGTTTCACCATTTTAAGGATTTTATGCATATATCTAAGTTACAAAGAAATTAAGAAAAGTATATGTAAATGTATTCTTAAACAAAATCTGCATGTGTGCAGACTTCAGTTTTTAGAGTTAATATTCAACACTGTATGATTTACAAACTTTTCCACACTAAAGGTGAATGTGAAAAATAAATTTCCTAAGAGTTTCAACACCACATATTTATGAAGACTTACTTGTCAAAACCAAATTTAAAAAAAAAAGGATACTCAAACTGCATCATAAACTGTACATTAGAGGCCATATTCTTGTTGTGTGACCAAAAGGCTTCAACTCAACAATAGAACAAACTATGAACTATATCAACAAACTATCCCTGGCTGTTGTTTTGTTGATTTGTAAACTCTGCAAAACCATAAAGCAGTGACAGCATTGGAAATAAGCACCTTGCAGACATTTCCAGTGTACTTGTGTTTCCATTAGAAGGCACAATGACACAATGGAAGCAAGACAATACTTGCCTCTTGACGTGCTTGGCTAGTGTCTTCTTGCTCGCATGAAGCTTATTACAGTAAGGGCACTTGTGCTCCTTCTTGTGAAACTCTACTTCATTACTGTGCTTCTTTCTGTGAACAGTTAAGTTAGACTTTGTCGAATAACGCTGGTGACAAATATCACACTCAAAAGGCTTCTCACCTGTGTGCACACGGGTATGACTCTCGTATTTCCCTACAATGAAGAAGAAAATTAAGTTTAACAAATCTGCTATGTTGTGACTGAAATTTCAGAGTGGGATAAAAACACGCGGTTTAATAATATATACACCCAAATTCACATAGAAAACTAAAAAGAAAAATATTTACCTAAATTTCTAACTCAAATGAACCTCAAGATTTGGTGCTTCAAGCTTACTACTTAAAGTATATTTTCCCTCAAAAGCTTCAGTAATAAAACATTTAATTGTTCACGTATTTTAAAAATCTTAATGCTCCAGGCTGTGGTGGTGCACGACTTTAATCCCAGCACTCAAGAGGCAAAGACAGGCAAATCTCTGAATTCAAGGGCAGCCTAGTCTATAAAGTGATTTCCAGGGCAGCCAGAGCTACACAGAGAAATCCTGTTTTGAAAAAACAAAAATAATAAAATAGATCTTAATGTCTGAAATTTTCCTGAAAAAGTGTTGACAATTTCTGAATATTGATTGTACTTTTTAAATGCAAAACTAACATTTAGAAAAATATCTACTCATTTAACATTTATTATATCATAATTTACTTTTCCTATGTACACCCACAAACTCAGTGTTCAAAATTGGGAGATCTTATTCAAATATTACAAAAAATGTTTACTTATTTTGTTATTTTTCATTTCACAGGAGGCATTCTGGAAAGAATGCAACAAAGCTAGAAGGGTTAACAAATAATTAACAATACAACCCGTTTATATAAGAACTCCTTAAGATACAAGAAAATAAAGTATGGCTGTGTGAATGAAATGCTAAATCCAGCACATGCAGATAAAATCTGAGAAAGCAAGAAAAGATGAACAGGCATAAAAGGCAACCAGTCATACATGTGGAACACGTGCCTAAGATCTTCATCTACTCAGAATGGACAATACAGGTATCCTAATAGAAATACCCAGGAAGCTGTAACACAGACAACAACAAAAGAAAACAGGAAAAGGACAGTGAAAAAGAAAGCAAATAGATGCATACAAGTGCTTTAATTTATTTCCATTCTTATTTAGCATAAAGTTCTTTATATCATTATGTAAAATATAAATGTCTATGTTTCTGAGGCAAAAAAAAAAAATCACAAGTAAATCCAGGTCACGTTGGATCTTTGTACCAAGACACAAATCCTGTCTCCTTAAATTGTAGAATGTATGACTTGGGACAAACAACTTCACAGTTTCAACTCTTCCTCACCCAAACAACAAAATATGCATAAAATTTTCTGCAAAACAGTCTGTATCCTCTTTTTACAAACATTTGTCCAGAAAACAAAGACTGTTATCCGCCACCTCCTCAGTTAGCTGTGTCCTAATCAAGCTAAAAATTTAGCCTCTCAGGACCTGAGTTAGTAAAACTTTATGGGTTTGTATATAATAAATGAATTAATACATAAATGATACTTAAAGCATTCGAGTACCTAGTATGATGTGGGAGTGTCATATATCAATCTGTTGATTTCATTGGCTAAGCAATAAAGGAACTGCCTCGGCCCATTTCATTGGTTAGAAGATAGGTGGGAGGAGTAGACAGAACAGAATGCCGGGAGGAAGAGGAAGTGAGGTCAGACTCCACAGCTCTCCTCTTGGGAGCAGACATCCGCCATGCTCCCGGCTCCTGGTCAGACTCCGCAGCTCTCCTCTGAGGAGCAGACGCAAGAGAGACGCCATGCTACCTGCTCCAGAGAAGACGCACACCATGCCCCAGCTCCGACCCAGGATGGACTTAGGCTAGAATCTTCCCGGTAAGCGCACCTAGGGGCGCTACACAGATGATTAGAAATGGGCCAGAGCAGTGTTTAAAAGAATACAGTGTCCGTGTAATTATTTGGGGCATAAGCTAGCCGGGCCGAGCCAGGCGGCTGGGGGTGTTGGGGGACGCAGCCCTGCCGCCCGCTCATATTACTACACTAGTAAACACTAATAAATGTTAGTCATTATTACCATCAGCAGCTTTAGTACAGAGTCTCAGAACTGGAAACAACATATCAACTCTCTAATGCACGAATTTTAGTTTTGGTTCCAAATGGAACCTAAAAATATAAGGTATAAGAAAAATTTTGGACCAGTTGCTTACTTTCTATAAACATATTACAGTTATAAAGATCTTATACTAGTATTTAGTAGCGTTTTTATTACATTTGCAATCAAGACTTTTTTCTACTAGGAATAAAATTTGAGATATATACTGAATATTAAAATCATAGAATAGACAGTTAATTTTTAAAAATTAAACCTCACCTTCTTAGATCAGTAGTCTTAAAAAGATTAATAGAAAAAAATTAAACTTAAATAGCTCAAAGCACTTGTGTGTGCATGCATACATACCTATATATATGCATGCATACATGCATGAGTATGTATGTGTGAGCGCGTGCGTACGTGTGTGTGTGTGTGTGTGTGTGTGTGTGTGTGTGTGTGTGTGTGTGTGTGTTGGTGGGGGCTGCTCATGCACATAGAGCCAGAGACCAGAGCAAAGCACTGGGTGACTGGGTGTTCTCCTCAAGGCCCTCCACCTTGTAGTCTAGAGACAGGTGGCTCAATGTACAGTAAGCTTGCCCATCAGCTTATCTTCTAGCCAGCCAAATCCAGGAACCCACCCGTCTCCACTTCTCAATCTGAGACGTATAGACACATGCAGCCATTCTCAACGTTTTATGTGGGACTCAACTGAGGTCCTCAGGGCTTCAGATCTGTAGAGCTACTTCCCCAATCCCCAAACATAAAGGTTTTTTTTAAAAAAAAATCTTTCAAAGTATATATAGTAAATGTGATTTTTTTAATTTGCAAGATTTTTATAACAAAATTTAAATAACTTACAAAGGAAAGATAAAATATAATAATGCCAAGATACTGAGATAAATTCCTATAGCATAATGAATCACAGAAATGAAAAACCTTAAGTTACAAATTCAAAAGTTTATGCACATCCATATTGCATAGCCCATTGTCTCCAGGAACTTGAAATTCTAAACAAGAACAACAGACAAGCTTGAGGGAAAGCTTGGCTCAGAAGATCCAAGTGTGTCTCCAGAGATTTATGAAGAAAAACAAAATGTAATCCCCCAATAAATCTCATGCTTAAAGCAACTGGCAGGAGTATGGGGTATGAAAGGGACACTCCTCGGTAGAAACAATATCTACAATCTACATTCATTTCTTCATTTCTGTGTGAAGAGGTTCCCATATCAATGTATAAAATCAGCATGTTCTTTTCAAACTTAACAGTCTATTTAAAAAATAGAAAACAGCATATAGTGGAAAACTGTGCAGTCATCTTCTGAACCAAATCTCAATATGAATTATGTCAAAGTTAGAATCTCAAACCAAAGACATTTTCACATGAATAAATTTGTCTTGATGTATTTCAAGATTTACTCCTTCAGATGGCTCAGGTTATTATTTTCAATTTCACATGCAGTTTTTGTGAGAAGCACCACTGAATGGCCCTACCATATTTCATATCGGATACTGCTACTCTCAAGTGCACTTACTCATATAACACACCTTAAAGAGCACATAAAGTATTCTGCAGAGAATTACACCATTGTCACAATGCACTAAGAACCAAGGAGGGTCCTATCCCAACAGACCATATAAACTCATGTGTAAAGAGGGAGAGGGGACATAAAATGTTTTTTTGTCTCTAGAGGAGATTGTGATTTACTTCAAACAAAGATTTTAGTTCTGTGGAAACAAAAAAATATAAATTATCCAAATTTTCTCTCTTACCCCATCTGTCATCTCTTTATTTTGCTTTTTACCCAGTAGGTTTTTGGTATAAGGGGCAGCAAGGTCAAAGGACTCTTATTTACATGAGAATTGGATGAGAAACGGACAGCTGGTAGTCTCTGGAAAGACTTAACTAGATCAAGTGTTACTTGCAGCACCAGAAAGAATAAAAGATCCAAATAATGGAATAGATTTTTTTTGGTCATGTATTATACAGCTAATGGTTCCAGCAGAAATCTCAGAGTGTTACCTCTTTAAGGCAGCCAAACAAGGAGATAATAAAAAAAACCTAACAGGGTCTGTCCAAGCCAATGGAAATCCAGATAACACCCTTTAAACTTATTTCAAGCCTGTAAGTGCTTGCTGGCAAATGTTAATGACCTGAAATATGCAAAGCACACTAAGCAAGCACAAAGAATATAAGTTTCAGCTTCAATTTAGTTAGACTAGCAAAATGATAATCAAAAATTTGAGAAGGATTTTTTTAAATCCTGTAAAAGGAATAAGCATGAGATGAAAAATGACAGAATACAGCTATAAAGTTGCTTTGCCATTAGCAGACAAAACATTTACAGTGTATCTTCTAACACTCTTCATCCTAGCTGTCACCAATTGCTCTGAAGACATTCACCAGAAACACCGCTCTATCCTCATCCCACTGTTCACTGCCAGTGTCACTCAACTTCCCAATCCAAGCAGCATTACGCTTCTGCCCCTGTGTTATATGCTCCTTCTTGCCTCTTTGGTTTTCTCTTTTCCTTACCCAATTTCCTTCTTCACACTGAAGACAGTATGATCTGGCTATAACTCATTGGCTATTGTTCTCTTTTTAAGCTTCCCCTCCCCAGTAGGTTCATCAGATAAAACATACTCCTCTGTATAGCACTGAAGCCATCCCAAAGCTGGCTCTCCTTTACTTGCCTACTCTTAGAGCCTGTCATTTTTTCTATGCCTCTTTACTTACTTGAAAGACAACCACACCTTAGCAATTTCTAGAACATACCATACCTCAATACCTTTACACACTGACCCTTCTATCTTGTAAATGTCACCCTATTCTGTAAGTTTCAGGTTCAGTATTACTAGTTCCGAGAACTCACTCATCATTTCCCTGATCCTCCTGATAACATTAACTTTATTATACTATGATAATTTTTGCATGTACTCAAATACTTGGACAGAGAATCATTTCCTATCTGTTTAAGAGGGCTTGAAAGGCATCCAGTGTTAAATTAATAAATACCAGAAGCAGCTAATATTCTTGTATACCTGCATTCTGTGCAGTACTTAAGTGGTTCTGCAGAACCATCCCATTTAATTCTCACCATAACCATTCATATAATAACAACACATCAGCATCAGCTCATTTCACTTATGAAGGGGGAAAACTCCACAGGTTAAACAACTCACACAAGGCCTAGATTTAAAAACCTAGCAGTATGACCCTTCACCAGCTTAAGCTTTTAAATCAGCATGTAGAGTTAAACAAGTACTAGATAGACACACGTAGAGACAGAGATACTTGGCCATAGAAGAATGAGTGAACACTAAGCAAGCCCAAGGTAGTCAAGCAACAGAAGGGAAAGACTGTAATGTAAAATTCATTCTGAAAAGTATGTTGGAAATAACTGTACACGGTAATCTACTGATTCTCATAATATATGGAATGACTTTGTTAAAAGACATTTTGCAAACTTCTTGGTTTTTCAGCTTCAATCTTAGGCACCGTTTTCTGAGTTCATGTGCATAAAACTCTAGTTTCCTAGGGACATTAAGAAGAGCACTCATATGATACCATATTTATAAAGTAACTTGAAGAAAAGTTAGGCTAAGCAAAATTAACAGACATATTTTCTAGTATTATTACAGAACTGCATCAAGTTAAAAGTGACTGTGTATTCCCAAACCTAGTGGAACTGAAAGTCCTCCCTCAACAAAGTACCTCACAGACTCAAGAGAACAGTTTGAGACCCACATGCTGGACCTATAATGCCCGTAGTGAACTGACCCTTGCTCACTGATTTCCAAGTCAAATTAGGCTAATTAAAGTTTGTAGAATACCATAAGCAGGGAGTACAAAGTCTAAGATGTGTAGGAAAAATAAAATATTCTAAGATAAAATGTTACCAGGTACCTCAGCTCCAAAAAGCTGCTCTCTGTACATACTCACATTGATAGAGCTACAGTGACATTTACTGCCAGGACTAACAAGTTTCTTGTACACATAAGCTCTTCCAACTGACTAAGCTGTTCAGTTACTTCTGTGTATGAAACAGAGTAAAATTAATAATCATTAAAAACTAAACTGAGAAGAGTATCCTTAGAAATACATTCAAAAAATACTGTAAAAGCAAAAAAGAAAAATTTCCACTGTAAAACAAGTGTATATGCTAACCTATTTTGATAGCAAATGATTACAAATACCTTATGAACCAAATTTTGATCTATGCAAACAGCATACGTAACCTAGGACAAAACAGTTATGTATGGAAAGAACTGCATAGTTTCTTTTACAAGATCAGATTACTTAAACTGCTTTAATCATTTTATGTGCAGAATGTACCTAACAATTTTATAATCAATGTACATGTAACTCAAAACTAGCACTTCTAAAATGAAACTGGTGGCCAAAAGCTATATACAATAACTGCTGCTTTTCTGGAGTCTTTCTCCCAAATATAGAACCTATAACCTGTAGAGACACCATGACAAAAAATTGAAAGAGTAAATACCGGATTTCTGATGCACGACCAATTTAAACTAACAAGATAAACGATGTGCTGAAAATCAGAGGTCTTCCCTACTATAGAACTCTTCGTACAAGTCCCTTTCGAAGTTTAGTTTTTAATGATTACCTCTAAAACAGTCACAGAGTATATGTTTAATTAGAGCGAGAAAACAGACTCTCCTTACCTATTCGGTCAAATGTCTTATCACATTTGGGGCACTGCAGGATTTTCTTATTACTGTTCTGAATGATGACGGGAGCTAACCCTTCGTGGATGCTCCCTGCAGAATCGCCAGCCTCGGGTTCCTCTTCCGCATCGTTATCTTTATCACTCTGCTCAGTGTCAGAGTCCTCATCTGACATTTCCTCCTCTAGCTCGTCGTCTTCAGCATTATACTCACTTCCAGGATCCTCAGAATCATTCCTATCTGACTTCTCCTTGTCAAAACTTTCTTGATTCAAATTGTCTGACCCACCCCCACTTTCCTGTTCATCGTCACTAGTGTCCTCAAACTTAACAGGACACTTCCTATTCCTTTTAGACCTTCGGGAAGAAAAACTTCTCTCCAGCATTTTTAACCCATGTTTTTTCCCCAATAACAGGGACCTGTGAGTTTTAGCTAAATGATTCTCTAAGGACTTTTTATAGCAGAAATGTCTACTACAAAATTTGCACTGATGATTACTTGATAGTCTTCCAGTTAATTCATTTAGTGTTTCGTCGGGAGATGACTTCTCAGTTAGCTCTGCCTGAAAAGTAGCAACGTTTTCGTTATTCAGCAGCTTCACTGCATCGATAATGTCCAGAAATTTCGCGGCCTCTAAAACAAGAGGTATTTCATATTTGTACACAAAAAATTCTGACGTGTAAAGAAACTCAAGCAAATGCTGAAAAACCGAATGTGTTACGTGATCCAGGGTGACGACATCAGTGCTGGGGTTTTTGCTCAAACACGCATGAAAATAACTACTACCAACTGCTACGACCACTTTATGAGCACTAAATTCTTTTCCTTCTACTATGATAAGTAAGTCGCAGAAAGACGGCTGCTTCTGCCTGTCATCGTTCAAATACTTCAGCAAATTCTTATTATACTGCAAAGAACTCAAAAGCTTTCTCTGATCTGGAGAGGGAGGAAGGTCTTGGTAACACTGAAGAGCCTCTGGGGTTGGTCTGTCTGTCGACTGAGTATAGGTCACTTGGCCGCACTCCACACCAGCATTTTCTTCTGAAGAATCTTTGTGATAGCCCAGATGGATCTTCTCGTCAAGATTTGAAGTAACCCTTCTCCTTTTCTTCATTGCAGTACTGCAATTTTTGAACAGGAAACTTCATAAGTGACTTACGAGGTTTTTGAAACAAAAATTAGATTGTCTTGAACAACAGCTTCTGAAGGGGCGTGCCCCACCGTTTCATGGTCTGCAAAACAGTGAGAAGCACGTAAGGACTCCACAGCAAAGCAATCTGAAATAAGCAAAGGTGCTGTCGATTAATCTTTTCTAAATTGTAACTTAATCACAAAGTCAACGGCACATTCACCAGCAGCTAAGATTTTGAGGGCGGAGAAGGAGGAGGGCTGGGTTTAGGGAAGACAACCAACAAAAGAATAGTGTTAAGTGAAGGCACAGCACACCTTCCAGGCCTGATTCACCACTACGGTGGAAAGAAGAGAACACAGAGAGACCGATCCGGCCGAGGCTGCGGACCGTGCAGACACGCCGGGGCTGCAGTCCCGGTCTGGGTGCTGGGACACTGACAATAAGACCAGCGCGGCCACGGAAAGCAACTCTCCATTAGCATGCTTTCCCCGGGCGAGCGCGGCACAGCTCCGCAGCGACAGACCTTCCGAAAGCCACAGGGCAGAGCAGTGCGGCCCTAGGAGGGGCGCCGGGAGCGGGGTCGGCACGGGCGACCACTGCAAGCAGCGCAGCCTGCCCAGGCCCGGGACGGCGGCGCCGCGCTCACCCGTGACCCTTCCCTCCCAGGCTGTCCGGGCGAGCGCCCCACAGGCCCATTACCGGGAAACCCCGGGCTCCCGCGCCGCGCCGGCTCGGGGCAGCCAGCTCCGATCCCCGCGCGCTCGCGCCCGCGCCCACCCACTTCCGGGTCCGGCCCCCCACCTCATCCACCTCAGCGGCGCTCCTTCTCCTCGCGGAGTCCCGCCGCCGCCGCCCGCCTGGCACGTCAGCCGCGCGCAGCCGCCTAGCCGCGGCGAGAGGCCGGCGAGCCCGGGCAGCCGCCAGAGCGCATGCGCGCGCCTTTCCAGCCCCCGCGCATGCGCTCCGTCAGCTCCTTCTGCTGCCTTTGGTGCCCTATCAAGGTCCTAAGTCCGTTATACCCAGTGTTAGTGGTGACTTCGGGTCCTTCGTTGATTGAACCAGAAAAACTGAATTGCAGGAAGGGAAGCGAAGATTGCCTCTGATGAGGAGTTAGAAGGAATTGGCACGGTGACAACCGGTTTGTTTCCAGTTTGTCACCAAAGAGCCACCGCCGGGAGCTTGCTCAGTCCGTGGGGGCAAACCCCCAAGTGCGGGCTAGAAGTCGCTGTGCGACTTTCGTACTGACAATACACCTAAAATGGAAGCGCACCTGAAATTGTGCAGTTTGTTTTTAATTAACTTACTGTGACCAGGAAATGGAGGTATGAAGCTGATAAAAAGGACAGCCAAACCTCTAAAGAGTCTCAGACCCGGTGCCTAACTAACGTGTTGCCTCTTCAACAAAATGAATGCCCAGGGAACGGATGTTGCCCATCTGGCGATGAAGGTTCTAGATCTTGTTTGTACAGACCTAAGAAGAATGGCACAAAGGCCATGGCCAAAGGAAATGGACATCCCCTCTCCACCTGTAACACCGCCCTCTTCATAACTCACACGTCACTGGGCATCTGGAAAAGGCTAGCCTCTCATTAGAAGCCACGAGGCGAGGAAACACCCAGGGAGAGCGCATAGTAGAATGCCTCGACTTTGTTTCCCCTAGTATGGGTAGGCATTGCAATGGAGGTGCCTTGTGGATGTGCTGAACAGACTGATGTGGATAATTCCCTAGTAGTGTACTGCCCCCTGCCCTATCAGCTGCCAAAGACTGGCATCATCCAAAATAAGCAGTTCCTCCCTAAGGTTTCAAAGGGAAGCCCCGCCTGTGTTTTCACCCCAGAACAATGCAACGTGAAAATTGGATCGTCACCTCTTGCCTAAATTTCAAGCTTATTTGACTGTCTTGTGGATTTTACACTTGCCAGTCCCCACAACTGAATGAAAAAAAAAATGAAGACATGACGGTTGAGGATAAGGTTTATTTTAGATGTGAGAGGAAAGAACAGCCAGAAGTGTCTGGAAGTGTCCAGACTGAACCAGGCCTGTTGGGAGCTGTGAACCCCCCAAGTTCAGAATTTCTGGTAAACAACTTGTAATGCTTGCAGCTGCTCTAAGCATGAGGCCCTCGAGAGTTCTTATGGCAGGGGAGTGGTTTCTGGTGGGTTTGGCTGCGGCGTGGCTATAAGTTAAGCTGCCCATGGACACAACAAGGGGGGCATTCTTGGGGACTTCAAGGATGACCTGTGTCTCTGTCTGTGAGTCTTTGTGTGTTTTAACCTCCAGCCCCTTGCCCAGTTCACGAACTGTATGGTTGCGCATAGAGCACAGATGGACGTGGTGCACTACACAGGCCTGCAGACAGGGCCATGGGGGGCACGGGGCTGGGTGCCGGAGTGGTAGCTAAGAGAGGAGCTGCAGACCAAGAGGCCATGAGCAGGCCAGACGACCAAACGGCTAAAGTAGCCAAAACATCTGGTTCTATAGGCGTCAGAGAAGCTAGGCGAAAGGAAGGGAAGCTCAGGAGCTGAAGAGATTTAGGGTAGGGGGAAGGGATATGTCAGTGAAGATAACTGGACTTGGGTGGTTGTGATGCTGAGAACAGGTGCCTCAGTTACTTACCATCTGTCCCTAATTTGAGACCTAACAACAACTCCATGGCCTAATTCCAGGAATTAAATGTCATGAAACTTACTTCTCCACCCTATCATTTGTGTTTCTCTGGAAAACACTGACTAACTCACAAGTGATAAAAGTTAAGAAGAATATATTGACAATTTTCTAAGTCATATACCACTGAGAAGGGGCAATAAGAATAGAGCCGAGAAGGAAAGATCTTTCCCCAAATTCCCAGTGACTTTGTGTTGCTGATATGTCCTGATCTTCACACCCTTGCAAAGTGTTTCATGGGTTTGCTTCTAAAAATGAAAAGAGATTTATGCATTGATTCAATTAAATATCTATGGAACATTGTATTGCGACCAGAATGTGACATTTCTACTTTAATAAACATAATTTTCAATAACATGAAGATATAAATGAATTTCAATCATGGTCAACTTGTATGCAAATTCTCTTCAATCAGGCTAAGAAAATTTCTAAGGCCAGTTATTAATCATTTGTATTTTCACCTTTTCTGCATTTTTAAAAGCTTAAGATGTAAACATTCTTTTATACCATACTACACAAAGGCCAAACATTGGTTAGATTTTACTCAACAGTAATTGTTCTCTGACATCTCAGACAGACTCAGAAAAATAACCAAATAATTGAAGATTGCTCTCCTAGACCCTCTGCTATGGATAACGAGGCTCTCCATACTGGATAATTTATTAACTATATAATTTTATTTCTCACATTTCTAGAGTGTGAAAAAACCAAAATGGAAGTGTTGGCATTCAGTGTCCTGTAAGGGCCCATTCCCATCCCCCATTCTTACACAGAGGAAGAGATATCTCTTGTGATAAGTGACAGAACGGTTTTGTAAAAGTCCTAAAATAGTTCCACTCAAACCTTTTAAGTCATGTTCATTCGTGAAGGCAGAGCTCTCATGCCAGTCTCTATTCTGGAGATTAAGTTTTCGTGCATGCAGAAAAGGTGGGGCATTCACCATAATCGCAAAATGAAGAATCAGTATTGCAAAGCTGTCTTCAAATTACTATAGATTCAGATACATAAGTAAGTTAGATTGCATATTGAACTACTCCTCCCCATTAGTATATATACATTGTATATGGTACTGGTAAACATGTTAATAAAATATATAACGAACTTGGAGCACACTCCGTCTAGCACTTCTGTGCTCTCCCCTTCCTTCCCCTGTGGCAGTACAATATTCTGAAAGTAGAATTTACATTCTAAGAGACTGGAACTTTTGCTGGCCCTCACAGCCAGAGTCAATACATCTTGAACTCACTTAAAATTGCTAGCATACTGAATACTCAAACTATTTGTTACACCTTTTGTTAAGAGAACAAAGTAAAAACTAACCTTACTTGCCTTGTCTTTCCCATGTAATCAACTTTTACAACCTAAGCTAATGTATAGCCATAATCTTACTCCTCTGTGCCCCTGACCCAGAATAATACATGTACATCGATTGCTGAAAGCAGCAAATACAGAAACTGAAACATCTCTTTACCAGAAAGGATGAAAGCAATCATTTATGGATATTGCTTGATAAACAATGATGTTTGCTTTCTGAGTCATTTGAGATCTACTGAAACCAGCGAGTTAATCCCCTGTAAAACTCTGTTAAAGGTTTCTGTAACGTACCCTGTTCCTTCCCTTATGTGATGCTTCCTATGCTGTTCAATAAAAACAGAGCAAAAACTCTTGTTAGGGACAGGCACATAGCACATACAGACACACACAAGACAGACACAAAAGGACAAACAGTCACAAGGGGGCCTAAAGTCCCCAGAGTCAGGCTCACACACTGAACAGAGAACATGAGATTGAGAATTCAAATCTGGACTCACTCTTGGTTAAATGACTCCAAGGGGAAGTGATCTCATATCTTTCCTTAATGTGACACTGATGCATGGGTGACTCAGACTTAATCAGTAATGAGTATAATCCATGCATCCCTCTTCCTATTACTGCCTTTGTCTACTCTCGTGTCATGTGTACATTGATGACTTTATAAACATATTTGCAATCTAGGGACCACAAATGAGAGAAGACATACAATATGTGTCTGAGCCTGACTTATTACCCACTTTCATGCACCTTCCTACAGATGGCATGTTCCTTTATATATTAGATAGCTTTATATAATGATGCTGGGAATGTAAACTAGTCAACCAGTTTGGGATTCAGTATGGTGATTCCTCAAAATGCTAAAATTAGATCTACCATATACCTCAGCTATTTTATGCCAGAGTATTTACTCAAAGAACCCAAATCAATATGTCATATAGACTCTTGCACATCACTGTTATGTAAAGAACTATTATTAGTATCAATATGTGAAAACAGCCTAGATGTTCATCAACATTCTTTTGTTGTTTATAGGTGTGCCTATGTGTCTGTGTGGATATGTGCTTATGAATGTTGCTGCATGTGGAGACCAGAAGAGGGCACTGGATTGCTTCAGAGCTGTAGGTATAGAGAGTTTGAAGTGGTCCACGTGCAAACTGGATGTTCTTCTGCAAGAACAGTAAGTGCTCTTAGCCTGTTTTCCATCCTAGACCATCAGTAGTTTTAACTTTTTTCCCAAAAGACAACATAAGTGATGGAGGAAGGTCATTGGTTAATTATAATAAAGAAACTGCTTGGCCCTGATAGGTTAAAACATAGGTGGGAGGAGTAAACAGAACAGAATGCTGAGAGGAAGAGGAAGTGAGCTGAGAGATGCCATGCTCTGCTCTCCCAGGCAGACACACACGATGAAGCAAGCCGCCAGGTCAGACATGCTGAATCTTTCCCGGTAAGACCGGAGCTACACAGTTTATTAGAGATGGGTTGATCGGGATATCAGAATTAGCCTGTAAGGGCTAGAGCTAATGGGCCAAGCAGAATGGGCCAAGCAGTGTTTAAATGAATACAGTTTGTGTGTTGTTATTTCGGGCATAAGCTAGCAGGCGGCCGGGGTGCTGGGGACGCAGCCCCGCTGCTCATATTACAACACATAAGGTTTCAAAAGGAGGGGGCAGTTAATGAAAATGTAACTGACATAGAACCTACGTCTAGAATATTTTAAGAAAAGCTAATAAAATGATAAAATATGTAGCACCATAGAATATATGTAAGAAGACGTTTGAAACGGCACTTCATTAGAAGATAAGCACATAGATCTTTACATTTTGTTTAATTTTGTTATAATAATAGAATATACACGGACATTATATTATAATAATAGAATATACACAGATACTATATCAAGTGTTGGTAAGTGTGATGGTTGGTTTTTTTATGTCAAATTGATAAATTAGAGTCATTTTATAAGACAGACATTCAATTGAGAAAATGTGTTCCTAAAATCAGTCTGCAGGCAAGCCCATAGGACATTTTCATGATTACTGGTTAATGTGATAGGGTTCAACTCATTGTAGACAGTGCCACCATGTGCTATAGCAAATCAGGTTGAACAAATCACAAGAATAAAACCAGGAAGCAGCATTCCTCCATGGCATCTGCTTCAGTTCTACTTCCAGGTTCCAGTCTTGAGTTCTTGCCCTGACTTCTTTGAGGATAGACTGTGACATGAAAGTGAAAATGGAATAAATCATTTCCTCCACAGGTTGCTAGGATGGGGCTCAGTTGCTTCTGGAATCTTAGCACAGCAACAGGAACCTAACTAAGACAGTGACTGCATTAGTTAATTTTCAGTTGTGGTATGACACCATGACCAAGGCAAGTTATCAAAGAAAGTGTCTCATTTAGACTTCCAGTTTCTGAGGGCCAGGGTCAGTCCATGATGGCAAAGCAAAGTCATGATAGGAGAAATAACTGAGAGCTTACACGTTGATCCAAAGAAGAAGACAGGAAGAGGGAACAAAGTTCACACTCAGCAACACACACATCCTCCAAATAAGGCCACAGTTGCCAACCTTTCCAAAATAGTTCAATCTACTAGGGACCAGGTTCTCAGATATGAACCCATGGGGGGCAGTCTCAATAAAACCATCTAAGTGAGTATATGGGTCAACTAAGAATCCCAAACACTCTCTGTGAGGATGTAAAATAGTATAAATGCTATGGATAATAGCTGAGTAATTTCTGCACATCAATGTTGACAGAGGTTTCTGTCCTGCCCAATCCCGTAGCCATTCAGTCCCAAAAGAAACACACAGAGGTCTGCATTAATTATAAACTGGTTGGCCTCTTAGCACAGGCTTCTTATTAACTCTTACATCTTAAAGTAACCCATAATTCTTGTCTGTGTTAGCCATGTGGCTTGGTACCTTTTATCAGTGAGGCATTCTCATCTTGCTTCCTCTGTGTCTGGGTGATGACTGCAGACTGAGCCTTTCCTCTTCCCAGAATTCTCCTGTTTTGGTCATCCCATCTATACTTCCTGCCCAACTACTGGCCAATGAGCATTTTATTAAACCAATACAAGTGACAAATCTTTACAGGGTATAAGACCACTGTCCCACAGCACATAGACATCAAAAATCTTGTACCAGATAACTATTCCAACCTAATGGAGAAGAAACAAGAGAATATGTCCTCACAACCTCATATATGAAAATTTATTTTCATTTTATTTTAAATAACCACAAACAGGAAGACACTCATTGGGTACAAAAACAGATGAATAAATAAGTATATCACATATTCACATAGTAAGTACTACTATTAAAATATTAAAATAAGAGACTAATGATAAATGTATAAATGAGTCTCAATAAGTAAATTTCAAACACTATTTATTTCTATATGGTCAAATATCACATTATAAGTGTTTGAAAGATGGTCATTATGCTGTTTGAGTTGGTATGGGGAAAGAAAAGATTTAAAAAGATCATGAGACAATATTTGTTCATTATTCAGGTAGAGATTTTAGCAGGGAATACATATAATTTCTAGTTTTGGAAATGGTATATACCTTTAGGACATGAAGCCTTGTTGGAGGATGTACACCATTAAGGGAGGGCTTGAAGGTTTTATTGCCTGACTCCACTTTCTGTTCTCTCTGCTTTATGAGTGTGGATGCAATGTTATCAACAATCTTCCTGCTGCATATGCCAAGCCTTCCTAATTGTTGTCATCTTTTCGAAACCATGATGGATGTTCTCCTTTTGAAACTATAAAACCAATATAAACCTTTTCCTCGCTAAGCCACTTAAACCAGGCATTTTATCATAGCATAGCACCAAAAGATAAACTAATACAAGATATTGTATGGTTGCTTATCTAGCTCACCTATCAGACAAAAATTGTTTAGGAAAACCTGTATTAATCTCTTACACTATTCTATTTTAATAACTAGTAGAATTTCTAGATGTCAGCAATCAGTAAGTAAATTGAAATAAATAATCTACTTGAACTTCTTTTCCTATTTAAATGTGTTTTTATTTATTCTTTTTTTGGGTAAAATCAAGCATAATAAGATTTAAAAAAATCCATCATGTCAGGGCTGTACAAGGCAAGGCAGCTAAAGGAAAGGATCCTTAAAAGCACATTCAAGAATCAGAGACCCACTTGTTCACATACTCAGAAGTCCCATAAAAAGTACTAAGCTGAAAGCTATAATATGTAGAAAGAAGTTTCTTACCCACCCAGTCCCTCAGTCATTCGGTCCCAAATAAACACACAGAGGCTTATATTAGTTATAAACTGTTTGGTGTATTGCTCAGACTTATTACTAACTAGCTCGTATGACTTAAATTCACCCATAATTCTTGTCTATATTTAGCCACGTGGCTTGGTACCTTTTCTCAGTAGGGCCTTCTCATCTTGCTTCCTCTGTGTCTTGCTGATGGCTGACTCTGCATTTCCTCTTCCCAGAATTCTCCTGGTCTGTTTTCCCTGCCTATACTTCCTGCCTGGTATTGGCCAGTTAGCATTTTATTAAATCAATACAAGTGACAAATATTTACAGTGTACAAGAACATTATCCCACAGCATTTTCCTTTTTTTCTTTTCAGAACAAGAACCCTAAATCTAATCTCCCTTGTTTAACATTTTTCTTGACCATTATTCATAACAACTAGTAATCAACATGCTAAACAAAAACAAACATCCACAATCTATGTTTTGGGAGTATGGGCTTAGTTTTTTAGGCTACCTCTTGCTGATTGGGGGTACTGGTGATCTTTGGAGGACCCTGAGAAAATTTAGGATTATGATAAAATCCTGACTGGAGTATTCTATGAGGCTGGATCACCTCAACCATTTACCTTGAAGCTATTCTGGACGTAAACTCAGAGGAAACTGCAACAGAGGCACTCAGAGATTTTGGATCATCTGAGCCATCTGCTCCTATCAGAGATTTTCAGGGGGGGTTTCCTCAATCAAACCTGATTTTTCTTAACCCAGAATGAATCCACAGCCTCTCATTTTCTGTGGAAACAAAATCAAAACTTCTTCTCCAAACAACATGTCTTTGACTTATATTTTGAAGTCAAGTCATTTTCAAAATATATAGGTTGGGTTAATCCAGCAGCATTTATAATCAAATGTCTTTTAGCAGCTGTTGCTCCTTCCACAGCAGTGAAGCAATTCAAAGACAACACAATAAACATACAGTATCCAGATTTTCTGTGTTTTCCATCCTCATGTGCCTTTTTTGTTTAACTCTATTTCTTTTATTTTTAATTTTAATTTTTGGTTTTATGAAACAGGGTTTCTCTATGTATCTTGGGATGTCCTGAACTTCACTTTGTAAACCAGGCTAACCTTCAACTCACAAAGATCTACCTGTCTCTGCCTCCCAAGTGCTGTGATTAAAGGCATATACCACCACTCCCAGCTACTCTATTTCTTTTTAAAGGACTTCCTCTATTCTTTTTCTTTTCACTTCCAAGCCTACATATATTTTTAAACACATTGTAAACCACTGAGAGTTTTTTTCTGTCTAAATCTGTCTTTATTGTATATATCTATCTTTTTCTGAGAACGTAAGTCTTTAATCTGCTAAATGATGTGGCTAGGATTAAAGCTGCAGCTTTGGAGGCTGTCTCCACCTCATTCCTTGTCTTCCTGAGAGTCTAGTTTCATGGTGGAGGTACTGAAAATAGCCATGTTTATTGCCACAACTCTCTGGAGCTTCTAGGTCCATGCCACCACCGAGGAGCATGCTGCCAGCTGCTCATAAACACTGTTTAAGCTTAAAAGAGCAATGTGGTTTTTGCCACTAACACTGAGTAAGGAAGCCTCTTTTGGGTTTCTTTGTTTGTTTGTTTTGTTTTGGATTTTTTGTTTTTGTTTGTTTTTGCTTGCTTGCTTGGTTTTGGTTTTTGGTTTTTGGAGAGAGGGTTTCTCTGTGGCTTTGGAGCTTGTCCTGGAGCTAGCTCTTGTAGACCAGACTAGCTTTGAACTCTTGAAGATCTGCCTGCCTTTGCCTCCCAAGTGCTGGGATTAAAGGCCTCTGCCACCACTGCCCAGAAGGAAGCCTCTCGTAAAGGAGCTGTGTAGTAATAAGGGCGGTGGCGGGGCTGCATCCCCAACACCCCAGCCACCTGCCCGGCTCGGCTAGCTTATGCCCCGAAATAATTACACGGACACTGTATTCATTTAAACACTGCTTGGCTCATTTCTACCTAGCATCTTCTAGGCTAATTCTCCCACCTGGACTAGCCCATTTCTTATCATCTGTATAGCACCGGTCTTACCGGGAAGATCCTAGCCTAAGTCCATCCTGGGTTGGAGCTTCATAGCGTGCGTCTTCCCTGGAGCAGGTAGCATGGCGTCTCTCTCTGAAGCGTCTGCTCCCCAGCGGAGAGCTGTCGAGTCTGACCTCACTTCCTCTTCCTCCCAGCGTTTTGTTCTGTTTACTCCTCCCACCTATCTCCTAACCAATGAGAGCCAAGCAGCTTCTTTTAATTTAACCAATGACCTTCCTCCATCATTTCCCCTTTTTCAGTTTAAACAAAAAAATAAAAGGCTTTAACTTTAACATAGCAAAATTACATATAACAAAACAGTTATCAAGTAAAAGTTACATCAGAAACATTTATACATATAACAAAATTGACCGTAAATCTCTACCAATAAAGCAAAATCTATACTAATGCAAATTATTCATGTCTATATCATATCTGTTTACTCCTCCCACCTATCTCCTAACCAATGAGAGCCAAGCAGTTTCTTTTAATTTAACCAATGACCTTCCTCCATCAGAGCTGCAAACAGAGCCCACCCAAGAAAATGCTCCTACCAAGAAGCCAAGCTTGACTCTGTTCTTTTGTGTCTAGAATCCCTTCCCAATCTCTCTCTGGTTTTATGTGGATGTAGTTGCTGAACACTGGATGCCATTTATAGAAAAAAAGTTTCTATCCCACCCAATCCTGCAGCCATTCAGTCCCAACTAAACACAAAAAAGCTTATACTATCTATAAACCATTTGGCCTATCCTTTAGGATTATTATTATTGCTAATTAGTACTTATGACTTAAATTCACCCATAATTCTTGTCTGTGTTTACCATGTGACTTGGTACCTTTCCTCAGTAAGGCATTCTCATCTTGCTTTCTCTGTGTCTTGCTTGTGACTGATTTCCTGCCTTTTGTCTTTCCAGAATTCTCCTAGTCTGGTCACCCCACCTACTCTGAGTCTCATTCTAGGGATTTCCAGAGGTAGGATCACCAATTTTGGACAAATTGGCAAAAGCCAGTGGATGGCTGCTTTTCTTTTCTGGTCTTCAGGTTGAAACCCAGTATCTGTCTCTGGGTTTTTATTAATCATACTACATTAATATATGCATGAGATCTGATGCAGAACCATGGAGCTTTCTACTTCACTGTTGATGAGTTCATGAGAGCCTTGGCCAGTCTATTTAGAGTACCTTGCTCTCCTGGCGTACTCTGTCCTATCTGGCTCTTACATTCTTTCTGCCTTCTCTTCCATGGAGTTCCCTGATCTCTGAGGGAAGGGATTTGATGGAGATAACCCATTTTATATTCTTTCCTTTCTTAATTAAAACAATCTTTTTATTTTACATACCAATTCCAATTCCCACTCCCTCCTCTCCTCCCACTCCTCTCAACTTTCCCCCACTCCTCCCACTTTCTCCCCACCCCACTCCCTATCCATTTCTTAGAGTGGATGAGGCCGAGTCAACAAAGTCTGTCAGTCACTTCAGCCAGGACCTCCTCCTTGTATCTAGACTGAGCAAGGTATCACTCCATGGGGACTAGGCCTCAAAAAGCCAGTTCATGCACTAGGGATAAATACTGATTCCACAGCAGGTAACACCACAAACTGCCCAAGCCAAACAACTTTCATCTACATTCAGAAGGCCTAGTTTAGGCCTATGCAGGTTTCCAAGCTGTCAGTTTAGAGTCAGTGAGCTCCCACCAGGTCAGGTCAGCTGTTTATTTGGGTTTCCCCATCATGGTCTTCACCCCTTTACTCATATTACTGCTCCTCCCTCTTTACAACTGGAATCTGGTAGCTTGTCCCAGAGCTTAGCTGTGGATTTCTGTGCCTGCTTCCATCAGTTACTGGATGAAGATTCTATGATGACAATGAAGGTAGTCATCAATCTGATTACAGGGTAAGGACAGTTAAGGTACCCCCTACTATTGCTTAGGGTCTTAGCTGGAGTCATCTTTGTGAATTCCTGGGAATTTCTCCAGTGCCATGTTTCTCACTAGCCCCATAATGGCTCCCTCTATCAAGATATCTCTTTCCTTTCTCTCCCTCTCAATCCTTCCCCAATCCCTCTTGTACTCTTCCCTCTCCCTTCCTCCCCTCCCAACTCCCCTTTCCCCCTCCCCCTCCCCCCAACTCCCAATCTGCTCCTCAGAGCTTGTCTATTTCCCCTCCCCAAAGGGATCCTTGTATGTCTCTTTTAGGATCTTGCTTGTTTCCTGGCTTCTCTGGGGTTGTGAACTGTAGGCTGGTTATCTTTTGTTTTATGTCTAATATCCAATTATGACTGAGTACATACCATGTTTGTCTTTCTTAGTCTGGGGAGATAACTGTGTGTTCAAAGATCTCTCCCTGTGCAATGTTTATCTGTGGGTTTCTGTATCTGTTTCCATCTGCTACAGAGGAAGCATCTTTGCAATGACTGAATAAGGTACACGTCTGTGAGTATAGCAGAATACTTGTAAGCGTTACTTTATTATTTTTTTTTGACCAGTAGCATTTGTTTTACCCTAGGATTCTGAGCCATCTGGTCTCTGGTTCTTGGTCACCCAAGCAGTGTCGGGTATGGTTTTCATCTCATGGAGTGGGGCTTAGGGCAATCATACATTGACTGGATTCTTCCACTAGCTCTGTGCCACCATTGTCTTAGCATATTTTTCAGGCAGGGCAGCACTGTAAATGAAAGGTTTTCTGGTTAGGTTGGTGTTTACATTTCTCTTTTGGTAGCCTACAGAGTACCTTTGTATGTTATAGGCACTAGATTATTGGGGTGAATGTTCTACATAGGCACCAGCTTGACCTCTGCATGTTCAATGAATTGTGTGGGGTTTGTCTTTAGCAATGGGAACTTGCTGTCCATTTGTGGAGAGCAACCTATTGTTATGACAATATCCTGGGTTATTTGGGGATTTTCATGGGACCCTTTCAGTAAACAACTGAATTGGATAAAAGCCATCCCAGTACTAAAATATTCATTTGTTGACATGAGATAGCATGTTGGGGTTCCATCTCCCTCATTATTGGGAGACTTCATTAGGATCACCTCCATATATTATAGGAAGGCTCCATTGCTCTAGGCGGGAAGAGGTAGAAGATTTAAGATTGAGGAAGGGGGGCTGGAGAGATGGCTCAGCGGTTAAGAGCACTGCCTGCTCTTCCAGAGGTCCTGAGTTCAATTCCCAGCACCCACATGGTGGCTCACAACCATCTACAATGTGATCTGATACCCTCTTCTGGCACACAGGTGTACATGCAGAGAGCACTCATACATAAAATTAAATAAAGTTTTAAAAAAAAGATTGAGGAAGGGAATGAGGGGAGAGACAATGAGAATTGAAGAGCATTTGAGGGGTGGTATGGAAGCCTACTTGGATATTTCCAAACATACCAAGAAGAATACCAAAATTAACAATTGCACTGTTTCTGGATAATTTCGAGCTTCTCTTTTAGTATTAAGTTGATGTGATAGCTATTCTTGTTTGTCAACTTGATTATATCTGTAATTAACTAAAAATCCAAACTTCTAGGCATACTCATGAGTTGGGAAGCTTTCTCCTGGCAATCTATATAAAGGACACGGAAGAAAGAAGCTTTTAATTTTTGTCCTCTTGTCCCATTTCTCTCTGGCAACTTCATATATCCTGCTATAGAAGCATTCCTTCACTGGTATTAGAACCAGAACCAGCTGAGTCATCCTGGCTCATGCTTTGAAAAATCTATTGGATTCTTCTACTACCATCAGGAAATAGTCACTATTGGACTAGTTGAACCACATTCTGTAAACCACCTTAATAAATACCACATATATTATATATCATATTATATATTTATTTGTGTGTGTTTGTGTGTGTGTGTGTGTGTGTGTGTGTGTGTGTGTGTGTGTGAGAGAGAGAGAGAGAGAGAGAGAGAGAGAGAGAGAGAGAGAGAGAGAGAGAGTTAGTTGTGTTCCTCTGGAGGATCCAGGCTACTATATCTGATATAGTTGTAAATTTTATTTTGTAAAAGCACAAAATAATTACAGTTCCCATTGTGATAGTATGATCAAAGATACAGAACCACATTATGTTTGTGAAGTAAAGCAATGGAAATTTTATAAAGCCAACATATTCTGTATATTAGAAAGAAAATATCAGTGATCTGTTAGAATCCCCAAAATGCTCTATGTTTTAATAGATTCAATGTCTATTGTCTGCCCCTTGGGCCCTGCCACCTGTAAGAAATAACTAACCAACATCTCAATCTTCTCCTTCCTTTGTTATACTTTTCCCATTAAATCAAAGCTTAATGCCTCAGTTACATGTCTTCTCACACACAACAGAAGCTACACAACTGCCATCATAACCTCCTTACAGTTCCCATACCTTATATACAACTAGGGATTGCAATGCATTTCCTAACACATACTTCATTTGGGTAGTATTAGCATATTTAGACAGCAAACTACATTCAGCAATAAGTGGTACTATCCCATAACATGGAGAGAAAGACAGCCATCCCGAGAATCCCCCCGAAGGATACTCTACTCTGGGATGACTTTGGTGTGGTTGCATATCTTGTCACTCGCCACAGGGAGCAAGCAATTACCACTACAGCAAGGACACACGCGATCCCATGGGTAAACATAGCCATACCAGGCCTGACTGTGTGCATGCTCCACCTTCACGCAGAGAGGTCTATGCTGCCTGTCTTACCGCCCACTTCAGAGCCAGTGCAGCCACTCCTCAGTACATCTTTGTTTTTTTGAGTATTTTTCAAGTCCTGTTTTTGTTGTGTGACTTGTGCCATGGAGACATAAATAAACATCTCTCTGTTGCTGATGGAACAGCAACAACTAACTGGAAGCTATTGATCTAAGTCTAGCTTAGTAAACTATTGAGTTTATTGAGTTACTTACAGGGACATAGTTGACCTAGAGGCAGAAGCATCACTGGAAATCCTGTGCCTGTATGGGAGAAGACTCATAAAAGCTGTGCCTACATAGCTCCCTGTCCAGCAAACAGGAATCTACATTGGGTGTTCTCTTCAGCTAGACAATTATCTACTGCTTTCATAACCTTGGAGAAGGATCCTTATAAATCAGGTAACTTTCTGAGCTCCCCAGGCCTTGAAAGTTTCATGACCTTGCTGAACCTTGCACATTTTGCTTCTTTTCCTGATGAGCCTCCAATGAGCATAGGAAATAGCTACACAGTCAGCAAAACATTATAAAGTTAGCTAGAGGTCATGCATGTTCAGCATTACAAACATGCTGAGAGCCGGAGAATTGCACACCTTTACGTGCAGGACTTATATTAATTTATTTCAATGAAAGCCTCTTTAAGAGACTGTATATAAGTTAGGAAATGCTTATGTAATGTAATTATGGTTGCACGGAGGACAGTACTTTTGCATACAATGAGGCCTGGAGCTAGTTAGATTCCCCACCAGGTAGTTGGTATGGTGCCCCGGTGACCCTAAAGGTTTCTACTGCAGTGTGACAGCCACTGCTCACCACAGGTCAAGATATCCTGGTTCTTAGACAAACCCCAGAGGCAGATAGCCATCAGCACACTGACAGGCAGGTCGCAGCTGAAAGGAGGTTGAAGAATTAGCCGGAGCTTCCAGAAACATTTTTTCCTGCGGGCTTTTGTCCACCATCCAAACCCGTTTGAAGTCTGTACACCAGCCGGGGACGAAGTGTTCAACACGTGAGCCTGTGAAGGACATTTCTCATTAAAATCAAAACATATATCCAAGATAAAAATTTAGGAGAGGGAGGTTACCCTTCTAAGCAAGTGGAGAGAAGCTAAGAACCCAGTAAATCAGTCATATAAAAGAAGTAAAATAAAACTCATAAGAAAACGTAAAAGTTCAGAAGTAAAAAAAAAAAAGACATGGAATCAGAGACATGAAAACAATAATTTAACAGGGATGAGAGTGAGGATAACTCTTTCTTGATGGCTAAATAATACCTGTGCTAGGCCAATCCATATGAGAGCTGAGGAGAGGGAGCCACAGGGTCCTGCAGGAATTGTCATAGGCGGTAAGAGCTCTAGGAAGCAAAGGTAAATATTAATCACTATATTTGCTTGCTTTTGAAAAAGATTAAGTTCTACTTTGGCAAGGACAGAAAATGTTTGGGAAAGTGATAACATGCGAAAAGGAATTTTTCTTCACCCTAATTCTTTCTGAGGAGGAGGTCATTATGTCCTCTAAAAAGGATGCCAAGGATGCAAATAAAAGCCAAGAGTGCAAGGCTTTCCTTTCTCCTGAGGGGTACAAGATGTGCAAACAAGAAAAACGAAACGTGGAGGATATTTTCGGAGGGGTTGCTGTGGAGGTTTGCATTTCTGTTGTCATGATGAAGCACTGAGAGCAATACCAAGTTGGGGAGGAAAAAGCTTATTTGACTTACACTTCCATACTGTAGTGTATCCTTGAAAGAAGTCAGGACAGGAACTGAGGCAGGAGCGGGTGTAGAGGCCATGGAGAAGTGCTGCTTACTGGCTCCATCTGTCTGCTTTTTTATATAATCAAGGACAACCAGCCCAGGGAGACACCACCCACGATGGGCTGTGCCCTCTGCTCTCAAGGACTAATTAAGAAGCTGCCCTGCCAGCCTACCTACAAATTGAGTTTCTAGAGGCATTTTTGTAGTGCAGGCTTGGTTTGTGTCAGGTTGACGTAAACTATTCAGCGCAACTAGTAATGAAGCGAATTTTTTTTAAAAGAGCGAGGAATTTCCAGGAGCACTGTCAGTAACAGACCATGATTCCCATCTGCACCTGAGTTCTATGGTGTAGTATTTACTCATCAGAAGACAGAAAGGGAGCTGGGGCTGGAGAGATAGCTCAGTGGTTAAGAGCACTGCCTGCTCATCCAAAGGTCCTGAGTTCAATTCCCAGCAACCATGTAATGAGATCACAACCATCTGTAATGAGATCTAGTACCTTCTGGCCTACAGGCATATATGCAGGCAGAACACTGTATACATAATAAATAAGTAAATCTTTAAAAAAAAATAAAAACAAAACAGAAGACCTTAAAGAGGACTCACAGTTAAGGGTAATGACTGCTCCTCCAAAAGACCTGACTTCAATTCCCAGCAGCTATAGTGATATTTTATTTATGTTCTAAAAAAATAAAGCTTGCCTAAAGATCAGAAGGGCAAAGCTAAGCCACTAGAGGTAAGGCAGTGGTGGTGCACATCTTTAATCCCAGGATTGGCAAGACGGATGCAGGTAGATCTGTGTGTTCAAGGCTACCCTGGGCTACACAAAATCAATGCATAAACAAATCCAGGTGGTGGTGCCTCACACCTTTAATCCCAGTACTAGGGAGTCATACACCTTTAATCCCAGCACTAGAGGGAATATAAAATGGGAGGAGAGGGAGGCTGAGTCTGCTTAGTCTGCTTATCTGCTTTGTCTGCAGCATTGGCAGAGGCAAGGCTACTCTCGTGGCGTGGCTGCTTTGCTTTTATGGTTTTTGGCTTGAACCCCAATAATAGTCTCTGCGTTTTATTATTCATACTACAAGCAACCGTGAAAGATGGCTTACAATCTCCTTTATTTCTAGACCAGCAGATCTAACTCCCTCTTCTGAACTCCAGGGCACCTTCATTCATACTATACCTACACACGTGGACACACACACATACACGTAAATAAAAGTAAAATAAATCTTGTTTAAAAGGAAAGATAATGGGAATGATAAAAGTTGACTAATTACAAAAGCAGCATGCCCCCTCAAATCCTGCGAGTGTCAGCTTAAATTTATGTTTCTCAAACTAGAGTCGAAAGAAAGAAGATATTCATAGTATTTAGTTCTTTTTGAAAACATAAAATTGTGTGAATAGTAATAAACATTTACTACTAATTTTAATTAAAATACATTAATTTAATTAAAAGACATCATTCCTGTTTTTTCCTCCCTCCTATTGGTTCTCTCCTTGCTTCCTCTTAAAATCATGACATTTTTTCTTTAATTGTTATTGCTTTACACACACACACACACACACACACACACACACACACACACATATTTTATATGCCTATATATATGCCTAATATATCTACAAATTGATAATCCAGTTAGTGTTACTTCTGTGCATGACTTCAGGCCTGTCCACTGGTATTGGATAAACAATTAGTGGGCTAAAATGCAACATTTTCCTATAGAGACATTTTAAAAGACATGTCTTTTTCTGGGTGGGATACTAACGGCTATGTTTTCCAGCTTCTTGTCATCCATATTCTTTGTGTCACTAGAAAGACTTTAGTAAAACAAACGAACAAAAAAAGAAAACTACAGACCAACAAACAGAAAAACAGCCAGTGAGAACCTGGTGTTGTCACTATAAAATTAGTATGTGAAGTTGAGCGAGCTATACATTTATCAGAGTACAGAGCACAGACCCAAAGATTAGATGTAGACACAGAAGGATTCATTTTCTTTTCCTTGTTCACTCTATGAGAGAAATACTTGTCATTTCAGTTTTTATTTACCATCAAAAAATTGTCTTCCAATACTGATCAACTATAAATCCTCCCAAACAAACTCCTTGCTGAAAAAATATCAATAGAAGGCAAAACAAATCCAGGTATCTTGAACACATGTAGGTAATATATTTCTAATGTTTTATAACATTAAAGTCATCATTAGGAATATTCTTTTGGCAGGGAAACTATAGTTTAATCAACACAGAAGTATGTGCAAAATTATTCCTTAAAATTCTCAAAAAACCTCTTGTGATAAGAACTTAATTTACAATGAAAAGGAACCCTTATAGTTCAATTTTGATCTATGAAAATCTATAGTATTCATTTAGAAATATTCAGTTTGTGACCTGTGCCCAATTTATACTATATTTTCTTTTAAAAAATTTAAGCTCTTTTAACTTTCAAGCATTTAACGTCTTAACAACACAATAGAGTTTGAAACACAGAGCCATTTCCTGTGGCATAATTGTATACGTAAGTGTAGATAGAAATATGCTCTTTCAGGTTATGAAGGAATTATAATTTTTAAAATTTAGGCAGAAGGACAGCTGAGTATGCTCAAACTGTAGCATAGAAACAGATTTCCTTTTTACAGATAAACATTATTTCCACTGGAGGGTGCAATTTGCCAGTATATCAACATGTCCATGGCTCTTTTAATGAGTAGGCTTAATAAATATCAGAGAACGGATTATTTCCAAAACACAAAGAATACTGAGCAGATTTCATATACTTATACATAAATAAAAATTTACCATTAGGAAATTATGATTTATTAAACAAAATACTTGTGATTTAGTCAAGATAAAGGATTATAAAAACTAAATGCAATTTTTATTTTTAGTATTTTTGAATACCAAGTTTAAAAGTTTCAGTGTTAATATTTTAAAATGTATTAAAATACTAAACATTAATGATGATGGCATAATTTCACCCATAATACTATGAAGTTTTGATAGTTGCTGTCTTTTGTAGTCTAAGCCTACATTTAAAATTCTGTATAAACTATAGATAAATTTTGCTTTATTTCTTCAATAATACTTAGTCCAATATTTAATGTGGATTTAATTAGCATAAAGCTAAACAACACACCTTATTGAATTTTTTAATATTTTTATTAGATTCTACATATAGACTTGAGATTATTAGATGCATAAACAGTGACTATTGCTAAGAGTATTTATTGAATACTGACTATTAGTGCAGTGATTTAATTGTTAACTTTTCAGTTATTTACTTAATCCTCACCTCAGTCTCATGGGTTGATACCATAGTCTCCATTTCATAGATGATAAACAAAAGATGCTAATGACCTCCCAAATCCATAAAGTGGCAGTAGAGCTCAATGCAAGTGACATTCCTCAAGGCACAGATTTCAACAGTATTTAACAATTATGTTAAATTCTTGACGTCCATCACTGCTACCCATATCTTAATTTTAATGCTTATTTTAGATACAGAAAGTAGGCGTTTTCAATTGTTGCTTAGCTGCCCAGTTTTGTGTGTGTGTATGTGTGTGTGTATATGTGTGTGTGTGTTTTCTGCTTGGCCTAAACTGATTAAAAACCCCTGTAATTATGACTTTAAAAAAGTCATCTTGTGGCAGATTATCGTTAATCTTAATTTTGTCTTTGATTTTGTCCCAGTAATGGAAAAATAGTATTTAAAAAATAACTTTATGCATAGCAAAACAGTTTACACATTAAACAACAGTGCAATAGGATACTCCTATATAGGTTTAAACAAAAGGGAAAATGGAGGAAATTTCAGGTTACAAAACCCATTCTCAAAGAACAAACAGCATCATTTTTCCTGTGTGGATCATTATGACATGGGTATTCAAAGAATACTAATTTCAAAGTGAAATTTAATGTCTAATTTCAATTGCACTAACAAAAAATGGGATTAAAATAAAAACCCCCACTTTCATAGTCACTGCCTCAAAGGCATAACACATGTTGGTTTCTTTTGGAATTCAAAGATGGTTCTTGCTACTTCAATACACAGAATGCTGAATTCCAATGTCCACCACAAAATAGAATTACCAACACATAGACTATGACAGAGTTGAAAATGGAAGAAAGAGTTAGCTTTATATCCTATTTCATGGCTCATGTATCCTTGGGTCCTACACTCCATCTTTCTTCATCTGGACACCAGCGTTATTACGGCAACCTGTCACAAAGAGTGAAAGACCAATTTCCCCATCTCAGTTGTGCATGACCACATAACCAAGTGGGCAATGAAATGTCTGCTGTAAGTGCTGTGTATAGGTTCCAGAAAATATCCTTAAAAATAAGGTCTGTGCCCCTTCAGGGCTTGCTCCAAATTATGTTTTGTTCTTGTCCTCCACAAGTGTATGGAGAGCAGCTGGGGTTTAACAGCCATTTGAGTGCTTGGCTCAGGAGGACAGAATAGCAAAGCAAGACAGGAAAAGCTTTCTGCCACCCTTAACCATTGATCTTAAAGAGTTTTCTTTTGCTGGGTTTTGTGGTTTGGGTTTATGATATATTGTTTATTGTTTGTGGCAGTTTGTTCTGTTTTGGGGGGTTGCTTTTTGTTTTTCTGTTACATACAGCTGTTTCTAATTCTATCAGCAGATCCTGCTAACGTGAAACCTATAGTCTCTAACTTTAACTTCAACAACATCCTCCCATATCCTTTCTTCAGTGAATGATTCTGCTACAGATCATCAAATATCTTTAGCTTTTAATGTTTTAAAATAAATAATATGCTTTCTCCTTTTGCACAATAATTGCTTTAGAGGTTATTTGCATCTCTAGTTCAAAATCAATTTTAAAATTCTATAAGAAATGATAATCTGTGGAGTATGATCTACTATCCAGTATCAATTATTAAAATGATTTAATTCAGGCCAGATTATATTTCTCCTTTTGTAATCAGGCAACTACAATTTTTGATGAGTTTTCTTGCCCACCCTAAATCTGTATGTTGAGATTTTCGTTTCCTTTGGGATAGTATTGGGAGATGGGGTTTGTGGAAGGTAAGATAATTTTAGATAAAGTCATGACTATAGAAATCCTATGATGTGATTAGTATCATTATAAAGCAAGGTGTGATGATTTATGCTTAAAATTTAAGCACTTCAGAAACTGAGGCAGAGAGATAGCCATGAATTTCAGGCTAGACTGGATCTACAGTAAATTTCACTATAACCTGGGATACCCTACCTTAAACCACCTACAAACGTACAACAACAACAACAACAACAACAACAAAATCATCACCTAAGATGCATATCCAGGAGCAGAGACCTCATCAAGAACCCCACTACTCTGGCAGCTTGCTCATGAACTTCCAGCCTCCAGATGTGTATTAAACAAATGTGTGCTGTTTTAGCAATCAAGATTGATTGGGGTGGACACTGTGATGTTTTCTTCTTAAGATCAAATGCATTATAATGTATTTTAGGAGATTAACAGAGAACTACTTTCTGTTGCCTGCTATGAGTAAATTTTTCCTTCCACTATAGACAATAAACACTATAAAAGATAACATCATCAAGAATTTGGAGCTGATTCCAGTACCACGACAGAGAAGGTGTGGTAGCATCTTCATGAAAAATTTTAGACCATTTCAGACATTTTCTCAAATACTAAATAATTACCTGAAATTCCTAGTTCATTATTTTTACATCATAGCACCCACTATAACTAGTTGAATAGTTGTTTCAGCATTTATCAAAACATGAGCAAGGATTTTGACACAAATATTCTTCTCTATTGTTTTAAGGAAAATAATTGTTAGTATGTTTCAACTGACCAATTTCAGTATTTAATTTTTAAATAGCTTTCAAGAGATAAAAGATCACTCAACGTTCATGATCATAGATAAGTAAGATTCAGGATTTTTCTGAAATACTATTTTTTATACTTAGCATCACACAAATATGATCTCTCCAACTTGTATGGGCTGATAACTACAAAATGAATATTAGGTACAACTTTGCTAAAAATATCCAAATATTTCTCAGGTCTAGAGCAAATTCACTGAGTAGAATCGATACTCGTGCCCTGGGGACAGAATCATAGTATATGAGAAATGGAAAATCTTGCCACAAAGCTTAAGAGTTGTGAATGTTGCATCAATCAGCTGAAAGTCTGACAGTAGCCAGTCTCACATCAAAGGCAAGAAGAGTCCCTTTTTCATTCCCGACGTCCTCTCTCACTTCACCTCTTACTTCAGGCAGGCAGCCCACTTGTGATCTTGCCCTCAAGAGCAAGAGAAAAGAAAGCCCCTACTCAGCTCTTGTGCCCTCATCTCCCATCTTCACAGGCCCTCTTCAAAATGACCTGAAGCAGCAAAGAGAATCTTCAGATCCAGAAAGTTGAGAGAGCAAAGAAGCATTGAAAGCACTTAACCAGAAATGAAAAATGGAGGGGGAAAAGTATAGGTGGAATAAAGGTGTGGAAGATGAGTTATCCCCATGCAGTGTTCCTGTTTATCAACAGCCTGACTCTCAGAACTAACGAATCCCATGTCACCTAAAATGCAGGACCTGAAAAAAATTATAAAGACCCGTGGGGAGCCTAGCTCCAACACAGTAGCACATGACGCTGGGTGACTTTAATAATAAAAACAATTCTGGTTAAAAAATTATAAAAGCAAGCATGGGGAAGACAGTGGCTAGAGCATTTCATATAGAAGTAGAATAGGATACACATAGCAGGAAGCTGAGCGAAAGATACTCAGCATGTCCTCAGGCATGACACCCTACAGAGCATTAAACATGTACATACACTAACAAAAATGCACCATGTCAAATAAATGTATGAGACCCGAGGAATGCTTTATTCGTGGTTTGATGTTTCCTGAATAATAGCATAAAGGACAGCCTTAAAAACTAAAATTTATAGAACTTGTGGTACAACTCAGTGGCACAGTTTGAATAAATATGTAAATACATTTTCAGTAAGTATTCTTGAGACTTTAAATCAGAGGAGACAACATTTACTTAATGCATGTTGAGCAGTACTACCTCATCTCCATCTTAGTTTTGGTACTTTTCGAGAATTTGCACTTAACATTTGGAAAGCACAGCTGTCATCTATTTGCTGCCAGAGTCCCCTTAGATGGTATTCTACTGGTCCTTTGCCAGGAGAGTAGGCATGGGACTAGATTCCAAGGAAGCTGGAATCAAAACAAGATGCATCACAAAATTGGACAGAGTACAATATTAAAGCATTCTGCCAGTATTTACAAGCCTAGAAAGGACTCTGGGAAGTAGTGAAAACCTGCTGGTAGATTGGCATTAGTGTTAAGGAGAAAGTACTGAGCCAGAGTGAGTGAGAAAGAATCAGCTTAATTAGTATCTAGATGAACGAAGTGACTAAAAGGCTAGGTAATTGTTGGGTACACCACAAGACAGGAGTGCCCACGATGGGGAATGAAAATTTGCTATTTACAGTTGAGATCATGTTACACAAAGACCCAAAATCATTGAAAAGAATCTCTTCTGTAGGACAGAGATGATAATAGTAGGTACTTTTTGTCGCACAATGAACAATGGTCCCAAAGTTGACCTTGTCCTAGTCCCTAGAACCTAAAAATATTCAGCCTTAGTGGCAAAATACCCTTTAGGGGCCTTAGCCAAAGTTGGTTGGTTCAATGTTCCAAATGAGACTTTGGGTGACTGTCCAGGCAGTGAAATTTTCCTGTCATTTCTAGAGTTTTGGAAGTTGCTTACAATGTACTTTCTGTTTACTTAGGTAATATCATATCCTTCTGATGGATATGAGTCTTTGATGGAGTTGAAGAATTTATAGTTATAGTATTCCTTAGTTATGTTAAAAGATAAAGTAGATATAAATATTGTATCTGCAATTCTTATTTGGTAGCTATTTTGTTATATGTAATTTTACTATGTTAAGGTTAAAGCTTTCCTTTTTAAACAGAAAAGAGGAAATGGTGTAGGAAGTCCTTCTGTCTATGTGTTGCTTTTATTGGTTAATAAAGGAACTGCTTTGTGCCTATAGCAGAGCTATAGGGGAACACAGCTAGGCAGAGAAAACTAAGCAGAAAGCTGGGAAGAAGAGGTGAAGGGAGAATCCTCCACCTGAGACAGACACCGGTTAGAATCTTTGCTGGTAAGCCACTGCCACAATGTGCTATAAAAATTAATAGAAATTGTTTTGATTTTCATTTCCCTGATCGCTAAGGAGGTTGAGCATGGCCTTAAGTGTCTTTTGGCCATTTGAACTTCTTCTGTTGAGAATTCTCTGTTCAGTTTAGTACCCCATTTTTTAATTCGGTTAATTAGCATTTTAAAGTCTAGTTTCTTGAGTTCTCTATATATTTTGGAGATCAGACCTTTGTCTGTTGCGGGGTTGGTGAAGATCTTCTCCCAGCCAGTAGGTTGAGATATCATCTTCCACCTGTCAGAATGGCTAAAATCAAAAACATCAATGATAGTCTTTGCTGGACAGGTTGTGGAGTAAGGGGTACCCTCATCCATTGCTGGTGGGAATGCAAACTTGTGCAACCACTTTGGAAATCAGTGTGGCAGTTTCTCAGGAAATTCGGGATCAACCTACCCCTGGACCCAGCAATACCACTCTTGGGAATATACCCAAGAGATGCCCTATCATATGACAAAAGCATTTGTTCAACTATGTTCATAGCAGTATTATTTGTAATAGCCAGAACCTGGAAACAACCTAGATGTCCTTCAATGGAAGAATGGATGAAGAAAGTGTGGAATATATACACATTAGAGTACTATGCTGCGGTAAAAAACAATGACTTCTCGAATTTTGCATGCAAATGGATGGAAATAGAAAACACTATCTTCAGTGAGGTAACCCATACCCAAAAAGATAAACATGGGATGTACTCACTCATAATTGGTTTCTAGCCATAAATAAAGGTCACGGAGTCTATAATTGGTGATCCTAAAGAAGCTAAATAAGAAGGTGAACCCAAAGAAAAACATGTAGTTATCCTCCTGGCTATGGGAAGTAGACAAAATTGCCAGGGGAAAAAATTGGGATCTTGGGGGTGGGGTGGGATGGGGGTAAGGGGAGATGGGGAGAGAAAAGTGAGAAGGGGAGGATGGAGGGAACTTGGGGAAACAGGATGATTGGGATAAAGGAAGGTTGGATAGGGGAGCAAGGAAGCACAAATCTTAGTTAAGGGAGCCACCTTAGGGTTGGCAAGAGACTTGAACCTAGAATGGCTCCCAGGAGCCCAAGGCGATGTCCCCAGTTAGTTCCTTAGGCAGCTGAGGATAGGGAACCTGAAATGACCCTATCCTATAGCAATACTGACGAATATCTTGCATATCACCATAGAACCTTCATGGATGGAGATAGAGACAGAGACCCACACTGGAGCACTGGACTGAGCTCCCAAGGTCCCAATGAGGAGCAGAAGGAGGGAGAACATGAGCAAGGAAGTCAGGACCACGAGGGGTGCACCCACCCACTGAGACAGTGGGGCTGATGTATTGGGAGCTCACCAAGGCCAGCTGGACTGTGACTGAAAAAGCATGGGATAAAACCGGACTCTCTGAACATGGCGAACAGTGGGGGCTGATGAGAAGCCAAGGACAATGGCACGGGGTTTTGATCCTACTTCATGTTCTGGCTTTATGGGAGCCTAGCCAGTTTGTATGTTCACCTTCCTAGACATGGACGGAGGGGGGAAGACCTTGGGCTTTCCACAGGGCAGGGAACCCTGACTGCTCTTTGGACTGGAGAGGGAGGGGGAGAGGAGTGGCGGGAGGGGGAGAAGGGTGGGAGGAGGGGGAGGGAAATGGGAGGCTGGGGGGAGGCGGAAACTTTTTTTTCTTTTTCTCAATAAAAAATAAAAATAAATTAATAGAAATGGGTCAAATTAATATAAGAGTTAGCCAATAAGAAGCTAGAGCTAATGGATGGAATTTATGTGTCGTTATTTTGGTTCTGAGCAGCCTGGAAAAACAAGTAGCTCCTTGTTACAGTAACAGGGAATGAAGTCTTTAAAACCAACATACTATGACAATTTCTTCTCAAGTTAGTATAATCAAGAATTATTTCAAGAAAGTGGAAATACTTTAGCAATGAAAATGAATGTAATCCAAATGCAGTTCTCTGCCTCCCATCCTCTACCATTCCATCACTTATCTTTTTGTCTTTCATTGGTGACTTCTAGATATTCTTTGTTTTTAATAAGTCATTCTAGATCTGTGATTTTCAGCCTGTGGGTCACCACCCCTTTGGGGGTCACATGTCAAATATGTACATCCTGATTCATAACAATAGCAAAATTACAGTTACAAAGTAGCAACAGAATGATTTTATGGTTGGGGGTCACAGTACTAATAAGGTTGAGAACTGTTGCTCTAGATGGTTCACTGTCTCTTTAAGCCCATGTTTACTGTGTAAACATTCATTGTGTCACTTCTTTGAAACTGACTCAGATTGTTTAACTTGCTATCAACTATTTTAATATTTTAATCAACTATCACATGTGGGTCAAACACACTTTCTAAATGCTAGGAATCTCACCACTACAAAAGAGAAGTTTGTTGTTGTTCTTTCAACAATATGGGCAACTGCTAAATGATGTCTTTCTGAGTACAAGAAGGTTGTTCAGGAAGAAATGAAAGGATGCCAAACCACACTCACACAGAGAGAGCCTCAGAGAACAGGGGCTTAGTTCAATCCCTCTTTATGTCTTTTGCCTAAATCAGCTCATGTGCTGACCATTTCCCAAGCATCTGCTTTTATGCTGGGACACCCATTTGGGAAAACTGGCTTTTTCTGAAGAAATCTGAGATCACAAACTCACCCTTCTGCATTTTCTCACCCATGCGCAGCAGCCCCATCGCTCTATCACCCCATCATCCTTCACTCCAACACCTTTCACCCCATCATCCTTCACTCCAACACCCTTCACCCCATCATCTTTCACTCCATCCCCCTTTCACCTCATCACCCCAGTGCCTGTGCTGGGCTTTACTTCTTAGGTGCCTCTTTCCTCTTGCCTCCCAGGATAAAAATATGGAGAACGATCCAGAAAAAGAACAAAATAAGCTTATTTATATTGTGTTTCACCAAAAATTAGTTGGATAAAAGAAACATTTTTTTAAAAAGAGTGAACATTCTTTATTAGCTAATAAAGAATAAAGTTAATAAAATCAGGGCTTCAGATCAGATCTTTTCATCATCAATTAAGAATGTCCCTGTCCCAGGACTGATGCCACAGGTAAATCTTGATCTCTTCATGTGCTTTGGGCTAGGCTTCCCATTAAACACTAGTAGCCACTTCATTTCTTCTGTAAGTCCTTTTGGTCCTAGCTTTGGACAAACTTAGAACTCTTAACTTACATGTTCTTATGAGTTCCAGAACAAAAGCTATTATGGGAAGAAATAAGGCTGTGCTTTCATAATTCTGCACATGTGTGGTGCCCTTAAGAAGTATTGCTGTGTCTGGTGTGTTACAGTTTTTTATTTACATTATTGCCTCATTGTACTGACTAGACATTTTCTAGGTTGAAAAGGGGGAAATGTATTGTCTTAAACTACAATTCTCTTTATCAAATATATCAAATAGTAAACATTTTCTTCTTGTTTGGTCATCTTTGTGCTATTAAAGAAATACCTGATATACAGCACAAAATAAAGAATAAAAGGGCTCATAGTTCTAGAGGCACGAATTTGAACGGATGCATTTGGTGATGGTCTTTATGCTAACAAAAGCCCAAAGCAAAGTGAAGTATCACGTGACAAGAGGTGAATGCTTTAGTGTGTGCTTGATGTGAATACACAATGCAGACCACAGCAAGGAATATTCTGATTACTTAGTATTTCCGTGTGAGTTTATGATTTCTGTGTCTGAAGGAAGGGACCACATGATCTATGTTATCGAATTTGTAGGCAGATCTGTTCACATCATCCTCTTCATGATCCTGGGGCCTCTAGTTACAATACTCCTCTCCTTTCTAATATTCGTGTTTGATGTATCTCTTTTTGTTTTGAGATCTTAGAAGAGGTTTAACAACTTATTGATCAGTTCAAAAATTTAGATTTTGTCATTAAATTTCTCTCTTCTCAATTTCACTGATGTCTGTGTATTTTTTATATTTGTTTTTCTTTTTTTTAAATTTATTTATTTATTAAAGATTATCGTTATGTTTAGATTGTTGCTGTGTGAACTCTTCCAAAGTAGATGTTTAGTGCTATTTATTTTACTCTTAACATTAATGTCAGCTCCAAATTTTTAGATGGAATATTTCACTTTTATCTTGCTCAATTCTCTATTTTTACTTTTATTTTTAAATGTTTTAAATTGAAAAAGAATTTTTTCATTTGCCCCCTACCTTTCCTCCTCCAGCCTCTCCCAGTTACCCCCTCAAATACCTCTTATTATTCCCCACTGTCAAGTTGGTAGCTTCTTTTTCTTTGCTTGGAATATTTTGAAATTTTGGTATATAATTTCAAAATGCAATGTATTCTAACTGTTTAAATCTCTGCATTTGACAGATTTCTTTGCTGTAAAATGTAACTAGTGTGAAGACAAGTGTCCATGGTTTCTTTTAGTTATTAACTGCTCAGCACATACCTTATGCACATTTACTCTTATTTTGTCAATCTTTAAAGTTCATGTGGATATATTACAGATATTATGTAGTTAGGTCACATTTTAAAATTGACAGACCTATATGTTTAAATTGGTATATTTTCTCCTTTACATGTATATAATTCTTACTATGTTTAAGTCTGTAATTAGCTTTTTGCTGTTTTTTTTCCTGTTTCCCTTCATATTTTCTTTTTCTTGCCTTCTTTGGTTCACTGAACATTTTTATAACTCTCCTTTGATGCATCCAAGATTGTTTTCAATGTATTTCTGTATTCTTTCTAAAGAATATATATTTCTAAAACTCTTTAGTAGTTGTTCATGTTATTTATAGCATATTAGTACCAACATGATTAAAAGAAAGATGATGTGCAAATTCAGGTAGGTTCTATTTAGTTTTAGGCAAATCTTGATGGGTACCGATTTGGTTGAAATACTGGCTTAGAAAGATGTTTCTTGAGGCTGCCTTTGTTTCTGCTACTCAGTCATACTTTTATAATTGCTAGATACTATATCCTAAAAAAAAATCTTTTTCACATTTTAGCATCTTAATCTCCAATTAGTACCTTTTAATAGTTTTATAGTAGGCTCCACATTTTATCATGTATAGTCTCCTCAATGCCTTGCTATGTATTAATGGATAATAGGTTTCTTTGTTAATGATGGATATGTAAAATGATAATGTACTTTGCAAGTTTTTTATTCTTAACTATATAACTGGTCTGGTACAATAGTAAATAAATCCGTGCATAATTAAATGTATGATCTTTATATTAAGCTAAATGCAGCAGATTACATAACAAACTTTTAGTTAAGCATTGACTTCAAAGTTAGTTCTTCACCTCTGGTACACAACAGAGTGGTTGGAAGGTAGGTGGGAGGGACTGAAGGAAGAAAAAGGATTTGGGAAGTGGTGTTAATTTTATTATAATTAAAAAAAATTTAAATGTAAAGGACTAAAACCAAACTTTGTTACTATTACTTTTTTTCCAATTAAATTTTTCCAAATAAAATCTTCCATAAAAAAAAAAACTGCATGGTTTTTCTACTGGCAAAATGACTCTTTAAAGCCCCAAATATTTCAAAATGTACTTTTTAATTCTAACTGTTTTTGCATAGCTGTAAACTTCTGTTTACAATTTGAAACTGTGCGACTGAGGTCATCAGAGTCGCAGTGTTCACCGGTTGTAATTAAGAGTCATAAACAGTAAGTCCTAAATGAATGCGAAAGGCTTGATTCAAGGAAAAGGAAATATAAAAGATAGTGCGATTATTTCCAGCCTAACTAACCTGCAGGGGCATTTAACCATTAGTAGAATATTAGCAATAAAGACAGATTTCGTGATTAGAAGGTTCATTAGTAAGAAGGTGCAGGATGCTAATCACAAGACTTTCATCTGCACTGACAAGGTCCGACCTAGCTAGCATTCATCAGTGACAGTGGAATTGTTCCCTGGTGGTATCGACCACAGGCAAGACAGGAAAAACATGTTCTTCATGGAGGAATTCATCAAAATAAGCAGAGCTGTATCACACACCACTGCTTTCCAGAGCTCCCTGGAGAGTGGCCGGGATCCTGTTGGAATCAGCTTGTTTGCACTGTAAAATATAAAATGCTCAGTGGGAGTTTGCATGTTAAAGAAACTTTAAGCTTTGGCACACCAGCACAACTACCACATGGAACTGCTCCTTAAATGATATAATTGGCTGAGAATAGATGCTTGGGCAATATGAGTCCAGACTCAGAGAATAAACTCTGGTAATAGCCAAAAATTACAAATGCTATTCATGTTCATGATTTTTTTATTTTAAATATTTTTGTATCAAAACCACATATTTTAAGTCTGGAAAAGCATTTTCATATTTCCATTATTGATGTGTGTTTAAAGGTGACATAGTTTACAATAAAATATGTCCTCCTAATCAAAAAGTGTGTTGTGATGAATCATCTGGTCTCTAGAGATAATGCTGTGGAGGACAAAATGACCACTGTCAGGCTTCCCATCTGCAAAAGGCATTGTTAATTTGTCTTAAAATTTAAAGACTAAATACAGTAATTAGAAATTATATGAAACAAGATATAACTGAATAAAGAAGCCACACTCTGGAGTCACACAAACTGAAGTAAAATGAATATTTGTAAATTATACTTATTCTGATGTGTGCCTGCACGTTTGTACGCCCACCAGATGCTGCAGTCCACAAGTGGAGGCCAGAGGATAAGTTTTGGGAGTCTGTTCTCAAGTCCTGGTGATTGAATTCAAGATGTTAGACATGTAAGAGCCTTTATCTACTGCACACATACACACACACACACACACACACACACACACACACACACACACACGAGCACACGCAAAGAGAAAGCGAGAGGGAGAGGGAGGGAAGGAGAGAGGAGCAGGAGAAAGAGCACTGATAAGTGTTAACCAAATATCAAATCGTGTGGTACATTCTGAAAATTCAAGAAATTTCAAATAATAAGAAGGTCCATGGCATAAAGAGAAGTGGGTGGAGTTAAGGCAGTTTGGGCCTTACAAACTGTATTCATTACTATGTTAGTTTCATTTTCAAGGTTTTTGAAATTTATGCTAGAATAAATAGGCAGTATAGTAGGTAGCGATTAACTGGTAATTGCCATTTAACACTTATCAATGTATGGGATTTCCAAAGGTAGATTCATTCTACTTTGGTTTAGGTCCTTACTTTTATATTTTTTAGGTGTGTGTGTGTGTGTGTGTGTGTGTGTGTGTGTGTGTGTGTGTGTAGTATGCATGCTAACAGGGGTCAGAGGTATGGGATCCCTCAGGAGATAGATTTACAGGTAGTAGTGAGCCACCTGGCATTAGTGCCAGACACTGAACTGAACCATCTCTGCATCCCCAGTTTAGGGCCTTATTTTTCATTAAAATGTTCTTATAATTTGTGATGCCTTGAGGATTTGAGAAGGAGAAACAAAATGTGATGAAAGACCAAAGAAGAGACAGATTTCTCAGTCTAGATCATGAAACACTTTTTGTGTGTATTTTAAATAAAAATTAAAAAAGAAACAATTGTCATATTAAAAAAAAACTTCCTACCCATCTCTCTATCTTGGTTGTCTGTTAGCTCTTCGCAACAGCTAGCTGAAATTATTTCTTTTCAAATTCTTATGATATCTTATGCAAGTGTAAAATGAGTGCATAATAATCTCTTCTTTCATAACAGGAATGTTATGTCCATGATGTTATGTCCATGTTATACATGCAGTTTCAATGGTGGTGGCACATGTCTTTATTGTTTTTTTTATTTTTTTAATTTATTTATTTATTAAAGATTTCTGTCTCTTCCCCGCCACCGCCTCCCATTTCCCTCCCTCTCCCCCCAATAAGTCCCCCGCCCCCTCAGCCCAAAAAGCAATCAGGGTTCCCTGTCCTGTGGGAAGTCCAAGGAACCCCCACCTCCATCCAGGTCTATTAAGTTGAGCATCCAAACTGCCTAGGCTCCCATAAAGCCAGTAGGATCAGAAACCCATTGCCATTGTTCTTGAGTTGTCAGTAGTCCTCATTGTCCGCTATGTTCAGAGAGTCCGGTTTTATCCCAGGCTTTTCCAGACCTAGGCCAGCTGGTCTTGGTGAGTTCCCAGTAGAACATCCCCATTGTCTCAGTGTGTGGGTGTACCCCTTGCGGTCCTGAGTTCCTTGCTCGTGGCACATGTCTTTAATCTTGCTCGTGGCACATGTCTTTAATCCCAGAACTGGGGAAGCAGAGGCATGTGGATCTCTGTGTGTTCAAGGTCAGCCTGGTCTATGGAGTTAGTTCCAGGACAGCCAGGTCAGAGAAACCCCATCTTGAAAACAAACAAACAAACAAAGGGGCTGGAGGCAGATTCTTAATTAGTGATTGATGGGGGAGGGCTCAGTCCATTGTGGGTGGTTTCATCTTGGTCAGGTAGTCCTAAATTCTATAAGAATTTAGGCTGAGAAAGTCATGGAGGAAGTTAGTAAGCATCACCCCTCCATGGCTTCTGCACCAGCTTCTGCCTCTAGATTTCTTCCCTGTCTGAGTTCCTGCCCTGACTTCCTGTGATGATGAACATCAATTTGGAAGCATCAGCTAAATAAACCCTTTCCTCTTCAACTTGCTTTTTGGTCATGATGTTTCATCATATCAATAATAACCATAACTAAGATGGTGGGCTATTGGGGTTGCTTCCCTTGGAAGAAATGATGGTCTCCTGAAGAAATGCTTCCTCAGAGTGATTTGTTACAAGTGGAATCCTGTAGTAGGTCCCTGCTTGTTAGTTCCTAGCTTCCCAGCCTCAAAATAATCACACAGAAATTGTGTTAATTAAATCCCTGCTTGGCCCATTAGCTTTAACTTCTTATTGGCTAACTCTGACATCTTAGTTTCACCCATTTCTATTATTTTATAATTTACCATGATACTCAATGGCCTACCAGTAACTGTCTCCAGTGGTGGCTCCATGGCTTCTCCTGACTCCGCCTTCTTTCTCCCAGCATTCAGTTTAGTGCCCCCCAACCTCTATTCTGCCCTGTGCAGGTCTAAGACAGTTTCTTTATTCACCAATGGCATTCACAGTATACAGAGGGTAATTCCATATCAGAGTCCCACCCTTTATCCTAGTCTAGCATCCTGTTTAGGCATGTGATCTTTTGTTCCCTCATATGCTTCTGCCATGATGTAGATAACACATCATAGGAAGCTGGATTTGTTGTGCTGCCTATTTGGGGTTGTAGTTTCCATGAGCTAAATAAACCACATTTTTCTACAAGGTTAGATGGATTTAAATATTTTATTATCCTGATGTGAAAGGAACTAACACAGGTGTGTGTGTGTGTGTGTGTGTGTGTGTGTTTGAATTTGTCAACAGCTTTGCTCATGGTTGCCCATCAAAACTAGATGGTGTGATTTTTACCACTGAAGATACTCTATCCTTTCGATACAGTACACAGAGAAATCAAGCTGGAACTGAACTGGAGGCTTTCTCCCTGGTGGATAGCATTCCTGGTGTCAGAAGGTGCTTAAGAGGTTGATTGGGAGAGGAATCACCAACAGTCTTTCCTGGCTGTGTACCCTAAGTGCTACAATATAGACCAGCTAGACAACTACTGCTACAATAGTGGCATGGATATTTTGGAGACAACCAACAACTTTCTGATCGTCTTAAGGCCCACGCCACAGGAGTGAACATGTTGCTGATCTTATGAGTCTTGTCAAAAGCCTATGGCCACGGAGCGACAGATATTAGGGGGAATCTGTTTCACTTGGCTTTTCCTCAGAGATTCTCTTTATTATATTCTACTTTCATATCTTGAATTGTTCTCATTATTTTATTCTGCTATTTGATTTTTCACAGTCTTCATTACTGCATTTACCAATACCCTTTTTGATTTCCTTAATTATGCTTATTATTATTGCTTATAAAGTATTACTTTTCTTGGGGGACATTACTGTGGTGGTAGGGAATTTTGGTAACGATATATTATCTTGGCTATTCATGGTGTATTTTGTGATAGGCCATATGAATTTAAAGTTAGATTGTTGAGAGTCTTTCATGGTATAGAAATCTTGTCTCTCCTTTGTTGAGTGGATGTTGGATCTCGGTTTCCTGTTACCCTGATTTGTCAGGTGGTTACCAGCTAAATGTAGCTTAGAGTTCAGTCTTGAGGCCTGACAAGAGAATCTACTACTGATGCCTTGCTAAATAGGCATGTAGTCTAATTGCCTTAAAAATAGTCATAGTTTTATCCATAGCTACTCTTGATCTCACCTTGATCCAACAATTTCTTTTGCAGTCAGTAATGTTTGAAACTAATTACTCAAAGGGCTGTGACTATTGAGTGCCCACCCCTAAACAGGGTATCTCATAGCCCCTGTAGTGCCCATGAGACATCATGAAAGAACAAGGAGAAAAACAATAGATGCCAGAGAATGGCACAATGCAATAAACCTCTGTCTTTTGTATATTGCATGGCTGTCACACTCATGAACAAGCAAATGTGATTACCTGCACAAAATCTGCAATAAAACAAAAATGTGAAATTAGTAAATGGCTCCTTGGAAAGAAGTTTGACAGGGCCGGGAGGGGAAAAAGCAGAGCAATAAGGGCCCAATATTATCACAATACATTGTATGAATGTATGAAATTGTCAGAATGAAAATAATTTTAAAATAGTATATAAGCAGCTGATTAATGTTCTATTAAATAATTAAGGCATACACTTAGCTTGTACACTTCTGATAGCCATATTGCTTTCTAAACCTTTATAATTACAATGAAATCATCAATAAAACAGAGCACAGAATTTTAAAATTAGGAAGGACGTTTTGTGAATAGTGCATATACAAGCTCTCAAACACATGTGAGTGGCCTGAATGAAGGATAGGAAATCAATGATTACAGACTGGAGGTGTCTAAGCCACAGGTGTTCTGAATACTGTGAGATAGTAATTACACAGAGTAAGTACAATGGAACTGAGGAAACTAGTGTGCATCACAGTTAAAAGAAGAAGGTTCTTAGTGTGAATTTTATTTCTTGTTACCTGGAATTGTTTGTAGCTTTAGGGGAAAAACACTGTATTTTCTAGCTAGAATAAATGTAGGTAGAATTGTGGTATATATTTTCAGCTTAAGGGAGACAAAAGTTTCAGGAAAGAATATGTAAGAAACCAAGACCTGTGTTTTGGGAGATAGACCAGTACCAAAGATGCAGGTGAATATTATGATGGCTGCTAGCTGGAAAAATCCACAATGGAAAAAAATCTATCAATGATAGAAATAGCGTATTTGGGAACCAATCAGGTTGAGCAGGCTGTGTGATCTTTGCTTTTTGTGTATGTGCTATTCTGGGTTTTATGGCCTTGGGTACTTACAGTGCCTTATAATTAATTTCTATGAGCTCCTTGTATTCCTGCCTCTCCAGAGAAAAGTATCCTTCCTTCTCCTCCTCCTCTTCCTTTCTCTCCCTTGCCTCTCCTTCCAGTCTCATGAGCCCAGGCTAGACTCAACCTCTCTCTGGAGCTGAGGACAGCCTTCAAACTCCTAGTTCTCTTACACCTCCCTTCCCTAGGCATAGGACTCTGTAATTCGCTGAACCCAGGGCCTTATAGCAAGTACGCTATCAACTGAGCTACATCTCCATCCCTGTTGCTTCTTTTTCAATCAGGTATCTCCATCCCTGTTGCTTCTTTTTCAATCAGGTAATACATATTAATATCCGTATAATGTTTCTCTTTGTATTAAAGTCTGGAGAATTATGAAATATTTTATGCTACATCATTTACTGATTTTTTTGTTTTTTATTTAAGTAATTCAAGTAATTTATAATAACAATTCATCCTTGGCTAGGATCTGGGTAATGAAAGTTGTGTTTCTTTTTGCTTCACAGAGACAAGACTAGGTCTCCTGGTGCATATCAGAACCATTTGTACTCACTATGGAGCCCAGGCTAGAACACTGAGATTACAGGCTCGTGTCAAACCCAGCTCAGGTGCTGGACACTACTTTGCTTTCTTCAGTGCATTATACTTTCATGACTCAGGTCTTTTAAAACGAGTTTCTTTTTATTCCAAGATATTAGAAAACTGCTTTTATAGGGCAGCCTCTTTACAAGTCTCATTTTCTCTTCTTTATTCCTTTTTAAGATAGATGACTAGTGTTTTCTAAAGCCACTATGATTAGATTCTTTTATGACTTTATTATTTTTTCCTTATATTCTGTTGATATCTTTTATCATCTGTCACGTTGGGAGTTCTGTCAACATAAATTATATGAGTTGAGTCCTTAGGCATATTACAGCAACAGATATAAAAAACCAAAATTTTAAAAAAATCTGCTAATTTTGTTTGATAATATCATGCTGGACACTAACTTTCCTGTCTAATTTGCCTTTATGCCCAGCTTCCACCACATGCAGCTCTGATGTCATTTTCTTTGAGAAGAGCCCACTCTATCAGGAAGAGGTCTCCTCTGGATGTTTCTGGGAGCATAGCTCAAAGATAGGGTACCTGCATGTACTAATTTCAGTTCCCAGTATCAGCATAAAGGAAACCATGCTTATTTTCCTTGCTTTTTTTCCTTGTGCATTAGGGTACGTGTGTGTGTGTGTGTGTGTGTGTGTGTGTGTGTGTGTGTGTGTGTGTTATGATTTTCTTTCAATGGAGCCTCTCAATACTCCTTGTTTGGAATGCAACTGATCTGCATACTTGTTTTCAGATGAGCTGAGTTCTGTTTGTCTCCCATTTTTGCTCACTTCGTAGTTCTTATCTTTATATTGAATCTTTAATTACTCCTTATTAAAATTACTATTTAATAATTTATTAAAAATCCAAACTTAAATACAACACTGACTTCCATGTTTTGTTATTTTTATTTTGCTTGGGGAGAAAGTGAAGTACGTTGGCTACAGACATGAATTCTGTATAAAGAGCATCAGATTTCCATCACAGAACAACAATTGCAAGTTTTGAAATGAGGCACAATTTTTTAAGTCTCTCAAATAATGTGGGAACCCAAATAAACTGTTATCTACAGTGCTTGGAGCTATTCTGGATACAAAACACTGTAGAAAAATTTCCCTGTATATATTGCAATGAAAGTGTTAATGATATTACTTCTTTGATTTTTTACACAGTAGACCTATATATACTTGTATAAGGAACAGGCTCAGTGGGCTGGTGAGATGGTATTGCAGGCAAAGGAACTTGTTGGCAAGCCTGATGACCTGAGTTTGATTCTCAGAACCCACTCAGTGGGAGGACAGAACTGACTCCCATAGGTTTTCTACACACACACACACACACACACACACACACACACACACACACACACACAGTATCATGTGTTCTACTCCATACTAAATAAATAAATGTAATAAAATATTTTTAATAAAAAATGTTAGTGGTGTTAAGCTTGTTTAATGTCATATACAGATAAGTAAATATTACATTGAAAATATGGGAAGTTAAAATGTATTGTGGAATTTGCTCCTGTCGAATATGAGAGCTTTGTCATCCAGTATCTTGAGTATTGATTTCTCTGATTGCATGACTGCTGTCAGCTTTGGCTCACTGACATTTTCCAGTATCATGAGAAGGTAACCAACCTATCCCCCTGAAATTCCACTACTCCTGGAAAACTGAAAATAGGTGGTTTATGGTAGATGCACATCACTTTCACAAAACCAGGAAGCTAGAAATCATAAACTGAACTGTAAGACTATCTTTAATAGCAAATGTTTTCAATCATGTGTTAGATTAATGAAGTCATGAATGCAGGATGTATCTCAGGACTGTTGGGCATCAAAGCTTGAGCTTTGACTGTTATTCTATTCTTCTCTCTTCAGATGGTGGCACTTCCTTTAAAATCAATGTTGTAAGTTGATCCTTCAGAGCTTCCTTTCTTTAATCCTGTTTTTAAAGGGATATATCCCAAGGTCCCAATGAGGAGAAGAAGGAGGAAGGTTCTTATTGTATCCAATGAAAGTTATTCATAGTGGTAAACATCTCTTTAACTAGTTCTACTCACTCAAAGGTCAATGTCAACAAGAAGCAACCTCACAGAAGCAAGATGAAATAACATGTTACCAGCAATCTTGATATTGTCTAGCCTAGTCAAGTTGAAACATAGCTGCCTCCTTATAGTGCTGTGCTGATTCCCCAAAGTTTTGACAGTCCTGTCAGAAAAACTACTTTACCATCCTATTCCAATATGCCTTCAATATCGCTTCTCAGTATCTTGTTAATGAAGGCAATCCCAATTATCTGTTTATTCCACTAACATATTAATATATTTTACCCACTCTTAGGACTTGGATGCCTCTATAATGTTGCCTTTGGGATAGTTTTTGGTGCAGTCTCATGAGTCTATCTTCCATGCATGATGAAATGGTTACATATCCTATCTTGTGTATTAATCTTTACTCAGTGAGTGTCATGTTTTATCCAAAAGACACTGGTTTTCAGAAGGTCTTTCCACACTCAAGCTTGTATGTTCCTTCTGACTCCTCTTTTGTTATATTCTCTGAGAACTGGAAGGTGTGATATAGATGATGCAATTAGGATTTAGCATCCCACAATCATCCATTCTCTTCTTGTTAACCAGTTGTGATTCTGTGCACCAACTGTTGCCAAATTCGCATAGAGCTTCTCTAATGAACACTAAGTGTGTCATTAAAATATTGATGTTTTAAAGAGCAATAGCTGGCTGTGTTCATAATTTCTATTAAAATTTACAAATAAGCCCAGAGAGTTCATAAAAAGCATCGTGATCTAAGATTTTTAGGTTTTTTTTTTTTTTTGTAATAAGCACTTGGGTACAGAAACATTCTCAAAAATCCCACTGTCCTAAAGATGATAATGGAAAAGTTCTCTGGAAGTTATTGTTCTGATCTTTAAGGTTCTACTCTCCTCTCTCCAGTCTTTCAACCCCTAAAACTTTTCTCCTCATCTACAGGAGGCTAGACACAGTTTTATAGATATAATTCAAAGAAAGGAAGTCCCAATGTGTGTGTTGATATAAAGTTTTCTAAAATCTGACCCATACATTTTGCTGTCACTCACCTGCAAAAGCAATCCTGGCTTCTGGACAAGCATCATCAATGTGAATTTTTTTCTGTGCTCTTGGTTCTCCATTGTCAAGAATGATGCTCACCCAAATTCCATGCAATCATTATAGAAAGATGTAAAATGCCAAGGAATCTGAAGGCTTTAGCCCATGAAGGACTTTAGAAATTAAAATTGATGTCATGAATGACAACAACTCAGAATTGTTTATGTTCTGTCCTCAGCAGTGTCACGATGATTTATGACAGTTCAATTCCTTTTTCTGGGTTGATTCTCCTACTTGACTCTCAGGTTCTGTTGCTGTTCTTACTCCTTAGTGGTGGTGATAATTGAGAGAGCAAACAATCTTCAGCTGTCTTCATTTCTGAGTCAAGACGTAGGTTAATTAGGACCAGAGCTGCTAAGGAAACTCTACACCCCCACACATGTGTACACCTACAGACACACTAACACACAAATAAAAAAATATAAAGACATTTGTACATGTATTTTAAAATAATTGCAGGAGGCAGCAATGGGGCTTTAATAAAGTAAATCCACATATACCAATAAAGTAACCACATAATTATTTTTCTCATGTAACAATTTATAATATTTATATTTCTAGAAATGTTATCAACTTCTTCATAACTCACAAGCAGAAAATGTATATTTTGATATGTAATAATTTTGCAGTAGATTCTTTTTCATCTGAAGTAATTTTGCGGTAGATTTTTATGCATCTGTAACAGATGCTCAAGCCTATGATGGATTTGTAGTTTTTTTCTTGAGCTGTGTGGTGGACATTTATTCTAATTGCTGAATTCCACTCCTCTTTGATCTGACAGGAGTATGTTAAAACCTTTTAGGAATTATCAGTGTTTTCCTCTTATAGCTTTATATTTCTGAATTGTAAGTTCAAGGAAGCACCTCCTTTCCCTATGCTGGCCACTCTGACTCTCCTGGAACGAAACAGGAAAAATTACTGTAAACAACTTATTACATGGAGTCATCATGATGCAAGACTATGTAATTCTTAGTATTTGGGCCCTATGTCTCTGTTGTTCTATCCGATTTAATCCTGTTCTGATTAATTCTTTCTGTTGTATAGGGCCTTAAGTGTTTCTGAGATGGAATCCTTTATTTTCTTAAATCAACCTGTTACTTGTACTCTAAGAATTCAGTTTTAAATGTGAATCTAGCCAAAGAAAAAATACTTATCGAGAATTAACATGCTTTAGTCACTTATATGCACATTAGCAATGAACATCAGTAATTATAAGAAAGAGTCCATAGTTAAGTGCATCTTGATTACTGGAGCATAATGCTTACATTGAAGAACCTAGAACTCATCTGCCTGACAATCATCTGCATTATTCAGATGCTCAGCTGCAGTTACTAAGGAGCTACAGGCTTAGTGTTACACATCTGCCTGCATTTTTACTGAAGCAATATGAATTGGGTGCTGGAATGCTGTCTTAGAGTAGTTCCTACATCCTTATCTGTCATCCTTGTTCTTTCTCTTTAAACCCCCCCCCCACACACACATAGTTAAGAACTTTTCTGTACCTATGCCTTACATTTTGTTTGTTGTTGATATTGTCTATTTTTGTGGTTTTATACTAATTACAACATATCTCTTTTCCCTTTCCTTCCTCCAAACCTTCCCATGTAACCCTTCCAACTATCATTCAAGCCCATGGCCTCTTTTTTCATTAATTGTTATTGCATCACATATGCATTTGCTTATGCATATATATTCCTAAATGTAACCTGTTGAGTTCACATAATGTGTCTTGCAGGTGTGTTTTCAGGGCTAGCCATTTATCACTAAGCAACACAATTGGTGTGTTCTTCCCATCTCTCCTTCTAGATTTATTCAGTTGCCTATAGTTCTCTGTGTTGGGTCAAGTCTTCATATGATTTTTGCTGTCTAGTTTGTTGTGTTCAGTTATGTCATTTTTTTCAGCTAACATTTGGGTAGACATATTGTTGAGACTTTATGGTTATAGTTTCTGATGTTAGTAGGAAACATAATCTCACAGCTTGACTTTTGGCTCTCATAATCCTTCTGCCACATCTGCAATGTTGCCTGAGCAATAGGTGTGGGAGTGTTCTGTAGATGCATCTACTGGAACTTTGCTCCATAATTCTGCATTTTGGTTGGTTGTGGTTTTTTTGTAGTGGTTTCCATCTATTGCAAATGGATGTTTCTTTGATGAGGGGTGAAGACTATACCCATCTAGGGTATAGGCCAAAGATGAATGCCCCAAAGGTACAGAGGAACTTTGGGTGACTGTCCAGGCAGCGAGATGTCTCTGTCATTTCTAGAGTTTGAAGTTTCTTATTTCTTGTTTACTTAGGTAATATATCCTTCTGGAGTCTTTGATGGAGTTGAAGAATGGATAGATAATTATAGTTTTCCTTAGTTATGCTAAAAGATAAAATAGATATAAATATTGTAACTGTAATTCTTACTTTATAACTTTTTATATGTAATTTTACTATGTTAAATTTCAAGCCTTTCTTTTTTGTTTAAACAGAAAAAAGGGGAAATGATGTGGGAGTGATTTCTTTCTAATCTTTTGCTTTCATTGGTTAATTAATAAAAAAATCCGCCTAGGCCCATTTGATAGGCCAACCCTTAGGTGAGTGGAGTAAACAGAAAAGAATGCTGGGAGAAAAAAGCAGAGTAAAGTGAGTTGCCATGATTCTCCCACCCATCACAGCCGCAGGTTAAGATCTTTCCTGGTAAGCCACACCTCGTGGGCTACACAGATTAGTAAAAATAAGTTAGATCAATATGTAAGAGCTAGCCAATAAGATGCTGGAACTAATGGGCCAGGCAGTGTTTAAAGGAATACAGTTTCCATATAATTATTTTGGGGCATAAGCTAGCCATGCAGGTGGCCGGGTGCCGGGGACGCAGCCCCTCCGCTCCTCCATACAACAAGAGAGATTCACAGCAGAATTCTACCAGATATTCAAAGATCTACAGTCAGTCTGTTTTAAACTACTATAGATAGATAGATAGATAGATAGATAGATAGATAGATAGATAGATAGATAGATAGATAGATAGAAACAAATGAACAAAAGGAGCATCCCTAAAGTCCTTCTGTGAAGCTGGTTTAACTCCAATACCTAAACCAGAAAGAGGCACATGAGGGCCGCACCCTCCATGCAGGCTCACAAAGGCTGGACCTCTTAAGGGTACTACCCTGGAGGTTAGGTTTTAATTATGAACTTTGAGGGGAACATAACTATGCAGATTATGGTATACTCATATTTTGCCAATAATCCCCTGACTAACCACAAGTCTAATAAGTTATTACTCATTTGTTTAGTGGCCTAATTCTTTAACGTTTATGTTTAGACACAAGTACAATTCCTAGAAGTACTCTTTGTATAAGGCACTTTTTCTGACTTTTTTATTTTTTAATACTTTTTTTTTGAAATTTACAAATTTCAATTTTTGTAATTATGATACAACTAGGCACACATAAAAAGACGTTTTCTGCTGCCATTACAGTCTTAGTTTCAAGCTCCCCATCATCTTTTTAGTGACCATTGACCACTTTCATGGTGGACTAGTGGTTAAGATCCTGTGCTTTTGAGTGTATTGATTGGCTTCACATGTGACCAATTTTTTAGATTCTAAGTCCATGTAGTAGGATGATCATGATGGTCTGGCATATAGGTTTTCCAGAAGGTGATTCTTAGGAAAGACATAGAAACATAGAATAATGACAATTTCTAACCATCATCATCATCATCAATGTTCTAGATATTAGTAGGAAAATGGCTGTTAGGAAATCAGCAAATAATTGCGAGAATACAGAATGTTTACTCTGCATCTTATTTCTCTGACTGGCAAAGCACAAATAACTGAGCAAGAAATATGAAATATCTGTTCAGAGCCAGGCACATCTCTGTAATTCACAGTACTCAAGATGGTGAGGCTGAGGATCACAAGATCGAGTTCAGCCTGGACAGCACAGGCAAGACTCCCATCTCAAAACAACAACAAACAGCAAAATTTGTTGTATAACTTTAAATCATTTTGAATTAAATTTTATAAATTAAATTATTTCTGGTCAGTAGTAGAATCTTAAAAAGTATTGACTGTCATGAATTCTGAAGAAATAAATTGTTTTATTTTCATATATAATTTTTTAGATGGACTCTTGCTAGGTTGCCCAATTTAGTCTTGAACTCATGGACTCAAGTGATCACCCCACCTCAGTCTCTGTACCATTTCAGACTAGAGACACATGTCCCAACATGAAACTAAAATAAGTAATATTAAATGAGTAAATTCTACTTTATCAAATAAAATGTCTTGAGAGAGGTCAGAGAATATCACTGCTAAAAAAAAATATTAAGCTAGCTATAAGGATAGCATGGGCTCCTTAAAAATAGATGCTGTATCATTAAACACCTAACTGAACAATGAAGATTTACACAGAATCAGTCATAGGAATGTTAAACTGCATGGCCAGCTTTCCCCATATAAAACACACAGACATGTACTAGCACAGATACCAATCACAGAATTAGGCATTCCATTTTTAACTGTAGGGTTTGTCATGCATCTATTAATTTTCATAAATTAGTGATGACAAAGAAATAATTTAAGAATTCCAAGAGGTCTTAATTTCAAGAGCAGAGTGTAAACATTTGTAATAGAAAAGCTACCACAAAATCTCTACAATTCTTCTCATTTTATGTGATACCTTATTTTTTCTTACAACTTTTCTACCCTACCAACAAGAAACACTACTTAACTATCATTGTAGGATTTAGAAACTGAAAAAAAAAACTTTTTCGTAAATTGGAATTTTAAAACCAATGTTAATATACGGCATTATAGAGTATTTCTTTAAATGTTGCCATATCAGAATAACCATGTGCCAAGACAGTCACAAGATATTAAATTCTCTATTAAGAGCAAGCAAAGGCCCTATTCTAAAGTAGATCCTTTCCAGGAGGCATTATTAACAGCAGAAAACTGGTAGAAAATGCCCAAAGGGGCATGAATCCAGTCCAGGCTGGAAGAATCTGCTCCAGGTTTGACTGATTACCCTGTCCTCCAGTGTCAGTGAGATGCTATGAAGCACAGGGCTTTTTGAATTTAAGTCTGTGGAGGAGCTGTGGGGACAGTGGACCAGGGATGGCATCCTGGGTCTCCGAGGCACCTGCTCCTCTCTGAACCAGACAAGAGTCAGGAACCAGACAGGGACAGCATCAGCAGCACATCAGAGGCTGTTGTTGAAGTAAGACCATGAAGCTCAAGAAAACTGACTACCTTCTCATCTCCTACCTCAGTTCCTCGCTGCTCATCTGCATAAAGAGTAAGCCCTTCCCACTCACTCCTTCCATGCTTCCTGGCTCCTTATATCACTTGCATATAGTTACTAGAAAGTGGGTGTATGTGTTCTTATAAGTGTTAGCGAGCACACTAAGTCAGTGCTTTTCATCCAAGTTTTATGATTTACAGTAAGTAGTAGTTGGATTCTCAAAATGTTTTAGCTCTTGAGTGGTGAACACAAAACAGAATAAAAGGGCCATGCAGAAAGAATATTTTGTTGGATATGCACACTTATGAAATAGTTTTGGCACTTTATAGTTGGTCTTTCTTAAAAAGATGTTATTAATAAGTTATATTGCCTCAATCTCATATACTATGCTTTTGTTGTCATACTTAAATAATACTGTATTGCTACAGTTGGTTACTCTTATATTCAGAGGGATAATCTCAATACTTCCCAAAGGAGAATCTTTGGGACTGTGCTTTTTCCCCTAATCGTTAGAGAATTAGTCATATAGTTGTGTGCTTCTGTTTTATGAATGAAGATATCATTTTCACCAACTTCTCCAAATATAAACAAAATCAATGTATTTCCCCCCTGGGATAATCTTGTTAGTTATGTGGCAGTATGGTGAGTCAGGGGAGAGTAGCCCTAGCTGTGTGTTTATGAACGACAGTAGCTACTAAATACATTTAAAATGGAGACAGGGAGAGCATGCGCTTGTCAAAGGGGCCAGGCGATTTGCCTTTGTTGCATTTGAATATCAATACAGCAAAGCAAAGAGCAGCTGCCTTTGTGGGAGACCACTGTCGTTAAAGCAGTCATGTGTAATCTGGGTCACCTTCTGTGGCTGTAACAGTGCAGTGAGTTCTTACTGGTGTGGTTTACAGCCGAACAAACAAACAGCAAAGATTAGATGAAGTCACAAGCAGGTACTCTTCCTGGGTAACTGAAAACACATCCAGAAAACCTAGACCGAACTTCCAACAGACGAATAGTAACATGCCCATCGCAAAACACAGAGAAAAGATTTCAGAGATGTATTTGTTGAAGAGGTATGATTTAAAGAGTAATTCATCCCCTTCAAACTTAGAATGGGACCCAGGCAATGGGAAGTGAGTGAAGGGTGTTTTACCTTAATAGACACAAGTGGAAGGCGAGACAGAGAAAGGAGACATGAAATGAAAAACGATGCCATGTTCGGGAACATTTTTGTAGCAAAGGACTTCGCAATTTTGATACAAGATTTATTAAATTTCCTGGAGTGTTATTTAGGGCTCAAATATGTAACCTCTCATCTATGTATCTATTTAAAAGAGAATCATAACCAGAAACATGCCCAGGAACATACACACTTTTCATTTCCCTTTTCTTTATCAATAGGCTCTAAGCAAATAATTTTAATTACTGAATCCATTCTCCTTCAAAATGTTTTCTTAGTTTAAAAGGTAAATTTGAAGCTTATTTTATTCCATTTTGTCTGTTGTAAAGGTGAAATGATACTACTTTTATATTCAGAACATTCCATTTGCACTATTTACGGGCAATGGAGTTTCTATTGGTGGCTTAGGTTTGCTTAGATCCGAACCCACTGTGTAGCTCAGGCTAGCCTCCAACTTGTGACATCCTGTCCCAGCCTTCCAAGTGCTGAGATTTCAGGGATGTACCACCATGCAGTCAATGAACTGAATTTATCATTAATTTCTTTTTTGTGATGCTAAAGATTAAATCTAAGCATTTTATAAATGCTGAGCACATGCTCATCCACTGATTATTCCCTTGTCCCTCTCTATTTTTTAATTTCAAACGGTTTCATTAATTTCCAGGGTGGCCCTGAACTCACTTTGTAGTAAAGGCGGGCAGGCTTTGAACTTTTGATCTTTTAGCTGAGGGTCTGTCTCTGGAGTTGGCATTCTCAATTTCCATGTACTGTTCCCATGCAACTACAATGCACGAGGATCATAACACTCAGAACATCGCAAAGAGACAGGAGAACTTAGCGATTCGTATATCATACTAGTCTTTATTCACACTTTGAAATTTCTTCTCTTAAGTTTAAGAGGAAGGAGCTATTACTGGCTCCAGATTATATCACTTCTATAAAGTCATGCCTCGAAAGGCTGTCAGCCAGAAGCTGTTTACTCTTAGTGCCCTGTCTCTCTACGGCCTTGCAGTTAAGGATATGCACCATGAAGGATACTGGAGCCAACTTCTACAGAGCACATTCTCTTCCTGTTCCTAGGTAGGTGGTCATTGCCCTTAGCTGGGCCTTCAGTGAATCTACTCTCTTGATTGTTTCTGTATCTGTCCCAGAATTTTGCAAAATGTATCCAGATGTATAGGATCAGGTATATTTTAATAATTCAAGTAGGGCCTTTTTATTTTTCTTATGACATATTAAGCAAGACTCTTATCTGTGTGAGACCCTCTTCTGGCCCATTATTTTATAGTTATCTTAGATAATGGAAGCACATTTTAATAACTCTGTTTGGACTTTGATATTAGCTTGCTGTGTGAGGCTTCCAAGAATCTACCATATTAAAGCAACCGTCAATTACATAGCAGTTTGTATCTCCTTTACGTTATTATAACGTTGGAGAAAATGGAATCTTTTCTATGTGACTATCAGGTATAGAATAATGTGAATTCTTTTAATGTATACTCAAAGCATGATCAGTGCGCATAACATGAATGTCATTTGAGAAAACCATTATTAGGATTATGTGGATGGTATAAAAGAGTTTTAAGAAACATTCATCTTCTGGAAGCTAGTGATTATTAAATAACACAATTTGAATAAAGTCCTCATTAAGAGAGATTCCTAAAGATAAATAGGATCTCTGAAGACAGGATATAGTCTGACTTATCCAACCTTAAGCTATTATTAAGGAATAATTGGGTTTTCTCAAAAGATCAGAGAAGCTTGGTTTAATTCACCATGGAATAGCCACTTATTCTTTAAAATTCTCCATTTGCAGGAAGGTTTAGAACTTTGATATTGATTCTACAAGCTAGATGCTCACTCAGCAGTGTGCTTTACAGTGCTCACCAACAATGCAAGTGGGGAACGGGTTCTTTGCTTCTTCGTAGGAAGTAATTTCTTCCTCAATTTTACTTCATAGAAGCTACCCATTGTTTCCCACATCACTGCAGAATTTGCTTTAATTTCTCTTGATTGTAAGCAGACCAGATTTTTTCAAGAATATTGTGCTATTTTCACCTTAGTGATTTTCAATGATTTACCATTTATGCTCTTATAATATCAAAGCTTGATACTGTAAGTATCAAGTAGGCAAGGACAGCAAGGATGTTTTCTTTTCTTTTCAGTTATACTCTTGATTACTTAGGAAATCTCTGAGGAAGTCAGTTTTGTTCTTTCAATGAAGAGACTTCCCCTTTTATGCCATTGGTCCTTCACATTAGATTTAGCATCCCTGTCTACTTACATATCATTTTGAAATTTTGTTCTATGTTATGTATGTTAAACTGCAAACTCATTACTTTTCTGTTGATGCATTTCTTTTTCCCATGAGGCTGTAGGATGACTATAGGAATCATGAGTATTTTCTTCATGGTTATGGGAAACGGACTACCGTAATTTGTCCCTAGTATCAAGATGGGTTAGTTGCTATATAACAAAACTTCATCTAATCACTTCTTAGTTTACTGATTTACAGGTTGAATAGTTATTGAGGCCCAAAATTTATACATCTAACTTTGTTCTACATTTCGAAAGGTAATGAATAAAAGACTCCCAATCTCTGAAGTTATGAAATTTAAATTTTCTTTATTAAGATAGACAAAAACTAACTAAATAAAGAAACTATATACTTATGTAGCACCAGTGGGGAAAAGAATAAATGAGATAATGAACAATGAAGATTATAGTGAATAACAGTTTTTTCCTGGTGAAAACAGCTAATGCAAAGGTCCTGAGACAGGGGCCTGCCTATATTCTTTGAAAGACTGCTAGGTGTTCTCTACAATTTGAGTAGACTGATGGAAAATAAGAGTAAGTACAAGTGATGTTACTAATAGTATCTTCAAGTTTTGCGATAAACCTACAAAACAGCCATCATTAAGCCCACCAATACAGTCAAGGCAAGGCATATTAAAGCATGCACTCAAAACACAGTTATCAGGTGACATAAGGGGGGTTTTTCAACCTTTGATCCGTCTGAATCTAAGCAGCACATCAGCTCACAGAACCCAAAACATAATGGTCAGGACTTGTGCACTCTGAAGCTGCTGTAGGAAATCAGCCAGGGAGAGAAAATTACAAACATTATATTTCCAGGATTTGGGGAAATTTGTTTAAAGAAAGAAATAGTCCCAAATAATCAAGTATCTATTACACCTTTCTGCTGTTCCGAGTTTAAAAAATGCTCACGGTTTTAACGGCTGCCTCACCCTTCTGAGTGAAATCTGCAAAGGCTCAGGAGGTGCTGGTATGTAGCCTGCATTGACCTTGTTATCACGGTCTTTTTGGATCTTCACATTGTCACAGCAATTTCCAGACGAAAGACTCTTTTCTCTAAACTCAAAGTTCATTGAAACTTTTATGTAACCACAGTTAGGCAAGTTGGCCAGAGCAGGGTGCTAATGAGGCTGGGTTTACTGTTTAGTCTCGGTCCAGTTCAGGATGCTTTGCACAGAGGGCAGTTCCAGACAAGCCATCACGTCGTATCAAATTAAGCACTGCATCTTGCAGAAGCCGCTGTGGGATTGCAGCAGTAACTCTCTTCACATAGATGACTTGGTTGTTTGACTTTACAAACGACTGTACTTTCAGCTCTCTCCCTCTTTTGTTCTATGTTTTCTCCTAGAATAACCATAAATTAACTAAAGGATTAATCTATAGAAACCAGTTGTTGCAGAAATGCAAACCGTTTTCTGGCCTAGCTCTCTTTTGTCCTCTCTGTTTTGTTCTTTGTCTTCCTTTCGCAGCCGCTCTTTGGAATGCTGCAAACAGGGAGAGCTGGTGCTGTGCAACTTTTCCCACAAATTTTTGCAGGCAGTAACCTCACTGTTACAACTCCGTGAACTTCAGAAAAGACACAGAGCTGAGGCCACATGTACACCAACTGGTGTTTCCTTAGGCAAAAAAGTCCAAGAGGAGATAAACTCTCGTCCACACTGAGAGACTCCATGTCGATACTGACCTATCTGTGGCCCTTTTGCTCTTCTACCCCTTAGGTTCAAATATGATCACCATTCATATTAATATAAGGCTCATGGGAATCTCTGACTTATGCTTTGTGGCCTGTAACATATGAGTAAATTCTGCTATTCTTCTCTCTGTCAAACATTATTCTGAGGCTGAGTGGTTTTAAATAATCTTCCAGCATTAATTCAAAGCTTGCGATGAAGTTACTATTTAGATTTTGCAAAGAAAATAAAGTTTATTCTGTGAAGGTACCTAATACATATTTTTTATACAAAAACTTTAGGTATACATTTTAATATGTGTGCAAATATATATGTATATATTTATATAACATACATGCACACTCACAGATACATAATTTTTTGCTCTTCTCATTTTATTTTCAAATACAGAATGAATGAAAAAGAGAATTCATCAAGGATACTTGTGCTTGACACAGGCCAAGCAAGAGGATAGCTTAAAAAAAAATTCCTTAAGATTATGAGGGACTTCATCACCACCATATTTCACTTTAAAAGCTATCGTCAACATAGCTGCTTTCCATTGATCTGGCTTCTGCACATACAAACAAGGCAGGTAGATGGCTTCGTTTTCAAGTTCAGTTGAAGGATCAATCCCAAGTATGCCTAGGCCTTTCTTAATAGCAACACTTTTGGCCAACAAATATCTGATTTGGTTGATCTCATTCATGTTCCAAGGCAGATTATCAGCATTGTATTTGAAATGAGTTTCACAAACACCTTTGAAGAATTGGCCATTTCTGCCCAAACTAATGGTATATTTTTATAATATTTTTAACCAATTTTTATAATTGGCAAAGAGTCCCATCTACTCCAAACTCCCTTTCATGAGCAGAAATATAATAGGCTCGGGACAGATTTTGTGAACTTGCTCCTGCTGGATTTATCGCCCACTAAATGCATTATCTAATTGACACTGCACTTACATATTAAGGAAATTATGGAGGATAATGCAAAAAAAAACAAGTTTTCCCCTTTCTGACCAGAAGGTGCCTTCACTTCCAAGTCAGCACATGTTGTTTTTTGGCTTCTGCTACTTCTGCTATTGTACTGCTGCTCTTACTGTCCTCCCCTTCCTCCTCCTTCTGTTGCTCAGTGCCGGAAACTCCAGGCATTTTCTTCAGACGCCATCTTTGCATGTACCATTTGAAGAGCATCAATGCAGAAAGGAAGGTGATGCTTCCTTAGTGTTCCCTGTTTCACTGTCAAGAGGAGAAGGAGCTCTCTCTTCCTCAGAGTCCCTTAGCTTTTTGCCCTCATCAGCAAGCAACTGGTCCGTGAGTTCTTCCATCCTGGTTTCTGTTTAATAAATATTTTCTTCTACCTTGATAACTGTTTCAACTCGTTCCTTCTTTTTCCTGTCTTTCTCAGCACAATTTTCTGTGATTTAACTATATTTTCAATATCATCATCACTTAATCCAGCAGACGATTGGAGTGCAATCAGATGATTATACCCTATGCATTATATTTGGCAGAATCATGTACAATAACATTGGCACTAAAGTCAAATGTAACTTCAGACTCCATGAGGGGCTGGAGAATACCCATATACTGTTAAAAAAGTTGGCTGTTTCTTAGTATCTCTCTCTCTTATCTGGGCACACGTTAATCTCTACTTGAGTCTGTGCAGTAGAAACTATAGAAAACACATAGCTCTTTTTGGTTGGAATAGTGTTGTTTCTATTAAAAAGTTTAGCAAAGACACTGTCCAGAGACTCAATACCCAGAGACAGGAGTGACAGCTAGGAGTATCATAGCTGTGACACCACTAGCCAACTTGTTTCCCTGAATGATGGCTCCAATTATCCCAGTCTCTCCAGGATTGACAGCTTTACTTGGGGCTCAGCTCAAAAACATCTTGCAAAGCCTGCTGAATCTTGAGCATCTGGTCCATGCCACCAAAAGGATCACTCTACTATGTCACTCTTGCTGACTCCTTGATCTTATATAGCTTCCTGGTATGGAACAATAGTCCTCTTGGTTATAAATGTGGCAATGCCTTCAAACTGAGTTTGAGGCAGCTTCATATTCAGACTCTAAGGTCCAGAGCACCTAATGTACAGCATGACAGGTTGATGTCATTCTGCACCAATGAAGAGAGTTCTTGCTTAGCTTTTTCAGGAGCTTCCCTCACTGTCTGAAATGGCAAGCAGTCTTTGCTCAAGTCAACATTTCTCTCTCTAGACTCATTTACAATGCACCATAACAAGTCTAAGTCAAAGTCTTGATCTTCCATAGCTGGTGTCTCTGTTGGCAGATCACCTCGAGCACTGCTCCCTGAAATTCCAGGGTAGAAATATCAAAAGTTCTGCCAGTGAAATCATTCACAGCAGCAACTTTATCTGTAGAGTCACCTAGAACACATATACACAAGACACAGAATAAAATATACTTATTTATCTTTGCATACTGTGATCTTATTACAATTTGAATTTATTTTTTAAAATATATATTTTATGTGTACTAAATATCTTATAAATAGATGCTTATAAATCACATAGTTATGTGTATATACCTGTAGAGATATTTTATATGCTTACTCATCTTACAGTTATTTTCCTCCATTTGTATAAAAACAGTATTTGTTAGTCCATTGTCTCAAGGGTTTCCCATTTAGTCTTTTGTATATTGATTGCACTAATTCACCACTAAGCTTTTCTCTTATCTTATTATAAACTTCCTTTTTATCTATTCTTTGTGCCTTTCACATCATGCATCTTGATCCCATTTTCCCCATCCCTTTGAATCCACCCTCTGCCCTTCCAATCTCCCCCAAAGTAAAATAAAATAAATTTTAACAGAAAAAGAAAAAGTAAGAAAGAAAGAAAAATATCTTTATGGAAGCTGTAGTGTGACACAGTGAGTCACACAGTGTACCCTTTTATCCATAAATCTTTGCTTGCAAGTGTTCATTGCAAAGAGGCATTGGTCTGCTTCAAAGCCTCTAGTTTTTGCTACACTATCAATACTGGGCCCTCAGTGGGCCTCCCCTTGGAGATCCTATTGTTGCCCTGTGTCAGAGATACTGCAGCTTTGGGTCTACAGGACCTACCCCTTCGCATGCTCTAGCAGATAACAGAAGGGGTGGATGTTGGGATGGGTGTAGGCAGAAGTTTCTTTCCTACCAACGGTATGGGAGGTCCTTCTGTCTATGTGTTGTTTATATTGGTTAATGAATAAACACCTGGCTTGGCCTATAGCATGGGAGGAGGAGGGTGGAGTCAGAGACATGCCATAGATCTGCCGCCAGAGATAGAAGTGCTGAAACTTTGCTGGTAGGCCATTTAATAGAAATGGGTTAAATTAAGATGTTAGAGTTAATCAATAAGAAGCTAGAGCTAATGGTCAAACAGTGAATTAAATAATATGATTTTCTGAGTGGTTATTTCGTGACTGGATGGCCAGGATGAACAAGCAGCTCTTCCCCCAACATACTAACATCTCCCAAAGAAAAACACTGAAACATATTAATTTTAAGTGTTTGGTCAGTAGCGCAAGCTCATTACTAACTAGCTCTTACCACTTAAATTAATCCATGATTAATCTATGTGTGCCACATGGTTTGTGGCTTTACCTGTCCTCCAGCATGTCTTTCTCCCTCTGTGTCTTTTGGTGACTATTCTGACTCTGCCTTCCTTCCTCCCAGCACTCTCAATTTGGCTGCCCTACTTTCTGCCTGCTACTGGCCAATCAGCAGTTTATTTTTTATAATGAGAACAACACATTTTCACAGTGCACAGGATTATTCCAGAGCAGGTGGGCCAACCCATAACCCTGGTTCTGGGCTTAGGTAGTTGCAGGACTGGTGAATCCACCAGCTCTCCTCGTCCTCACCACCAGGGTGAGCTTTCCTGCATTGCCGAGCTAGTTTACCTATTATAGCAATGAGCAAGAACTTTCACATCCTCAGAGTTGGTTCTCCCACACCTACACCTTCAGGGCCACTTCTACTGTGTTGCTCAGCCCTTGGCATCGGGCAACTCTCCAGGGTGCTGCAGCTGGTGAGGGACCTGAACAGTTCTCCAGCACTTATGATCTCGGGTCAGCTCTCCTAACTGCCACAGATAGAAGGGGTGAGGGGATGGGAGTGGGCATTTTGTGAAACTTTTAAAGACATTTTATGTTGTGGTCATGGATGTTACCCAACAAGTATTTTCAATATGCATTTGCCAATTGGCTCAGTTAGGTTTAATATTCCTTTTGGGTGTGGTTCTCTCTCTCCCTTTCCTCTTTCCCCTTCGTGTGTGTGTGTGTGTGTGTGTGTGTGTGTGTGTTTTAGAGGAAAGGGTGTTGGAAGGAAGCTGCTTGTTCATTCCCAGCAGTCCAGACTATATTAATTGCAATACTGTTTGGCTAATAGCTCAAGCATATTTCTAGCTAGTTCTTATATCTTAAATTAATCAATTTATATTATTTTATATTTTATGAAGAGGCTCATGGTTTACTGGCAAGGTTCAGGCTCTTGTGGCTACATGGCTTCTTATTGACTCTGCCTACTCTCCTTCTACGTCTCCGTTAGGATTTTCCACCTTGCCCTATTCTTCATTGGCAGAAGCACAAAGCAGCTTTTTTATTAACCAATTTAATTAACAGTATACAAAGGGGCATCTCACATCAGAAGGACATCTCAATTTGTACAGACAGATAAGTTGATGGATGCAAAGTCCTGCTGTTTTTATTTCTTGGAAATCAGATGTGTTAACAGGCAGACATTTGCTCCGTTCTTGCTCTCCCACATGTCTGGTAATAGAAACGCTTATTTTTCATTCAGGAATCTCATTTTAAATCCCTCTAGCTCCTCTTTATGTCATTATAAGGCAAACTTCTAACATACAGATGCATTGACCCTCCTCTTCTCTGCCTCAGTGCAACACCTAGGATAACGCAAAGAAACCTCATGTTCATCCAGGTCTAGTAAGTTGAGCATCCAAACTGCCTAGGCTCCCACAAAGCCAGTACGTGCAGTAGGATCAGAAACCCATTGCCATTGTTCTTGAGTTGTCAGTAGTCCTCATTGTCCGCTATGTTCAGAGAGTCCGGTTTTATCCCAGGCTTTTCCAGACCCAGGCCAGCTGGTCTTGGTGAGTTCCCAGTAGAACATCCCCATTGTCTCGGAGGTGGGGGTTCCTTGGACTTCCCACAGGACAGGGAACCCTGATTGCTTTTCGGGCTGGGGGGGGGGGACTTAATTGGGGGAGGGGGAGGGAAATGGGAGGTGGTGGCGGGGAAGAGACAGAAATATTTAATAAATAAATAAATTAAAAAAACAAAAAAAAAGAAAAAACAAAAAAAGAAAAAAAATGATGAACCTCTTTAGTTTTACACACACACACAAAATAAAAAAAAGAAACCTCATGTTCATTTTGGCCCCTTCTATCTCTGTGTTACTTGGTAATCTCCTTTTCTTCTTTTACACTTTTCAAATTTTCATTTGTTGTATGCTATATTCATGCTTCCTTTAAGAGGACTTTAATTCTATACAAATAAACCTAACCACCTAGATAGAGGGTAACTGTGCATTTATTAAAGTAAAAGTATTATTGAAATGACACTCTATCTTAGGAAATTGTTCTCTTGTGTCTGGTTTTCTGGCAATAAATGTAATTTTTTAATTGAAACAGACCCTTATTCTTGTTTAAAACTAATACCTTATAAATTAGAAATGAAACCTCAGTATACCTTAATCCTATATTTTCACATAGTTTCCAGTTTTCTACTTCAAAGTATTAGCTTCATGAGATCCCATTTAATCAACTATAAAAAGGAGTAATAATTACACAAGATAGAGTGCCCTTACACCTTCATACTAAACTCCAACTAGTAACACTTATAGTCATATAAAACTTCATTTCTTATCATTAATCATACAAATGTTCTTTAACTAATGATAATGATAATGAATACATTGAAATTTACAAGAGAATGGACATTTCTGCCTTTATCAATGTGAGGTAAGAAACGTAAGACACTTTACAAATTCAATCTAGATTTTAATCATTAAAGAATTTAAAACAAATATATTCTTAATTTCACAACATTATTTTGTTACTTATTTTAATTATTAGGATTATTGCAAAAATCTCCCATTTAAAGTTACTTTAAATTATATGACACAATTTTATTTAATCAATTTTTATCTCAAATTACTCATCAAAACTTCATGGCATTGTTGGTCATTAATTATTAAACGGTTTTTCTGTGTGAAAATAGAATTACCTAGAGATTTTATTTTGAGAGACCTGTGTTTTTTTGTTTTAGTTCCTCAAGTCCTACGCTATTATGAATGTGCAAAATACAGCACATCTCTGTAAAGTTTGTGATCTTCCATTAAATTTAGATTTCATTTATCTCTGATTGCATCACATACACACATCCATCTGTGTATTTAAGCATTTATATTTCTATCCACACATACAAACTATGGCAATTTTCATTAAGCACTGCCCGTTCCTCTCTTGCCTTTGTTCTGGGAGGTCTGTGTGTAGGTCACGTTTTTCTTTGAGTCTTCAGGATAGGGGTAATGCTTTCAGAAATGGTGAGACTGATATGCTTGAAAATTTCACAAAACCGCAAACACCATTCCACTTCCTGGCAGGCACTTGGTTACTTCTTTTAATGATTGATGGATACAGGCCAGTTGTCTTCCAGCTTATGTGATGGTAACATTGGATTGTGTCAGTGGACTGTCCAGTGTCTGTGTTATAGACAGCCATGCGCAAAGCCAGTGGCCCACATCATCACCTAAAGGCAAGAGCAAAGATCAGAAGTAAAACAGGAACTGAGAGTGCTGTGGCATTCAGAAGGGTCAGTGAGATGGCTCGACAGGCAGAGACTTACCAGAAGGGATGCAGAACTGAGTTATGTGGTTGCTCTGGTTGTGCCCATCCCAGTAAATGAATAAAAATTAAAAAATTAAAGTCTATCCATCAGGCTGAAAACCTACCTAGGGCTGAGGAGTGCTCTCTACAAACACAGAGGCAGCAATACATTTAAATTTTAATAATTTAACTTCAATAGGTTAAATTAAAATTAAATTAAATTAAAATCTGGATTTAAGTGTGGGGACAGACTCTCAAGGACTCCACAGATCACTGTGCTGTATGCCTCATCATGATGACTTTACCGATTTATACTTCCCTAGAGTAGAATGCTTCCATTTTAGGCCTTTCTGTCTTCAGCACTGTGCATTTAATTGCTGCTATGTATTTGAGCAGCTTTACTTTAGCTACGCCTTTTCCTTCCATCCACATGATTAACACTGATTTATTAAGATATTTGACAGTCAATAAAAGATAGTGAAATAGATTTTCATTGGCTTTTCTTTTAAGTGAGGCATATGTTAAGGAACCAAGACCATTTCTTCTTGAGACCTGATGTACCTAAAATAAAACTGACTGTAATTTTCTCTACTTGAAGACAAATGGGAGCCATAGCATGATACCTGGAAGGAAGCTACTTGGGTCTTTGTTTATGGGTTCAAGAAAGAGGACATCCAAATTTTTAAGAATTCGTTTTCTCATCTGCCATGTTAAAACATATCCATTCAATAACATTTAATATATTTTATGGGCAAAAAATGTAAAAATAAGAGAACCAAAGTTGAAAAATCTCAGCTCTCAAATTAGGTAAGCTAGGGCTGGAGGATGGTGCAACAAAACTTTAACCCCCAGCATTTGAGCGGCTGAAGCATGTGGATCTCTGAGTTTGAGCCTAACCTGGTCTGCAGAAAGAATTCCATGTATATATGGTAGACTACACTAAAGAAAAGAGGTGTGTAGTAAGTTTAGGCTTGTTCAGCATTAAAATGTCCAATATGATATTGTTTATAAAAGAAAAAGAAACTTCAAAATGTTTCTGTTGAAATCTTTTATATAACATGATTTGAATACAACTGAGCTAATGTTATATACAACTACATGCATGACTTTAAAAAGTCTGGAGTGAAAAGGGCAACTATTTTTGAATTTTTAAATTAAGTAAAATTCATCAGTATAAAGTCCTTAAAGTGGCAAAAAAACGTGGGAGATGAGGGCAGAAGTGGAGGAAAGAGGAGGCTGTGGAAAAGAGTCAGCAATGAAGCCTGAATTGTTTTCTGTTCAAGCTGATTGTAGAAGAAACTCAAAACCCAGGGTACAATCAGCTAGAGAAGTGTACTCATAACACAGGACAGGATAAATATATATAAAACACATTTTCATGAAAAATATTCATGATATTAACTTGAGCAAAAGAGCTGCTTTAGGTCAAATTGAATTAAAGTCTTGTAGTATTAGAAACCCATATCAAATTAAATCAGAACAGAACTCTTTAATGAAATCGAGATAAGAAAATATGTTTTGTTGTTGCTTTGTTTGTAATAAGGCTGGGTTATTTAGGCCAAGGCAATTTTAAACTCACAATCCTCCTGTGTTTGTCTCCTGGTGCTGAGATTATAGGTGTGGGCCATCATACCATGCCCAACTTTTTACTAATTTAGAGTGCTTTCTCGAGACATCACAAACATTTTCTAAATTCCTCATCTTCAGTGGGGCCACACTAAGTTGACCATTTTGCTTGTCATTAACTTGGTTTCCAGGGTCCTACTTTTCCATTGCTATCTGTTTGCCAAGATGAACTCCATATCCAAAAAATGTAGGCAAGCTCCCCAATGAAAAGTCTGTTTTTGTGTTAATATTTACCTTGAAGTAAAGAGTTATGATTCTTACTAGTAGAGTGTTAAATAGAAGGGAGATAGAGATGAGGAAGGGAATTCAGGGAAAGACAGCTAGAATTTGAGGGGTGGTATGGAAACCTACTGCAGTAGAAACCTCCTAAAGTGTATGAAGGTGACCCTAATGAAGTACCATCATTTATAGACAGCTTTTGGTGTTTAACCTTTTGACTGACTTCATTCTTGGTATCACGCATTAAAAGTGGTAGGATGGATGGGTAGGTTTTATTATCTATAATGGAATTAGGACTCTGAGAAAAAAGTTGTCTTATCCTAGGTAGGTTGACAATAAAACAGAACTAAAAGTTAGATCTTTTAAATCACACCATGTTATAAAAATATTTTTGTATTTTTGAGAGCTTCGTAAATTAACATTATTTGTGTCACTCCAACCCAATTCCTCTACCTCCTCTTCTGTCCTCCTTGCTTGCCAAATTCATGATTTCATCTATAATTATTATTGTTACAAGTGTACATGCACAACATACACACACATACACACACTTACACACACACACATGCAATCTACTAAATTAATTTAGCATTGTTTGCATGTACAAGTGTCCAGATGGAGATTATTACAAAGGAACAGGATTGGTTAAGAAACACAACTGCAGAGAAAAAGTGACTGTGGAGTGCCGAACACTAACTGATACACCTGAAATGCAACCCCCACACTTAAAGTGCAGAGAAAGTTATGGAATAGTTGGAATATTGAACAAAAGACTGTAAGAACCAGAGGCTAGACGGTATCCCTTAGGACATGACAGGAAAATATACATATGAGCTCTCAATGCTAGACTTGCCTGATCAAAACCAGCACAGTGACACCACTTATTAACATACCAACATACAGGGGATATTCCATATGGTCTCTCCTAACATGTTGAAAAGCAACAGGTGGTCAATGGCTCTTTTTTTTAGAATAATTACAAATGAGATTTTTTTATATTGCTTTTTATTGAGCTCTATATTTTTCTCTGCTCCCCTCCTCTTCAACCCTCTCCCAGAATCCCCATGCTCCCAAATTCCTCAGGAGATCTTGTCTTTTTCTACTTCCCATGTAGATTAGATTTATGTATGTTTCTCTTAGGGTCCTCATTGTTGTCTAGATTCTCCGGGATTATTATTTGTGGGCTGATTTTCTTTGCTTTATGCTTAAAAACCACTTATGAGTGAGTACATGTGATAATTGTGTTTCTGCATCTGGGTTACCTCACTCAAAATGATGTTTTCTAGCTCCATCCATTGGCCTGCAAAATTCAAGAAGGCATTATTTTTTCTGCTGCGTAGTACTCCATTGTGTAAATGTACCACAATTTCCTTATTCATTCTTCTTTTGAGGGGCATTTAGGTTGTTTCCAATGGCTCTAGAGAAAGGAAGAATCTGTTTCTTTGAAGCAAAGGCTCCCACATAGGTTGTCAAATTCCATGGGACCCCTTTGGCCAAGAACTCAATTAGATGCAACTTAGTCCCAGCCCTGGAAGCTTTGTTTGGTAACTAGAGATGGCCAGTTGGGGCTCCATGTCAACCGTTACTTGGAGACTTCATTAGGATCACCTTCATACACTTTAGGAGATCTCTACTACAGTAGGTTTCCATACCACCCCTCAAATTCTAGCTGTCTCTTTTGGAATTCCCTCCCTCAGCTCCATCTCCCATCTGCCTCTTTTTCTGTTTGTGGAGACAATGTCTCTCGCTGGCCTGGAACTCACTAACTTGTTACTCTGACTGGCCAGCAAGTCCGTATGTCCTCCTGGCTTTTTTATGTGGGTTCTGGCAGCAGAACTTATGTTCTCCTGCATGAACAGCAAGCAGTTTACCATCTGAGTCATCTCTCCAGACCCTACATCTTTCACTTTTCATAATACCCAATAGTCTCTTCACTCTTTAAATTACAATCTGTTGCTTCATTAACAAACATTATTACATACTTGACACCTACACGCTAAGTCCAACAAGGATAATTATTGGCTAATATATGCTGCTTTAAAAATAGATCGTCTATGGAAAGAGACTCAAATTACTTAAGAAATTACTATAAACTACAGGTTCTGTGTTCAGAACTATGTACAGAAAAGGCATTCATGGCTTAAAGAACATTAGATCATAAAATGAAGTTAGATGTTGTATGTTAGTTCAAGAAATAAGATTGGCAAATTGTTACCATTGATAGATGGAGGATGCAAAAGGAACAAAGCCCAAAGCTTTATTCTGGCCTGTACAAATATGCATACATACACAAATAAAGAAAAACAACTCAAGTTTCAAGAGATGTGTGTAATTATATGGTAAAAGAGGAAGTCTGGGAATTTTAAGAATAGATAATAATTTTTGGAGTTAGGGTAATGGCATGCATAGTATATAAACTGAACGAGATAATGTTGGAGACTGGGAGAACAGCAGCTCTATTAGATATGTAATAGAATACAGTACTCTTCGAGGGCTTCCTGTGTCCTTTAGCAGTCTCAGTCTTGCATTAACCATTGCCGTGCCCGAAGGACTACTGCTGGATGTTTTCCATCACCCCCTACTGTCTTTGAAAATCAGTATTAATTGTATGGAAAACAACACTATGCTCTTCTTAAAATTAAAATGTTCAAGTACAAGGCTAAAGAAAGTATTTAGCATATCAAAGTTTTGCTGTGCAAACACGAAGATCTGAATTCAGATCCCAGCACCCAAGCATTAGAAAAAGAAAAGACAAAGGCCAGGCATGGCTTGTGTGTCTCTATCCCCAGCCCTGTTGCTCTGCAAAGAGGACAGCTGGGCCTTGCTCACCATTGGTTTAGTTTCAGGGTCCATTACAGACCCTGTCTCAAAGGGGTAAGGTGAAGAGTGACAGGACACCTGATGCCCTCCTCTGACCTCTGGATACATGGTCACACAGTAGTAAGAACACACACACAGACACACACACAGACACACACACATACACACACACACACACACACACTCATCACATGTACAAATGTTCAACGATCTCTGACACTCGTAAATATTCTTATTTGTAAATACTTTGTTAAAATTTCAATTTAAATATTTAGGTTTTTAACATGGAAAAAGCTACACAATGCAAGTGGTGAGTTTACTCATCTTAGAAAGTAATGCTTGCTATCTAGCTTTTTAAGCTGAGGAACAGTAAAATAAGAACTAATAGAGCTCTCAGTAGTTTAAGGCTCATTGCTGACACCTTTGAAACTTAATTACATAAAGCAAAGCCAACGGTGGCTAGAAGTGAACCATACAGTGTCCATTCCGAACATTAGTAAAGTGTGCTAAGAATCGCTAACTTCAGGAAATCAAAGTAGAGGATGCAGCAAAGAATAAAATTCAGCTGAATTCAAGATATAAACTTCAGCTGCTCAGCTAAAATATTTTCATTTTAGTTGTTTTGTCTTGACATACTCTCAGACATCTAAAGAAGATCCTTACAGCATTATTTGCAGCAGTAAAGATGCAGAAACAAGCTAAGAGTTCATAGATGATTAACGACGAATGGAGAGAGGAAACCCGGCAAACACACAGGGTAGGGTGTTAGTATCCACTCATGAGAGAGGAAACCTTGGGAACAATGGTAAGGCATTATGCTATGCAGAATAAATTCTTCAGAGAAATTAAAATAATGTCTGATCTCACCTGCATGTGGAATCCGAAAAAGCTGAACCCGAAAGCAGAGTTCTAGGATTATCTGTTAGTTAAAAGATTCACATATTTTACGTGAGGTAACCCAGACCCAGAAAGACAATTATCACATGTACTCACTCATAAGTGGTTTTTAAACATAAAGCAAAGAAAACCAGCCTACAAACCACAATCCCAGAGAACCTAGACAACAATGAGGACCCTAAGAGAGACATACATAAATCTAATCTACATGGGAAGTAGAAAAAGACAAGATCTCCTGAGTAAACTGGGAGCATGGGGATCTTGGGAGATGGTTGAAGGGGAGGGAAGAGGAAGGGAGAGGAACAGAGAAATATATAGGGCTGAATAAAAATCAATAAAAAGAAAAAACTGTTCAAAAAAAGATTCACGTTCTAAGTTAGATAAGTAACTTTTGGAACCAAATGCACAGCACAGTAACTTCAGTTGGTACAATTGGATTATTATTTGAAATTTTCTATAGAATAGAATGTAAATGTTCTTGCCACCTACCTACACACACACACACACACACATACACACACACACACACACACACATACACACACACACACACATACACACACGTACTCTCATGTGTATGCACGGACATTAGTAACTAGATTATATGGTAAATTCATATATCAAAAATCATAGTATTCACCTTAGATACATTAATTTGATTATTAATTATACCTAAATAAATCTGAAAAGAGCTACTTGAATAGCTAAAATTATATGTTTTTGAATAAAATATGTGACTATTTTGAATAAACTTGGAAAAAAGGCATTTTCTTAAGCAAGACAAAACACTCTGAATTCACAAGAGAAAACTGCTATCAAAATATTAACTTACAGGCTCTTTTCCCTGAAAGTGACCAAAAAACAACTCAAATTTCCTTTGGCAAAAAAAATTAAATGGTAGGTGGTAGGTGGAGAAAGAAATACATTGCTTGTTCAGTGCCAATGATTAATTCCCAAGGATTATCCATTATATGGGAAATGTTTATGTTATAACATTTCAATAGAACAAATGCCATTTCCTATCAGTTCTCTAACTCTAATTATATAAAAAATCTAAGTTAAATTATATGCATAGAGTAATAAATTCTTCAAATATTACTTACTATTCATGAAGGAATGCAGTTCTTAGACCAAGCTACACCTCAGTGTCTGCAAGATCTAAGAAATGCATCCTTCATGCTGGCACCAAGAACTTTTCAAACCATCTGTATGTGATTCTTTCCACCAATAATACTTGGAATTTAGCTCAAAATCACTTCTGCACAATGTCAGACCTTGAAAGTACTACATGCCTGTGAACATCAAAAGTTATAATGAAAAAATCCATACATTCGTTCTTTTGGCTTTTGGTTTTAATATACAGACTCTATGCTGAGAATCAGGACCAAGAGATTCGTGAGGTGTGGTTGCTGTGTGTCAGTTAACAGGAGAGTGAACTACAGGCACCACAATGCCAGCCCAAGGGTCTGGAATTCCTTCCTAGTAACAGGCAGGTCCCTTGTGTTTCCCCGACTATCTGCTATTTTTCAGTTCTGTGTCCCTTAACCCTGTGCTAGCTCATTCTGTAGAGGGCTTTGCTCTTTGTCATAGATAGCAAAGACAGGTCCTTGCTATTCCAAGCTCATGGTCTTTGATATTTTCTATTTTAAAGGGTTCTGGGGGCATCTTTTTCTGTAGTAACTTTTTATATGGTTCTTTGCTGAGTAGTGTTTCTATGGTTGTTTTTAGGGTGAGAAAACATCATTCATTTAAAAAAGATTATAAAACAATGACTCTACTAAGTGATTTGGGGGAAAATCATAACATGATTGCAATGTCCTGTTGTGTTTTCCCCTCAGCTCAATGTTGTTTTTATCAAAATCCTACAAATTAAATAACTCAGTCAAACATGGTGAGAGGAAACTCTCATAAATTAACTAGCCTAGAAACTCGGGGAAGCACTTTTCACAATCTCACCAATTCAGTCTTTATCCCAATCCCTAGAAAACTGTGCTTATTTCCAATTTCCATATTTACTCAGTAAAGTTTGGACACAAAACCAGGTCTTCCTGACATAAATGTGTTAATGACTACTGAGAGAAGAAACCGTCTTCCCCAGGAATGAGCACCTTGGCTGGTTATCCGATGCCAAGTGATCAGTCCTAAAAGCAGACACATATGAGCAATGCTAAATGGACTCAGCAGTTCGTTTATATATCATGGACTCATTTACATATAAGGGGTGCCTGTGACACAGGGTCATGGTAAGTATGGTCATGTAAGTTGGTTGGAGCTATCACAGAAAAACGTATCACCCAGGTGATGTAATCAAAACGGACAAAAATGTTTTGTGCACACACAAAATTGTGTGCAGCACTTGCTCAAGTTTATAGTTGATTATTTGATCATAGTAGCTACTTTGAAATAATCCCAGAGTTGATTGCAAATACAATGTTAACACAGCTCAACAAAAGCCAGTTTTAGAGAATTTCCTTACAGTGATGCAAAATAAGCAGATAGGAATCAAAATGTTCTGAGATGTACAAAACCCACCACACATGTGAAGATGAGTATCAGAAGCAATGTTTGATTTATTCTCTCATGTAGGTCCTCCGTATAAAATGTATATGTCAATACAAATATCCAGACAAAGGCAGCAGCCAAATTTTAAGATTTTCATAAAGAATGGAGTTAATAAAAATGCTATTCAAATGCAATGAGTCAAGTTGCTCAGTTTACTCCAAGTACCCCCCTCTTATTTCAGAGATTCCAGATACATTTTTATTCAGATTTGAGTAATCTAGGTTTTTTCTCCTTAAATAAAATGCTTAGTAAATAAGAACAGTTATATCTTTCTGTAGATATTCTATAATGATTATCTTGTAGGTAAGCTGAGACTAAAAGGTAGCATTTAATCTTTATTCAGGGATCAACTATTTGAATATTAGCCTTTGGTTTGCAGCAGTGCTTTCCATCCAGTGTACCAGGACTGCAGGTTTTAATTTACACCGGAACAATGTCTCTGACCTTTACTGAGCTAATGTCTTACACTGTTGTTATCATTGCATTATCTTCTCCTCAAATTGATTTTAAACGTTTTAAAAGTCAGTCAGAATTATGCATATGTCTACAAATAAAAGATTTGCTGCTTAGTAACATATAAAGTGATCCATATAAAGAGATGAAGTCCAAGGCAGAGAAAGATGCGGGGTAGGGATAGAGATTATAAGATAGATAGATAGATAGATAGATAGATAGATAGATAGATAGATAGATAGATAGATAGATAGATACATACATACATACATACATACATACATATATACATACATAGATACATAGATAGATACATGGATACATAGATAGATACATGGGTGGGTGGATGGGTGGGTGGATAGATGATAGATAAATAGATCGATAGATAGATAGTCAGACAGATAAGTAGATAGACAGATGTATAGATGATAGAAAAGATGGACATATGTTTGCTTTAATCTGCATAAATCATTTTTACACAAGATTGCCAAAATTCAGCAGTTTATTACTGTTTCAAACCTTGCATTTTTGAGAAAGAAATAAATTAATTCAATGTTGTTTGTCAGAGTTGACTTTCAATATGATACCATATTAGATTAATATTTTATTATGAACTGTTATGAGAGATAATCTTATGCATTTAACTTGACAAATTGAATACGTAAGAAGAGATTATAAGGCATATTATTGGGAAATTTTCTATAAATTTTGAATGATGATTTTTTAAAAAGGATATTTTACATTCAATTTTTAAAATACTCTAAACTCAAATAAATGAAGTTACTGGGTGAACAATTTAAAAGTTCATTTCAAGAAACACAGCTTTTCTCTGAACAGTACAGAGTAACTCCACTATTCTAGTGATGGCTTAGAGTGAGCTTTTTCTCTCAATTTCCATCCTCATTAAATTCACTCTTTTTTTTTCTGTTTCCAGCAATATGTAGAAACAAAACCATCTTGGAGAGGGGATGATGGCAAATGGATGAAAGACTAGCTTCTTGTCAGTTAGTGGTTACTATAGCAATAATCATGATGGGGGATTTCCAGCTGCAAGTGGTTTCTATAACAACGTGATAGGGTGCTTTTGAAAAGGACCAGAGGCAAATGGATTCTTCGTGAGTCTTTTAACCCTTTTATGACAAGAATTAGTATCCTCTTGGAAGACCTGGCTTATTTGATAAGACATAAAACTATCCCTTTAATTTTTGAGGATTAAACAATCAACGGTTTTATACAATCCTGGCTTGAGCTGATGAGATTTTAGGCTCCTTCACTTCTGGATACCAATAGCACCCATACAAAAGAAATCGAAATAAAACATAGACACTATGTTTAAACCGTACAAAATATTTGTGACAGATAGAAATTTTCACTGGATTTTAATTTATTTATTTATAATTTATGTGAGTGTTGCACACAGTTATAGAGATCAGAAGCCAACTTGGAGAAGTCAGTCTTCTCCTTCCACGTGAGGGTCCTCAACATCGGACTAAAGGCCAGGCTTGGATACAAACACCTTTACCCACTGAGCCGTTTCGCCAGCACAAAAAGATATATATTTTATAGTATGCACTAAACATGTGGGAAACTTCAAATTGCCTTCATGAAACAAGATTTTAATCTTCACATAGATTGTCCAAAGGTTGTGGGTTTAGTGAAATAATACACACTAGCACGTGGCCGCACCATGATGCTCTGCCGTATGTGGAGATACTTCTGTTCTATGCAGCTTAACTTCTCATATCTTGTCACACCGTTCAGCATGCTCTAAATCAGCATTTGTCTTACAAGTCAGTAAAGTGTTGTAAAAGGAAATTTAGCACTTTCGTTGAACTCATTGAATTTTATTATGAAAAAATAAGAGAACAAAACAAAGACACCCACCCATCTCATTTAGAAGGACTGTTTAAGAGATTCTAAGTTCAAGATCAAAGGACAGACAATAGACACAGGACACATCCAGTGGACTGGATACAATTTTTGAGGGAGGTATGCACGGTAATGACTAATATACAGGCTTCATTTAAAATACTATAACGTTAAATACTATTATTAGACAAAACTTCAATTAGAATACTCAATTTACAAGATATAGAATTCATGAATTATTTGCTTGTCTTCACCTTTCTTTTCCCATTAACTTGCAAAACATTTTAAGCACAAAGGCACATCATGGCCGTGGTTAAGATCGGGTACTTCTGGGGCGTGACTCCTTATGGACTATTTTACAACAGAGCCATTCCATGCCTTCATGCTTTTTTCCTTAGTTAGGCTGCCAATTCCATATATGAGATGCTCTCTTCCAGCTCTCAGAAGGATGTCAACAGCCCTGCATCTCGCTGGGAGCTCCCAAGCATCAGTTTTGCCTTTTCTTTTGAGTTTCATGCTAAGCAATGCAGTCTCGGAATTCATTACATACGCGTTTGCCTTTCCCTTCTGAGGAGAGTTTGCCAAATGGGTCCTTGTGAGATCAAGACCTGCTTTGCATGCGTGCTGTGTGGTTGTACAGATGAGCTGAGGCATATTTGTGAGCACCAGGGCCCTGCTCAGACAGCATGTGCCAGAACTCACCAGGCAGGGAGCCACTCAAACTTCTCAAAATCATATCCAAACCAGAGGCACGGTGGCATCGCAGCTGCTGTGCTCAGTGCCATGGAGCTTTTAGCTGAACAAAGAAAGTGAAATCTATTCAGGGTAACTCCCAAGTTAACTGGTAGCCACAGTAACCTGGGTTCTCCCCAGATTCCATCCACAACTTAGAGAGACCTGGCAGAAGCAAGCCAGTCTCCTTCTGTTCAAGTGTAGTGAGCCATAGAGTGAGCAAAACCAATTTCCCCGGGGAAACCAATTAACCAGAAAAACAACAATCAGCATGTATTCTCCAAACTATTCAAGACTCATAGGAGTATTCAGAGTGTATAATTAAGGACCAGAGAGAAAGCACACTTTTCAAAGTACTTTTGGCCCAAACGGTGAGCTTGAGAACTGGAGCTCAGATCCCCAGAACCCACGTAGAAATCTGGAGGGCCACTTCCCTCCATAAGTACATATGCACATGTATGCATACACTCTTACACATAGATGCTCACACAAATGTGAACATGAATGCATGCACTCATGTACTACACCCCTACACACACACAAAAGAATAAAATAAGGAGTGCAGTCATAACTGAATACATAGATCATATACACAGAACCTAGATCTTGAACTTAAAAAGTTAATTATTTAACAGCCATGAAATGAAGGACCACTCAGGAAATACAAGATGACTGTTATGTGCCTTAGCAACTAAAGCCTTATGGCTGTTCAGGTTGGAGATATACAAGACTGCAGTGACCTGGGAGATGTGATGCCTTGCATGCCATGCCCAGAGCTTCTGAGGGTGGCCACTATTTGAAGATACCTTACAAATGACTCTCATGGAGCATGAAAGTTTCTGCTATTTTTTGTACCTTTTGGAAGTCACTTGCTTGCGCTTCCTGCTTAATCAGGTAATGTTATTTTCCTTTTTCCTTCTCAAGTCTTTGATGGGGATAAAGACTAGACAGTCATGATGACTTTCCTCTCACAACTTAGCTAAGACATTTTAGGTACAAGTCTTTGACTCGTCAGGATAGGATAGCTATTGGATTAATCTCTGTTAGTTGCCTATTCACCTATAGCCTGGGCATTCAGTATGTGTTTCATAATGATGGCTGTAGTTCTATTTCGAGTTTGTTAGTACCTTTTCTTTCTATTGGACGATATTAGATATTTGTCCTTATTGTATATAGTTTTGTACTAGATTTAAAAACCTTTTGTTTAGACAAAAAGGGAGAAGTGCTGTGGGAATTCATTCAGCTAATAACTTTTAGTGGTACCGGACTTAAGGGCATGTGTGGTCTTCTGTCTGGGTTGTGATTGCGTTTAAGAGAGAAGGAAGGGTTCTCTCTCACTCTCTCTTGGGTGGTGGTGGGATATGTGATCACAGCTCCCATGGCCCACAGAGCCACGGTGGCTTGCTACCTTGTTATGAGTGTTCTCCAATAAATATTTATTACTCCCATTATTTCAGGCTTTCATGGTTTTACTTACCCACAGTTACACCAAGATGCCTTATTTGTAGTTACAACAATAATAAAATAACACATTTTAAATTAGAGAAATTTATATCATGCACAGTCACCACTCACGCATGATTCTTGTAGGGCTTGGTGGCTTTTACAAACACATGAGAACATCAAGAGCCACACTCTTTGGGTTATCAGCCCCTGGTCACATGTGGCTTTGAAAACACGTCAAAGTGTAAAGTATGTATCAGATTTCAAAGAGAATACAAATGGCAGCATTTTATCTCAGTCATTTTGATAGTGATTATATACAGAAATGATTATATTTTCGGTATACTTGACTAAACTAAATAAGTTAAAATTAATTTTCTCAATTTGTATTTTTATATTTACTATTTATTTATTTGTATGAATGCACACACACACACACACACACGTGCCATGGCTTTTGGGTTTGGGGACTTGGTTCTCTCATTCCACTATGCAAGCCCCAGAGACTAAACTCAGGTACAGCCAGTGCCTTCATCTGCTGAGCCCTTCCCACGATCCTGTGTGTGTGTGTGTGTTTTAGTGGAGTTCGCAGAACACTCATGGTATGTGGCCCCCATTCACCTGCTGAGAGGCTGAGCTGGTACAAATACATGTTATTTCTATTTCCATGTAGTCCTGGGCCAACAGCAGCAGCTGGGAGCTTCCTAGGAAAGCAAATGTCAGGCTTCAACCCACACATGCCGAAGCTACGGCTTAACAACATTTGCTGAGCTTCGGATGAACACCGATGCTCGGGAAGAACAGGTTGAAATAACCTTTTCAGCGCTTCTCCTCATGCTTCTTTCTTCTTTATTAGACTTCCTTATTTTTAGATAAATGTCTTGCAGTCCCTTAGCATTCTGTTCTGTTACATATTAGATGTGCAAAACCAGTGAAGTTATTTGACATTCCAGAAAATTTCACACTTATAAGATGAATATAACTTTTCTTCATCCCATAATAATTTCATAGAAATTAAATGAAATTATAGGGAGATATATTAATCCCCAGGAAGCAAAAAATTAGAGACATTTTATGTCAATTATAACATTAATTTTTTATTATTTTGACTGCATTTTTCAGGATTTTTGTCGTATACACAGTGTGTTTTGATCAAGTACACGTTTGTCTCCTCCTAATTTGTGTCTCACTACCACTTTTCTCACCTGTGCTCTCTTTTTTTAAAAAGCTTGCTCTGTTCACTTAGTGCTGTCTTATATTCATGGGTACAGAACCATCTACTGGAGCATAGGTAGCCTTTCTGAGGCCATACACCTGAATAAAATTACCATTCCTTCCCCAAAGCCATCTATTACCTATAGCTTTTCAGTTAGGAGTGAGACTTCAGGACTCCACGCTTGGTCGTGTGCTGGTTTTACTTACTCAGATAGAGCTGTTGTGAGTTCACATGGGCACTGGCCCTGTTATGTCCAACAGACACTGTTTTGTTGTAGATATCCACTGCTTCTGGCCCGTAAGTCTTTCACTCTTCATTTAAACACGATCCCTGAGCCGTGTGTGTGTGTGTGTGTGTGTGTGTGTGTGTGTGTGTGTGTGTGTTGGGGGGTATGCTACAGATACCTGATTTATATAGAGAAGATCACAGTGTCTTGTTCTTTGCCCAACAACCAATTGAGAGTCTCAGTGTTAATCTACATCCTCTACAAGAAAAGCTTTTCTGATGAAGGTTGAGAGATGCATTAGTCTATTATAAAGATAATAGCTTGGGGCCTGTTTAATACTGTTTAACAGAATAATAGTATTAGACTCTTCTCTGAGGTCTATGGCACATGAGTTACAAACTTTTGGCCCAATTAGAGCACTAAACAAGAATTCTATATTGTGAGTGGCTTTAATACAATGAAAAACACCTTTCTTTTTTCCTTCTTTCCTTCCTTCCTCCCTCCCTCCCTCCCTCCCTCCCTCCCTCTCTTCCTTCCTTCCTTCCTTTTGTCACTATTGCAGCAGTGGGCATATCTTGCCATGTCAATCATTAGTGTAGCTCACAGTGTTCACAGAGGAATGAACACTCCCCAACCCTGTAGTGTAAGTATAATCCTCTGGCATTATAAATGCCACCTGGTAGAGATGAAACTTTGAGGTTAATACCAGCTTGTTCTCTCCATGTTCCATGTCTTAAATATGTGCTGTCTTTAGCAATAGGGTCTTACTATCGAGTCCGGGAGTGTAAGCAAGAGGAATGTAATGGCTTGTAGTGTTGGCAGTCAATGGGTCCCCACTGACAAGAACTTAAAGAGAGGTAACCTATTCCAGGCACTGAGTTTTTATTTGATAGCCTAAGGTGTCTAGGAAAGGCATTGCCCCCACTACAGAGTATCTTTGTTAACATTTCATATATATGTTTCAGATGATTGTCTATACTATTTTAGTGTTTAGAAGGAATTTTTAGACTTCGAAAGGCTGATTTCAATGTATTGTATCAATTATGACTAGGTTTTTTTGGCCTTAATTATATACAGTAAATTTACTTAGCACATGGATAAGACTGTAACAGTAAAATAAAAGCTGTTCATCTCTTTTTAGAGCCAAGGCAGTGTCTCTAAGCTTTTCTGATTATTGCTTTGCAATGAAAGGCAATTTGTAGCTGTATTTGCAGATCGCTTCTTAAAACATGGTCTTATAGTCTTATATACTGCAGAAAGTTTGTTCTTTTTTATTAAGGATATTTTTAGTTATACAGAGAGAATCTCCACTTTGGTCTACTAGAAGCAATGGCTATAATAAAATGCAAGTCTATTCTATGAAGTATAATTCTATCATTATTAAAGTATAAACCGGTTATAATGATATCGGAGCCTGGGACTGATTGATTATAGATTATAAATGGCAAAGAAACATGAAGAAACCCTATTCAAATGTTCAATGACTAACATTTACTAAAAAGTGATCTTCACAATGTACATTACTTTGTCATTTCCTGAGGTTGACAGAAGAAGAAAGCACCTCCTATAGAGTGTGCATGCTTGGAGCCCAAGGCAGAAGCCATGTGATGTATCATCCAAACCATAATGACCAAGACCCACTCCAACCTTATTTTTAGGTGTGCAGGCTATAGAGTGTCGAGCTTAGATGCTTTGAATACACAGGGCAGCTTACATCTTTGGATGGGAAAGGACTTAATTCCATTAGCAATCAGAAAATACATGCGAAAACATATAGCAAAATGCTTATTTTCTTCAAGATATTCAAAATGTAGCCACAGGAAAGTTTCTCAAAAAGCCACGAACCCTTTAAGGAAGTAATATTTGACGACAGACTTTGAGGTACAAGTGGCGTCAGTGAATTGTGGCCACAGGCTCCTCACCTGGAGCAAGGAAGCGGCACGTGAGGGTTTGTCTGAGAGGTAACTGTAAGCATGGTGTTGGCCTCTACACAGACAGAGTACGCCATTTGGTTTCCAGAGGATATTGATGGCAATAAACCTGCATGTCTTAGATCTCTAAAAACACAAAATGTTCTTTGTGATATCATAAAATCACATTTCCTGAATTTATTCTCTGGAGAGTGTTTTTATCAAGCACCATAAATTGACCTTCCCTAGTTAACTGAGGGCTGCTATGGCATTTGGGCTTGGAACCGTCCATAGAGAGCAAATGGGATTGATTGAAAACTTCTGAATGTTTGACTTTTTTCAAGGAACTTTATGTATATCATTAATTCTGTGCCTGGTGATGAAAGCAGCAAAACTACCAATAACTGGCATTGCTCATTTGTGCCACGCACCATTAGGTGTTTGATAATTAACCAGTGCAGTGATTCTATGGAACAGTACCCTTTTTCTGACAATGAGAACTAAGGCATTGTATCTACGTGACAGAACCCAGAGAGACTGGTAAGTCGCTGAGCCAAAATGCATACCTAGGATCCGAAACCTGTGTGCTCACCTGCTGCACGCATGACTGTGAGTTATCCCTATTAAAAGGACACTGAGGCACTGTGATAATTGTTCTCCTAGAGTCACAGAGGCAGAAGTCAGTTGAACCAAAATTTAAATCTTAGCTAGCGAGCCATGTATCTGTATGTACTCTTCCCGTGGCATTGTATTGGCCTCGATTTGGTATCTGAGACCACATGCTCAGAAATGACTGCATATATGTCACTGATTACCTAGCTTTGGGGGTGCAGCAGAAATGCCAGGGGAAGGGATTGTCTGGAAAGAATCCATCTCCATCTCAGTTTACCCGTTCCTTGTGGAGTCTGTCATACCGTGGATCAATGCAAGTACTCTAACTGATGACCAGTTCTGCTTGATTTACCAAAGGAGGTCAAAGTAAGAATTTCCTAGCAAGCCATACATGAGAATTCAGCTGGTTTTGCTCCCTTATTCATTATTCAACAGTCGTCTGCTCACCACCTACCATGTGAAAGTCATTTAGACTATGTCCTGAATAAAGATACACGTCCACCCCTACCCAGCCCAGACTTAGAATAGAATTTCATTTTCTGCAGAAAGTCAGGCTAAGGAGAATTCAGCAAGTGCCCTCATTTTCATAAGTTAAAATTCTTAGACCTGTTGATTCTGGCTCGACTCTGCCAACACACTTCTCTCTCCCAGTCCCATTTAAACAGCATCTCATCAGTAAAATGTTTAATCTTTTCTCTACAATCATCAGAAAGCATTCATTACAGCCTGGTCATGTTTTCAAAGTTACTCCACGCCAAACCTAGCACATCCTTTAGAAATGGATTCTCTAAGTCCTTGGCCATGTCCCATTAGTCTGAGAAACACAAAAATAAATAAATAAATCCAGGAAAATGCATGCCTCTGAGCAATGTGAACCCAAATAAGTGTGCATATTACTTACTGCCGGGAAAGGAGTGGATAGTGTTTAGCTTGGCTAAATATGGGCACATTAAAATTGCTATTTTTGACCCAGATATGATAGGTACATAATAGTTCCATCCATTCCCCCAACCGTCTTTCTGATGACAGACAGTGAATTTGATGCTTAAGCTCAGTATCAATAAGAATAAATGGCAGACATGATTAGAGTCCTAAATCCTGAGGAAAGACTGAGAAAGTGATAACAACAGAATATTTATGTGAACATGTTTTTAAATGAGTATTAATCATTACTTCTTTGCATATGGGTAATGTGTGGTGATTGTAGTTGCTGTCCACATACACGTGCATGCCTTTTATAAAGACTCATTAAAGAGGCATGGCTTGCATAATTCAACTCAGGAAATAACTGTAGAGCATGCTTTTAGAATAAATGGATGCTGAGCACAACACAACACAACTTGTTCTCGGTATAGTTAGTTATATCATCATCACAACCTTATATATAGCATTTATCTAGTGCTCAGTATGTTTGCCACAGATTAAAGTCTAATTATTTAATCTCCATAAAGTTCCCTGAGACACATTGCCTTGCTGTGGTTTCACAGACGAGAAGACAGAGGCTGCACAGGCAGACACAGGCTCAGGGCTGTCCCTCTGGCCCCTCTGCTTCGCTCTCTCTTTATTGGTTAAGAGAAAAGTTAACAAAGAAGAGATAGTAAACAGTAAGCTGATCATTTTTTAGATAATTGAATATTCAAAAAGTCATTCAGTTATCTGCTTCTTTGGTAAGCAGAGGAAAACCAGAAGGGACTAAAGAGTAAATGAGTCAAAAGCGGCCTCTGAAAACATGAAACTGCTCCCCTGGAAAGAGTCATCCCTGTTTCCCCAGGTGAATAAATATGGCCTACATCACAGTTAACTAAATTGCCAGCATGCCTGTTTTTCATCTAAACTTAATTACAGGATAAACATACATGCAAAGAAATATGAGTCTTTAGCATCTTTAAAACTGGGAAAATTAATTCCCATTTATCAACAAAAAGAATCATTACATTTTAAGATGGAAATGGGAACTGCAAAAATAGTTACTTATAAAAATTACGGGAAATGCTTTTTCCCCCCTTCTGCCACTGTTTTCAGCCTTTTCGGCTCCTTACAGGCGTCTCCAGGGAGGAGGGGGAAGCCTTGTTGCATTCGCAGCAAGGGCCCCTTCGGTGCTTCAATTGGACCATGTTCATTGGGATCACTCAGGATGTCCTCCTTGAAGGAATTCTGCAGCTCTGAGAGGGACAAGGAAGGAAGGGATAGTTTTAAAGCTCTCCAACGAAGAATTTCTTAAGAGCGCCAGTAGATGGCGAACTTTGCTGCGAGGAACACGTGCTGTAGCCTGCGGATTGTTCTGAACGTTAACCACCCAGTGAAATTTCCTACTCAGGAAGCTAATAGGAAAGCCAAACTCTTTACGCCCATTTCCTGGGAACTAAATCCCAATGATCAATTTAAATCTTATTAATGAGTCTGTTTCTAAAGCATAGTAATTATTGAAATGATTTTTATTTTCACTGAGAGAATGTAGTGAGCCAGGCATAGAAGAACACGAGTGAGTTTTTTTTTACTTCAAGTATCGTGGAAAAGTTGGAGTGACCATGATCCTTAGGTCATGGACACCCATCCTAGTTTTTGCCTTCACTCTGTTTCTTTAGCTGCTTATTTAATTATTTACTCAATTTGTTCATCTCAATAAAGCATTAGGTTAGCCAGACAGGGTGACACATGCCTCTAATCCCAACATCGTGGAAGCAAAGACAGAAAGAGTTCAAGTCAGAGCCTTGCCATGTCAAATCAAATCAAACTGAAGCTGTCTTATTAATTTGAAAAATAGAATTTTCTTTCTGACAGATAATTGTTCTCATTAGTTAGTGCATAGATGCTGACTGCTTCTGTAGGAAAACCTGTTAGCATCTAGGGGCACATCCACAAACCTACACAGTGTCGGTGGTACCTTACGCAAGGGGAGGAAAGGGTGAGGCTCAGACCCCCACTGAAAGCATGTCGCCGTGTGCACAGAAACAGAACAATGGGGACAGGGTGTGGACTGTAGTTAGATCCACCTGGTTTGCTTTGCAAACATTTTATCGAATTTATTTCGGTAAGCCTTTCAGAATCTCCAGGGATAGCTATGAGGAAGCACATATCTGCTTCATGTGCCTGAGGTGCACACTCCACGACAAATTCCTTGAATCACACCGAAAAATTACTCCTTGATTTTATTTATATTTCCTAAATATTTCTTTCATCTTTAGATACATAAAGTACCCATATTCTAGTTGGGCATGGTTGCACACACCTTTAAGAAGCAGGCAGATGTCCGTGAGGCCAGTGTGGTCTACATAATGAGTTCCTGAAAGGCCAGGACTATGTAGATTTAGAGACCCTGTCTCAAAGCAAAGCAATACAAAACAAAATAAAAATTTTGGCATCCTACTGTGGCAAAAGATGACTTAATTCTTCAACAGGACACACACACACACACCCCACTAAACTCTGTTGCTCCCAATATCCATCACAGCTTTTTGTTATTTTATAGCAGAGTGTTAGTCTCATAAGCTGTAATTTTCTTTTCTCTTCAGTCTTTTTTAATTACCGACCTTCAATGGTTTAATTTCCTTTCTTTTCCAGCTTTTAGCATTTCCCCTCAAATAAATAGCGATGAAAGTTGTTTTGCGTTTTAGGCTTGGTCTGTTTATTTGCTGTTGCCTCATACACAGAACGCTGCGTTTTTCTTTTCTGACACATTCCTCACGAGGCCCCACTTTCCGGTCTGCTTAATGTTGATACTGATGGCACGTCCGGGGTGCTGGGATTTCTTTTTGTAGTAAAATTTGCTTGTTTTTGTCTTCTTAGATCCCTGACAGAATTTCCTAGAATGAATGTCTTCTTTTTTGGTTTCCCTGTAATTTTCATTCATGTTCCCCCAGAATCTTCGTAAAATTTCAAAAGAGTACATTTTGAATCTGTGAGTACTTAAATGCTTTCCTCTCATCAAACTAAATTACGAGTGTACTTGGGCATATAACTCTGATTTACAAATGACTTCCTCTTGTGTGTGTATGTGTGTGTGTGCATGTGTGCACACACATGCACCAGCGTGAGTGTCTCACTACATACTCCAGGCTGGTATCAAACAGAGACCTGCCGCTGTTTACCAAGCACTAGGGTTATAGGCATCGCCACACATGGCCTTCTCGGGAGTTCTAAAATGTTCTATATCCTCCAGCACGCAATGCTTCAGATGATAAACTAGAAGTGTATCCAATCAATTTAGAGGGAATCGCAAAATTATTGCTTTTCTTGGGGCTATTACTTCAGCTGTATTTTCAAAAATGGATTCTTAAAACAGAGAAGCTTTCGGGAAAATGAAGTTTGTACCCCTGTCTTCAATATATTTGCAGTGGGACATTATCTTTTTTGGTCTGGGAAATGTATGTAGCTATTTTGTGTTGCTGTGTGATGGAGAAATGCTATGCGTGAAGTCCTGGAATGTTTAATGCAGTGTATCCTATTAGATAACCAGGATTTTTATTATTTTTCATTTTTCTACGTTTTGTTTTTTAGAGCATAACTTAGTGATGCTGATTAAAACAGCTAGTGATAAACCAAGAAACAGAATTCTTTTAAATGTGTGTTTCTGTTAAGCAACTGACTCGCAGATGATTTTGTAAGTGATCTAATATTTTCTAAGTCTTTCATAAGAGAAGGCAGGCATCAGAATTCCTAATAGCTGGGGGGATTAGCAGTGTTTGGTTCTCATTATTCAATTGCACTTAGACCTGAGGAAAGAAAGACACAGAAGAAATGTGGTGAAGTCGTTTTTCTTCCTGTTCACGTGTGCATACGTGCATGCATGCATGTGCATGTGTGTGTTTGCATTGTGTACTTGTGCATGTGCACAAGTGTGAATGTGGGCACAGACGTGTAGGTCAAAGACAACCTCAGATGTTTCTCCTTAGGTGTCATCTGTCCCTTTTGAGACAGGGTCTCTCATTGACCTGCTACTCATTGATTTGACTAGATTTACTAGCCAGTGAGTCCCCAAAATCTACTTCTCTAGTGATGGAATTGTAAAGTGTCTGCTATCAAACCTTGATTTTTAAAAATGGAATCTGGGGTCCTGAGTTCCTTGCTCGTGCTCTCTCTCCTTCTGCTCCTGATTTGGACCTTGGGATTTCAGTCCGGTGCTCCAAAGTGAGTCTCTGTCTGTCTCCTTTCATTGCCTGATGAAGATTAATATCCAGGAGGATGACTATATGTTTTTCTTTGGGTTCACCTTCTTATTTAGCTTCTCTAGGATCATGAACTATAGGCTCAATGTCCTTTATTTATGGCTAGAAACCAATTATGAATGAGTACATCCCATGTTCCTCTTTTTGGGTCTGGCTTACCTCACTCAGGATAGTGTTTTCTATTTCTGTCGATTTGCATGCAAAATTCAAGAAGTCATTGTTTTTTACTGCTGAGTAGTACTCTAATATGTATCTATTCCATATTTTCTTCATCTATTCTTCCATTGAAGGGCATCTAGGTTGTTTCCAGGTTCTGGCTATTACAAACAATGCTGCTATGAACATAGTTGAGCATATACTTATGTTGTATGATAGGGCATCTGTTGGGTATATTCCCAAGAGTGGTATTTCTGGGTCCAGGAGTAGGTTGATCCCGAATTTCCTGAGGAATTGCCACACTGCTTTCCAAAGTGGTTGCACAAGTTTGCATTCCCACCAGCAATGGATGAGTGTACCCCTTACTCCACAACCTCTCCAGCACACTGAGACAATGGGGATGTTCTATCGGGAACTCACCAAGGCCAGCTGGCCTGGGTCTGAAAAAGAATGGGATAAAACCGGACTCGCTGAACATAGCAGACAATGAGGACTACTGAGAACTCAAGAACAATGGCACTGGGTTTTGATCCTACTGCACATACTGGCTTTGTGGGAGCCTAGGCAGTTTGGATGCTCACCTAACCTAGACCTGGAAGGAGGTGGGTGGTCCTTGGACTTCCCACAGGGCAGGGAACCCTGATTGCTCTTTGGGCTGATGAGGCAGGGGGACTTGATTGGGGGAGGGGGAGGGAAATGGGAGGCGGTGGCAGGGAGGAGGCAGAAATCTTTTTGTTTGTTTGTTTGTTTTTTGTTTGTTTTTTTCTGTTCTTTTATCTTCACATGTACGCTGTGGCATGTGCCTGCCCTCCATAATTAAATAAATTTAATGATCATCTTAAAATTACATATAACCTTAAAAAAACTTGAAGTGATCACCAAAATGTGTGTCAGGGAATCAAACAGAAATCTTTAATAAATAAATAAATTAATTAAAAAAATGGAATCTGGGGATTGAACTTGCATCTTCATGCTTGCAAGCCAAGTACTTTCTTGACTGAGGCATCTCCCTAGCCCCATCTTAGTTTCTTATTACGAATTATAGGAAACTTCTGGATCAATGAAGAATTAAAATTCAACATTAGAACATATCCAGTGATATGTTTTGATAATGAATATGTTTGAAAGGGTGTTCTTTAATTCTACCCTCAACCATTTGTAAATTTAATCTTGATATTTTATATTTCCTTTTAGATTCGTCTTGCCATAAAAACAATACCAAGTGCCTCTCGAATTCTTGCTTAAACAATTCTACATGCAAGGGTTTTCCACAAGACAATTGTTGCTCAGACATAGACAACGATTTGGACAAAGGCTGTGAAAATGTGAAGGATCCTTGTTTCTCCAGTCCCTGCCAAGGAAATGCCACTTGTGTGAATACTGCAGGAGAAAGGAGCTTTCTGTGCCAATGTCCTCCTGGGTACAGCGGGCTGACCTGTGACACTGCCACCGATTCCTGTGGGGGAAACTCCTGCCAACATGGAGGCACTTGCCATAAAGACCCCGAGAACCCTATCTGTATCTGCCCTGCTGGATATGCTGGAAAGTTCTGTGAGACAGACCACAATGAGTGTGCTTCTAGCCCTTGCCACAATGGGGCTGTGTGCCAGGATGGGATCAATGGCTACTCCTGCTTCTGTGTGCCTGGATACCAAGGCAGGCACTGTGACTTGGAAGTAGATGAATGTGTTTCTGCCCCCTGCATGAATGAGGCTGTGTGTCTCAATGAGATAGGGAGATACACTTGTGTCTGCCCTCAAGCGTATTCTGGTAAGTGCAATTACATCAGTACCCTGAATATGTGGTTGGTTTACTTTTCCTTTTATATTCAATAATATGTATGTCTAATCACTTATGAAAACGGTCAAATTCTAGAAGGTACTAATAACTAGATAGAAAGCTTACTAAATCCTGAAAACCTAGTGAATTTGCTGCGTTTGTGAGCATGTATTAATTTTTCAGTAGAAGCTCTACACAGCTGTAAGCTTAGATTCAGTTTTCACAAATGTTAAGTAGTATTCTTTTGTGTATAGATGCCATTTTTAAATAAAACCTCACTATCAATTGATGGATACTTAGGTTGCTACCATATCTTGGCTATTGTAAATAGTGTGTCAGTGAATGAGAGAAGACAATGAATATTTATATATTACATATTATACATATTTTAAGCTATATATTCAGTAGTGGGGTAACTTGATCACATGGTAAACTAATTTTCAGGGTTTTTTTTGAGAATCTTCTATATTGTTTTCTAAAATTCATAATATGCCAATAAAATAGAGGTCCCTTTTCTAAAAGCTTTCCCAGCATTTACTTTTACGCATTATTTTGAACACTGCCAATATCACAGTTGTAAGATAATGTCACAGTCGGTACTCCTCTGTGATCAGAAATGTTGGAAATCTTTTCATGTATCTCTCAGTCACCTGTCTTCTGCTTCTGCTATATTTTGGATAAAACTAGAAGACATTATGTTAAGTGAAGTCATGCAGGCACGAAGGGCCAGATCCAGGCACGAAGGGCCAGTCCTATGTGGAATCTGAAAGAACTGACACAAAGAATAGGGTATTGGATGGTGGCTGCCATCGGCTGGAGCATGGACAAAAAAAGGGAAGGTGTTGGTAAATGAGTACAAGGTGACAGCTGGGGAGTAAGTGTTAGGGTTCTATTGCTTGAGGACTATACTTGGTTATACTGTATATTTCAAACAACCATAGGAAGAATTCTAAGTATTCTCATCACAGAACGAAAAACAGTAAACACTTGTACTGATTAGCTTGATTCGGTCAATAAACAGCACATACACACATTCCAACATTATGTCCATAAAAATCTACAATTATTTCAATTGATAATAAATTAAAACTTTAAAACAACAAGAGTGACAGGTACCTTTAGATTCAGTCTATGGGCTTCATGGAGTCACTTTCAGAATCAGATAGCTCTGCTTTTCTATCCCTTCTATTTCTTCAGTCCTGTCTTAGCCCTACCCTCTATGGCCCAAAGCCCAACACTTCATGCAGCCTATTAGGAAAGCAGGGTACAAATCGGTAGGTTCTGGTGCTTAAGTGTGCTCTAGCAGACAAATGGCAGCAAGCCAGTTCTTACTTCATCGTTTAGAAGACAATAATAGTACATCACATCGGTTGCTTACAAAGTTTCAACGATGGTGAATAAACCATCCTTTGACTGTATCCTTGGAGCCGAGTAAACTTAGCCAACTATGAGGAGTCCTGATCCTTACGACCTTATATGTATTTCATATAAATTTATTTTGTGATTACATTTTAAATGTGGCTCATAAAAGTCTGAGTTATAAAAATCTCCCTGGTTGCTTAGAAAACAAGAGAAAAATAAAGCATTACTGGAATGATACCATTTTATCAGTGAACTTGTTACATTTCTGTTTATCAGGCAAAGAACATTGGTTGTTTTGAGCCCAGAACAGACATCATGCAACAAACAGTATTGTAGAGAGAGGTGTATTGTCTGTAAAATTTCAAAAAATTCCATTTTTGAATATACTCTTGACATTCTTTATGTCTAAATTTAGGCTATATAAAAGATTTTAATTAATGTTCACCCCTAAATATAACATTTATCCCATCCCTTCTAATGCTCAGGGAACATTTAGAAAAGGGGTCAGAGAGCTAATAATTGCTGGAAGGCAAGGAGAAGGGCTGCAAAATGCCATCTTCTAGATAAGATATAGCCATTAGAATTGCAGACTCACAGCAGTTGAGGTAACCTGTGCTAGATCAGCATCCAGACAGGGAGTCTGCTGGCCTTATGCCTCACTGCTTCTCACTGCTGAACTATTTGCTCCCAATAGAATCAGGAAGAGCGTGAGCCATTGTTTTCATTTGTGTTCCCACAAGTAACCCCACCAGATTGTAATGAATAGGTCACCTGCCGAAGTAGAGTAGCCGTGTTCTGGTAGCCTATCTTGGCTCTCATCCCTGAATACCAATTATCCAGAAATGCGGAACAGAAATGTCCAGATCCTATCTTCAGAGGGTCAAATTTAATTGATAATATCTAAGAATGGGAGACAGAAATTAAGTTCATGTGAACTTAACATAGAGACTTTGGTTCTTGGTTTACATCATAGCTGTTCCGTCAATACTGATGTTTGTGGTAGTCTGGACCAATTACCAGAAATCCCAGAGAAGACAGGTAGAATCAAGAAAAGCCAAAGTTGTTGAGGGAGAAAGAAGAGCATGAACACTCAACATGGATGCTCTTGCGTTCCCTGACTCTACCTAGATCTTCTAATGAATCTTGTACACTGTTACAGTGACCCAGCTGCTGTGTGCCGTATCTGAGTAGAGAGTGAGCATAAAGAACTGGGTTTACAGAGTGGAAAAAAACCACTGTGTGCTTGTGAGCCACAAAGCAAGAAAAGGAAGTAAATTTTAAAAGACAGAGAGGTAGGATGGGGGAAAGAGCCACAGCATGTGGAGAGGGTTCACGCTGCATGAATCCTCTGTGCACTCCATTGCACTTCACGAGCTGTGATTCATTGGCTGCGAAAATGAGCTGAGCCTGAGCCAAACTGAAGCCTTAGGTGAGAGTCTGTTTGCATGAACATCAGCTACAGCTGAAGCTCAAGTGAGTACTTAAAGGTTTCTCTAGCGAAAAGGACTTTGACCTGGAGCATTTGTCTAGTTTTAGTTTAAGTTTATGCGACAAATCTTTATGTAATTGAAGTCCTCTTTATATTGATGAAATTAATAGTGTATACCTTTTCCATTAAGATGCTTGCAGTATTAGAAAACAGTTGTAGGAGGTCAGGGAAAAGCCAATTGGATAATAAAACAATTGGATAATAAAAATCAAGTAAAAACATGTATCGAAATTCTCAGTGAAAGAAACCTATAGGAAAATATTCCATTCCTTCATTATAAAATAAATATTTGAGGGGCTATGGAGATGGCTCAGTTGGTAAAGTGCTTGCCAGAGCAAGCAGGAAAGCCTGAGTTTGGACTCAGAGCACCCAGGTAAAAATCTGTGCAATTCATAGTTGTTATCTGTAATCCCAACCTCCCTAGGGCTCCTTAGCTAGCCAAGTCAGCCAATTGGTGAGTTTTAGGTTCAATGAGAGACCCTGTCTCAAAAAAAAAAAAAAAAAAAAACCAAACGTGGAAAGGCATCCAGGAAGATACTCTGTGTTGGCTTCTGGTTCCTATAAACCTATATGTGTGTACATACATAATACATATAAAAACCACCTACATACACACAAAAAATAAGTTATGAAATGATGGATGAATAAATAAATTAAAAATAGATCTTTAGTATATAAATTATTTTAAAATAAGAGTAACATAATTTTAAGTTTTACATATAAGGTACATATTAAATTTACTTTTAAGCATAACGAATATTTTTATTTTGTAAATATAAATATTTATATTTATTTTTATTTCATAAATAAAAATGTTGTATTTTAAGAATGAAATTTAGTTCATAATTTAGAAAGTGTAAAATTTTAGGGTCTTACCTAGAAGAGTTATTGTGGTGATAAAGGAAAAGGCAGCCTTGACAGTGACCAGGAAGAAGGCTCACTTACCATCTTTCAAAGAAAGAATATTTTCACACTATTTTTACCTAGGGAAATGTTGATGCCTCTAATAAAAACATGTGCTGAAATTTCCAATGGTGCTTTCAACATAATGAACATATAATGTGTACCAACGTCTCTCAAACTTTAGCATGCATCCATTTCGCCTGAGGAATTTGCTGTGGAAATACAGTATTTGATTCCACAGATCTGAGATGAGGCTCAAGTCCCCATGTGATGCTAATGTTGCTGGTACAGTGTCATTGTGACAGGATCTGGGCTCACCTAGAAGACAAGCTTCTAGGCACATTAGTCATGAATTGTTTTGATAAAGGTTATCTTCCGACCATGCTTGTGAGGGAATATATTTATCAAGGAAAATGAGGTGGAAAGATCCATGATAAAGTGGGTGACACCATTTTGTGGGTTTGGGTCCTGGATGACAACAACTAAAAAGCTAGCTGAACTCAATATGTTCAATATGTTACCTCTCTTTGCTTCCTGACTGCATATATAATGTCTAGTCACCTCAAGCTTCTGGTGCCATGGTGGACTGTACCCTTGAGCCGGAAGCCACAAAAACCCTTCCTTCTTTAAGTTGCTTTGGTCATGGTAATTTGTCACAGAAACAAGAAAAGAAGCTAAGACAAGCACACAAAAGCAAGTGTCCTCAGCAATAGGGTACTACCATCATTACTACTTATGAGTTTTCTGACCTTCATGGATACTCCAAATGACACATGTTAATCTGAGTATCCAAAAGTAATCTCAATAAATGAAAGGAAACATTCAGCCTGTGTTGCTCTGGGTCTCAGCTAGCTCTGAATGATTGTTTCTAGTTCTCTCTATTTACCTGGGAATTTCATGACGCTGTTTTTCTTAATGGCTGGATGATACCCTATGGAATTGTACTACATTTTTTATTATCCATTCATCAGTTGGTGGGAGTCTAAGCTGTTCTCATTTCCTGACTATCATGAGCATAGCAGCAATAAGCATGGGTGAGATGATATTTCTCTACTAGAATTTGGAGTTCGTTAAGTATATGCCCAAGAGTGGTGTAGTTGTATCATAAAGTAGACTTTTTGGAGAATCCACATAACTCCTCCCCAAGGAGGCTGAGTGATTTTGCACATCTGCCATCAGTGAATAAGCTCCCCCTTTTCTCATACTCATTTGTGATCATTTTAAAATTAGCCATTCTGACTGTGTTCAGGTAAAATTTCAAGGAAGTTTTAATTTGAATTTTCCTGATATCTCAAGACATTAAATTGATGTAGGTGGGTCTTCTTTCTATGTGTTGCTTTCATTGGTTAATTAATAAAGAAACTGCTTGGCCTGATAGGTCAGAACATAGGTGGGTGAAGTAGACAGAACAGAATGCTGGGAAGAAGGGAAGTGAGTCAGACACTATGATTTTTCGACCCGAGACGGATGTAGGCTAGAATCTTTCCAGGTAAGCCACCACCTCATGGTGCTACACAGATTATTAGAAATGGGTTAATCAAGATGTGAGAATTAGCCAATAAGAGGCTAGAACTAATGGGCCAGGCAGTGTTTAATTGAATACAATTTGTGTGTTGTTATTTCGAGTGTAAAGCTAGCCATGCAGGAGTTGGGTGGGATCAAAACCAGGCCTGCTTGCCTCATCACTATATTAAATATTTTAGATTTTTTTCTTAGCCCTTTTATTTCATCTTTTAAGAACTCTATGATGCCCACTTCCAGTTTCTTGTTCGACATATTAGTTGAAATCTTACCTAGGACAATAAGACAAGTGGAGGAAATGAAGGAGCTGTGACTAAGAAAGAAAGAAGTCCAAGTACGCTTTATTGGCATTCTGGTTAAAATTTTGTCATTGCATGCAAGTGTGAAGGTGGACCAGAGTGTTTCCAGCAGGAACAGAACTGAGATCTACCTGCACTCTGTGCATAGACACTCATGTCATAGACAAGCCTTAATAACTGTATAGTGGATTTACATAAGGAGCCCATAACTAGGAAACATAATTCTTATTGTGAAGAAGCATAGAATGGATTGGGATCACATATATTGCATGGAATCTGAAATTTAGCATAATGAACTTGGAGCACAGTGATTTTCAAAGCATGGGCCCTGCAGATAATGGGCAAGGTGTTGAGGGTGGTTTGTTATGGCCATCCTTCCCATGTCACGTGCTCTCTGCCTGCTGCAGTGAGTGATATGGTCAGCCCATTGTGTAAGACCTGCTCCACACTGATAGCGTATGGTGTGTGTTATCTAGTAGCACAGAAATGTTAACACAGATCCCCAATTGTCAAAAGGTGCACAATAAGGGACAAATATCTCCAAATGTGTATCATAAGTTTAGGACAGTCCTTGAGAACACATGATTTGTTTTAAATGTTTGTCAAAGCCATTAATTGACTTCCTTGCTCCAGCTTTACTAAAGCACCTGGAAATTCTGCCCTGGTTCACCAGCTCATTGTTCGGGAGGAAGGAACAGATTACCATACAGTTGCAACAAATATCCATTAAAAATTAGTTGATCATATCCTTTGTTCAAAAATATATACCAAATACCACAGAAAATAAGAGACTCTGACACTGAAGAAGTCACCATTCTGTAGGCAGAGGAGTAAGAAATATGATAACTACATTGATATTATAGGGCATTTTGGGTGGATGTGAGGTAGCACCAGAGGTTTAAATAAGCAGTTACGTGTAATTTCCAGAATCTTGCTCCACTCAACCCATCTCTTGGGAAGTAGAGGGTAATGAATGAGGCCTTGCTAGTAAGGGCACATCCATGTGGGGACAGATCAGTTCATTGCAAGCACACACAGCAGGGAGTATGGCTTCCATCTGTTAGAAGCTGCCATTGACTTTTAGAGAAAACTTCACTTTTCTGAAGATGTTAGGAGAAGCTATTAAAAAACTTTCTGAAAATATTGGCATAATAATATTTGTATTCTTTAGGGATTGCATATTACGTGGTGAGGAGGTAGGATGGAAGGACACCAGTAATGAATTCTGAGGGTCACAAAGGGAATAGTAAATGAGAGCCAGCCTAATGCTATTGGACAATTTTCCATTTTTACTGATAGAATGCTTTTATTCTCAACAAAATAAAAGTTAAAAAAAACACAAGACATTATTGGAACATTTCTACTGAATGTTAGATCAAGAAAAGAGAACAAAGTCAAGCCGGGCACTACCTCGGAGCCACTGTGAAGTCTCTTGATGTTTTAATGCGTGACTTGTTATCCTGGATTAGAGGCACAGTCGTACAGAATGGGTAAGCACAGACAGTCCGTTTCTGTGCTGTTAAAGTTTCTATACAAATCAACCAGAACACACAACCAGTGACTGCCTGTGCTCAGACACCAACCCAGCCTGCCTGAGCTTTTACCCGCTCTTCTGTATGCGGCTGAACCAAACCAAGTGTTTCAAAATAATGAAAGAAAATAAAAGCAACAGCACATTTTAGTATTCCAACAAAAGTACAGCTAACAATAACTTTGCTCTAAAAATACCTCATTTGTTTCCACAGACAAAAACGCCACAAGCTGTTGCAGGCAGCAGTTCTCTCAAGCGACAGCTGCTCTGCTCTCTGCAACTTCCCACAAGCACACAGAGTTAAGAGCAATTAGAGTAGAGGAGGAAGATTATTTTGGGTAACATAGCATTTGACAAGCGCCTTAGTAAATAAAGTATTGCCAAGCAGCTAAAATATTTTCACTTTGCTAAAACTTTTCTGGCTTCGTGCGTTGGCTTTTCTCAAAGGTGTGAACTGTGAGTTGGAAATTGATGAGTGTGGATCCCAGCCCTGTCTGCATGGTGCCACATGTCAGGATGCTCTCGGGGCTTACTTCTGTCACTGTGCACCTGGATTCCTTGGAGACCACTGTGAGTTCAACTTTGATGAATGTGCCAGTCAGCCGTGTCTCCATGGAGGTCTATGCGTGGATGGAGGAAACGGGTAAGTGTTCTATGGATGAGTGATGGGCTTCCAGAGACTAAGCACTATTCTATAACTGTCGCAAATTTCACGTTCTCACAGCCTGCATTTGTTGCAAGTTACACCAAGTAATGAAAAGTTGCAGCATTCTGATTTACTAAATATATGTATATATGCATATATTTAATAAATATATACTAAATATATATGTGTGTATTTAGTGGACACCTGTACTGAGTGAAGGTTTTCCAAGACATTCTTGTAATGGCTGAGAACTACATACATCATAGAAAAGTACCAACACCTAAACTCCATGTAATAAACCTGTTACAGATAAGGAAAATGCGAAAGCAAGGCTATCAATTGTTAAAATTGTGAACATAAAGTTTATATTTATGAAAACAAGCAAATAAATCAAATGGAAAAATAAATCCTTCCGAATTCGTCTGTAAAGGCTGCTGCAAGAGCACCGATATTAAATTGGTCTATCTCGGCTTTCCAGGTGTTTGGGGAATTGAATGAATTTATAGAGAAAGCATAATTATCAAAAAGTATAACTCAATTCACCTGCAAATATGAGTTTCTCATTGGAATTTGTGGAAAGGGCAATACTACATTTTATCTTTGTGTGATAAATATAATTAATTTGTATAGTGATAGCTGAGTTCACATCAAATAATATAGCCCTATAAAGAAATTCCCATACTTGCTTAAGCCATGAATACAGACTTGTAAGTGCAGAACAATGTTTGATAGCATTGGACTAGAAATTCCCTCATTTGATAGCAGTCCTGTGGGAATGATGGCGAGCATTACTGTTCCCAGATTGTAATATATGCCATTCCTTAATTCTAATAAAGAATCTGGAGTAAAGAGATGTTAGACGCTCCCATGAGTTCATATCATTAATTTCTTGTAAAAGTAAAAATAAAATCATTTTTCCTCCTATTAATAAATCAGACATGGGGCTGAGGATTTAGTTCAGTGGTAGAGTATATGCCTGGTGTGTGCAAGGCCATGGGTTCAATTCCCAAGAGCACACAAATAAAGAAAGTCATAACTTACTTCAAATCTAATTTCAAAATGACTAGAACTCAAAATAAATGTAATGAAAGGCATGTGTGCTTCAAATATGTCCATATGTTAGTTAATAAGATAATAAGATTTTTGAATAGAGCAGAGAGAGTGAAAAATTCTTTTTAAAAATATGAAGCACAATTTAAATCATATTCTATGTCTTGATTTCACTTTTCCTTGCAAACAATCAGTGAGTCTATGAAGGGAGTCTATACTCCTGGCGGCAGCTAACTGGACACTGCAGAGACAGGAATGTTAGAATGACTGAAACTTCCAAGGGAATGAAAGCTCTCTGCTATGTGTACTGTTTTCTCTAGAAAGCATCACCACAGAAAACACAGGGGTTTTGGTTCTGATGGGAAGGCTGACAGGCTGGAAACCTTCATCCTTTATTCTCTACTTTTATTTTATTTTATTTTTTGAGACAGGGTTTCTTTGTAGCTTTGGAGCCTGTCCTGGAACTCACTCTGTAGATCATGCTTACCTTAAACTCACAGAGACCCACCCGTCTCTACCTCCAAAGTGCTGGGATTAAATGTGTGCACCACCACCACCCAGCTTATTGGTGGCATGATTCATTTCTTTGTTTTACTGTTATGCCTCCTAATATGTAATTTTTGTGAGGATCAACCAATGTGGTTTGAGTTTATTTTTACACAATAAAATTAATATATTTCCTATAATTCACAAGGGAAAATTGATTCTTGCATACCAAAGGAGCTTTCAAATGTGATCTCCATTTCTAGAGACTTGGATGTGCTCCTTTAATATAGGACATGGGCCTCTAATGTCTCACATAGAATAGATTACTACTTTTTAACATCTTATTAATCATTAGCCTTCAGGTGGCATTTTTCTTTTAAGTATTTATTTGCTTTTTAATTATGTGTATGCATATGTGTGTTGGTGAAATGTGATCGTAAGTTCAGGTGTTTAAGGAGGCCAGAGGTATCAGATTCCCTGAAGCTGGAGTTACAGGTGGTTGTGAGCGCCTCACATGGGTACTGAGAATCGAACTCAGTTCCTTTGGAAAAGCAATGCATGCTCTTAACAACTGAGCCATCTCTACAGGCCATTATTAATATTGTTATTAGTAGTAGTAATAGTAGTAGTAGTAGTAGTGTGCGTGTGCGTGTGTGTGTGTGTGTGAGAGAGAGAGAGAGAGAGAGAGAGGATGGGTGCCTGGGTCACAGGACACATATGGAGATTCTGGAATGACAACTCCATGAAGTTCATTCCCTCACTCCTCATTATGTAGGTTTGAGAATTGAACTCAGACCCCCAGGGCTTACACAGCTAGGACCTACATGTGCTGGTCCATCTTCCTGGCCTTATTTTTTTTTAGTATTTTTAATCAAACAAAATCATGAACAGATTTTTCCCAACTCTCTGAGACATAAAAACTATGTCCCTTGCAAGCTGCCATTTCTAGAGTCTTAAGTAGCCCAGTATCTATGCATGGTGATAAATAAACACAGCCATAGGGAATGGTTTACAAGTGTTCTATGATTGAAGCATTCCCTCAAAACACCCTTTTTTTTCACCTAAGAATGCAGATCCACTTTTAATTTTAATAACACTAAATCCTTGAGTAGACATCACCTATGTTAAGAACCTACTATTTATAAAAATTCAACAATTCATGCCATCAAACTAAATTTTGAGATAGTTTTAGTCCATAATAATTGGAGATAGAAAAACTAAAATATTCATGTAATTAAAAAGCAAAATACACCATAATCACAATATACTTAGGAGCTCTTCTATTAAGAAAAAAAATAATTTTTATAATAGACCTTATTTGGTGCAAATCATTACCTACTAACTTAAAATGCTAATAATTATATTTACTATACCATTTAATAGTAACCTACTACCCTGATATACTAGAGATGATGCTTTTATTTTTTTATATATATTTAATTATCACTATGATCTGATGACCTAAGTCTTCAGTTTATGTATGGTGAAACTGGCTTCCAAATAATGGTGCATGAAGTTTTACTGTCATTTTTAAATCAATAATGACAAAGCGTTGTTATGGAAACACACAACCATTCAGGTCTTCAGAGATAACTCCATTGTACTTTTGAGGTAAGTATGAAGCTATGCCATTGGGGTCAGGTTAATGAGCAAATAGAGACAGAATAAAGAGGGTTTTTTTCAAGATGACCAAGAGTTGACATGAGATTTTCGTTTACTATCTAGCTACCACTGCGACTGCACGGGTAGTGGATTCACGGGGATGCATTGTGAGACCTTGATGCCTCTTTGTTGGTCAAAGCCTTGTCATAATAATGCTACCTGTGAAGACACTGTTAACAGCTATGTTTGTCACTGCTGGCCTGGTAAGTGACAATTACTTTATCTTTTTTCTTTTTACTCAGACTAGAAACACATTGCTTATAGAAATTGAACTAAAAAATTCTTTCCACCAAAGGCTTTAAGCCAACACTTTATTCAGCTTTACTTATTACATTGAATTCTTCATCGCCTACACAGAATTGATACTATAATCTAAACTGTGTAAGACAAGGGACCACAGCACCAGTGACTAGAACCCTCTAGGTCCAGAACACAGCAATGGAAGGTTGAATTTCATATAGCTTTCGTGAAGAAACATTCACTAGGATGGTTTCCTTTTATCTACCTATTTCCAGACACCAGAAATACAAAAAAAAAAATACTCCAATGTATGAACTTTCTAAGAGTTTATCTTGTCTCTTGGACAATTCATGCAGTTAGTCAATCTCATAATTCATGTAGCTAGTCAATCTCTCATAATCTGGGAGCAAAAGGGGCGTATCTAATTCTAATAGATATACAGTACACAAAAATATAAGTTTTGGTACATTAAGATACTATAATGAGCTTATATTAAAGTGAATATTACCATTTAGAAAATATGCCTGCATATGTATCATAGATGGACTCACTGACAAGGAACTTCAGATAAATATCTTACGCACTCTTCAGATGGATTTTCACTTATAAAAGAAAGGTGTTAATAATAATATCCACCTCCTTGAGTTGTTTTAGAAAACAACTCCAGTAATAAATATAAAAATCTTAGCTCAGCTTGAAACATAAAAAACTCAATAAACACTAACTAGTTGGTAAAAATAAGAGATTGATCATTCCGTGCCCTGACTAGCACCAAGCAATACAGCTTACTTTAGGAAGGAAGGGAGGGAGAGAAGGAAGAAGGGAACGGAAAGAAACAAGCCAAGTGCTAGGAGCACATAGAAAGGGACCTGTCCTGCTGTGGATCTCTGGATGATTGTTCAAGACCATTTGACTATGTTGAGTGGTATCAGTAAGATGGAAATGGGACAAATGGCAGCCAGATCTCAGAGATACTTGTCTGCCTTACAAATTATGAGTCAGGGAAGTTACATACTGTGGTGGTTGGAAAGAAAATGACCCCCAAAGGGAATGACACTATTAGGAGGTGTGGCCTTATTGGAGTAGGAGGGGTCTTGTTGGAGGAAATTTGTCACTGTAGAGACAGACTTTAAGTTCTCATGTATGTTCAAGCTATTCACAGTGAAAGAGACCGTGTCCTGTTGCCTCCAAGATGTTGGACTCTCACCTTCTTCTCTAGCACCATGTTTGCCTGCACGTCGCTATGTCCCACCATGATCATAAAGGGCTGAACTCTAAGCAGGCCACCCCAATTAATTGTCTCCCTTTCTAAGAGTTGCCTTGTGCATGGTGTCTCTTCACAGCAATAGTAAACCTAACTAAGAGACATAAACCAACCTATTCACTTACAAAGAGGTCTCTTACAGCTTAATGGAAGCTGATTGAGTGAAATAAAACTGAAGATGCAAGAGATTTTGGAACAGAACTGAGTCACTTGCCAGAACTAAGACAGCAGTTGTAGGATGTGGAAGAGAGGATGGGTCATTGTTATGGTTTGAAAGGAAAAGGTCCCCCACAGCACAAACTCAATAGGACATTTCAAAAGAGGAGCCCAGCTGGTAGAAGTGGGGCATAAGAAGTAGTTCTTCAAAGATCATTGCTAATCTTTAGCCTTTACCACCACATGTTCTTATAACCCTAACAGAGACGCTTGCCCCATGCCTTCTCCTACTGTGATGGGTTGGAAGCCTCTGATTCATCTAAAAGATCTCCTTTGTCTGTTACGTTGTTCCTGCAAGTATTTTCATCACATCTATGAAGAAGTCACTAACACAGTGGCCAGGAGGGTTTTGTGGGAGGTAAATGACATAGGAAGCTTCAGCATATTAAGAATCTGGGTTTCCATCTGAGGTCACTGTGTAAATGATGGTTCACCCTAGATAGAAAAGTAAGAATGTCCTTATACCCTATGCTTACTGTTGTATAGAATGAGATTTAATACTAGAAGTTACTTTATAAGTTAGAAAGGACTGTAAAAGTTGTGCTAAAAAACACATTGATAAGCATCATGGCTACATTTGTCTTTAGTCCTTATTTCAAAAGTAAATAATTTGCAGAAGTATCCATCAACTTAAATGTTTATCACAGAAGTTTTCCTGAAACTCAGATGTTATCGAATATGTGGAAAAAACAAAACAAAAAATAAAAATCACAATCCCAGAGGATCTGATTTGGTATCATGTTGTTTCTTTGTACAGAGATTTATAGGGAAACTTGTTAAAAATATTGATCGCGGTCTTGACTGAAGGAATCTATTTATATCTGGTTAAAGAGAACAGCAACTAAAATCCCCCCAGAGTCTTGGCCGTGTGGACAGGACTGGCAAACACATAAATCAGCACCCCCCCACCACCCTCCCAATTGAATGAGATAATGCATGAGCCGGAAAAGCAGGGAAGGATTTATTATAGTTCTAAATCTCTTCCTAACTTGGCTGATGTGTGAGCTTGAGTTTTAGAACACAAACAATATTACAAAGAGCCATGTTCTTTTTTTCAGAAAGTCCTGACGCATAGCAACCTATTGTGAGAATTGCTGTTTAGTAACATTTAAAAAGCATGTAAGCATGAAGCAGAAATATTTCAAAAGTGGGCATTCTTGACGAAGAGCTTCCTAGGGCTCGTTAAGGTGCTCTCCGTTAGAATTGTGAGGTCTCTATTTGACATGTTTCTTATTTCCTTTATCCAATGCTCAAGTTTCTTCTTCAGATTGTTGAGAAGGATCCCAAGGGTTACATGAAATAAATATATTAGGCTATGGTGCAAGAGGATTTATATTGTGGCTATTATTTGAAATAATATCCACTCAGGTTTTTATTAGAGCTACAAAATGAGCAATAATATTGCATTCTCATTACTGGCTCATCAATAGTTAATTCTCTAGTTATGCACTGAGCCAGTTATAATTTAAGTTGTTGTCATTTTAACCATTAATTAGTACTATTTATTCTCACTCAGTCATTGATTGAAGGTCAACTATTTCTGTATTGCTGGGTAGTGGAGTGTTGAATAAAATACACACAGTCCTGTTTATGTGGAGCCGACAATCTGTTGAGGCAGTCAACTATACATGCAAGTAAACACATCGTTAAATGTTGTCAAAAGAGCAATGGAAGAAAAAGACTGAGGAACATGACAGGAAACCGAGGCATCTTATTGTGTCGTGATCTGAACAAGAGAGAAAAGTATTGTGAGGTAAAGTCTGAAAACAGAGGAAGAGTTGACCAAGTAAAGGCACGGGAGAGAATTTCCCAGAAGGGGAGGGAGCATTGTTAAGGCTGTAAGGGGAGGAAGTGACAGAGCTGGATGAGGAGGGGTGGTGGGATGAAAAGAGCCCATATACTGAGGGAGCAGTTACATTGTGTTAAGGTTGAATTTTATCCTGTGTGAAAACAAGAAGTCATTGTTATTAAAATGAAAAAGCGAGATGGTTTGATTTTCAAATTGTGTGATTTAGGATAAAGATAAGGTTCTCAGTGAACTCAGATGTCACTTGTCTTGTGAATTGGTGTCCCTGGAAAGACTTCATACATGTGTCTCACCAGCTTACAAAGTAGCTGGTGCTATTTCTGTAGCCACCAACATCATGTCCGGGTTCCACTAAATTTACATTTGGGGATTAGCACTCCACACATTACAAGCAAATAAGAAAATCCTCCTGAGGCATAACACAGGAAAGAGATTCAAAACATTTTAAGTACCAAATATACCCTACTAGGTGGTTACTAGAAAAAATGGAACTACAGCAAAGTATTTGGGAAAACTTACATTTGGCGATGGAAAATGCCTACTAGGCATTCAGATCCACTTGCTGGTGATATGTCAATTGTGCAGATACTCTTGTGGCATCTGTCAATTTTGGCTACAATGATAAAAGAGAATATAACGGATGAGTTCCGTTTTCAGGTCTCAACTCAGGACTTTACCCAGACACACAGAACTGCATTGTAAAGTGTGTTAAAACCTGTAAATGAATGCTTATACTGGGGTACAGCTATATTTGGGGACACCTGATGGTATCTAGACATTATGAGTTAGATACGTCTTAGGAACTTAGAGTAAACAGGGAGTAAACAAAGCAAGCCATGAAAGGCTACATGTAATATGATTCTCTCATGTTAAAGCTCTATCCACATACAATAAAGCTATACCTTTATGGGTTCACATGTCTGTAAAGACAGAGAATCAAATTGCATAGGGAAATTTCTTTTGTATTTCATATTTTAGTTTCTTATTAAGTGGTAAGCCACTTATTTTTAAATCCCTGTCCATAATGAAATGACCAACCTGAATCCAGGAAGGTATACTTCTGTGTGCTAGGTGATAACTCTGACCTTTAAGAGGTACCTTAAGCTTTCTATTACCGTGATGAAACACCATGATGAAAATAACTTGCGAAGGAAGGGATTATTTGGTTTATACTTCCACGTCAAGTTCATCACTGAAGGAAGTCAGAGCAGGAACTCTAGCAGGGCAGGAACCTGAAGGCAGAACCTTATACAGAGGCTGAGATATATGAGATATAAGAGATGGATGCTGCTTACTGGCTTGCTCTCTGCTCTGATGACTTTAACTTGTGGCAAGTTGGCATAAAACTCAGTAGAAACTGACCCCTTGTCAACTTGACACAGAAGCACATCACTATTTCACCCCAACCCTTCCTTTCTTGTTCATCCCCAAGATCACACTTTAATATAAACACCACAATATAAAACATTTTATAACCTTAAAAAGTTCCACAGTCTTACAAATTCAAATACTTTAAAATTTCCTTCTCTTTCAATATATCCAAAATTTCTTTTAAAAAATCAAAGTCACAGTCAGGTGGTAGTGGCACACACCTTTAATTACAGCACTTGAGAGACAGAAGCAGGTGGATCTTTGTGAGTTCAAGACTAGCCTGGTCTACAAGAGGTAGTTCCAGGACAGGCTTCAAAGCTACAGAGAAACTCTGTCTCAAAAAAAAAAAATCATGCATGTCAAAGCAAAACAAAACTCCATCGGAGTAAATCTACTCAATGTCCAGTATCTGGGATGCACTCATGAACTTCTGGACTCCTCCAAAGGGCTTGGGTCACTTCTCTGGCTTTGCTTGCTGCAAAACACACACCGTCTCCTAGGCTCTGGCTGGCTTCACTGCATACCTGCTGCTATCCTCCGTTGTCATGCCATGGTACTGACATCTCCAAAATGCTGGCATCTGCTGCAACTATGCTACTTTCCCAATAGCTTCTCCTGGGCTTTCTTCGGGTACTCCAGCCATGCCACACAGTACCAAGCCTCAGCTGCTCTCTATGACCCTTCATGACATCAAAACCAGTACCACCTGGGTGACTCTTAAACTACCAAGTTCGGCTGCAGGCATATAGTATATAATCTTAGTCACCTCTGGAGCACAGCTTGAGTGTGCTGCCTCTAAGAAAACACTTCCCAGAGGATGTCACTTCCATGATGCTGGTCTCTTGTTAGTCACCGCTAATGTCTCAGTTCCAGCTGTCCAGCACTGATTGTTCCAGAAAAGCAAAGATTTGACTTCAGTTGTTCTGGTATCTTGTTAACCTTCAGCCTTTGGTTAACCAGAACCACGGAATCTTAACTCAAAATAGCAAGCAGTCATTAAGAGACTTGCAAACTTCCCTCTGAAAGTTTACAAGACAGGCTCTGTGGTCTGCATTTCACTCAATACTCTAATATTCCAAGCTCGCACAGAACATCCCACCAAGCTTTGAAAGCTAAACAGCCCAGAGTTTCAAAGTCCTTCCATAATCCTCCCAAAACAATGGAGTCAAGTCTGTCACAGAGATATGCTGGTACCAGTTTACTCTGGTTCGTTTTTAAAAGGACTATTTGCTAAATGGGTGTAAACGGTTGTCCATGCGGTGTTCAGATTAAATCATAGTTATCTTGAAATTCCCTTTTATTTCAAGCCTTGCTAATGAAACCTTTCTAAAAATACTGAACAAAACCATACAACTTCTAGAATTTATTATGTATCTCTGATCCATTGCTGCTAGGATCTATTTCCATGTAGCATCCTCTTTATCGGCTTTCCCCGCTAGCTTTCTGAAGGTGGGCATCTTGCTAATTGGCACCAGCACAGTGGTCAGCCTCCTCTCAGACAAGTGCCTGGCATTTCCCAAGCTTTGGCTCAGCAGTTTCTCTGAACTTTCGTCCTGCAGGCTACACAGGTGCCCTGTGTGAGACGGACATAAATGAATGCCGCAGCAACCCCTGCCAGTTCGGGGGTGAGTGTGCCGAACTGTCCTCGGAGGCTGTGTACGGACACATTGCTGGCCTGCCTTCCTCGTTCAGCTACCTTGGAGCCTCGGGCTATGTTTGTATCTGTCAGCCTGGATTCACAGGTGAGGCTAATGAAATGGGTACTGACTCCTGGGTTTAGTGACAGCGGTGGATGTAACTAAACCGCTGATGAGAAGACTTGGGCTGTCCCCATCATGGTCTTGACCTCTTTGCTCCTCCCACTCTTCAGCTGGGCTTTGGGAGCTCAGCCCAGTGCTCCACTGCGGGTCTCTACCCCTGTCTCCATCAGTTGCTAGATGAAGGTTCTATAGTGACATTTAAGATTGTCGTCCATCTGACTACAGGGCAAGGCAAGTTCGGGCACCCTCTTCACTATTGCTTAGAGTCTTAGTTGGGGACATCCTTGTGGATTTCTGGGAACTTCCCTAATGCCAGGTTGTAATAGGAGGCTGCTTGTTTGTAGTAGGAGGCTGCTTGTTCATTCCAGGCTGCCCAAGCCATGAAATAATCAGTCAGAAACTCTATTATTTAAATCACTGCTAGGCCAATCACTTAAGCACATTGCTAGCTAGCTCATATATCTTTGGTTAACCCATTTCTATTATATTTTACCATGAGGTTAGTGGTTTACCGGCAAGGTTACAGCTGGCAGCTCACATCTTTCCCCTCTGGCAGCTCTATGGCATCTTTTTGACTCTGCCTACTCTCTCTCTCTCTCTCTCTCTATATATATATATAGAGAGAGAGAGAGAGAGAGAGAGAGAGATCTTCCAGCCTGGCTATATTCTGTTAAGCCGTTAGCCGAAAGCAGCTTCTTTATTCATTAACCAGTAAAAGCAACAACATATATAGAAGAACTTCCCACACCACCAGGTATTTTGCTAGCCCCATAATGGCTCCCTCAATCAAAATGTCTTTCTCTGCTTCCCATCTCTATCCTTGCCCCATCTCAACTATCCCATTACCTGAACTAATGGGAATTCACCAACTCTAGCCTGTCAGGTGTAGTAATAAGGAGCGGCGGGGCTGCTTCCCGCCACCCGGCTAGCTTTATACCCGAAATAATTACACGGAAACTGTATTCTTTTAAATACCGCTTGGCCCATTTCTATCTAGCCTTTTCCCGGCTAACTCTCACACCTGGACTAGCCCATTTCTTATAATCTATGTAGCCCACGAGCTGGCTTACCAGGAATGATCTTAACCTGCATCTGCCTGGAGTGGGAGAATCATGGCGACTCCCTGACTCAGTTTCTTTCTCCCAGCATTCTGTTCTGTTTACTCCTCCCACCTATGTTTTAACCTATGAGGGCCAAGCAGTTTCTTTATTGCTTAACCAATGAAATCAACAGATTGATATATGACACTCCCACATCAGTCAGGGAAGGAACAAGCATAGAAATAAGCCAGAACCTCTGAATATGGGTGACAGTTGTATGGCTGGGGAAGACTACAGGGCCACTGACAGTGGCACCAGGATTTGTCCCTGTTTCTTGTACTGGCTTTTTGGAACCCATTCTCTTTGGATGGATACCTTGCTCAGTGGAGGGAATGGGAGGAGAAAAAAGTGGGAACTGGGATTGGTATATTATTTTTAAAAAATAAAATAAGAAATAATATGAAAAAGAAGGAGGAGGAGGAAGAGGAATAATAATAATAATAATAATAATAATAATAATAATAATAATAAGAAGAAGAAGAAGAAGAAGAAGAAGAAGGCGATGACGACAACAATGACCTGGGCTGTATAAACTTTGGTGCCATGGCACAAAGGGTCCACCTTGTGGGCATGAATATATCTTGGATCAAGTGTAACTCCTTAACTCATGGGGCTAATGTAAAGAAAGACGATGGAAATGAATAAAATGGGAACCATTTTCCTGAGAAATGCTGTCCATCTCAAATTCCTCACTCCAGAGTAACTGAATTTGAGAATGTTTTTATGGTTTATTCATATTTTCTAGCAAAGTTGTTCTTAAGTATACGTTCATGAAGAACAATCACCTAGTTTCAAACAATCTTGCTTGACTGTTCTGCAGCTAAAGTCAGTTCACTCATCAAGCTGCAGTGGCAGCTCTTCCCCTGGAATTACTTCTCTAAATCCCAAGGGTCCTGCGTGTCTATTTTCCACTGAAAGAGACATCTGTATCTACTGTGCATTCAGGAACTTTTGAAAAATCCCCTCGAATTATTAGTAAGTGGTGAGTCACCCACAACTGCTACATATTAAAGAGAGAGATAATCACAATCTAGATGTCTAGCCATCTTTTCCTCTATAGATTAAATATGTGCTTCAGGAAATATTTTAGCTGCTGTTGAAGAAGTCTGGGAAAAGCTAATTTTTTGCTGATTTTTTTCTTTGTCTTTAGTTTTAGGCTCGCTTTATTTTTCCTTTTTCTTTAGTTTTCAGAAGTTAATTTATTATATACTTTCATGCTTTTGATATACTCAGTATGCCAACAAACTTCTTGTTGCTATGACAACAAGCTGTAATTAGTTCATTCTATTAAAAATTATTTTGGTTCATGGTTTCAGTCTATAATGACTTAATGTCATCATCTTTGGTACTATAATGAGGGAAGACATGGTAGGCACTGTGTGGCAGAAGAGACTGCCTCATTTTATGGTAGCAAAAAATTAAAAAGGAAGGGAAGATCAGAAAGTAAAATCCTAGTGTTCAGTTCAAGGCAGTGTCCCTAATGACCAAACTTAGCTTCACTACGCTCCACCCTCTACGATTTCCCTCACATCCCAGTGGGCCAATAGGCCATTGAACAGTGATTATTCTTTCAATATGCAGGTCTTTTTGGGAAGTGGATATTCATCCAAACTATAGCACTCACATTTTCAAATATTTGAGTGTTGGGTTTTTTTTGCCCGCTTTTGTGAAAATTTTAGCCAGTTTTTCGTTGAATTGTTTATTAATTCCACATTCTTTCTTACTCCTAGAACAATAATTTTATATCTTTTAATATTAACAAATTTTATATCTTTCATTGTTTTTATGAGGTTTCTAAATTCCCTCCCTGCCTCTACTGTTTTCACTCTATTGTTCATACTGGGCAAATTCTGTTGTTTTTGTAAAACAACAAAGTAATTCCACTCTCACTTCCTTTTTGTTAATCTATACATCCAAAGAATTCTTTCTTCCATTGTCTTTTGTGACTATTCAGTTCCAATTATGAGTGGCGTGCTTCTAATAGTTATGTTCTTGTTTATCTCATACTGTGGAACTCCAAGTGATCCCTGCTGGGGGTCCTTGAGTGGCTCGTCATTGTTTCTTCATTGATGATTGGTGGGGTTAGAAAACGTGTGTGTGTGCGCGCGCGCGCGTGTGTGTATGTGTGTGTGTGTGTGTGTGTGTGTGTACAAACACATACCATAAAATAGCAAGTTTCTATATGGCTTTCTCAAAGGTCTTTATTTAGTGTTAGTTATCTCTGTCCTAATCAAATGCTGTGATGATGTAATGAGCATTCCCATGACACAATCATGTGGAACACATCTCTTGAGGAGGCTCACGGTTGCTGAGGCAGCAAAAAAAAATACCCATCTGCTAATAAGATTTCTCTACCCTACCAGAAACGTTCTGTATCCAGGAGCCCATGTAGAGGAGATGTGCCATAGCACTGGTCTGGCACCTGATGGTCCCTGGATTGTTTCTTCATTGGTAGAACTGGAATTAAAGATCCTAGGGGAGAAAGGGACTTCTGTGGCTAGGCAAGTGTTGTGATAGGTTTCTCCTTACCCCTGGAAGACAGAGAACATGGAACTGTGTCATAGTTCCTTTTGCTAAGGTCTTCCAGGTCTGACAGCAGTAAGGGCATTTCACAGGTTGTTGAGGTAGAAAAAAAAAAAGACACAATCAAACAAGCAGTAGAGAAAATATATTTGTGTTCATGAGGCCAGACAGAATCTAATGGGAATTATAAGAGCCCAAATGGCTCAGTACATTAGTATTTTATGTAAGAGCACTGTGCTGTGTATGAAAAATGGAAGAGGTTCTGTTGATTCATGTCCAGTCCTTGAACTATCCTCTCCAAAGTGAATTTGAAACTCATGACTTACATGTTAAGCGTTAGTGGTTCATTTTGCTTCCTCAAAATATAGTTGCATGAATAGCTTTAACAATTCCCAAACCATCTCATAATGAAATTCCAATTTCAACTGTAACTCTGTCTCACCAACTCCAATTAGCATGTATTCCAACAAACAGGAATGGCGTCGGTGTCTCTGGAAATCTACATTGTCGCTTCTGAGGCTGCTCCTCCCATCTGCTCTCTGCGCAGAAAGAACTGAAGCAGGCAGCAGGGGATCCTGAACGTCCTGGCTTCAAAACGATGCGTAGGGTTCTTTACAAAACACCCGATGAGAGCCACCTGGCAGCTGACTGCACTCGGAGCCCTGGCTCTCAGGTTCAACTGCCTTAAGCACTCTGTTGCTAAAAATGTATTCTAGTTCATTAAAAATTGAAGGCTGTGCCCATGTAAAAATCAATTTGTGTTCTTTTACCTAAGTCCAATTAATACAGTCATAGGAACAAGCACCATCAAGAGCTTCACACAGCCACGAAGCAAGAAGGCTTTTGACATAGTCAATATCTCCTGATGAAGTCAAATTTCCAATAGAATTCACTCAACTTCTGATGATATCTTAGGCTCATTGTTCTCAGAAATACTTTTTTTTTCTTAAAACTTGAACTTGGGAATATAGATTCTACGTGACTTGAGTAGATTTATTTATTTATTTGTATATTTTTGAGTTAGGGACTCACTATGCAGCCCTGGCTCGACTAAAATTCACTATACAACTTTATAAAGCAGGTAGGTCTTAATCTCACAGAGATCTGCCTCCTGCTGCCTCCCAGTTGCTGGGATTAAATTGTGAGCCACCACAACCAGTCCTACTGAACAAATATGTTATACACATATAAAGGCCTAACTCAAAATGTCAAACCTTGCAGGCAAAAGTATAATCAAGTCATAAAAGAGGATCTAAAGTTATTTTTTCTTCTAGTTTCAACTCTGTCACAGTTTTTTCTTTCTTTTCTTTAACTTTATTTAGTGTGTGTGTGTGTGTGTGTGTGCGCGCGCGTGTGCTCATGTGTGAGTGCATGGGTGTGCCCATGTGTGTGTAGGATAAGCGAATGAACACATAAGTGTTAGTAAAAGCATACAACTCTAAGCAATGCTCCGTGGCTTCAGCATGGACATTCTAACTGTACAGAAGGTCACTGCGATGGATAGTTTGGAGCTGGGCAAGTGAATGGCTACCTTGATCTAGCTGTGTTATATCTTGAGTTCACTACAATCAAGTGACTTTATTTAATTAGAGAATTTGAAAACAAACTTTGTTTCACTACCCTTATTTACTTAATAAAGAGTTTCACTAGCTCTGCCTACTTCATTTGTTTTGTCCTGTATCATGAAAGTGAATTTTATAAGCAAAATTTATGACAGTATGTACTTTACATTTGTTCTTGTAAAACTTTTTTATCTTCCCATGTTTTCTGTAAAAATTAGAATGAGTGTATCAACTCTTTGTACACACATTAATTGTGAAAAGTATATACATTGAATGATTACTGTCACCTATAAAAATCTGAAAGCAAGGGGAGAGAAAAATTCAGTGGGCATAACTTAGAAAACTAAATACGTGGAGGGATTAGATCTGTTGGTGGGACCAGATGACAGAATCTAAAAACATTTTGTTGAACACCTTAGCCAACTTAATCAGGTGAGAATTCTAATGTCGACTTGAAACCAGTCCAGATAGGGGAAAGCTTGCGGGTAAATAATCAGCAGGCAGATGTCAACTCTGAGTTCCATGTGTTGACCAACAAATCTGAGAAAATAATTATTCTTCTAAAACAAAAGAACACAACCATGGCAGAGCCTTCTACAGGAAGTTGTAACTGAAGTCTCAGCCATCCACATCGTGATGCTGCAGGTACTGCCTTCAAGGCTGAAAACCTGAACTGTGGACACTTCCTACAGTGGTTTGGTTGGGGTTGCCCATACTTTAAAGAGCTTGACGGAAGGTGGTATTTTCGAACTACAACCAGGTGCTTCTTAGCGTGAGAAACTGAAGAAACTTTTCGAACACCAGTCCGAGGATGCTGGGGGTCGTGCTTTCAGGAGATGGTTCTGCAAGCCCTCATTAACTAGGCTTGTTGCTCAAGACCCAGCTTGACATTTCTTAAAGCTGTCTTGAAGCATGTAAGTTATTTATAGAAACAGGCTTAGTGGCTACTGCTTGGCTTCACCTTCAGTTCTAACTATTCTGCAGCAGCTGTTTCTAACAGAATATTTTTGTTTCTAACATTTAACACAAGGTACATCCTAGAAGCACCTGCTTTATATTGCATCCTCTGCTCAGTTCAAGGATAATGTCACAAAACCTTGGAGTGGCCGATTCGCTCATTGAGCTATTGGATATCTCTTTCCTAAAGCATGTTTTAGTAAACCTCGTGCTGGTTAGCTTTAGTAGAAATACTGCTACTGTTGCTGCTGGTGCTGTTAAAGAAAAAAAAAGGGAAGAAGAAAAAGAAAGGGAAAGGAAGGGAGGAAGAGGGGGGAAGAAGAAGGATGGGAAATAGGAAAGGAGGAAAGGAAGGAGGGAGAAAGAACTAAAGGGAGGGAGGAAGGGAAAGAAATACTGAAAATAATCGAAAAGGTTTATTTCACCTTCCAATTTGAGAGGTTTCAATTCATGATTGATTGGCTTCATTGTGTTGGTCCTTGGTCAAGCAGCATGCCATAGCTGCAGCATTCCTCAAAACTACTCTCCTAGGGATCAGGACATGAACAGAAGCAAAAGAGAAAGACGTATGTCCAACCTGTAAGGATTTCTTTGTGTCTGCAGCCAGCTCACATAGATTTGCCTCACTAATGTCTTAACCTAGCAGGACAATTGTGGTTAATCTTATTCTTGCAACTTATCTATACCTACAAGCAATTTGAATATGACTGGAGAAAAATTCTCAGGGTGTCCACTGAACCAAGTATCACTCTAAATGTTTGACCCCTAAAGCACCAAGGGACTTTTGTCACCAGAGCACAGACTTTGTAGAGTTCTGCTTTTAAAGATGTCCCTTAGAAGCCTTCAAGTTTCTGACGTCTCTTCCTTCTTTGTTACTCTAAACAGATTATTCTTTCTTTTCTATTTTCTTTGTTTTTCTTTTTATTTCTCAGGGGACGTGGAGTTCAAGACAGAGTTTCTTTATGCAGCTCTCGAACTCACAGAGATCCACCCGCCTCTGCCTCCCGAATGCTAGGATTAAAGGCGTGCGCCACCACATGTAAACCATAGCCCAGATTGATTATTGTTTCTAATCTTAAGAAGAAAGCCAATCGCTTTTGTTTCCCTCCAACAAAAGCATCAGTCACTTCTTTTATTCTCTGTACATGCCCGAAAGTCATTCTGTCACTGCTCTGTTAGTGCTGGCAAAGCAGCTGAGACTTAGATCAGAAAAACCAGGCTTAGCCTGGAACATGAGTGGTGCATTAGCTACTTTCTCCTTGTGTGGCAACTAACTGATCCAATCAGCTTTGGGGAAGACAGCCTTATTTCAGTTCACACTTCATGGATATAGACCATCATATCAGAGCAAGCATGGTGACCGTGCCTCTCTTGTGGCACCTGGAGCAACCAGCATGGCTTGTTGCATATCCAGACTAGACAGCATAGAGCACTTCCCTGGGAATGAGTTCAGGAGATAAAATCCTCAGGGCCTATGCATCAGGAAGCCACTACTCCAAGTTAGATTCCACCTCCTGAAGCCTCCCAAAATAGCGCCACCAACTGGGGAACTTCCGGTTCAAATCTGTGAGACTGGGAGACATTTCGTTGTCAATCTATAGCATGCACCACATTTGTGACAATAACTCCTGTACTCAATTTCCACAGAACTGACACTATATGTGCAAGGAAAACTGGACTGAGGAGTTTAGTTTCAGCTAGGCAACCTCCTTCTTCACCCGCACAGAGACACAATCACCCCTCAAATTGACTTGACAACCCCAACAAAACCAACCCCAACAAACTGCCTAGGTAAACAGTAGCCAAAAATTGCATTTTGGAATTCCCAGCAAGAATTACAGAGTTATACAAAGCCTGTAATAAAGATTGCCTCTTCTAGCAATGCATCCCTTGACCCTCACACCCTATGACAATGACATTCCATGTAATACCCTCCTTAATCTGACTGATGAAGGTTTATTCAATTAGACTAATGCTATTATTTAAATAAGTATATTATCAGATAACTTATAAGCAACACAATTAGGTTAACTTGTAGGGTTGATATCAACTCTATTCCACAGGACTTTGAACTCAGAAAATTAAAATCCCCCAAACACAATAGTAGATCTTATTTAAGATAACCAGAATGTAGTCCAAAGCCGTGTTACCCACTGGAGCCAAAGAAAAAGGACAGCACCAATAATCTCAGAGGCAATAATATATAAGCAATCCTAACTAATAGCTTGTCTGTAGCCCAAAAAAACGGTTTCTTTGTCGACACAGTAAGCCAGACCAAGCCAAATTGAAAAGTAAAAGAATACATTTATTTGAGCAAAACAACTCCCGGGTGAGTTCTCCTGGCCCAAAGATTGAGGCTGGAGAAGTCACATGCCCAAACTAAAGCAGGGAAGTTATATAGCCTACAGGCAAGGGGTATAATGTGTCTGCTACAAGATGGGTTTGTACCTAAATATAGTAAAAAGCTGAGCACTTGAAGCAGGGATTTGGACTGCTGGCAACTTCAGAGCAAGAGCTGCCAGAGCTGCCAAGAAAGTGGAACTGAGCTTTTGGGTGCCTTTGTTGGAGATTCTCTGAGAAGGCGGGGGCTTTGAGAAAGAGACAGAGAGAGAGAGAGAGAAGGGGCGGGGGGAGAGATAGAGCTTCTAAGACCTTGTAAGAGTGAGTTGGAGCTTCCAACCAAACACTGTCCTGCTAAGAAGAGCTGCTCTGTAGAGGGTACAAAGCCCTTCTGCTCACAGGTAGCACTAGGGAAACCAGAAATGTTGATTAAACACACGGGCTTTTGTCTTCCTTGGAAAGGGTTTATTTAAAAAACCTGGCAATCATTGCTATCTGTTTGGCCAGGCTTCACCTGAATCACCCAGACTGTTATGTTTATCTCAGACTCCTGAGCATTGTTTCTCAGACAATAGAACCCACTCTTATGAAAGAGGTCTGTGTACTTTGCAAAAGAATTTACTATTATGCTTATCCAAGACCCACCCTCCCTAGACCTTGTTTCTCAGTCAGAGTCAAATAAAATCCTTTTCTTTTTTCTTTTTTTAAAATTTCTTTTGTCTTGTTTTGTTGTTTTGGGTTTTTTGTTTTACTTTGTTTTATTTTTTGTTTTTTGAGACAGGGTTTCTCTGTGTAGCCCAGGCTGTCCTGGAACTTGCTTTTTAGACCAGGCTGGCTTTAAACTCACAGAGGTCCTCCTGCCTGTGCCTCCCAAGTGCTGGGATTATAGATGTGCTACCACTGCCTGGCCAATAGAATCTATTCTTATGGAAAAGGTCACAGGTATTTTTCAAAAGGACATGTACTTTGCAAAGGAGTTTCAAAGCAGTTATGCCTTAAGCTTTGCTGTGGTAACTGTCACAGAGAAACCTTTTTCCAAGGTTGTACTGTGTTTAAATATGTCAGAAAATAGCTACTCAGGTCAGACTCTAGAAGTTTGACCCAACATTGGCTAAGTCTTGGTGAACTGGATTTCCTTCTTGCCTCCCGTAGATTGCTACCCTGCCAGTCATGGTGTTTACAAGGATACCCCTACTTCAAAGAAGAGCTGCTACCCGCACCCCCCCCACACACACACACACAAGACAAAAGGGAACACTTTACTCCAGGTTAGACAGAATTTGTCAGGCTCAGTTTAGCTTACTGCTGGTTTGGTTTGGTTTGGTTGATGCATTGAATAGGTGCAGGACCACCTTTTATATGTGCACCCAAAGCTGCTCAGGCACCAGGAGATGAGGATTCATTATGTTAGTAAGACCAACATGAGCTTTAAGGGATCTGTTTGTACATACACACAGTCGACAGGGAGGCAGATTCAGGACCAAATGTAGATGGAGTTTGGAAGCATATCTTAGGATCAGCCAGTTTTTAAAAAGCTGTTCTGTTCATTTAGTACATGGAGACACAGAAGTCCATGGCAGTAATGGTGAATTTAAGTTGACAGCTTCAGCTGCTGCTACATTTACCTAGACGGTGCCATTGTTTAGCCAGTATACAGTGCTGAACCTGAACAACAAGTGAATCTAACAATCCTTTCTAAAATTTCTGGGTTCTAAACTGTTTTATCCTCTGTTGCTGGGACAGCTGTTTTCCTTCCAACGCTATGAACTCAGTGTGTTCTAGTTTCTTTAATTTTGTCTTTTTGCCAATCATTTTCTCTGTACTAGGTCTTTCAGCCAGAAAAGACACATGTCAGTGAGAAAGCTTTTGCAGGGCCTGGGGGTATATAGTCTATTGTGGATCACTTGGCTACCATATGAGAGGCATTGCAAAAACTAAAACAAAGATAAAGTAGAGATGCTTTTTATTTTTCACTTTAGTAAGTCGGGTCACATGGTAAAAGTATATCTGAAAATGTTCTTTCTTTTTATTAACTTTCTTTTTATTTATCCTTTGTGGCTTTCACTTCATGTCTCTATATCATGTCTCCTGATCTTACCCATCTCCCTCCCCCAACCAAAATAAAACAAAATAAAATGTAAGAGTAGAAAGGGAAGAAAGGGAGAATCTTGTCATGGAAGCATCAGTGTGATATGATACAGTAAGGAACTCTATAAACCCTTTTATCCATAGATTTTTACATGCAGGCACTTATTCTAAAGAACCATTGGTCTGGTTGGAGGCCCCTGGTCTCTGCTACAGCATGGAGGTTGAGCCCTCCCTGGCACTCTTTCTGGACATCCTGTTGCTGCCCCATGGTGGAGATCTTCCAGCCCTGGGAACCCCTCCCCTCTACCCCCAGGCTTCAGCAGATTACACATGGGATGGATATTGGGGTGGGCCAACACATAACTCTGGTTCTGAGCCTGGCTAGTTGTGGGGTTGTTCAGTCCACCAGCTCTCTCCTGTCTTTGCCACCAGGGTTAGCACTTCAGCATTGCCCTGCCTAGTTAACCCCTTGCAACAATGAGCAAGGGGCAGGACTATTTCTCTCACACCTACACCTTCAGGGCCAGTTCTACTATGTTACCCAGGCAAGGTATAGGGGCCATTCTACTGAGCACTGTTGAGGGCCGGGTTTAGCTCTCCTGCTTTTATGATCTCAAGGCCTGCTCTTCCACCTGCCTTGGTTGTTGATAGGGGTGATAGGGGTGTGCATCTCACCTCTGCCCATGCCACCAAGTGACAGATGAGAAATAGGGACAGCTTACCCATGCTCACAAAGATGGGGCTGACTCACCCACACCTCTGCAAACAGGGTTGGCTCTATTGTGTTGTCCAGATGAGGTGCAGGGCCAGTTCTCCCAAGTGTTGCAGCTGATAGTGGTGGGGTAGTTCTTTATTTCTGTGAGGGAGAATCAATCATGCAGTTTCAACAGTAACTTACAGGTAGCAAAGTCATAGTTAAATTTATTTCTCTTAATCTCTATATACTGTGGGATTTCTGGATCAAATTGCTGTCATCCTTTAGGGAGAAAAAAAAACCTTTCAGGCCTATTACTGGTCAAAACAGAATAATATATGTTCAAAATAAATGTGCATAATCCCTTTCCCTTCGCATCTTGGTCATTTATTGGTTTCTGGAGGTGGAAAATAGGAGGTAAATCACTCCTGGCAATGGCCACATTGAATGTGATCTCTCAACAGTTTGGGTCTATCTAAATTCTATAGTGAATAGAATCACTTCATTATCAGCACCATCTGTTGCACTCGGAATGCTTCCTGATTCAACCAGTGCAGATATATTGTCTGCTGAATGGAGCCCCAGGGATTGTTGCCTAATTCTACCATCATGTCCCTCCCATGGAAGCAGAGTGAACAAAACCAATAAGCCTGGAATCTGACCCTCTGTCCATCAGTTTCGTTCAGATTGACAAGTAGTGCAATGGGAGTCCCTTGCTTGCCTCACTGCCACACATCCTCAGGAAAGGGGACATAGCTTGAATTAGAGTCCAGAGAGTCTTGTTTTGTCTATAAATCCATCCTAAAAGTTGTCTTTGTTTGCTTGTTTCTTTAAAAAAGCCATGTCTCCATAAGCATGTCATCTTTGTTGCTAAAACTTTTGGTCTGAGATTGACTTTTATCTCATTTATAAGCAAAACAGTTAACCTACTGCTCTCTCTGGATGTTTGGTCAGAGACAAAGGACACTATTAGCTTAGTATTGCTGAGAGCATGAGCATCACATCTGAGGGGTTTCTTATTGTGTGCAGAGGTATAGGCAGGAGGATATGAAATTCAAGGCCATCCTTGGTTACATGGTGAGTCTGAGGCTATTCTAAACTATAGGAGACGTTGACTAAAGGGGGAGGGGCATATAACCCCTAATAATTTGTGCACACCTTAACAAATGTTCCCATCCTCATGACCACATGGACAGCACTAATTGGACTCTAAGTTATTAATATTAATAAATATGCTATAAAATATGAAGCTAGAAGGGAGATAGAGTAGGTAGTAGGTGGATCTGGAAAAAGGTAGTTGCATGTGGATATGATCAAAACACAAGTTATAAATGCAGGACATTTTCAAAGAATACACTTAAACTACTGAATGGAAGCTTCAGGTAAGTCTCAGGGCTCTTGAAGGCAAATAGTAACCAAGATTATATGTTAGGAAAGTTTTGCCCTTAGCAGTTAAAACTTTACTGAGTATTAGAAAGAGTCCTTCATCCTTCTAAGCCATACAATTAGTTGGAACTCAGAATTCTTGCTCCAATTATAGTCTATGCTAATTTTGATAAATTAAATTCTCTATTCCAGTTGACACAGCACAATTTGAAAAATGTGTTTTCTTTATATCTGATTGATCTTCGATTTTCAGAAGTGTGTAACACCTTAAGTTTCCCAGGTTTCTTTCTTCCAATAAAGAACTTAAAGATTTACAAAGAGAAAACTCAAATGGAATATAAATGCTTCTATTTTTGTGGAAAAGTCTTAGGTTAAAATGAAATTTCTAAAAGCCCAATTGGATCATTTTTTATAATTTTATGACTATACTTTTAATGGATTATTTTACAGGTGCTGAAGTTATTCCTGGGAATATGATTCATATCATTTGTATAATAAAGTACTTTGTAGCTTATCTCTAAGTTTTCTGCTACCTTCTGGCAGAAACTTTGAGTCAAGTGTGTATTTTTAGTTCATAGCTGTGACAAAAGTCATTTTACCTGCTCGCTGTGTTAGTAGATCTCTCCTTGTTGAATTAACTTCTCAAGGCAAAGTCACATAATTCTGATGACCATCGTGAAGTTACTTGTTTGATTTTCTCCACCTTGACTTTCTTGTTTAATCTATTTTGTGTATGGACAAGGGAATGGGGAGACGAATGGGATTGGTCTGTGTTGGCAGATGCCTTTTGGGCACACGTGAAGCTGCCAATATTTTCCAAGCATCACACAGTGATACAAATCCTACCCAGTTTGGGAAGATATTTCATATTTTGAAACAAACATAAATTTCTGCTCTCCACAAAGAAGTTTTATCTCATTTAAATTCACAGTTTAGGTTATATATGTTTACTATTGAATTTTCGGATAGTATTATTGACATATTATAAACTAAACTAATTATTATGCCTTTGCTTTCCTTTCTTTTTTGTGTTGAAATTTCTTTCTTTCTTTCTTTCTTTTTTTCTTTCTTTCTTTCTTTCTTTTTCTTTTTCAAGACAGGGTTTCTCTGTGTAACAGCCCTGGCTGTCCTGGAGATCTGCCTGGCTCTACCTCCTGAGTGCTGGGATTAAAGGCATGCAACACCATGACTGGCAAACTTTTGCTTTATTACACTCTCATATATTACATCCCAACTGCAGTTTCCTCTCCTTCGTCTCCTCCCAGGCCCTCTTCTCTACCTTTCTTCTCCCCCAGATTCATGTCTCTTCCCAGGGACATCAGCCAATCACGGCATTTCAAGTTGCCAGAACACCAGGTAGATTGACCATAAAAAACGTTCCCCACTTCATTATAATCAAAACCCTAAACAGACAGAGCAAAGTAAGAATATTAAAATCTGCAATGGAAAATAGTCAAGTAACATATAAAGGCAGACCTATTGGAATTACACTCCACTCTTCAAAGGAGACTCTAAAAGCCAGAAGGACTGGACAGATGTATTGCAGATTCTAAGAGACTACAGATTTCACCCCAGACTACTATACCCAGAAAAAATTTCAATCACAATAGATGGAAAAAGCAAGATATTCACGACAAAGTCAAGTTTATACAATATCTATTCATAAATCCAGCCCTACAGAAGATATGAGAAGGAAAACTTCATCCCAAGGAGGCAAACTGTCCCCATGAAAACACAGAAAATAATCACATATCAGTAACACCAAAATAAAGGAAGCACACACACATGTTATGTCTAGATCTGCAAGGTCCCCCCAAAACCAAGAAGGAGACCACATCCCATATGTAAAAGCAAAGAGCCTTCATTCTACACAAGTTTGCAAACTTGGACTCTCTGTGTGTTCAACATATTGAAGTGATTGGAGAGCCCCAAGCTCAGTTAGAGTTAGATTTTTATAGTAATAAAGATGGGGCTGAGGCATTTCTAAGGTTGAGGAGTCATGATTGGCTGACATTTGTCTAAGAGTCTGGTGAATGTGGGCTGGCAGGTGATTCGGTCTACAATGGTTGAAAGGTTAGCAATCTCCTTTGGATGGTCTGTTCCTGGGTAGTGCCTAGGTAATTTCAGTTTGTGGTCCTTCCTGCAAGCTGGTATTGCCTCAGGGTAAACTACTGAGACTCAGGCCTCTATTAAGCTTATCATGGTTGGGTCCTACAAAATACACACACACACACACACACATACACACATATACACACACACATACACACACACACACTACAACACCAACAAAACAACAGGAATTAATAATCATTGGTCTTTAATATCTCTCAATATCAATGGAATCAATTCCTCAATAAAAAGACACAGGCTAAAAGAATGGATATGAAAACAGGATTGATCATTTAGCTGCATACAAGAAACATACATCAACATCAAAGACAGACATTCACTCAGAACAAAGGGTTGGAAAAGATATTCCAAGCAAATGGACCCAAGAAACAAGTGGTTGTGGCTATTCTAACATCTAACCAAATAGACTTTGAATGAAAATTAGTCAAAAGAGCAACTTTTTAAAATTAATCATACTCATCAAAGAAAAAATCCATCAAGATCGTATCTCAATTCTGAAGATCTATGTCCCAAACACAGAGGTACCCTTGTTTGTAAAAGAAACACTACTAAAGCTTAAATTACACATTGAACCCGACACATTAATAGCAGCAGACTTCAATTTCCCACTCTCAACAATGGACGGTGTTAAGCATTTTTCCCTTAAACGACCAACCTCTTTGCTGACTCAACAATTCCAATCAGACCAAATCAGACCAAATTAAAAGATACCCAGGTTTAATGGCTGCCAGCATTCCTGGGTGGCCCATGGAGAGGCAAAGCCTGTTCCTGATCAAATCTTGAACCTGGATAAACAATGAGGTTAGTTCTGTATCATCAGGTATAAATTCAGCAGTTTCAATATGTAAAATAACTCTTTCTGCATATTGTGAATCAGTAACTATATTAATAGGTTCTTTAAAATCTCTTAGTACCATAAGAATGGCATATAATTCTGCCTTCTGGACAGAATCATAAGGACTTTGTTCCACCTTACCCAAGTCATCTGATTTGTAACCTGCCTTCCCTGATTTATTGGCATCAGTATAGAATGTACGGGCTCCAGTTATTGGAGCATCACGGACTATTCGAGGAAGGATCCAAGAAGTTCTCTTTATGAAGTTGAGCCGCTTGCTTTTTGGATAGTTGTTATTAATGTCTCCCAAAAAATTAGCACAAGCTCTTTGCCATGGTTCATTATCTTCCCATAATTTCTTTAGTTCATCAGCAGTGAAAGGCACTATAATTTCTGCTGGGTCTATGCCTGCTAGTTGACGAAGTCTCAGCTTGCCTTTTATAATTAACTCAGAGACTTTTTCCACGTAAGTTTTCAGTTTCTTACTTGGTTTATGTGGTAAAAAGATCCATTCCAAGATAATATCATCTCTCTGCATTAAAATTCCTGTAGGAGAAATTTTCGATGGTAATATGACGAGAATACAATCGAGCTCTGGATTCACTCTGTCCACATGTGCCTGTTGTAATTTCTCCTCAATCATTGTCAGTTCCTTTTCTGCTTCAGCTGTTAATTCTCTGGGACTGTTTAAATCTTTATCACCATCCAAGGTCTTGTTCAAATGAATTATTAGATCAGGTGTTATCCCAATAGTTGGTCGTAAACTGGAAATGTCTCCTAACAGTCTTTGAAAGTCATTAAGAGTCCGTAAGCGATCTCTCCGAATTTGTGCCTTCTGTGTCTTAATTTTTTGCAAACCTATTCTATAACCTAAATAATTAACAGAATCTCCCTTCTGAATCTTTTCAGGAGCAATTTGCAATCCCCATTTAGGTAACAGTATCTGTATTTCTTCAAACAGCCTGTTCAAGGTATCTATGTTTGAATCAGATAACAATATGTCGTCCATGTAATGGTATACAATAGATTTGGGAAATTTCTTGCGTATTATTTGCAATGGTTGGTTCACAAAATATTGGCACAGGGAGGGGCTATTTAACATACCCTGGGGGAGGACGGTCCAGTGGTACCTCCTCGAAGGTTGAGAATTGTTATAAGTAGGCACTGTGAAGGCAAATTTTTCTCTATCTTCTTTTTGCAAAGGTATAGTGAAAAAACAATCCTTCAAATCAATAACTATGAGAGGCCATCCTTTTGGTAATAAAGAGGGCAACGGAATTCCAGATTGCAGAGGGCCCATAGGTTGAATAACCTTGTTGATGGCCCTGAGATCTGTCACCATTCTCCATTTACCTGATTTTTTCTTAACCACAAATACAGGAGAATTCCAAGGGCTGGTAGATTCTTCTATATGTCCAGCTTCTAGTTGCTCTTGTACCAGCTGTTCTAAAGCCTGTAGCTTTTCCTCAGCTAAAGGCCATTGCTTTGTCCATATTGGTTTCTCAGTCAACCATTTTAGAGGCAAGGCTGTTGGTATTTCTGAAGGGACATCAATTGCTTGTTCCTGCACAGCCCTAATGGCCGGTTTTGTCCTTTTGTAATAACTTTTAATATTCCTTTCAGAAATATGGGCTCTAGAAGTAGCAGGAATGTTAATTTGAGTATTCCATTGTTGTAATAGGTCACGACCCCATAAATTCATTGCAATATTGGCTACATAAGGCCTTAATTTTCCTATTTGTCCCTCAGGCCCTATACATTCAACCCATCTCGTGCTCTGCCTTACTCGAGATAGGGTTCCAATTCCCAGGAGCTGAACATTTACATTCTGAAGAGGCCAATATGGATGCCAAGATTCTGGGGTAATGATACTTACATCAGCACCTGTGTCCAGTAGGCCAGTAATAAAAATGCCATTTACACACACTCTCAGCTTAGGTCTTTGATCATTTATAGAAGTTTGCCAAAACACACGTAACTCTTCTTTCTGATTACTATTGCTTGTAACAGTAGGCATGTGGCTTTCTAATTGTCCTGACGAGGCATGTTCTCTGCAGAAACTGGGAATGTCTGAACCATGTTTGCCATGGGGGCCTGAGAGGCCCCCCCTCTCACGTTTCCCGTCTGTATCAGGTTGCCTTGTCTATCTCTTGTAGACCTGCATTCATTCGTCCAATGTCTGCCCTTCCCACATCTTCTACATAAACCTGAAGGCTGATTCCTTCTATTCCTGTTATTTCTAGAAGACGCATTATTATTATTTCTGAAAACCCGTTGTTTACAATTCCTTTTCATATGACCCATTTTGCCACAATTAAAACATTTGGTATTCTGGTGTCTCCTTTTACCATTGGAAATTGCTTCTTCTACCCATGCTTCAGTGCCATAGTCAAATGTGTCAACATCTAGTGTATGCAAGACCCATTCTTCCAGGGACGCTGATCTGAACATTAAAGGCCTCAAGATCCTTTTGCATTCCACATTAGCATTTTCATAGGCCAAAGACTCAATTATTATACGTCTTGCTTCTGGGTCAGGTATCCCCATTTGTACAGCTTTAGTTAATCTTTGTAAAAAGTCACTAAAGGGTTCTCTCTGACCCTGTTTAACTGTGACAAATGATTCCATTCTCTGTCCTGGGTCTTGTACTCTGTCCCAAGCCCTTAAGGCTGCTGTAGTACACATAGTAAGTATGTTTTCATCCAAATTAGCTTGTTCCTGAGGGTCTGAAAAGAGCCCTTCACCTAGAATTTTATCTAGGGAAACGTCAATTCCCTTCGCCTTTTCCTGCTGTTCTAAAAGTCTAGCCTCTTGCCTGAATAAGCATTTCCATTTTAAGTGCGGTCCACTCTCAAGGACCGCGGAGCTCAGCTGGAGCCAGTCCAAGGGGGTTGCTTTGCTTGTTGTGGCCCAAGATTTTAGCATCTCTTTAACAAAAGGGGAGTGCATCCCAAAAGACATGATGGCCTGTTTAATTTCTTTGAGATCATTCATACGGACAGGCTCCCATGTATCTTCCTTGATGACCCTAGGGTTTCTGGAACCAACCACCTTTTCTGTTGTTATTACAGGAAAGGCATGTAGAGCTGTAGGTAGAGCTTTGTGAAAATTGTCCCGGAGGGATTTATCCACAGATGTAGTTAAAATTTGCCTTTCTACCCTTTGCTCTTCTTCTTCAGAATTTAGAAATTCCTCAATCTTTTCAATTCTATTCACCATTGCTTTTTGTAATGTCTGAATCTCCTGCCCAGAATTATGTTCTAAAGCCTTCATTGAGGATTCTAGAGTATGAAATTTGTCCAGTAGAGATAACTTGTCATCTTTGGACATAATTTTTATGGCATAAACCGTGCCTTCTTGTATTGACAATCTTTCCGCCAATCTGTCATATGCTTTAGACAAAATTCGATTGTCACATTCAGCAGTTTTGATTCTCTCAGTTAACGTTTCAGTTCCTACAGAAAGGGACTGCTGAAACTTACGATCTAATTCAGCTGTTCCTTCTTCCATAGTAATGAATTTCTCCTTAACATCAGAAAGGGACTGCTGAAACTTACGATCTAATTCAGCTGTTCCTTCTTCCATAGTAATGAATTTCTCCTTAACATCAACCTGTACTTTTTTTAGATTTTTCTCAGTTAACCGAGTCATGTTAAACAAAGATTTGTTTTCTTCCTGGAGAACTTCAAACTGATTCTTGAGAAGATTGTTGTCATTCTCAATAGTTTTCAAACGTTCAACCTCTGCCTTAAGAGATTTGATCATTTTCCTATTATCAAACCAAATAGTGCTAAGGAAAATTAAGAATCCCAGGAATATCCATATATGTGGTGTGGTAGACACCTCTTGTAAGATCTCCCAAATGGTGCATTCAAAAGAACTATTGAAATAGGCTGCGGTCACGTTGTCAGACATTATTTAGAAAAGAAAAAGTTCTCTTACCTGTAATAACTGGTTCCTGCCAGTGGTGGCGAAAGAGCCCAGTTGAATCCACGTGTCCTAAATCTGAAATAAAAGGACTCAAAAACAAAATTGAAACAGACACCAAGCTGATAAGTATTTTTTGCCGGGGCTCTCAGGCCGCTGTCACGTGACCTGAGCGTTGGCGGCGGTGGGGGTGGTGGGAGGGGGAGCAGACACAGGCAGCGCGCGCGCCGGCGGGCGGTTGCGCACGGGAAATCTGGCCGGGGCGGCTCGGAACAGAGGCTTAGGCGCTGTTAAAAAGGCTCTGTGGATATCAAACTCACTGCTTGATACTCTAACAAGCAGCAGGGAAAATCGAGTCGCTCAGAGTCTCAGCTGTTTCAGCACGCGCCCAGAGAGACCGCCGCAGCGACCCCGGGGTGCAAGAGACTCCGTTCGGGGCCGGTTCTCGGCAAAGCCCCACGGGGGAGGCGCCAGATGTATCGGCACAAAATAAAGGCAATGCAGATATCAAAGAATATTTACCAGTTTATTGTTAAACTTACTGAACCAAAGTTCCAGCGTAGCACAGGTAGCGAGGAACAAAAGGGCCGAGCCGCCTCTCCGCGCACTCTTTATTGGCAGGGATACGCCTGAGGCAAACCCCGCCCTCTAAAGGGAGCTGATTTAACCCCTTTACAGCACACCTGAAACTTCTAGAACAAAAGAAGAACCAGACCCAAGAGGAGTCAACGGCAGGAAATAATCAAACTCTGGACTGAATTCAATAAAGTAGAAACATAGAAAACAATACAAAGGATCACTGAAACAACGGGTTCTTTGAGAAAATCAACAAGATAGACAAACGCTTATCTGTACCTTTTCTCACCTGGTCTGAGTGAAAATAGTTTCAAGGTCATCTATTGTTCAGGAAGGCATAGAATAACAAAATAATTAAATAAATAAAGTTTAATTCAGGCTGTTTTTAATAGGTATGTATAGGTACAGCTGGAATGGTGCCTTCTAGAATGGAGAGTGTGCTTCAATAGCAGTTCAGTCATAAGATAGCGCCCCAAGTGTCTGTGGGGTTTTCAAATCAGCCAGTGCTTTTTACCTAATATCCTTTTGCTCAAGGCAAGCCAGAGCACTAAGGAAAGATCTCACAGTTGGCAATTAAGGAGTCAAACTGACTTGTCCCCCGATATCTTAGCCTACAGGAAAATACATGTTAAAACGATGTTTACAATAAAAACAATATTGGAAGTGATTTAACAGTTTTCTAATAATGTCAACTTCCTGCCACAGTGACACAGGGACCCCAATCTGTCTCACATGTGCTAGAGACTTGGTCCCTAGCAGAGACTGGAGTGATAGAAACCCTAAGAAGAGGGGGGCAGGTACTAGGATATCTTCCAGTCATTTGGAAGGGTACACTGGACGCTTCTTACCCCTTTCTTCTTCCTGACCATAAAGGAAATGGTATGCTTGGTGATGTGACTTAGTCATGATGTGTCATCACAGGACCAGGACAGTGGGCCAGACAATCGTGGGGGTTCCTGACCATAAAGGAAATGGTATGCTTGGTGATGTGACTTAGTCATGATGTGTCATCACAGGACCAGGACAGTGGGCCAGACAATCGTGGGCTGGAGCATTGGGACAGACTGGGAACAACTCTCCTCTTTGTAAGTTGGCTATGTAAGGTTTTTGTTGCAGTGAGCAGAAAGTTGACTTACCCAGGATCCTGGTGGTAGTATTAAGGCAACTATATTCATACCCAGTGGAATTCCATTCTCCATTAGCCAGTGGAAATGAGACTTATCCCGGGAAGTGATTTCTAAGCTCCCAGAGTAAAACCATTCAGATAGTGCTAGATCCGGCTGTCTGTTTCTGCTTGTTCTTATGTTATTTTTATAAAGTATAGAATGAAGAGTTAGAATAAGTGCTACACGAGGGAAATGTAAGTCTAAGCCCGTTCCTCACTCTTAGTGAAGGGTGGCAATTTGTGAAGTCTTTTGTGTCTTCCCTCTTTGTGAAAGCATATTGTTTTAACAAGGAAGATGTGCCCTGGTGGTGATGAGAACACAATCTACAACTATGAATGCCAGGTTCAGCCGCAGAATTATTACTTCATTTGCACATACTTTTTCATGGGAAAGTTCCCTTCATTTTTTTTCCGTATACAACAATCTCATTTTGTGATTTAGTTGTCTTAATTATGCCAATGATTTAATAACTAGAAAAAGAAGCAACTAAACTGGCCCAATTTTCTTCTTAACAGCTCCGTTTGACGGGGCCTAGGGTGATTAAATTGGGGGCAGCATCGACTTTGAGTCACCTATGAAACAAATATTCTGGAATACCATCAAAAGATTTTGAAGAGAATTGTTTTCTGAGCACTGGGGTGGGAGTTTGAACAGTGGCCAGGACCTTCCATTTATCTATTTCTGTGAGTGAGTTTTAACACCATTGACCTGGCCAAACTCCAATCCCATTCATTAAATCTTGCCTGTCTCAATCATCCTTGAAACTTTAATAAGGCCTTACATTTCTTATCCTAACCTACTTTCATAACATTGCTTGGAGCAGCCATCCAGCTGTGGTCATTCACTTAAGCACCAGATTTATCTAGCAGCTAAGGGCACCCCCTGTTCTCATTCTCCCACAGAAACAAGAAGAAGCTCAGTGATTTGTTCCAGTAATAAAGATTTAAATGTCTTAGATATACAGGTAAGAAAATCTAAATACTACAATCAATTTCGCAAGCATTTCTCATAGCACATTCGTTAGGGGAAATTGTAGAAGTACACGTTGAGCACTTAACTTCAACCACAGTTGAATTCCACAAAGCCTCCCAAAGTAAAATGTTACAAGAAATTAAAACCGGGAAGCATTCCACCAAGATGCTCTCTGCTGATCCTCTGAAGCCTGTCTGCTTTTGAATTCTCACTGTTGGCTCTGGCATGCTTTGATGTCTGAGCGCATCACCATATCAAGCTACACAAAGCAGCCCAGCAGGGCTGATGAGGGCCCCTGAACCAGCACAAGTGTGTGTCTAGCACATCCATTCTTCCTCCTGAACTCTCCTTGTTGGTGAGAATTCTTTAACACACAAAAGCTGTTCCTAAAAGCAGTGGGAAAGAGGAGCGATTCCTCAGCTCCACCCTATGTGGCGAAGACTGCTTCTTTCCCTGACCTCAATAACTCCCTGGAACACACTCCATTTTACAGTTTCTGCGGGTCATAACTGATAACCAGATTCATTTACTATGTCAGACAGGAAACACAAAGCTGCTTCCCTGAAAAATATCTTGCCATCATAGAATATTCACCTTGGTCCCTTTTCTGAGATCTACCTTCACACTCCAGTAAGAACAAAAATGACTAAAGAAATCGATAGCACTGATATTTGAAACATCACTTAGATCCTGAAGATTCGTTAGTTAATATCAGCTTTGTGAACGTTCATGTAAGGTATTCCTCTCTCTCTGACAGACTTGGCCAATTTCTAAAAGCTCGGTGCCTCTGTCTGGTGTATTCCCATCTTCTGTCTTTTAAGATGGTAACCTGTCCTGGCAGTTACGACTGTATACGGGAGATGTGAGAGCAGTTTCTTGTGATTTAACAAAGAAATCAGAGGAGACTAAACTGTGACTACATGTACCTCAGTCCCTGACTCTGTCTTCACCGACACTGCTTGTCCTGCATTTTATAACTCTTTTAGGTCATAATAAACACACTGGCATAAACATCAAGAACAGTATTCTGCTTTTAGCTACATGGTATTGTTTTAGTTCCTCCAACGGCAGCTTAGAAAAGTCTCATCACCATGGGAAATGCAGGCAGAATTTAATCTGTATACAATTGAAAAGTGTTTCCTTCATGAGATTTCCTTCCTACTCTTGTCCTTTGTAGTAAATTATGTCACTGCAATGTACTATTTCATTTGGTCGAACCAAGAACTTACAGAAAATGAATAAAGATGTAAGAGGATGTAGATACACTTTGATTTTTCAGGTGACAGCATAACTCATTGCAATGGTAATAAGGAATATTTGTTTTTAAACATAGAAACTGTCCACAGCCACTTAGACAACTTTAGAAATTTACACCCTAATAGACAAAGTCCACACATACCAACCAGTGAGATAATTGAACTCCTTAAAAATGTTCTCTTTAATGTGAAGAAGCCAAATAATTTATGGGCTTTGGGGAGGACTCCGTGGCAGACGTGTTTGATGCTTCCCAACTGGTCTTGCCTCCTCCAGCCGTAAGAGGTTTGGTTTGATGTCTAATTTGTAGTATGCCTAGAACTGGGCATATTAAGGCAAAGCAAATGGATATAGATGTAAGCTATGGGTGGCTGCCAACAGAGTAAATGAGTCAATATATCCAAACACCTAGAGCAGCACCTGGTGTAGACAAAGTGCACTGTAATCACCGGGATTATGGATGCCCTTTGAGGGAAGGTACGAGGGGTTCACGACTGTGCTTTCAATACCTTTTAACAACCTGGAACAGGCTTGGTAAGCAATACAATTTGGGATACATAAATGAAGGATTAATGGATGGATGATTTTAGTAGAAAAAAAACCAGTGCATTCAACAGTACTTATTCATTTAATTTGCTCATTTGTTTAGCTTATGTTCTTAATGGAATAAGAAGTTAAATGTTAGGAGAGATACTACAATCCTACAAAGATTACTCAAAAGTGGCAAGACCGTCTCAGAGAAACATCTTTAGGTAGGCTGTCGTTAATACAAAATGAGCATGTTTATCAATTATTTCCAGCAGAAACTCTAAAATGGAGAATAGTTCAAACTAAAATTGTCATTGGAAAAAAAGAAAAACATTCATCCATTAAGCTGTGGAGTAACCAAAACGTCTGGACATGAACTCAGCGAATAGCATGGGAAGAAGAGTTTGTATTGGTTGCTGTTCATGGCCTAGAGATGATTTACAGACAATGATTACTGCCCTTGGGAACGTACATTCCTTGGAGGAAAACAAGAAGTATGTTCACAAGGACGTTAATCAGACCACAGCTCTTCAGGCCATATGAGTCACTCAGTATGCAGACCCTAAAGAGAAAGTAGAATTTCCCTAGCAGAACAAACTCGGTAGCTGTCCTTAAATTTGGGAAGACTAAGATGTTAGACATCTAGTTTTGATATCTAAATGGAGAGGTTGGTTCCAAATTTCAATGGGTCCAAAGTTAATGAATTAGCCTTTAGTCAATGCCTTTGGTGGCAATAATAGCTATAGGATTTCCATATGAAGCAATGCTAGGTCTTGCTGTCCTAGGAGACAGGTAATCTAGATGTATACTAACAAGTGTTTTCACAGTTTTCCAAGCTTCTCATTTTGATCTTCACCAAAAAGCATCAGACAAGAAGCACCCAAAACTAGCACCCTCTCCACTGCCTGCCTCTAGAAAATGTATTTCCAGGACTTGGTCCTGAAGAATTATTAAAAACTATGGACACTACATACATTCATACATAATACATATATCTCCACATATACATAATATATATTCTTAATGTAATTAGTATATATTTCTACTTTTCCAATAGAATTTTTCACTTAACATGCTCTATTAAATTGCCAAAAAATCCCTGCTATGCAATTATTCCTTTTACAAATTCTAGAGTTCAAAGTTGGCAAAAAAAAAATTTCCTTTGTGCACTTCTAGCTGCTGAGAAACACGGCCTGAGCAAGCACTGTTTTTCATTCTGCTTTGTAGTGTTTGTTGGTTTCCTGAGCTTTGTTATTTTGTAAAATGTACTCTTTCTTTATGACTTCATGCTAACAAGTTGTCCTGTGTTTTTTCAATTTTTCTTACTACTCACACTGAGGCTGTGTCTTTTCATATAAGCCTCCAAAAATCCTTTATACAAATAGGAACTGAGTATACCAGATAAGCAGATCAATAATCCTGAGCAATGGCTATTGGGCTTTCAAACCAATGAAAGTCACAACGGTCTCAAGCCAGCTCGATGAAGAAGTCACAAATAAGGTCTACGGGCCAGACTCATCTGTTTAGTTGGCCCAATCATTTTTAAAAATCAATACGCACATTTAGAATTTGTAATATTTCAAATGCACATGTAGCCTCCTGACTCTATAATAAATGATGATAATAGCTTACAGTAATGAAGTTCTCTGACAGACTTTCATGTAATATTTAGTCTTCTATAAAGCATATGAAGTATCCTAATTCTCCCCACTTGAGCTTCTCAAGTAAGGAAACTAAAGCTTAGAGAGAAGCAGCAGTCAAATTTCTAGAATCAGACCACTGGCTAATGGCAACGTTGATGCTGAACTTGTACTTCCAGGTTCCAAGAACTCTCTTCTAGGCGGTCACATTATCTGAAAAGCTCATCTGAAGGCCTAGATAGAGTCTCATTCTTGGCATGGACGGGCGTGCACTCCCCTGGGTGTTGGTGTGACCTGGAACTCCTGAGAAAGCTACCTGCTGTGGGCATTTCAGTTCATGACTCCTGCCCTAAATCTGAGGTTAGAACACCTTGTCTTGAGATAGGAACTGCGTACTAAATATCTCTTCCACATTCCATAGGTTTCTTCTTTACTTGAAGTTCATTAACTCTACGAGTCCCATAAGCCTAGATAGCATCTTAGTGGTGACAGCAAAATGAACAAGCGAGAATTGAAATCTACAAGCTGCCGGACAACTCTTAACAGCAGGTTTCTATATATCATTCCCATTGCATTTCACGCTTGACCGTTTGCATTTCTGGTTAATCACTCACAAGAACACCTTCACAAACTTGGGTTCTTCCTCGGCCATTTGTGTCCCACCTATTCTCTGGAAGTTCTCTTGGCTCTGTGGTAAGCAGTCACTGACAGAAATAAGTAAACGAGTCTTCTTCATTAGAAGGAGGAGAGACTTTTAATAAAATAAACCTTATTCTGTACCTCAGAGGATAAGCAGGCTTTGAGGGATTTTCTGAGGAGTTTCCTTAGAGGAGAAGCTGTGATCTCGTCAACTAGTCGGCCCCGCTCATTAATTCAGGTAACTCACTTCTCAAAAAGAAATTCTCTCCAATGCCGCTGTGGCAGCCCTTCCTTTTGCTCTCCCCCAAATCACATCTTCAGGCCCCCGAGGCAGGCCTGGCACTTCTAAGTAGGTGAATTAGTTTTACAAGTGTGTGCTGCCATTTGATTAAATCATGTTACTGTTTCTCAAATTGCAATTTTGTTAAAAGCTGAAATTTTTTCCTAAAATAGTGTTTAAGATATAGATAGGAAGATGGACAGACAGACATGTACTCATTGGAACTTCCTTCTCCTACTTTCTTTGATATTCTCTTAGGAAGTATGTTTGTGACTTACATTGTTTCACTGTGGAGCAGGAAGGAAGTTTTCACATTCTCTTCTCCCAGAGTTGTTCTCCATCACTGAAAATCAGAGAACAAGTTCTGTAAGTTATGAGAAATAAGAATATACAAGAACATGCATGTTACATATATGCCATTGCTGGCATTTGTATAGTTTAGGGAGGCTTTCATTTTCCAGGACTGCCACCAACAATAGGAATTAAGATACTGAGAGCTGGCATGGACTGCCTCACGTTTGTGGAGCCCCCTTGGCCACCACCTCCCATGAACAATAGTTACTTCAAGTACTAAAAAAATTAATTTCCTGTTAAGTAACCCAAAGAAGAGATCAAGGTGTTTTAGAAAGGTGCTATTAGAATCACTAATGTTTGGGAAACTAAAAGCTTCAGGAATTGAAACTGTAATTAAATTAGGTTTAATAATCTTGAAATTTTTTAAAGGAAACTATGTCCCAGCAACCTTTGTATGGGGATAGATTCTCACATTATCATTTTTGTACTATTTTATCTCCAAGTCAGGGAATATTTTCAGAGCACAGACTACTCTAAGATGTCAAATTCTGGTTTTAAATACCAAGCTAGCAACTCCACCATACCCCACTGTGTAATTGAAAACAAGTAATTTCACTGCCTTGTGCTAACAATATTTTTAATAACAAAGGGTCAAATGCTTTGACACCTGCTAAACTCCTAGAGCCCTTCAGGAATGTAGTAGGGGTTTAGTAAATGTTTGTTATTGTGACTCCGTGTATTTGTTTTCCCCCTTCTGCTCTTCAAGGTGTATACACTACTTTTACCTTATCTATGAGGCTCAGTTACCAAGTTTGTATCAGTTACTTCTATGTTGCTATGACTACCACACAAGACAGAGACAACGTAAGCAAGTAAAGATTTATTTGGGCTCACAGTTTCTTCATGTTTCAGTATGCTAGTGGGGAAGACATGAGAAAATGGGCCTGTGGTGAGGGTAGGCCATATAATGGCGGTTTATCCACATGGCTGTGGAACAGGAAGGAGAGTGCTGCAGACACCAGGGGTGACAGGAACCTTCACAGGCCCACTCCTCACTGTAAACACCAAAATGACAATGCCCTGATGTAGTATTGATTTTACTTATCAGTTGTCATCCCCCTGGATCACCAAGAACACCAAGTCTATGTTCTTGCTCCCAACATGATAGTTAAAGTACCAGGTATAAGAGATGCTAACAAATTACAATCATGGTCTTAATTTTTTGGGTACTCACTTCATAGCTCCGTAGCTTTTTACTTCTCTTTATTAGTCTCCTCTTCCTATATTTTAATATCTTTTTTTCTGAATTTAACAGAAAGATCTAGCGCAATGCAGCTCTTGACATTTCTATGCATTGTTCGTGGAATTCCATTTGGATTTTGGCATCTCATACTGTAAAAATAGCTTCCCCTAAGACATGCTATGAGTGATTTAGTAATGTTTCTGATAACCTTCAGCTAAGGAAAATTAGCGATTGTTTTTATTTTTGTTAATTCCATTCATTTATTTTGCAGGACTTAAAATTATCTGAAATGCATTTCCATAAATTTGAAAGTCCTAGTTATTTAAATTTTTATTATAAAAAGAATGCAAACTCCTTGAGCAAAACTTAGAAGACATCTTAAGAATATGATATAAAAGACCTTGCCACTGAGGTTATAGTAATATGACCACTCATTCATTGTAGGTTTATATATTTTAGAACAAAAATAAAACCTTTGAAAATTGTGTGAATACTTTCTCAAGAAACTATTTCCTCAGACAGGAGTTAGAGAGAAGAAATCGTTTCATTGCAGACAATACAAAGCAGTAGATGCCAATTGCAATTAGGACAAGAAAATTCACCTGGCGAATAGACACACAATTCCTTTTATGGCATATTAGGAACATCCTGGTTTTTTTCTATGGCAGTATTCCTCAAACGGCTAAAATTCCAAAATTCCCGTAAGAGCATGCTGGGGTCCAAACAAATGTGTTTTTGTTGTGGTGTCTTCAGGAAAGAAGCCTTATAAAATCCCTTGCCTTGTCAGCCGGTCCACCTGCTCTAAGGACTATTGATCCCATGGGCTGACTTCAACCCACCCTGAGTGCGGGGCGAAGGATCTAGAGCCAGACTGAGCCTCATAAATTTCTATGGCTTCATATCATCCCTTCAGAGAAGCTTTTAATGATATCATTTTGAAGAGTCTGAAAAAAACCTCAAACCAAGTTTCTGCTATGAAGTTGTCACCGTAATGGAGGATGATTACATCAGAAGAAGCTCAAATGGGGAGAAAAATGACTGTGGCCGCCTTGCAGTATCCTGTTAAAAGGCGAAGAGAGCACCATACATAACTCCACAGACTGGTGGGCACCTTTGCCTCTGGCAGCCGCATCCGGAAAGTTTCTAATAAATCCCACTCCTGGGTTTTGCACATCTAACGTGACCAACTTTTTCTTGGAGTTGAACTTCACCAGTTTTCAGAAGCGTGTTGCACTAATTGAAAGACTTTCTGAGAGCTGTTGGTGAATCAGACTGCAGCAGAAAAAACAGGAAATCAGAAAAATGTCATGAAGGAAGCGGTAGCTCTTTTTTAACCGTCCTGGGTTGGCAGTTCAGGTGTGAATATACAATGCTATTATCACAGGAAGGCATCCAGGTCTCTGTCAGAGAGACATGGATTTTAGTCGGCCGACGTTGTGTGTTTTGTTTTGGATTTTCTACATATGTGTTTATTTTGTAGGCCGTTTGTTTGCTTATTTGTTTAGTTGTTTTTGATTTAGACAATATCATGATGTATAGCCCAGGCTTATAAATAACTCATCATATAGGTTAGGCAAGCCTTAAACATACAATGCCGTTGCCCTGCAGGCATCAACCGCACGTGCTGGAATGTATTTAAAGAGCAAAGAAACAGAATACAGTACCTGATAGTGTCAGAACACCAAATAAAAGACTCTTATCGCATGCAATTGGAGGGCCCACATGCTGCTGTTGCTAGCTCCTGGTGTCCTTTCTCTACTGTCCCTCCATACCTGAGGGGCTAATTTTTCTACATAGTGACAAAGTCAATACCCCAAACTACATGTCCAGTCATCTCTCACTATCTCCAGACCATTGGTTCTAGGATATTTGCAGATACTCAAATCCTGACACAGTACTTACATACATCCTACAGAAATCCATCTGTATAATTAAACAGTTTCTAGGTCACCTTATAATAACAATCACAGTGTGACTGTTACATAAATAGTTGCTATGCTCTATTGTAAGGAAGTAATACAAAAGACATCTGTACTTATTAAAGTCAGACCTCTCAGAGTATTATTGATCTGACGTTGTTGAATCAGGAGTGTGGAAATCACAGATATTAAGGACCAAATGTGTGTGTGTGTGTGTGTATATTTGCACACACATATTATATGACACTGAGATGTATATCTAACACTTATAAACAACTCACACATACTTCCATCCATACAACATATGGACATAAACACATCTCTAATTTCCTGCTCTCAAGTGAGAAAACTCCCTCCAAATATCATTGTGTAGCCGAACCTTTTCTAGGTAAGAAAGTTAAAATGTTTGCAGCTGGGATAGCCTGGTACTGGGTAGCAACTGATTCTTTGACAGTAACTCTGTATCTCAGTAAATTTCCTGTAATATTCGCCTTGCTAAAGAAATGGGGTATTCAGAAAATAACAGAATTATTTACTTAAGCATGACAAAAAAAAACCCGTATTATCCCTGAGAACTGGGTAGGTTAGAAATGTACATCGTATTTTTGGAAAAGTTCAAATGGAAACAAGTATATTTTCTGCTGTATTTGGAGTTATGGTTTGGTGAACTCAGCTGAAACAATGATTTCTCTCATTGCTGATACTGAAAGCTCATTTCCCAGACTCTGACATCAATGTTGTTTGCCAAGAAAGGACCACAGGCACTATAAGAGGAAAGCGGAATGAAATGGAGCATTGTTTGATGAACCTGTTATTTCCTAAAACATGACACTACACTAAATGAACTCATATAATCACAGAGAGCTGGTAATGAAATATAATTCAAGTACTCCATGACTCAATGAGACATAGACAACTAGAGGGAAAATGAGGGCATCTTCAGTGGACCACAGAAGCTGTCCTTGAAAAGAAATTGAATTCTGTTGGAAATAAAAAGACGAAATTAGGGATTTTGTATTTTGTTCTCTGAAGCTGTCTCAACAGCAGCCACTTAGGGAATTGGGTGACAAATGCAGGGTGTTTTTAGCCTTAGCCCCTGATGGAAGAACAGACAGTGAGTGGCAGCTATTGTTTCTCAGACACCACATGTAGACTCAAAGCAGCTCGCAGGTCACCAAACTGTGTGTCTCTTCTACAATATTCCCTTAGTTCTCCGAATATATCAAGAAAGAAAGTATTCCATGAACTTGAAGTATGGGCAGATTAAAAAAAATGGATTGGAAATTACAATTAAAAAAAAAAGAGGAGAGGGGTAGGATCTACCCTCATACGTTGTTCTTCCTTTTAGAAGTAGTTACAAAAACTAATATTTATATAAATATATACTTAAGAAAGATGTCTTCGTTAAGCCAGTTCTGCTGCCTCTGAGGCAATGGCTTCAGTATTCCAGTCTGAGCTGCGTTCTCCCATGGACCACGCACACACACACACACACACACACACACACACACACACACACACACATATATGCAGCAGCAGCGGAACCTCTAGCACCAGCATGGCGAGAGGACTGTGCCTTCTGCTTCTGAGCTGGTGTTTGCAGTTGCACTGCTAAGCTGTTTGTAATTTTTCATTGCAGTTTCAGGTGAATGTGCAGCTCCTCTCGGCCTCACTAATTATCTGGAAAGTGGTTCTTCCCCCCCCCCCCCAAACAAACTTTTATTTAAAGTCTGAACCCACTGTGGAAAAGCACTATTATTTTACAAGGAAAGATCTAAGGGTGAAAGAATATGAACTATGAAAATATCTTACAACAACAACCACAGCTGAAATTTTCTTTGGGCTGCCAACCAGCTTAGGGTTGTCCCACTGGCTCTTTTAAATTAATTTAACCTGTTTCTACTCATTTCTGTTTTGCCACGGGGCTTTTTACCTTTCTTTCATTCTGTATGTCCTGCTTTCCTGCTTCCTCCACATCTGGTTGGCTGGCCCTGACATCTCCCTGGTGTATCTTTCTTTCTTCTTCTTTTCTTTCTTCCCTGAAACCTAAATTCCTACTACTACTTTTTCTCCCTGCCCCAGAAGTCCCACCTGTACCTCCTCCCTTGCCTTTGACCATTCAGCTTTTTATTAGATGAAATCAGGTGACTTAGGCAAGTTAGGTAAAACAACAACACATCGTTACATAAACAAATGCAATACGTCGTTACACAGTCAAGCAAATACTCGGCAACATTAACAAATGGAGCATATCTTTGCATAGTTAAACAAATATTCTGCACCACCACCACAACAAAAACTGGACAGATCGCTCAAATGAAAACACCGGTCACATTTCATACAGTGTGTTTTAAAAGGTGTTCAGTTACAATATACTATTATTACATCATAGTCAATCATAAACTTTTTTCTATAAGAATGAAAATGTTATAAACACTGTGTGTTCCTTTGTTTTTCCATTCAGTTTCCAAACAACATACCTCTATAAAATGCACCTCAGTAAGTCTCTAGGAAACAACAAACATAAGCATATCAAGTTACTCCCATTAATTATTTTTTAATAATTGTCTCAACACCAACTTCTAAACCCCACTGCACTGTTTACTTAGATAGTCTCTCCAAAAACTTCCACAAGATTTATGGTGGTTTGATTCTTATAAATCTATAATATCTTATATACTACAAATATGCTGAAAATAATTACATCCATATTGACTAATAAGTTACAAAGTTATAATGCTCTATTTATTTATATAATTATAAGGTAAACCAGTTTATTTCATCAGAAAATTCTTATGACTTTGATATTTTAAAGTAGTTTCTTTTCATTTCTATTTGTGGATCTGAGTGAGTGTGTACCATACACACATGGCTGTCCATGCTGGCTACTAGCAGGCCTGAGACCTCCGTATACTGCAGCTAGAGGCCTTGGGAGTCAGCTGAGGTGAGGGCTGTGGACTGAACTCTGAACTTCTAGCAGAGCAGCAAGCAACTCTTAACTGCTGCTCCAACATTAACGACTCATTTGGTTTTTGCCCTTTCCTTTCAAGAAATATTTTCTATTCCGTTTTATTACAGCCATTTTAACACAGGGATACTATTTCCGATACGCTCCAAGAATAGCTTTCGATCTCTATTTCTCCCGAATGGAGATAATATTCTCATGCAGCAGGAGTCTGAGCCATTCAGAGAAATCCCATTTTACACCAGAGAGGCAAATGTCCTTGGCTGAGAGGAGACTGATTACCTCCAAGTCATACTTCCGTGTTGCCTGCCTGGGTTGATTCCCAAGGTTTCTAGAGAAATCAACAACACTTACTAGGTCATCAAGGAACCCTGCTGCTCCACTTAGTTTTTTTGTCAGCCCTAAAATGGCGTTGCTAATACCAGTCTCATAAAGAGAAGGAAAATTGTCTCCCAGAGTAACCTGGGGTTACAGTTTCCAAGAGAAGCTGGAATTGAAACACAACTGTTAATGAGCATCTCCAGAACACATGTAGTAGAAGAAAATATTTGAAAAGAAATTCTGTTCTTTTGTTGAAAATTACCTGATAATGTTATATAATCCAACATTTTTCAAGGCAATAGGTGAATGAAATAACTCCCACAGGAAACTCTGCAGAGTTGAAAGCAATGCACATCAAATCTGAAACTATCTGAGGTAAAGAAAGAAACAAATTCACAAACGACACATTTTCTCACTTTGCCTGCATGCTTTTAGTGGGCTGCCTAGATGACCATGTGGTACACTCCGAAGAAGTAGAAAAAAAATTGTTTAGAGTTACCTGGAAACAAAAGTTATAAGCAGGAAAATGAAGAAATACTGTATAAAAAGTTCAACAGAGATTTTATATCATGTCTGTTATATATTGACAATTATTGTACATATGAAAAGGGTACAATGTGATTATCAGCCTGTGCAAATAGTATATAATGATCAATTCAAGGGAAGTAGTGTTGAAACTTCTTAAATGCATCATTTGTGCTGGGACACTTTGCACTTCTTTTTCTTTTGAGAAGGGTGGGGAGGGGTTCAAGACAGAGTTTCTCTGTAGCTTTGAAGCCTGTTCTGGAAACTAGCTCTTGTAGCTCAGGCTAGTCTTGAACTCACAGTGATCTGCCTGCCTCTGCCTCCCGAGTTCTGGTATTAAAGGTGTGCACCACCACCGCCTGACTTCTTTGCACTGACACAACACCATTGTTATGTATAAAATACATAATACATCGACCCCCTCCCCATGCTTAATTGCCAAGGAACCCAGGATTCCTTTGTATTCTAAGTCTCTTTTCTTTGGCCCTTTTCTCTTATGGCATCAATCCACTGGGTTCTACACACATTCATACACTGACATATACACATACAGGCACACACACATAGAGAGAAACAGAGAGGAGGGAGAGAGCTGGTATGAACTGTTTATTTTGTGAATAATACCAAATCATTGCCTTAGGTAAAACGGGACATTGTTGCTCCATTGTAAAGGATCTTGTGTGTCTGATTCCTCCAGGTGGCATGTGGGAACGAATCCAGAAGAAATAGCTTGAGTGTTTCTTGATTTCCCATTGTGTTTGTAGGTTGAGGTGACAGAATTACATTTTGAAGTATAGTCAAGAAGCCACAGAGGACTAGTAAAATAGAATGAATCAAGAAAGAGTAACAAATCAGGTAAAAGTTGAGGGCTCAGAAATCATTTAAGAGGAGTACTTAGGAGCCAAGTTGGATGCTCAGAATGGTAGTCTAGGAAGTTAGATACAGATAGGTGGCTTGAATGAGTGAATGATCCTGGACCACTATTTTGTCAGAAACAGTTATCTTCTCAACTTCCTTAGCTTGTAATACCCCAGAGCATTTTCCTAGAGTAGCCTTCCTGATGTCCATTCCCTTGGATTTCATTAGAGGGCTGTGTATATCTTGATATCTAAATGTGCCTATGTATTCCAGGAGAGAAGTTAAGAACATATTCAGATTATAGAACTTCTAGGACCTAGGGCCAACCAAGTTTCAAGCTAACTTTGTGTTTCTGGGACTGAGTTATTGTTACTAGAGCCCCTAATATTTAGCATACATACTAAGGAGCTTGATCAGAGAGTTTTGAAAGATCATCATCATCTTTGCACCTGGAAAGTTTGAGTAAATGGTTAATAAAGAGACAATCACCTTTGTGTTAATCACTTAACCAAAAATTTACCATACGATTATATATATTAAATATACTATACAATTATACTTGGTTACTTAATAAAGAGTGTATAAATAAGATTGAGGCTTATTTCCCTTCTTATAAAGGCTATACTTTTCAGAAAGATGAGGCTTAGGTATAAGAAATGATCATCACAAGTGAAGGCAATATGTGATATACTTTGCTATACCGTGTTAAGGTCCTTTTGAAGGTGAGACCACAGAAGACAAGGCGGACAGATCTGAAATCAAACTGAGATGGATTCATTGGAGACTTAATGACTGAAGAGTTTCCATGAGGCAGCAATACTAAGTGCAGTAAGTCACAAAGAATGCTAAGGCAGTTTGAGCAAGAATGAGCCTCTAGGTCTATCTATTTGAATGCTTGGTCCCAAGTGTGTAGAACTGTTTGAGAAGGATTAGGAGGTATGGCCTTGTTGGAGAAGGTATGTCACTAGGGTTGGACTTTGAGGTGTCAAAAGATTACCAGCGTTTTCTCTCTGTCTACTTGGTTGTAGATGATGTCCTCTCGGCCATTCCTTTGCTTCCCATCATGAGCTTCAGCCCTCTGAAACTATAAGACAAATTAAACGTTTCTTTTAGAAGTTATCTTGGTTGTGGTGTTTTATCACAGCAATAGAAAAGTAACTATGACAAGTATATCAATTGGTTAAGTCAAAAAATTACTTCTTGGGGATATAAGTGTAAAAATTACTTCAGTGTGCAAGAGTGCTTTCTCTGCAGTGTGAGGACCTGAGTTAAATTTCCATAATCTATGTAAAAGGTTGGACATGGCTGCTCATGTCTGTAATCCCAGAATTGGGGAATGGAGATAGGCAAACCCCAAGAGCTCACTGGTCAGCTATGCATAGCTAACAGGCATGGGTGGGATTTGGCTACCATGGGAAGAAGGATAGAGATGCTACGAAAACCCACTCCTAAGTAAGCACTGAAAGCCTCCTCTTAGGAGTGAGATGGCATCAGGGATAATTGCTGGCCTAGAAAGAAACAGTCTATCATCAAAGTAGAGAGACCAACACAGAGATGAATTCCAAGATGTTGGATCTGTTGAGTAGCACCATTAAAATGACAATTATCAATGTTAGAAGATGCAATGTTTTGATTTTGTTAGGCCACATGCATATGTAAGCTAATACTTTTATTTTAGATTTTCCAGTTTATTGAAATAGAAACTTTGGAAGTGTGTCATTATGATTTTCTTAATCCTATTGGTATTCATTATACTAGCACCCTTTTTTGTCTGTATTTTCATTAATTTGGTGTTAGTCTACCTCTCTTTTAGTTAATTTGGCTATCAATCTCATTTATCTTTTAAAAAATCAACTCAGTTCATTAATTCTTTCCGTAATTTCTTCTCCTTTTTCATTAATTTCTGTCCCAATCTTAATTTTTTTCTGATTGCTACTATGAGTTTTAGTTTGCTCTTGTTTTTTCCAGTGCCCTAAAGTGCATCATTAACTTGTTTATTTGAGTTCTCTCTGATTGTGTGTGTGTGTGTGTGTGTGTGTGTGTGTGTGTGTGTGTGTGTGTATGTATGTATTTGTGTGGGCAGTATGAATGTTTCTCTAAGGACTGTCTCAATTGTAGACTATAGGTTTTAATGTCTTGTGTTTTCATTTTCTTTCAGTGCTAGAAATTTTTACATTTTCCTTTTGATTTTTTTTCACTGACTCATCCGTCATTTAACTCTGTGGATTAATTTCTGTGAGTTTGTGTGCTTTCCACAATTTTCCCTGTTTGGATTTAGCTTCACTCACAGTCAGAAAGAGCAGGATGTCATTTCAATATTTCTGTATTTGCTGAAATTTGTTTTGTGTCCCAATAAGAGGTCTATTTTGGTCAATTTTCCATAGGATATGGTAAAAATCATGTATATTTTTAGTGTTTGGATGGACTCTTCCATAGATGTTTGCAAGAGCCGTTTGATTTATGCTGTCTCTGTCTCCAGTGTTTCTCAGTTTCGGTTTTGTCCAGGTGGCCTGTCTGTGTTGGGGCTTACAGACAACGTTATATGCCGCAATGTTTACTTTGTGAAACCGTGCTCCTTGCAATGGGGCCCAGGAGTGAAGGGGTCTGATGAAAAAGTCAGGCTCAGCTCTTTGCCTTTGCCTCTTCCTGGGTGTGTCTGCTGATGCTGCCACCTTCATCAGCACCAGACTCCAGCTTCTACAGTCTTCCAGTGTGGACTTAGCATCAGTCACGGTCCAGGGAACACCACACTTCCAGTGCTAGCCTGGGACTACTGAGGCATCTGGCCCCCAGAGCTGAGCAGCTATCAAGTTCCCAGCCTCTAACACGTGCAGACAGCATTTCTTGGAGTGCCTAACTCTACCTTAGGAGTCAATTGAACAAACATGCCTTTTTATATTATATTGGTCATGGATCTCAAGAGAATAGGCCTAAGGTAGTGAGACACTACTACACGATAATAAATGTATTACCAATCTTTATACCAATGGTAAGTTGTGATCAGTTATAGGATGATTGACAGGACGCAGGGCTGCTGATGTTGAGGATGTTGAGCAACAGTTTTCTTTGGTGGTAGCGATGTGAACCAGAAAACTGTGTCACAGATTTTTAAAAACCAAAGTCACATGTTAAAGCCAGAAGTCTATTCTTACTTCCTAGATATTTACTCAAAATAATAATAAACTGTGCACCCCAAACCTGTAGCTACATTGTTACCACTACTTTACTCAAAGTTCAGAACTCTGATAGCAGTTTCTTCAGGAGGTAAGTGGGTCAGCAAATCGCCTCACATTCTTACACAGTCTGCTGTCAATGGTGTGATATCTGAGCTAGTAACATGTGTGATGATAATGATAATAATAATTTTTGATGTTCTGGGAATATTAAAGCAGGGAATGTTTGCTGGAACCTGAAATTAGAGTCATACCTTTATGACTAAGGGAATGAGACTATCTAAGGGACCGGAAGAAGAAATTTTACAAATCTTAATTGTGATGGTAATAGTTTTACAGTGTCTGCTCGTGTACGTTGACCAGAAATGAATTGTATGTGCATTATATGTCAACAAGCTTGACTTTGGAGAGTGTAGTCTGGGCCTATGCTGTCTCGACAATGTTCATCCTCATTTCAGGATTCTCCTTGACCTCATCCCAGTTCAGTTTCTGTCTCCATTTCTTTAAAACCAATTTTTTCCCCCAAGATCAGAGGACACATCCTGATTGCAAAATTCTTGTCAGTTCTTAAGTTTGAGTTCTGACAACATTTGTCCCCGTTGATAAGACCCTCTTTTCAATACTCTTTTCTTGTCTTCCACAATGCTAGTCTCTTGCTCTCAGGTTACAGAGGCTCCAGGACCCCTTGAATATTGATGTTTTTAGAAATCCATTTTAAGTCCAAATTTTGCATCAACTGTCCATCTATGAGTCATTTGCTTTATAATTATTTTTAGTGTAAAGTTGAACATTTTATTTTTTATTTTATTCATGTATCCAGACATGGTTTCACTATGTAAACCAAGCTGACCTGCAATATTCAATTCCCCTGCATCAGCCTGCCAGTTGCTGAGTCGCGGATGTGTGCCACGATAGCCAGCTAAAGCTGTTAAACAGGATGTTGCATTTGAAGATGTTTACTTAGCAACAGTTAGAGATTTAGAAAAGGAAAACTGAAGGAAGGGTTTGGAGATTATATGGAGAAGAAATTACCAGATCTAAACGAAATCCCAGTGGTGTTGGGAAGAGCTTTGAAGAAGAGAGTACACGCAGAGAGCCAGAGCAAGGCAAGAAGAATTCCTGAATGAATGATGAATAACAATAAAGGCAGTCAAGAACTCAGTGCTGTGAAATATTAGTGTAAGATGAGTTACATTTGCTTATGCCGGGGAACATTTGTTTAATGATGCAAGGATGTGTTGCATTCTTTTCTGTTGCATTTGTTTAACTCTGTGAAGCTGTGTTACTTTGCCTGTCTAAAACACCTGATTGATCTAATAAAGAGTGGAATGGCCAATAGCTAGGCAAGAGAGAGGTTAGGTGGGGCTGGCCGGCAGAAGGAATAAGCAGGAGGAGAAATCTGGGAAGAGAATATCAAGGAGCAAGAAAAGGAAAATAGGAGGACTCCAGGGGCCAGCCACCCTACTACAAGGCAAGCCACAGAGTGAGAAGGAAAGACAGGCATATAGAAAGATAAACGCCCAGAGGCAAACAATTCTGGGATAATTGAAGTCAAGAAAAGCTGACTAGAAACAAACCAAGCTAAGGCTGGGCATTTACAAGGAAAAATGAGATTCTGTGTATTTGGGAGCTAGGTGGCAGGCCTCCAAACAGCAGGAGAATTAAAAAAAAAAAAAGCAACTAAAGTCAGCATGAAAGGAGGGACATATTTTTAGGATGAGGTGAGGATTTCAAAATGCAAAAGAACTCAAACTTGATAAACTTACCTTGAAAATGGACAATTCTTTACCCCAAGGAAGGAACTGAGGTATTTTATACATGATTCTATTTATAAGATGTATCAAAAGAGCAAACATTCATGGAGAGTAAAAAGATAAAAATGTGCTAAGAACCGGGGTTAGGAGCTGGTAATGGTGTGAGTGTGTGTGTGTGTGTGTGTGTGTGTGTGTGTGTGTGTGTGTGTGTTTGATAAATATCTATAACGATCATTAGTGCATCAGTTTCTATTTTTGTGATAAAATGCCACAACCAAGACAACCTATAAAGAGTTTATTTGGGCGTATGGTTCTAGAGGGATATGAGTCCATCACTATCACAGTAGGGGAATGACAGTGAGTAGCAAGCAGCTGAGAGTCCCATCTTCAAACTGCAAGCAGAAAGCAAAGACAACAAACTAGAAGTGGCTTGAGTCTCTAGGCTCTTACAGTCGGACTCCAGTAACACACTTCTTCCAACAAAGCCACACACCCCTAAAACTACCCCAAATAGTTCCACCCACTGGAAACCAAGTGCTCAAATGCCTGATCTTATGAAGGCCATTTCTGACTCAAACAACTACAAAGTCTCAGGACTTCTCATGTCTTGGTGTACTTCAGAATGGCATTTTCTCCTCGTCACCCTCCTATGAAGGACTCACTTGTCCTGTCCTGATGGGAAATCTTCCTGGATTTCCCCAGTACATCTTCAGCCCCTCCCCTGAGGCTCCTGGATGGATGCATACCCTATGGCTCGTTCGCCGCACTCACATCCCCTTTGTTTCTTTCCTCTTTGTAGCCCTCGTGCCTGTGCAGTGTTGGGCTCGCGGTAAGTGTTTAAACAAGATGAAAGATTTGCAGAGATAGTAAGAATGCAGTTTTGGAAAACAAACATCTGAGTTTAAATTCTGACCCTTCTACCTACTAGTCTGTATTTTTTGATTCAATTATTAATGTTTCTAATGACATGGAGGATAAAAAGCCATTGTCCTTATACCTACTACTATAGGTAGGTTGCTTCATAAGAGTGTCTTCCAGACTCTTCAGCTTAAAATAGCAGCTAACTGGTGTCTCTCTCACAGTCTTGTGAGACTTGGCTTAGCTGGGTCCTACACCTCAGAGTCTTTTGACTTGCTGAGATAAAGGAGCTGGCCATGGCTGTAAGCTCCTCCGAAGACTTCACCAGCACGTTCCACTTCAAATCCCCGTGGTGGGGCTACAGGCAGGTTTGAATTCCTTAAGAACGGTTGGACTGATGGCTTCAGTTCCTCCAGTACGGAATGTTTTCTACAAGAAGCAATGCCAAAAACAAGCCACCAGGGTGTCTGCTAAGACAATGGAAGTTGTGGTCTGTTTGGCACAAACCCAAGGATCATTTCTGTTTGTCTTTGTCATACCCTACTGATTAGAAGCATGTTGTCAGTTCTAGCAGATTCTAGTGTGAATATCAGGAAATGAGGAACATTGGCAACTGATTAAAATTTCCCCATTGTGAAGAGAAAGTAAATAAGGTGAGGTTTAGTAAAACTCCTGTTACGTAATTAGTATTCAAACAGCTATTTCTAACCCAGCAGACTAACAGGGATGAAAGTTGTACAGTTAACCAGGTTTACCACTAGATGGTGGTAGATCCTTCAAGAGCCTTCTCTTAGTAAATTAGGGTCAGAGAATTTAAGCAATTTTTACCCCAGCAGAACCAGAAGACAAAGAGCATGTTCGTAATGATGAAATAAACAAAGATACATAGCACTGAAGCACCTAAATAAAACACTTTTGAAATTCCAGTGTTTTTAAGGTGTAGTCTGCCTTTTTACTCCAAGATAAAGAGTAAACTAGGAAAACAATAAAACTACTGCTCACTTTGATATACGAGGTTTCTCAGCAGCCAGCATTGATTTGTTTTTTTATCCAAGAAAATACGAAGCTTTATATTTGCATTTTACATATATTACATAATTTTGTTTGTTTGTTCGTTTTTGGTTTTCTTTGCGGGTGGAGGGAGAACACGGTTTCTCTTTGTAATAGCCCTGGCTGTCCTGGAACTCACTTTGTAGACCAGATTGGCCTGGAACTCATAGATCTGCCTGTCTCTGCTTCCCAAGTGCTGGGATTGAAGGCTTGACCCACCATCACCCAGCTATCTATTGTACTTTTTTAAAACTCTGTTGAACATTGAGAGACTTCAGAAAGCATCAAGACAATTAATACTTTTAGGAGTCCCTAGAATTACAATGTGTCCTTCTGCCTTTTCCTGTCCCTTGCCTCTAGACTCTCTCTGAGTCTCCTTCCCCACTTTCCCACAACACATGGGCATACTGAAACTGAAATTTTATTGTTCATAAGCTTGATCTCCTGCTTTTATAACATAGCATTCTATGACTGTTTATACATTCCATACAATGGTTTAGAAAGCATAATTTTGGCAAACTTTGTAGATCTGAGGTTAAAATTTCTAGTTTTATAACAGGGGAAAAATTTAAAACTTGGAGCACCTTGAAGCCTCATGACTAATGAGAAGAAAGTAGAATGACTCTACAGAAAACCAAGGGAGAATTCTGCCAGGTAGCAGATATCTGAATTTGACCTTGTACCACATTTTCTTTATCCATTCTTCAGTTGAGGGGCATCTAGGTTGTTTCCGGTTCTGACTATTATGAATAATGCTGCTATAAATACTGTTGAGCAAGTGTTTTGGGGGTATGATTGAGCATCCTTTGGGTATATGCCCAATAATGATATTTGCTGGATACTGAAGTAGGTTGTTACCCAATTTTCTGAGAAACCACCATACTGATTTTCAGAATGGCTGTATAAGATTACACTCCCACCTGCAATGGAGGAGTGTTCCCCTGACCCCACATCCTCTCCATCATAAGCTGTCCTCAAAAATTTAGATCTTAGCTATAATGACAAGTATAAGATGGTATCTCAGAGTCATTTTGATTTGCATTACCCCGATGATTAAGAATGCTGAACAATTTCTTAAATGTCCTTCAGCCATTTGAGTTTCTTCTGTTGAGAATTCTCTGTTTAGCTCACAACCCAATTTTCTAATTGGATTATTTGGTATTTTTTGCCCAGTTTCTTGAGTTCTTTATATATTTTGGAGATCATCCCTCTGCCAGATTTGGGTTGGTGAAGATCTTTTTCCATTTTGTAGGCTGTCATTTTGTCTTATTTACCATGTCCTTTGTCTTACCAAAGCTTCACAGTTTCAGGAGGTCCCATTTATTAGCTGTTGCTCTCAGCATCTGTGGTACTGGAGTTATATTTAGGAAGTGGTCTCCTGTGCTACTTCTCACTTTTTATTCTATCAGGTTCAATGAAACTGGCTTTATATTGAAGCCCTTGATCCACTTGGATTTGAGTTTTGTGCAGGGTAAAAGATACAGATCTGTTTGCAATCTTCTACATGTTGACATCCAGTTATGACAGCTTCAATTGTTAAAGATGTTTTCCTTTTGTCAAAAATCAGGTGTTCATATGTACATGCAATAATGTCAGGGTCTTCAATTAGATTCCATTGACTCACTCACCTGTCTCTTTTTACGTCAATCCCAGTCGTTAACTACAGCTCTATAGCAGAGGTTTAAGTCAGGAATGGTGATGCCTCTAGAAGTTCCTTTATTGAACAGGATTACTTTTAGCTATTCTGGGTTTTGTTTTTCCACATAAAGTTGAGTAATGTTCTTTCAAGGTCTATAAAAAATTGTGTTTGGATTTTGATGGGGATTGCAGTGAATCTGTAGATTGCTTTTGGTAAAAGTAGCATTTTTGTTATGTTGATCCTACCTATCCAAAAGCATGGTAGATCTTTCCATTTTCTGATGTCTTCTTCAATTTCTTTCTTTAAAGACTTAAAGTTCCTGTCTTGCAGGTCTTTCACTAGTTTCATTAGTATTACCCCAAAATATTTTATTTTGTGGCTATTATAATGGGTGATGTTTCTCTGATTTCTTTCTTGACCCATTTATCATTTGTGTATATGAGGGCTACTGATTTTTTTGAGTTAATCTTATATCCTGCCACATTACTGGAGGGGTTTATCAGTTGTAGAAGTTCCCAGGTAGAATTTTTTGGGTCACTTATTATACTATCATATCATCTGTGAAAAGTGATAGTTTGACTTCTTCCTTTCCGATTTGTATCCCCCTGATCTCCTTTTGTTGCCTTATTGCTCTAGTTAAAACTCTGAGTACAATATTAAATAGATATGGAAAGAGTGGACAGTCTTGTCTTGTTCCTGATTTTAGTGGAATAGCTTTGAGTTTCTCTCCATTTAATTTGATGTTGGTTGTTGACTTGCTGAAAGCAGCTTTTATTATGTTTAGATATGTTTCTTGTATCCCTGATCTCTCCAAGACCATTATCATGAAGGGGTGTTGGATTTTGTCAAAAGCTTTTTCAGCATCTAATGAGATGATCATGTATTTTTTCTTTCAGTTTGTTTATATGGTAGATTACATTGACAGATTTCTGTATGTAGACCCAATCCTGCATCTCTGAGATGGAGTCTACTTGGTCATGGTGGATTTTTTTTTAAATGTATTCTTGGATTCGGTTTGCCAGTATTTTGTTCAGTATTTTTACATCAATGTTCATGAGGGAAACTTATAGTACTCATCTTTGTGTGGTTTGGGTATCAGGGTAACTATAGCCTCATAAAAGTTTGGCAATGTTCCTTCTGTTTCTTTTGTGTGGAATTCTTTGAGGAGTATTGGTATTGGCTCTTCTTTGAAGCCCTGGTAGAATTCTGCACTGAAATCATCTGGTCCTGGGCTTTTTTAGATGGGAGATTTTTGATGGCTGTTTCTATTTCCTTAGGGGTTATAGATCTATTAAATTATTTATCTGGTCTTGGTTTAATTTTGGTATGTGGTACCTATCCAGAAAATTGTCCATTTCTTTTAAATTTTCTAATTTTATAGAAAACAGGTTTTTAAAGTATGACCCTATGATTCTCTGGATTTTCTCCGTGTCTATGGTTATATCCCCCTTTTATTTCTAATTTTGTTAATTTGGATATTCTCTCTCTGCCTTTTGGTTAGTTTAGATAAGGGCTTGTCTATCTTGTTGATTTTCCCAAAGAACCACCTCTTTGTTTCATTGATTTTTTTGTATTGTTCTCTTTGTTTCTATTTTATTGATTTCAGTCCTCAATTTGATTATTTACTGGAGTCTGCTCCCCCTGGGTGAGTCTGTTTCTTTTTGTTCTAGAGCTTTCAGGTGTTCTGTTAATTTGATTGGATGGAATTTCTCCAATTTCTTTATGAAGGCATTTAATGCTATGAACTTTCCTCTTAGTACTTCTTATATAGTGTCCCATAAGTTTGGGTATGTTGTACATTTATTTTCATTGAATTCGAGAAAGTCTCTAATTTCCTTTTTTATTTCTTCCTTGATCCAAAGGTGATTCAGTTGGGCAATATTCAGTTTTCACAAGTTTGTGGGCTTTCTAGAATTAGTGTTGTTATTGGATTCTAACTTTAAGCCATGGTGATCCGATAAGATACAGGGGGTTATTCCCATTTTTTTTTTGTATCTGTTGAGGTTTGCTTTGTTACTCAGTATATGGTCAATTTTAGAGAAGGTTCAATGAGGTACAGAGAAGCAGGTATAATCTTTTGTTGTAGAAGGAGCTGCGGGCTGCATTCCCACCCAGCTCCCACAAGCCTGGCTAGCTTATGCCCCGAAATAACAACACACAAATTGTATTCTTTTAAACACTGCTTGGTCCATTAGCTCTAGCCTCTTACTGGCTAATTCTCACATCTTGATTACCCATTTCTAATATTCTGTGTAGCACCACGAGGTGGTGGCTTACAAGGAAGGATCTTAACCTGCGTCCATCTTGGAGAGGAGAGCTATAGCATCATTGCCTCATTCTGTTCTGTCTACTCCGCCGACCTAATTTTCTGTCCTATCAAAGGGCCAAGGCAGTTTCTTTATTAACCAATGAAGGCAACAAATAGACAGATGACCTTCCTCCATCATTTTGTGTCTGGGTGGAATGTTCTAGAGATGTCTGTTAAGTCCATTTGAGTCCTGGCATCTGTTAGTTAGTTATGTTATTTGTCTGTTAAGTTTCTGCCTGACAGACCTGTCCAGTGGTGAGGCGTTGAAATCTCCTACTATTAGTATGTGGGGCTTGATGTGTTATTTAAGTTTTAGAATTGTTTCTTTTACAAATATAGATGCTCTTATATTTGGCGCATAGATATTCAGAACTGAGCCTTTATCTTGATGGATGTTTTTCTGCTACAAATATGAAATGACCTTCTTCGTATCTTTTGATTACCTTTAGTTTGAAGTCTATTTTGTTAGATATTGGGATAGCTACACCAGCTTCTTTCTTAGTTCCATTTGCTTGGAAAATCCTTTCCCAGCTTTTTACTCTGAGATTTATTTCTTTCTAAGTCTAAAATTTTGATGTTCATCAATACTGGGAAATTCTCAACGATTTTATCTTTCAAAATCTCCTTCAGGATACATCTTCTTTTCTTTATTGGATGCTCTTGTAATAATATTGTTTGCACCTTTATCTCCCATGACTCAGAGCTGCTTTTTCCTCCCTGTTTTTGCATGCCACATCTAGAGGGCAGTCCAGGTCCCCCTATGCAGTAGCTCTGTTATCTGTGACCAGACCATTATATACCTCACTGTTGGCCTCTTACACCAGTATTTTTCTGTTTCTAGAAGATCTTGCCCTTTAAGATCCATTTATATTTTTAGATTTCTTAACTAAATAATCCACTGTCATTGTACATTTTTACATCTCTTGTTCGGGATTTGTAATCACAATTTTGCTTCCTTATTTGTTCACTCATTTTTACTATGATCTCTTTTTCCTTAGAATTTCTTTCCTTTTTTTAGACTTATTTACTGCTCAGGCTTAAAATATTTTCCCCAGAGTTTTGTGTTTCTTTGGTGGGTACCTTAGATCCATTCCCAGTTTTTAAAAGTGGTTTTTGTTTATGTTTCACAGCAGTGTGAATTCAGGATACACTAAAAAAAAAAAAAAAAAACAGATTAGTATTGGGAATTCTCAGAAAAATTTACATTTCAGCTGACCAAAGGCAAGATTAACCTATCACCGTATACTTGTCCCTTCTGCTAAATTCAAAAGATGTGCTTCCTCTCTGCCTCAAACTGGATGCACTATATCAACAAGGATTGTATTCATTTTCCTCCTAGCTAGAGTCCATTCAATTGTCAGAAATCACATGTTTTTATCTTGAAGATTTTGTCAGCGTAAAAGTTTCCTTCTTGTTGTTTCATATTTTTCATAGTCTACTTTTCCTAAGATGATTATTTTCTATCCTACAGTTTTGTTTTTTCCAAACAGATGGTCATTTTTTAACCCTCTGCTTTTGAAATGTATTTTAAACCACTGCCCATTGCTGGTGAGTTTAACCTTGCTTATTTATTTTCTTTCTCTACCTTGTTGGATTTTATTGCTTGCTGTATATCTTTTCTTTTTATCAGCTTGTAGATTTTTAGCTCTACCGATGATAGTCCATGTTTTAGTCCCATTAACTAATTTGTACATTTAAGTTTTTAAATGTTTTGACTTGCATTTCTTTCATTAGCAAAATGAAAACAAAATCACGTTGTGGTTTTCAGGCTGGGAGATGGAAGCCTCATCGTGTTTTTCCTGAGTTCCCAGATTTTTGGGGATCACATGGTCTCTGTTAACAGAATCATCACTTGGAGACTGATTGATGCTTCAAAACTCTTGTTTCTTATATTTTTAAAGAGTGACTGTCATAGTTACATGCTTTATTCTATTTTGTGGAATGATTTAAACAAAAATCCACATTACACTGATCATAATGTTTATACCTAGTCATTTCATAATCTATGTACCAATATTTGATGACATGATGTCTTATATTCTAAACTAATATTCTGCCATTGATATCTTAGTCATGATATGTTTTTATATTAACTTGTCTAATATAAACTTATTGTCTTATAAGTCTAATATTGACTTAGAATATTAATTTTAGATACTAAGCTACGATTTTGCATTATTACATATTAAATGTCTAGATGAGTATCATCATTCTTTGATGATATATGGACACCCATATTCATGTGGGAGCTTAGGGTTAATTCAGAAAAAAAAAACAATTCTGTTATCTTTTACCATTATTATATTCAATCCTTCTCATTTCTCTCAGAAACATTTCCACTTTTAAGGTCCAATTTCTGTATTCTAAACTTTCTGTTCTCTAGATTAAACTTTGAAACAATTTTAAATCTTGTTTTCAAACTCGGATATAATTCTAAAATTTATAATTGAAGTGTAGCCAGGAAAAGACCATCAAGTACACTATAGCATTTAGCTTGTGGAGTCTCCTCAACATGGTATACCCAGACCCCAGGTGGCAGCTTTCATAGTTGCATAAAGCTTGCACCTCCAGCATAGATTTGTGCAGCCTCTCTGCAGAGCTCACCTGGGTGGACTCTCATCAAACATCTCTCCTCCCACCATCTTTAATCTCAGCCTGTTATCTTTTATCCCACCATTTTCCCCATATTTTCACATCATTTTCCCAGAAAACAAATTTTCATGCACTCTAAAATTTTCTGTGTGTTCCTTTGTAAATTTACTTTTAGCTTTTTTCCCTTTAGCTTTTTGGAGTCTTATTTCCTCTATTTTATGGTGTACTAGGGATGGACAGTGGAGACATGTTTTTCTACCAGAAACACTCCAACTATGCAAGTCCACACAGACCCACATATTTATTTATCCAACCACCATGGACCTTCTCTTTCTATCTTGTAACAAACAAAGCAAAACAGAAAAAAAATGGTTTCTTTGATATTTTCTTCTTTCTAGAAGCCAGGAAGTTGACCCTCCCCTCCATCCCAAGGAGTAGCCCTTCTTCCCTCCCTATCATTGATTCATGTGGAAGCCCATTTGACTTTAGGTTTGCTGATAGCCTTTGGAAAGTTCTTTGCTCCTAAGAAAAAGCTATTGGAGGTGTCAGTGAAGAAGTAATTGGTAGAGACTGTCTCTTTGGCCATCCCATGGCTGTCAAAACAAGTTGGGTGATTCTGAAACTCTGGTTAGTGTAGCAGAGGGTGATGGATAGCTATGGCCTCATTCCTGATGTTGAATTCTTTTTTGTTGTTGTTGTTGTTTGTCTTTTTTTAAATTTTATTTATTTATTATGTATACAATATTCTGTCTGTGTGTATATCTGCAGGCCAGAAGGGGGCACCAGACCTCATTACAGATGGTTGTGAGCCACCATGTGGTTGCTGGGAATTGAACTCAGGACCTTTGGAAGTGCAGGCAATGCTCCCAACCACTGAGCCATCTCTCCAGCCCCCAACAGTTCCAGAGTTTTATCAAGAAACCTGTGTCTACTAGTTTTTTTTTTTTTAAAATATCTCTGCCCCAGTTAGGAACAGCTTAAATGCCAGCCCAGAGTCTGTTTTCATGAACCAGTACACTTAAACACAAAGATAAAATTTGTGTCTTTTCTGACAGTTATTTTTTTCTCCAATTGCATCTTCTTTGGTAATTTCCAAGTTGTGTATATCTTTGAAAACATATCCATTGAAATTCTAAACCACATCCCTCTGAAGAATCACTTGGAAGCAATTGTGAGCATGCAGTGTCTAGGGCAGGAACTGGCTCGGGGGGTTAGATCACTAGTTGCTCTTCCAGAGGTCTCAAGTTTGATTCTCAGCACCAACGTGCTGGTTCATACTCATCTGTAGCTCTAGTCTCTCATCAGGAATTAGGCATACACATGGTGCACATACCTATATAGTCAAAACAATCATAGACACAAAATCATAAAATAAACATATTTTTAAAATAAGATCTGGTTCAATCCATATTTACAATTACAGATTTCTAGGAAAGTGTCCTGAGAATCTGTAGTCTTAAATATAATACACATCAAACAATCCTTATTTTAAAAATATAAAGATCCACTAATATAAATCATCTCCTCAAATAAGACAATATCACAAAATGACACTTGAATCTTCAGGTGATTTATAGTCCTGTAATGTCCCTTTATGGTTACAGTAGCCATCTATGGTTTCCACATTTATAAACCTTACACTGGAAAATGACTAACAGTTTCTTCCAGTATATTTATATCCTGAAAAGTAGTAGATACATTTTGTTTTAATTTTGGAAGTTAATGACATTAATTTTCTATAAAAAATATAAAGATTATATGATATTATTGTATATTATATAGCATTATATGCAATACCATATAGAGTAATACTATATAGAAAAAATTTAAGACAGATTTATTCATTCTTATAAGATTTATAGATAACATTTAGTATTTTATTTGTTTGTTTATTTGGCTGGTTGGGTTTTTTTTAGGAGAAAAAACTCATATAACCAACTATAAAGAGAAATAAGATATAGTCTGTGCTAGGCTTATAGCTTTTCCTGTTCTACAACAAAGGCAGACATTCCTATAAGGATAAACACAAGGTGAGCCAAGCCTTGAAAGGAATATGGGATTTTTGAGTAGTTTGAGACAGAGAAAATTTTGAATATGTATTAATTTTTGTTCTACTAAAAAAATGTATATAGGCCATCCACATAGTAGACAGCAGGAAGTAAAGCTGAAATATCAATAAGAGCCAGACTGTAGAAGGCCATGAGCATCCAGACTGAAGAAGGCCGTGAGCATCCAGGAGGTCCTACCAGGCCAGTAATACACTTGGCCTTTGACGTGATTTTCCTAGCTTTGCAGAACAAAACCATGAATACAGTTTTGAGAAATGACAAAGAGCACTACTGAAGAATGTAAGGGCAGTTCCTACTCTGGCCGAGAGGAAGCAAACAGTACTAGAAACTGCAGTACATACAACCCAACACAAAACACGTTTTTGTAATCCACCAGAACTCGTGTGTTTAATCATCCTCTTGACAAGGCTCTCCTTGATAAAGGATAAAGGCCTAAGCAATGGCAGGGCCATCCATGATGATTTACTGATCAAAGCCTATTAGGACAGCTCTGGTTGAACTGGGTTGAGTTTCTCGGAAATTACCTTTCGAAGTAACATCAACAGAAGTGAGCAGGGGCCTCGCTGAACTTTCTACATATTAGTTCATAAAGTAACTAAAATCCCTTTCCTGTTATCCACTGATTGGCACAATAACTTTTGAAGGATAAAAATCAAGAGCAATGTAGAAGTAAAACTCAAAGCTTTCGGCTCTTTTACCTTCCATCTGAAGATAGCAGATTTTCACACAATGGACTGAATAAAATCTTTTCCTGGGTTCAGTATATTTTATCTGGGCATCAATAGCGTCAATATAGTTCTGAACAAATATCTGTACCAGAGAATGTATTTGTGTGTATCATACCTTCAAATAGTGTGGCAATAAAGGCAAGTATAGAAAAGGACACAAATGCTTCCTGGCTCTGTCTGTACACAAAATAGAATCTGACACAGAATAAATCATCAATAATAGTGCCCCATTTCTCTGGAATCGTTACACTTTTAGTGGCCCACAGGAAAGAACCTTTGACAGAACATTTTTTGTAAATGTTTTACTTTAACCACCTCCTATTAAAATATTTTATATATATATTTTACTTTGCATTTCTGGCTTAAAATATAGCCGTTTGTCTGGGTTCTTAATAACTAATACTACTGATTAGTCCTGAGCCATTCAGATAGTGGTTTGAACTTTTTTATTAATTTATTTTTTTACTTTTAATTAACTTATTATTTCACTCCTTTCTTTTTCTTTCTTTGCGAGTGTGTGTAAGGGGGGTTGTTATTGCAGGCATACAAGTGTTGGGGAATGGGTATGGAGGCCATATAAAAACTTTTGGGAGTCAGTTTTCTTCATCTACTGCCGGACCCAGGGATTGAACTCAGGTAATCAGGCTAGGTCAGCACAGACTTTTACCCACTGTGCAATCTCTCATCCTTTGGCCCTATTCCCAATATCCCTAACCTGCTGTGAGTGCTGGGAACTAAACCCTGGTCCTCTGCAAGAACAGATAGTGCTATTAACAACTAACTCATCTCTCCAGCTCTAAATGCCTATAATTTTTAAAATATCGCTTATGCCAACACATCAATTTATTCTCATGAAGATGTTTCACAATAGAGAACAAAGACTCAGACTAGGAGCTAGGCTGACTGTGAACCAATCGGATCTGGCTCAGTGCTAGCTTCTGGGAGTGGATGGTTCCTATATTTTCTTCAGCATTTACAAAAAGAAGCATACATTAACACTTTGCATGACCCATGATCCAGAACCACAAGTCTTGGGCAGTTACTTTCTTTAAACCTTATAGCAGCCTGCTATATAAATCATAGCTTGTCTCTTCTCACACACTTCAAAAACTATAGCGAAATAATCGTGTTTTAGGAACCTAATATATTTGGCACATTCCACCTATATAATAATCTTCATCATACAGAAATTATGACAGAATCCAAGGACTGGAAGAATTAATAGAGGTCACTGAACTCCATTTCTTGCCCTCCCTTATGACTCTACTATTCCATCCATACTGAATGGCTCTCCTTTCTGATTCTGCACAATTTTGCCAGGAAACCTGATGCCTCTCTAGACACCTGACAATGCTCTGTTTCCTTCAACTCCTAGAACATTACACCTAGTAACATAAATATAGCATCCCATGGCATCTTTCCATTGGTGCCATGTTCTTATGTGGAACCAATAAACCATCAAATTTCATCAGGTGGACATTTGGCAGCAAAATGAAGATGCTCTGGGATTAGTTTCTTTCAGGTTAACCACTCCCATTTTTGCAAGTATTCCTCTAACTATGTGCTTTTAAGCACATTTACTATTCAAATATCTTTCCTAGTGGATTATGTGTCTTTCAACACATTGGATTCAAAATTGGGTCTAGAGTTAGAGAGATACTGACATTTCCCTTCCTTTGTCCCAGACACTGCCCATTTCTTGAAAATCTTCACATAAAACACTCAGGACTCTGATCAAGAGATAAAAAAATATTTTATTTCCTAACAGATTTAGACAGAAACTGCTCATAAAATAATGTCCCAGAAGGAAGACTAGCAAGGAATCAAGCTGTGTGTATAAGTAATTGCATATGAGATGCATATATAGTCACATTATTTCAAAACCACTATGAGAGCTGCATGTCACGCTGAAAATACCAGCACCGTCAGGACATTCGGATACCTTTTATGAGTCTGAATTTTCTCTCTGTGTGTGCAGGCACCTGTTGCCTAGATCAATAATAATGCTCAAAATCTCTATTTGCAAGAAAAACAGGTAAACACTGTTTCCTGCGGCTTGTGGAGAACTTCTACAATTAGCTGCTACAGTGGGCATGCTTTGTCCGCCTTGTATCCATCCTAAACTATCCCATAACCTTCTATCCTCTTCCAACTGTCTTGTCCCCATCCATTGGTCTCTCCATATGTGTACTATACAGAGTAATTAGCATAGGTTCATATGAATAATTAAGGTTTGACATGTCTTAGTTACTTCTCCCGCTGCTGTGAGAAAACTCCCTGGCGAGAGCAGTTTAATAGGTAGAGGGGTAGTTTTGCTGCCAGCTCGAGGAAGAGCCCTTATAGTGGGGGCATCAAGGCAGCAGGCACGTGAGGCTGTGGTGTCATTGAATCCCAATTAGGAAACAGCGTGAATGCTTGTGCTGAGGTCACCTTCTCCTTTTCTCACAGTCTAAGATCCTAACCCGGTGAACAGTGCCACCCTAGTGGGCACAGCTTCCAATCTGTTAGCCCAATCCTAATAATCCCCGCAGGCGTGCCCAGAGGACCTTTTCCAGGCGATTCTGGATTTCATCAAGTTGACAATTGAGATTAACCACTACAGCATGATGGGTATTCTGTGTCACACTTCTCTTTATCCCTTTGCCACCACTTGGTTTATCTCTGTGTGTGGTCTCAAGTATACACAGAGTACTTATTTCGGTGTGTGCATGCATGTGTGTACATGCGTGTGTGTGTGTCTGTCCAGGAAAAAGCTGCTTTTTCTATTATAAATCTCTGTTCTTTGTCTTTGTCAGATGTTTTGGTTTAAGGGGTCTTAGGAATGTTGTTTGATTTTTGATTGTTTTTATTGCTACAACAAAAAGCCTGAGAATGAGTAGTAAATGAAGAGGTTATCTCTTTCACTTCCAGAGGCTCAAAAGTCAAGACCACAACACTAGCACATTCTGGGGCTTGCTTATTGCATCGTAACATGGTGAGGTCATCTTATAATGACACAGAGCAAGCGTGATAGCTTAGGTTTCTCCCTCTTAGGAAAGTCATCATGAATAGCCTAGCCTCAGACATCATCTGATGCTGATTACTTCCCAAGATCCCACTTTGAATACATTAACATGTGCCTGAAGATTAAATTTTACCCTGTGATATTTTAGAAGATACAGCCAAATGATAAACGAGCCCCATCAGAGTTGGATCTTTTGTTTGCTTGTTTTCATTTTTTAAAAATTTGATAACCAGTAAAAATGTATTTGTTTTGTGCTGTTAAATTTATTTAAAAGTACGTTATTCAGAATTGGGTGAGGTAATTCAGTCAATAACATACCAACTGCAGGTGCACGAGAACCTGAGTTTGGGTCCAGCACCCAAGCTACCACTGGGCACAGCTGTGCCTCTGAAACCCGAGCACCAGGGCATAGTAAGCAAGCAGATCCCCAGAGATCTCTGGCCAGCCAGTCTACCCTGTCAGTTAAATGGAGCTTCAGTGATAAACTGTGTCAAAATACAATAAAAAGTTGTATAAGAAGACATTGAACATTGTCCCTGGCCTCCACATGCGCACACATGTGCAAACACAAGCATAGCCACACAACCACACACGCATCCACAAATTGTTTTTAAATCCCGTCATTGATGCCTGTTAAGTTCTTGCCTAGATAGAGTGGTTTGAGTCACAGAGAAAGTACTCTAAGTGTAGATGCCTGTCTATCTTTCTTCTGTACCACAAACGTGGCTGAGCAAGGAACCCACGAAGCCAGATTGTGCGCATTCCACTCACCAACACCTCTGCATCATGCCGACAGACGAGTTAGTTTACAGAGAGGAGCTGTAAGAATGGTTTAAAAATGTGAAGATTCACTAGTGTGGTGTTTTTGGCGTCACTCCTTCCTATCTTATTGCTTGCTTTCCTGCACAGCGTACCTAGCCTCCATTATACGGGTGATCTTAAACCCATTCAGTAAATCCCACTGCCTCAGGATATCATTACTGCCTTTGCTTTGCCAGCACAGCCTATAAGAAGAATCCATCCGTCTTTATGTCCATACTGTGAGAAATACAAAAGAAAGAAAGAAAGAGAGAGAGAGAGAGAGAGAGAGAGAGAGAGAGAGAGAGAGAAGAAACCTAAGAACCAGTGACTCTAGTATTTGTCAGTATCACATACATTTAAGCGATCCTGTCTCATTAGGTTAGGTGACCTTGGATCTGTGAGGAAAGCTGTTGTTTACTCACAGTGATAACTCAAATCTGAGGACATCACACGAGTACAGTCATCCCTAGCATCCACAGACCATTGCTTCTACACCCAATAGTGATCCCCAATACACGGATGCTCAATACTTGAATTGGTGTGGTGCTTGCATAACTGCCAGCAGCCAGATGTCCTGCATGCTTTAAACCACCTGTAGATTACTGATAATATCTTATACTATGTAAATGCTGGGTAGATGGGTGCTGCACAGTATCCCTTCGTCAACAACAATACAAGTCTACAGATATTCAGATGTTCTGATCCCATAGGCCTGGGGTGAAGTTGGGAGAATTCCCTGGGGTGGCGCTCAGATGTGAAGGGCAAACTGCTCCGGGTAGTCTCAGGGAAAGCCTCCACTGCTTCCCTTCACCTTTCTCTCCTTTTCATTCTCTACTGGAGTCAACAGATTGGGAGTCGCCACAAATTTCTTAATCATTCTTTGTTGTCTTGAGGGGAATGGTTTTGTTTCAGTGGTAAGGACTGAACCAAACCCCAAAACAACAGGTGTAACAGAAGCTGGTAACAGGAGGATCCCTAAGTTGGGAGCCAGCCAGGGCTACATAAGAAGGCCCCAGTCTCCCAAAGAAACAACACAAACAGAAGACAACCACAGCACTGTCCTTATTGTGAAGAAAAATAAAGTCAGGTGACGATTTTGCATAATCAGAATTTCTCTGCATCATAATTTGTATGGAGCTCACCCATTTTTCAGAATAATGTTGCTTAATATGAGAACATATAACATTGACTAATGAGACGTACAGGAGGGAGGCACTGTGCATCTTGTGAGGATCAGATCTAAAAATACAACAGTGCTGCCTTGGTAAGTGGCACAACAGAGTCTTACGTTAAGCCCCACTGATCCACTCAAGGAGAGCGAGTCAAAGCTGAGCCCTCACCTTCCTCCAGAAGCACAAGTCCACACTTTTGGAAAGACTTAAAGACATCAGAAACAGTTTCAGTCAACCTAGTAGACTTGGGTTGGCTAGCTGTTTCCACTTTTTACAGAAATATGTTTGGAGACAGGACACGACGTTTTCACATTTTTATGGCAATGCTTATAGGTAACTTGCTTTATTCTTTTTATTTAGATAAGATACTTGATGTTGTTGCTATAGTTTTTAAGACTTTTATTTAACCAGTAATATTTAGTTCTATAACAGATGCTATTGCTATATAAAAAGTGGAACTTTGAGCAGGGGAAAGTGGATCTATTCATACCTCAACCCTTTGATATTTTTCATTTATTACTTCTTGAATTTAAATACTAAGTAATTAAAATAGATTAAAATGCAATTGTTTTTCTACCATGTATTTCACCAGCAACATGACTTGCAGTGCAAATTATGGCAAAAGTCACTTTATAGACAAATATAAACAGGGTTTCACAATGTAGCCCACACTGTCCTTAAGGTCAGGATCCTCCTAACTCAGTTTTCCAAGGGCTTGGGTTACAGGTATGTGCCACCATGTCTGACTCCCTTTCTATTCACAAATGTTATGTATTCTGTTAATGTTTGCAATATAGCAGGTGATGGGGATTTTCCTATAATGATTATTTTTTAAATGAGGCATAATATGCTACATTAGAATTTTATACAAAATAAATAGTAAGATTTTAATTAACTGAATTGATTTAAAACTAAACTTTAAGCAACTACACTATTCATCAACACTTTTCTATGAACAACCAAATAACTACTAAAACACCCCAATGGAAAGACTGGCTGGCAGGTGAACTCCCAGGAATATCACCCAATGATGTGGGGGTGTCATATATCAATCTGTTGATTTCATTGGTTAAGAAACAAACTGCTTGGCCTCATAGCTTAGAACATAGGTGGGTGGAGTAAACAGAACAGAATGCTGGGAGGAAGAGAAAGTGAGCTCAGAGACTCGACAGCTCTGCTCTGGATCAGAGACGCCATGCTCCCATCTCCAGGGCGGACGTGAGAGCTCTGCTCTCTGAGGCACACACGATGAAGCTCCGACCCAGGATGGACGTAGGCTAGAATCTTCCCGGTAAGACCGGTGCTCACAGATTATTAGAGATGGGTTGATCGGGATATCAGAATTAGCCAGTAAGGGCTAGAGTTAAAGAGCCAAGCAGTGTTTAAATGAATACAAATTTGTGTGTTGTTATTTCGGGGTATAAGCTAGCCAGGTGACTGGGGTGCTGGGGACACAGCCCCGCCGCACATGTCACTACAACCCAATCCTTTTATTTTGATAGACAGCAGACCTTATCCTTTGCCCAGTCAGTGAGTTAACCAGCGAAGGAATTTTCTATTTCATTTTCTTTAATTTTTGTTATCTTTTGTTTTACTTTTACTGTATGAAATGGTTTGCCTTGCATGTATGCCTGTTCACCACATGTGTACCTGGTCCCTGTGAAGGTCAGAAGAGGGTATTAGATTCCCTGAGACAGCAGTTATAGGCTGCTATGAGCCACCATGTGGTTCACAGGAATCAAACATGGGTCCTCAGCAAGAGCAGCCAGTGCTCTGAACCACCGAGCCATCTCTCAAGTCCAGAGAAAGAATTTTCAATGCGTTTTCCCCCACTTTTAGTTAACCAACCCCATCAAATAATCTGACCTTATTTGGTGTGACGTTTGTAGAACTGATCTTAAACAGACAGGAGCACGTGTCCCTGCAACCGTTCTGTTTTCACTTCATTCTGAGTATCCTTGAGACTTTTAACGTCAAGACAGGCTTTCTCTTTAAACAATAGCAAAATCTAATTCTTTATATATAGGGGAAATATTTTGGCAAGTTATTGGTACTTTGTGAAAGATCCTATCTATATATTCTAAGTGTAACGAGAACTGCAGTAACATCTATAAAGAAAGCAGTGTCATTGGTATGAATATGCCGAACAGACACAAACGTAGGTGACTCAAATTTCAGGGAAATAAGCATCCTATTTTGGGCTTAGATGGTCTTGCTTGTGGAGTTTTAACGACCCCTGGCGCGTCTTCCTGTCTCTAGTTTCTTTCTCTTCCCTCATCCCTGTGGGACTGACCTTTGGAAGGGACCACATTGGTCTTCTAGCCCACATTTACGCCACTGCTTCCCACTGCCAAAAGTAAATAAGTAAATAAATAAAACAATAAAAGCCTTGTGAGCGCTCTACGATCTGACTGCACTGGCCTAAGCTTTCTGACTTGATCTTCCTCTATGAACCTTCCATGGCAGCGGGTTTGCCAAATACAGTCGCCACTTAGGAATGTCTTCACATTTTCCATCCAAGGTGTTTTTGTTTCTTCAATAACTTGTGCACACAATATTTTCTTTTTATTTTGGTCACTCTGATTTATATATGAAATGTGGATTCTACCTTAGTTCCCTAAAACTTTCCAGGCCATCCTGAAGTGAGGCTGCAGTCGCTTTGGCCTGTGCAATTTCCCGGGATCACCCCAGGGCTGCCGCTCTGGTGTGCAATTGCTCGCACCGCCAGTTTGTTTCCACATATTTGTCCTGCCTTCATTAAGCTCAGGAAGACCTCGTTGTCATTTCACGCTATCTACATGACTTCATGAGTGGTATACATGATATCACCATTTCTTTATTTGTGTATTTGTTCACTGTCTGTGATTCAAAGCCTTCACTAGAGCTTTTCTAAACATGGTCTGGTGGTGTCTGAGTAGCTCTTTACAGATTATCTGAAACCACTGGGAGCCTGCTGTGTGCAATGTGTTTTCATGAATGCCATATCATTATATGGTAATGATAGCAAAGCGTGGCCTTCAGCTTCCATATCCATCCACTTCCTGCAACATTCTGTGAGACTAAGACACAGAACAGCACTTTGTAAATTTTAAGGAATTGAAAATTGAACATTTCATTAATTGTTAGGATGTTTTATGGTAGGTGCTAAACTAAATTCTGGGAGAAACTAAAATGCAGACTATTGTAATAATCAGCTTCAGGCTTTTCAGAGTCTAGATAAAGTTCTAGGATAGATAAAGGTTCTTGGGAGCGAATCTGAAGTTGTGTGTCCATAAAGAAATTTCTTGTTTGTGTCTATTGTCTGTCTAGGATCTCTTTTTGTAGGTGAGACTGTCCTGGCCCTCACTGTGTAACCCAAGCTTGCCTCAACCTCCTAAACGCTAAGATTAGGAGTATGTCCTACCAAACCTGACAGAAATTTCTCTTGGTGAAATACTTGCTGGTTTCTTGCTCAAATGTGTAAAAAGAAAATTTGTGGAAAATTTCTTCTAATACAAAAATCAGACCCCTGATGGAGTTAAAATTTCTTTAGAATACTCGCTTATAGTTCATCTTTGCTTTTCATGTTCCGTTCATTCTCTAAACCCATAAAGCAGGTCATTTCTGTCCAGCTCTGTTATTTCTATCCATGGAGTGTTTGTAAGATGTGCCCTCAACACCGTGCTGGCATGGTGGGGGGATTTTAAGTAAAATTATAGTACCTCACCATTCTCACAGAACTTAAAATATTTTTTATTACCAGAGCTTCTGTGAAAGCTGTCTGAGTAAGATAAAATATAAGTATGATGGAAACCTTCCAGTCAAGTGCCTAAATGTCTGCTGGTGGGTCGTGAAGAACTGTCATTTCCTAAATTAGTAAGCATACATAAAAAGTATACTTTAGGTTTTGGACAAGATTTAATCCTTTATAAAATATTTGTTACTTTAGGAAAATCATTAATCAATTCATTTAAAAGGTCTATTGTCAAATGAATCTTTAGTTTTAGGGATTCTTGGGAATTTCAAATATGAGCCAAGTATTAACCTGAGGCTTAGACTCTGATTAATGAATAATACACACTTTCTTTCCCTAGTGGAATTTAGAGTCTAATGAGATTCTACACTAATACCCGTTAATTCTCATATTTACTTTATATTATTATTTCAAGACCTTCCCATTTGAAGGACAGAACAAATAACCATACTTTGTAAATTATCGTTAAGTGGTCAAGTACTATTTGAATTTTGTCGGTGAGAGTAACTTTTTTGGTTATTACTTTTCAGCAATGGCCAACATATACTGAAAACATAGACAGCAAGCAGATTGGCAGTCATTTACAAGACTTAAGACAGCCTGTGAAAATCTTTGTCATGCAAATGCCATTTTTAAATTCCCATTTTATTGATGAGGAAAGTAAGATTTTCAAAGCAAAAGGAAGCAACTGGCTGAAGATCACACAACATAGCTGTGGTTTTCACCCAACCCTATCAAGATGGGAACTTTTTTTTTTGATTCTTTTTTTAAATTTTTTTAATTTATTTATTTATTAAGGATTTCTGCCTCCTCCCCGCCACCGCCTCCCATTTCCCTCCCCCTCCTCCGATCAAGTCCCCCTCCCTCATTTTTTTGGATGACAAGTTCGTAATGGAAAGTAAAACCACAGGGAGGACAGTACCTAAGGAACAAGCCCACATTTGTATCTAGGGTCATTGCCCAAAGAAGACTTTTCCTCTGTTTTATTTTCATAATATTAATATATTATGAAATATATTTATTCAATATATTAATATATATTATAAAGTATATATATAAAGTAAAAGCCTAACTGGGAAAATAACATATACTTATTAGTACCCAGAATGTCTAGAAACACACAATTAGCAGTTAAGACAGTTTCAGACTGAATTTAAAAGCATGATTTAGGGTCAGGCTGTAGAAATATTTTAGAACTTAGACATTGGACTTGCTAAAAGTCAATTTCTTCTGCAAAACGAGCTAAGAACATACACCTAGCAAACTGCAGATGATTGTGAACAGAAACCCAGTGTGGGGGAAGGTACTGGGGAGAATCATACAGTGTTCTACGTGCGTCAGCTTGGTTTTGCTCATTTGTATTTACAGCCACTCCTAAAAACGCTCTGTCCTAGCTTGATGTCTGCAACAGATATAAAATACTCACCAAAAGCAAAGTCAGGGAGGAAAAGGTTTATTTTGACTTATAGATCATTGTCCCTCATTGAGGGAAGTCAGAGCAGGAGCTCAAAGCAGGAACCCAAGCAGAGACCCTGGGGAAAAAGCTGCTTGCTGACTTGCTCTTCTTGGCTTGCTCAGCCTGCTTCCTTATAGCACCCAGGAGCACCCGCCAAGGAATGGTACAACTTACATTGTACTGGGCCCTCTTGCATGAACTGTTAACCAAGAAAACGCCCCCACAGACTTGCCTACAGGCCATTCTGATGGAGGCAATTCCTCAAATGCAATTCCTTCTTTCCATGTGACCCTAGCTTGTGCCACATTGACAAAAACTGATAAGCATGATGTCCTATTCTTGTTAGCTTGATTAAAATAGATCTAATAATTCTTTTATGGATAGTGTTCTATTTTTCTTGAAGTCAAGAACAAGATTTCATGAAAGTGAAATAAAAATTATCAGCGGGAACTTGTTGTAGAATAGATGTCTTGCTTTATATAAGAGCGCAGGAAGAAGAATGGGCCCTTTCATCTGCCTGAGGAAAATTCATTATCAAAGATGTCTGGCCAACTTTGGTTCTAGGGGTTATAGGATGGTACAACAAGAGAAAAAGCAATCCTTATTTCCACATCGAGGAGAGGAAACTAACAGGATAAACAGGAACTGAAAAAAACATCCAGGAATTAAACAATTTTAACTCTAGGATCATTGCCAAAGCCGAGCTTCCCTCTCTGTGTTTTGCTTTCATGATAGTGCCATATGTATGTTGACAATGGGAACTTGACTGCTGAAACTGACAAATGTTCTATTTCTAGAAGAACTCTAGTCTGTCGCGACTGCTCTTTTCACAGCATGCGTAGAATCAGAAAACAGAGTTTGAGTTTTCCTCAAGAATTATATTTTACTCTATCACAGTTATAACCCTGAACTTGATCTGAACTTCTTGATTATATACAAAATGTATATGAAACTTCCATTAATGATTTGATTATATGTATCTATGTGAGTGTGAATAATTTGACCTATTTATTAATGATTTGATTATATGTGTCTATGTGAGTGTGTATACATTTAACTTGTTGATTATTATTGAACAGGAATCCACTGTGAAGAAGACATGGATGAATGTCTGCCAAACCCTTGCCAAAACGGTGGTACTTGTGAGAATCTGCCTGGGAATTATGCCTGCCATTGCCCCTTTGATGACCTTTCTAGGACATTTTATGGAGGAGAAGACTGTTCGGAAGTTCTCCTAGGCTGCCATCATCACCAGTGTCTCAACAACGGAAAATGCATCCCTCACTTTGAAAATGACCAGCATGGATTCACCTGCCAGTGTTCTCCTGGCTATGCGGGGTCACTGTGTGAAGCTGACACCACACTTTCTTTTGAGAGCAACAGTTTCCTGTGGCTCACAAGTGGCTCACATGCAACCATACAGCCAGAATGTAACATATCCTTGAGGTTTCAGACTGTTCAACCAAACTCACTTCTTCTTTACCGAGGCAACACAGATATGTCTATGAAGCTGGAGTTGTTAAATGGCTGTGTTCACTTATCAATCCAAGTCCAGAACCAGATAAAGGTGCTTCTACATATTTCCCACAACACTAGTGACGGAGAATGGCATTTGGTAGAAGTAACATTTACAGAAACTATAATCCTAGCCCTGATTGGCAGCTCCTGCAAGGGGCAATGCACCACTAAGACTTCTTTTCCAGTAGAGAATCATCAATCACTATGCGCTTTCCAAAACGCTTTTTTGGGGGGCTTACCAGTGGGAGCAACCAGCAACAGTGTGTCTGCGCTTAACATCTCTCATGCGCCATCCACACCTTCCTTTGTAGGCTGTCTCCAAGATATTAAATTTGATTTGAATCACATTACTCTGGAGAACATTTCGTCTAGCTTGTCACTGAACGTCAAAGCAGGCTGCATGCGGAAGGACTGGTGTGAAAGTCAACCTTGTCAAAACAGAGGACGCTGCATCAACTTGTGGCAGGGTTATCGGTGTGAATGTGACAGGCCCTATGCAGGCTCCAACTGCCTGAGAGGTGAGAGGGTTGGGGTGCCCTGGAGCACTGTGCCTCAGAGCAGAGCCAGCTCAGAAACGCCCAGGCAGCGACATCTTGTTACGAAACATAAGGAGCCCTCAGGACCTATGCTGATGCTTGCTCACTAAGAGACAAAAGGAGACAGCAGTTACATGTAATAATTAGGAGGTTTCAGGGGACAGCTAAGCTTTACTTGGGCTGAGAAGTAAAATAGCAACAATAGTAATAATAATTGACAATAAGCAAATAGCTCCTATTGAAATGGCATTTCATCCAGTTGGTAAAATGCCCTTAGAGCTTTGCCATTTGTTGTATATCACAAATGTATGGAAAATCTTATTTAAGATATGATCTTTCTGGAGAAATGGGAGCTTGAGACACAAAATATTAAAGCCACATAGTAGTACTGTATCCTGTGCTTGGCAGCATCTCAGCGAACATCCATTTCCTTGCTTTCTCTCTGTGCAATTTGTATTCTTTAAGAATCGTTCTTATGATTGACAGACCTTCAGTTCTATTCAACAGTACCTCTTCCAAGGTCTTACTGTACAGAGCAGATAGATATCTTCAGAAGAGACAGAAAGAAGACACAAAATGTATTATCAGTAAAATCCAGGGGTTAGTATATACAAATCGACCCTATTCCTCTAGCATATCAGTTTGAAGTGTATTTCAAACCCTTTACTTCCAGCACCACTCCAAAGACTGCCACGGATAGCAGTCAATACATATCTGCTCACTTTTATTAGTATTATTATCATCATCATGTATTGAGAGGTCTGAGGGGGAGCCCTAACAGACTGCTTTGAAGTTCGGCTGCAATTTACTCTAACATTTCAGAATAAGTCCAAGTAGAACAGCATCTGGTAAATGGTCTTCTCTGTGTTATATGAAGTCAAATGAAAACCAGCCGTAGCCTATCCCCTACTCCATGTTCAATGGCTAAGAGTTATTAGAAACCCTTCGCGGGTTTGCCTCTTACCGCAATATTCATTACAATCACGGAGCTGTTGGGCAATGAGGCATGGCATGTGATGCTCTACGTAATATTTTAAACGGCGTGGCAAGTTGTTTTGTGATTCTTTTTCAAGGAGAAAAGGTGAAATTATGCCGAGGAAATGGTCCACTTTTTGAAGAAAAATCTAATTGACCCAAGGCAATATTTTTACTACATATACAAAATAACAAACAGATGCGGGCTCATTTTGACTGGCTTCCAGATGCGGTGACCCGTAAGGTTAACGCTGACCGTGGGCACGCTGACTGTCCTAGGGAACAGACTCGAGAGATGCCAATCCAGTGGGTTCTGGTTTTCTTTATCTTTTTATTCTAACTTGGAAAATAATGAACTTTTAAAACCAAATTCCTGATTTGGCTACACTCTCCATGTTTCCCAGAGTCTGATTATATCCCTCTACTCACACTGAATGTGATTATATCCTCTATTCCTGTACTATTTGAAACTGTTTAACCCTGTGTTTGGCATCAAAAGGTTATAGCGCAGGAATTTCACAAAACCAATTCTTTCTGGAAGTTTTTGAGAAAAGTTTAAAGGGAAGTATATTTTTCATATCATCTCTGAACCATGAAGTTAAAATATTTTTTATTTGCTAGAATCTATGAGGGAATGTTTTCTGTATTTTATTTTTTTCAAACAGACACACAAAAATGCTTACAAGCACAAATGAGAACTTAGAGTCTATCTGCTATATGAGACGCACTAAAAATCTGGAGAGCGAGCCACCCAAATAATGAATTTTAAAGATTTATTTTACTGTTTTATTTTCTGTGTATGTGTGTGGGTCTGGGTGTGTACTTATAGGTACCACATTAGTGCAGGTGCCTGTTGAGGTCTGAAGATTCCCTGCAACAGGAGTTAAAGACAGTTTTGAACTGCCTGGTGTGGGTACTGGGGACCAAACATGGGTCCTCTACAAGGGCAGCAAGTGTTCTTAACCATATGAGTCACCTCTCCACTCTCCAAATAATGATTTTGGAACAATATTTACCACTGGCAAATACAATGAAAGAAGAAGACAGGCTGGGTAGAGGGTTTGCTTCTCTAGGTAACACACAAGGTGGAAAGATTGACAATATCTTGAAGCTGATCTCAAAAATCATGTATGCCCCACTAGGGAGTTTTGAGAGGGTTTGCATGGGGCCCTGACCTGCCAGAAGTGTTAACATCATGTGTATTGTGTTATGTGTCAGAACAGGGATTCTGAGATGTTGTTCTGTAGGAGTGTATCAAACACCTCTTGCTTTATTTGGAAAGTATCTATTTTTAAAAAGCAATATGTAGTTATATACCTTCCTCTTTTAGGTTTGACAGGGCTTCACTCAGTAGTTGAATTTCTTATGCAAACCTCTGCTTTGAATCTGCTTTAGGAACACAGGATTCACCATTCCATCTCAGCCTAAGTTTCCAAGCAGGTATTTCTTTCCATTTATCTGGGCTGTGATTTACCCAAAGCTTGTATTTTCTCACACAGTTTTCATGGGGGGGGGGGGCGGAGGTGTTCTCACTTAAGGATTATCATCTCTTCTTGGAGATTCCCAAATATTTGAAGAAAACTACTTCATACCCAGCAACCCCTCCCATCATCCAACACATAGTACTTTCCTCTAGTGCCTCTAAGTGACATGGCGTTGAGACTTCACCAGCTGCTTGCTCTTTTTGCCATTCCTTTGCTTCTTTCTAAATGTGCTTGGTGACACAGAGTCATGGGTCCGTAACTTTCATATTTCTATATAATATGCCATCATTGGCCATATTAGCATCGTATTAAGTGTGTGGCACATTGTTTACACATTGTCTTTTGTCAATCATTGTCATTTGTGAGGCTGTGGAGTCCTCTTTTTTCCACCCTAAACTGATGAGTCACGTTTAAATACAAATGCTTCCTCTTTACTCATTAAATTTCATCCTACAGTCGTCAATCATTACAATTTGTCAAATCATTTTTTTCATCCATACATCTTTAGAACATGTCAGCAAGATGTATTAGTATCACAACTTCCATGCCCATAGTCAAGTCCTTCCTCTGTGGCTTACGGTATTTCTAAAATCCTGTAGCACATCACACACTCGGACTACCTGCGTGTGATTTCTGAAGAATAGGATTACTGGAGAGTCAAGTTTCTAAGGAAAAAAAGAAACCCATTTCTGCATCCTGTCTTTTATTCTGACCCACAAAGTGATGCTGCAGGCATCCTAGGACGGCCAGCAGGACCCGGCCCCCTGAGCTTGAGGGATTTTTGTGCCTATCCTCAAAACTCCAGGGCTTCAAGAGCCCAATTTTCTTATTAAGCATTTTATCCTATACAAAAGTGCCACAGTGTGTTCAGAGATGTTAACCTCTTCAAAGAGGTTATTTTATCTGACAGTACCTTTGAAAGCTACCTGTAGTTGCCTGAAGCAGGTGCTGTCTAAATGCAGATTCACAATGCAGCGTTCCTATAGGAATCAAGTCAGAGTTCTGAAAATGTAGCCTTTTATGCAGAAGGTCTTCAAACACAGATGGTTGTCTAAGCAAGATTCACTATGGTTCAGCTAAAGGAAAATATGTCTTACTTTCGCACAAACCTCAATTTGTGATGATATCTAACCATGATAGAATATTTTTTTTCCTGGTTACAACTGAGATATGAAAACCCAAAGCAGCAATATCTTTATGACAGCACTGTTGTCAAGCTCAGCAATAATTTCTGCATTGCAAATTCAATAGTCAACTCTCAGCCCTTCTCATACTTGACCTCAGTTAGTTATGCCCTTCTAAGATCTCAACTGCCTTGTCTCTTATTACCTGGGGTGACTTTCCCAAACTGAGCTTGCTAATCTTATTGTTGATCTTTGTCTTTATACAGAACAGTTCAGCTTCATGACATGTCTGTTTCAGCAGCAATCACCTGAGCAGTGTAGCGCAGAGGTGTATGACATGCTCATCCCCACATCCTTCTCTTAACCAGATGAAGCTCAGCGGGGTCTAATGTTTCATTGATTGGATTTTAGAGAGGTGATGGGAATCCTTTTTAGCTGATCATTGCAGAAACTTTATTTTTTTCCTTTGTAACTGAAGGGCCTCTATGATAACCCAAAATGTAATGATTTTTAGTACAGACTTAGAAGCTCACAAAATGAGGCGACTTTGCCATCCTATTGTATTGTAGCCTGTCTGGAACTTGAGAAAGTGTCTGGTTGTGTATGCCTGTGACAGTTTGGTCTCCTATCCCTTTTTACATTTAAATGTAAAGATTTTTTTTCTTTCTTTCTCTTTGCCTATTTTGACATTGAAGAGTATGTAGCAGGCAGATTTGGCCAGGATGACTCCCCTGGATATGCCATCTTCAATCTTGATGATAATTATGGACAGAACTTCAGCCTCTCCATGTTTGTGAGAACACGTCAACCATCTGGCTTTCTTCTAGCTTTGGGAAACAGTTCTTACCAGTATGTGAGTGTCTGGCTAGAACATGGCAGCCTAGTACTGCAGACTCCAGGCCTTCCCAAGTTAGTACTGACATTTTTTCTTAGTGACGGAAATGCCCACTTAATATCCTTGAAAATCAAACCAAATGAAATTGAACTGTATCAGTCTTCACAAAACCTAGGATTCATTTCTGTTCCTGTGTGGACAATTCAAAAAGGAGACGTCATTTTCATTGGTGGCCTACCTGACAGGGAAAAGACTGAAGTATATGGTGGCTTCTTCAAAGGCTGCATTCAAGATATAAGATTAAACAACCAAAACCTGGAATTCTTCCCCAATTCAACAAACAACGGATATCGTGATCCAGTTCTTGTCAATGTAACTCAAGGCTGTCCTGGAGACAATAACTGTAAGGTAGGGTCATTCATATTGGCTATATACATAGTGCATACTAAAATTATATTTATTAAATAATTTATTGTAACCATTCTGCTTTTGTTCTTGGTTTATGAGACAGAAAACTCACTATGTACTTCAGGAAGGACTTGAGGTCACAGCTTTCCTTCTTCAAATTCCCAAATGTAGGTGGGGATTTCAGGGAGATGGCCACACTTCACGGTACCATTTTATATGTGAATAAAATGCTGATCACACACCAGTCATGGAATATTTTTCATTTACATATCTCCAGGATGATTGGTAGAATTACAACAAACCATTAAATTGTGACATTGATCTTTATTGACATCATGAATATGTTATAGCCAACACAACTCCAGCCACATGCTTCTCCCTCTCCCCAAACGATCAACTTCCCTGAGAATAATAGTATTTTAAGCTACAAATTCTTAATGGTATTCTATAGGCTTAGCTAAACCAATTCTTTTTAGAAGACCCCACTAAATTTAATGACACTGCCCAGCTTCTTCCATTAATTAATAACAAAGTCTCAGTTGCCCCTTGGCAGCTGGTTTTAAAATCCTTTGATATATAATTTCTCAGAGCCAGTGCTTTCCTTCAAACATTTTTCATGTCTTCTAAATAATTTTACGTATGTGAGATGTTTAGCTTTTCATGACCTTTTGGAGGAAAAGAAGGAACCACACTGACATAACTCGAGCATCCATGAACCCCAAAATTACAATGTACAAGATTCAATTTTAAATATACATGAATGAACCCCCATAATGCTCTTATAGTAATACTTTTCTCATAATTGAAATGATTTCATATGAATTAATCAGCTTGGTTATATTGAAAGACTTCTATATGAAATAAACATTGTTATCTCATTTATATTTACAGATGAAGAAATTAAGGTTTATAAAATTATGTAATATTCTGGGGGATCGCTCAGTGGTAGAGTACATGCTTAGCAAGACTAAGGACTGTGTTCTATCTCTAGAAGTGTAAAGAAAGACAGGAGGGTAAGCAATTAAGCAAAGCCATTAAATGAAAGATCCTGGATAAACGCAGGGCAGGAGGTAAACAATTACTTTAAACATGTTTGTGTTTTGACTCCTCTCTGAGTGGCTTTGAGAAGGGAGATAAGACTGTTGCAGATGCAGAGGCAAGACTAATGGGGAGGGAGATGTTAACGGGGACTTACAGGATTGAGGACCAGTTCTCACTACTTCACCTGGTTATACAATCTTGGGCAACTAGAGGCATCCAGGTATAATAATCTTCATAAGCAGTGATAATAAGTGTGTGCAAAGGGCCTAGTAACTCATAAGTTAAGGAGAACATCATTATATTTCAATAATCCTCCTTGTGCCACAGATCGGTTTATTATCTCTTCTCTGTCATTCTGTTGTTTTATCTTTTACCTCTCCCCCACCTCTGTCTATTGCTCTTTCCTCTGCTCTTTTAGTAAGCAATTGGAAATGGTAGTTGTGGGCTTTATTCAACGTTATTAACAATGTGCAAAACGTCTAAAATGCAAAGCCGTAGGGGCATTGGCATTTTAAAGTAACTGATGATCTCACCTTTAACATTTCCATATTTCATTGCCATTGCTTTTTATCCCTTTGATTTTCTTTTTTTCTCAGTCCAACCCCTGTCATAATGGAGGTGTCTGCTATTCCCTGTGGGATGACTTCTCCTGTTCCTGCCCTACACACACGGCGGGGAAAGCCTGCGAGGAAGTTCAGTGGTGTCAACTCAGCCCATGTCCCCCCGGTGCACAGTGCCAGCTGGTTCCTCAAGGGTTTGAATGTAGGTAGCATTCACAGCTGTCGTCCATCCAATTTACTTGGTACCTTTCAATTGTCCAAGCCAGAGACAGTGAAAAAAAGAATTCAGGTTTAGACAACTTAGAGAAACATGTGTGAGAAGTTTACAAAGCCAGGAGTGACCAATATCATGACCAGGATGATCTCTGTGATTTTTGCTGGCCCTAGTTTCTGAGAGAGAAAAATGGACCATTGCAGCAACAAACCCAGCTCTTTGATTATTTCAATCTAATTTGTGAAGAACTAAGCTTTCTCGATACGGGGAATACGCAGCAAATCCATGCATCTGCCACACTGTGGTTCCTTGATTATGCACATGGCCATCAAAACCTAAAGCTTCCTCACATCTAAACAGGGAGAACAAGGCCTACCCCGCGTATTTCTTGGTGTATGCCTTATGTGTATGGTGCATTAGGTACAGGCTCACTGCTTATAGTAACTGGTCCCCCCCCCCCTTCTGACTGGTTTTCCAATCTAAAGATCACAGTCATGACTTTGAACTAAGTACTATGGTTTATGCATTGCCTTCTCCCTTAGGTCAAATAATTTACAGTCCAGATATAGACAATGCTCTGTGTTCAAATGAAATTTAAATCCCTTCTTGTTGTTCAAAAATTGTGCTTTTAAAGATATGCTCTAAAGTCTTAAGGTCTCCCACAGCAACAGAAAAGTGCATTGGGAAGACAGAACTTAGTAAAGAAGTCTGAATAAGGCTCATAGTTTACCCTGAGTTTGCTTGATCTCCTGGTCATATGCAATAAGTGTTCAAATAAGATTTGAAATTTGAAAACTCTCTCTAGTTAGAAGCATTATTTATTGAAGCAAAGCTCCCCAAAGAAAAGGCGAGATCTAAAAGTGTACCGAGCATTTTCCCTAGATCACAAGAGGTGGTTTCACCTTCTCCAGCAGACTTGCTAAATAGATTTACAAAATGTGATAGACAGCAAAGAGATAATGAGATTGGTTGTTTAAACATTTGTTTAAAAATGCATGATGTACTGGCACCAAAGCTACAGAGAAACCCTGTCTCGAAAAACCAAAAAAAAAAAAAAATGCATGATGTTTGTTTATGTTCCTTCCCTCCCAAATTCCTTTCCCAAATCTGGTAAGAAAAATAATAAAATAAATTAATAGAGAAATTAAATGAGATATCTTTTAAATCTACCCAAACCCTATATTCAAATTACAACACTTGAATTATTTCCTTTTTTCTTGTGATGCGATATTTTGATCATTGTCGCACTTTCCAGAGTAAAAGGTGATGTAACTCCCGAGCTCATTCACTTACTAGAGCTCAGTGGGCACTTTCTGAAGGCCAGGCACCAGGCTGAGGGAATGCCTGAGTAAGCACTTGTAGAGCAAGGACACCTGGTTCCCTGCAGCTTCTGCACTAGAGCAGAGTTAAGAAACAAATAAAACCCAGTTTCAAACAGCAACAGGAGTTATGAAGTAAATCAGGAATAGACTAGAAGGATGAGACAAGGAAGACCTATTTTAACTTGGGCAGCGGGGGAAGGTGAAATTCCAGCAGACCACAACACTGAGGAGGTACTGAGCATGGGGCAGTTGGAGAAAGAAGACTCCAGGTTTAAATTACAGAGAGTATGAAAGGCCTGGGTTGGGACAAGCTCCTTCATTTTGTGACTGTGTCATGTGAACTAGGAAGAGAATGTTATGAACTACAAGTAGTTAAACAAGGGTCAGATCCCACAGGCTTGGAGGGTGGTGTTTAGAACTTCAGTCCTGAACTAAGAAGCGGTGTTTAGAGTCCTCTGCAGCTACCACAGATGTAGGGAAACTAAGAAGCCATCTTTTGTAGGACCAATGATGCTGGCTGGTGGAGAGCATGGCAAGAAAGGTCCCAAATGTGTTTTCAGGTCACTGCTACTGAAAAGGGAGAACAGAAAATTGATCACTGGACTGAAACGGCAGAAGTCATTGGGACCTTGCCAAGAGCAATTTCAGTGAAGTGACAGGGACAAGAGTAGAGAAAACGGGAGATGAGAAAGTTGGAAGGTGTATACAAAGTACTAAGTTTTTATGGTAACAGGAACGAAGAGATAAGAGGGCGGTCAGGGTAGCGGCGCTATGGGTCCTGTGGGTCCCTGCTTTAAATTTTCAGCAATCATAACAGATTTTACTTTCATGGGAGAAAATGGCAAAAAGGGAAGGGAAATGTTAGTGCAGGGGTAAAATTTTGGGTGCACACAGAAAAATGACTAAAAATAGCAAAAATGAACGGTACCCTGAATGGGACTTGAAAGCCTGATCTCTGAAAGGAATATGGACAGAGTGTCCATTGTAATGCTGAAAAGAGGGCTGGCCCAGACATGATTAATTAGGCTGACAGGATTGGTAGAAAGCTGAAGCACTTCTGTGTCTTCTTTTGCCTCATAGGGCCAGATATTTTAAGAGCTAGAACAAACTGTGAATTAATCATGCTGTAGCAACTCAAATAGAGAAATGCAGTAAGATTTTCAAAAGTGCTGTCTTCGGTGTAATACATGAATACAAAGTGCTATTGTTTCCCCAACCACATGAAGTTACTTGGCTATAGGTAGCAAGTTGATATCTGGCCATGTAATTGAAGGGTTTTTTGTTTTGTTTTGTTTTGTTTGGGTTTTTTTTCAGCATAACTCAACCCATCATTGTGAATGTTTCTGCTAACTGCATGTGGGTGAACTTAATCAGAAGTCAGGGTCTATTGTTAACTAACTAGTGTGTCACCAAAACTAAATTTATGATGTCTGTGTATTTACAGGAAAATGAAACAATAATTGACGTTCCAGAAGATTTTAAATAAAAAAAAATGGTACGAGTTGAGTTTTCGTATTCTCATTGGCAGGTTTGACACCCTAGCTTTATGCTTTAATGACCAAACTACTCACCTTCAGTGAATCTGCAGTTCTTCTCTTGTAGAGCAATGACAGAAAACATCGATAACGGGCACAATTAGATAGCAACGAGCACAACACCTAATGTGTCAGTCATACAGACATGCGCGATGTGAGGAGAAATACAAAGAATGAAGGTAACCGTTTCTCCTCTTCCCGCTCTAGGTATTGCAAATGCTGTTTTCAGTGGCTTGAGACGAGAAATACTGTTCCGAAGCAATGGGAACATTTCCAGAGAACTCACCAACATCACATTTGGCTTCAGAACACGTGATACAAATGCAATGATATTGCATGCGGAAAAAGAGCCCGAGTTTCTTAATATTAGCATTCAAGACTGCAGATTATTATTTCAGTTGCAGAGTGGCAACAGTTTTCATCTGCTCCGTCTGCTGAGTGTGCAGGTGGTGAATGACGGCAGATGGCACCAAGTGACGTTTTCCATGATCGACCCCCTGGCCCAGACCTCCCGATGGCAAATGGAGGTGGACAACCAAACACCTCCTGTCACCAGTGCAATTGCTACCGGAAGCCTGAACTTTTTGATGCACAGTACAGACATCTATGTGGGTGACCAAGCTATTGACAATACGGAAGGCCTGCAGGGCTGTCTGAGCACAATAGACATTGGAGGCATATATCTCTCTTACTTTGAAAATCTTCACGGCTTCATTAATAAGCCCCAGGAAGAGCAGTTTCTCAAAGTCTCTACAAACGTGGTCCTGACCGGCTGCTTGCCATTAAGTGCCTGCCACTCCAGCCCCTGTTTGCATGGAGGAAACTGCGAAGACAGCTACAGCTCCTATCGGTGCTCCTGTCTCTTGGGATGGTCAGGGACACACTGTGAAAACAACATCGATGAATGCTTTTCTAATCCCTGTATCCATGGCAACTGCTCTGATGGAGCTGCAGCCTACCACTGCAGGTGTGAGCCTGGCTACACTGGTGTGAACTGTGAGGTGGACCTGGACAATTGCGAGAGTCATCAGTGTGCAAACGGGGCCACGTGTGTCAGCGGAACCCATGGCTATTCTTGTCTCTGTCTTGGAAATTTTACGGGCAGGTTTTGCAGGTGAGCACAAAGTCTATGCGGAGCTCAGTGTTTTGGGAGCTCTGCTCTGAATTTTCCTTGTCAGGCCAGAAATATCTCCCCTTTAAATGTCCACACGTGCTAAACAAGGCTGGCTTTGAGCACCTCTGTCACAATTGATCATGTAAAAATGTGATTATATTGTGAAATATTCCACAACTATGAATAGCAGCTTTTTAACCAGATAGTAAACACAATGTTTATGTTGTATAACTTAAGATTTATAATACAGCTCAGTAAAGGAAATTTAGGGCATACACTAACACGTAGTCAGATGTTCTGTGGCCTTTCCACTAATGCCTAGCATGCTGCTGAGAGCATATTCATTCAAGTCACCCATTTAAAAAGTCCCCCCCCCTTTTTCTCAAATTGCAATAGTAGTTGATTGTTCTCGTGATCACTTCAATTTTATGCTATGCAGAAATTTAAAAAAATAAGTTTTTCCTTCTAAGTCACATTGCTTTGGTGTTATTATTAGTATACAATTTACACTGCCTTCCATTTGTCAAATAATTGAGTCATTGTAGGGAGGTGAGAGAGTTGTTATTAACCAATAATATATTCCAGGAGTTGGGCAAGATTAGCTGGAGTGGAGCAGCCTGTAGACATCACTTGAATTCAGAGGCAGACTCTCTTGGCAGACATTACAGGCAGCCATGCCTATAAAAAGTTGTGTTATCTTCACAACACCTATTATTGTTCAGCACTCTTGATGGCAAGGACCAGTGAGAAGTGCTAAGTGCTTGGGTTATTCAATAGGTGCTGTTTTCTGTGAGTCAACAGATTCATTTGCCAATAAATAGCAGACCTGGTTAAAAGCAAGAGAAATTTGAGATCAAAATTAGGAGTCTTACACAGTGACCATGGATAAGAAAACATGTATGCCCTCCTAACAAGTTCTCTGATTTTTTTTCTTGTCTGATTCATCAAAGTCAAGTGTAAAGAATAAAGTTCTCAAGAGTCCCTTCTGATGAACTCTTCAGAAGCTGTTTATTAAGCTAAGGTGTGTATAAAACTGGAGGTTTGCATTGCTAATGACCTCTGTTAGAGCTATTGACATCCTTGACACTTTTGAAACGTCCTTATGATATTCTCTTTTTGAAGTAGAATTAATTAGCTCTTTTGAAAAGACACGCCCTTATATCATTTTGCAGCTGGTTTCTCTGTGTTAGCTGTAGTACATGGCAGAACAAAAGTGAAGTTTTCTTTCCAGTTACTTCCCAGATAATTATTCTCTATCTCTCTCTCTCTCACACACACACACACGCGCGCGCGCACATACATGCACAGACACACATGCACACACACAAACACATATGCACACACATGCATATACACACACATCCACACACGCATGCACACATACACACTCATGCGTACACACACAAAACACACACTCACAAGGCCAAAGGACCTGAGCAACATTCCTAAAATCTGTTTAAAAATCAGCTTTCAAGCCTAAATAAGGATTTTTTTTTGTCTAGCAGTGTCTTCTTAGCTTTTAACAAGCTGTTCTTCCTTTTATGCGGATTCTTCAGCCCATTCAGCCTTGCTGCCGTACAGGGACTCGCACGCTGAACTCACATGCAGTTACACTGAATACTATACACAAACCTCCTGGACAGCACTTGGCTTGCACTATGCAAAGCTATGAATTATGAGGGCGGGAGCAGGCAAGTCTTGGCAGGGCAACTGTAGTTCAGCTCTGAACGCCAGCAGAGACATCGCATGAGTGCCTGAGCACCGGCGTATTCTCGTTGCTTCCCTGGCCTTTGTAGAGATGCAATTTTCCTGTGGCCTCCGTTGATTTATTAGAAAAGCAGCTGCAGATCTAGCTATGTGAGCTAGCCCTAAATTTACTGCCACCCCAGGCCATAGATCTTATCTCCTGCAGGAATGGCTGGTGGAGAACCGAAGATGGATGGCCATGTTGGTTGCAGAAGCCTCCAGCAGGGGCTTTTTTGCTGGAGAACCTGGTGTTTGTACAAGGCAGCCGCATGAGTGAGCATTTATTGTTCCTCCAGCCTTGGGACTTAATTAGCCTAACACTGACTACATATATGAACTTTCCAAAAACATGTTTTTCTTGAATGAAATGAATGAGATGAACAGCTGTGGCCATTCCTTTTATCTCTCTAGACAGAGCCGATTACCCTCAGCAGTCTGTGGGAACGAGGAGACAAATCTCAGTTGCTACAATGGAGGCAACTGCACTCAGGTCCAGGAGGACTGGAAATGTGTGTGCCGGCCAGGTTTCACTGGAGAGGGGTGAGTCACACTAGAACTTCATGGGCAGGAGTTCTGGGCTAAGGAACAGTGGGATTGCGCAGAGTTCATTTGCTCTTTCAATTTTTCATTTCAGTTCCCACAGGAAAATCTTTGTTGAAATATAGGTCCAGACAGAAATTAAGCAACAGAAAAGAAGAAAAATGACAGTGTAGGTCAAAGTATAGAATATTTTACCAGCCGAGACTTCAAATAGGAAAATATGATTTTTTAATATATATAATGTTTTATTATTCTTTCCTATAAGTACCTTCTGGATTCCTGGAGTCCTCCCCTCCCCTGACTAACTCTAACATATGATTCCAAAATATGGTTACTTTTAAGGTAAAATAAAACACACCTAAAAGATGCCTCCTATGATAAACTACACTCTAAAGTGTATGTACCCCTTCCAGGGAACTATTCCTTCCACAGAGAATCCTTCAACTCTTCACTTAGGGTCCACCATTGCAATCGGACTGTGACCAGCTTGGATGCAAGCCAAGTTGTGTATGCATTTGACTGGTTGGAGTGTGGGCAAGGGGAAGAAAGAACATTCTCCCTGCTTTGATTAGATCTCCAAAGAGGCAGGGGTGGTGGTAGCACACACCTTTAATCCCAGCACTCAGGAGGCAGAGACAGGCAGATCTCTGTGAGTTCAAGGCCAGCCTGGTCTACAAGAGCTAGTTCCAGATAGGGCTGTTACACAGAGAAACCCTGTCCCAAAAGACAAACAACAACACCAAAACAAAAACTAAACAACAACAAAAGATCTCCGAAGAGATATCCATCCCTCAGACAGATACAAACCAGGAGTCTATGGGCACAGGTATTATGTACGCAGATAAAACATAGCCCCTAGTTTTTAAAACTAATCCATTTACCTTACAATATTATCCCCACTTCTTTGAGCTCTGTAAGCAAGGTTTAATTGTTTTCATTGTGTGTGTGTGTGTGTGTGTGTGTGTGTGTGTGTGTGTGTGAGTGACATTGATTGATGCTGAAATAAATGTACACAACAATGAAGTTGAGCTGCCATGCGAGCGTGGACTTCTCTTGGGAACGCTGCCATGATTTCTTGAGTAAGTGTTTGCTGAGCACAATTTAAACAAAATATAAAATGTGCTCCTGCATCTTCTGTAGACTAGAATAAGATACAACCAAGATCCATATATGTGTGTGTGAAAGGAAGTAGAGAAGTCACGTCCTTTTTCCATTCTGTAGCGCTATGACGTCAGCTATTAAGTCAGCATTCGGTTGACTTCTGCTTCCACATCTTCAGCATATTATAAACATATCTTTGTCCCAAATGTAGATAAGTCTTTGCTATATTTAAATGCTGGTTGCTTCCTGGCTTAATATTAGCCCCACTAACAACACCATGAGTAGGGTTCATCCAATACCTTGAATTTGTTGCTCTTAATATTTCTATCTCTTCTGATACCTATCAATTTTCAAATTCATACTTGTCATTTAAATGATTAAGATGGGGAAAGGGTCGCTAATTTTCGTTCCTTTCCTGGGAGGACTTTCATCGAACTAAGCCTTACTAATGAAAAATGGTTTCAAACAGTGAATGTGTGTTTAATATATTCTGATCCCCCAACCCATTGAGCATTATTAGTTAATTCAGGAGCACGGAGTGGCTTTTCTTTGACTTTCCACATATTAGTTATCATCTTCTTTGTTTGTTTTGTTTTATTTTTCCTTTGGGGATGGGGTCTCATTTTAGCTCTGGTTTGTCTAGAACTTGCTACATAGAGCAGGCTCATCTTAAACTTGCTGTCATCCTTCTGCCTGTCTTCCCCCATTGTTGGGATTTGGGGGGTGAGGCACTACATTCAGTATATTATTTTCTAATAATAGCTTCACTGGCATTTGTCATTCATATGAAAGCATCAACTCTTTTGCTCAAAACAGAAATAAGTAAGGAAATGAAAGAGTGGTAGAAAGAACTGGGAACGTTCAGATGGGTCCCCCAGGGCCTAGGGCAGCAAGACTTCCACACAGCCGAGGACACGAAGAAGCTATCCGCCTGCTTAAGCCTCCAGCTTCACAGTGTCATTTCATCGGGTCCAGATGATGGATGGTGTGAGCACTGGCCACCCAGGACACAGCGTGCTTGGCAAGCTCCTGAGAGTTGTCAAGTCTGGCTGGGATCTAATCAGAGAAGCCTCTTCCAGCCCAGAAGCCAGGACCATAAAAGGCAAATAGGGTCTCGGCTATGCTCGGTATCCTGCTGGAGTAAGGAGCTGTTTTCCTTGGAATGAATTGCCTTTTCCCTCACACCAGGGATCTCACAGCTCCTCCACCTCAGCCCTTGCCTTCAAGCCTGGTGAGAAGTCTGGGGCACACATGGAAGCTCTGCTTTGGGGGAAGTGGAGATTAAAAACAGTTTACATCATAAGGTGTTCCGCAGAGATCCTGGGGCTACGATTTCACTAGTTTCCTAAAGTAATACAAATGCCATCACCACCGCTCTACCCCCAGGCCTTAGCAGAGCTTTTGGCACAGGACAGGCAGAACTACTGAATCAGTCCATGGATGTCCAGAGAAAGGACTTGTTCACTATATATAATAATATTCCAAAAGCCTAGAAGAGCTGATTTGAAAGCGTCAGTTGAAGGATGTGCTGTTTGAATTATTGAACCTAATTTGAACATTACAACAATGCATACCAAGTATCCGATACCACACACACACACACACACAATTTACCCCACAAGTGTGTGTCGTTTTTGCGTTCGTGTGTCAGTTTAGAAAAAAATCAAAAACAAAATGTCCTTAGAAAAGGAGGCAGGCAGTGTCCCAGTACTGAATTCCGTGTTACTACTAGAACACAGTTTATTAACAGGTTTCTTACTTTTGCTCAGGTTAAAAAAAAAGTGTCGTTTCAAAAGAAAGTAATTCAGTATCTCCCAGAATTAACCAAGTCTATCCTAAGGCAGAGATAGAACCTTCACCATCAGGGCTCCTTCTGCTCTGTAGATTCCAGGTTGGCAAAATCACCCTGCCAGTGACCTCCTAATAAAATCAACAATTATAAGGTGGCAAACTCAATAGCGCCCTTAAGGGACAAACAGGGCTTCTAAATATTTGCAGGCATTTTATTTAAATTTATTCAATGTGTGCACCCATGTCTGTTCATCTTTGTCCTCAAAATTCATAATATATTAATGGGTTCTTAAGGAATCTTTGAAAGTACCTGGTGTGTGTAGTTGGGTAGAATTGGTGACCACTCCGTCATGCTAGGAAGAGAGACAAACCATTTGCTCCACCTTACAGCTCACTTATTCACCCAGCCCTGGGCTTCTGCTTCTCCATTCATTTTCAAGGTGTGAAGAGGACATAGATGAGTGTGCTTCCGCTCCCTGCCTCCACGGAGGCCTGTGCAGGGACTTGCTCAACAGATTCCAGTGCATCTGTGATGTGGCCTTCGCCGGTGAGCGCTGCGAGCTGGATGTAAGCGGCCTTTCTTTTTATGTGTCCCTCTTACTGTGGCAAAACCTCTTTCAGCTCCTGTCCTACCTCGTTCTGCGCATGAACGACGAGCCAGTCGTAGAGTGGGGTGCTCAGGAAAATTATTAGCGTGTACGCAAGCATCCCCGGGGGTTAAAACACTGACTCACAAGAAATGCGATCTCAGTGTAGATCTCCGGGAAATGAGGGACTAGAACCCATCTTGAGGATGAAACTGCATTTAAGCCTTTTTTTTTTAAGCACACCGCAGGCATTCTAGGTCTTTATAAAATATTTTCCTATTCTACTTTTTAAAATGAAAAGTGTGCTCTTAATATAGCCAGACATATCTCATTATCCAGTGTACTGAGTCCTAAGGCCCTGCCATACTAAACACATCCCTGTTGAATGGCTTTTATTGCAATTAGAAAACCTTCTCTCTACACTCCACTTTTGCGTGTCCCTATTTTCCTGGCTACAGTTTACCTCATTCTAATTTGGTGTGTTCTCCTCCCTCTCATCGGTTATACGTAACATGAAAATTTGAATATATCTATGAACATTTTTATAGTCATGCACGTTTTTATGCAGAGCTATTCTAATGAACTGTGGCCAGTTCTTTTCTACATGAAGAAGAGGGGAGGTTTTTTTCCCCCAATAATGTGGGGGGAAATGGTCACATTATCCTTCACTAACATCGGGTCAGATAGACTTTTCTCTATTTCCTTCTCTTGAAATTTCCCCTTTCCATTACAATTGAAAACTTTCTGTTAGCTGCTGATACATTTGTGGGGGTTTTGACTTTTCCATCATGTTTTCCCTGGTCGATTATTTATGCTAAGCATCTTTGGAGGAGCATCATTCCAAAGGAGATGTTATTAATGCTCGTTGAGGGGGAATTACTTTGACCCAGTGAAGAAACTCATGACACCACTGAAATAGCAGTGGCCCGCAGGATGCCCTTCTGCCAATGTGCCTTGGTTTGAAAGCATTTGGGGGACTTTTCCGCTTGATACTATCAGTGTTCACTGAGTCATGTCATGATCGCTTTAAGGAAGTCCTTTGGCTGTGAAAATACCAAGGTGAATCTTAATGCACCGGAAAATAACAAGATAATGCCCTCGGAAAGTAAAGAAACTACATTCTTGTTCCATTGTTCACTAGCTATAAGGTAGCAGCCCTCACTCTGCTGCAATCGTCTCAAACTAGTAGAAAAGGTGAAGTCTTTTATCCGTTCTCATCATTTTCCTCATGGCTAAGTCTCTGTGTCCGTAACTCCTGCTTCAGACAGCCTCCTGCAAAGTGAGATTTTGTGACCAGGAAGTTAGGCAAACTTTTCCAAAAAGCATTTGCATTCCTAAGTAGCTGCAATAAGTATTCAATAGATTATAGTCAGAGACCTTATGTAGAATTCACGTTCACTCCCCTACACATATCTTCAACTGTGTGCTTACAGACCATTCGGAATGTGATCTCTTCCTTAGAGAATATAGGTAAGGAGTATTTATCCACAATGTCTTTCTCTGTACAGTTCTAATGCTTCCATTGTCATTGTGATTGTCAATTGTTCTATTTTCTAACTGTCTTATTATTTGATAGCTTTTTACTAAATTCTCTCTATTATCCTTATTTCTCTGTAGTTCACTAAGTTTTTGTGACTTATGATTTCACACATTTTCACAGAAAAAATAAAGTCTTCTTCTGCATGTGATTTGTGATTTCTGGTAGCACATGTCTTTGTTGGCTTGGACTGTGGGTTACGTAGCAAGAGATCCACAAGTAGACACACTCACACAGGCACACAGACACACAAGCAGAGACACGCACAGACATATGCACAAACACAGACACAAAGAGACGCTTACACAGAGACACACCAGGAACACATATGAATACTCATCTCTTTATTACTCTTCCGCATACATGTCATTGCAAGTAAACACCATGATCCCAAGGGCTAGGTTCCATGGACTCTCCCTATCAGCAAGGGATTCTAGAACACAGTACAATCTCACTGGTTCTTACAGCTGACTTACATTGTTTCTGACTACACCCTCGCTGGTTCTTACAGTTGACTTACATAAGCTGGTCTTAGTTTTACCTGGTCATAAGGAAGGATGATCTCACCTAAGGAACAAAAAATTCAGACATTTGGTTATTCACATATTCACACATGTTCTTGTGGATCATATTTCCATGACAGATTGTATTTACTTGAATAGAAACTCATTTCATTTTTCTGATGTTTCATCTTTAACATGTGCCCCACTGGATTGTGATGGGCGTTGACCATCTTCCTCCTTTGTGAATGTATAAACGGGTAGTGAACTTAACTACTTCTTTCCAATGAAGAAAAGAGAAGTAGAGAACACAGGAACTTAGAGAAATGCCATATTTTGATTGTAAAGAGAAAAATAAATTCAAGTAGTTTTGGTTCAGAAATCTGGGTCAGGACTGTGAAAAGCCATTTTTAACTACATCATTTTTTTCTCAACTATACTTTTTCAATACTGCATCAATAAAAGTCTTTTCCATTCCAAATTGTTCACTAAATTTTGTTGGAAAATCACTGACATAGAAGTCGTTTTAATACTTCAAAATTAAAGCTCTTCTGGAAGTAGTACTACATATAATTTGAATTTAATAATTCACAGAGGAATTCTGTTTCAACTGTTAATGTCAATTCCAATACATACTGTTTTCTTGCACTTCATAACCTTTCTACCTACTCAATAAATGATTTTGAATATTTATGATACGGTAATCCTGGGTCAATAGTGAGGCAGGAAGTGGTTAGGCAGGACTTCCAGGAGCAGAGAGGACTCTGGGAAGCAGAAAGGCAGAGACACTAACAAGATACAGAGGAAGTGACAGAATGAAAGGTTAAAAGCCACATTTCAAAATGTAGATTATTACAATCAGGTTAATTTCAGTTTTAAGAGCTAGTGGAACAAGCCTAAGGCTGAGCTTTCATAATTAATAATCAGTCTCTGTGTTGATGTTTGGAGATTGGCAATCTACAGATAGTCCTACAAGAAAGCTTGTTACAAACACCACTTCACAGCTCCCAGTGGTTACCATTGGAGTAAGTTTGTTGTATATCAAAGCAGAGAAAAGAAATAATACATAGGGGCATCATTTATAGGAAGATTTCAAATCAGCGTAAGCAAAAGTGAGCCAACATTAGAGCTCTTCAGCAATGTTATAAATTGATTTGCACCAAAGTGAACTCCCACTCTAGAAACCTCCAAATAGACTGTGAGTAACAGTGCCAGGAGTCTTGCCGAGAAAACTGTGCACTGACTGGGAGGAGCTGCATGGACGTGGCGGGTTTATAAGCACTGACCATAAACCAATTCAGCGTAATTAATGTGGCTACACCTCAAAACTCTGTTAAGGTTGTGTGGTGTGTTACTTACAATAGCAGAATGACGGGGTTGAATGAAAACAGAAATTTTTGCTCAACTAAAGCTTGAGGGAATGTATAGATTGCCAGGCCGAATAGCTGACCTAAATCACCTGGCACTTAAGAAAAAATGTAGGATTGAGAAAGATACATGTGTGAATTTCAGATCATTAACACTGGATCATGCAATAGTGAGGAAATGTTTGACAATGCAGAATCTCCTTAAGAATGTATTTTTAGGTGCACTGATTTATTGTGCTGGTTCTTTTCAATCAAAGCCCTTCAGCTCTGTGCCATTTAGACCTCCAAGGCACCTTTACTCAGAGAAAAACCAGTTAAGCTTCATACGCACACAGGAGGTCTGCACTACCTCACAATCTTTCATTTTCAGGCCAGAGTGGTAGAACCAGAACATGCAGCCAGGAAAGGATAGAGCCATTGGGAAAGTTTGTTTGGATGTTCTTTCTCTTTTTCTTTCTTAAATCATTCTGTAAAATAATGCTGTTAGAAAGATATTTTGTTGTAAATTGCAGGAGAGTTCCTGTTGCAAGATTAAGTTAATGCTCATTCAACCTTTATTGAAATACATATCATATTATAAATATATTACAGGATCATTTTATATGGCTCAGTCCACTGTATGATACATGTCTGATATCTGCCAAGATGCTGCTTCTCCAGGGTTTTAAGTTACTATAGTAAAACAATGTATTAAAGCACTTAAAGGGATTTTAGCAACCATAGAATCCAACTCTTCTTTATGTAAAAAAGAAAAAATATAATAATGTAGAGGGAGTGCCTGAATTAAGTTATAAAATATTAAATCTCAGGGCTCAGAGACAGCACAGTAGTTAAAAAAACTTGTTCCACTTTCAGAAGGCAGTTCAGCCCTGTTACTTATATCTGGTGGCTCACAGCTGTAACTACAGCTCCAAGGTGGCCTCCGCCAGCATCTCCACACGTGAGCATGTGCATGTGAGCATACACACACCACACCACACACACATACATACACACACATCTTTAAAACATCAGGTCTCCCAACCTGCCATTCAGTACTCTTTCCTTCCATATACTGACAGGCAGGTTGCAAATGAGGTTCTCCCAGTAGCTTAGAACACTGCATCACCTCTGCAGATGAAACTAATTTTAAAGAATAAAAATAAAGTCCAGTCAACACTGGACTGAAAATATAGTCATTCTAAGGATGTTAAAACATCTTGAAGGCAGATGACATGAAAATATCAATCATTATATTTAAGGTTTTTGGAGGGCAATTTTAAATTATATTTATGTACAGAAAACTTAGCAGTGTATATTTAACCCACTTTTGTTGCAAGTTCTTTGACCTTTGCCTTTTCCAAGTTGGCAATGCAAGCCACAGATTTAGGATCCAGAATGCTGCCTTCCCAGTGGGGGCAGATCTCATCGTATCTGTGGTTATTGGTCCTGATAGCTCCCACCAGTTTAGCTAGAGCACTTCTGTCTTCTGAGTAAACCCGTGGGAAGACAATCATGGTGCATGTCTTACTGCAGACCAGTCACTCCAGCCTGGCCTTTCCCCTGATGATGCAGTAGGGGATGCCCTGTAACACGGGGCAGGCCGGACACCACAGCTCGGTGGGGTCTGCATTGTGGGTGATCACCACCATCTGAGCCTTCTTGTTTTGCACCAAAGGTGGTGACTGTATTGACCTCTGCTCAGAGGACAGGTGGTCTCTTAGTGGGGACAACCCCTTTGCTACCAGTTTTTTTTTTCTCAGCTTGGGCCAGCAGCCTCTGCTTTTTCTTCTCCTTTGTCTCTGGAGTGTAATTGTGGGCAAAATTAAGCGCTAGATAGCTGTTCTAGTCCAGGGTCTGGGTGAACTGATCAACGGCAGGAGGTACTTTGAACAGCTTGTGGAGGATGGCCCTTTGCCAACTGTTGGCTGGTGTAACCGTCATCTGATGGAGTGAGTGGAGTCTCCTTAAGGCTGGATGTCCTGTCCAATACTGAAGTTGTTAGACCTTTTCTCAAACAGAGGAGTCACCAACATTTTGGCCTCTGGATTCTTCATGACAGCAGGCCTAGAGCCACCTTCTTCCCCTGGCCCTTATTTCCTCTTGTCATCTTGTTTGGCTGTAGGAGAAAGCTCATTTTTTTTTAATTTTAAGATCCTATAAAATAAAAAAAAAACATAAAGCTAAATCCAGCTTGATGTTATAAGAGAAAGGTTAAAAGGCACGAGAGATACATTCCTTTAATAACCTGCATCTCATTCCTTTAATAACCATTATTAGATGCATGTTATAATATCCATCCGCAAGGACAATGAGATTTAGAAGGGTGAAGATTCTGGTTTGAGGTCACACAGCAAACAGATATCAGAGCAAGGTTTGGCATCTGGGAATGATTGGAAGTAGGTGCACAGTGTCCTAGTATGCACCATTACCTGTGGTATGGGGTATTGAACCTAAGGCTTCCACACCTGTGAAGCAAGTACTCACACTCTGGGATATATCCTACAGTCTCTTTTCAGTTTTGATTGATTTTGAAAGAGGGTCTCACTAAATTTCCCGGATGGGCCTTGAATTCGGTCTGTAGCTCAGACAAACCTTGAATGTATGAGCCTCCTGCCATTCAGGTTGTGATCCTCCTGACCCTTAAGCATCTGGGATCGTAGACCTAAACTACTAGCCTGGCTTTGCTGCACAACCCCATAGACTGATTTCTAGGTAAGTTACTCCTCTAACCTTGTTTATTTACCATTTATTCATATTAAATAAATGGAGCATAAAACAAGAAAGCATGCTTAGCTGAGAACTTTCACCTTTGGAATTTAGCAAGGCGTAAGCAGGGTTTGGAGAGAGCAGTCTCTGAAAGCATCCCTCTTTCCTCCACTAAAACATGCTGTGGAAATGTAGAAATGGGAGAGATTTGCTGCAATTGGGAATAATCCATATATCGAACTCCCATAAACTGTTTTCAACCTAAGAAAGATTGAATTGATAACTCCAGATTTTTTTCCTCATACTATAATTTTGACGGTGGTTTTCATCTTTATTTTTAATGAACAACTGGAAATACAAAGGGGTTGCATTAATTACTCAAGTTTGTGTAGTTGGGGAGCACTATTCTTGGAGTTGAATCAAGCTTTTCATTTGCATTTCTCATGCTCCAGAAAGAGGTGTGATCTCTGAAGTACGACTCAGGAAGGGACCACAGTGTGGTGAGCATGGGTTTCCTTGATATTGTCAACCAGACTGGGTGGCAATGCTCATTCCTTTTCAGTTCAGCCAAAAAATTTGTTCCTGTAGTTTTAGTTGCCTAATTTCCCAAAGATACAAATAAAAACTATATAGAAGAGAGGGCCGAGCAAAACAAAATAGAAGCGACTTGAGGAATGAACAGACACATCTAATGAGAGAGCCCACCTTTATCCTGGCTGTGCAAACACCAGAGCATACTTAGGAGCTAATTGGTGGGTCAATCAAAGGAAACTTTTGAAGGCCCAGGATCTGAGGAGGTGGGCGTTCATTGATATCCAGCAAGTATAGCAAGAGTATACACAGTAAAAAATAAGCTTGCAGAAGATATTAATTCAAGAGAATGAAGCAGAAAATAAAAATAAATACAACAAGGACTTGGGATAATTTATGAATGACAGAATCATAAATCATTTTTGAGAGGATAGGGTTGTACTTAATTGCAAAAGCTGATGTCAAGGACAATGCCAACTGGCCCACATCCTCAGGCTCTTCCTGCAAACAGAGCCCTGGCCAGTGGCGTAGCAGTCTCAGGCTGTTTGGCAAAGTCTTGTGATCTGAATTTGACCTGCGGAAAGAAACACCCAGAATGACATTCTCTTCAAATTGTAATTTAAAAAAGCACTGTCACTTATCACAGAGTTTTCACTAATTAGTATTCAGGAACAAGTAAATATAGCACTATATATTTGTCCAGAGAAGATAAATAGCCAGCAGGTATATGACAAGATGCTTAGCATCAGTAATCATAAGAAGAGTGTAAATCAATACCACAGGGAGAGATCACCTCAGACACATTAAGATGACTTTTACTAACCAAACAAAAGATGATGATAACTAGCTGGGGTGGAAAGAAACTGGAGCCGTTGTTCAGTGCTACTAAGAAGGTAAAACAGTCCAACAATCACAAAACATTAAACACATAATTATCATTATTTATAAATTAAATTATTAAAGGAATGCTTCCCTACAATTTATCCTTTATCCCACCAACATTTTCCCTCATAATTTGATGCAATTTTTTTCAAGCCCAGTGAGCATACTGAGTATAAACAGTCTGCTCCCAGGTGAAAGACATTCTGCCAGAGCATGGGTAGTCAGTCTCGCGGGGCCTGCATCTTTTAAGAAAACCCACTCTTCTTCCCCAGAGAGCCATCAGTTGCCAGAAGCTCCTCGGCTAGGGATGGGACTTGATAAGCCCCTCCTCAATTGAAGCTGGCATTTGGGTTGGCTTGATCTTGTGCAGGTCCTGTGCTCATAGTCTCAGTCCCTACGAATTCATTCATACGACAGCCCTGTCATGTCTGACCAATACTATTCTGCTGCCTATGTCCACTGCCTCTGGCTCTTACAGTCTTTATGCGCCCTCTTCCTCAGTCACTCCTGTGCCTTAGAGAGATGGTATGATAGAAATGTCCCATTTAGAGCTGAATATTCCCGTTCTTTATTCCCTACGTGTTGGGAGATGTGGGTCTCTCTATAATCAACATCGAAACTGCAAAAGTAAGCTTTGATAAACATTAAAGAATGCACTAAGACATGGATATATGTATAATAACTTGTAGGACAGTTCATTGCTGTGCCCATTTAGCAGAATAAAAGTACTATGTTCTCCCCCAGTGCCTATGACCTAGACAGGTCCAAGTTTGGTACCCAGTTAGCAGTACCTGACATGAGTTCACATGTGAAAGTCAAAAGGCAACTTGCAGGAGACTGTTCTGTCCTTTCATCATGAGGGTCGCCTGAGACTGAACTAGGGTTGCCAGAATTGATATCAAGGACCTGTACCTGTCGGCCATATTGACAACCCTACTTCCCTTATTTACTGCTTTATGAGAACTTCTGGCATTGGAGCTGTCAGTCAAAAGTGGAATTGTGCTTATCCATGCTGGAAACTGCTTGTATGTGACTCTTTAATGCCGTGGTGTTCTACAGCGTAGCACAAATGGCCTTTGCTTATCTTAGTTTTCAGTTTCAAAAAGGGAACATGTCAGGTTTTCGTATTGTATTCTTTGACAGTTTTATACATGTGTCTAGTGAATTTCAGTCATTTTCACATCCCTTCCCCTCACTGACTCTGCTTTTCTCTCACACTAATATCCTTCCACTTCCTAGCAAGTCACCTCCTACTCCCATGTATATTCTTGGTGTGGCAACCTACTGGGTGTATTAGAGTTGGTTGCATGACCAGGGATGGGAGGTTACTTACTGAAGTATGAATAACTTATCAGTTGGCTCTACCACCAAAGAAAATTATACACTGCCCCCAGCAAACATTAACTTCCAGTAGATCCTTGAGGAGTATTGGGGTCTCATAATCTCCTCTTCAATCCATGTTGAAGGGCCCAGTCTGTGCAGGTATTATAGCGGGTAACTACAGTCATACTGAGCTCATGAGTACAATGGCTTTGCCATATCAACCAGATGTCTATCTGCTCCCATCTCCCCCTTCTCTGATTTGAGCATTCGTTTTACCCTTTCTTTGGTGATATCTCCTGTGCCTTAAACAGGAAAAAATCAGTGTCCCCTTGGGCCTCAACATTCCTCCATCACTTCCACCTTTGCACCTTGACAAGCGATGACCTCTGCACAAACCCCCAATTGCTAAGAGAAAGAGAAGCTTCTCTAACGAAGACTGAGTGCAGCCCTGATCTATGGTCACAAATATGAGTATTCATAAGGCAGCTTAACATCAGCATTTAGAAAAACAACGAAAATAGATTCCCCCTAGGACCTACGGTCCCACCAGTCACAGACTCTAGATCAGATTTACAGAACCAATCATGAGTTCCCTCCTTTGGAGCAGGTCTTAAATCCAATCAGAAAGAAGTTGGCTATCCCCATATTAGTCATGGTGCTATTATACCTGAGGGCACATATATTGACTAGAGTTTGGTCTTAGCCAATTTAGCTCCTAAGGTTTAGAGCTGACTATGGCCATTGATAGCTTTTCCCCCAGCAACCTGCATGGCACTCTCTGGCACCATGAGCACTAACCTGTAGTGAAGAAACTTCCATCATAGTTCCAGCTGAATTATCTATGATATGTGATCGAAGAGTGTAGATTCTCCCATCTTAGGGCCCTATCATCAAGTTCTGGAGGATGACCAAGAGCAATGGTCATTGCTTAAATGTTGTTGGGTTGAGCCTCTAAGGTGTCCCTGAACAAGAACACATATGTAATGTGAAAATTAAAAGATTAGTTTTACTGGTTTTAGGAAACAAAATTATAGTTATTAAATCCTGTTCTAATCATTTTAGTAAAAACAAATTAGATTGAAAACTAGTTATATGCTAGGAATTTAGCATTCCAACAATTTTAAATACCAAGAACTGATTTGTGGGGCTGCAGAGAAGGCTCAGCAGTTATGAGCCTTACTGCTCCTTCAGAGATCAGAACTCATGTAACCCCAACTCCAAGAGAGCTAACACTCTGCTCTTGCCTCTGCTTGGCATGTATTCACATGTACACACACACACACACACACACACACACACACACACAATCAAAAGTAAAATGAAATCATTTTTTTAAAAAATAACTGATTTAAAATTGGCAACTTTTTATTATTGTCACTTAAAACTTTCATGTTCATAATAACTATTTAAAGAATAGATGTTTTTATATATGGTCTTCTTAATTAAGCACCATAAACTTTGAAAGAAGTCTTCATTTAAAAGGTTAATCACTCTATGACTATTATTTTTTCTCACAATTGTTAAGTAGTTAAGCACAGATTAGTTTCATATGAATGGTACTAATCTATTTAAAATTAATTAATTACAAAGGTTGATTATGATATCACAGCCTTATAATCTGGCAGTAGAGACTTAAACAGGAGGATTACAAGCTTGAGACTATATTGAACTCCGGCAGTTTCTGGGTCAGTCCAGGCTTCAGAGCAAGAATATATAAAGAGTAAGAAACCCCGAATGAATGAAAATTCCAAGAGAAAAAACAACAAAGAAAAAATCCACTAAAAGACCAACTGTATTTAGAGAAGAAGCTATGTATAGACATATTACATTTAAAAACACAGAACAGATTTTTGTACTCAGTTCTATTTTTTATCATTTTTGTAAGAACAAATTGCGTTATTCTTACAGAACTTGCATTCAACACATTTATTTGGGAAATCTATTCATGACCATCCCACTGTCTAGTTTCCGAGTCATGAATATACACTACTTATATGCACGTTTAACATTGCTTTTACCATTCTATATCCTATTTGATAGCAAGACTGAACTACAAAGGAAAATTGAAGTGTTTCTACGTCTATTCGGCAAAGCTTATATTTGTGTCTGATAAAAGAATAAGATCAATTCTAGTTGAAAACTAAAACTTATGGAAAATGTGTTTTGAAACCAGGGCTGATGATTAAAGTCCTTGGCATGCAAGCAAGAGGTCAGGGGTTTTGATCCCCAGAACCCCCCATAAATGCCTGATTGACTTGGCCTCCTGCTGGTAACCCTGGCCTCAGAAAGACAGGGACTCCATAGAACAAACTAGCAAGATTAGACATATACATTGACAAGCTTCAGGTTTGCCTGAGAGACTTTGCCTCAAAGAATAAGGTGGAAAGCAATGGAGGAAGATTGCAGCATCAACTTTTGGCTTTACACACCCATGCAAACACATTATTAAATTAAGGTGAAAATGATAACACATAGTAAGTGCAGAAGGTTAAAATTATTTAACACATTATTAAATTAAGGTGAAAATGATAACACATAGTAAGTGCAGAAGGTTAAAACAAGAAAAAGGCAAGGTTTGATCAAAAGTGACCATTGACTCATGACAGTGCCTTAGGAATAAATGGAGCAACACTGCTCATCAAAGCAGCATTGCCATCCAAAAGTCAAGTTCACAGAAATAATAATTCTGCTCATGCAGAATTGAAATTTCCTATAGACAAGGACTTTGGAGAATCAACCCCAGAGAAGGCTAAGAGCCAAAGCTTATGATGTGAGGAGGTTTAGAGCCGTAAAGACATAGCTTGTGAGGCAATCACATGGACACCAAAGTCCTGTCAGAACTGGCCTCCGGGGCTATATTGGGTTCAATCTCCTCCACACATAGAAGAGCATTTCCTTCTATCAATGGATGAGGTCCCTTAAAATTGTGAGCACTTAAAAAGAAAGATACTTTTCTCTTCAGAGAAAGACAGATGTGCTTTGACCGCTAAACATGTGTAGCCCTTCAATCCACCTGCACTAGACCAGTAAGAGTCAAGTAGTGTGGTACCTTTAACATGGTGCCCATTACTGTTTATAAAATCCTCATCTCAGTCTTCTCTGCCTAGTGGAAGAATTTTGTCTTCAAGACCTTCTAATAAGGATTCTTCGCTCAGTTCCTGCCATCCCCATTTGTAGTGCCTATTTCCGGATTAGCTTCAACACGGCTCTGTTGTGCATTTTCCAATACCAGGGATGCCTCAGGTCGGAATGGTGTCTTCTCAGAGCCATAAGAACATTTATCTTCTTATCTTCAATACCCTTAGAATTTAGCTACCCCCTTTTCATTATGGGAAGCCAAAGACAGGGCAACATGGCTTCCTTATCCTTACAAACGCAGGCAAATCAATCCATCGTGCCTGCAAAATGGCACATCAGTGTTTGTTGGAGGATTGAATGGATGGATGATGGGAATGTGGTAGCAGGAGCTAAGAAAGTGTAGCTTTGCTGGGGTGGGAGGGCACGACAACCTCACCAAGAGCATATTCAGCCCAGGACTTAAATAATGAAGAGCCGTTTCCTTCACAAAATAAAAGCACGTTTTTCCTTTGATAAATATTTTTATGTTGTATGACTCTCTGTTTTCAAAGTGTGAATTTAAATTGTTCTTCACTGGAGAAATTAATTTGCAAATAAAATCCCGTGTCTATTATTAGAGAGAACTCAAGTGCATGCAGTGCCGGAGGCTCATTAGGTTGATAATGGCCTCAATTGATGATTTAGTTCTCTCCATAACTGAGTTTTATTTCTGAGCGTAGAGAAGTGAGAACCTGGGAGGCCACCATTAAAGCCATGGGCATCCTTACGGATCATGGAGCAGGCTTTATAGGAGGAGCGAGGAACCTGATTTTACAGTATAAGGCTGGAGCCCCTCAGCAACGGGAGCTAGCAGCATGCCAAGGAAAAGCAAGCGGCTGTGGGACAAAAAGGAGAATCCAGAGAAGGCTGCTTGTGTTCGTGCGTGGAAAGAGCCCCAGAGTCTCAAGATCTGGGAGCTGTGAATGGGAATTTCTGCTTTTGCACCAAATGTGCTGTCAGTAAACCCAAGATGACCGCGTTTCACAAGTCTCACGGTCAGAAAAGACCCATACAACCCTTTCCAAGTGCTCTCTCCCTTCCAAATTCAGCGCATCTGCAGGGGATGGTGACGTGACGGCCACTTGCACCTCCTCATTGCTAGCTCTAGGCTGGCTTTGTCAACATCCACTGCTCTCTGTGGGACTTGCTGACTTCCTGTCTCCCGGCGCCATTCCCATTACCACAGAGACTGAAGAAACAAGGTTGTGAAATGGTTACTTTGGGAAGAAGCTTCGTTCTCTGCCTTACAGGGGGAAACACAGAAGGCACAGACTTCAACCACTCCCAGCACTGTTATGGGCGATATGAAGAGAAGCAGTGAAATAAAATGCATAACCCTTACCATAGCAGTTTCAAGGAAACTATAATCTCATTGTAGAGAAAAAAGTAACTAAGTAACTATATCATATACCCCCCAAACTACCAATCCCTAATTTGTTTTTCTGAGTCAAAGCACAATATAAATTCACAAAAGCCCAACCAATAACAGTGTTCGTATCAGACATTTTTATGGAAGCATATGGGAATTAAATTAGAGCATGAAATATGAGAAAGGTTTTTGTTGTTGTTGTTTGTTTTTTGTTGTTTTGTTTTGGGGGGGTTCTTTTTTTTTACAGGACAGAAAGTAGAATCACTTTCAGGAGAGGAAAAAATGCCCTAAGTGAAGAGGTGGTGGGAACGCTGTTTCCGAGGAATGAGGACCATGGGTGGACAGGCGTGAGTGGAACAGCACAGCTGGGAAACAAGAGGATGTGAATTCAAATAAACGAAGGGCAGGGCTAGATCATGGCTGTAAACACTTAACCTTCTGTGACCATCAGGTCAGAAAAAGAAGATCTCATACCCCTGTAACCTACGCTGGTGCTGTGTCTTCCTGTAAATATCCCTTTAGCTTGTGATTTGTGCTGGCTACCAATCACTTTCTAGTTAGAAGGGATCCCTCTGGGGTGGATGGGTGATGATGACTCATCAGTTAAGAGCACTTACTGTTCTTCCAGAGGACCTGGGTTTGAGTCCCAGCACCCACAATGGTGGCGCCTAACCATCTGTGACTGTAGTTCCAAGGGATCTGGGCTTTTTTTTTCCAGCTTTCACTGACAAAACAACACAGATAACCCCAGAAAACACCCATAGGCATTAAATAAATAAGTAAATGTTTTAGATGGAGTCCTTCTTGGTCTGTGCCATCTACTGGATTCTTATTAGCGAGAGACATTACCTTGAGTTCTGGAAGATAGACAGTCCAAGATCAGTGCCTCAGAAGCATGGGCATCTGGTGAAGTCATGCTTCTGTGTCACCAGACATTGTCTTCCCCTGTGGTGTCGCATCAAGAAAGGGGGTCTCTATGCAGGCTGCACCCAGAAGCTTAACTGTCTTCAAAGGCCCCACCTAATATCATAACCCTAGGCTTTATGTAGGCTTCAGCCATACTCTTTAAAGGGAAGTGAACACGTATCTCAACAGAATGTTTCTAGTCAGATTTTAATTTTGCTAAATAATTTTCTCTTGGCACAGTTTTCTTACTAAGTCTGGCTTTAAATCTTTTTAAAAAGAGAGTTCCACTCAAATACTTTGTAAAGTTATTATTCATGACGGTTTCTATTTTTCTCAAAGGACCAAAACCAGTTTTGGCCTGGGAAGGTTTAGATACAATCAGATTAAGCCTCCCTTCAGGAAAAGAAGGAGCACATTTCCTGGATCAAACCAGCAAACAGAGTCTCAGGAGTAATAAATTGATGCAGTTCTCACTCATCATCCTGAAGAAGACAACAGTGAGAAACTACGCCTACTGTCTTGAGAAAATGGCCCCGCTGGGTACCAAGTGAAGGGTGGTTTGAACACATCTATTTTCAGAGCTAAGGGAGCCACAGATTATGAAGCAGAAGCCTTAGCTGCCCTAGCAGAGTTAGCCCAGGCACAGGGGTTTCGTCCAGAATGAGAGGACTGGGTTCTTCAGGTTCTTTTTGGGCAGAGAGATGTTCATGTTTCCAGACAGCATCCACTACCCAGTCCTTCCTTCAATACCAACCATGAGTGGCTCTTTCCTTTTAGTTTTGCAACAACCAAGGATCAAAAAACTTCAACAATATTCTCAAATTCTTATAGTACACCAAACCCTTAGTTTGCTTATGTTTTCTCTAATATGTAACTCTGGGCTTCTAATTTACACAATGAAACATTTAGAGGTTATTCCAAGTAAAAGTACCCTAGAACATTCTAGAAGAGTTGACATTGCTTAAATGCAAAATGAGTTTTTAACTAGATACGCATACATATACAAAACCATGCGTACGTCATGAGGCCAACAATGCGCAGGGAACTCTGTGAGCATTTCTGAAAAACAGTTCCCGAGACAAATAAGCAACACAAATGGGAAAGAGACTGCAAAACTTGCTCTGTGCCCTACTGGGATCTGGTAGCTCTGTTTTACCATCAATTCCTGTGTGTACAAAAGCTAATCACCATTGGCAGTATGCAAATTATCCTAATTTGCTGTTTCTTGAGGTTGAAGGTTGTGTTTGTTTGGCTGTTTAACTGCTTTGCCACTTAATTAAAAATATAAATACTCTCGAATTATAGAAACTAATACAGGCCCCTTAATTTAAAATTTTACTTTCAGAATCCTAAGTAATGGCCCTGCATATCACACTCACCTTGGGAAGTGAGCTAAAGAAATGTGTGCGATTGTTTAATTACTGTCCATCTTGAAAGCAGAAGTAAAGCGTTACACGGGATCCTACCCTGGCTGGGGAGGACTGTCAGCCTTCTTCTGATGGAAAAATGGCTTGCATTGAAGTGGCATTCTGATACCGGTGGAAAGAGGGTCACATACATAGATGCTGCTTACATGTATGAGTTTTTTTTATTGAAAAAAAAAATTCCGCCTCCTCCCAGCCTCCCATTTCCCTCCCCTCCTCCCGTCCCTCTCCCCCTCCCCCCATGTTTCTCCTCCTCCCTCTCCAGTCCAAAGAGCAGTCAGGGTTCCCTGCCCCTTGGAAAATCCAAGGTCCTCCCTCCTCCATCCAGGTCTAGGAAGGTGAACATCCAAACTGGTTAGGCTCCCACAAAGCCAGAACATGAAGTAGGATCAAAACCCCGTGCCATTGTCCTTGGCTTCTCATTAGCCCTTATTGTCCACCACATTCAGAGAGTCCGGTTTTATCCCTTGCTTTTTTAGTCACAGACCAGCTGGCCTTGGTGAGCTCCCAATAGTTCAGCCCCACTGTCTCAGTGGGTGGGTGCACCCCTTGTGGTCCTGACTTCCTTGCTCATGTTCCTCCTCCTTCTGCTCCTCATTGGGACCTTGGGAGCTCAGTCTGGTGCTCCAGTGTGGGTCTCTGTCTCTATTTCCATCCATTGCCAGATGAAGGTTCTATGGTGATATGCAAGATACTCATCAGTATGGCTATAGGATAGGGTCATTTCAGGTTCCCTATCCTCAGCTGCCCAGGGAACTAACTGGGGACATTGCCCTGGGCACTGGGAGCCACTCTAGGTTCAAGTCTCTTGCCAACCCTAAGGTGGCTCCCTTAACTAAGAATTGTGCTTCCGTGCTCCCCTATCCAACCTTCCTTTATCCCAATCCTCCTTTTTCCCCAACTTCCCCCCATCCTCCCCTTCTCCCTTTTCTCTCCCCATCTCCCCTTACCCCCTTCCCACCCGACCCCCAAGATCCCAATTTTCTCCCCGGCAATTTTGTCTACTTCCCATAGCCAAGAGGGTAACTATATGTTTCTCTTTGGGTTCACCTTCTTATTTAGCTTCTTTAGGATCACAAATTACAGGCTCAGTGACCTTTATTTATGGCTAGAAACCAATTATGAGTGAGTACATCCCATGTTCATCTTTTTGGGTCTGGGTTACCTCACTCAGAATAGTGTTTTCTAATTCCATCCATTTGCATGCAAAATTCGAGAAGTCATTGTTTTTTACCACAGAGTAGTACTCTAATGTGTATATATTCCACACTTTCTTCATCCATTCTTCCATTGAAGGACATCTAGGTTGTTTCCAGTTTCTGGCAATTACAAATAATGCTGCTATGAATATAGTTGAACTTTTGCCATATGATAGGGCATCTCTTGGGTATATTCCCAAGAGTGGTATTGCTGTGTCCAGGGGTAGGTTGATCCCGAATTTCCTGAGGAATTGCCACACTGATTTCCAAAGTGGTTGCACAAGATTGCATTCCCACCAGCAATGGATGAGGGTACCCCTTACTCCACAACCTCTCCAGCAAAGGCTATCATTGGTGTTTTTGATTTTAGCCATTCTGACAGGTGTAAGATGATATCTCAAAGTTGTTTTGATTTGCATTTCCCTGATCGCTAAGGAGATTGAGCATGACCTTAAGTGTCTTTTGGCCATTTGAACTACTTCTATTGAGAATTCTCTGTTCAGTTCAGTGCCCCATTTTTTAATTGGGTTATTTAGCATTTTATAGTCTAGTTTCTTGAGTTCTTTATATATTTTGGAGATCAGCCCTTTGTCAGTTGTGGGGTTGGTGAAGATCTTCTCCCAGTCAGTAGGTTGTCTTTTTGTCTTAGTGACAGTGTCCTTTGCTTTACAGAAGCTTCTCAGTTTCAGTAGGTCCCATTTATTCAATGTTGCCTTTAATGTCTGTGTTGCTGGGGTTATACATAGGAAGCGATCTCCTGTGGCCATATGTTGTAGGGTACTTCCCACTTTATCTTCTATCAGGTTCAGTGTGTTCAGATTGCTCAGATTGATATTGAGGTTTTTGATCCATTTGGACTTGAGTTTTGTGCATGGTGATAGATATGGGTCTATTTTCATTCTTCTACAGGTTGACATCCAGTTGTGCCAGAACCACTTGCTGAAGATGTATACTTTTAGCTCCTTTATCGAAAATGAGGTGTTCATAGGTTTGTGGGTTAAAATCCGGGTCTTCTATACGATTCCATTGGTCGACTTCTCTGTTTTTATGCCAGTACCACCCTGTTTTCATTACTGTAGCTCTGAAATAGAGTTTGAAGTCAGGGATGGGAATGCCTCCAGAAGTTCCTTTATTGTATAGGATTGTTTTGGCTATCCTGGGTTTTTTGTGTACCGGCACAAAATAAAGGCAATGCAGATATCAAAGAATATTTACCAGTTTATTGTTAAACTTACTGAACCAAAGTTCCAGCGTAGCACAGGTAGCGAGGAACAAAAGGGACGAGCCGCCTCTCCGCGCACCCTTTATTGGCATGGATTCGCCTGAGGCAAACCCCGCCCTCTAAAGGGAGCTGATTTAACCCCTTTATCTCCCCCTTTTGTCTAAATAAGACACAACTAAACCAAATATAACTATAACAATAATAACAAATGATAAATATAACAAACAATATTGAGAGCAAAAGTTTTGCTAAAGAGTAACTACAATTAAATAATCTTCAACTCCATCAAAGATCTGAGAAGGGAGTAAATATTACTTAACAAAAAAGAGATATCCAAAATGTGCAACAAATGACAGAGACAACTGACTGCCTGGGCAATCACCCAAAATCTCGTTTGCAATGTTGAGTCAACCAACTTTGGCTAAGGCCTAACATAACTGACATACCATTCTCAAATGCAAGGAACTTTCTTAGGATTATCCTACCCTGTCTTGGCAAGATAAGACAATCCTGTTTATATCTTAGTCAGTAGTTGAGGTATGGGTTTTTCTTAACCCAAAGGCCAGTTCTGCCAGGAAGACAAGCTCCCAGTGGAGTGTCTTTGGTGCTCAACGTTCTCTCGGGAGTAGAGTGGTGTTGCCAGGAGTAAATTGTGTCTCAATGGCACATAATTCTAGGTTAGATTAAAGGCCATTTTCTACAGCTCTTCAAAGAGGTTGAAGATTATACTATCTATACTGAAAATAATCTCTATGTATCTAAAAAACCTGATTAACCTAAAAATAATATGACAAACATGTAATTCTCAATACCTATCTAATTTGAAAACTAAGGGAATAAACAATTGTGCAATGTATGAAGACAATGATCTTCACTTGTAAACAATGTCATTACTTATCAAATGTAAACAATGTTATTACATAAATAGGACCAGAGGTAGAAATGTACATTGTGATATGATAGATGTATCCATACAATATAAGCATACTCTTATACCAAAATAGAGGTAGGAACACTCACATTCAATATTCAATATATCAATATACAAGAAACAGTACCAACATAATTTTCTAAAAACAGTAAGTCACAAATACCAATCATCCCATCAACCCAGTTAATCCCCCTCTTTTTTTTTTATATATATATCCCTAATTTCATACAATATCTCTCCATCCCCTCACCCCTAAACCAACCACTAAAAGATGTCCCTAACCCTGTGGGCAAACTCTGTTGGGAGAGGGGACGTCGTCCTCTTAGATTGCTTCTAGCTGACATGGGGGCGACGTTCTTCTTAGGGGCCCCAGTGAAAGCAAACGATGGTAAAATTCCCAAATTAACCTTTGACTTAAGAAGACTATAACTAGTCTCTGTGTGTTTCGAGAAGGTCCGGCCAGAGCGTTGTCAAAAATGTGCATCATATGAAATTGTCTCTTGCAATTGGTACCAAAAAACAGATCCAAAATTAGTGCTTAAAAAAAAAAAAATTCATGACGTCATAAAAACCAGATTGAGTTGGTGTTGTGGGGCCCCATCTTCATCCTGGAAACTTCAAAAATTACTGTAGGAAAATATGTTGCTTGTTATGGGAAATTTAAACATTAACAACAAGGACTTATACTGACATATAAAGAAAGACACAGAAGTGAGGGAAGGCAAAGAAAGTTTATCAAGTATAAAATTATTCTTATTCTGTCCCATTTCATGGCTCCTGACCTGAGACAGAAACTTTGAAATATCTCTTATCAACAGGCTTGGAATTGAAGAAGGACTGAGCCATAGTCCAACTCCAAAACCAGCTCTACACATTTATAAAGAAGTGTTCAATAAAACATATAAATATACATAAATATATATAAAACCAATACTTACGATACGTATAGAATTTTATTGTTGATGTTTAATGGGTCGTATCTATTTTCCATCCATCAGTAATTAAATATTCAGGGTCCCTCAAATTCTTTGGAGATGAATATTTTCCTGTGGAGATAAGAAAAGAACCCTGCCCCCATCCTATTAGTAATCCTTACCATCTGTATGTCGGTCATCCTTGTGAATGAATTGTTATTTATCTTTTCCAAGTGACTTCTCTTCCTCAAACCGAACCTTTATTAATTTTGACGGTATCCATAATTTTTCCTCACCTGTGGAGATAAGAGCAAAACCCCTTCCCCAACGCAGCACATCTCCTGGCTTCCATTGTGAGGTTAGTACATCCTTGAAATAAACTGGTTGATTTAGTTCAGCAGACTTTTCCATTATCCAATGTCTTTCTGCAGCCGTCGTTCCCTTCTCGTTAGCGTTGAGAAAATTCAAGGTTAACAAAGCATTATGTAACCTATTTCTAGGGGTGTTTTCCACCCCTTTCTGTTTGTTCAACATATCCTTTATAGTTCGATTTGATCTTTCTATGACTGCTTGACCTGTAGGATTGTATGGTATACCTGTAACATGCTTGATATTGTAATGATCAAAAAACCGTTTCATCTTCCTAGAGACATAAGCAGGACCATTATCTGTCTTTATTTGTGTAGGTATACCCATGATAGCCATGACTTCTAATAAATGAGTGATTACTGAATCAGCTTTTTCTGAACTTAAAGCAGTTGCCCACTGAAAGCCTGAATAAGTGTCGATGGTGTGATGAACATATTTCAATTTGCCAAATTCTGCAAAGTGGAACACATCCATCTGCCAGATTTCATTTCTATGAGTGCCCTTTGGATTAACTCCTGCTGGCAGTGGCGTTTGGTTATAGAAAGAGCAGGTAGGGCATTTCTTCACAATCTCCTTAGCTTGTTGCCATGTAATAGAAAACTCTTTCTTCAAACCTTTGCTATTAACATGATGTTTTTTATGAAATTCAGAGGCTTGAAGCACACTACCAATCAATAATTGATCAATTTCTGCATTACCTTGTGCTAGAGGACCTGGCAGACCCGTATGGGATCGGATGTGTGTTATGTACATAGGGCAAAGCCTGTTCCTGATCAAATCTTGAACCTGGATAAACAATGAGGTTAGTTCTGTATCATCAGGTATAAATTCAGCAGTTTCAATATGTAAAATAACTCTTTCTGCATATTGTGAATCAGTAACTATATTAATAGGTTCTTTAAAATCTCTTAGTACCATAAGAATGGCATATAATTCTGCCTTCTGGACAGAATCATAAGGACTTTGTTCCACCTTACCCAAGTCTTCTGATTTGTAACCTGCCTTCCCTGATTTATTGGCATCAGTATAGAATGTACGGGCTCCAGTTATTGGAGCATCACGGACTATTCGAGGAAGGATCCAAGAAGTTCTCTTTATGAAGTTGAGCCGCTTGCTTTTTGGATAGTTGTTATTAATGTCTCCCAAAAAATTAGCACAAGCTCTTTGCCATGGTTCATTATCTTCCCATAATTTCTTTAGTTCATCAGCAGTGAAAGGCACTATAATTTCTGCTGGGTCTATGCCTGCTAGTTGACGAAGTCTCAGCTTGCCTTTTATAATTAACTCAGAGACTTTTTCCACATAAGTTTTCAGTTTCTTACTTGGTTTATGTGGTAAAAAGACCCATTCCAAGATAATATCATCTCTCTGCATTAAAATTCCTGTAGGAGAAATTTTCGATGGTAATATGACGAGAATACAATCGAGCTCTGGATTCACTCTGTCCACATGTGCCTGTTGTAATTTCTCCTCAATCATTGTCAGTTCCTTTTCTGCTTCAGCTGTTAATTCTCTGGGACTGTTTAAATCTTTATCACCATCCAAGGTCTTGTTCAAATGAATTATTAGATCAGGTGTTATCCCAATAGTTGGTCGTAAACTGGAAATGTCTCCTAACAGTCTTTGAAAGTCATTAAGAGTCCGTAAGCGATCTCTCCGAATTTGTGCCTTCTGTGTCTTAATTTTTTGCAAACCTATTCTATAACCTAAATAATTAACAGAATCTCCCTTCTGAATCTTTTCAGGAGCAATTTGCAATCCCCATTTAGGTAACAGTATCTGTATTTCTTCAAACAGCCTGTTCAAGGTATCTATGTTTGAATCAGATAACAATATGTCGTCCATGTAATGGTATACAATAGATTTGGGAAATTTCTTGCGTATTATTTGCAATGGTTGGTTCACAAAATATTGGCACAGGGAGGGGCTATTTAACATACCCTGGGGGAGGACGGTCCAGTGGTACCTCCTCGAAGGTTGAGAATTGTTATAAGTAGGCACTGTGAAGGCAAATTTTTCTCTATCTTCTTTTTGCAAAGGTATAGTGAAAAAACAATCCTTCAAATCAATAACTATGAGAGGCCATCCTTTTGGTAATAAAGAGGGCAACGGAATTCCAGATTGCAGAGGGCCCATAGGTTGAATAACCTTGTTGATGGCCCTGAGATCTGTCACCATTCTCCATTTACCTGATTTTTTCTTAACCACAAATACAGGAGAATTCCAAGGGCTGGTAGATTCTTCTATGTGTCCAGCATCTAGTTGCTCTTGTACCAGCTGTTCTAAAGCCTGTAGCTTTTCCTCAGCTAAAGGCCATTGCTTTGTCCATATTGGTTTCTCAGTCAACCATTTTAGAGGCAAGGCTGTTGGTATTTCTGAAGGGACATCAATTGCTTGTTCCTGCACAGCCCTAATGGCCGGTTTTGTCCTTTTGTAATAACTTTTAATATTCCTTTCAGAAATATGGGCTCTAGAAGTAGCAGGAATGTTAATTTGAGTATTCCATTGTTGTAATAGGTCACGACCCCATAAATTCATTGCAATATTGGCTACATAAGGCCTTAATTTTCCTATTTGTCCCTCAGGCCCTATACATTCAACCCATCTCGTGCTCTGCCTTACTCGAGATAGGGTTCCAATTCCCAGGAGCTGAACATTTACATTCTGAAGAGGCCAATATGGATGCCAAGATTCTGGGGTAATGATACTTACATCAGCACCTGTGTCCAGTAGGCCAGTAATAAAAATGCCATTTACACACACTCTCAGCTTAGGTCTTTGATCATTTATAGAAGTTTGCCAAAACACACGTAACTCATCTTTCTGATTACTATTGCTTGTAACAGTAGGCATGTGGCTTTCTAATTGTCCTGACGAGGCATGTTCTCTGCAGAAACTGGGAATGTCTGAACCATGTTTGCCATGGGGGCCTGAGAGGCCCCCCCTCTCACGTTTCCCGTCTGTATCAGGTTGCCTTGTCTATCTCTTGTAGACCTGCATTCATTCGTCCAATGTCTGCCCTTCCCACATCTTCTACATAAACCTGAAGGCTGATTCCTTCTATTCCTGTTATTTCTAGAAGACGCATTATTATTATTTCTGAAAACCCGTTGTTTACAATTCCTTTTCATATGACCCATTTTGCCACAATTAAAACATTTGGTATTCTGGTGTCTCCTTTTACCATTGGAAATTGCTTCTTCTACCCATGCTTCAGTGCCATAGTCAAATGTGTCAACATCTAGTGTATGCAAGACCCATTCTTCCAAGGACGCTGATCTGAACATTAAAGGCCTCAAGATCCTTTTGCATTCCACATTAGCATTTTCATAGGCCAAAGACTCAATTATTATACGTCTTGCTTCTGGGTCAGGTATCCCCATTTGTACAGCTTTAGTTAATCTTTGTAAAAAGTCACTAAAGGGTTCTCTCTGACCCTGTTTAACTGTGACAAATGATTCCATTCTCTGTCCTGGGTCTTGTACTCTGTCCCAAGCCCTTAAGGCTGCTGTAGTACACATAGAAAGTATGTTTTCATCCAAATTAGCTTGTTCCTGAGGGTCTGAAAAGAGCCCTTCACCTAGAATTTTATCTAGGGAAACGTCAATTCCCTTCGCCTTTTCCTGCTGTTCTAAAAGTCTAGCCTCTTGCCTGAATAAGCATTTCCATTTTAAGTGCGGTCCACTCTCAAGGACCGCGGAGCTCAGCTGGAGCCAGTTCAAGGGGGTTGCTTTGCTTGTTGTGGCCCAAGATTTTAGCATCTCTTTAACAAAAGGGGAGTGCATCCCAAAAGACATGATGGCCTGTTTAATTTCTTTGAGATCATTCATACGGACAGGCTCCCATGTATCTTCCTTGATGACCCTAGGGTTTCTGGAACCAACCACCTTTTCTGTTGTTATTACAGGAAAGGCATGTAGAGCTGTAGGTAGAGCTTTGTGAAAATTGTCCCGGAGGGATTTATCCACAGATGTAGTTAAAATTTGCCTCTCTACCCTTTGCTCTTCTTCTTCAGAATTTAGAAATTCCTCAATCTTTTCAATTCTATTCACCATTGCTTTTTGTAATGTCTGAATCTCCTGCCCAGAATTATGTTCTAAAGCCTTCATTGAGGATTCTAGAGTATGAAATTTGTCCAGTAGAGATAACTTGTCATCTTTGGACATAATTTTTATGGCATAAACCGTGCCTTCTTGTATTGACAATCTTTCCGCCAATCTGTCATATGCTTTAGACAAAATTGGATTGTCACATTCAGCAGTTTTGATTCTCTCAGTTAACGTTTCAGTTCCTACAGAAAGGGACTGCTGAAACTTACGATCTAATTCAGCTGTTCCTTCTTCCATAGTAATGAATTTCTCCTTAACATCAGAAAGGGACTGCTGAAACTTACGATCTAATTCAGCTGTTCCTTCTTCCATAGTAATGAATTTCTCCTTAACATCAACCTGTACTTTTTTTAGATTTTGCTCAGTTAACCGAGTCATGTTAAACAAAGATTTGTTTTCTTCCTGGAGAACTTCAAACTGATTCTTGAGAAGATTGTTGTCACTCTCAATAGTTTTCAAACGTTCAACCTCTGCCTTAAGAGATTTGATCATTTTCCTATTATCAAACCAAATAGTGCTAAGGAAAATTAAGAATCCCAGGAATATCCATATATGTGGTGTGGTAGACACCTCTTGTAAGATCTCCCAAATGGTGCATTCAAAAGAACTATTGAAATAGGCTGCGGTCACGTTGTCAGACATTATTTAGAAAAGAAAAAGTTCTCTTACCTGTAATAACTGGTTCCTGCCAGTGGTGGCGAAAGAGCCCAGTTGAATCCACGTGTCCTAAATCTGAAATAAAAGGACTCAAAAACAAAATTGAAACAGACACCAAGCTGATAAGTATTTTTTGCCGGGGCTCTCAGGCCGCTGTCACGTGACCTGAGCGCTGGCGGCGGTGGGGGTGGTGGGAGGGGGAGCAGACACAGGCAGCGCGCGCGCCGGCGGGCGGTTGCGCACGGGAAATCTGGCCGGGGCGGCTCGGAACAGAGGCTTAGGCGCTGTTAAAAAGGCTCTGTGGATATCAAACTCACTGCTTGATACTCTAACAAGCAGCAGGGAAAATCGAGTCGCTCAGAATCTCAGCTGTTTCAGCGCGCGCCCAGAGAGACTGCTCAGAATCTCAACTTCTTCCGCGCGCGCCCAGAGAGACCGCCGCAGCGACCCCAGGGTGCAAGAGACTCCGTTCGGGGCCGGTTCTCGGCAAAGCCCCACGGGGGAGGCGCCAGATGTACCGGCACAAAATAAAGGCAATGCAGATATCAAAGAATATTTACCAGTTTATTGTTAAACTTACTGAACCAAAGTTCCAGCGTAGCACAGGTAGCGAGGAACAAAAGGGACGAGCCGCCTCTCCGCGCACCCTTTATTGGCATGGATTCGCCTGAGGCAAACCCCGCCCTCTAAAGGGAGCTGATTTAACCCCTTTATTTTTGTTTTTCCATATAAAGTTGATTATTGTCCTCTCAAGATCTATGCAAAATTTTGATGGGACCTTGATGGGGATTGCATTGAATTCATAAATTGCCTTTGGTAGAATTGCCATTTTTACCATGTTGATCCTCCCAATCCAATAGCAAGGGAGATCTTTCCATTTTCTGGTATCCTCTTCAATTTCTTTCTTCAATGCCTTAAAGTTCTTGTCAAATAGATCTTTCACTTCCTGGTTAGAGTTACCCCAAGATATTTTATGCTGTTTGTGGCTATCGTGAAAGATGAAGCTTCTCTGATTTCCCTCTCTGCTTCCATATCCTTTGTGTATAAGAGGGCGACTGATTTTTTGGAGTTGATCTTGTATCCTGCCACATTACTAAAGGTGTTTATCAGCTGTAGGAGTTCTTTGCTGGAGTTTTTGGGGTCGCTTATATACACTATCATTATCATCTGCAAATAACAAAAGTTTAACTTCTTCCTTTCCAATTCGAATCCCCTTGATCCCCTTATGTTGTCTTATTGCTATTGCTAAAACGTCAAGCACTATATTGAAGAGGTATGGAGAGAGTGGACAGCCTTGTCGTGTTCCTTATTTTAGTGGTATAGCTTTGAGTTTCTCTCCGTTTAATTTGATGTTAGCTGTCGGCTTGCTGTATATTGCTTTTATTATATTTAGTTATGACCCTTGTATCCCTAATCTCTCCAAGACTTTTATCATAAAGGGATGTTAAATTTTTCAAATGCTTTTTCAGCATCTAATGAAATGATCATATGGTTCTTTTCTTTCAGTTTATTTATATGATTGATTATATTCATAGATTTTTGTATGTTGAACCAGCCTTGCATCTCTGGGATGAAGCCTAGTTGATCATAATGGATAATTTTTCTAATGTGTTCTTGGATTCGGTTCACCAGTATTTTGTTGAGGATTTTTGTTTCGATGTTCATGAGTGAGATTGGCCTGTTATTCTCTTTCTTGGTGGAGTCTTAGTGTGGTTTTGGTATCAGAGTAACTGTAGGTTCATAAAAGGAATTTGGCAATGACTCTTCTGTTTCTATACTGTGAAAACATTAAGGAGTATAGGTATTATGTCTTCTTGGAAGATCTGGTAGAATTCCACATTAAAACCATCTGGTCCTGGGCTTTTTTTGGTAGGGAGGTTTTTGATAACAACTTCTAATTCTTTGTGACTAACAGGTCTATTTAGATTGTTCGTCTGGTCTTGTTTTAACTTTAGTAAATGGTATTTATCTAAAAAAGTGTCCATTTCTTTTACATTTTTTAGTTTTGTGGCATACAGGCTTTTGTAGTAAGATCTAATGATTCTCTGAATTTCCTCTGTGTCTGTGGTTATGTCCCCCTTTTCATTTCTGATCTTATTAATTTGCATATTCTCTCTCTGCCGTTTGATTAGTTTGGATAGGGGTTTATCAATCTTGTTGATTTTCTCCAGGAACCAGCTTTTTGTTTCATTGATTCTTTGGATTGTTTTCTGTGTTTCTATTTTGTTGATTTCAGCCCTCAATTTGATTATTTCCAGTCTTCTACTCCTCCTAGGTGAGTCTGCTTCTTTTGTTTCTAGAGCTTTCAAGTGGGCTGTTAGGTCTCCAATGTGTGCTTTCTCTGTTTTCTTTAAGTGGGCACTTAGTGCTATGAACTTTCCTCTTAGGATTGCTTTCATAGTTGTAGTAATAAGGGCGGCTGGGCTGCATCCCCAACACCCCAGCCGCCTGGCTAGCTTATGCCCGAAATAACAACACACAAACTGTATTCATTTAAACACTGCTTGGCCCTTTAGCTCTAGCCCTTACAGGCTAATTCTCACATCCCGATCAACCCATCTCTAATAATCTGTGAGCACGGTCTTACCGGGAAAGATTCAGCATGTCTAACCTGGCAGCTTGCTTCATCATGTGTGTCTGCCCGGGAGCGAGGCATGGTGTCTCTCTGAGGCGTCTGCTCCGGAGAGGAGAGCTGTGGAGTCTGAGCTCACTTCCTCTTCCTCCCAGCGTTCTGTTCTGTTTACTCCACCTACCTATGTTCTAACCAATAAAATGGGCCGAGGCAGTTCCTTTATTAGCCAATGACCTTCCTCCATCACATAGTGTCCCATAAGTTTGAGTATGTCGTTTCTTTATTTTCATTGAATTCAAAAGAGACTTTAATTTCTTTCTTTATTTATTCCTTAATCCAGGTATCGTTCAGTAGTTGACTGTTCAGTTTCAATGAATTTGTAGGCTTTCTGGGGGTAGGATTGTTGTTGAATTCTAACTTTAATCCATGGTGATCTGATAAGACACAGGTGGTTACTAATATTTTTTTGTAACTGTGGAAGTTTGCTTTGTTACCGAGTATGTGGTCAATTTTCGAGAAGGTTCCATGAGCTGCAGAGAAGAAGGTATATTCTTTCCTATTTGGGTGGAATATTCTATAGATGTCTGTTAAGTCCATTTGCTTCATTACCTCCATCAATTCTCTAATTTCTCTGTTAGGTTTCTGTCTGATTGACCTGTCCATTGGTGAGAGAGGAGTGTTGAAGTCTCCTACTATTAGTGTCTGCGGTTTGATGGCTGCCTTGAGTTTTAGTAATGTTTCTTTTACATACGTGGGTGCTTTTATATTAGGGGCATAGATATTCAGGATTGAGACTTCATCCTGATGAATTGTTCCTGTTATGAGTATAAAATGTCCCTCTCCATCTCTTCTGATTGATTTAAGTTTGAAGTCAACTTTGTTAGAAATTAGTATGGCCACACCTGCTTGTTTCTTAGGTCCATTTGCTTGATAAGCCTTTTTCCAGCCCTTTACTCTGAGTAGGTGTCTGTCTTTGTGGTTGAGGTGTGTTTCTTGTAAACAGCAGAATGTTGGATCCTGTTTTCGTATCCAATCTCTTAGCCTGTGCCTTTTTATAGGTGAGTTGAGTCCATTGACATTAAGTGATATTAATGACCAGTGGTTGTTAACTCCGGTCACTTTTTTAGTAGTATAGTTGTGTGTTTCCCTTTTTTGAGTTGTGCTGGTGAAGGGTCTCTAGATGTCTGAGTTATTGTGGTCATTGTTGGACTCCTTGGTTAGTGATTTTCCTTCTATTACTTTCTGTAAGGCTGGATTTGTGGCTATGTATTGTTTAAATTTGTTTTTATCCTGGAAAATTTTGTTTTCTCCATTTATAGTGAACAAAAGCTTGGCAGGGTATAGTGGTCTGGGCTTGCATCCATGTTCTCTTAGTTTCTGAAATATATCTATCCAGGACCTTCTGGCTTTCATGGTTTCCAAAGAGAAGTCAGGTGTAAGTCTGATAGGTTTACCTTTATAAGTAACTTGGCCTTTTTCCTTTGCAGCTCTTAATATTCTTTCTTTATTCTGTATGCTTTGTGTTTTGATTATTATATGGCGAGGGGATGGCTTTTTTTTTGATCCAGCCTATTTGGTATTCTGTATGCTTCTTGAATCTTCATAGGTATATCTTTCTTTAGGTTGGGAAAGTTTTCTTCTATAATTTTATGAAATATATTTTCTGGACCGTTGAGCTCCACTTCTTCTCCTTCTTCTACTCCTATAATTCTTAGGTTTGGTCTTTTTATTGTGTCCCATATTTCCTGAATGTTTTGTGATGAGAGTTTGTTGGACTTCCTGTTTTCTTTGATCAGTGTGTTTATTTTCTCTATGGTATCTTCAGAATCTGAGATTCTTTCTTCTAACTCTTGTATTCTGTTGGTTATGCTTGTTTCTATAGTCTCTATTTGTTTACCTAGATTTTCCATGTCCAGCTGGCCCTCTGTTTGTGTTTTCTTCTCTCCCTCCATTTCAGTTTTCAAGTCTTGAACTGTTTCCATTATCTGTTTGATTGTTTTTCCTTGGTTTCCAAGGGTATCATTCACTGCTTTATTCAATTCTTCAAACTTTCTGTTATACTTCTCATCCATTTCTTTAAGGGCATTATTTACATGCTGTTTAATGGCGTCAATCACTTTCATAAAGTCAATTTTTTCTATTTCTTCTTGATTAAGGTGTTCATGTCCACATGTTGTGAAGTCGCTGGGTTCTGGTGGTTTCATGTTGTTTTTCAGATTGTTGGGTGAATTCTTGCATTGGCGCTTGCCCATCTCTTCCTCTGCATGCTCCCCTATGGATCTTCTTTTACAGGATCAGGTCTCCTTGCCTACTGATGTATCTTCCCAGTGATGGCAGTCCCCAGTGATGGCTCTCCTGGTGCTCCAGTGATGTCTTTCCTGGTGCCAAGATCAGATCTCCGTGCTGGTTGGGTAGCTCCCAATGATGCTCTCCTGGTGCTGAGATCAGATCTCCGTGCTGGTTGAGTAGCTCGTAAACAAAGCACCTACCTTGCTTGCTGCAGGCAGGCTATTGAAACAAAGGACCTCCTGTCCGCCCAGTTTCCCAAAGGATTCAGTCCCAGGGTCCAGACAGGCTGAGCTGGGAGATGTTATGTGCCTGAAGAGGGAAGGGAGGCAGAAGCGGGGAGGGTTCTGGATGCCAGCTGGGTGGGATAGGAAGAGAGAGGCAGTATGGTGGGGTATAGGCCCTGCAGGAAGGCCAGGAACTATAGTGGGGGATGAGGAACGTCTGAGTTCCGGGGCCCGGGCTGCTGCTGCAGGTCAGAAACTCACCCCAATGATGGCTCTCCTGGTGCCGAGATCAGATCGCCTTGCTGGTTGGGTAGCTCGTAGACAAAGCACCTACCTTGCTTGCTGCAGGCAGGCTATTGAAACAAAGGACCTCCCGCCCGCCCAGTTGCCCAAAGAATTCGGTCCCAGCGCCCAGACAGGCTGAGCTGGGAGATGTTACGTGCCCGAAGAGCCATGTAAGAGTTTTGTGAGTAACTGGCCCAAGTCTGAGGATCAGTACACATAGCACCATTGGTGAGTCCAGAGGACAGCAAAGACACCATCTATCCTGCTCCCTTGTCACATTTGTCCACCTCAGGGGTTCAGATTTTAGTCATAATTAGTCTTGGTTCAGAGGTAGCACTGGATCCGGTCTTGTACAAAGACAAGCCCTCTCCTTTGCCTGGCAAGCACAGAGAGCTTCTCCCAGGGTATCGGGCTCAGCTCTTTGTGTATGCTGGGAAGTGCCACTTGGGTTTGCAAAGCCGCCTCATTTGTCAATTCAGTCCAGAGCAATCTGAAAGACTGTAAAGCAGCATGAGGAGCATGGCCTCAAAGTGACATGACCAGAAAGAGCTAGAAAATAGGCTAGTCAAGCATGGGGCATGTCTACAACCTCGGCATTTGGGAGGCTGAATGTGGAGGGCCAAGAATTCAAGGTCAGCCTGGGTGCCGAAGAAATTATTTCCTTCAAGACTGTGTTGTTTGCTATAGCTTTCCAAATATAGCTGCATATGGATCTTGAAAATATCAAGAGTGTTCTGTGACACAAATTTAGAAAGCCAGGAGAGAGGAGAATTCAGACTTTTCCTAAAGAAATTTAAGTGTTTTCTTATGAATAAAACAGTTAGACCCTTAACATATTTTACGCATCTGATGTTTCTTCCTTGAGTCAATACAGGATAACTTTTTTTTTGGCTATATCAGACTTTATTTAAATATTTTCTCATTGATTTTTTTTTTCTGTTGTGAATTTATGAGCAAATAAATGAAAGTTCTTACATTGTGGATTAAATAATTGTTGAAGATTCAAGGCAAAGCATGTATGAGGACTAAGATATTTATTTATACATTGCTTTATTTTCTATCCTGCTGAAGCATAAGAAACCAGTTTGCACATGCATGCCAAGAAATGAAAGTTTTTTCTAAAGAATATAAAAATAAATATCTCTTCCTAAAATCTTCTGTAATTGATAGTACAAATACTTGATTTTATAGATGACAAAACTAATATCTAAATGGAGTTTCTCTAGGTTTTAAGAAATAGACATCTGTATTTCCAAGTAGAAAATATCCAAATAATGACTAATTCTTTATAAAATAATCAAGTTAATGAACAATTATAAAAGTTATACACCAAGTACAAGATAACTTTTTTTAAAGTCTTTCTATGGCAACAACTTGGTATCACAATAGGCTGTTTACGTGTGCCGTAAGAAGCACTGTGCTCACCTCCTTATCCAATCAATTCACATTTTACATACTTTATACACTTGATGAATAATACTGCTTCTAGACCATACATGCTCAATAACACTTGTATACTTTACATATTTTATAAATAATAAGTCTTATCTACTTTACATGCAATGAAATGTATGTGTGTTTCCCCATAAATAATATTCCAGTCTCCTTTAACATTCCGGTTATAATAAAATGGGAGCTACTATATAATGGTTTTGAAACTCTGTAGTGTCTCAAAGGGAATATAACAGCACTGCCCTTCTCCCATGATCTTGGAAACCTTAAATCTTTTCCACAATGGGTCAAGTGTCAAAGGCACGTTTCGTTTTCCCTAAAAATGTACCTCTTTGTCCTAAAACCATAGTAAAGCACTGTAGGCAATCAGAGGCAAAGGAACCATGTGTTTTGCAGAGCCAGATATGAATGCTATGACATCCAAGAGGATTAATTACCTTTCTTGGGAGATTAGGAAAGAGATGTATAATTTTTAATTATGCATACATTTCAAACTTTCCATCAAAGTCAAATTATGCTGATGGTAGTCAAACCTACCATCGGCATGGATTCAGGAACCTGCTGATGGAGTGAAAACACAGAGTAACTTGTGAACAAGACGTACAATTATCTGCAGCTCAGCAAACAGTGCCAGGGCGGCACGTAATATGCTGAGCTCAGGCAGCCATAGCCGGCGAAGATCTCTTCCTATGCTTCCCGGTTAGTATTTACAGTTGGAAGCAAGAGATGGCTGCAATCTGAGTGCTGCACCTACAAAGGGAGCTGATGGCTTGCTACTTTGTTTCCTGACACTGTGAAACACTGGAACCGCTCCCTTCCTAATCACCGCCTGCTGTACTGTGTTAAGACTGGAGAGTAGCACATGGCTGCTGTCTACAAGCTGCAACCCTGGGAGGTTTCTCTGCATTGGTGAGCTGTTTTGTTTCTTGATAGACGTGCTGGGTGTTAAAAGCATAGCACTGAAAGTTGTGAATGACGGGTCCCTTTCTTTATTCCGCTGCTAATATTTCAGCTTTCGCGAACACACACACACACACACACACACTGTGAACACCTTACTTCTCAGCCATCAACCGTGCACTCAGCACCTTCCTAGAACTCAGCAACAAAACCCTCCCACCCACCAGCCTGTTCTACTGAAGCTTGTGCTCCCATGTAAATCCCTAAAAGAATTAAGTAAAAACTGACAAGCCAGGAAGCATGACCAACTAAAAAAAAGTACTCAACAGAAGAGAAACTTGAAATATAAAGCAACCCTGCCACCAGGTAGCCATGCCAAGCACTGCTAACAGCTGAAATTACAGGGTAGCTTTAGGTTGCATTCACTTTCCTACAGAGGATGCAGCTGTGTGTGATTGAACACACTCTGTGATTTGAATAAGAAATTTTTCAGATTGCCAGCTGTGTAACTCTGGATAGACTGTTTAAATCACCTTTTAAACAGTGTGTATATTACTAAATTGTGAAAATTCAAATGAGATGGAATATATTCAAAAATGCCGGAATATATTAAATGCTTAGTGTGTAATTAGTGCCCACCCCCCATTCACCACCTTCTGAAGTACTTCACAGGTAATTCCACAGTCAAAAATGAGCTGTATATTGGAAAGACGAATCATCTGGCCCAAATGCACTGGCAACCAAAGATGTAGCTGTGATTTTTATAGTAAAGATGACGTGCATAGCCTAGGCTCCTGAAACTAAGAAAATAACCCTTACAGTAGTAGCAGGTATCAGTAAAAGTGGACGATGACACTGAGTGAGAGAGGAGCAGCTACTCAAATCAATGAAGAGTAAAAGCTTTCTTTCCATCTTGATGGGGTCTGCTCAGGTCCACCGCGCAAAGAACAGGGAATTGAGCTGGGCCGTTCTGTGGCTCACTTTCTCCGGTGGAAGCTGCAGCCACGCCCCTGTTGCTAAAACACAGCAGATGGCTTCCTTTTACACCCAGCCTTGTCAGTGGAATGTCAATGTGCCTCCTCCCCACACTGACAACACCAAGGCTGTGTGTTTAATCTGTGCTGTGCAGGCAGAATGACCCTGAGAAGAACACGAGCTCCCAGCACGTTCGGAGAATTGGCATGTGTCCTGGTAAACAGGGCTGGGAAGGATTTTTCAAACCCGGTGACTAATCACGGATTTCTTCCAGGGGGTTCCTAGCTCAGCCACATCCCCTAGACGCACAGTCTAAACGGTAATCGAATAGAAAAGTTACAGACCCAAGGGAAACACTTTCTAAAGGGGTAAAGAGGTGTGATCTAAGCTATGGGAATTTCTCAGAGCATGAATTGATTCTAAGTCCCTTTGGGGCAGTTAAGAATACAAAAAAAAAAAAAGAATCCCCCATCCCAGATTTCAGATTATTTAACAACAGAAAGGAAATATTCTTTTTTTAAAAAAAAAACAATTATTTTAAGATTCTGGGGGGAAGGGGGACACAATGTTGGCATGCCACAAACGGGAGAAGATGCTTTTAACAATAAACTTATCCCGAAAGAAAATCCTATGTTTTGAGACATTTCTAGCAAACTGTATCAGCAACATATGATGAAGGCCTTAGGTGTGTTATTTAATCCCCTTAAATAGACCTCAGCTGAGTAGGAGACAGGGCCTATGATCTTCATTTTATTGAAGCAGCCCTTGAAAATTAATTAGGGGTAAAGAGGTGTTTACTTGGGTTTGTCCTGGACATGCTGTCACAGAGGAACAGGGGTCTTCTGTGTCCTGTCCCTTATCGACCAAGTCTCAGAGATAGCATCTCAAAAGTGATGGAGACATTTTGAATATTCTAACGGCTGTACATATCTTGTAGTCTTGAAGACCCTTAAATGTCAAATAATAATTTAAGCTACATTATCAAATCTAATTTCATAATAGGCTATTATATTCTGTTTTAAATTTACAGACAAAGAAAGACCAGTTATGATTTGGCAATATTTTTAAGCTCATAGGAAATACTGCTAGATTTTGCCGTTGGTCCTCTCCAAGAAGAAATGCTTTTGATTCCTCGGTGCTAATGCAAACAGTTTATGTTCTCCACTGTGCAGACATCGAGGCAAACTGTTAGTAAGACAAACGTAACTTTTTAAAAAAAAATTCTGCCAATTTTAGACTTTACCACCTTGATATCCCAACTTTGGGAAATTACTCTTTAGTTCCAGAACTAAATACAATTTTTCTTAAAATTAAAATTCTCATAATGTGAAGCTTTCTATCCTTGCTGACTGGGAATGCAGGCCTACCCCACCTCTCTGCCCAACAGTGTCCTCCCTGCAGATGCAAGTCTCGAACTTGGAAAAACAATGTCTGTGCTGTGAAAAGCTTCCCATTACAGCGTCGTGCACATCCTTCATCTTCCACAAGGCAGAGCTTAAAACTGGAAGTCTTATAATTTGATGGAAGTCCACAGTGACAATGGAAATCGCCACTGCCAAGGTTATTTAAGGGAAGGCACGATGTATAGAAATCCATCAATGAAACACGAGCAGCATGGATTTTAGTTCTCTGTCTGCTCTTTAAAATAAGAATAGACTAAATGGCACAATAGATTATATAAACAAGGACTTCAATGACAGGCTGCCAAAGCTAAAGTTATACATTTTACATGGGTGACTTGACGCCATACTTTATCACCTACACCAGGGGAAGCCAATTTGATTCTGGTCAATAAAATCCAACCTGGAGAGCCGAGCCTGGGGCAAAGCTAACACAGTGTGGCAGATTCTGACTATTTGACATCCACTTATTCTAGGAGGGGACGCACAGGAATTGACACTTGCTACCATCTGGGGTGTGGCCCATATTTAGGCTCGATTTGATTAACAAACACTTAGAAAGATACGTCAAGGGGACAGTGCTGTCCTCCAATGCTGGCCATGCTCTGGTAATTTACTGCAGGTCTGAGCGTAAGTGGGACTCGTGCTTCAAGAGCCGGATTTACTGCAGTCCCACAACTGTTGAAAATTAAACACCATGTGCTGTAAGTTAGGGCTTACTGGGCTATCTCATTAGAGGGGGCTTTTTTCCTACCGCTCGGAATCTTTGCTGAATTACTGAGAGATGTATTTGAATGTAGACTTGGACCAAATAATTTTCTGATAAGTTGGCCATAAATCCTCAGTAAAATAAGCTTGGTGTTCTCAGCATATCTATTGGCTTTTTTGATCATTTTTATGGCTCTCCCTTTACTGGTCAAATTATCCTCATAGGCCCCTACAGCTCCTCTGACATGGATTAAGTCAACACAAACCAATAGACCTTCATTACTTTGGCAACTGGTTTTGATTTGGGGGCAATAAATACAATGACACAGACTAGACTACCTTTGTGGAAGGAATATGTGATAAGCCACGAGGAGCCAGAGATTTGGGTTCTTTTGTTGTTGTTCTGCACAATGTAAAAAGAATGAATTAACAGCAGCTTTCAGCCTGCTGAGGAGAGTTGGAAGAGAGAGAGAGAGAGAAAGAAAGAAAGGAAGGAAGGAAGGAAGGAAGGAAGGAAGGAAGGAAGGAAGGAAGGGAAGGTATGAGAAAAAGAACAAGGCATAGATTTTAGACTAAGACAGCAACTAATGCAACTAATGTTGGAAGTGATCCACACCTGAGCGCCCAGAAGAGGATTGGCCATCTGTGGGAGTGAGATTCATTGTGTAATGAAATCACAGAGGGGCAAGCAAGATCTAGAACAGTCAATGATGGGGCAATGGAAGCAATTAGAACTGATGTTGGAGAAACAATCTCCATTTTAAAATTAATTTTTAAAATATCACATTTCCAATTTTGGGGTCTGTGCAGAAACGAAGCCTAAAGAAAATCAGAAGGGAATGGGGTGGCAGGGACAGATTAGCTTTCACAAAGATTAACCAAGCTTTTGCGAGTTTGCTGCCTTTGTTTAGCTTTCTCTGCATGCATGCATTTTTCCAGTCAGTGTAGGTTTCAGGCTTCACTCTTTTTCACCTAGAATTTCAACAAGCATCTTTTATTAAAAACCAATTCCTTCTTCAACTACACTGGTATCACACCTAGGAAATTTAAGTTTTCATATAGTCCTCCTATTTTGGTTTCCACAGTCGTCCTAATAATGGCCTTAGTTAGTCTCCCTCCGCCATAATCCAGGCTACAATCAATTGAGCTGTCTGTTGTCGCGCTCTGCAGACAGGGGCTCTGCCCTTCAAATTCACTTGCCACTGAGTATGCCCTTGCTCTTGAGCTTATATAGGAAATAAATTGGCCCAATTATTGATCACTTTTTAAAATTTACATACTATGGCAGAGGTAATCTATTAGGAAAATCCATTTTTAGAGAAGATTTCCTGGAACACACACACACACAAACCCAACAGGTATAATAAAACCTGGTGTTTCATATAACTGGCACAGGTCATTTACACCAGGAAAGAGCCAGCAGAGGATGTACATGAAGCTACCTTTCACCTCAGGAGGACGAGGAAATAGAGCTGCCAGTGATGTTTGTGAGAAGTTCCATGCCTAGGGTGGCTAGATACCTTTCCAGCAAATAGGGTGCGGCTCCACTCCACTTCCGCATTTGTGGCTCTGCAGAGGGACTTGTCTAACTTAAGCCGAGTTTCACAGACAAGGACGAAACACCCCAGTACGATAGCCATGCTTTTTGTTCTTTTTAAAAACAAAAACAGGGTCATGATGCTTCTTTCTGCTTCAAGTGCTTCACCTCATTCTCCACCTTCTTCCCCAATTCCCTTCATACCTACCTCCAGCCTAGCATTCGCCATGCAGACTGCTTGTGGACCCACCCCCATGCACACACACCCACTGCTACTGCCCAGTGAGGATGCTCTCCAGGCCATGGTCACAACTTAGTTCTGTATCGCCAGTGTCTTCTACGATCTCTGCAACTTACGAGACAGTCAGGAAAAACGTGAAAGAGTGAACGAATGCATGGCTAGATGGGGGAAGGACCCCATCATTAAATATCATGAATTCTGAAGAACTCTTCTTGCATGTGAAAATAATGTAGGAATGTATTAAACAGAGCATCGACATTGCAAGTGTGTGAGTCAGGAGTAACTGCTTTGTGCAAAGGGCTGTGTTTTGTATTATTGGAAAGTTCCAGAGTAAATAGACCCTCTTTCCTTATGGTTGTCGCGGGAAGGGTAGAGTTTTGCCTAACTCACAAAGAGCAGTAGAACAAATGAACGATGTTCTAAAAGGAGAGGGCTGATGGACGTCATGCCCTGCCCTCTGATAAAGCAGTAATGGCCGGAGCGGAGGACTGCTGGTGCTGAGGTGTCAGGCGAAGAGAGTTGCTCTGCTGTGAAGGCGGGTACCAGCTAGGCTGTAGCCATGCAGAGTGACCCCCCACAATGCTAACAGGGACTCGTGAATGGAGAAATTAGGCTTTAGGTGTGATGTGGGTTAACTCCCACGCGCCTCTCGATCTGAAAAAATCTGGTTTTGTCATTCGTTTGCTTGTTTTTGTTTTTGTTTGGTTTTCTTTTTTCTTTCTTTGGAGCTATATTATTATCAATTTGAGTGGAAGAGAAGGCAACTGGGGGATAGATTACTCAGCCAGGTTGGGAGAGCATGGACTAAGCCAGCTTTGTGGCTACGGGAATAAGGAAGAGCGCCAAGGTGGCAAAGGACTTGGTTGTGGGCGGGTCTGACCACAGAGTACCAGAGAGACAAAGTCAGGGTGGACACCTCTCAGTGTCACAGCTCATAACGTACCAAGCACACACTCCAGAGCGTGAGTCAGCAGAAGCATTTTCTAAAAGGGAGCATCGAGACAAGCAAAAGAGAGAGGAAGCTTTTCTAAGCCCTATACGGACCAAGGTAATTGGTTTGATAGCTCACCTCACAGAGATGAAAAGAAAAATGCACATCTCGGAAATCATTGCTTCTTTATTTTTTAATCTTCAATAGCAGTTGCTGCTAGTGTCGCCTGGGATGTGAGGGGCAGGAACAATAAAGCTAAATCGAGAGCCTGGGTCTGCGATCACAAAGGCAACTCTCCTCATGTCCTCTTGGCAGCTTAGTCATCTCTGTCAACTCCTTCCTTTTCTGCCACCCCACTGCCACCAGCACCCCAGGGAGTAATTACTGCTCTTCATCGTTGGGAGCCACAAAGCAAACTCTCCTTCCCCAACGACCACATGCCGAGGTTTTGGTTAGATTTACATCTCCAGAGGAGAAAGTTGGAGGTTTGCTTATGATGCGCTGCCGGACAAGCACTTTATTCCTTCCTGTCACACGGCCATCATCAGACCGTGTCTGCGGGATAGACATGGTTCCAGGTACTGAGGAGCAGAAGGAAACGAGGAGAAGGAGACCACAGTAAGGCGAGCCTCTCTACCTCCTCGGCAGAGTTCCATGGCAACAGGAAAAATGGAGGGTGGACAGATGCCACAGCACTGTGCACTCAGAGAGTTAAAGCCAAATGCAGGTAAAAAGGGAAGGGAAGGACTCCCTGAGAGGGTAACAAAATAGCCACACCTCCCTCATCAGGTCATTGGGAAATTTAAAACTGTTTCTGCATGAGAAACAGTGGGCCAGCCCCCAGGCAAGGTCAGAAGAAATGGTGAGCTATTATCTTCAGCCAATAAATTTGTAAAACATACTGTAAACTAAGTTTGCAGGGTTGGGACTAGGTTTTTGCAGAAGAGAGATCATGTTTATTCACGAGGTCTTGTGTTCCAAGGCAAACAAGGATATTGTTCACACCACCAGTTTCCAGAGAGCAAAACAGGAAAGCCATGTTCTTCAGACTTGTAGTTGCTTTAAGATTTTGCTTAAAATCTGGTTTTTGAAGGAGAAAAGAGGCAGGAAGCAGCACAAGAGTCATAGCGCTCAGCCCCGCAGCTCCAGACAGTCCCCAGCTCACAGCGAGCCCATACACAAGCTTGCTTCGCTGAGTTCAGGAAGAATTGTGCCCCTTTCTACAAGCAGCTCTCAAACCAGCAAGCATGAGCTCTTTTCCTGAAAGTGCACAAGACAAAACAAGCCATAGTCGGGCTAATGGATGTGTAAGGCTACTGTAATTTTATGCTAGATCAGCTCTCTTTCTCGCATTAAATTCCGGTATTTCCATACAGCCTCCATTACAAACCCATCTGCAGAGCCTGGCCTGAACACACGTGGGAAGGCTTCTACCTTGCGGCTTGTGTCTCTCTGCACTGTCCCATCGAAACCTTGTGTTTTTTTTTCTCCTGGATAATCCTGATTTCAAACATAAAAACTGGGAAGAATTATGACGCGGTGAGAGTTAATGAGAAAGACTTGAAATTCCATTTTCACAGAGTGTTTTGGGGGCGGAGACCCTCACCAGTTAGATGTTCTCAACAATCCCAGGGAGAGCTCTGAGTTTTAGGGACCCACCCAATGAAGGTGCGGGCGCAGTTTAAGTCTCAGCCCTCTTCTGCTGCCTGCTGTCCCCATGGGCTGCTCCTGGGCAGAGGGCGCAGGGTCTCCGAGGCCACTGTTGATTCTCTCTTGAGTCTTCCATTTTGTAAAAGGGAAATCAGGCTGAATCCCCTCCACGTTGTTCAAGGACAATTCCCAAGTCTCCTCCTTTAAACTTCAAGCACATTCTCCCCATTCCGCTCCCCCCACCACCCCACCAAACTGTAAAGTGAACAGTATAATTATGGTTAAAAATTGGCAGCTGTCACAATAATAATTTTACAAACAAAGTTCTGGCCCATAGTCAGCATTACTATGGAAACGCCTGTCTCTAGCAACTCGTGGAGAAGATACAGTTCAAGGACTTGGGTCTGCGTGGGAGTGTTTCACCATCCATAGAGTGAGGATCTAATTGTTGCAAGAGGGATTCCCAAAAACTGCTCTCTCCCAAGTCTTAAAGCTGGATTCTCATCTCTTTATTTTAATTTGGCAAGAGAATTGAAGCGATGCCTTCGTATTGCCTTTGATAAGAAGATACAGATAAATATTCTGACTGGTGTTTAGAAACACATGTTGAAAGTGATTTTTATATTAATCACCAATTCTCATAATATTTTCTAATTATTCATGTAACAGTTAAATACACACATCACACACACCAAAACTCACTGGTAGGAGCTGTGACGTCATCTTCGATCAAGTGATGTTTTAACTTCCCCTCTTCACCTGTCTCTGTGTGCTCCTACCTAGCTGACATGTAACTGAATTTCAAGAAGAATTTGAAGGAATCCGTAGCATTCTGTATCATTTTCTAGAAGCCAAATAATGCTACCCTTTTTAACCACGGCACCTATTTAAAATAGAAATCCTCACTCTTCACTGGCAGTACAAGGCGATAGGGGCAAACCCACAAGCCATCACTTGGCAAATGTCAGGTGAGAGGTGACGGTAAAGTCAGGCCAAAGAAGAAGGGAGGACTCCTAGCATCATTTTCATACGATCCAGTCTGAGAGATTGACCTTTGTGGTGGCAGCATTCATTTATCAAAGCTTGCAAGTTTTTCCCTCCAGAGCCTTAAAAGTGTGAGATTAAGTTTTCACACAAATCCTTTATGGCTTCATATTTTTTTTTATTTTATTGAAAAAAAAGGAAAAAAAAGTTTCTGCCTCCTCCCAGCCTCCCATTTCCCTCCCCCTCTTCCCAACCTTCTCCCCCTCCCCCCACTCCTCTCCCCCTCCCTCTCCAGTCCAAAGAGCAGTCAGGGTTCCCTGCCCTGTGGAAAGTCCAAGGTCCTCCCCCCTCCGTCCATCCAAACTGGCTAGGCTCCCACAAAGTCAGAACATTAAGTAGGATCAAAACCCCGATCAGGAGCAGAAGGAGAGAGAGCACGAGCAAGGAACTCGACCCTATGGGGATGTTCTATCGGGAACTCACCAAGGCCAGCTTGCCTGGGTCTAAAAAAGCCTAGGATAAAACCGGACTCTCTGAACATAGCAGACAATGAGGAATACTGAGAACTCAAGAACAAAGGCAATGGGTTTTTGATCCTACTGCACGTACTGGCTTTGTGGGAGCCCTAGGCCATTTGGATGCTCACCTTACTAGACCTGGATGGAAGTGGGTGGTCCTTGGACTTCCCACAGGGCAGGAAACCCTGATTGCTCTTGGGCTGACTAGGGAGGGGGACTTGATCGGGCAAGGGGGAGGGAAATGGGAGGCAGTGGCGGGGAGGAGGCAGAAATCTTTAATAAATAAATTAATTAATTAAAAAAAGTTTGATTCAAAAAAAAAAAAAACCCGTGCCATCGTCCTTGGCTTCTCATCAGCCCTCATTGTTCGCCATGTTCAGAGAGTCCAGTTTTATCCCATGCTTTTTTCAGTCACAGTCCAGCTGGCCTTGGTGAGCTCCCAATAGATCAGCCCCACTGTCTCAGTGGGTGGGTGCACCCCTCGTGGTCCTGACTTCCTTGCTCATGTTCTCTCTCCTTCTGCTCCTCATTGGGACCTTGGAAGCTCAGTTCAGTGCTCTAGTGTGGGTCTCTGTCTCTATCTCCATCCATCACCCGATGAAGGTTCTATGGTGATATGCAAGATATTTGTCAGTATTGTTATAGGATAGGGTCATTTCAGGTTCCCTATCCTCAGCTGCCCAGGGAACTAACTGGGGACATCGCCTTGGGCTCCTGGGACCCACTTTAGGTTCAAGTCTCCTGCCAACCCTAAGGTGGCTCCCTTAACTAAAAATTGTGCTTCTGTGCTCCCCTATCCAACCTTCCTTTATCCCAATCATCCTTTTCCCCCAAGTTCCCCCTATCCTCCCCTTCTCCCTTTTCTCTCCCCATCTCCCCTTACCCCCATCCCACCCCACCCCCAAGATCCCAATTTTCTCCCCGGCAATTTTGTCTACTTCCCATAGCCAAGAGGATAACTATATGTTTTTCCTTGGGTTCATCTTTTTACTTAGCTTCTTTAGGTTCACCAATTGTAGACTCCGTGACCCTTATTTATGGCTAGAAATCAATTATGAGTGAGTACATCCCATGTTCATCTTTTTGGGTCTGGCTTACCTCACTCAGGATAGTGTTTTCTATTTCCATCCATTTGCATGCAAAATTCGAGAAGTCATTGTTTTTTACCGCAGAGTAGTACTCTAATGTGTATATATTCCACACTTTCTTCATCCATTCTTCCATTGAAGGACATCTAGGTTGTTTCCAGGTTCTGGCTATTACAAATAATACTGCTATGAACATAGTTGAACAAATGCTCTTGTCATCTGATAGGGCATCTCTTGGGTATATTCCCAAGAGTGGTATTGCTGGGTCCAGGGGTAGGTTGATCCCGAATTTCCTGAGAAACAGAAACACTGCTTTCCAAAGTGGTTGCACAAGTTTGCATTCCCACCAGCAATGGATGAGGGTACCCCTTACTCCACAGCCTCTCCAGCACAGGCTATCATTGGAGTTTTTGATTTTAGCCATTCTGACAGGTGTAAGATGATATCTCAAAGTTGTTTTGATTTGCATTTCCCTGATCGCTAAGGAGGTTGAGCATGACCTTAAGTGTCTTTTGGCCATTTGAACTACTTCTGTTGAGAATTCTCTGTTCAGTTCGGTGCCCCATTTTTTAATTGGGTTAATTAGCCTTTTAAAGTCTAGGTTCTTGAGTTCTCTATATATTTTGGAGATCAGACCTTTGTCAGTTGTGGGGTTGGTGAAGATCTTCTCCCAGTCAGTAGGTTGCCTTTTTGTCTTAGTGACAGTGTCCTTTGCTTTACAGAAGCTTCTCAGTTTTAGTAGGTCTCATTTATTCAATGTTGCCCTTAATGTCTGTGCTGTAGGCTTCATATGATTTCAAGGCTCCTTTGAACGTATGTATTGTTTCATGTTCTCCCTGGTGCTTTGGTCACAACTAAGCCAAAAAATTCAGAATGAAATGAAACATTTATTTATCTTGTTCTGAAGGTAGGGAGTTCAATATAATGAGCTTAGTCATATATAATATGTACACTTTAATGATATTAACTTGAGAATTGAAGATAGATTGATGAAAATCTTTTAGAAAAGTAATCTTATATAGTTGGCTTCTCTTAATTGGATATACCATTTCTAGAAAATGCTGACAATCACGGTGTTAGAAGATGCCCTGTCCCTGCGATTCTGGTCTGGTCCTTTGACAGTTCCATCATGAGTTCACGTGCTATTGCAATTTGAGTTATCAGAAGATCCACTCGGGATCTATATTTGTAAAGAATGGTTGAAGAATAACAGAGCAAAGAGTAGCCTTTCAATCATGAAAACTCAAAAGTAAAAAGCCTTCAAGGCAACTTAAAAATGCCATTCACTTCAACCCCATGCTAAATGTCACTATTTGACAGAGTCAGGGGGATTCTCTCATCAGGAAATTTACAGGAGGCCTAGAATGGCAACTCAGCTTTTTAGATGGTCTTCTTGGTCAAGGGGTAAGGTGCTCATGTTTATTTTTTACAAATCAGTAGAACTGGAGATCATGGTCAGTAGTTTATTCACGCCTCCTAACGAGATTATGTGTTAAGAACACATCCCCATGCTTTTTATAGTTTACACTCTTTGTATTGCATTTAATCCCATCATTTTAAGTAGACAGCAATGTCCAACTTTAGTGGTGAATAAATAACTGTCCACCTGTGAGATTAATGGCTGATATTCACACAAATAAGAGGCTGAGCCAGGAATCAAACCCTGACCTCTTTCTCCAAACTCTTAACCATATCAGTGTTCAGCCAAGAGTGGCAGAGGGGGATCCAGGGTTGAGCTCTTGACACCCTCACCTCATGTCTTAGGCTGCTGAGAGAACTACAGACAAGGCTCTGATTCTTCACAGACCCCAAGGTAAGGGAAGCAGAGCTGCAGGCACTAAGAGGTCTCAGCATTGTTTCCTGCTGCCTCTCCCTATAATGTGTTAGGGTCTAGGTGGTCCTCCTCCAGTGTAATCGGTGTCTGTTGTGACACAAAAGGATCGAGAGACATTCAGAAAACTGAAGAAACCCAAGCTAACCGATTTGCCTGCGACCTGAGTGAAGGTGCGCACCCCTGTCGCATTCATCCAGAACAAGGGCCATTTACTCCCCTAAAAGACACAACTGGGTGGAAACCCTAACATCAACAGCTTAGAACCAGAGTGCTTCGTCTAACAGCCACAGGGAATCTTGCCAAGGTTTGCACGCTGGGGAGTGCTTCCGATTTTACCCCTCCAGACCCCCCCTCATCCTTTTACCTCACCTCTTATGTTTCCACTAAGCTTACATCAGGGTCACGTGCTGCCAATACTAATGGAATCTTTCCTTCCATGTTGTGTCTTCCCTTTTTACTCTCTCTCCAATGTCCCCTCCTTCATCATGGGAGTCAAGCTGATACAGCACAGACTGACCCAGAGAAGCCAAGCTCTTATTGGAAGGTCATTCACTGGTGCTTCTGCTGTGACCCCTGGACAAACACTGAATTTGGGGTGACATTTGGATTGCTTGAGAGGATTTATCTTTGTAGTTTCATCTTTCACCAATTCTGACATACCTTTATGTACAACTTTTGCTCTCACTGAAGGCTCTTCAATTCTAAAGAGTTTTTAAGTTCCCCTTTTAAAAATTAATTCAAATGGTTTCATTTGAGTGAATTTCTTGCTTAAATAGCTGAATACTCCCTCATCCTTCAGAGAACAATCATATGCTTCACTTCACATTTACTCCACACAGGCTATACTCACTATCCATGACACTTGTAATACACATTTGTAATATTCTGTAGTTATATGTATATATGAGTGAATGTGGTTCTCTTCTCCTGTCCACAGAAACTGAGATTTAGATTCAGCTTTGATATCTTTGTATTTTTTTTTATATTCTAGCTCCACAGAAGCCCACATAATTGATATATGCTGATGAGTGAGTAAAAAACTATTAAGAAAAACAACTCCCTCCTTCTTTTGCGCTATCGGAAATATTCTCTGAGCACATCATTTAAACAACCTACATGGTACTGCCGCTCTCCTTGGTGTTTCTATGCGGCCCAATTACAGATTCCTGTTACCGAGTGCTAATTCAATAGGTTGCAGCTTTGTCGAAGAGACAAACACTGCAATGGACATTATACCAACTTCTGTGTGCTAATAAAGCTCTGGGAGGATTCAGGGTTCCACTGCTTCCCGAGATGCCTCTTCCTGTGGAGGACCCAGGACTCCACTGCTTCCCGAGAGGGCTCTACCGGATGTTTTCCGTGGCTTAGTGTCTGGGTTCAGCATGGACCACAGTTGATTTTACAAACATCACTTGTTACATCACATCAGGACCGACATGACTGTGGAAGCTGCCCACCAGTCTTTCTTCTCTGGGGTCTGTTCCACGGGGCCCAGGTAATTTAATCTTCTTTCTTTCCCCCACCCCGAAGGCTTTAAAGCAATTATATAAGTTTGGACAAAGAAAGGAGCACATACTGGATGATGGCGTCCTATAAATGTAGGATGATTTTGCATGTGTATGGGTTCATCTTTTTCCCTTTAAATGCAGGAATTTAGTCACTGAGATGACAAGGCTGAGTAAATACAGATATTTCACACACATTTTCTCGGAGCAGACCTTAGGGCCTAGGTAGGTCACCATTTGCGCATGATTTAGGGATAAGAAAAGTCTGGAACGCCTTGGTCTTGTTACGCTAGTGAGAGTTACCAGCTCCATCTCCTTGGTCTTCGTCCCAGGGTGCTTCCAGGATCCTTATGTGTATCTTCGCTCTGGAACTCATACCATCATCCCTTTGATCCTTGCAGCTGGCTGGCGACTGGCTCGTGGGCATTTTCACTGCCGTTGGATCAGGGACCTTGGCCCTGTTCTTCATCCTCTTTCTCGCAGTTGTTGCTTCTCTGATGGCCTCCAACAAAAGGGCAACTCAAGGAACCTACAGCCCCAGCCGTCATGAGAAGGCTGGCCCTCGAGTGGAAATGTGGAGCCGGATGCCGCCCCCCGCCCTGGAAAGACTCATCTAAGGGCCTGCCGCTCCTCTGAGAAAGGAGCAGAACAAGATGAGAGAGCACCTCGCCCTGTGTGGGTGATAGTTTTACATTGCTAGAGTTACTAACTTACAGCTCGGATCCCACTGGGACCGGAGAAAGGATTTCCCTCATCGCCTTATATACCTTCACAGGGGTTTGCCCTGCATCACTGTTTGCTTCTGTGAGCCATTCACAGAAATGTGTCTCTGTGTCACAGATTACAGCCTCCGAATTAGCAAAACAGCCTCCAGACAGAAAACACTGTGTTATAGAAAAACTCCCGAAGCTACCTTCGCCTTAAACTCTTTCCTGGGCAATGCAGAGAAAATACTTAGTAGCCAATACAATTTTCACTTTCTTCTTTTTATTTCATAGAAAAAGTGGTTTTTGTTTTTGTTTTGTTTTGTTTTGTTTTGAGATAGTGTCTCAGGAGACCAAGCTGGCCTCGAAATCACATGGACTTCTTCCCTCAGCCTCCTGAACTCTGGGATTCCATGTGTCTGATCATGTTCAGCTCAGTTTTGAATCTTTTATCATATGGTAAAAGATTCTAATGGGACCTTGAGAGACAGACAGCTCCCTGGATAAGAACTTGTTGAATGAGTGTGAGAAATGGAGTTTGGGCACCCATTACCCACTAAGTGCCAGGGAAGTGTGGCCCTTGCCTGCAATCCTATACCTCAGAAGGTAGACGTAGCATTGGTCACAGAGACAGCTGACTAAACTGCTAGGGTCAGTGAGTTCTGGCGTCAGGTGAAAGACCTTGACTCCTTATAAAAAGTAAATAGTGAAGAAGACACTGTATGTCAATCTCTTGCTTATACATGTATGTGGACACATTTATATGTATACCCAAACATGGGAACATACATATATACATACACACCATACACATGCACATGCAACTCACCCATATACCACACACACATATACACCCAACCCCCAAACGCTACGCACCCCCCCACGCTCCATGTACGCCCTGGTATCCCCCCCCCACATGCACCCCATTCACACACACACACACACACACACACACACACACACACACCACACAGATCTAATTGTGTGCCACAATGAGAAGTAAACTTTGGTTCTTCAGTTATGGATTTAGAAGCAGTCATGTGATGAATTCTTATTTAAAATATGACCCAACCATAACAAATAAAATTGAAATACACCTGTTCTCCTGTCTGAGATTGACTTTGTTGTTGTTCAGTTGCTTGGTGGGTTTTTTTTTGTTGTTTGTTTGTTTTGTTTGACTGTGATATTACAGGTAACTAAAGTAACTTGTAAGCACAGTTGGAGAACATTGTGATGAATTACATCTTTTGTCTGAATGATTTAGCGTCATTACTTTTTAATGAAGATATGCGTCAAGTCAAGACATTTCCTAAACAGATAGTAAGATAGTAAGAAAATTGTTCTTCGAGCCTGAAAGAAGAAGCTCTCTGCTTCCAGGACTTGTGGTGACACCCCACAGTGATGATCCCTAAATGTAAGGACCCCACAGTGAGATGGGCTTGTGTGCAAAAGCATCTATGAGGTGAAAATACTGCATCTTCACTTTGTACAGTGTCTATGCTGTGGTGGCTGTATCTCATGTATGTTTTTAAATATGCGTAATACTATTAGAGTTTAATATAAATAAAATATATGTATTTCCAACATAAGCTAAAAATGTGGAGATAAACTTTAAATCTAGAAGAAATCTGTCCTTCCCAAGTACTATTATTGCAGAAAATCCCTTTTCTTTTCATGTTAGCAGTTTTCCCACAGTAATGTGCTGTCATATGACGAGTCACTGGATTCTCGCCCATGAGCCATTGCTTCCTCCTACCCTCCAGTTCCCCAGTCTCAGATGTCAGCCACGTATCTACAGAAGGGTTTCCTGTTTCCTGGCTCCTCTCTCTTCCCTGCTCCTTCCTGAGCTCAATCTCTTGCTTCTCCTTCCCCACCGCTCAGACACATCCACATTGCCAGCACAACAACAGGCTGACCTCAGCTTCCCTGAGTTTTCAGATTAGAGTTTGAGCCAGCCAGTTTATTTTTACTATTCTATCCTGGCGCTCATCTCCCGTCAGTTCTCAGCCCCACAGTCCCTTTCCTGCTTTGTCCCCGTCGGTCTCAACTCTGCTGTTCCTCCCACACATCGTTTCTTTGCTCTCTGTTTCCTCTCTTTGGAACGTAATCCATTGGTGAAATACCTTTTTCTTTTCTTAGGAATTTTGCTTTCACAACAACATCCACCACCTTGAATAGACTTACTCGGTGAAGGGGTGAGCAGTGTTTCCTGGATACGGGAATGAGGGATGTGTCACTGCTGGTCAGCTGGTACTTGTCACGAGCAGAGTCCCATTTTGCTCAAGATGCATGCCTGCCAGCTCTCCAGCTGACCTAGTGTCTTAATCTCTGAATTCCTCTCAATATTCAAGGTTGTGTTAAGCAAAAATTCCAGAAGATAGATTTCTGTATGTGGAGCACGCCAACAAACACCTTTATTTTTGCATCTCAATGAGATGACAACGTCTTAAAAGACATTTTTTTTTTTTTGTATAAAGGACAAAAGGAACTCTTAAAGAAAAAATTAAGCTTCTGAGTTTCTAAAACTACAGAATATAAGTCGGTCTGGGGAGGTAACCCTAAAGGTACTAGTGTGTGTTTAGGGAAGATATTTAAACAACCCAGCTATTAACCTTCCTTTACACTAGCTTTATGTTCTGCAGTGAAACATGTACATAGAGGCATACACACGAATCCATACACAAGCAAAACAGTCAAAATACTGAATACTGGCAGATCTGAAGATTTAGCCTTATAAATTGCTCCAAATGGTTTCTGGAAGGCAACTCGCACCTTAAATTGAAAGTCTAACATCGTTGTCACAAGTAGTACGCCTTTCCGTTTAGATTGCCTGTTTTGCAGTTCACGTTAGGATGAAGGGTTTCGCGCATTGACTCACCTGCTGCTCAACTGCAGCCCCTCCCTCCCACTGAGGGGTGGAGTTTGTCTTCCTCTTGTATTTGCTCCGGGCTTGTGACTGTCCTACCCAACAAAACACTGTGAACACGATGTTGTACCACCTTCAGGTTAGACACCAGAGCCTTGCAGCTCCGAGAAGGCAGCTCAAAGACTGCCATAAAGCAAAGAAGTCTGTAGTAAAATTACCACTTGAGAGAGAGAGAAAAAGGGAGAGAGAGAGAGACAGAGAGACAGAGAGAGACAGAGAGAGAGATGCATAACCATGCTGGCTGAGCCTGGCCTCCAGTCACCTTGCCTGCTGAGTTCAGTCAGCTAATGACCCTGGTGAAACCAGGAAAGGAGCCTCCCATCATTACAGACTACTAAAGCAACAACGGAAGGGTTCCCAGGGTTTGCTGTGTGGTGATGGGTAACTGAGACACAACCGCTCACATCACGGAAGGATGGAAGACAAATGGGAACACTTCTGGGATTTGTTCGGGGCAGTTCATATTTATTTGCATCAAACAACAATTAGTAAATTATTACAGTACCACACATTTAAGTTCAATTTCACTCAGAGTGGTGAGTTTCCATTAAATCTAGTCTCAGGGCCACGTGGTGATAAGGGCCGCAGTGGCTCCAGTACAGCTGTGTGCAGACATCCGGCTCTGGTATAAAGTGAACACAGCCAGCCCACTTCCTGTCCAGAGGAACGGTGGCCCTGGGACAGCACATGTGAAAGACACATCTGGTCTGTGTGTACAAGGAGCAACAGCAAAGCTCCTGCAAGCGGCCTCTCGTGTGGCTCCTGTGGTCACCACGAGGACAAAGGGCATCCGGAAATGACAAGTGACTGTCACTTAAATCAGCTGTCAAACTTGCCCCTATTTAACTCCTTATGAGACTGCTGTTCAGCGGGTCCTCTTTCCTCCTGAACAGAGAAGGAAATAGTCCCAGAAGCCAGCTCTGTGCAGCTGTGTTGTCATTAATAGAAAGAGTATCAGCTGCAGTGATTGAAAAGCACCAGTCATGGTGCAGAGAGATAGAACTAGAGGGCATCGAAGTCATGATTCTGAGGGCAGGGAGAGATCCCGGCTGAGGTCTCACTGTGGTGCCAGAGCGGTACTATGAATAGATGAAATGCATCTGTCTAAGCAGGAACTTTAACTTCGAAAGAAGACTTTGACCTTTATTTTGGACAATTTAGGGCTTCATCTGACAATTGGTCCTATTGAGGAGGTTTGAACTAATCTGTAAAATGAGATCCAGTCTCTACCCTCCAGGCTCATGGTGAAAATTATAGCTGAAATGTGCCTCTCGCCAGGTAAGTACCTGCTGTCATTAGTTAACGGGCCACGTGACAAGACGGAATAAAGTCTGACTCTCACACTCCCATCTCTGTTTGCCAAACAAGCGTGCAACTCCTTCTTATCATCTTCCAAATCACCATAGGGAGATGAGCCTGTAAATTGGGCAGGTTTCAAGCTGTGCCTAAATTTTCTATTGTTCCCCTGTAGCAGCCATCCCATTGGCTAAAGAAACCACTTCTGTAAGACTGAAATCACCCGTAAGTACCACACGCATGGGCTCCACAAAAACGGCCAAAAATAAACCAAAGCCACACACATAACTGTTGATAGCTAACTTTTAAAAAATGTAATTAAAACTTCATTATAAAGAACTTACAAACAGAAATTACACACCAGAATTAACCAGACCCAAAGTCTGCCTACCTCAATGACCTTCTAAATGGTTAGACTAGCCATTCTGAAGCTGCGGAACTTCACATTGGATTTTATACTTTTATTATCAAATATGTTTTTATGCACATATTCACTACTAAAGGAATAAAACTGGAAAAATTATGACAGAAAACTAGAAAAGCAATTAGTTTTATGACCTCTTTTGTTATCTGGGTGCTCATTACTTGCATTCAATCCTTCCTCATCACCCAATACTCACCCTTCATTGTTCTCCTTTCTCCGTGCTATATTGCATCCCCATGCATATTGGCTATATACGTGTATGTGTATAAAATACATGTAGTCACATGCAGATGTGGAGATACATAATCCCCATGCATACTGGTTATATACGTGTATGTGTATAAAATACATGTAGTCACATGCAGATGTGGAGATACATAATCCACATGCATATTGGCTATATACGTGTATGTGTATAAAATACATGTAGTCACATGCAGATGTGGAGATACATAATCCACATGCATATTGGCTATATACGTGTATGTGTATAAAACACATGTAGTCACATGCAGATGTGGAGATACATAATCCCCATGCATATTGGTTATATACGTGTATGTGTATAAAACACATGTAGTCACATGCAGATGTGGAGATACATAATCCACATGCATATTGGTTATATACGTGTATGTGTATAAAACACATGTAGTCACATGCAGATGTGGAGATACATAATCCACATGCATATTGGTTATATACGTGTATGTGTATATAAAACACATGTAGTCACATGCAGATGTGGAGATACATAATCCACATGCATATTGGTTATATACGTGTATGTGTATATAAAACACATGTAGTCACATGCAGATGTGGAGATACATAATCCCCATGCATATTGGTTATATACGTGTATGTGTATAAAACACATGTAGTCACATGCAGATGTGGAGATACATAATCCCCATGCATACTGGTTATATACGTGTATGTGTATAAAATGCACGTGCAGATGTGGAGACACATACATATGTTAGGCTCTCCACGCCACGTAACACTCTTACACACAGTAGTCGCTTTTCCTTTTCATGGCATGCTGCATGTGTTCTTTCACCTTCCCAGCCCCCTGCTCTCATATCTTTGTAACCCTTTCCCGGTCCCTTTCTAGTTTCCTGACTTCTATCCCCACTTAAGACCCATCAGTACACATGCATAACAATTAAAAGCTAGGATCCACACAAGAGAGAGCACAGGCAGCATTTCTCTTTCTGGGCCTGAGTTACTTTGCTTGATACAACAATACTCTTCAGCTCCATCCTTTTTCCTGTGAATGGCATGACTTCAGTTTTCTTTGTTGTTGGATAAAATTGAATTGCTTCTATGTACAGCTTTCCATCTTTTTTTTCTACAGTAGTAAACATCAATGAATTATAAAAATAAGTGCTTTTAGGAAAAATTGAGCCTGGGTTCACATGGAGATGTCGATATCTATGTTCCTGACCTAAAAATCCTTCATTAAGGGTTTTATTCCTTAATAAACTTAAATTAGGATTAATTGAAGATTTATTTTTTAAAAAATAAAATTTAATATGGTAGTTATAAATGTGCCCTCATCATTTGAATGTAGAGATCTTTTAAAGAACTGGGGGAAAAGTGCTATACAGTTCCATAAAATGACCTTACATAACCTAGTATAATTAAAATAATAATGACAACAGAAATAAATAAATACATTTATGGGGTTTTATACGCTGTGGGTGAATGGTTCAAACAACATTTTTTTTTTTCTTATCCTGGAGTTAAAATTACCTGTGGCTTCTTTTTGAAGAAAGACCAAACATCCCTCAATAATTCAAATACAGGGCATTTTTATCTGTAAGCTCTGTTGTAGTAAAGCTAACCTAGATGTTCTCCTAAACATTTACTCTACTAACAAAAGGCCTTTGCAGCTGTCTGAGAGTCGCCAGTGAGCAGGCAGCCGAGCCATGGAGCTGTGGTGTACGCAAATGTGTGACTCTGATGGAAACAGAGTTCTGGAAAATGTATTTCAGAGACACTTAAGGCCACAGGAATGCTTCCATTTAAGGTCTGCCTTATTTCACTCATTCTGAGTGAGGAGGCTCCCTCTGCAAACCATGAACAACTCCGAGTCCTGCTCGTTCAGAGCTGGAATGTGTAGGCTGAGAGGCAGTTTTTGAAGAGAGACTGTTGCCTGACATAGGGAATGTCCCTGTGGCTGGGCCCTAAAGCAGCTGTCCTCAAGCGATACCTGCCAAGTACATTCGATGGGTGTTGTTCCCAGACTTCTGGAACCCCGTGAAGCAAATCCTGGGTACCAGATCACAGAAGAAAGGGCAACGATGGGAAACACGCATTTTTGTTATCACTACTCAATGCAGTTCAAAGCAGTGAGAGTTTCATTTTTATTGGAAGTAGGTTGACATTAGAAAAGTCATATTCACTTCAGAATCAAAATTTTCATGGCGTGAATCAAGCACTACAGAGCATAAATCCAGTGGGAAATTGACTAATCACTCACTGGAAGGATCAAGAAAGAAGGACAGGTGAATCGATACTTTCCGTTGATGCTGCTGGAGACTCAAGAAGTCCTGACAGTCACTGTCGTCAGCTGCATTGTCACCACCATCAGCTCTACAAAACAACAACAGACACTAGTGTTCACGGGAAAACAGCTCAAAACAAAAGAATAGGCAAGACTGTTTCTCTGGAAAGGACTCCAAGAGCTGGAGAAATAACCACAACGGTGGACAACTGAGATTATACAAATTAAAAAGCTCTTTACAGAACAAGAAGCATGAATGAAGAACCCCCAGAATGGGAGAAATCTAGCAGCTACACCAGACATGTATTAATATCCAAACGTATAAATAGCTACAAAGATTAAAACCCAAAAGACCCCATAGCCAACAAATACATGAATGAACGTACCTGAAAGTTCTCCAAAGAATAATCACAAATGGTAAATAAATGTTTAAAAGTGTTTTTCCTAAAAGCACTTATTTTTATAATTCACTGATGTTTACTACTGTAGAAAAAAAGATGGAAAGCCATCTTGGTTAGTGATTGGGATAATATGTGAGTTTCAATTCATTGCCTTTCACTGCTAGATACTAATTGAATTTAACTGAGTCTGAAGTAACAGGATTTAAGTGTCTCAAAGAGAACAGAGGAAATGATATATGCTTTACAGATATTTTTTCTCAAGGATCCAGTGACCAGACTCACTCATAAAAATTACAATTGTGGTGTCCTAATAACATTAATATTAATAATGTTAATGTTATTAAGACATTATTATATAACATAATAATAATAATAACATATTATATGTTTAGAATGAGAGGGCAGAAAGTCAACCTAAATTAATGGTATATGAAAAAGCCATAAGAAAATCTGATGCTTCATAAACTAAAACTTAAAAACTAAATTAAAAACCTAAACCTACAACTCTCTTTTTTAAAGGAGTTTGAATGGAGTTATATGGATGGATAAAGATGGTTCTAGAAACCATAGGTAATTAACATCCCAAGGCTCTGGAAATATTACAGACGTATCAGGAAGCACATAAGAACTAGAGTAGTAATTCCTAACATATGGGTCATGAGCCCTACAGGTGTCTGATATCAAATATCCTAGAGGTCAGATATTTACACTGTGATTCACAACAGTACCAAATTACGCTTATGAAGTAACAATGAATAATGTTATGGTTGAGGGTCACAGCATTAGCAAGGTTGGGAAGCACTGAACTAGAGGAATGGGGATGGGGATCAATGTGGAAAGGTGACACCCAGGAAAAACATGGTTGTAGCACTCTTGACCTCATAGCAGCTGATTATCTGCATAAGGTCACGACCAACGTGAACCCGCTGACACCCTGTCATGAAAGAAGAGGCTTGTCGGGTCCTACTCCTTTCTATGCGCTGAGAAGCAACCAATGGTAGGTGGAGAGGGAGAGTCATTTTCTCTAGTGGTATAGCTACTGATAAGGCCACATCGTCCTGTAAACAAACCCCCATCTCTGTTCCTGTAAAAAGCCCTGATGAAAATTATTGGGTCACTAAACTGAGATAGAAGTAGAATGGGGCTTGTTGAGAAGAAGAAAAGGATGAAGGAGAGCATCCGCCAAAAGAAGGGGACAAGAAAGGCAGCAGGGGGATGTGAATGAAATATGTCCACGCGTGAGTGTCACAGTGAAACCAGTTATTATGCATAGAAGCTAGCTTAAATCACTTGACAAGAGATATAAATAATTCTACCATCTCCTTCGAAGAAACAAGAGAAACACACACATATAATAAAAATCACATTTATTTATATTTACTGGGATTCTAGTGGCTTATGGGAAGGTCATTTGCTCTTCTTAACATTCATATATTTAACACCTACCTCAAGAGATATCAGTCCTGACCACTAAAGCAGAATCAGAGCTATCATAAAAATGTATTGCCCAATAAATAATTTCAACTAGTTTAAAAAAGGATGATTCGGTCTCTTTTCATACTGATATTTGGTTTTCCTGGTTTTTGATCAAGAAATGAAAACCAGCAACAATAAAACCAAGAGAAAAATTTCCGAGACGGCAGATTGATATAGAGCTCAAAATTCAAAGCGGGTCCCATCATGTTTAGAAACAAATTTGATCAAAATTAGTCCTCTTCCACAAAAGTGCTTGCTAAGAAGAGGCTAGATAGAAGAGTTCGCACGGCTGTGTCAACTGTTTCCATGAAGTACAAATTAGGTGTGAGGGATGCTGTTGTAGTTTTCATTACCAAGACAGGTTAGATATAAAATTTCAGTTCTTTCTATGATTTGGTGTGATCTGAGTGCTCACTAATAGCCCATTGTGATTTAAGTTCTGCGCGGGGGGGGGGGGCACTTTAGAAAGGTAGCAGATATACGTGGGATAGTGCCTAGTGGGAGACACTTAGCTCACCAGGGCCATTCCCCGGGAGGGTTATGGAAGCCCTGACTCACTCTGACTTCTTGTTTGTGGTGGAAGCTCTTCCTCTGAACACTATAAGGTGCTGCTCTCCACAACTCTTGACATGAAGCTCCAAAAGTGTGTGCTGGTTAAACCAAAATTTCACTTCTTATATTGTTAGCTGCTACATTGCAGTAATGCAAAAAAAGAAAACTAATACAGTTCTTAAAGTTAGCTTCTTTACACCCAAATTCAAGTATTGGTGATATATAGTAATAGGAGCGGTGGGGCTGCGTCCCCAACACCCCAGCCGCCTGCTAGCTTATGCCTGAAATAACAACACACAAACTGTATTCATTTAAACACTGCTTGGCCCATTTCTATCTAGCCTCTTCTAGGCTAACTCTCACACCTGGACTAGCCCATTTCTAATATTCTATGTAGCACAGCTAGATGCGCTTACCGGGAAGATTCTAGCCTACATCTATCCTGGGTCGGAGCTTCATTGCGTGTGTCTGCCCAGGAGCCGGGAGCATGGCGTCTCTCTGAGGCGTCTGCCCCCAAGAGGAGAGCTGTGGAGTCTGAGCTCGCTTCCTCTTCCTCCCAGCATTCCGTTCTGTTTACTCCTCCCACCTATATTTTAACCTATGAGGGCCAGCCAAGCAGTTTCTTCATTTTTTTAACCAATTATCCTTCATCAGTGATAATTAACTATTTAAAGCAATAACTGAGGAAATAGGGTAGGCATAAATGTGAACTTTCTGAACAACTATATTTAGTTATTGTGAAATTTAATCCAACTGGGTATTATAATTTATGTGATAAGGGTTCCACATAGCTTATTTACAAAGGTCAATGTTACCGGCAGCAAGGCCCCCCACGTGGCAGTGTTGAGGCTTTAGAAACATAACAAGTTAGCCAGTGGGGTTAATGTACTTACTGCAGAGTTGAATTGGTCCTTTTTGCCTTATTCTTAATAGGGTCTCACTCTGTAACTCTGGGTGGGATGGAATTCTGGCTTTATATTCATAGAGATCCATCTGCCTCTGTCTTTCAAGTCCTGGAATTAAGGGGGTGTACTACTATGCCCAGTGAAGGCAAGCAAGATCTTATAAAAGACTTGTTTGAGCCTTGGATTCCTCAAGGCTTCATGTCTCTCCACATGGTACCTTCTGCTTGCATTCTTACCATTTTAATGCCATCTACCATGAGTCTTCACCAAAACCAAGATACTTGTGCCATGGTCTTCAGCTCGTTGAGCACTGATTGCATAGCTAAACTTCTCGTTTGTTTCTTCACCATGAGAAAGAGATTTCTATGTCACAGAGCTGTCCCTTTCGTCACGCTTACTTTCCTCAGATCCTCTTTGGTTCTAAGCCCTTCCCATTGACAGTCAAAGATATGAAGATTCCAGAAAAATTCTCTACCTCTTCTTACACACTGAGCTTGATGCCTTAGGAGTCCGTGGGGTGGCTAAGCACACCTCACTCTAACTGGTGGTTTACGTGGAATGTGGATGCTGAAAGCTTAGCAAGAAGCTCTTTGTGAGACCATCTATAGGCCCTTCCAGCCATGTGTCTGGGATGGGGTCAAGTGTCTCCGTTAATTATCTCTTATTTTAACATAGTCACCACTTGACATCTATAAAGAAGACGTGTCTTAAAATTGTCTTGCAAATTACTTACTCTTGGATTCTTTTTGAAGTTTTATTTTGCTCTATATACTTATTAAAATATTTTTTCACATAATATATTTTGATTCTGGTTTTTCCCTCCCCTAACTCTTCCCTACCTCCAGACCCATCCAACTCTATAACCTTTCTTTCTTTGTTTAAAAAACAAACACAAACAAACAAGATAAACCACAGTGAAAACAAAGAAAGAAAAAGTTCAAAATACACACACATACACACACACACACGTAAACCCCATAAAAAACACAAAATAAGAAACGACAAAAACTGCCCAAATAAATCAATATTAGACAAAGCCTACAAAAATATCATTAAATTTGTTTTGTGTTATTCATCTCCAGCTGGGCATGGGGCCCTGGGCCTTCCCTTAAGGGTGATTTGTATACATAGGGAAACTCCACTGGAGAAAATCAAACTTTTGCTTTACAAACAGTCGTCAGTTGGAGATAGCTTCTTGGTGAAGGATGGGAGCCAGTGTCAATTTTCCCCACTCGGTGCTAGGACCCCATTCCAGCTTGAACCTGTGCAGCCCCTGTGCACGCTGCTAGTCTCTGTGAGTTCATGAGTGTGCCAATTCTGCAGGGTCTAGAAAACAGTGTCGTTGGTGTCATTCTAGCGCTTATAATTTTTCTGCATCCTCTTCTGTATACTTTTCAGGCCCTGAGGAGAAAGGATTGATGAAGACATTCCATTTAGGACTGAGTGCTCTGAAGTCTCTCACTCTCTGCATACTGTCCACTTGTGGGTCTCTGTGTTAATGCTCATCTCTTGTAAGATGAAGCTTCTCTAATGGTGGCTGAACAAGCAAGGCACTAATTTACAGGCAAAGCAGATGGTCACTAGGAGTTATTTTACTGCTATGTTCTTTTAGCAGAACAATTAATTTTGCTTTCCCCTGGGTCCAGGGTTTCTCTAGTCTCAGATTCTTGGCCACATTCACAGTATCAGGTAAATTTACTGATTTGCCATCTTTCTACATCTTCAACCTAAAACAATAAAGCAAACCAAACTAGCTGGCAAACCTTGGACACCTTCCCTAACTTCGTAACTCTCACTTTCCATGAATCAGATTGCTGAAGCGAAATCAACTGTGGGGATTTGATCGTCTAGGAGAAAGTTTCCAAGTCACTCCTTGAACAACACATAACTCCTGAGATGTCAGACCTTGGAGACTTAAAAGGTATGCTTGTCCTAAAATGGTACTCAAGATGTATATTTTTTTACAAGTCATATTTGGAATATAAAATATGGCAAACATAATATTGCCCCAACTCATTCTGAGCAGCATAACTGTTTGTTTCACCCATTTATGTGTATTTGCCAATCTCAAAGACATCAGACTAAAAAACAATCACAAAATGTCTTGCATTTTATCCCAAGCATAATACAGTTGATTGATATCAAATTTACCAAAATCTTGCCTTAGAGGAAAGGATTGCACAAGCCATAGAGACAGGTGTTTCTGAATACAGTTGAATGGTTAATTGTCTTGAATGGTTTTTGTTTTGTTTCTTACTGTCCAGAGAAAAAGAAATGCTCTCATGTTAAGGGAGGGTATAATAAATTGAAAAGAAAGAGAAGGGAGAAGCCAATTATATAAATACTAGCCTGTTGACATTTAGAATGTGACAAGCGGAAAAACGTTTTTAAAAAGTTCAATCTGCAACACAGGGCAGTGAAGACAAACAAGAAAATAAGATGCAAGTAATGAGGTTGAAATTTCAGCATTGCTGAAGACACCACTCAGAACACATCCGCCTTCCTGAGACAATATCATAGCCTGATTTACAATGTGCTTAGGGTCAAATTTGTAGAGAATTCTATCAAATAATTTAAATATAAATAAGTTTTAAATGACTTCAAAATTCTTTCCTATCGTTAACATTTTCAAAATCATTAAATAAATGTGTGAACAATCACTAGAACAAACCAAATGCCAGTTGCTTTCTCCTTATTATTCCACTTAAAAATCACAATACATAATGATGTTTAGTGTTAGCAGAGAGTTTCCTTAGTGGACCTTGCATAAAAAAAGAGAGACTTTGTGCTGGGTGATGGTGGTGCACGCCTTAAATCCCAACATTCGGAAGGCAGAAGCAGGCGAATCTCTGTGAATTTGAGACCAGCCTGGTCTATAGAGCAACATCCAGGACATCCAGGTACATACAATGAAATTCTGCTCATTAATCCAAACAAACAAACAAACAAATGAAAGAGTGAGGCTTTGCTTGGATACAATGGTCTACATTTAGTAGACTTAGACCAGGGAAAAGGCCGGACTAGATGGTGGTTTGATTCACAGTTTCTAGATCTTCTAAAACTACATGTCGTGGAACCTTCCTGTGTTCTGAGAATCTTGCTCATGGTTAAGTGTCAAAATGAGTACAGGATTCGCTTCTTCTAGGGTCTGTTTAGAAATCAATTCTTGGCTTCTTGCTTGAGCTTTTCTCTTACATTTCCCCTGTAACTTCAGAGCTGAGGTTTACTGAACTATTAGGATAGCAACCGCTCTCTTTTCGTTTTCGTTCTGCATCTCTAAGGTAATGTAATCAATGCAATGTAATGTAGGGCTTTACCAAAAGAAGAGGCAGTTCATTGATTGTACCTATGGGTTGTTAACCTAGAGGTATAAGCGCCTTTGGAAGATCCACCATCTGGAACTAAAGATGATCTATTTAATTCCACTTAAGACCAGGCTGTTACATGAGCCTGATCCATTAAAAGCCAGAAATTCCAAGATGAATAAAACAAGATTTGGGTTCCCAAGGGAATAGGGTGGGCTGAGTATCAACGTGAAAATCAATTTCATGTCTGTGAAAATTCATCATGAACTCCATTTCCCCTCTGGCTTTTAACTCAGCAACTAGAAACACTAATATGGTGTTTGCACACTAGTCTAGGGAAGGGGCAAATAGAGCAATCCCAAGCAATGATGTAATTAAGGTAAGGCTCTGGGGCTTCCTCAAAAATACATGAGTTAAAGTGAAGTTACAGTTGCCTGGACCTTAACCAGAAAGTGTGTGTCAATGTTGTCGTGATGAATTCTCTCTTGTCTGAACAGTATATTTTTCTTTCAATCTTTAAATATGTTTAATATTTTAATCAAAATCTTAAATTGCTTAGCTTTCTTCCCAGTTCTTAAAAGAGTAAAATTTCTGCAAATGTTTTATTTCTTCTAAATCATCTCCACTTGGATATTTTCTGTAACAGTCACATGTCCTTGAAAATCAAGTACAGAATGACTTTAACTCCTGAGGGGTCCTAGAATCTCCACTTGGTAACTGTCTTTTCTAATATTTGTAGTCTGGAGGTTTGTGCTGTGTCCAAAACACCCCTATGCACATGAAGAGAAGAGTAAAATTTTTCTAGTCGCAGCAATTCTTTTGAGGGTCTTGATCCAGGGTACAGAATTGTCACACAGAACTGTCATTTATCAGGCTGTATCTACAAAGCTCAGGAATATCCTTAGTAAGATTCAACTCGTATGAAGTCTACCAATATGTTTCACCTACACCCTGCTAGCACCGTCTCACTGAACCACCTTTAAGTCTATTTGTCTGCTTGTCTCAAGCCTCGCTTGCTTATTTAGGAGACTTATGGAAATATTCAGAGAGGACCTATTAAATCTTTGCTGCACAACTTAATGTGTGTGTGCTCCAAGTATATGCTCCAAGATAAAGAACTACAAGAGAAATGTAAACAGAACAATTCCCAGGTCTCATAAAAGGTCATTAGCCTAGAAAGGTCTCCACACAGAGACCTGGGGAGAAATTGTCCAATAGGCATAAGAAGGCCTACTCAAAAGAAGGCCTATACTGGATCTACAATTGAGAATCAACTGAACCCATAATCACACAGATGAACAGCAAATTTTAATGAGCTAAGATGTTTTGTAAAGACCTTAGCTGTGTCCCAGAATAAAATTCAAAATACTTAACAGAATATAATGAAATCCATGATTGAAGACTATTGACATCTAACCACACATTGCCAGTTAAAAGAAAATTTACTGTATCATCTGACAATATAATCAGTAGAAAAAGTCCCTGAAATGACAGAGCTGATACAGTTTTCAGACAAAAACCGAAAAAGACTCAGCTACTGTAAATATTAAAAAACAATGTAATGTAAAAATAGAAAATATGCAAATATGTTGTAGAATATTTAACTATGTAAAGATGTGTTGCATTTGTTTATGCTGCATTTGTTTAATTATGTAAAGATGTGTTGCTGTTTCACCTTGCCTGCCTAAGGTACCTGATTGGTCAAACAAAAAGCTGAACAGTCACTAGGCAGGAGAGAGATAAGTGGGAATCGTGGGCAGTGAGAAGAAGTAGGAGGAGAAATCTAGGCTCAAGAGAGTAGGAGAGGGAGAGATCAAGGGAGAAAGAGAGGACTGTAGTGAGGAGGTCGCTTGTTTGTTCCTGGCCAGAAACAATATTATTTAAATCACTGCTTGGCCCATTAGCTCTAGCTTCTTATTGGCTAACTCTTACATATTAATTTAACCCATCTCCATTAATCTGTGCATCACCATTAAGCCATGGCCTACCAGCAAAGTTTCAGCACATCTGTTTCCTGCAGCGGCTCCATGGCTTCTCTAAGACTCCGCCTTTCATTTTTCCAGCATTCAGTTTAGTTTTCCCCACCTACCTCTGTTCTACCCTATCAGGCCAAGCCAGTTTTCTTTATTCATTAATGGTAATCACAGTATACAGAGGTGAATCTCATATTAGAGGAACATGCCTCAGGGCAGCCATTAGATGAAAGAGGACATACAGAAGAAAGAAAGGTAAAAAGCCCAAGGCAAAATGTGGATGAAGAGAAACAGATTAAATTATAAGAACTAGCAAGAAACAAGTATAGGATCAGGCCAAGCATTTATAACTAATATTAAATCTTCATGAGCTGGTTGGTGGCCCAAAAGAAAGCAATCTGTTATGCAAATTGAATTTATGAACAAAAGCAGTATATCTGAAACTAAAAAGATACTAGATATGATTACCCAATAATCATGAGAGAGCCTTGAATGTGCTCAGTGATCAAAGACTACCAAGTATGGGTGGCAGTAGAATCTATGTCAATCTATGTAGGCTGTAAGTCCATGGAGAAACAGTAGTAAAGAACTAGAAAAAAGATGTTAATCTATAGGGAAAAAACTCTCAAAATGCATGGGAAAGTAAGAGAGACCATTGAAACAAATTAATTTTTGTTAGAGAAGGTGAGATTTTTTTATTGTCAGCAAACCTGACCTCTGAAGAATGATGGGGAACTGCATAAAGTTGCAAATGACCCGTAGAAAGGATCTCAAGAGTGCCAGAGATGGTGGCCATGTATGCAAATATAAAAACACTATTCTGATTCATTAATAACTTCATGGGAAATGGTTTCAAGCAGCAATCACAATAGCATTTTAAAAGGTTGTGAAATCATTAGATGAGTATGAAGGAACTGAATCACTTACTGTTAAGAACTCAAATTTATGTCACCTAGCATATTTCTGAAGACAGACTGTGATACATTCCTGGTAAATATTTTAAATCCTATAGCTCCTTCTGCATTTTAAAAAGGGGGAGGATTATGCTGGGCTGTCAAAGTGGTGGAGGCAGATTCTTTTCTAATTTCCATGACCTCACCAGCCCCAGAAGGTTGTTTAGGTTTCTAGTGCCAGTCATGTTGAGTGGGCCTATAGTCCAATTACACGGCTGCTGGTTGCCACTGGCGTGTGAACACCACTTACTGCACCTTTATAGATATCTTTGCCATGCTGGTCTATGTCATGGCTCATAGGTGTTGTATTTTGCATATTTTCTGGGGCTACAGAAGCAAAACACAAGAAAAGACTTTCATATCAAACCCAGCTCAAATCATTGGAATCTTATGTCCTAAGTATGAGGCATCTTCAGCAATAGGGGCCCACCCTCAACTATTGAGAGGCAACCAAAGACTACATAGATAGTCCCTGGTATTTCCTTATTACATGATAAACCTTACCCTGTGTCTGTCAACAAGTGCAGCTACAACTTGTCATCAATGAGGCCTCTTTTACAGCAAGAGACCATCACAGAAAAAGATAACTGAACAAAATGCAGAAATCAATAGATCATGGAGAACCTAGCCCCAGCAGATACATATAATATACACCACAGTTCCTGCATCTATGGCTCAGGGACCATTTTGGAAAAGGAGAGGGGAGGATTGTAAGACCTCCTAGAATGCCAGGAAGTCTTCTGTGAAACAATGTCTCCTAGAAATGGCCGCACAGACAAGAAAAGAACAGCGGCAATATCAATGGACATGCTAAAGTGGAAGGGAAAATTTTCACAGGGTCCCACTCCTAGACAAAGAACTGCAGGCACCTAACAACTGCTGGGAAAAGGAACAGTAGTCGTTTCTAGGGATGAGTCCCTCACCAGATGTCCAGTGCAAAGTTGTGATCCCTGAAACAATACACAAAAAACAACAAAAATGAGCTCAGCAGGTTATATTTTTATTTGTGCATATACATACATATGCATATATGTTACATATATATGTATGTAACAATGATCAAAGAAAAAAGGGCTATCAACTTGAGAGTGAGGGGAACATGGGAAGGTGGAGGAAGAGTATCTGGAGGAGACTAGAAGGAAGAAAGGGGGAGAAATAATGTCATTCTATTTCAATTAAAAATATTTGAAAAGAAGAAAAGAATATGGATAAACCATCAGTTATGATCAAATGCAGTCATAAAACTTAATCCACTTGGACACCTGGCAACCCCTCTAGAGCCAAGTCTCTTGCCAAACCCTAAAATGGCTCCCTTAATTAAGATATCTTCTTCCCTGCTCCCATATCCACCCTTCCTCCATCTCAACCAGGCTCTAGAAGGGTTCCCAGGTGTCCAAGGACATGTCCCCAGCTAGGTCCTTGGGCAGCAGAGGAGAGGGTGCCTGAACTGGCCTTCTCCCCATAGCAATACTGATGAATATCTTGCATATCACCATAGAACCTTCATCCAGTGATAGATAGAGATGGAGACAGAGACCCACATTGGAGCTCTGGACTAAGCTCCCATGGTCCAAAGAAAGAGCCGAAAGAGGGAGAACATGAGCAAGAAAGTCAGGACCACGAGGGGTGCGTCCACCCACTGAGACAATGTGACTGATCTAATGGGAGCTCACCAAGGCCAGCTGGACTGGGACTGAACGAGCATGTGATCAGATTGGACTCTCTGAATATGGCTGACAATGAGGGCTGACTCAGAAGCCAATGATAATGGCACCTGGTTTTGATTATTCTACTGCATGTACTGGCTTTTTGGGAGTCTAGTCTGTTTGGATGCACACTTTCCTAAACCTGGATAGAGGGGGGAGGGCCTTGGATTTCCCACAGGGCAGGGAGGGCAACCTGACTTCTCTTAGGACTGGAGAGGAAGGGAGGAGGGGGAGTGGGAGGGAAATGGGAGAAGGGGAGGAAGTGAAAAATTTTAATAAATAAAAAAAGAAAAAACTTAATTCAAATTCAGATAAAAATAAGAAAATTAAATAATGGAGCAAAAAGAAAAACCAAATATGCCACTCTTACACTCATTCCCATCAGTAATTAAATCGTGTAAAATATCTGACCACTAAATGGAAAGACAAAGACCACTGAATTGAATATGAATAGAAAGCTCACTGAAACTCATTATTAATAGGAGACAAAAATATGGGGTCTGACTTGGTCGGCAATCTACTACTGTGAAGAGATACCATGACCATAGTAACTCCTATAAAAGAAAGTGTTTAGTTGGTGCTTGCCCAGAGTTTCAGAAGTTTAAGTCCACTGTCATTATGGCAGGGATCATTGGCAACATTGAGGTGGACATTTTGCTGGAGAAGTAGCTGAGAGTTCTACATCTGAATCTGTAGGGAGCAGGAAGAGAGAGAACCACTGGTCCTGGCTTAGGCTTCTGGATACCTCCAAGCCCACCTCAAGTGATGTGCTTCCTCCAACAAGGTCACACCTCCTAATCTTTTCAAATAGTGCCACTCCCTGGTGACTAAGCATTCAGACACCTGAGCCAATGGGGGCCATTCTTGTTCAAAGCACAGGGTTAGGGAGACTTGGCTAGGGAGAGGAAAGGCAACAGAAAAAGCAGAAGGGAGAAGGAATAAATAATACTACAACACTAACATTGTTTTTAAAAGCCATAGGGAATTATTTTATTCTTACTTTAAATTACACACACACACACACACCACAATACACGTTATTGCCATTAACCTTGGTTGCCTGCCAAAAATTAAGGGTGAACCTGTACCACAGAAGACACTGCACATTTAAACACAGGAACTGGAGCAACTGAGCTGTAACTGATTCAGAAGCCTCTATAGATCTCACAGTACCAGAAAAAGCTATGCAAACTAACAGGGAAGGAAAGCAATCTGTAGTCCTACCCTGGTGGAAAGCCTACAAATCACATCAAAGATCAGAACACCATGCTACCGCAAAAAGATGCAACAATGGCATTTATATTCCTGCGGTAACCAACAGGTATTTAATTTAAAAGTCATTCTAAGAGGTGACTCATGCCTGGTACTGTGAACCACATGTTGCATGGTTGGTGAAGCCATGAATTCTAGAGGAAAACCTAAAGTTCCCTAAACTGGAACAATTCCTAACTGCATTCCAAATACTTCATCCTATACTCACATGAGAGTAGCTCTTACCCCTCATCAAAGCAGCTTCTTTCACTGTAAATAGGGACAATTATAGAAGGGCATAACTAGTCAACATACAGAGAACAACTGACTGTGGGATGCCTAGCCCCAACTGATTCTTCTACAACATAAACCCTACTCCCTAAGGCTAAGAGAACATTGTGGAACATGTGGCAGAAATATTGTTACAGGCAGAGGACCAGGATTTCCGCTGTGAGATAGTGCCTTCCTACCTATGACAGGGAAGTTGTATCCATGAAATCTCAACAACAGGACTGCCCAGACAGGGCCTGAGAAAATAACATGGCAACATGGATGAGGGGAATCCCACAAGGCTCCACCCTCCAATGAAGAGCTACAGGCCATTAATGGCTGCTGAGGGAGGGAGATTCAGTCTTCTCCAGGGACAACAGGGACAGCACTCCTGGAAGGTCATCCAGTTCCATCTAGATAGATCAGTTGAGCCCAAAATAATATACACATGAGCAAAACTAAACAGATTCAGCAGGTTGTATTAATTAATTTGTGTGTGTATGTGTGCGTGTGTATGTGCATGCATGCACACACAGCAACAATAATTAGAGAGCAAGAGGCTGTGAATTTAAAAAGGAATGAATGGGGAGCACAGAAGTAGTTGGAGATGGGGGAAATGATATAAACACAGTGCCCATACATGAAACTCTCAATAAACGAATAAAATAATACATTGATAAGAATTTAAAGTCTTGAAATAGAAAGACATAAATAATTTGAACATAAAAGGTCAGAATGTTATACATTGTTCTGACCTAACTAAGAGCAAGTGTTGGCTGTGATTATATCATATAAAATAACTTTTCAGAAGAAAGTATTACCTACATATTCAGAGAAATTTTTTGGTGAAATCAAATAGGGCAATTTGTCAAGATGAGATAAAACCACAGGTATAAGGGATTTACTAAGAGCTTGGTGATACACAGAACAAAAACTGACAGAACTCAGAGGAGAGATGAAACAGTCTATAAGTTTCATCTGGACATTTCAACGTTTCTTTCAATAGCAAATAGACCAAATAAGACAGACAGACAGACAGACAGACAGACAGACACACACACACACACAGAGAATATAAGAGATTTGAAGCTGGATGTAGTGTGTGTGTCGGTAGCCCCAGCTGTTCAGAAGGCTGAGGTTGGAGAGACGATTGCTTAAGTCAAAGACTTCAAGAACAGCCTGGGCAAGACAGCAAGACCAGTCAATAAAGAAACAAAATTAAACATCACTGTTGACCAAAAGGACTTCACAAGACTTATAGAATACAGAAGAATACACATTTTCAGCATACAAAGCATTCAATATGAAAAAGCCACTATACATAAAAGTACTTAAATTATGTATACTATTTTATCTTCTATAATAGGATTCATTGAAAATTCAGTAACAAAGATATTTGGAATAATCTTCAAATAATAAGAATCTTACACATTTGTGAACCAGATGTAGGTTAAAAACTAGTATATTACCAGTTAATAAAAGAAGCAGTGTCAAATGTCAATGTGCCAAGCTCTAGTTTAAGAGAAAAAATCCACCATTAAACCTAAAATAAGCAAAGGGAAAGCTATCGAAGATGTATTGATAAGTCTCTGGAAAAGGAGCAAGTGGCAATCTCTTGAGCTCCTGAGGCTTTCTATGAGATGAGAGAGATACTTTGAAAATACAAGTACAGACATATACAGTCAAGCACGCAGAAGGCAGGCAGTTTTTATCCGCAAGCTGTCCTCTGAGCCATACTCACTGGTACACCCATGCACACATATAAACAATAAATAAACGTACAAAAGAGATTTAAAAATAGAAAAAAGAACATCACAGTTTCTATAGGCACTAAAAGAATACTGAGCATATATTTTTAGTAGTCTGATGCAAATCATTTTTTTTTTTTTTTGGTTTTTCGAGACAGGGTTTCTCTGTGGTTTTGGAGCCTGTCCTGGATCTAGCTCTTGTAGACCAGGCTGGTCTCGAACTCACAGAGATCCACCTGCCTCTGCCTCCCAAGTGCTGGGATTAAAGGCGTGTGCCACCACCGCCCGGCTTGCAAATCATTTTAAAAGTAGACACATTTCTTGAGAGGTACAGGTAACCAAAGTTCACTGAAAATCAGATGATCTGAAGAGCTAAATGTCTACTAAGGAAACTGAATTCATAGTTTTTAATCATTTTGCTCACAACTTGTTTTATAGTTTTATTGCTGTGAAGAGACACCATGACCACAGCAACTCTTTTTTTTTTTTTTGAGGTTAGATATTTATTTCGTGGTTATGGAAGGGAGTCACAGTCATTCTGACATAAATATGCTACACTTTATACAATGTATGTGTCTAAAACTTCTGTTTCACAAACCCACAGCAACTCTTAAGGAAACATTTCATTGGGGCTGGCTTACAGTTCAGAGGTTCAGTTCATTATCATCATGGTGGGAAGCATAGTGGCATGCAGGCAGATATAGTGCAGGAGAGGAAGCTGAGAGTTCTCCAGCAGGATCAGCAGGCAGCAGGCAGAGACTGCCACACTGAGTGTGGCTTGAGCATCTGAGACCTCAAGGCCTGTCCCTAGTGACACACTTTCTCCAACAAAGGCACACCTCCTAATAATGCCACTCCCATGGGGCCACTTTCTTTCAAATCACCACACAACTCTACCCTTAGATGGTTTTGCTGCTATGACTGCTGAGCCAAACCAAACATTCACTGATGAAACACAACTAATTTCACTCAACATGTTTCAGAAACTAGGGAGGAAAAATAAAACCCCAACCCATTCTACGGTTCCTGTGCTAATACTGATGCTGAAACTGTGCATGTACTGATAAAAGTGGCAGAGACATCTCTCGTGGATGTCAGCACCAAAAGTCTTAAACAGATAATTAATAGTAACAAATTAAAATAGAGGAAATCTTCTCAACCAATATGGTAAAAACAGGGGACAATATTCAAATATTCACCATGTGTTGTTGTAAAGACTTCTCAATAGACGAAGACTATAAAGAATGTCTACAAACTAGGTCGAAGAGCATTCTTAAAAGGCTGAATATCCACATATAAGAAAAAACATGCTAACTTTTATGCTTTTGATTTTGGACTTCAACTAGAATAACTACAAAGGTTAGGTACCTAGTAAGAAACCAGGTTCAAAGAAGGGAAAGTAAGAGTATAGAGTTATAGAGATAAAAGAGAAACCAGAATAGGATTAAATGGAGAGCTGGTGGGTGTAAAACAGGAGAGAATACGGAGAGGGAGGGCTAACACTGTAGATCTTTTGAATAGTCACTTGAAAGCTCACTACCATAGCTTTCTAGAATATACATACGCAAAAGGAAATTAAATGGAGTCACCATATAAGGGAAAAGACAATGCCCAAACTAAACATCTGATAACTCCAAGTAAAACCTCCAGTGCCAAAAATGGGTTACATGTTGAGTCATTGGACAAGGGGGTCATCTAGATCCTTTAAAAAAATTATAGGTTATTTCTAAGGCTATTGGTTACTCTCCATAACCTGATGGCAAGGCCCTTAAGTCAGGAACATACTGAAATCACACTGGTGTCCAACTAGATGATTCAAACATTAAAAGCATTGAGAAAAAAAAGAATTCAAATCATCATTATCAAGAATAAGAGAAGACCATTAGGCCTTCAAGGCAAACCAAGGCGTTTTCTGCCAAGCCTGAAGAACAGAGGTTCTCAACCTAGATAGGGAGATTCTTTTGAGGTTGAATGATCTTTTTTCAAGGGCTGCATATCGGATAACATGCATAACAGATATTTACACTACCATATGTAGTAGCAAAATACAATTATGAAATAGCAACAAAAATAACGTTATGGTTGGGAGTCACCACAATGTGAGGAACTGAATTAAAGGGTTGCAGCATTAGGAAGGATGAGAACCACGGTTGTAGAGAGGACTCTGCACGCTACTGGAGGAGCAAAGTAGTCCTCACCCTGGTACAAAGCCTGCTTCCTAAGCCAGTGATCTGCCCGCAAGAAATCCTGGGGCAGCAGCAGCACAAATTCAAAATGAGAAACTACTGCACACCTAGTAACTTTGCTAAAAGTCGAGTGAGCCTGGGGCGGCGATGCATACCTGTAAGCCCAGCATTCAGGATGCTGAGGCAGGAGGATCACAAATTGAGAACCTGTCTCAAAAAAGACCAAAAGAAAAAAAAATATGTGATGTGACATTCTTAAAAAGCTAAAGGAGAGTGAGAACAAATCAGTAGTCCTGGGCAAACTTAAACCCTTCCAGAATATTCTCACCAAAGCATCCAGAGTCCTGGCTCACATCATATGCCAAAAAATTCACAATGGACATCTAAAAACAATCCCCACGCACCCATGCCCAGAGTTCCAGCTTTCGTGAATGAGTCTTTGCAGTATGTATAAGGTCATCAATCTTAACAGCGTTTTTTGTTGTTTTTTAAACAATAGCTTCTGAATATTTTTTAGTAAGGAATTTAAAAACACAACAATTTCAAGTTTCAGTTGTCATTGGCTTGGAATTTCAAATGCTTTTCTGACGGTCTGTTAACAAGCACATCGCTTCTAAGGGAAGCTTGCAGAGAAAGGACAGCTATAACATCTGTTTCCAATGCTGGGAATTGCCTAATGGTTGCATACAATTTGGATATTTACCAAGTCTCAGGGAGCTTAACTTGTCTTTTATTTAAATATATTTTAAGTATTGTGTTTGGGGGGAAGAGCTGCAATATGAAGTGAATACTATTACCGTATTTAAATATTTCAAAGTTAACATTTCAAATATTTCAAAAGTCAGAAAACTAAAAACTAGTTATTAAATATAATTGAAAATCACAATGTTTAAATGGTGATACTTCACACTACCATAGATAAGAAACACTCTCCATAGTTAAAAGAAATATGACTATAAAATAACAAAATAGAAGAGTAGAAGCTTGTGAGAGCTGTTGCCTGAACATAAAAAAAAAAATCACGTGATAGATAACATCTGTGGGTATTCTGAAAGGAATGCTCAAATGTTCTTGACAGCTGTACACGGCAAAAACCAGCTCCGTATTATGCAACTTACAAATCAGACTTTTGCTCTTCTTCAAAATGATGTCTGTAAACTTGCTCCAGCAGGTCAGCAGGTATCCCACATATTCTAGGAAGGGCTCCCTCTTCCATTCTTCAACACATGCAAGTAAAACCAAGTTTTGGGGGAAAGGTTAAAAGCGCTCTCCTCTCTCTCTCTCTCTCTCTCTCTCTCTCTCTCTCTCTCTCTCTCTCTCTCTCACAAACACACACACACACACACACACACACACACACACCAGATTAAGGTAGAATTAGTCACTGAGCCGGGGAGTGTGAGAAAAGGAAAACCACCAGAAAGCCAAACAATACTGTTTTCAAATATATATGTGGAAATTCATTTTTTAAAATGTGCGTAGTTTCTGTCATGAAAGGGTTGTCCAGCACTGAAGAGGGAGTGTTGAGACAGGAAGGAAGCTGTGCAGGAAGGTCCTAGAAACAGGATCCTGTGTTCTGTCTAACACTGCAATGCGGTTTTGTTTCCTGTGGCTTGTTTCAACTCACAGCTCCGTCACGGCAGGGAACTCTTGGCAGCAGGAACATAAGTGATCTGGTCACATAATGTCCAGAGTCAGAAGAAAAACAGCAATGAATGCATGCAGATTAATGCTCATTTGGCTTTCTTGACATGCATGCAGCCCAAGATCTTCTAAGGAATGGTGCTCCACCCCTTAGTGCACGTGGCGGGGGGGTCTTCCCATCTGTAATCGTTATATGCCCAAAGAACCCTCTCCCAAAAGAATCTGTATTTTGCAAATTGACAGCATTGACCATCACAGGGCTGAAACCACACAGTGGGGTTCACGGCCAAGCTTGGTTACTTAGTGCTATAGCACTTCAAGGATGTTGTTGATATATTTGTGTCTTAATCACGACATCACTATAGCCTCTACTTCAGAAATTGCAGAGTCATTTGTCCTTTGTTTTATTTTAAGGTCTCCTAGTAATACTGTGGGAAAAGGTTTGGGAGTTACTGAGTTCTTAAAATCTATGATTTTACAGTTATATTTTATACTTGGATATTCCAAATGACCGGAAATTTAAAGTTAAATGGATACTCAGGAATATTTTTAAGGCCCCAAATCACTTATCAATAGCCAAACATATGTGGTTCTAGTAAATATTAAATAATTATAAGAACAGGCACTCCTGTACTAAGTAGAGAAATAAAGCTTCAGAACAAATAGGCCCAAATCAATGGTAAGACTGAGAAGTTCTAGTTTTGCCTTGCATGCTATACTATAGTGTTTTTATGTTACCAATGCCTCATGCTTCATGCACACACTTTTTTTTACTTTTTTTATTGATAAAAGGAGAATAAAAAAAAAAACAAAAAACAAATTTCCACCTTCTCCCAGCCTCCCATTTCCCTCCCCCTCCTCCCACCCCTCTCCCCCTCCTCCCACCCCTCTCCCCCTCCTCCCGCCCCTCTCCCCTTCCCCCCACTCCTCTCCCCCTCCCTCTCCAGTCCAAAGAGCAGTCAGGGTTCCCTGCCCTGTGGTAAGTCCTAGATCCTCCCCCCTCCGTCCATATCTAGGAAGGTGAACATCCAAACTGGCTAGGCTCCCACAAAGCCAGAACATTAAGTAGGATCAAAACCCTGTGCCATTGTCCTTGGCGTCTCATCAGCCCTCATTGTTCGCCATGTTCAGAGAGTCCAGTTTTATCCCATGCTTTTTCGGTAACAGTCCAGCTGGCCTTGGTGAGCTCCCAGTAGATCAGCTCCACTGTCTCAGTGGGTGGGTGCCCCCCTTGTGGTCCCGACTTCTTTGCTCATGTTCTCCCTCTTTCTGCTCCTCATTGGGACCTTGGGAGCTCAGTCCAGTGCTCCAGTGTGGGTCTCTGTCTCTATCTCCATCCATCACCAGATGAAGGTTCTAGGATGATAATGCACACACTTTTAATAGCCTGTAATTCATGTTATCACTTGGCTTTGACCTTCTCAAGCCCATTATAAAATACTTTTAGAGTATTTCCATTTCTATACAATGACAGTGAAGACCTATATAGACTACATAGCCATCTTCCATGTGAAGACACAATTAAGTACTGAGACTCATCTTGTCAAGGTAGCCAGTGTTAGCATCAAAGTCTCTAACAGCTGGAAGAGCTCCAGGCTTGCAAGTTATGTCCCTTTCCTCTCAGAACTTTGCTTTTCTTGTTGAAACAAGAGAAGTTCTACCTATTGTTTCTAGAAATTCTGAGCCTAAAGGGATATATACTCATATTCACACAAATTCCACCTCTGCTCTGTTGGTAGACCCACCACAGCTCTCAGATGAGAAGTTCATCTTCTGGTTCCCAGAGCTCTGCTCTTGTGCCTTTCTATCTCATCTCTGTCCTTGGACCTTGAACACGTGCCAGTCCCCCTGCCCTGAGGACATGGTGGCCTGAGGGCCTTGAAAGCCTGCAAGGATCCTCCTGATTGCTAACCCGGTGGGAAAGGTCCAGGCTTGCAAGGCATATTAAGTGTGCCTGTGAGAGCATTTCCACCAATCATCAGTCTTAACCACTCTGATATAATCCCTTCCATTCAAAGTTTGAAAAAATTACTGGGAAACAGAGAAACTATGCAAAGCGGAGGTGCATCCTTTGGGGTTACATCCTGCACTGGTCCCTTCCTACCACTACTATGCTGTGCTCTTTGCCCCGGGGTGACCAGCTCCGGCCATTCTGCTCCCACCATCAAGACCTTCTGCCTTATCAAAGATCAAGATGCCACAAAGCTGACGACTTACACACTGAGATCCCCGAACCCATGAGCTAAAGTAACCGTTCATCTCATCCATTCAAGTTATTACATCAGTCATCCTGCTGCAGCAACAAGAACTAATAAATGGTTCAATCAGAACAGGTACCACTCGCACAGGACAATCACAAAGATTTACACTGCAGCACTTAAAGATTGGAGACGGAGATGGCTGGGTCCGCAAAGCCACTCTCCTGTAACAGCATGGAGGACGCCTAGCAAGTAAAGAGTCATCACCACCACACAGTGTTTGATTGTGACCAATTTTATTTTCAGCTACATTGTTGGGTACTTTATGGCAATGCAGAGTTCATTCGACATTTAATTTTGCATATTTAAAAACATTCCCAAAGCAATACTTTAATACAGAACATCTTCCCAATAGTAGTCAAGTTTAGAGATGATCTCCTGTAGCCTCAAGGACAAAAGAGCAATGAAGTATACCTCAATGCTCAGTGTTTTGTTTCTTTTTGTCATATTGGTTACATGTTGAGCCAACAACTCTTCAGCTAAAGCATTAAACACAAACTTTGGAAACATTCAATTCGGAATCCTCCATGTGTGGCCTTCATGTCCAAAAGTTTCATGTACTTGTTGTTTTAGGCACAGTTAAGTTATAACTGATTTTAAGCTTTTAATTTTTGGTATATGATTATTAAAGAGTTCTCAAAATTATCTATGAAAGCTACTCTGTCTAAAACATAGTGATTTACCACAGGCAATGCATCCAATACGCACAATGTAGTTGATTTGTTATGTCTTAAACATCATGTACTCAGAGGTGGGATCATGGATGGTCCTCATCTAAGGACTGAAAGAGAAGTTATAAAGGACTTACAGCTTTGACACATCCGAGAGGTAATCATTTGTGACTATACCGTGTGGATCAAAGAGTGCACATCTTCAATTACTTCACTTAACTACAATGCATCTTGAGAAACACTGACTCTGGGATTATAAAGCATTCCGTCAGTGTTGCTGTTCGGTACCTTGTTTTATTTTTGGTATATCTGCATATTGCATCCAGAGTTACAAATTTCCCACAGTGCTTTCTGCCTCATTCAAGTATAATAAAAGTAGAAATCTATAGAAGCTCTCAGGCTAAACAAACTGTACATCATACAAAAAAATTAATTTACAGTCAAAAAGTATTGGCAATGCCCTTTATAAGCCTCAACAAAGACTCATCACAAAGGATGTCAGAATCTACATATGTGGTTATCACATAACTATACTGTTTAGATTCATGTGGTGCAAAGCGGAGTTAAATGTGTACACAGAGAATCAGCACTTTGTACCACAACAGTTCTGTTAGAGTAACAGTATTGTCAATACTAATCAAAGGTACATGATTTCCTTATTGCATATTTATTGTGGCTGAGGAAGTTAGTTATGATACAATAATGCAATCCCCACAATTATTTTAAATAAACAAAAACACTTCAGCTAACAATAGAAAAAGTGATTTTTTTTCTGCAATCACACAAAACATTGCTACATACAGTTTTAGGCAAATACTGAAAGATATGACCTTAAGGCACCTGCCAGAAAAGCAGATGTGCATATTCATATGAACTAAATTATGCAAGAAAAATATTGCACAAAATCCTATATTTCAAAATAAAATGTTTCTGTCTCAATATACACAATTCCCTATTTCTTAATTAAATCATAATACAAACTGGCTGCTGCAAAGCCTTTCTAGTCCTTGAAGCTTTAAGAAACAGTGACGGGACTCTGGGCTGGACCTGGGAAAGATGCTTACGGGGAACTGGGTTTCTAAAAACGACTACCTACATGCTTGGGGAGTGGCTACATTTAGGGGTTCATTTTACATGCCTGATTTTCAAATATCGTCTCAGATTCAAGAATCGCTGACACCAAAGAGTGGAGTTCTCATGAGAAAATTTACTCAAGAAAGGGATGAACCTGTCCTGGAACTCTGAGGGGAGGGTGAATGGCTGTTGATTCCAAGCATGCTCACAGCTGTCTGTGGCTGACTGGGAGTCTTCCCTTTGCTTACCAACCACTTGGTGGGTATTCCTGGGTCACACCATTAGACAGCAGCACAGGATCCCAACCACACTGTCACTTATGGCTTCAACTAAAATGAACAGGGCTGTTTCTAGAAAATGCTATCACCAAGGTTTTTCTTTTTAATGTAAAAACTGGACTCCCATCAACATGACTGGGTCCCAGTCTATATATATCCTAAGTTATTGCTGAACTGGGAAAGTGACCACCCACCCTGGAAAGGGGCACACCATGTCATGTGGATGGCCTTGCAGTGTCTCCAAATCTGTCCTTTAAAAGTGGGATCTTAGCAGCGTTCCAGAAACTCATGCAGTACCAGAAAAGTTATTGACTCTGTACTTAGAGCACACTTTAAATAGAGCAGCTGTTCTTGAAGGCGTCCTCAGCGTCAGCCCTTGAGCTAGGACCATCTAAGCAAGTACACCTCACTCTAGTCTATTATTATTAAAGTCACTATTATTATTATTTTAACATCTGCAGTTCCTTTCCCTTTTCATCGATTGCCCAGGGTAATTGTTTCTTCCCATACCCCGATATCCTTAGATAGTATACCTTCCTCCTGACTGGCACAAAAAGTCAATAAATATTTTCTCAATGAAGGAGCTATTAATTTTGAATTTGAAAAATAATCATGGCACAATCTGTGTAAGATAAGCTAAATTAGGTAATCACCAATGTATGACACTCAGAGCATCTGCACTTTAACCAGCTGCAGCTCCTAAGTTTCTCCTTCTACCTTTAGCCCCCTGAACTACTGGGTGCAAAGCCTAAGTAACACTAAGGACAACGTGTGGCTTGGTTCAGAGGCATATAAATCCAAGATGCTGAAGCTGGCGCAGTGAGTTATCCAAGTCTCTTGTAGACGAAAAGCAGCTTTGAAAAGTCTATTGGGGAGCTCCAGCTGGTTGGTGCTCAGCATTTAAAATGACAGCGCAGGCAGAAAGGTTGACTTTGAATAGCAGGGAACTTAAAATACTTGGTTTGCTTTGGGTAAAGCAAAATATACTACTTTTTTTTTTTGGTTTGGTTTTTTTGAGACAGAGTTTCTCTGTGTAGCTTTAAAGCCTGTCCTGGAACTCACTCTGTAGACAAGGCTGGCCCCAAACTCACAGAGATCCACCTGCCTCAGCCTCCCAAGTGCCAGGATTAAAGGCGTGTGCCAACACTGCCCAGCAGAAAACACTACTTTTGCTTTTTTCAGAACTCAGTCTATTGCCCCTTACTTCTTATGCACCCACCATAAATAACACTGGTGGTGGTGGCGCACGCCTTTAATCCCAGCACTCGGGAGGCAGAGGCAGGCGGATCTCTGTGAGTTCGAGACCAGCCTGGTCTACAAGAGCTAGTTCCAGGACAGGCTCCAAAACCACAGAGAAACTCTGCCTTGAAAAACCAAAAAAAAAAAAAAAAAAAAAGCTGACATCAAATACTTGAGGTTCTAATGGTGTGAAGCACCAACATGTGGACTTTTTAAAGAACAATGTGTATGATTTTGTTTCTTCTCTTTGACATGGGTCACTGCTTTGATTGCTAGAGTAAGGCACAGATCGCTTTAAAGGGTCTTAAGGCGCTATTTGCGGGTGGCTAAATGTTTTCAAATAGCCTAGTGTTATAGCGGACCATCTCACGGGCTGACTCAAAGCAGAGAATCGGGAATCTGTGGCCATGGACCGGAAGCCAGTGTTCTCTGTCATCTTTTAGACAATGCATTCTGAAGCAGAAAAAGAGACCTCATTCACAATTCATGTTAAAGGCTGTGCATTCTGTTCAGGGATTGTGTAGGAATGCTTGCCCAGGAGTGGAATCACCACTCTAGCTCCTCCTCTTCTTACTAAAAACAGCCCTTGTGACAATGTGGGTGCCTCTCTTATTTCAGCAAACCGGGATTAATCTGACAACCTCGAGCCGCATGGCTGTGTAAACTGAGGAGTACACACACTCTCTATGCAGAGCCTATCTCCTAAGGACAAGCTCATCTCACCACAGATGAGTGAACAGTTACCACAAGGAAAACTACCTACATATATTACATATATTTTGGAATACAGTTCTTTTTTTAGATGACCTGTATAAATATGCACAATGTTAAACAAATCTCCTAAAATTTTAGTTGAAATTATATTCCTTAAGTAAATACTTTAGAGTATGGCCTTGTTGAGGTTAAGTGGTTTTGCAACAGTTTTTTTTTTTTTTAAATCTAAAACCAGACAAATTTTGAAAAGCAACCGTCATGTTTGGGGATATACAGAACACAGGCAGGGAGGGTACAAACAAGCTATCCCTCACCAGCAGTCTGGTGCGAGAAATCTGAGTATGTTTTCAGATGTGCTCCAAAGGTAAGCAGTAACCATGAGGAAGGCAACTCTTCTGCCCTAAATAATTCCTTTGTGCCCGCCCTTCCTCCCTTCCTCCTGCCTGCAACAGAACAGAAGGTGCGGGGGAAGAAGTTTACAGTGCAGAAACCCAGCAGGTGTTCAAAGTCAGCACTGCATGGAACAGGCTCGCAGCACACACTCTGTAAGACACTGTGGAAATGGCACTTTACTTCTCTGAGCCTCTTCTTCCAACTACAATCCTAGTGTAATAATGAGAAAAATAGCAGACGAATTCTAGGAGCTGGCCACTGGGCAACACATCTGACCAGTATTTCTGGTATTTTCAAGGTCATCAAAAAAAAAAAAAACCCAACAACAACAACCAATTAAGTGCCAGCAGGAAGAGGAGCCCCAGCAGACACGATAATGTAATCTCGAACTCTGAGGGGGTAGGACGGAAAGGGGACGTCAGGGAACAGCCAGAGCTCTACCATGTAGAACACCAACACTGTGGCAAACGTGGCACACTAACCTAAGATGCTAACAATAGCAGAGACCGGGTCCAGGGAGATGGGAACTTCGTACCACCTTTGCTGATTTCTATAAATCTAGAACATTTGAAAAATAAAGTTGATTATTTAAAAAAGCCAACAGAGATAAGGCTATGGGCATCTTCATGGGGACACAGATGGGAGAACAGGGACAACTGCTTATCTGGACTCCGCAGGGCACCTGGCTTTTTGGAGGCGGACCACAGTCAGCACGGCACACAGAGACCGGGCACTGTCTGAGGGGCTTCTCTGTAAACAGAGACTTCAACTTCACATTGTAACTCAGCACTTCATGGGTTTCACTGAGTGGAAGGTAAAATACACATTTACATTGTTCGGAAAACATGGCTGCAGTGTCTTTATAAAAAAGCAAGTTAGTTCCACTAGAGAGCATTTAAACTCGAAAAGAATGGTGAGCTTAATTCTGCGATAGAAAAAGGCATTATTGCTCTGAAAGACAAGATAACTGCTCTTTCAAGATCTGCACACGTGATCTGTATGTTTAGCATAACTGGAAGATTAAGGCAATTAGTGGGTTAAAAGTTTTAACAGTTTCAGGCTATTTCCTTTTTATCGGTTTTGACATCTTGATCAGTTCATGCTCAACCAAATTAGTACAGTAACTACTGGTTATATGTATGGATTACATACTCACACTTAGTTTAAATAAAATGAATGGCATTAAGCACCAAATACTGGGAAAGCTTATGTCCAAAACACACTTTCAGGCTATATACAAATTAGTACCTGATTTAACAGCACAGTAGAATTCATTTTACGCTCCATGAGATGAACAGATGGGGAACATTCCAAAGGAAAACAATTAAACAGTAGTAAGAGTTTTCATTCCTATGAGTGATTCTGTTTACTGTACGCATCACAGGGAACTAATTCCACATGTCTCCGGAGAAGCCAAGAGGCAAGCGGCAATGACTGACCCTTTACTGGTACCTTAAGTTTGGTCTTCACTTCTATTTCCTTCTGAAATGTTTAAACCTTGTTGGAAGTCACATGACATGTGACACAATGACACTACTTCTTGGAGCAGTCCACCGCCTTCTGAAGGCTCCTCAGGCTCTTTCCCTCCTTTCTCCCAGGGAACAAAAGTGGACTGGCGGCTCCCGACGCTGGGCAGCAGCAGACTCTCTGAGGCCTGACTTAGTGTTTCCTTCACCTCTGCTTCTCCTTCACCCATTTGACACGCCTCTGGGGAAGCTGGCTGGAAACCCAAGCCTGGAGTAGAAGATGGCTTTTCCACCACAGCGGGGTCACACAGACTGTCCGCACAGCAGGGTTTCTCACTGTTCTCCTCTTTCAGGATAAACAGAGACTCTGTGAAGCCACTGGAGGAAACTCTCTTCCTGGGGGAGGGAGGGAGGTGCTTGCCATGGAGGGCGCTGTCGTCCTGCCCGAGATTCCACTCTCCTTGATCACCAGAAGCACACAGTAGGGCCAGGTCATTCTCACTGGGAGCATTGGACTTGTTCTGGAAAGGAAAATAACAACTTCAGAATCCTTTTAATAAATTACAGTGATTCTTCAGTAACTTGATTTCTGCTTTGAAAGTAAGGCTCCTAGGATTCAGTCAGGAGTGTGAGCACGGCCCAGAGGGGAGCATTGGCTGCCTTCTGATTTGGATTCACAGAATCTTTCCAGCTCCATGAACAGGGGAGTGGGTGGACCACGAAAAACTGGTTTCTACGTGTTTAAGCTGCCACCTGACACATTCAGACTGTGCGCAGAATGCACACTCAAGGCTCTCTGCAGTCAGAATGGGGTCTGCTCATGCACTTCTACCTCACGGTTTTTAACAGCACTTAATTCAGTACTTTTGTTCTGTTCACTCTTAAAGCAAGAAAATAGGGGGAAAAAAGATCTTAACAGTCATATCCTTTACAGTTTTTCTTTAAAGCTCCAGAAAGTTTTTAAAGTAAAAATATTTCACATGAAGACTTCACAAGGATAACTAGAGTTAGATGAGAATCTGGCTGGAAAAGAGCATCAGCTTGTAGCTCCACAGAACAGGGGGTGGACACAGGGCAGTGAATACTATGGCAATTTTAGCAGCTGAAATAATTCATAAGGATGGAATTTTTACCATAGTTTGAAGTTGGTGTACCTTCCTACCTAGGTTCAATGCTTCTATAAACTCAGGTCTTGCGACCACAGCACAGGCAAGAGTGTTTCATTTAACCCTGTAAGTTAAACTCAACTAACCGTAGGCTTGTAATCGATGTCATCCATGGATCTGAAGAAGTCCAGGCTCTTTGCAGCTGCCAGCTTGCCTTGATCGGAGCTGTGCGTGCTCAGTGTGTCCAGGATCTCCCCCAGCAAGTCCATCTCACCTGAATAAGGCGCCTTCACTTGAGCTCCAATGGAGTCGTCGCTCTCGTAGAAATAAGCAGATGTTTCCTCGCCATCCTCAGAAGACACCCTGCAAGGAGACAAGGGACGGCGGTCCGCCTTTACCCACAACCCACACAGGCGGAGTCCTAACAGCTCGCCCTCCCTGCAGTATTTCAGCAGAACAACAACAAAGTCAGAAATGAAGGGGAGGGAGAGGTCCAAGTTTTTAATCCCACCACTCAAGAGGCTGAGGCAGGAGGATTGCAAGAGTGAGTGAGGCTGGTGTGGACTACAGAGGGAAAAGAGGAAAAGAAAGGAGAGAAGGGAGAAGTAGTAGAAAAGGGGAAATAGGAGGAAATAAAAATGGAAATGAAAAGGAAAGAGGTGAGGAGAGGTTTGAGGACAGGGAAGGACAAAGAACAGAAATAAAAATTAGAATTAGTCCATGGCCCATCTGTCCACAGTTATGCATATATCTGTTTCAAATACTGAAAAAAAGTGGGTATATGCATTACGAACAAGTAAATACAAAGTCATGGCTCATTAGCCCGAAGCCGGGCTATTCATCGGTCTCCCTATGGAATTTGGGAATTGACTAGAAGCATTAGATTGAACACTTGGAAAGTTTGCAACACTCCAAGTTAAATTTTCATATTTTCTATGGTTTTCCTTTTCTTATTTGTCTTAGACAAGAATAAATACTCTTATAAAAAGCACATTTATTTCATTCATGTGGAGAATGTCCAATTTATTACTAAAATTGCTAAAAACTGAAGTTTATATAATTTCCCTATTTCATATTACAAAACACAGTTCCACATTTCTCTCCTGTGATGTCACCTTCATCTTAGGCCCTCCCTTAGCCCGGTTTGTTTCAAAATGACTGTCATCACTGTCCCTGTGTCCCTGGTTGCTTTCAGTGTGGGGTGAGAACTTGTGCTCCTGTGCACCCTTTTCACTCTTTGGACAGCTCCGTAAAAACCTCTGCTTCCCAAGGATAGCACCTTTCATGTCTGTCTTGCCTGCCCCGCTCCCAAGCCCCGCCCTTCACAGTGCTGCAAGGAGCACCATTTCGGTTTGCTGATGATCACTGTGAGGGAGCAAACCTGAAGTTTAGTAGTACCTAACCTCCTGCCAGTGAGCCACGCAATTAGACAGGACAACCCAGAGCCGCCTGCCAATGATCTGCACCGCCAGACGGGACAACCCAGTGCTGGACTCACTTGCTTGCTCGTTCAATGTCATCATCATCATCATCAAACAGGGTACCATCGAGGCTCTTATGAGGCCTTCTCAAGTGTGCCTGGAGAGAAAAATTGACAACAGATTGACTTAGTGATTTAAAATATGTCTCCCTAATAATTTAAAAGAACAGTGTGATTTTATAAGAAATACTTACAAAAGAAATATACTTTCAAAGCTCTTGAATGTCATTCACTAACATGACAAATTAGAAGAAGGAAAAATGAAGGCACAGTCATATTTTTTTTTAAAAATCTCAACACTTATCAAGTAATAACTAGAAATAGATACACACGGACAGTCACAGTTTCTGATACCAGCATGTCTGATTTAGTATCAGTCATAAATCCACATGGTAACTATCACATAATTTTAAGAACTACCAAGATTAGCCAATTTTATTACCCTACCACATCCCCCACAAGTCCTAAGTGTTTTAGAGAGTGCTTTCAATTCTAAATATGTATATGTTTAAAACTCCAGGTGGTTTATAATGTCACAAAAATGTAGGCTCTGGTTCTTCAGTGGTTCTGGAGTCTTGGGGCCCGAACTCCTGCACTGTGACAAGTGCTTAGGCGACAGCAGTGCGGGGTCTGAAGAGCCCACTCTGAGGAACAAGGTCTTCAGAGCAGCACTGTGCTAGGCATTTATTAGATGCTCTAAAATGGAAGATGTTTCTGCTGATTGGCTGACTTGTTTGTAAGCGTGTGCATACCATAGTAAGCGTGTGGGAATCGAAAGCCATCTGTGGGAGCTGGTTCTGTCCTACCATAGAGGTCTTGGAACAGAACACAGATCCTCAGGCTTGGCAGCAAGCACCTTTCCCTCCTGAGCTGTCTTGCCAGTCCTAGCTATGTGTTTTTAACACATATTTGTTTTTACAGATTTAGTTTATCTTATATGTATGAGTGTTTCTCTGTGTGTATATGCACCACTGCATGCCTGGTGCCTGTACAAGTCACAAGAAGGTGTCAGATCCCTGGGAACTGGAGTTACGAACTGTTGGAAGCCACCATGACGTTGTGGGGATCCGAACCAGAACCCTCCATAAAGGCATAAAGTATTTTTTACCTGCTGAACCACCTTTCTAGATCAAAGGTTTCTTTTTAACACAACTAAAAATTGTGGCATCTACATACTTACAAGTATTCTTCAATCTTTTACATCATACAAACCAAATCCGTACTTTATTTTGACAAAAGACGGTGTTGTTGTGGTTGTCACGTCTCTGGTCTCCTGGAGGCTATTCCCCCTTTCCTTTGTGTCAGCTATGTCTTAGAACATGCTATTGCAGCTCATTTCCTGGAATCTGGCATTTCACGTGGCGTCTTAGATTCCGTTTCTGGCTAACTGGTATTTTTCTCTGGCAAGCATAATAAGCCATTGTGGTGAGGTATATTTTTATAGTGCACATTGATAGCCATGTGATGTCTAATTGCGATAGCGCCAAGACACGCCTTTTGTGTAGCTGGCCTGTCCACTCATTTCAGCTCCCTCCCCATGTGTCCAGCTGATGCTCCATCACCTATCAGAACCACTGGCAGGGCCACTTCTCAACAGGGGGTGTATGATTACTATTTTATGGAATATTCCTGTTTTATTTGTTATGCATGAAGAGCTTTACTATTTAGCACTATGCCAACATGCAACTTAGACACACATACACACACACACACACACACACACACAGCAGAAAAAGTTCCAAATCTGCTCTTTTATTTGCAGAGTAGTGAGCCACTGCCCCAGCGGTCTCTAAAGGGATGACAACATAAGGTTATTTTAAATACTGTCATGGCTTGTAAATATTTGGTACATTTCAACCCACCATAGTTATTACTGGTGTTCAAAATAGCCCATCTTTGAATTTTGACTTAAAAAGTCCTTGCCTTCAAGATACACATCTTAAGACAGTCACAGGTTAAAAGACACACTGTTGAGGTTTTCCTTGAGAATAATCTAGTACAGGGTGACTGGCCTTGAGCTCATTACTGTTAAAGCTATAAGAAGGATATCTGAGGATTTCTAAAATGTTCTCTTTATTATTACACGTCTGAAATGTTTCAAATATAAACTTCAGGATTTTTCAACTATTTGCCCTTTGACTCTTTGAGGCTGGCCCAAGTCTTTTCTGACATGATCTCAGAAAAGAACTTTGGATTCTCCAAGAGGACCATGGCATCCGAACGCTGGAAACTGGTGCCACGAAGCTCAAAATCATTCAGCATCTTCCTGGTGGTGAATGGTAACCAGGAATTTGGAGGCCTCCGTCACCCATTTAGAGAAGGAACTTCCTGTTTAATCTCCTCTAGAACTGAGCCCACCTGCTCCTAAAAGGTGGCACCAATAGAACACACACAGAATAAGCACTCGTGACCTGTGATGTGGAAATGTGTAACAATAAACCTGAAAGTACGCCCAGAGATGTTTGATAATTTGTCCAAGTCACATATATTATCCCAAACAGGACCAGTAACAACACAGGAACTGACATCGCCTGCTGCCCTGTAGAGTCTATTACACCAAGATGCTCTCTCTAACCCTGGAGCTGCCTGCCTGGATCATCGCTCTCAAATATTGAACTCCAATCATTCCTTGTACAATTGCTCTAAAACTTGAGAGCCAGGACATGAACTTCAAACGCAAATCTGAGTCTATTTCGCATTTCCTACCTAGACGCTTTCCACAGAGATGTTATTAACCAGTGTACTTTACAAAAGTTACTCATAAAGAGTTTTAGAAACACATGGGAAACCAATTAAAAACAATGTTCCTTTTTGCGGCTGTTACCCTCTGTCCACTGAAGACACTGCGCTACTACTGTGGTCGCCTGCGCTGTCAGTGCCTGTGCTTCTGGTGGTCTATGTGCCGTCCTCTGGATGGTTTGTCTCATCTAATTGGTGCCTTCATGACTAACCTTGGCTGTCAACATGAGACAGGTGAGAAGAGGGAACAGAAGAATTCCCTACATCAGACTGGCCTGTGGGCACTTTGGGAGAGGGATTTTAATTGCTTACTGATGCAGGAGGGCTCTGCCCACTGTGGGCGATGCTAACCCTGGGAAAGTAGACTTGGACTGTTTAGGAAAGGTAACTGTATTCTGTGGAATATTACTTTAACTAGGCAAAGATATGTTAGTTTGTTTATGTTGTGGAATATCGCTATAACTATTTAAGGTGTGTTACATTTGTTTATGCTACCTTTGTCTCACCTTGCCTGCCTAAGGCACCTGATTGGCCTAATAAAAAGTGGAACAGCCAATAACTAGGCAGAAGAGGGATAGGTGGGGCTGGTGGGCAGAGGATAAACAGGGGGAGGAATCTAGGCTCGGCAGAAGAGAACGAGGGAGAAAAAGAGTGAGACACCCAGAGCCAGGCAACCGCTGGACAGACAGACATAGAGTAGGACATATAGAATGAAAAGAAAGGTAAAAAGCCCCAGGCAAATATAGATGAAGAAAAACAGGTTAAGTTATAAGAGCTGGTGGGACAAGCATAAGATAAAGCTGAGCATTCAGAACTAATAAGATGTCTCTGTCAAGATTTGGGAGTTGATTGATGGCCCAAAGGAAAGTCTGTTACAACTGAATGTCTGCCTGGGAACAGCCAGGAGGCAGCATTCCTTTGGAATTATGCTCCGAGCTCCTGCCTTGGCTTTCCCCATTACAGACTGTTACCTGTAAGTGGAAATAAACCCTCGGCTCCGCAACTTGCTTTTGTTTTATCATAGCAACTGCAACAAACTAGAACACTTAATTAGTTCAATAAAATATGCCATGATTTTACCTCTTAATATTGGCATATCCTTTGGAGCATGCTGTTGCTATTCCCTGAACAAATGAGCATCTGTGTACATACAACAGGTAGGGTCTTGTCTTAGTTAGGGTTACTATTGCTAAAATGAAACACCATGACAAAAGCAACTTGGGAGGAAAGGGTTATTTGGCTTACACTTCCATGTTTCTGTTCATTACTAAAGGAAGTTAGGAAGGAATTCAAGCAGGGCCGAAACCTGGAAGCAGGTGGTGATACAGAGGCCATGAAGGAGTGCAGCTAACTGGCTTGTTCCTCATGGCTGTCTCAGCTGCTGTCTGAGAACAACCAGGACCACCAGCCCAGGGATGGCACTACTCACAATGGGCTGGCCTCCCATCAACCACTAATTATCAAGTGCTTTGCAGGGTCGCCTGCAGCCTGGTCTCACGGAGGCATCCCCTTAGTTGAAGTTCCCTCCTGTCCGATGGGTTTGGTGTGTATCAGGCTGACATAAGCCATCCATACAGTTCTGCTGAGTATTTACCTGGCCGACCCAATCTCTTCAGTGCACACAGTGCCCACTCACTCCCTCTATGGAGATTAAAGAATCTTTCTGTGCCAGCTATTAGGTTACATGCTGGGTCATAACAATGAGCAAGAACAGGGCTTGGGTCCTTGTGGATGTTAGTCTAGTAAATACAAACTAAGCCAACTCTAATACTCACACCGATAAGCATAACAGGTATGACTCCAGTAGCTTCTGCTGAGTTATCTACGCCACGGAAGAACTTAACAAGAACTGACCTAATCTGAGAGCAACAGAACCCTTTCCCCTGGGCTCCGAAAGGTCACAGGTGTTAAGCAGATGATGGGAAGAGACAAACACACACACACCAAGTCCCTCCGTTGGGACAATAAGGGGAACCGTGAGAAAGTGTGCCATCACTTCTTCAGAACTTGCTTTGATACTCATGCTGCTTTCTGGGGCCATTAAAGCTTGCAGTTACGCTTCTGCTCACTAGGTGGCACACACACACTAAAAGACCACAGGACATATGGGCCTCAAGGGGTTACACAGAGGCCCAATACCTTTAGCAGGGAATGTGGGAGATGAGAACACAGGCAAGGGAGGCAGGAAAGAAGCAATGCCAGATCACAGTCCCAGGTACTGTGGCGCAACAGAAAGCCATTGTCTCAAATATCTTCTGAGTGTGTATTAAAAGTTGGTACGGTACACTGGCATTGGAGTTCTGGCAGTAGATATATGTTTTCTTTCCATTCTTAGCATTTCTTCATCTCACAGACATGCAGCAGGCACTAACTATATGCATTTTACTGCTTCCACAGCACAAATACAATCACTGAAAAATATTTTCTCCACATGAGGAACAGAGCAGCTGCACACAGCGCTCACTAGTCATTTCAGAGTCACACACAAGTGGGCAACAGCGTCTCTCCTAGGGTCCAAGTGTCCCACAGGACAGGTGTAGAGCCGGGGTTCAGAGCAGCACTGTTCTCACAGAAGATCAGCGGTCAGCTCCCAGGACCCATGTTGGGTGGCACAAAACTGCCAGTCATTCTAGAGAACACCGATGCTCTGGCCTCCTTCACATGCACGCACGTGCGCACACACACGCAATTAAAAACAGGAAATAAGTATTTTCAAAAGAATATAAAGCAGGCAAAGCTTCTACTGCTTAAAAACAAATTAAAAATGAGACTCAGAACTGAACGTCACCAATCTTAAACTTCTTCTGGATTCTGGAAACTGTAAATACAATTTTGCTTCCATGAAACTGTAAAGTACATATTTAGTGTTTGGGAAAATTCACAAATTCAGAACTCATGAGGAGGGTTATTTGCTGTGACTGGGGATCTGTTATAATACTGGAAAAGTAAGTCTGCCAGTATGGAACGGAAACTGTTAGTGGTTCCCCTCCTAGAGCTGAGCCTACAGGTAGACTGGACAAAATACAGAAGACCGATGGTGACAGGAAAGGCTTTCATGGAAAACACAATCTCAGAGAGAAGGCTTAAGTCACAACACCACAGAACTGAATGTCTGAAGAGAATGTTTAGTGGTACTAGCACCTTCGGGAAAGCTTCCCAGACTGTAAACCAGCCCCAACCAAGGAGCCTGGTAAGCTTGCAGTTACGCTTGTGACCGCTAGATGGCAAGCAATGCTAAAGAGGCTAAATGCAGCTTGATCTTACAGTCTTAGGTGGGTGGGGGCGGGAGACTTTGGAGTGATAGGATGGGTATAAGCGGATGAAACAGAAAACAACTTGTCTGGCCTTCACAGAATTGAGATTCTGATAACACATGAAACATTTCTGAGGCAGACACATTATGAAGCTCAGACTGGCCTTGGCTTTGCAGTCCTGTCTCTGCCCCCACAAGGCTAAGGTTACAGGTGTGTGCCGACTTGCCTGGTTTACTACATACAATTTTTTTTCCTTTCTTTTTGACGTGGCCTATTCTTTTTAAATGACTTATGAGTGTTTCTCCTGCATGTATGCACATCCTGCTGCCTGGCGCCTAAGGAGGTCAGAAGAAGACTTCTGATGCCCTAGAAATAGATAGAGGTCAGTGTTGTTAACTGCTGGGGAGGTGCTGGGAACAGAACCCAGATCCTCTGCAAGAGCAGCAAGCACTCCAACACTGAACCATCTCGCCAGCCCTTAAAAGCAAGTATAATATTTGATACTACCCCGTTTTTTAATTGAGGCAACCAAAATCCAGAAATACTGTTTTGCAGACCCAAAGTCTATACAAACACCTGACCTTGCGCACAACCCACTAGTGGGATAAAAATGTCACGGCACAGAATTAAAATGGCAGCGCCCTGAACATACGCGGCAGTTTGATTATTTGCAAAGAGCTTTAGCACACATTTTAAAAACCATTTCCAGACAGTAACTGAAGTGCAGTTAAAGACTTACTGAGGGTTTGCTTCAGTGGCAGCCATTTCACATCTGCTCGCTCCTTGACAAGCTTACTTTCCCAGTTAGCATATGAGAGGGCAAATGCTAGCAAGCAGAGACTTAGGAAGTTGTGGAATCAGAAAGGTGCATGGCTCAGACTCTATTTCAAGCACATAGACTCCACTGTGCTGGGAGAAAGTATTCCGAGGCGCCCAGCGAGAGAAAGACCTGCTACAAATGGCAGATCACAGCCTCGGTTCAAAGGAGGGGCTGTGCCAGCAAGATGGAGACACTAGTGCTCCGAGAAGGGAGGACACACTGAGGCCTGAGGACCAAGAGCCTCCTGTTGGTGCACTTGGGGACTGGAAGAACTCACAAGAGAGCGAATGGACTGAGCTGGAAATTCCTGTTGTTACCAGGTAAGAAGCCAAGGCCTGAGACGGAGAGTCTTCCACATGAATTCTTCCTCCATCAGGAAGCAGAGAACTTCAGGAGAATGCTGCCCCATCCCAACAATGACAAAGACTAGATAACCTACAAGGTAAATCCTAACTCTTTTGGAATCCATGAAAGAGACCAGATCCACAGTAGCCAAGTAAACTTAGCTTCATCTATCAGAGCTGCCACGGAGGGGGTTATAGGTGCTGAAAACTGAGTAAGTCATTAAATAAAAAACAAGTATGAGCTAACGTTTCAACTTCAAGTAACTAGGAATCTCCAAGACAAGGAAGAAAGGAGTGTTTGCAGTCCCTGGCCTCCCACCCCCCAGTCCTGTAAGGGAAAGACAGGCCCTCTGTGGTCATCCAGCACAGCAGAGAGCCTGCTGCACCATGCTCTTTTCTGTTTCTTTATATAAAGCTATTGTCTTCCCAAGACTGATAGGGGAAGCGGGGAAGTAAACTCTCTACCAGTGGGAAGGAGCCCACACTGACACCAAGCCTGCTGCACTGGGGAGAGACCGGGAAACTCCCTCAGCGAGGAAAGTGATGACACAAAGAAGCTTGAGCCCCACAGGGAAGGGGCATGGCTAGAGTCTGAACAGGAATGTCCTCTACAGGCCCCTGTGTTGTAGACTTGGCCAGGTGGTGGGTGCTTGGTGGGGAAGTGCTGGAATCTCAGGTGGTAAGGGCCGGTGGGAAGAAGTAAGCCTGGGAAAAGAGGGTTTATCTTTCGCCCCTTCTTTACTCTAAAGTTCCGGGGCTGCCATGAGGTGAGATACCTCAGCTGACAATGTATGACAGGCTCTACAAATTACCTTCTAAAGACTCTTGCACACAACTTCCACTAGAGGGCAGACTTGTAATCCATAACCCACTGGATTCTTTTTGAAACAATTTTAATTATAACCAAATAGGAAAAGTTTGTAAGTAATAATGTTCTAACAGAAAAAAAAATAACATTTTTTCCTAATTAACAATACGGTACCTGGATATTTCACATAAAATCAACTACAGAATAAACAAGGTTAAATCCAACGTAAAGAAAGCCCGGAACACACACTGCTATCACGTGCTTTTATTTAGGCAATACTTCTTTGGTCACGTTCACTTAACTTATTGCAAAAAGTTTTATCATTTGAAGTTTCTGAAAAGATTTTCCTATTATTTCAATCTAAAAAAGTTAGTTTAACAGTGTCTTCAACACTGAGCCAAATTAAACATAAAATTAGAAACGTTGCTTATGGTGGTTTGCTATTTGTTGCCTTAAGAGCTGCTGGGCAAGAGGGAAACCGCGGTTGGCACTGGAAAGCTAGTCGCCCACCCAGGGCTAATGAACTCAGGAATCTTGGAGGAGTGCCTACAACTGGCACTTTGCTAAATCAATGTAAACTCTAACTACATTCTAAATGTTTGTCCTTATACCACAGACATGGATAGGCCTCAGCCCCCATCAACCAATCAAACTGTAGATTGTAGAGTCCAGTTCCAATGGGCACATCTACAAAAGAACTCCAGCACCCAAGGCTCAGGGAACACTGAGTGGGGGAATAGTCTTCTCCAGGGAAAAGCATACTGATTGGTTATCAATACCAAGTGGTCAGCGCTGAAATCCTGAGTAACATCATACAGACTGAGCAGGTTGTATTTAGGAGCACACACACACACACACACACACACACACACACACACACACACAGCACAGAATGATGAATGAAGAAGGAGAAAACAACTCTGAAGGAAGGTGGGAAGGGGTGTGTGGGAAGGGAGGAAAGAAAAGGAAGAGGGAAATAATATACTTACAATCTCAAACTATAAAAGAAATACATAGTTATTTGTCTTACGTGAAACTTAATTTACAAAACTCAGTATTCTGAATACTTACTGGCATACCCCTCCCCAACCCACACCATCACAATTGACTCACTTGCCTTGCTGTTTACTTGGGAAGAAGCAAATGGCTACTTACATCTGTCTAACTTTCTCCCTATTTTAGGAAGAAAAATCCTGCTGTGTAATGTAGGCTGGCTTTGAACTTGTGATGTTCCTGGTGTGTGTCACCACAAGTGGCATCTCTACCACTTCTTGACACTTCCTGTGTCAGCTGAATAGGAAGTGCTACCATTTATTAAAGAACCCACTGAATTCTTATAAAGGAAACTTTGTCATTAATATGTTAACATATATTATTACACACAACTTCATATGTGTATCTGTTTTCTTCTGGTTTTCTTATTAGCTATATAATTTAAGAGCATCTAGTTTTTGTATTTTAGATTATACTTAAATTATATCTGTAGTATGTTAAATATACATTTTACTATCTGCAAATATAAACTATCTGATTATCATATTTGGTAAAAAGGCTAACAATGGCGGGATTTCTTTTACATTCCCATACACTCAACTGTGACTATGAAATGTTTGGCTTACAGTCTCTGTGAGCCAAAAATTTGGATGTATATGTACAGGTGTACGTCTTAGGGCACGTTTTTTAAAACAAAAAATGTAGTGCTTATCAATTATAAACTTGTCATAGATATTCAAATATGATAGAAATGGTTTGTAGAGCTGGGTGATGGTGGCGCACACCTTTAATCCCAGCACTTGGGAGGCAGAGGCAGGCAGATCTCTGTGAGTTCAAGGTCAATCTGGTCTACAAGAGCTAGTTCCAGGACAGGCTCCAAAGCTACAGAGAAACCCTGTCTCGAAAAACCAAAAAAGAAAAGAAAGAAATCGTTTGTAAAACGTAAAAATTTAACATATAATGAAACACAGAAACACCAAAATTTCATTTTAAGTGAACCTAATAGTAGAGAAAACATCTTATCAATCCCATTTTATAATGAAAACATCCTCATTATTATTTACGGAAGAACTATATAAGTACGTGAACCAACTTCACAGCATGTGGCAGTAACAGGACAGCAGACCTTGTTCCGGTTGTAAGCAGTGTACTTGGGTGGAAGTCCTGACTATTCTTATTGTCAAGCACACTGTGTGACACTACACTCTGTGACATCACACCGCAGAGGAAATGCTGGCCTTTCTTGGAAAGATTTTTACAAACCACCTAGATGGCAGAAAGGGAAAAACTCAAGTGGATTGGCATTTGTCCCAGGCGTGAAACAGTTAAAAGCGATATATGTGCCAAGGTTTTAATCAGGCTTTGTACCGAAAAGCTTCTTCAGTCCTCCACTTTCACAATATTTTGTCACAGTGAAATGCCTTGCTTAGGGCCATCCATCTGTTAGGAGTGACTCGTGGTGTGGCTAAGCTCTTACGCTTGTGCACTAGTACAGCTGTTAGCTGAGTGCGTGTGTGTGTGCGTGCGTGTGTGTGTGTGTGTGTGTGTGTGTGTGTGTGTGTGTTTGCGTGCGCATGCGTCTGTTTAATTGTTAAACTAAGCAAAGAAAGGTTAATGTTTAAAGTGGAGCCTTGCTCAGGTTTATAGACTAGAAAGCATTATTGAAAGGGATTTCTCTATTATTCTTAAAGATTTTTACTGCATTTTAGACAATTTCATATGACAGACTAAGAATTAATGGTCTGATATTGTTCCCCAACTCTTCAGGATTCCATTTATATAAAATTGACAAAAGAAGGGAAGTACATGGGATTAAAACTGCTCTGCACCATGACCGATAGCCGTATTCTCACTGGACCAAACTGGCCCGATTTTCAATAAAATCAGAGAAGGCTCCTTTCCCTGGAGTCCTGTTAGGCTAGGGCGGCTGTTAGAACTGTCATCTCCGCACAAAAGGGAAAGGCCTAGGCTTTACAAATGTGAAGCCTAATTGGGAGATCTTCATGGCTGTACCCTTGACATTTATTTAAGCCTCATCAACAAAACATAAAATAGCCATACTAATTAGCAGACCAGCACACAAATTACTATTTGTTGGAGGTGGATTATAGATTCACTGTCTATTCCAAAGACAAGCAAAGTAATGGGACAGAAATATCTAAATTCCTCTCCACGGCAGATTATAAACTTTGCTTATGTTAAATAAGGATACATTCTTAGAATTCAAATGATCACAATTCATTTCATATTCTGAAAAAGAAATGAAAACAAAGTCTTTCATTGGTGAGCCCTGGTGGAAACTGGAAAAGCTGCATTCTTTCCACACCTGGGTCCATGTCTGATAATTAAATGGATTCAGACTGGAATGAGACAAGTCTATCCCGAGTCATTTCTTAATGTAGCTGACAATAAAACAAACATCTTACAAAGTTATAGATAAGAGACTTATTCATAAAACAAGATGTATATTGCTTCTCAAACCGTATGCTAAAGTCAGCACCCCACTTAGAATGAAGATGAATACCTGCTACTTTGGAAACCACAGTATTGTTAAGTGCTAAAGACAGGAATTTAACAAGAGAAGAAAGCCAAATAGGGCCATTGTTACAAAGGAACTGGCCCTCAGAACACATGTGTACATATGAACAGCTGCCAATTACAGAGTACCTATTATACTTTATTATATTGTATCCAGTAATCTACAACTTGTACAGCACCCTAGGAAAATAATGTGTAATATTATTAATTAAAATGCAGGAAGCAAGAAAGAGGGATATGTTATTTTACTAAATGTCAAAAGCAAGTTCCTTTTTTCAAATCACGTTCAGGCTAGCTCTGCACTGGGGAAAGATCACTGGGTTATTGGCAATGTATTGTATTTTGGGAAATTGCTAAGTGTGGGTCTAATCTACTCTTATGCACCACACAAAGTTACCTGTGAAAACAGTATATATGGGAGCTTGTTTAAATGTAATAATATTGCCATGTATATAAAAACATGTTATATATTTTAAGTACATACAACTTAAAAATCTATTTCTAGAAATTAATGTGAACCATGCAAAAAGAGAAATTAGTAAATTATAATACAAATGTTATATTCTGCTATAAAAGGAAATTTTAATATTAATCTATGAGGAGTTCTCATATTGGGAAAAGCATTCCTGGGATGAAAATGTTTCTATCTTAAGACATCCTTTGAAAACAAAGATATCATTGTTTTTTCCCATCAAAACAAAATCTGTTTTCTAGAGTAAATATCATTTAAGTATTCTTATTATGGAGCCAGTAAAAACTTTTTATGAAAGTGATTTTAAAATGCTAAAGCTTGAGAGCAGTCAATATCCAGTCAACAATCCAGCTTATTAGTGACGTCAGAAAGCGAGTAGGGAAGCTCTGTCTTGTTTACACATCAGCTAATGAGCGACTGAGTGGCAGCAGGAGCAGTTCTCCATACATGCAGTAGCTTCATTCAGAGATATGCTTTGATCACAATCATAATTTGGTAATTAATTCAGAAATTAATAATAGTTTATGAAAAGTCAGCTTAATAAAAGGAAAAAAGAAAAATTACTCAGTTTGCTACAAAAATAGTACCATGAGCTCATAATATCTTCATGTTTTCCTTCTGTTTACAGCTGGTAGCTAGGAAAAGTCCTGGACACAGTGGGCAGAGAATTACCAGATAAGCAGGTCTTCTTCATGAAGGCCTGCAGCTTTCGTCTGCCTTACTAGCCTCTCTCATGGCCAAGACTGCCAAACTCACGTTAAAGCCACAGTTCCCATGCCCAGGTCTTGCTCTGTCTTGTCCTTCTGCCATATGATGAAAAGTAGCAAGAAGGATGTTATGAAACGTGCATACCTTTACCTCGGGTCTCCAGCCTTCAGACATTTAAATGCCTTTCTGTTCTTTCCATATTATTCTCAGCTCAAGTACTCTGTTACAGTATACACTGGCTAAACCACAGATATACAAAACTACTTTATCACCATGGCATTTCACACTACTGTGATTATTAATCCTGCTTGTTTCTGTGATGGGCTTCTGAATCATCACTGCAGGTCTGTGAGGCATTTCTAGACTGACTGGGTCAACTAGAATAGAACCTGACATGGAGCCATAGCTCTGTAGCATTCCTCTCCCTCTCTTCGTAATTGTGGGCACAATGTGACCAGCTGCCCAAAATCCCGCAGCATTCCCTGCATTCGGTGGGTAACTGCAAACCATGAGCAAAAATAAACCCTCCCTTCCTTAAACTGATTTTTTGGGTGTTTTTTTTCTAGAAACAGAAAAGTAACTAATAATAAATTGGTACAAGTAGCAGTGTCATTGCTGTGATAAACCTGAGTATGTGGCTCATAGGGCTTTGGAACAGTTTTGTAGGAAGAATGTGGAACTTGGGGTAGACCAGCCCTTGAAGGCTGTAAGCAGAGACTATCAGGCCATTCTGGTCAGACACTGGAAGATAGGAGTGCTAAAAATGTGTACATGGAGGATCAGCTCATAAAATTTCAGAAAGAAGCAAGGGCTGTGCTGGGGTTTGGGCTAGTGTCTATTCATGTGGTAACGACAGCAAGAGTCTGGCCACATTCCGCCTGTTTCCCGAAAACCTGAGTGCGGCTGGATACAGAAGAAACGGACTAATTTGTATGGTGGAGGAAAGACCAAGGCAGGGTAGCATTCTGGCTGTGAGCCGCTCCTCCCTTGTCTAGTGAAGATGAACGATACAGAAAATATGTGGTGTGTTAAGGAAAAGAGCATCGACCAGTTTCCGATCACAGAGGAGGCAGGCACAAAACAGCGGAAATTGCTTCAGATATCAATGACATAAAGAGAAACCTGGACTCTACACTGGGGCAATGGAAATATTTTAAGGGTAAAACCTAATCTATCAAGATTCCTTGAGAAAATGCAAGTGTATTTGAAAGTAGAGAGACTAAACTGAGAATATCAACAAAGGGATTCTAAGCTCTAAAGGAACTACCTAGGCATTTGCTTTCCTAGGCTCCACACACAAATGCCCCCTGAACTTGGCAACTTTGCTCACTTGGTATGGTTTTGCAGGTGTAGAAGATGGAGGCATAGGGTGTCAGGATGGTGTCACACCAGAGCTCTAGAGAGCTGCTGAAGAGAGGCCACTTTATAAACTAAGAAAGGATAAAATGCAGTGGATAGCCCAGGATCTGGAAGATGCCAAGAGCTTGAAAAATTCACTGAAGAAGTCTGAAGGTCAATATTGCAGTTGGTCCAATGCTCTGTGTGGTCCAGGTTACAGAGCTGGAGGGAAGGGGCTACTCAAATCTTTACTCAGATGATTCTATCATGAGCTCCAGATGCAGGACTTGAAGCGGCAGCATTTAGTATCTGCATCAGCCAGGTCATTACTATCCCACCAGACTTCCTTTATGGAATGGGTTGGATATTCTGTACCATTGTATATTGGAAGTACATTAGTTAAGAGATTGCCTGGATTGTCAGATGAGAGTTGGACTTTGGGGTTTTAAATAGCATGGGGCTGCTAAGTTTTTATGGATTTTTGAAGCTGTACTGAATGTACTTTGGATTATGGGACAGCCATGGGCCTATGGAGTCAAAAGGTGGAAGGTTATGTTTTTAAAATGACATGTTTGGGTGTCAAGATGACAAAATCTGGAGATGAAATGGTTCATATTGATTTCTCCATTGATGGTACCTAGAATCCCATGAAAATAACTTCTGAACATGTCTGTGAGAATTCTCTATACTGGGTAGCTTTTCTAGAATGGAACCATGCAATGGGCTGTGATCCCAGAGTGAACTATTAAAAACAAACAAAACAACAACAACAAAAAACAAGTAACAGGATTCTGTTGTCAAATATTTGTACACTGTGTGAAGGTGTATTGCTGTGATTGGTGTAGTAAAAAAGCAGAATAGCCAATAGGCAGGAGGGATATGTGGGACTTCCTGCAGAGTGAGGAAGGAGGAAGAGGAGGAATCTAGAGGTGTGAGAAGAGAAAACAGGAGATGCAAGCTGAAAGAAAGGTAAAAAGCCACATGGTAAAACATAGCTTAATAAAGGCAGGCTAATTACATTGTGAGAGCTAGTGGCACAAGCCTAAGCTAAAGATGAGCTTTCATAATTCATAAGGCGTCTCCATGTCATTATTTGTGAGCCAGCGCACAAAGAAAAATCCAACTCCAGCATTCCTTCCATTCTGTTTTCTTGCAATGCATGGAATGTGATCAACCTCAAACACCCGCCATCCAGAATTTCCTGTACCCTCAAACTGTAAGCCAAATAAACTGCTCCTTTCTTAAGGCGCAGGTCCTTTTCTGCCACTAATCTCTCATGAGCCACAGATAAATGCTATGACCATCCTGGCTGTGAACCTTGGCAGCTGTCATAAAAGAAACTTTGTAGGAACTTTGGATTTGACTCTAAAGCTGATTTCTAAAGCTGCCAAATAGACTTAAATTTGATATACAAGGTTCAATTGGTTAAAACCTTTAGATGCACAGGGTGGTAGTGGTGCACACATTTAATTCCGGCACTCGGGAGGCTGAGGCAGCCTGGTCTACAAAGCTAGTGCCAGGACAGGCTCCAAAGCTACACACAAAAACCCTGTCTCAAAATAAAAATAAACATAAAATAAAATAAAAAACTATTCTAAATACAAAATAAGAGATAAATACAGTAGCCTATTCTAAATACAAAATTAGAGATTACATTGCTATTTTTTTAGACACTTTGCCACTTTGGACAATATTTTTAGTAATACCAGCATTTGAAAAGAAGTTTTACATAACAACAGCAAATAAAATATCTAAGTCTAGAGAAAACAGACATACAGTCCCAAGTTTGGCTTCATGACCTTTCAAGTTTACTATGGAGAAAAGCAAGGTACTTTAAGTAAAAGTGATCTTTCAATGTGTGAGTTTTTCTTAGCTGGTGATAAATGATGCAGTACTCTTCCTCAGTCCTGGACAGGGCAGGGACTCAGAGCTTCCTGCTGCACATGCTAACAGGATGGTTCAATCCAGCGTGTTTTCAGACACAGTTCTGACAGCTCCTGATGAACCCATTGAGGATCATCTGTAGAGTAATTCACCCTTGGGTTTCCACATATTGTTTTAATGACTGGACGTCAGGGTTTCATTTTATGTTTGCAGTAAACAGAATCTATTAATGTTCCTTGTCACATTCATACTCCACATAATCACACACTTAACTGTCTCTCAGACTCACCGGACTATGAACTCTTTGAAGACATAATAAAAAAAAGCAAGTTAGGTATTCTTTATGTAAAAGGCTTGAGATCGGCAGTGTTTTATATTTTGGACCTATTGGGGGCTACAATATCTGTACATACTACTGAGATACCTTACAGACATGAACTATCCTAATACCATATTCTTTGGACAGCTTCACACAAAGTCCAATGGTAAATTTAGCTAACATATTAAGAATATTATGAAAAGCTTATGCTTTGAATGTGACCTGGTACATGAGATTATTTGTAGGGCATTCCAGGTCTGTATCAAGATGGAATTTTCATACTAGGGATATCTAGTTCTCCATTGACAGCCATTGAGTGTACATTGCTCTCGCTTGATCAATAATGCTAATTTTCTTATAAGAGAAATACTAATGGTTCAAGTTACTCCTAAAGAATTTGTTCAAATGATGTGACCTGAGACTGGAGGCACAAAGGGCATCCTTACCTGGGAAAGATTATGTTTCTCTCTGTCTCCTCCCTTTTCACTGTGTAATGTGTAAACTGGTGTATACTGTACCAAACCAGAACAGGTCCCATAATCTTCCTCATTGTCCTACACATGAAGAAAAGCAAAATTATTTTGCAATAATCCACTCTTAACTAAGGTTATTTGATTAATAAAGTATCTGTTAAACATGCAAAGAAAAAAATAAGACTTTAGTTATATCTTCTAAAGAAGAAATAATGATTTTCTATAGTATGATTTAATAACTTAAAAAATAATCCATACTTTGACTTGAAATGAAATTTATAAAGATAAATGTTTACCATTACTACAATGGAAGATTTTAAGTAGTTTGTTCTCAACTCAAAACACAGTTGTTAATAAAACTGCAAGCATGTAATGTGTAACCAAAGCAAACACACAAATATGGAAATAGAAACATTTGCATGATACCTTCATTACTCATGGGTTCAAAATCCAATTATTGTATGTGACCTTTTATAAATTAGGAACATTCTTCAATGTAGTAACTACCATTGGAATGAACCTATAAAACCAAAGGGTGGCATTTCTTGATTAATTCCAACCCAAATATACTTTCTTAAAAATAGTCAGCTTGAAGAAAGATCTTCAGTAGCACGTTAAAGGCAATCACTTTTATGATACCTGTTAAAAGTATCTTTGAAGATCTCCACATTCTGTGATAAAATATGCAAACAATAAAGGGATTATTCAGTGGATTTATATAGAATATCAGACAGTTAGTTGCCAGAGGGCTTGTTATAAAAATACATTCTTGAACAAAGAGAAAAGCATATTTCTAAATATGCTTTTAAAATATAAATAAGCAAAAAAAATATAAATAAGCCATTAAAACATAAATCTCACACGGTTTGTAGAGTAGGGACTGCAAAGTCATAAAATCAGGGGGAAATAAATAGCCCGAGAAGATGACACACCTTGTGTTTCAGCTTACTCTTCACCTCTCGGAGTCCCAGTCTGGCGTGACTCTTTGCCTAGAAGATGAGAGTAAGTGCATTTAGCTTCAGGTGCTTCTATTACTGTTTACTAGATAAATATAAATATGAATATATTTATTGGTATATCTCAAATATATCTAGTTTTTATTTTTTCACTTATTTGTTATCTCAAATAAGCATTGCTAACTATCCATATTTGTTAGAAAAGAAGCAAATTATACCCCAACATTATTTCCAAGGATGCCATCTAGTTACTATTTTATTAAGCCTAAATTGTTGATAAAAACAGGCCAATATGTATTGTGTTGCATACAAACACACAAAGGTTAACATTCAGCCTAGAATCAGTCCCTTATTAATTTAAAATTATCACCAATGAGAAAGAGAGACAAAGGAAATCACAGCATCAAATTATTTGGGCAAATATTTACATATCAAGAAATTCAAGCAATTTTAGAGAGGATTACTAAAGTGCTGTGTCAGACAGAGATTTACTAGCACAGGTATCATAATGGTGTGGGCTTGTGGCTAGTTCACACAGATATTTGCCAAAGTCAATGAAAATTTTCACACTATCCTTACATATCTCTGGGATTTGGCCTTACAATTGAAGGTCTCCAATCTGGCTGCAAATTAGGGGGTGCAACTTAAAATAACTGGGACTTTGTTGGCGGAGACTTTGTTGTACCAGAGATTTCTACTCACAGTGTTGGTTGTAAACAGAGGGAGGGAGGCCTCATTTGTTTTGTGTTTCCTGACTGTGCTGGCTGCTCAGATACAGGGCACTGTTTACTGTCACAACCTCAAGACTACGCTGCTATACACGTTATAAAGAAGGACAGTGACCGAGGAAGACTAAGTCTATTTAGCCTAGATTCAAATCTGGGCTATATTTAGTTATGAACTCTAACTCCTCCCCTTTTCAAAGATGAAGGAGCAAATAATGTTTTTAAAATACACAAGTATTTTAAGCATCACCAAAAAGAGGGCGACATAAGTCTTATCTACAGACACACAGTCTGGATGTCAGCTCCAAAGCCTTTGCCCCCACTAACCTGTGTAGCTTGCTAAGCTGTTTTTTTCTTTAATTGAAAAAAAAAAAATTTCCGCCTCCTCCCAGCCTCCCATTTCCCTCCCCCTCCTCCCACTCCTCTCCCCCTCCTCCCACTCCTCTCCCCCTCCCCCCACTCCTCTTCCCCTCCCTCTCCAGTCTGAAGAGCAGTCAGGGTTCCCTGCCCTGTGGAAAGTCCAAAGTCCTCCCCCCTCCATCCTGGTCTAGGAAGGTGAACATCCAAACTGGCTAGGCTCCCACAAAGCCAGAACATGAAGTAGGATCAAAACCCAATGCCATTGTCCTTGGCTTCTCAGCAGCCCTTATTGTCCGCCATAGCTGTTTTTAAGGGAAGTTAAAACATGACTCTCAAGTTGCCCATTAACAAGTGTGAAGACCAATGACATACAGATAAACACTCAAGCAAAGTTCTGAAATGAATGCAACAATTATTTTTGTATTATTTAAAACAAACTGAAATACATTACAGTAAAGATAATTTCAGAAGCCATTTAACACTGAAATATATCCTCCGGGTTTTTATAATTTTTTAGAGTCAATAAAGACATTTAATTCTTTATTTTATTTGTAAAACAACTAAACCAAAGGCTCCTATTTTCATCCCTATGTTGTGATTGGTTAAAGTATATAATTATTAAGGAAAAATGCTTTTCTTCTCTCTTAGAATCTGAGGCCAGAGTTGCTTTGCTCATACTATTCTCTAGTTGGCACAAGTATTTCCTAACCTGTCACACTGTTTTCAGATGGTCCCTAGTATAGAAAATTGAATCTATTGTTGTTCTCTTACACAGTTTCCAAATTTGTCCACCAGTTAATTCTAAAGTCAGCCTGGAAGATGGAACAATGTTTGCATCTCCCTTGCAGCTTACACAAAGTTGTGTGTTTAACTAATAAAATGATCTAACAAAAAAGATACTAAGATCATTTAGCCAGATCAAGCATTTCATCTGGTGGTGCTTCTTCTGTTTATGACTGTGTGTCTGTTGCCTCCTAGTTTTGTTTTTGGTTCCTATTTGCATGGAAAAGAACAAATTTGGTGAGCTTAGAAAATTTCTCAGCCAGATATAATATAGAAAACCTTATAACTGCAAGACAAAAATCATATCCACTTTAATGAAATCACAGACAGTAACAGTTGGGCTGTGATGTAACATCATTCTGAGTGTCTCTCTCCCAGTACCTTTCATGTTCTCTATTCTAACTCAAGGTGAGCACAAGTCCAAACTCAAAATGGTTGTCTTGGGGTCTCTATGACTGTGGTAAAACACCATGACCAAAAGCAACTTAGAGAGGAAAGGGTTTATTTCATCTTGCAGCTTGAAGTATAGCAACCAGGGATGTCAGGGCAGGACCTCAGGCAAAGCAGGATGCTGAGGGCAGGAACTGATACAGAGGCCATCAAGGAATGCTGCTAGCTGGCTTGCTCCTCATGGCTTGTTCAGTCTATCTTACATCATCCATAAACTACCTTCCCAGGTACACTGCCCACAATGGCCTGGGCCCTACTATCAATCATCAATCAAGAAAATGTGTTGCAGGCTTGCTCACAGGCCAATCTGGTGAACATACTTTCTCAACTGAGGTTCCTCTTCCCAAATGACTAGTTAGTGGGCAATCAAAGTGCTTTTTCAATAAATAACTGAAGTAAAAACATGTCTCATAGTTTTGAAAAAATAGCCATTTAGACTGAAGCTAGGTAAACAAATGATGTAGTATCCATATAACAGAAACGAGGACTGATGTTTCTTGCAATTTATGGTCAAACAAGAAATTTCAACATATAAATTTCAAAATATGGACATTCCAGAAGGATCAGCTTGGGGTAAGAAATACGACAAAAATGATTTATTCATGTTCTTCAAACCTTTTAATTTATGAGATGTGATCACAAGATCAGTGTGGTTTATTCTAAAGACTCTGTAGATTAGCCTCCCTGCTATAAAATGTATTTTTTAAAAAAAGATTTATTTACCACACAAAGGGTGATTACATTCATATATAACACAATTTTAAGTCAAGATTACTAGTACTAAACATTTATTAAAGTTTATTATAATGTGAGCCATACAAATATTTACTGAGAAGGTAATTAAAGATGAATTCTTATAAAACAACAGTGCTCTGTAAGCTTTAGAAACAAAGAATATACATAACCATTAACTTTGAAAAGTCATTATTTTGAAGTTCATCGTCTTGAGATCAGTATGTTCAAACGATGAAAATGGTGAAGCAAATACTACAGTTCTTACAGGAGCAAAGGAAGGACTTTACCTTTTGGGGGATTGAAAGAAAAGTAGGTAAAGAAGGGATCTGAACTAAGTTGATGTGGGAAGTCCTTCTGTATATGTGCTTTTACTGGTTACTGAATAAAGACTGCTTTGAGCCTATAGCAGGGCAGAACAGAGCTAGCCGGGGAAAACTAAACTGAATGATGGGAAGAAGAAGGCAGAGTCAGGGAGAAGCCATGAAGCCCCACCAGAGACAGATGCCAGACAGAACCTTGACGGTAAGCCACAGCCACGTGGTAATATACAGATTAAAAGAAATGGGTTAATTTAAGATGTAAGAACTAGCCAATAAGAAGCTAGAGGCCAAGCAGTGATTTAATTAATACAGTTTCTGTGTGGTTATTTTGGGGCTGAGCAGACAGGAACAAACAATCACCCTCCTACTACACCTTAAGAAAATTCCATTAAAGAAGAAAACAGAAACATGCACAAGCACACACAAGCACACGCGTGCACACACACACGGCTCCTGATGTTGAAGAATTGAGGCTGACACTTGTCTACGGACATGTGTCCACACAGCTGGGGAACCTTGGTCACTGGCACTCATGGGTACATCCTCTCACACATGGATAAATAGAAAACACTTTGAATTTACATGTCTACCTTCTAGACATACGTGTAATTTTACCAGCAAAAGTTTGAAATTCAGAGAGGAAACTTACGAATTTGTAGGCAGTCCGTACAGCAGGGGTGGCTTTGGTCACTGCTGTATTGAACAATGCACCTCCTTTCTGAAAGAAGAGAAAGGTTTTTAAAGACTTGTGTGAAAAGCATTGCCAGGAGTACAGAAAAATACTTGTAAGTTGAAGACCTGTGCAATTATTTCCAGTCCTTTTAAGAGTTTGTATTTTATACTAATTTAAAACAGGGTCTAAATATTCTACTGTGTTCTTTTATTTGGTGTAAAGCATCAGTTAAGGGTCAGGTCATTTTATCTCTGAAGTATGGCTAGAAGAGTAATGTGGACAATACTGAATATAGATTTAAAGTTTCCCAGTAAAAAGAATATCATGTTTATCAGCTGGTTTGATGTTGGGCAATAAAGAGTTTTCCTGTTTAAAAAAACATAAAAGAAAACTATGTTATCCAATAAACCTCATCCAATCGTGCCACTGCACCTTAGTCCTCTGTCTACTTTCTGTTGCTGTGACACGGACAAATACCGACTTCTAGAGGACAGGATTTATTACATCATACAGGCTGGAGTCCATCATCAAAGGAAGCCAGGATAGGAGCTCAAGCAGGAACCTGAGGGGAGGAAGCTGCTCACTGGCTCCCTCCCAAGCTCATATTCAGCTGCCTTCTTAAACCTCCCAAGATCACAGTGCCCAGGTGGCACTGCCAACAGTAGGCTGGTGCATCACTCCCTAATCAGGAAAATGTCAGACAAACGTGGCCAATATAAAAGTGGCCCTTGCTCCATTGAGGTTCCCTCCACCCAGGTGTGTCACGTTGTTAGAAACTAGCCAGCACACTGGTGTTTGGAAGGATAATACAAAAAGAAAGGCAAATGTTGGCTTTAAATAAACTAACATTTTATTTATCTGAACTAAATATTTTCATTTTAAAATTTCCTTTATAATTATCAACAAACTACAAACAAAAATATGCTCAAAGTATGATAAAATATACACATTTCAAATTGAATGGTGTTAAGTGTAGCCAGAGTACTTTCTCTGAACTTTTCTCTACACTTTCTAGAGGAAAAAACCGATATAACCAAAGGCTGATGCTTACCTTGACTGTATGCACCCACTGTTGATATGACCTCGGGCTCCCTAGAACATAAAAAGTTAGATGCCAGGAATCATTGCTAAAACGTGAACCTAGAAAGCAGAGCTGGCGCAGCTGGCCCTGCTGTGAAGGCAGCACGGGGTTCTAGGACTGAGTGGGCAGTAATAGAGCAGTCAGGACTCACACTACACAAGCACTGTTCCCAATTCACACTTGAAGCTAAGGCTTTGCTATGTTCTCTCGTTTTTATATTTGTTTTTCAATGGAAAAGAGAACCTTAAAATTCAGCATGTCTATACTTTTAAAAATAATTTTTAATGTTTTATGTCCATTGTTTTAAAATGTATATTTTATACAGCTAGGTACACTTAAAACATTTCAAATGTAAAGAAGAATGAAGAAAAAACTGTGAAATGTAGAAAACTAGGACAAAAAATTGTTTTGTATTTTTTAAATAGTAATGTACAGTAAAGGCACTTGTATTTCAACATAACTAATAGCACTTTTATTTTCAAAAATATTCTCTAACTTTATAAAGGAAAAAAATTACTGGAAGAAAATATGAAGAGAGCAAACATCATAATTATGAAAAACTTGACCTGACAGAATTACTTCCGACAAAATTTGATAATTCAGGCTGGGAGATACTCAGTGGGCAAAATACCTGCTGTGCAAACACAAGGACCCGAGTTTGATCCAAATACAAAAAGCCAGGTGTAGTGGCACACACATAACCCTAGTGCTGGGGTGGTAGACACAGGCACATGGTGAGTGACAGATAAGGCACAAGAATGTCCTTTGGCTTCCTCATCCACGTGTGTGGGACCCACCCAGGCCACAGAGATACACAAACACGCACCCAAACTCTGTCAATAAGCATATTTGCTTGTGTATAACATTAATCATTTGGTCAATGAGATGAAATTATTAGTCAGAAGAGAAACACATATCTGGCGCAGGAGAGATGGCTGAGCAGTTAATAACGCATGATTCTTGCAGAGGACCCAGGTCAATTCCCAGTACCCACATGGACTCACAGCTGTCTATACTCTAGATCCAGGGATCTGGCACCCTCTTCTGTCCTCTACAGGCATCAAGCATGAATGTGGTGCACAGAAACACATGCAGTCAAAACACTCATACAAATAAGTAAATTACCCTCCAAAAAACTTTAGCAACACACATCTGAAAGTCTTTCAAACCAACTGACTACAGTTAGATTTTTAACTACCTTCTTAATTTTTACAAATTTTTACAACTCTTAAATTTTACAATCTCAAAAATTACAAGGGTAAAAGTCATTATTAAAAATAAAGTGGCTACTCAATCACTCTTGCAAAAAGGACCCTCAAGATACAATGTGTTCTTTTTATATGGTTGTACCTCTGCTTTAAAAAGAAAATACACCAAGGGCTAGGGAGATATTAAAGGCACCCATCTGGTTATAACTAAGACTGAAGAGCCAAGTTTGATCCCCAGAACCCACACAGTAGTTGGTGAGAACTGAATCCTGCAAGTTGTCCTCTGAAGTACACCTATGCATGCACACGCATGCACAACTGATAAATAAATGTAAAAATTGCCCTCATCTTACTGCTATGTTCAGCAGTGCTAGAACAGCTGCTAACTGCCTGCTGTAGTGGGCATCAACTCAAAGTTGGGTAGTGTGATCTCAGCCAGGATAACTTTCAAGTTATCCTGAGATTTCTTGCTATTTTTGAAGCATTGACAAAAAATGAACACTGAAAAGTGCCTGATTCTGGATTAATTTTATTCTTCAAATCTCTCCCTAACTTAAAAGGAAAATCAAGAATGAACTTTTAATTTGTTTTTTATTACAAATTGTTATAAAGAGCTCTTGCTACATCTGTTCCTTTTTATTGAGAAGACAATCCAGGTCACACAATAGCATGGCTTGACCCCACAGATTCAGATATATATTTCCCTTGTAAAATGGTGAAAAACTTTCAAGTTATCCTGACTATCTATTTTTCAAATAAATTTTAATTTGTTAGCAATAAAAGCATATCTTTCATTCAGATTATCTTTACTTTTTCTTTTAACTTTTGAGACAGGGCCTCATTTAGCCCAAACTGATCTCAAATTCTTTATAAACTGAGAAGGGCCTTTGGCTCCGAATCCTCCTGCGTCCATCTTCCACGTGTGGAATCACAGGTGTGTACCATAGTCTCATTAGTTTATATATCCTCACAAGTGACTGCGTGGATATTCATTTAGGACTTGTGCATTATTTACAATTGTAATGGATGGTATTTATTTTCCCAAAATAAATTTTAAAAAGTAGAAGAAAAACAGAATAGTATGATAACAACTTAAGATTCAAGAGTAATTGCCAACCAAGAAAAAAAAATACTAATGTATCAGCTACAAAAAAACAAAAAATACCCAGCTGTGGTAAAACGTCATAGCAGTTATAGGAGGAAATTAAATGTCTTCCTTAAAATTCTAAGGTCACGTTCACATTCAGCTCTTTATAGGTTGTGGGATGTTTTCGTCTACTGCACATTGTCTGAGCTGCATTTCCTTACTGTAAAGCATGCAAAGCAGGCAGTCCCATGAGAACGACGGCGTCTCTAGCTGTGGCCTGGACCTCTAGAGTGCAGGGCTACTCCACGGAAGACACCACTGGGACTAGTTCCATTAGCAACCAAAAAATTAACAATCAGGTATTTTAAAACCTGGTTCGTTGTTTCTTCAACTTTGAAACACTGCATCAAGGATTGCTTAATAACAAACAGAACAGACCACTTAAACAGCAGCTCCCTCTGTCTGGTTTCAAGTGATGACTACCTTCTAAAGGAAAGGGGTGCTGAAAGCCGGGACTGTGTAAAGAACACAAGTCAGGAACGTAGTAAGGGCTGGATTGGTGGACGTCAGGGGAGCGGGTTAGACCTCAGGCAGCAGAGGGAAAGGGGAAGGAAGGAGCTAGAAAGGTTAAGGGGAAGAGGTGAACTGGAGAGCAGGACAGGAGGAGCATGGGGAGGGGCAACTAACAAGACTTCTGGCTGGGAATGCCACAGTGAAACCTTCTACCATAAATGATTCCTAAAATATACTTAAACAGAAAAGTTTAAATAGAGTTGCTTTATAAAGGGGCACAACATCTTTACTAAACAACACCAAATAAAAAGAAAAAAATGAGTAAGTCCTATTGTTTATCTTTGCTATTTGAAATCTCAATGAATCAAGCATTTTTTTCTAAGAACAATATATAGGTATTTCTAAGGCAATTTAAAATACAAAGAAAAATAACACTTGGCTGATATTTTTATTTTTAAAAATACTTTCTCATTCAATCAAATTAATAACTATAGAAATGGATTTTCCTTTCGATAAGCATTGCTCCCTCAGATAGAAACTAGGAACTGAAAATCATTTTAATCATAATAAAAACCAATAAACAACCTGAATTAAGTAGATCACTAAGTCAGATGCTGACCAAGATCATATCCTCCTGTCCATATTTAAGCGCTATGGATTTTAGTTAAAATAATATTAACAATAAAATGAATTCATTATTCTTTTATCTCTCCTTTATTTCTACAGGTGCTGGACTAGCAGATATGACTACAGAAGTTAAGTGTACAAAGGGATCACAGCTCTACCCCATTACTGTCACAAGATGTCATCTTCAATTCTACAAAAGCTGCCAGCCTCACGGGTCATAAAGATAATGAGGCAGCAGCTATGTAAATACTGAGTGGATGCCTCAAGCAATTTGTCCATAAGCTGACAATATTTTGCTTGTCTCTGTTGAATAGTGAAAAAGCGTCATTTTAACACAAAAGTTCCATTGAAGCTAAATTTCTGCCCATGAGCTGAGAAGTGGGAGCTGAAAGAATCCACAGTCAGCTCTTGCTGAGTCAGTGGATTCCGCGAGGGGCTGTACTTCTGCCAGGTGAAATTCTATGGCCACCAAGCTCATTTGCTCTCTTCTAAATGAACAAATTCTCTTCGACCATCTATTTCTATGTTTTATAGCTGACAATAAGTATCATATAAGCATAAAGTTAAGGTGTAAAACTTGAAGCTATGTACATATTATTTTTATCTTTTCAAATCTAGTAACTATTTATTCAAACATAGACTAAAAACCTGGCTATCAAAGCAAACCAACAAAGAGGTCAAAACAAACACCAAACCAGAGAGAGAAGATATGGTATTTAAGTGGGTCTCACAAATAATACAGAGCAGTGTACTCAGCAATCCTGCGTGGAAGAATCACTGAGACACTGGAGGACTCCAGGAAAGTCCTCTGATGCCAGGACTACACAGTACATCTGCCGACAACATGTCAACACATAAATCATTCCTTACCTAGATTACGGCAAGACTGGATATTTACACTGGGAAGCCCTTCTATGTTTGGAATGGTAAACGTAGAACTTTGCAGACTAGAATTGGCAGTGATTCCCACACAGCACTTGCTGAAACAGGAAGTAAGCACGAGGCAGTCCAGTGCTTTCCCTCCACCACACTACAAAGCTCTACCCTACCAGTCTCAGGTCCAAACCCAGACTCAGCCACAGCCACCCCCACCACTACTAGAGAACCTACTTAGTGGGAAAGGGAAACGGATGGAAATTAATTGGAATTCTGTTGTTTCTTCTCAATAATACTAAGAGATTATTAGAGCCAATAACTACCAAGTTATGAAATAACCTTCCTGCCTTGATCATGAAAATAAGACCATAGCACAGCTCATATAAGACAAAAATCATAAATAAAACATTATGTGTTTAGGAGAAAATGATTGTTTATAAAAATACATATATCAGAGATAGACACAAAGGTCAGATGTTGTCTAGAAAATGGATAATCATATTCGAAATTGTCTTTACCTCCAGAGAAGCCACCCGAAGTGATCTCTTCTTCGAATATATCAGAGAAACCCCTTCCTGCATTAAGCTTTGCCAGTCGACCATCAATAAACTGAAATTTAAAAGTTTCAAATGTTAATTTTTCATAATAACATTAAAAATTACTTATAAATACAGAAAAGTGAGGGATATGGATATGATAAAAATAAGGATGTAAATAACAATCAAAGGAATCATAATATTAACAATTTACATAAAAGAAAACCATATAATAATGTAATTCTGTGTATAGATACACATATACAGTTTTAATGAACTTTTCTCATTTGGGCTGACAATGTTCCCTCCAATAACCAAAGACCACATAACAAAAAACTACAATACTAGTCATGAGAAGCCATCTTTTGAGTTGTTGACCAGGGCTGTGCAAGAGACTCTCAGAACATACAGCCTAGTAAAATTGCCTTCCATTGCCTCCAAAGGTGGAAGGTAAGTCTTTATTGCTGAAGACACCATGCACTTCAGACATGGGGCAAAGGGATCCCTGAGGTGGAACCGACCTGAATTCCTCTTCCCTCTCATAGTATCAGAGGGTACCATATAAACTTCCAGAGGAGAGAGATAACCAACATTCTGCCCAGCTATGATGCATATGAACATTAACAACCAGCAAAGCATAAGGGTGCACTAATGGCACACATACTATGTAAATAACAGCTCTCTAACTGTTAAGATTCACTCGATAGAGGGGAAACCTTGCCTAGTACTGGAAACCTAGCCAACTACCAGTGCTAGTAAAGTCATGGATATTGGAGGAGACTCTACAACCACTACTTTACTAAACCAACATGATTCTAAAACATTTGCCCTTATGCCCATAAATAAGCATACTTTTCCTCACTAAGGAAACTTCTCTTTGCAACAGATGGAGACCACTAAAAAAAACTACAACCAAATAAAATGAAGAGTTCCGGAGACCAGTTCCAACAGATACATCTTACAAAACAAGTCCCACACCTAAGGCTCACATAATGCTACAGAAGATGGCGATGGAAAGGTTTACAAGCCTTTCCATTTTCTGTGAGACTGTGTCTCTTAGTAATATTAAAAGCTACACCCATAAACTCTCACAAACATGACTGCCCAAACATAAGCTGAACAAAAACAGTAAGAATGGACATGCCATAGCAGGTGGGAAAAAACCCAAGAAATCCCACTCTACACAAAGAACTACAGGCAATGAAGTAAAGCTGGGAGTAGGGAAGGTGGTCTTCTCAAGGGATGAGTACATCAATTCTTTGTTCAGTGCCAAAAGATCAACCCTGAAAACATTCTGTGATGGTCTGAGTAGGTCACTACCTATACTCACCCTCATAGACTCCTACGTTTGAATGCTTGGCCTATAGAGAGTAGTAGCACTATTAGGAGGTGAAGCCTTGTTGGAAGAGGTGTGTCACTATGGGGGTGTGCCTTGAGGTCTCATATGCTCAAGCTACACCCAGTATGGGACACAGTGCACTTCCTATTACCTGTGAATCAAGATGTAAAACTCTCAGTTACTTCTTCAGCCCATGTCTGCCCACATGTCACCATGAAATAATGGACTAAAGTAACTGTAAGTCAGCCCCAATTAAATGTTTTCCTTTATGAAAGTTGCTGTGGCCACGGCGTCTCTTCACAGCAACAGAAACCCTAATTAAGACACATTCATATAAGTAACATCAATACTTATATTTAGGCTTATGTATATATGTATAGGCCATGAATTTGAAGTAAAGTGGGCAAGGGTGTTTGGGGGGTTGGGAGGAGAAAAGGGAAAGGAGAAATAAAATTATAATACAATCTCAAAATAGAAAATTTTTAAGTGTTACTCATAAAAATGCTAACAGCATATTTTAACACAGAAATATGCATATACAAGTCATACACATACACACACAGACACTCAGATACACACACAAGAACATTCTCAAGCAATACAAAGAGTAGGCACTTGGTGAAGAGCCATTTATTAGTTCAGTCACACGTGCTTAGCTCAGGCTCTCACTGTCCTAAAGCCAAGTACAGCAGTGGACACATGCTTGGTACAGTCAGTATCCCCTAATATTATCCTGATAATATCAATATTCACCAAAAAACATTCCTTGTCTAAACTATGGGGCCCTTAACTATAACCAAATACCAAGAATTTCTAACCATTCAATAATAAAACAAATACAGTTTTGGTGACACACAGTATAATTGTGGCTGAAGGATCATATTTAGGATTATTAGCTTAAATATCAAAGAAAGCACACATTGCTATGATTTGTTTAAGGTCCCTTTAAATAATGTTTTCAGTGTTCTTAAAGAAGAGACTTGAGTGAGAAGTGCAACTTCCATAGGCCCTGCACAACCTTTTCAAGATGCAACTGCCCTAGACAGTGCACATCTGTTCAAGTGAGAGCAATAAATATATGAACGCCTTCAAATATTGACAGTATTGAAAACGCTACAGATATTGACAGATGACCAGAGCAGGGGAATATCAATAACATATATTAAATACACACACACATACACACACACACACACACACACACACTTGTCCCTTGTTTCATTCTGCTTGTTTATTTATAGTTTGTCGTGCTAATAATGACAGTGAAAGGTCTCTAAGGCTGTCCTGTATCTTTCAGGCAAGGACATATCATGAAATATTTTAGTTGATTTTTTGAAGATGTAAATAGTAATAGTGAGCTTTAATATTTATTCCAAAGTTAACTCTCACTGCAATTTTAATACCAGAAATTAAAATTTGTTTGTTTTGCTTTTTCAAGACAGGGTTTCTCTGTGTAGCCCTGACTGTCCTGAAACTCAATTTGTAGACCAGGCTGACCTCAAACTAACAGAGATCTACCTGCCTCTGCCTCCTGAGTGCTGGGACTAAAGGCGTACACCACCACTTCCTATAGAAATTTAAATTTTAACTGAATTAAAATTACATAACCTGACTTAAAAAAATAATCTCACATGGTGCACAATTATTCTATTTGTAGAGATAAAACAGGAATTCCATTGAGAGGAGCTGCACAGAGCAATGCAGTATTCTCCAGGCAATAGTTCGCAGTAATACTTCAGGTTTCCCAGCTATAATATACAACTTTCAAGAAAAACTTTTATAGAGAAATTAAGCAACAATGGCAAATAAGTTAATGTATGACGTTAAAAATGAAGTGCAGCCTTTTTTATCATACAACTGTTTTTATCACAAGTGTGAGGTGATATGTCCAAACAGACACAGCCTAAAATGGTAGTTTTGGCTTTTTTATATCTTGAGTTATTCTTAAAAACTTCTAATACTTTGAAACAGAGACCAAAGATTACCCATTTTATGCCTTCATAAGCAGAGCATGCAGAAGGTTTCCTGTGGTGTAGATGCACAGAGTGGGCATGTGAAAGCCAGCATCAGCACTCTGCTGCAGAAGCAGCTTTATAATCCTTGGCTACTTTTTACCACTAAGATTCTCCTTTTCCAACAATTAAATATCACTAACTTTTGTGAGGGTTAACTAACATAGTACTCAGGAAAAATACTAAGTAACGAAGTTTTTTCTCCCTATTACCAGTGTGTTTCCAAAGTTAATCAACTGTGGGCTTCCTGAGAAACAGGTTATTGTGTTGCCCATGGATGCATCTTTAGTACCAGAGCACTGCAAAACCGCCTGGCATACAGTTATAATTATGCTTTAGTTTGCTGATAGTTGGAAAAACATAGTGCCTTGCTCTGCCACTGAGCTATGGAAATAGATCCAGACACATAGTTTAAATGGAATAAAGCTGAAGGGATAAAGAATATTCAAAAATGTTAAAGGCCATATATTTTTACTTGGCTTTAAAGGTTCATAATTACATCTATGTGGAGAATCAACATTTTATCTTTGGATCAAAGTCAGTAATTTAATGTCGATGTCTTCACTTTATACAAAAGTGATTAATTTGAAAATAAGACAGTTAAAGAAACATTTAAATTTTCACTTGTATGTGTTTTAACACAGAAGTATAAATCAAATTAAAGTGATATAAATCCAGAGACTAAGAATCGTCTTTTAAAGTATAGGGTGAAAGGAAAGCGATAAATTTAAAGTAATATATTACTGGCAAGGAGAATCCACTAAGGCATCCTTTTAAAGGAATTAATTTGTTCTAAAAGATTAAAAGTATAAGACTTTTAAAAAGGCTTTTCCTCTTTGTTTATGGGACAGAATCCATTTATTTTATTAAATGAGTGGAATAGTTTGAGTCAGAGAGAGAGAGAGAGAGAGAGAGAGAGAGAGGGAGAGAGAGAGAGAGAGAGAGAGAGAATCCCAAAAGCATGTAGGGATTGTGAACTTCTGGGCATGAGTACGTAGTTTATGTAAGTAAACTGGTGGGTTAAGCCAGCAGAAATGAATGACTTGGTACAATATCATGTGCTATCACTGGCTGTGCAAACATCCTGCCATCGACAATCCAACACTTCTCTAAGTACAGAGCAGGCGTTTCACACACACACACACACACACACACACACTATAAATCCAAATACACAGATGCTGGCAGCAGGCAAGGGTGAGCATGGTATTAAGGGAAAGGAGCGCTCAATGCCACAGTTGCCCAGACTCCTTTATTAGTGTGTATTTCAATAGCAGCTCTTCCTGACTTGATGTGGCTCGTGGTCACCCCACTGGCCTATCTCTACACATTCACAAGGCAAGAAAAGGAACAGTTTTAGATTCTGCTGCATACAATTATGAACTTAAAGAAAAGAAAACGAACTGATTTCTGTTTAAAAGATGAGGGCATAATCCATTGATAGTTCATTTAGCAAACATGTATTTTCAGATCACTGGAAGACAGTTTTGAGAGAATTGTTTTTGGGTTTGTTTTCCTGTAACACTGTCCACAGTAGTAACAGACAGAGCATGTATTAAGGAATGAGTGGATCTGTACAACAATTTGAAAGCCTTTTATAACATGGCCCTCGGAACTGTATCTTTGTAAAAAGTAAATTGTAAAGTGCTAAACTGACATGGGGCTAAGGAGACAGCTTGGCAAGAAAGAAGTTTTCTAAGCTTCACACACCTGCACTTAAGAGTCGGGTGGATCTCTGAGAGTTTGAGAATGGCCTGAGCTACAAAGTGAGTTCCAGGATAGCCAGGGCTACACAGAGAAACCCTGTCTCAAAAAACAAAGAGGAAAAAAACACTACACATGCAAGAACACATATGACCACCACCAGCACTAAACAATAACATCAAAGGAAGTTGGTTTCTGAGAAGCAATGTCTTCAGCTGATGTCTGGCCTGCATTCACACCCACCCCTGCATAAGAACTCATAGATGACCAGTTCTCAAGTCAAGTGAGACTATGCATAAGATAAAGAACAGTTTCTATCTAGGCCACAACAATGGCAAGAACTGGATTTTCTTAACCTTGCTGGCATGACATGAAATAGTGAGGCAGGTTCAAAAAGAAACAAACATTCTTCAGCAGCAAATGAGCTTCTTGTCCTCCTTTTGAAGCTGAAGTCATTAAAACCATCTAAACCTTTATAATCTTCACACACCTGTTTTATAGGAAACTGGTTCGAAGAAATCACTGCTTAAAAGTCACTTCAGCAAGTCATACTACTCATGAAAACCCAGCATGGAAAAAGAGGTCATAAATTTCCAAAAGAACAAGGTGGGTATTTGGGAAGGTTTGGGCAGAGGGAAAGAGAGAGAAAGTGACTATATTATAATCTAAAAAGATAAAATAATCGAGAACTAGAACTTCAAAATACAATTAAATGTCCAATGAATTGAAAATGTAATACACTTTAGAAATTAGATATCATGGCAAACTTTTTCCGCAAAACTGTTTTGAAAATATTGTTCTGGTCACATTCCAGATTACACCTGAAACAAAGGATGAGCAGCTGAGCTGAGCAGCTCTCAGAGGTGCACACATGCTCTCTGTTACCAAATTCTCATGTGGGGAATTTCCAGAACAAATCTAAAAATCCAAAAGGAAGTCATTACTAACATTCTTTTGCATTTACCGTCTACAGTAGAAATATTTAATTGAAATGTTGCAAACCATCTATAAAAACTATAAGGTACTAAATAATTAGACTTTATGATTTTGATATTTAAAATATAGCATTTGATTTGTGTGGAGGATCATAAAAAAATCTTTGTGCTAGGGATAGCATTTATCGGTGCAGTTATTTAGAAAGTGTGTTGGTTTGAGAGGTTACTGACAATGACACATGCTACAATAAGTTAAATTAGCAGATATTTAGATATAACCACTAAACAGAAAGTGGTAACTTGGTGTCTACATATATATATATATATATATATATATAAGCTGCACTTACATAGGGGATAAGGCAGACCAGTTTAGAGCCCAAAGCAAGAAAAGAAAAAGTGGGGAGAAAAGGGAAAAACTCTTAAGTTTATGATATAGTAAAGCTTGGCTAATGACGTCACTGCACTATTCCATAATTCTAACTTTGATACCACGGCATGAGTAGACAACACTTGAAGAGAATAAAGAACGTGGACTAATAGCTAACAGGACTAATAACTGAAAAGAAGTTACAGAAGAACCAAACTACCCCCACAGTACACGCACCAGTTGACAGGCAATTCAACGGTCTCTAGAAGTTAGTTTGTCAAGTTTTGCGTTAACTAAAGCATTAACAATCAGTGTATCCACTCATTTAAGAACTATCAGTGTTTATTCCACCCCTCGCACTTTGCCAGATGTCTGTTCTACTTTAATCAGTGAATTTGGAAAAACAGAACCATTGTGATGTTTCAGGATCTCAAGGCTGTAGGCGACAACAGGGTATAAGACACAGTGAGTTGCCTACAGTGTTACAGGTGGTGGGTACTGAAAGAAACAGCCTGGAGGAGGCTGGAGAGGAGAAGGATGTGAATGTTAGATGGAGGCTGGTCAGGGTAGACTATCTGAGCCAAGACTGGACAGTGAGTGAGTCTGATGGCGAGGTGGACTTCAGGCAGGTGGAGAGGTAAATCAGTATGAGGAAAAAGCATGATGCAGTAGGGCAGGGACATACAAGGGCCAGCCTGAGGCTCCCCCATCTGAAGTACGAATAACCTCATGGCTACCCAGGCAACACTCAGAATCTCCAAATCAAACAGGGTCTCAATATTGCCAAATCATTTTATTTTTCCCTGATAATTTTTTTCACCATCTATTTTTTTAAGTTCTGTATCTTCTTTCTACTTCAATGTCCAGACATTTCCCCATTCCCTCTAGGCTGATGATTTTAGTTGCTATTTCACCAAAAAGAAAAAAAGAGATCTAGTAGAGAAAGAAAGCGAGTCCAGGAGACAAGAGCAGTTGCTATGAATCTCCTGATCTTACCCACATTCCCTTGTCCGTTTGGGTTGCTCCTTACAGAAAAATGCAGAGCTGGCATGCTTGCCTCCATGTCCTCTCCCTTCAGGCCTCTAACCACTATTTCTACCTCCATAGCAGCAAAACCTCTGTGGTTCCAACCCTAGTCTTCAGCTCTATTTGATTAACGCTATGAGCACTGACAGTTTAGCTCCCGTTGGAATTCGTTACTTGCCTATGAAATCAAGTTCTCTCCTGATTTCTGCCCTACCTCACTGCTTGCCTGCTCCTCTGTAGCCTCCTTTGATACTTTTCTTGGACCTTTGCTCATCTTTCAATCTGATGGCTATAAAAACAATGTTATCTGTTGATTAATACCAATTCTCCATCTCCAGTCCAATTTTCTTATGTGCTATGTTTATCTGTTTGCCTACTCAGTACCTTATTTGCATATCTAATCACACTGAACTTAGCATTTCTGAAACATAATTTTTATTAAAAAAAATTTAGCCACTATCTCCCGCAGCTCAGTTAAGTGAGCTATCCTGTCCAGTTTCTCAACGCAGAAAGAATACGATGAGCTTTCTCTAACATTTAATACTATGTCTTCTGGGATCTCTGCTGGTCTCCTCATCAAAACAGATGTAGCATCTGGCCAGGTCTCATTATAAATTCTACTGTCTGTTCCCCACTGCTGTCATGTCTCAGATGGATTATACAAACACCCGGAACCTTTTGTGCTTCTGCCTTTGGTTACCCCACAGAGAGGGCGCTGCTCAGATACCACATTCTCAGGTAGGCATGCTCAGATGACACCATTTCACCATGATGCAGACATGGACGTGTATGTAGACTCTGTGTCCATACCTACACCCTCACTTCTGTCAGACCTATTTGCCTGTCTTGTAATGAACTGTTTATTCTCCACAGTACTTACAACTTTTAAAGTTCCACACATTTAGTAATTTTGCTGCCTCTCTCCTCTCCTTAGGAGTGGAAGAGGTTCATCCCTAATTTGCTTTCTGAGAAGTCCCACCTAGAACACTACCTAACATACAGGGACCATTCAAATTACATGGTGGAATGGGGGAATGAAGAGACTTAGGTGGCTGTGTGTCTTTAAGAGTACAAGTCTCACTTGTTAATGACACTTCATTAGAAATGGGCTTTAAAAGAGGAAGGCATTCAAATTAGTAATTAGATTCAATAACTTGCCTATTTCACAGACTCTCTATGGCTTTGATGGAGGAAGACTGGGCACATTTTGAGGAATACATTTTGAGCGCTACTTGAAATCAGCCAGAAAAAGATGCTAAAATTGTACCCTTTTTCCTGAAATGCTGCTTGACCCTGCAAATTCTTCTGCATCCAAGTCAGTATCTCCCTTTGCCTCCTTCGCTGTTCTATTCTTTGAGACACGGTTGAATACACGTTTGGTGTAGCTACCGTCTCTCATGCTCTCATTCGCTGTTCTATTCTTTGAGACACGGTTGAATACACGTTTGGTGTAGCTGCTGTCTCTCATGCTCTCATTCGCTGTTCTATTCTTTGAGACACGGTCGAATACACGTTTGGTGTAGCTACCGTCTCTCATGCTCTCATTCGCTGTTCTATTCTTTGAGACACGGTCGAATACACGTTTGGTGTAGCTACTGCCTCTCATGCTCTCATTCGCTGTTCTATTCTTTGAGACACGGTTGAATACACGTTTGGTGTAGCTACTGTCTCTCATGCTCTCATTCGCTGTTCTATTCTTTGAGACACGGTTGAATACACGTTTGGTGTAGCTGCTGTCTCTCATGCTCTCATTCGCTGTTCTATTCTTTGAGACACGGTCGAATACACGTTTGGTGTAGCTACCGTCTCTCATGCTCTCATTCGCTGTTCTATTCTTTGAGACACGGTCGAATACACGTTTGGTGTAGCTACCGTCTCTCATGCTCTCATTCGCTGTTCTATTCTTTGAGACACGGTCGAATACACGTTTGGTGTAGCTACCGTCTCTCATGCTCTCATTCGCTGTTCTATTCTTTGAGACACGGTCGAATACACGTTTGGTGTAGCTACCGTCTCTCATGCTCTCATTCGCTGTTCTATTCTTTGAGACACGGTCGAATACACGTTTGGTGTAGCTACCGTCTCTCATGCTCTCATTCGCTGTTCTATTCTTTGAGACACGGTTGAATACACGTTTGGTGTAGCTACTGCCTCTCATGCTTCACACGTCCAGTGTCACCTGGCGCTGCAAGAGCAGAGTCGTCAGTACTAGTAATGTGTGTGTTGCTCCTAGCTGCAAATCACATACCAAGAATAGCTAGCATGGAGAGTTATGACAATTTACTGTGTAGGTTAAAAGCTTTTCCAAATCTCCCCAAATCTCTAGCTAACATAAAAGGAAACTATTTGACTTCTGAACCATCCCTTTTATCAGACAGCTTACCAAGTCAGAAGAAGAGATCATGTCACAGTTTACAGAAAGCTAAGATTCTCACAGACTTTCCATTTCAATACACCACAGAAGAAACTTCAAGCTTGAAACTGCAGACAACTCTCAGTATAACAGTACAAGTTTTGAAGAGTTCTACTATATTCAACTTCACAGTTTCTTTCTTATATACTAAATGCCACAATATTTTCAGGCCTATTCCATATAGTAGGCAGTTTTGGTTTCATTATTACTAAATACATATTGTAATACTAGATATTAGGACACAGAAGTACTTAACACAAACCATACATAACCCATACCATTAAAGAGTCTATAACTCAAAAACGTCAAACAAAAGAAGAAATGTGATATGGCACAAATCCAAAACTGCTAAGAGGAGAGGGATTTATGAAAGAATGGGAGGCCCAATCAGAAAGAGGCACTAAGTCTTAAGGCGCAATCTGGGTAGTATCGACTAGACAAAGTGTATTTGGAGCAGAAGAGACAATAACAAGCATTCATCAATGGTTTCCTAGAGTGAGAATAAGCATTCATGGTTTCTTAGACCCACAGCATGTAATTCACAGTCACAACCGCTGATAAGTTATTTAGCTGCTAGATTTTGCTTTAACCTCAGAAGTGTAGCCAGATTACACATGGTTATCGTGAATATTAAAGAAGATTAAAAGAAGCACTCGAACCCCATGGTGGTGGTGGCACATGCCTTTAACCCCAGCACTTTGGAGGCAGAGGCAATCAGATCTCTGTGAAGTTGAGGCCCGCCTTGTCTATAAAGCGAGTTCAAGACAGCCAAGACTGTTACACAGAGACACTAAAATCCTCGTCTGAAACCTCTTGAGGAAGCCCCCCTCCAGTTCGAATCACCCTAGGCACCAAGGTCTTCCATGATTGAACTAGTATGGCCCATTAAGTGGTGCTTAAAGCATTCCACTGCTTTCCTAACCCAAAGTACAAAACTCTAAATTTCTTCAAACAAAAACATGGTCAGGCCTACCACAGCAATACCCTAGTCCCTGGTACCAACTTGTCTTAGTTAGGGTTTTTATTGCTTTGAAGAGAGACCATGACCAGTGAAAGAAAGTCTTATAAAGATTGAGGTGGTGGCTTACAGTTTCAGAAGTTTAGTCCATTATCATCATGGTAGGACATGGCATTGTGCAAGCAAACAAGGTACTGGAGCTGAGAGCCCCATATATTGATTAACAGGCAACAGGAAGTGAACTGTCTCACTGGGAGAGGCTTGAGCATATACGACACCTCAAAGCCTGCCTCCACAGGGTCATAGTACCTCCAACAAGACCGTACTTACTCCAACAAAACCACATCTCCTAATAGTGCCACCCCCGTTGAGGGCCATTTTCCTTTAAGACACCTTAGGGGGAGACTTCAACAGACAAGTCATCCCCCCAAAAAAAGGAACCAAAAGACTAAACTGGGAAATACTGGAACTAACAGGCTATAAACCAAATGAGCCTAACAGATACCTACAGAATATTTCACCCAAACACAAAACAATATACTTTCTTCTTAGAACCTCATAAAAATTTCTCCAAAAAATGACCAGATATTTGGTCACCAACTAAGGCTCAACAGATACAAGAAAACTGAAATAAGTCCCTGCGTCCTATCTGACCAACACTGACTAAGCTGGATTTCAACAGTAACAGAAACAGCAGCAAACATACAAATTCATGGAAATTGAACAACTCTCTACTGAATGAAAAAGGAGTCAAAACAGTAATAAATAAATTAGACTTTCTAGACTGTACTGAAAATAAATATATACTATACCCAAACTTACAGGACGCCGTGAAAGTGGCATTGAGAGTAAAGTTCATAACACTAAGTGCCTATTAAACAGACTGGAGAGGTCTCATGCTAGGAACTTAATAGCTCACATGAAAGTTCTGGAACAAAATGAAGTAAGCACACACAAGAGGCGTAGACGGCAAAAATAATCAAACTGAGGGTTGAGACCAATAAAATACAAAGAGAACAATAAAAAGATCAATGAGCTGGGCGTTGGTGGCATATTCCTTTAACCCCAGAAATTGGGAGGCAGAAACAGTTGGATCTCTGTGAGTTCGGGGTTAGTTTGGTCTACAAAGTGAGTTCCAGGGCAGGCTCCAAAACTACAGAGAAACTCTGTCTGGACAGGAACCCACACTGGAGCACTGGACTGAGCTCCCGGGGTCCCAGTGGGGAGCAGGGGGGGGGGGAGAACATGAGCAGAGAGGTCGGGACCGCGGGGGGTGCGCCCACCCACTGGGATGGTGCAGCTGATCTGCTGGGAGCTCACCAAGGCCAGCTGGACTGTTACTGAAAAAGCATGGGTTAGGGCTGGACTCTCTGAACATGGCGAACAATGCGGGCTGATGAGAAGCCAAGGACAATGGCGCGGGGTTTTGATCCTACGCAATGTGCTGGCTTTGTGGGAGCCTAGCCAGTTTGGATGTTCACCTTCCTAGATATGGATGGAGGGGGGAGGACCTGGGACTTACCACGGGTTAGGGAACCCTGACTGCTGTTTGGACTGGAGAGGGAGGGGGAAAGGAGTGGGAGGAGGGGGAGAGGGGTGGGAGGAGGGGGAGAAGGGTGGGAGGAGGGGGAGAAGGGTGGGAGGAGGGGGAGAAGGGTGGGAGGAGGGGGAGGGAAATGGGAGGCTGGGAGGAGGTGGAAACTTGTTTTTTTTTCTTCCTTTTCTCAATAAAAAAAAAAAAAAGAAAAACCAAAAAGGAAAAAAAAAAGAATGAGACAAAGAGTTGGTTCTTTAAGAAAATCAACATATAGACAAAATGGTATCTAAATTAACTGGAAGAGAGAGAAAGAATATAGAAATTAACAAAATCAGAAACCAAAAGGGGACATAACAACAGACACTGAGGAAATTCAAAGAATCATTATAACATAATTCAAAAACTTATACTTTACAAATTTGGAAAATCTAAAAGAAATGTACAATTTTCTTGATAGACATTACTTACTAAAGTTCAATCAAGATCAGATAAATAATTTAAATAGAACTAAGACCCATAAGGAAATAGAAGCAGTAATTAAAAGTGTCCCAACAACAACAAAAAAGTCCATGGCCAGACAGTTTTAGTACAAAATTCTACCAGACTTTCAAAGAAAAGTTAACACCAATACTCAAATTATTCAACAAAATAGAAAGCAGAAGAATACTGCCCAATTATTTGATGATACCAAAGTCATGCTGATACCTAAACCATACAAAGACTCAGCAAAGAAAAATAATTATAGTCCAGATTCTGTTATGAACATAGATGAGAAAATACTCAATAAAATACTTGCAAACTAAATCAAAGAACACATCCACCATAATCCACCATAATCATGGAGGCTTCATTCCAGAGATGCGGGAATGGTTCAATATAATTTACCAAATAATCTGTCAATGTAATCAACCACATTAGCCTGAACAGAAAAAAAAACCCCACATGTTCATCAAATTAGATGAAGAAAAGGCCTTTGCAAAATCCAATACCTCTAAAAGACCTGACAAGATCAGGGATACAAGGGACATACATAAACATCATAAAGGCAACACACAGGAAGCTGATAGCCAACATTATATTTAATGGAGAGAAACTTAAAGCAATTCCATTAAAACCAAGAACAAGACTAGTTAATCCATACTTTCCATATCTATTCAATATAGTACTTAAAGTTTTAGTTAGAGCAATGAGACAATTGAGGCAGATCAAGAAGATATAAATTGGAAAAGAAGAAGCCAAAGAATCACTATTTGCAGAAGATATGGTAGTATATATACGTGACCCTAAAAGTTCCACCAGGGAAATCCTATATCTGATAAAAAGTTTCAATGAAGTGGCTGGATACAAACTTAACTAAAAAAAAAAAAAATCAGTAACCCTCCTATATACAAACGACAAATAGACTAAGAAAGAAATCAGGGAAATAACACGTTCACAAGAACCGCAAATAAAATAAAATAAAATATCTCGAGATAACTCTAACCAACCAACCTATGAAAAACTCATAGGACAAAAACCTCAAGTCTTTGAAGAAAGAAATTCAAGAAGATACAAGAAAATGGAAAATCTTTTATGCTCATGTATCAATAGGATGAAAATAGTAAATATCCACAGAGTCAATACAATTAGCATCAAAATTCTAACACAATTCTTTAGACTTTAAAAGAACAATTCTCAAATTCATATGGAAATCAAAACACTCAGGCTAGGTAATGCAGTTCTGTACAATAAAAGTAAAATTGAAGAGATCAGCCCTGATTTCAAGCTGTACTCCAAAGGTGTAGTAATAAAAATCACATGGCATCCGTGTAAAACCAAACATGTTGATCAATGGAATTGAATTGTAGACCCAGACATAAATTCACACACCTATGGACACCTGATTTTTGGTAAAGAAGCCAGAAATACACACTAGATAAAACAAAAATAAACAAACAAAAAAAGGACAGCATCTTCAACAAATGGTGCTGATCAAACTGGAAATCTGCATGTAGAAGAATGCAAATAGATCGTTCCTATCACCTTGCACAAAACTCAAGTTCAAGTGGATCAAAAACCTCAACAACAATATGAAAAACCAGACATACTGAACCTAATAGAAAAGAAAGTGAAAAATAGCCTTGAAAGCCACTAATAACAGGCACTGAGATACAATTAATAAATGGGACTTCATGAAACTGAAAAAGTTTTGTAAGACCAAAAACAATATCAATGAGAGAAAGTGGCAGCCTATAGAAAGGGAAAAGATTTTTATCAACTCCAAATTCGATAGAGGACTAATATTCAAAATATACAAAGAATTCAAGAAACTGGATATCAAAAAGCAATAATCTGCCAGCATTGGTAGCACACACCTTTAATCCTAGCATTTGGGAGGCAGAGGTGGGCAGGGCTCTGTGAATTCAGGGACAGCCTTGTCTACAGAGTGAGTGACAGGACAAGCTCCAAAACTACATAGATAAATCCTGTCTTGAAAAACAAACAAACAAACAAACAATAATCCAGTTAAAATTTTGGGTACAGGTCTAGACAGGGGATTTTCAATAAAGCAATCTCAAAGGGCTAAGAAACACTTAAATGTTCAACATCCTTAGCCATCAGGGAAATGAAAAAAGGTATTTTGAGATTCTATCTTACACCTGTGAGAATGCCCAAGATCAGCAATACAAGTAACAGCTCATGCTGGTGAGGATGCCATCCTTCAAACACCTTGTACTCCACAAAATGAACAAATTTCTTGAAAGATACCACCTACCTAACAAAGTTAAATCAAGATCAGATGAACAATAAATAGCCCTACAACCCCTAAGGGAATATAAACAGTCATTAAAAGTGTCACAAACAAAAAAGCCTCTCTAGGATCACGAATTATAGGCTCAATGTCCTTTATTTATGGCTAGAAACCAATTATGAGTGAGTACACCTCATGTTCCTCTTTTTGGGTCTGGCTTACCTCACTCAGGATAGTGTTTTCTATTTCCGTCCATTTGCATGCAAAATTCAAGAAGTCATTGTTTTTTACTGCTGATTAGTACTCTAATATGTTTATATGCCATACTTTCTTCATCTATTCCTCCATTGAAGGGCATCTAGGTTGTTTCCAGGTTCTGGCTATTACAAACAATGCTGTTATCAACATAGTTGAGCATATACTTTTGTTGTATGATAGGGCATCTCTTGGGTATATTCCCAAGAGTGGCATTGCTGGGTCCAGGGGTAGGTTGATCCCTAATTTCCTGAGAAACCGCCACACTGCTTTCCAGAGTGGTTGCACAAGTTTGCATTCCCACCAGCAATGGATGAGTGTACCCCTTTCTCCACAATCTCTCCAGCAAATATCATTGGTGTTTTTTATTTTAGCCATTCTGACAGGTGTAAGATGGTATCTTAAAGTTGTCTTGATTTGCATTTCCCTGATCACTAAGGAAGTTGAGCATGACCTTAAGTGTCTTTTGGCCATTTGAACTTCTTCTGTTGAGAATTCTGTTTAGCTCAGTGCCCCACTTTATAATTGGGTTGATTAGCCTTTTACGGTCTAGTTTCTAGAGAAGCTAAATAAGAAGGTGAACCCAAAGAAAAACATAAAGGCATCCTCCTGAATATTAACCTTCATCAGGCGATGAAAGGAGACAGAGACAGAGACCCACATTGGAGCACCAGACATAAATCTCAAGGTCCAAATCAGGAGCAGAAGGAGAGAGAGCACGAGCAAGGAACTCAGGACCACAAGGGGTACACCCACACACTGAGACAATGGGGATGTTCTATTGGGAACTCACCAAGGCCAGCTGTCCTGGGTCTGAAAAAGCATGGGATAAAACAGGACTTGCTGAACATAGCGGACAATGAGGACTACTGAGAACTCAAGAATAATGGCAATGGGTTTTTGATCCTACTGCACATACTGGCTTTGTGGGAGCCTAGGCAGTTTGGATGCTCACCTTACTAGACCTGGATGGAGGTGGGTGGTACTTGGACTTCCCACAGGGCAGGGAACCCTGATTGCTCTTCGGGCTGACAAGGGATGGGGACTTGATTGGGGGAGGGGAGGGAAATGGGAGGCGGTGGTGAGGAGGAGGCAGAAATCTTTAATAAATAAATAAATAAATAAAAATAAATATATTTTTAAAAAAACAAAAAAGCCCAAGGCCAAACAGTTTTATCAGAAAATGCTACCAGACTTTCAAAGAAAAGTTAACATACATACTCCTCAAATTATTCCACAAAAAATAAACAGAAGGAACATTTTCCAATTCATTGTATGAGTCCACAGTCACCCTGATACTTAAATCAAACAAAACTTCAATAAAGAGAAGTACAGACCAATTTCTTTTATGAACATTGATGCAAACATACTCAAATACCTGCAAACCAAATCTAAGAACACATCAAAAACATCATCCACCATAATCTTTCCCAGAGATGAAGGGATGGTTCAACACATGAAAATCTGTCAATACAATCAAAATATATACAAACCGAAAGTAAAAAAAAAAAACCCATATAATCATCTCATCAGATAATGAAAAGCCTTCAACAAAATCCAACACCCCTTCAAGATAAAAGCCCTGGAGAGATCAGGAATACAAGGGGCATGCCTAAACAATAAAGGTAATATACAGCAAGCCGATAGCCAACACCAAATCAAATGAAGAGAAACTCAAAGCATTCCCTCTAAAATCAGAAACAAGACAAGGCTGTTCACTCTCCCTATATCTATTTAATATGGTACTTAAAATTCTAGCTGGAGCAATAAGACAACTAAAGGAGATCTAAGAGATACAAAATAGAAAGGAAGAAGTCAAACTTTCACTAGTTGCAGATGATATGATAGTATATACAAATGATGCAAAAAATTTTACCAGGAAACACCTATAGGTAATAAGCACCCTCAGTGAAGTGGTTGGATACAATATTAATTTTTAAAAAATCAGCAGCCTTCTTATAATCAAATGATAAAGAGGCTGAGAAAGAAATCAGGGAAACAACACCCTTCACAATAGCCACAAATAATAACAAAAAAAATCTTGGTGTAACTGTACTTGACTAAATGAAAAACCTGTATGACAAGAACTTCCAGTCTTCGAAGAAATAAACTGGAGAAGATAACAGAAGATAAAAAGATCTTCCATCCTGGAGGGGGGAGGACCTTGGACTTCCCACAAGACAGGGCACCCTGACTGCTCTTAGGACTGGAGAAAGAGGAGGAGGAGGGAGGGGGAGGGAAATGGGAGGAGGGGAGGAGGTGGAAATTTTTAATAAATAAATAAATAAATAAAAAGATCCCCCATCCTTATGGATCTGTAGTATTAACATAATAAAATGGCCATCTTACCAATATCAATTTATTGATTCAATACAATCTCCATCAAAATCCCAACACAATTCTTTACAGACCTCAAAAGAAAAATAACTTCCCAAGGAAAAATAAAAAAAACTCAGACTAGCTAAAGCAATCCTGTGCAATAAAAGAACTTCTGGAGGTATCACCATCCCTTATTTCAAGCTCTAAAAGGAGCTATAGTAATAAAACCCACAAGATATTGGCATAAAAATAGACATGTGAACCAATGAAATCAAATCAAAGACCCAGATATAAATTCACACCCTTATGGGCATCCAATTTTAGATAAAGAAGCTAAAATTATACAATGGAAAAAAGAAAGCATCTTCAACAAACAGTGCTGGTACAAGTGGATGTCTAGATGCAGAAGAATGCAAAGAGGTCCGTTATCTATGACTCTACACAAAACTCAAGCCCAAGTGAATCAAAGACTTCAACATAAATCCAGATACACTGGACTTGACAGGAAAGAAAGTGGGAAATAGCCTTGAAAAAATTGGCACAGGAGACAACTTCCTGAATAGAACACCAATAGCTCAGACACCATGATTAAAATTTAATAAGTGCGTCCTCATGAAACTGAAAAGTTTCTATGAGGCAAAGGATACCATCAATAAGACAAAACTATAATCTACAGAATGGGAAAATATCTTCATCAACCCTACATCTGACAAAAGGCTAATTTCCAAAATATAAAAGGAACTCAAAAACTAGACATCCCCACACAAAATAATGCAATAGAAAACAGGATACAAATCTAAACAGAGAATTCTCAACAAAGGACTCTCAAATGGCCAGGAAGCATTCAACAGACTTAGTTATCAGGAAAATGAAAATCAAAATGACTCTAAGATTCCATCTTACACCTATCAGAATGTCTAAGATCAAAAACACAAGTGACAGCTAATGCTGGCAGGGATGTGGAGCAAATAGAATACTCCTCCATTGCTGGTGGGAGTACAAATCTGTACAGTCACTTTGGAAATCAATAAGGATGCTTCTCAGAAAATTGGTACTCGATCTACCTCACAAGCCAGCTATGGCACTCTTGGACATGTACCCAAAGCTACTAGAGCACAGGACACTTACTCAACTATGGTCACAGTAGCTTTGTTTCTAACTGCCAGACTGTGGAAAAAAAATCTAGATGTCCCTCAACTAAAGAATGGATAAAGAAAATGTGATGTATCTACACAATGAAAGTAAGAAATTTGCAGGCAGATGGATGGAACTAGAAAAAAAAAATCATCTGGAGTGAGGTAACTCCAGATTCAGAAAGACATATAAGGTATATACTCACTTGTAAGTGGAGATTAGCCACAAAGTAAAGGCTAACCACGCTACAATCCACAGACACAGAGAAGCTAAGTAACAATGAGGGCTCGGGTGGGAAGGGGTGCATGAATCTCCCTGAGAAGGGGAAATAGAATATACACTGCAGGTGGACCGGACAGATGGGGGAACAGTAACAGGAAGATCAGGTGGGAGAAAGATGGAGGGAGAGAATACTTAGAGAGACAACTGGAATTGGGCTGTACCTTGGGGACAAGCTAGAAACTTAGTGCAATGGAAATTCCCAGATATCTATGAGAGCGACCCTAGCTATGCCTCCTAGCAATGTGTATACAGAGCCTGAATTGGTCATCACTGTAACCAGGCAAGACTTCCAGGGGATGGTTTGTGTCTTAGTTAGGGTTGTCTATTGCTGTGAAGAGATAGCATGACCAAGCAACTCAAATAAAGAAAAACATTTAATTGCATGGCAGTCAGACATGATGTATGTGAGTTTTATATCTTATACAAGCAACAGGAAGTGATTTCTATCTCTCTCTCTCTCTCTCTCTCTCTCTCTCTCTCTCTCTCTCTCTCTCTCATTACGTGTGGCCTGAAAGATATATGAGACTTCGCCTCCATGGTTAAACACTTCCTCCATCAAGGCCACACCTACTCCAGCAAGGCCATACCTCCTAATTGCACAACTTACTTTGGGTGCCATTTTCTTTCAAACCACCACAAACTAGAACACACCAACCCAGCCATAAATCCTTTGCCCTACAATTTGTCCTACCTGCAAGATGTGTTGGGGTTAAGGTGGCTCAGAAATTGTGGGAGTTTACAATGACCTGTCCAGATTGAGACCCATGCGATAAGAGGGAGCCCCTCTGACACTGCCTAGAAGGCCAGGACCCAGAGGCTGGATAGCTTAGAGATTTAGGATAGAACCCAATACGACTGGCAAAAATAAAGGAAAAAAGTCAATGATGATTCCTAATAATATTCTCCTATTCTCAAAGGTTTGGTGTCTAGTCCAACTGTCATCAGAAAGGCTTTTCAATCAACTGATGAAAACAGATGCAGACCCACAGTCAAACATTAGGTGGAGCTCGGGGAGTCCTGCACAAAAGGGGGAAGAAGGATTAGAGGAGCCAGAGCCACAAGAAAACTCATAGAATCAACTAACCTGCCACACAGGGCACACAGAGATTGAGCTAACAACCAGAGAGTTTGCCTAGGTCTGACCTAGGCCCTCTACATGTAGATGACAGTTGTGTAGCATGGCCTTCTTGTGGGACTCCTAATGGTGGGAGCAGGGACTGTCTCTGACTGCTTTGCTTGCTTCGGGGATCCTTTTCTCATACTGAGTTGCTTCATTCAGCAACTTAATACAAAGGAAAATACCTAGAATTACTGTAACTAGATATGACATATTTGGTTGATATATAATATTAATAGCAGGCCTGCCCTTTTCTGAACAGAGACAGAGAAGGAATAGATGGGAGTGAGAGGGGGGAAAGGTCAGCAGGAGACGGGGGAAGAACTGAAGTCAGGATGTAGTATATGAGAGAATAAAAAAAATACACAATGTTGTATTTTATAGGTGTTTTAGAAAAAAATACAGTAGACATTAGATAGTGACCTCCACACTCTTTTAAAAAGTACATGGTTTCTTGTACTGGGCCCACACAATACTGGCCCTGTAAACAATCCGTCCTGGAAGAGGAAGGGACTCTTGTGGCCCCACCTTCTACACACTGTTGATGGTTTTGGGAGAGCTATCTACATGTGGCTAAGCCCACTGGGCTCCAACAGATAGCTCAAAATGCATCATCATAAGCTCGGTGAGTCACAAATGGACAGATGTGAACACAGGAGAGGTTTGTGGACAGAAGGGGTGGGCCAAGGTGACAGACAGATGAAAGAGGGCCGTTGTGACAGTGGACAGTATGTGTGTGTGAACTTGTCTAAGAACAAACTGAACTAATAAAAAATGGACTGTATTTGGCAATAGGAAGGTACTTGTTATATAAAAAAGTTGAGTAAAATACATGTTTATATTAGTTTATGAAAGATGATGATTTTGGATGAGTGATAAAGGACAGGTTCTCAACTGAAGCCTTCCCTGCTGTCTTCTTGCTCAGGTGAATTAGCAATTGCATTAACCAACTGGGGGGTGGGTGGGGGTGTCTATATAAATTAGAGATCCTTTTCTAGTAGTCAGATTTTTTAACAGCAATGTACACTGCCAGTCAAGAGGGTCTATAATCATGGAGAGGCCTTAAAGTTAAAGAATAAACTTGGACTTTAAGATTAAATATGCTAAGAGCAGCCATAATTCTAACCTTGGAAAGCACATAAATAAAAGAACATTTTTATCACTAAATTTAGTAGTAAATAATACACAAAAAATTTCCTTATTAGTACAGTATTAAATAAAGACAAGAGACTTAAGATAAGGCTTACTCCTCATAAATCTGTAACGTACAAAAAAGATGGTTATGTTAAAACTGTAGATTTGAAGAATTATTTCTGGGATTCCATCCAAATCTATTATCTAAACAGGAATTAATCCAAATGGAGCCCACCGTTGTCTATCTAAGCTATGTGTTTATTCCATAGTATCATGAAATATAAGACACAAAAGGCATCTGAGGCTTAGAATTCAAGTTTAATTTGCCTCACAGATGTGGAACCAGAGGCCCAGAGGGATTTACAAGTCATATGTCAGTGAAAACACAACCCATTAGAACCTAGGTTGGAGACATGACAAAAAAAAATGCCTTCATAAGATCCTTAGCAAAATTAATATTGAATTTAAACAGTCAATAGTCAATGCTAATGATAAAGTAAAGCAGGTAGCAATTGATGCTTTGTTTTAGAAACTGTTTAGCTGCAAGCTAGGATTGCAAGGATGCAATGCACACAGAGTATTTCTGAGAACTACTTTACAACATGGTTACCACAGTTCATGACAATTTAGTATTTATTTCCAACTTGATAAGTAAATTTTGTGTGTGCTCACTACCAAAAACTATGTTGGATTATAGTTAGCTACAGAATGTGGTCACCCCCCACTTTGCGTATGGCTACCATTATGTGTCTAAGTGAATATGTGTCAAACTATCATAGGAATCCCTTCAACATTTAGTCACTGTAATTGTAGTTCCAAATCAAATATAAAATACTATGAAGTTGATGAAAAGGTTATCTGTGCCTCTGTTTCACTAGGGATTCTTTTGCTGTGATAAAATGCAATGGCCAAGAGCAACTTGAGGAAAGGCTTTATTTCATCTTACAGTTTGTAGCCCATTATCTGGGAAGTACGACAGGAGTCTTTTTCTGGTAACACGAGGATCACCAAGCCTAGAGGTGGCTACATTCACAATGTGATGAACCTTCCCACAACAACCACTAATTGAGAAAATACCCTCGAGACCTGAATACAGCCCAATCTCATGGGGGCATTTTCTCAAGTGAGGCTCTCTCCTCTAACATGTTTGTAACTGACAAAAAAATTGAGCAGAACAGCCTCTCTTTAAAGAAAAGACCACAATCTCTTCAGCTTCTCTTACCATTCTTTATGGTCTTTGTCATATTTTTATCATATATCATAAATGTTTTTCTCATCTGGACATTATATAGCAGAACTCAGCAGACACACATGAAGCTTTCATGGTATTGCATTCATGTCATGCGTTTTTACTTTTACGACAGTTCATTTATTCCTCTGCTGCAGTATTCTATTACATTACAACTTACTCGTTTAAAAATTTCCCCAGGCTGGAAAGATGGCGCCACAGTTAAATGCACTGCTGCTCTTCCAGAAGAGCAGGGTTCGGTTCCCAACATCCATGCTGGGGAAGCTCACAATCTCCCAGCACTCCAGCTCCAGGGGATCGGACATCCTCTTCTAACACCTGAGGGCACTGCATGCATGGGCACGTAAAGTAAATCCCTTTCTCTTTCTCTACGGTTTTATAGTTGAAATATATTATGTGTGGATATAAATCTCTTCTTCTCTATTCAATTTGGAGATACTTAACTTCATAGATCAATAAAATGGAGTATTTCATTGGTTCAGGTATGATTCTTGCACCTACTTCTAAGCTCTGTTTTCTTTCCTACCTATTGTAATTGCATGGATGTGGACACTTTCATAATATACTCTACCAACCTTACCTATGGTTTGTCTCTGTGCACTGTATTTCTATTTCATATACTTCTTCAGTTCAAGAAATCTCATTACACTTAGGTCTAACCTACGCATAAATCTGTTTCCTTTAAGTTCAATGATTATAGTCTTGTTTTTGTTTTGGGCTTTTGTTACACCACTGTAATAGACTTTGCATTCTTTAAAACTGCTATTCATAAATATTTTAAAGCTCTTTTTTTCTTATTCTAATATGATCTCACTTACAGATAAATCTGTTTCCTTTAAGTTTAATGACTATATTCTTCTTTAATTGAATTTTCTTATACCGCTGTAATAGACTTTGCATTCTTTAAGGTTGCTATTCCTTAATATTTTCAAAGCTCATTTTCCTTATTCTAATACATAAATGTGGATATATTTTATTCTACTTCTGATGCTGACAACACTAAGACCCTCTGAGTCAGTGTCTACTTGTGAACCTGCTCACTGTCATTCATGCCTTATTTCCTTGTCTGTCCAATGACGTTAGGACTGAGCTTACCTTAAAACTTTATGAAACAGACAAGGGCAGCCCTGTCTTTTATTTCAGGTCAACTTTTTATCTAGAGCCCCCACCAAGATTTCCAGGGAAATGAATGCTGGTTTTTATGTTTTAGCTGCTGCTTTTTAGATTCCTTCAGTAATTCACTTTTCTGGCTCTATCCTGCCATACTGCCAGAAATAAGTTCACATTAATTATTTCATTAAGACTACATGTTACTGCTGTCGATACAAAGTGCTAATTTGGAAACATAATTATTGCCAAGAGAGGCCCTGAATATTTTTAGATACCTAACAGATACAAATTCCTTATGATGGCAGCAATCCCCTGTACCAAGGACATACTGTTCTGTTCTCTCCACCCTGACATTAATTTTTTTCAGGGCTATCTTCAAGTATTGCATCTCTCTCTCCCTCCCTCCCTCCCTCCCTCCCTCCCTCCCTCCCTCCCTCCCTCCCTCCCTCCCCTCTCTGTTTTTGTTTTTCAAGACTGAGCTTCTCTGTGAAACAGTCCTGGCTGTCCTGGAACTCAGTCCATAGTTCAGGCTGGCCTCAAACTCAAGAGATCCACCTGCCTCTGCCTACCAAGTGATGGGACTAAAGGCATGTGCCACCAAAGCCCAGCCAAGTATTGCATTCTTAAGAGACAAAACACGATACAATTTCTAAATAACATATTTGTCAATGTTACTTTTTAAGATATAAAATGGTATGAATTCTAGATGATGGTTCATTTATCTGTATAAAATTAGTCAAGTTGTCTTTATGATGGTTCTATTGTCAATGACCATTTTCATTTCCATGTTAAGCATTTTTAAAGATCTTACTACCTTTCTTTTATGATTATGTGTCTGTGTGAGGTATGCCACATGTGTGGGCTGTCTGAGGAGTTCAGAGGGGCTTCAGATTCCCAGGAGCTGAAGTTACAGGCAGTTAGGAGAGCTGACGGGCATGATACTGTATGAACAGCAGCAAGCATTTAAGAGTGAGCCTTCTTTTCAGCCCCACACATACAGGATTTCTGATCAAATATATTTTCATGATAATAATACATATGTTTGTATTTTATAAATGTAAGTTCTTTAAGAATGAGGCAGGTAATAAAATTTGCTGAGCAGTTAGCAAGTTGTTCTCATAAACTTCTTCACAATTCTGTGAAATTCATGGTAATATTTCTATTTTCTAGAAAAGAAAATATGTACTTATAACAAGATTAAGATTAAACCAACTATACGTGACTATTAAAACAGAATGCTTTTAAAATAAAACAGAATGCTTTAAAACAAAATTTATTATGCTATATTCACTTCAATGAATCTACAGACCCTCATAGTCAAAAGGAAGCACTAGTGAGAGACCCTCAGGGAGGGAACTCCCACTGAATCCCAAGCCAAATAAAATCTGACCCTCACAACTCATTTGGATTATATTCTATTGTGTGCATCACACACGCACAGTGAATATGTAAAAGTCAAAAAACAAGTTGTAGGCATTGGTTCTCTCCTTCTATCCTGTGTGTCCTAGGGATAGAACTCAGGCTGTAAGGTATGAGGGCAAGAATATTTACCCTGAGTCATTTCAATAGTCCACGACTCATTCTAAAGAATGGAATGTGGTATAGCTTCTTTGTAGATTAAAATACACACACACACACACACACACACACACACACACACACACAAAGAAGGCAGTCACAACTCACACATACATTATATAATTTGTGGACTTAGGGTTATGGTCTAGCACTTAATTTAGTATCAGCTTGGAAACAACAAGCAACAGGGAGCTTAAAGTCACAAGCTCATCTCAGGAAATTCAAACATCTCTGTCATATATACCTCTCCTTAAGGTAAAACCTCACTATTTAGAAGACAGGTCTATTACCACAGAGCATACTCTATAATCACAGATTATTTTTTAAGTTGTCAAACTATAAACAGTAATAATTCAACATCAAACTGCTTTTTTAATTTGAATGTAATTTTAAATTCTATGCCATTTCACAGTTTTCTTAGTCTGCTATCTTCTCAAAGGCATTGCACACTTGAATCCTAGCCTTGAACTGTTTACAACATGGTGTAAGTGAGAGTAAATGCTATACTCTCAGAGCTAGCATTATTCTTAAAATTTTGTGTGGAATAAGAAAATCAATGAGTAATAATTAAATTTATATCATGTAACTAGAAATGAAGACAACCTAATGTAAGTGACTTGTGACCACACAGTACAAGCATAAACCACTGCCCAAAACTGTAGAGACAGTTCAGCATTTAGAATCACTTTCTGCTCTTGCAGGGGGTCAGGGTTCAGTACCTTGGATCCACAGGGGATCTGACCTCCCCTGGGTTTCCAAGGGCTCCTTTAATATATAAACTCATATAATCATACACATATAAACATTGAGAGAGGGAGGGAGGGTGGTGGGTAGAGGGAGAGAGAGAAGGGAGGCGTGTGCCTGTAATCCCAGCACTTGGGAGATTTGGGCAAGTAGATCTGTTTGAGTTCAAGGACAGCCAGGTTTGCTTATCATGTTCCAGGTCAGCAAAGGCCACACAGTGAGACCCTATTACAAAAAACCAAAAGACCCAGTGTCCCTGAACTAAAATATCTGAATTCTGATGTCAATCTTTGCTATTCTGAAATAGCAATTAGATCCCCTAAACAAAACACAAGACATACACTATAATTATAAACTGGATTACACTGTGATGATCTCGGTCTATTCAGCATGCCGATCCACTTCTGAGAAGTACAGCCTTCCTTAATGCATACCAGAGCTTATCAGCTTTTCCTGAGACATTTGAAACATTTTCCTTTCATTTTTGAGATCATAATATACTTACATCATTTCTCTTTCCCTTTCCTTCTTCCAAACCCTCCCATGTGCCCCAAATAATTACACCATTTCTCCCTTCCCTTTCCTACCCTCAAACCCACCCATAGGCCCCTCTTTGCCCTCTTTCAAAGTGATAGCCCCTTTTTTCATTAACTGTTGTTGCATATATATGTGTGTATGAATATACATAGATCCTGTTCAGTCTGTCCAGTGTTACTCATCTATGACTTCAGGGATGACCTTTGGTACTGGATACAATTGGGCTCCCTTCCCAGCAGTCCTCAGCATTTCAACAGTACTTACCACACAAAGAGAACTTCCTGATTCAGAAAAGGCTTCTCTCAGGACACAGATTTTTTTACTTGGATGCAGACTCAGGGTGGCATAAGTGTGTTGAATGGCAGTGTTGTCTGTACAGACCACTGCGTTGTGTTGTGTTGTGTTGTGCTGTGCTGTGTGGCCTGCTCTTACCTGTTTAAACAGCTGAAGGTTAGCTGCAGTCTCCAGGAACTGTCTCATCACACTGGAGCGGTGCCTCACAAAGCTCTCCTCACAGAAGGTGATGGGCTCACCCTAGACAGAGACAAAGATTGTTCGGACATCAATAAAAGGTCACAGAGCACTAGTCTTTTAGCAGACACATTGAGGATCACAGGGGGACATGAAATACAAAATCAATAAACCAACCATACACAGTGGCCCAGGTTACTAGGAATAGCCCTGTACTGGAAATCCTGCGCAACGGGTCCCTGAAACTTAAAACTGCTCAAATTCACCACCTCAGGAAAGGGTAAATCCCCTAAATGCAAAGACCTGACACTGTTAGACTGAATTTTAAATACAAAAATATCATGAAACTTGTATAAGTCTACAATCCCTTTTTTTGATGATTAGACAATGTGGGTGTTTGGTTACATATGTGTATGCTTGATGCCTTTGGAAGTCAGAGACGGTCATCAGCTACCCTGGATCCAGAGTGACAGATGGTGTGAGCCATCATGTGCATGCTGGGAACTGAACACGGGTTCTCTGCAAGAGAAGCCAGTGCTCTTAACCACTGAGCCACTTCTCCAGCCCCAACAACATGCTTGCTGTAAAGTCTGTTATCTGATTTTGCCACCTATATTATTCTTGATCATTGGCTGGTTTTCAAATAATGGAAGTTTATTTTTAAAAAATTGCCTTCTCTTAATGATTGCAAATGCAATTTGACTCAATACTCTGTGGTCAGTTGCACTTGGTAATGGTCTTCATACTAAGCAAACACAACTGGGAAGTGTCTGATGGGTACTCTTCATCAACCAGGACATACACTCCACAGCCTAAGACTGGACTAGCTCCAGCTACTCCAAACGGCTACAGTCATCATTTGTTGTTTGATTTCTCTCAGTGTTTCCCCAAACACTTTAGCAGTCCACTGGTGTACTTGAGGTCTATACAGATAAGTGGTGATATCTCACAATGAAAATGAAAGTGGAGACTAACAACAATTCATTCACTAGAATAAGATTTGTACAATCCTTATGTTGTAGTGCAGAGTTAAAAAGCATGCTGGAATTCTGAAAAGCTATCAACTATAATTCAATTGTTAAAGAGACTCAAAGCTCTTATTATAGGATGCAATAAGTAAAATGCTCAAAATTGGGCCAGGCATAAATAAAAGTATGAATTCTTTTACATTAAGCTTGAATTGAATGGCATGAAAAAAGGAACTTTGGTTGGGATCTTTATGTAAAATTTTACTTGTGTGTTCTATGTGTGCACCTCTGAGGTAAGAAAGAGATGCTGGGCTGTCAGGCGTCTTCATCTATTGCTTTTCACCTTCTTTATGAGACAAACTCTCTCACTGAACCTGGAGATCACTGATCTCCATGCACTCCAAGTCTTCTACCCCAGGCTAGCATGATAGGTGCAGCACACCCAAATTTTGACTGAATGCTGAGGATCTGAACTCAGGTCCTTCTGCTTATACAGAAAACTCTTTACCCTCAAGCAGTCTTCAACCATAATGTGCTTGCCTTGTCAGAGTTCATAAGTAATAGAAATAATCATGATAGCCTGGAACCTTCAAAATGATAAGCCAAAATAGAAACATTTTGATTTTGACATTATTTTACATGTATAGATGTAGGCCTGCATGTATGTATGGCTACTATTGTGAATATTGCCTGCTGAGAGCAACAGAATGCATTCAAGGCCCATGAGTTGGAGGTGCAGGTGGCTGTAAGCCACCATGTGAATATCTGGAACCAAACCAAATTCTAGGTTTTAGAAGTTGCTTACAATGTACTTCCTGTTTACTTGGGTAATATTATATCCTTCTGGAGTTTTTGATGGAGTTGAAGAATAGTTGGTTATAGTTTTCCTTAGTTAGGATGAAAGATAAAGTAGATATAAATATTGTAATTGTAATTCTTGCTTGATACCTGTTTTGTTGTATATAATTTTACTATGTTAAAGTTCAAACCTTCCTTTTTATTTAAACAGAAAAGGGGAAATGATGTAGGAAGTCCTTCTGTATATGTGTTGCTTTTATTGATTAACAAATAAAGAAAGTGTCTTGGGCCTGCACAGAGCAGAATAGAGATAGGTGGTAAAACTAAACTGAATGCTGGGCAAAAGAAGGCAGAGTAAGGAGAAGCCATGTAGCCCCATAGGAGACAGACATCAGAATTTTACTCGGTAAGTCACAGCCTCTTGGTGATATACAGATTAATGGAGATGGGTTAATTTAAGATATGAGTTAGCCAGAAATTGCTTAAGCTATTGGCCAAAGAGTATTGCAAATAATATGGTTTCTGTATGATTATTTCAGGGCTGAGCTGCCAGGAACAAACAAGCAGCCTCCTACAACAAAAGCTATTTGCAATTAATACATATTTGCAAAAGAAAAGTTAGCTTTCATCCCTGGGTATATTAACCACACCTTAGAATAGGTTCTATGCCCAGCAGTAGATGGCCAAAATAAAACAAACTCAATGGCTGTAGACTCATTTGTTTCACAGTACAATGCTATGTTTGGAGCTTGCTTTTGGTTTTTGGGTGTTTTTGTTTTCCTGTTGCTTAAAGATAAAGAAAGGGCATAGAGTTGCGTATGTGTTGGGGAGGGGGGATCTGAGAGGAGCTGGGGGAGAAGAATGTGTAATGAGAATACAATATATATTTTTTTCATTAACATAGATAGATATAGAAGGGGTGGGAGTGGGGGCATAGAAAGACAGGCCTAGAAGTCACAATGCCTATCCAAAGGATTTACTTCCTTTAGCTTGCTGCCCCTTTCCTAACACTCCCATTGTCTTATAATTGACTTCATAATACTACACCATAAGCTAGAGAGCAGGAAGTCAAATAGCTGATGGGTGATATTTAAGGTTCAAACTGTAATCGTCTAGTCTATCCCTCATAGGTTCACTCATAATGCAAGGTGTAGTCAGTCAGTCCAACTTCAAAGTTCTCCTTCTTGTTAGGTTCAGATTTGTTCAAAAGACCAATGTTGTTTTCTATGTCTACAGGCAATCTAACTGTGAGTCCATATAGTATGTAAAATGTACAACTTCACCGCAAACATTTGTATTCCAAACGTGAGAGAGTGCACAATTTCAAACAGAATCACATCCAAATTCTCAGGACATGAGCAAAATAAAGACAGAATCTTTGTCAGAAAGAAACATGAATGGTCTATAGTGCAATTCTCAATAAAAAATCCCCTTTCATTTTTGAAATATCAAAAGGCTGGCCTTCAGTATATGCATTTCTGTTAGCATTCTGGTCTCCTGCATTCCCACAAGAATGAGCCATTAAACTTCTATATTAGCAGAGGGGATTTTTCTGCCTCACATATTCAAATCTGTACTCATTCTGACAAAAAACAAACAAACAAACAAAAAAAAAACACTGCCAGAATGGGCACAGTCGGGTACATCCCAGCAAAGACCCTTCACAGTCCTAGTTATCTGTGCGAGTTAGACACACAGGAACAAAAGCCTTTTCTTATTAAAGATTGTCCATAAAACTAGAAAAGACAGTTGAACTAGATATGCAAATACCCAAGTGGGAATAAAAGAAACATGAAATTTTTAAAAAAAAATACTTCTAGAGACAAAGAAATTTAAAGAAAAATGAAAAAACAAGGAAATATGACACCTCCAATAGGACATAATAATTCTCTGGAAATAAGTAAAAAATGTGCAAGAAATTTAAAAAAATGCCCAAGAAGCAATTCAAAAGAAGACACACAAATATGGAAAAAGATAAAGAGTGAAGTAACAGGATGAGTAATGCAACAGAGAAAGTTAAAAAGATTAAAAATTACAAGAAGTCACAGAAATCATAGAGCTAAAAGCATTACTTAATAAAGTTTTATAAAACAGTGCATGCAGAAGAAAAGGATTATAAATTTGAGAATAGGAAATTGAAATAAGTCAGATAAAAAGACACGGGAATTAATTATAAGAAAGAAAGCCTAGAAGAAACATGAGATACTATTATCCAAGCAAATATCTCACAAGAGCTCTAATTGGAAGTAAACACATAAAAATCCTGAAAAACTATTTAATGAAATAATAGACTTGAAAACTACAAGGTCTGAAATATGTAAGTGCATCCAAATACAGGACACCACATGACCAGGACAACAGGGATACTAGGACAAGAACTCAAAGGTACATTAGTTTCAACATCAAAAATCAATAATAAAAGAAGAATTATAAAATTAAGAGAAAGGTAATGACATATGTAGATTTATTAGACTAACATCAGATTTATTACATACTAGCTGCAGGAGAACTGTATGGCCATAGCATTGCTAAATAACAACAAAATCAACACACACACCACTACCAATCACGAACACTGTAGCACTTTTCTTATATATAAGGAAAACAAAAGCCTCTCCTATTTGTCCAAGTGATTACTCTTTTATTGAGAAGTCCATCCATGCATTATAACATACTTTGATCAAATCTGCCCCTACTTCCTCTCCTCAAATTCTCCCCATTCTATCCCTGCAACTTTTTCCACCCCAAAATTCATATGCCCACACTCTTGTGTGTTCTTTCTCCCTCTCTCACTGCCTCCTTGCCTCCCTGCCATCCTCCCACACCCTCTTTCTTTCTCACACACTGAGTCTACTTAGTGTTACCAGTATCCCTGTGGATGCAGGTTCATCTATTACAGCATGAGTAGTACCTGCCCTGGCACCCACCTCTGAATCCACTTAGTTCTGCTAGTGTGAGCACTGGATTCTCAGTTCCAGATGGGATTTAATGAGACTTTCACCATTTGCGCTGCTCTGTTGGCTGGTTTAATCATGTGCAAGCATTATAAATGCAGTCCTAACGACTGTGACTTCATGTGTGCACGAGTGTTAGACTGCATGCTCACACCACAGCACTCAGCAAGCAGAGAAACAAGCAGCAATGCTAGTGCTCAGCTGGCTTCCTCCTTTTTCCTTAGGACAGGACCCCAGTGACCAGAGGGTGGTAAACACTTTCAGGATGGGTCTTCCCCTTTGTTTAATCCCTTCAAGAAAAGCTTCCACAAACACACCAAAAAGTATGCCTTGCTAGCTCTTTCTTAATCTGATCAAGTTGAGAAAATCAACTATCCTACAAATAAACATTCCTAAACCATTGGAGACAGTGTCTTGTTTATGTAATCCTGGCTACTGGCCTAGAACATTGTAGAGACCAAGTTAGTCTCAAACTAGAGGTGATCCTCTACCTCAGCCTCTTTAGGGCTGGGATTACAGGCCCCCAGGCTTCCATCATAAAAATTTTAAAAAGTAATGTCTAATCAAAAAATCATAATTATTCGAAGTTTGTCAGAGTGTTCGTCCTTTCCAACTATGCTCTATTAGACAGAGGACACCAAATATATTTATGAAAACAGATAAGATCGTGAAGTAATTACAACTTCCATACTTGGTCTTTCTTTATTTTATATCTAACAAAATTTTTCAAAGAGAACGGTCAATTATATAAATGACCAAATAAGGCCTAACATAAAAACAAGCAAGTGAACACTTTTAATGAATTATTTACTGAGTAATATATAAAGATAATATCTGCAGTGGTTTGAATGTGAATGGTCCCAGAGGCTCATATGTGAATACTTGTTCCCCAGTTGGTGGAACTGCTTGGGAAGGATTGGAATGTACGGTCTTGTTAGGGGAGGTGTGTCACATGAGGAGGGTTGAGAGGTTTCAAAGAATTTTATAATTCCCTGTATGTGCGCTCTCTTTCTCTCTCTCTCTCTCTCTCTCTCTCTCTCTCTCTCTCTCTCTCTCTCTCTTTCTCTCTCACTCCCCATTCCCTCTCTCTCCCCCTCCCACCTCTTTCTCTATGCCTTGTGGTTGTGGGTCAAGATGGAGCTCTCAAGTTTTCTTTTGCTCCACCATCATGAACTCTAACCCAATGAAACTATAAACAAAATTAAATGATTTCTTTTATAAGTTCCCTTGTCATAGTGTTTTTGTCACCTCAATAGAGAAGTAACCAAGACAGAATTTGGTACCAGGGAGTGCACTATTGTTATTAATGGACCAGATAATGCTGGTTTTGGAGTAATATGGAAGGCCATGGGACTTGCATAGGGAAGTAGTTGAATACCACAAGAATGGCTCAACAGGTCATCCTAGTAGGAGCTGGGAAGACAGAAATACTGATGTGAACTACGGAGGCTCAGCTCAAGAGGTTTTGGAGAGGAACAATATCAGCAATTGGCTAGAGAATATTCTTCTGATATTTTGGCAAAGAAGGTGGTTGCTTTCTGCCCTTGTCCTAAGAATTTACCCATGACTAAATTAAAAAATAATGAACTAATTTCATTGGTAGAGGCGATTTCAAGACAACCTAAAATTAACTCATCTTGATCCATAACATAAGGCAGGGAGAGGAAGAAGAAAGAAAGGAAGACAGAGACAGAGAGAATGAACACACATGGGAAATTGCATGAGTTTTAATCTCAAAGCCTTCCTTAGTGACTGACAGTTATTACTAATCACACTTATGCAGGTCTACAAAAAGAAATAGAAAATATACAGCTTAAAAGGCAAAAGAAAACTAAAAAATTAATGTTGGAGCCAAAGTGCTGAAAAGATTGAAAGACTAAAGAGAGACCTAATGTGAAATGGAATAAAGGGAGTGGTAAACTCAGGCAAGACCACACCCACCCAGCTAAGTTTCCAACTTGTGAAAAGGCCAAAGGAATTTTCTGCTCCTAAGAAGAAAAACAGAAATAAAAAAATCAAAGCTGCTAGGAATGTGGCTCAAGGATGCCAGAGTTCTCCCAAAGTTAGTAGTCATACTTGGGAGTGTCCACCACATGGATCTGCCTACAGAACCATAAAAGATACATAAGTAAAGGGTTTACGGGACGTTCCTCCACAGTTTAGGAGAACCACTGAGCCTAGTCATATGGCAGAGGTCTCTCTGAACGGAAGCCCTGAGAGGTCACTGCATGACGCTATGAGATTTCTAGTTTGCATTGAAGACCCCAAGATATTACAGGTGCCAGCCCCATGGGGTATCTGTCAAAGAGAGCTACATACATGAAGTGGAAGAGATGACGTATGTTGCTGGTAAGTAGCAAAGCTGGAAGATTGGAGCCACCTGAGTCCTTTGACATCAGGCATGGAACTACAGGATTTGGAGGGTTTTTTTTACTACTTTTTATATATTTTTTAATTTTTATTTTTTTTAATTTATTTATTTATTAAGGATTTCTGCCTCCTTCCCGCAACCGCCTCCCATTTCCCTCCCCCTCCCCCGATCAAGTCACCCTCCCTCATCTGCTCGAAGAGCAATTGGAGTTTGTATTGCTGGGTTTCAGTCTTATGATGGTTTAGTATTTCCTCACTGTGTCCAAATTCCTATATTCTGTGCCACTGTATGTTGGAAGTATGTAATATAACTTTTTGTTTTATGGTGGGTTAAAGTTAAGAGAGTGTCTTGAGTCACAGAAGAGACACTGAGCTTTTAAACTGTGTTGAGTTTATGAAAAACTATGGGTGCTTTTGAAGTTGGACAAAATGCATTTTGTATTATGATATGGTCACAAAATTATAAGGACCAGGGAGAAGAATGTGATGGTTTGAATGAGAATGGTCCCAAAGGCTCACATATTTGAATATCTGATCCCAAGTTGATGGAGGTGTTTGGGAAGGATAAGAAGGTATGGCCTTGTTGGAGGAGGTATGTCACTAGAGTAGGGCTTTGAGACTTTGTAAGACTCATCTGATCTCCACTGATTGCTCTTGGGATCAGGGCTGTGGATCACTATGGGGACGCTCAGTTGTTCCTTTGTTCTTCCATCATTGGTTCTAAACTTCTGAAACCATAAGCCAAATTAAATAAATTCCTTTATAGCCTTTGTCTCAGTGTTTTGTTACAGCAATAGGAAGTAACAAAGACAATAGCTAATAATGTATTTTATTTATAAGAAAATGAAATTGTTTTCCTTAACAAATATGATTCCTTAAAATAGTAAAAGTTATTCCTCATGAAGAGAAAACAAAGGAAATTTATCTAAATGTGAAGCTCTTTAAAAATTAAGTTTTAACCAATTACTGTCAGAGAACCAAAAAGGCATGCAAAATAAAAATACTGTTTCCCAGGTCCCAAAATATATTGAAGTAAAAGCAAAGGAAGAAGTAAATATCAAGGGAAAATTTATATAAAAAAACACAAACAAAAACAATTCACACAATGTGACTGATGAACAGTAAAGATACTATATGATAAACTAACATATTTCAACAGGCACTGGGAAATACGGCTTTGAGATCATTGAATTCTGAGCCACAGAAACCTTTTCTCCTATGTGCCCAATGAAACTCTAATAGGTAAATATTAAGCTCTACAATCAGAGGCAATTCTTGCTAGTGTTAGGGCAAATTATCTTATCCAGCATCCAGCATATTGAGAAACTGAATCGTTTTATTTTAATTTATTCATTTCTTCACAAATTTAAAAAGTGAAAATTTAGTTTAGAAAAGTGAGTGCTTAAATGTAGCAAAAAAAAAAAGAAAAAGAAAAACAAGCAAAGTGGTATGCTCAAGTTCCCTTCTTTATTTCCTTATTGTTTTAAAATATTGCTTTCAATAAATTAAATCTCTAAAAAAATGATTTGTCTTTCAGGCTCACCTTCTTTAGTTGAGTTGAGTAATTTGAATGATAACGCACTTAACTGTATTTGGGTGATTGTCTCCATTCTTTCAAAGAATATTTGAAATTCTATAACACCTTCAAATATTTCACAAAGACTAGCATGTGCCATATTTGGAAGAATTGTCTCCCTAAGGTCTATTTGTGCTAAGTAAGGACTTCAGTCCATGAAGAAAATGGAAGATTCTAAAAAGACATGGAAGCTTAGTAGAAGGTTTCTGTTGATCTGGACATAGAGATCCATCCCCTTCATCCTTTTCTCGTCTTCATGTCCTATCAATATGGGTCCCTTTCATCTGGCACTGCCATACCAGGTTCCTAAAAGCAATAGGACCACCCTCCATCTTCCCATAACCTTTTCTTTTTTGGGGGGTGGGTGTGGGGGATGGGAGTGGGTTTCACAACAGGGTTTCTCTGTAGCTTTGCAGCCTGTCCTGGCACTCACTCTGTAGACAAGACAGGCCTCAAACTCACACAGATCTGCCTGCCTCTGCCTTCTGTGTGCTGGGATTAAAGACATGCGCCACTACCACCACATGGCTATTTTATTTTATTTTATTTTCATAATTGATTTTGCTCAGGTATTTCGTTTAGGTGAAACAAAGCGGGTAAATGAAGTACAAGTACTAGATATATGTATTTATCTAGAAATAGGAGGTAAATTATCCATTTAAAACTTCTTTTGTAGCTCAAAGACCCTTGAAATCCATGAGAGCTAGATGGTGGGAACCACTAAGACTAGTTAGAAAGAATAATGCATATCTGTATTTGCTATACATAATGTTCAAGAGGATCATAAGTCAATTTTGGAAGACAGGCCAGGATGGCATAAAAAAATTCTCACTTTGCAAATATTCTACAGAGTAAGGGTTAAAGGTAGCCTAGCAATGGAATTCTATCAATGGTAGGCCTCTGTATAAATACTTTTTAACCCAATGAGTTTCACCCTTAAAATGTATATATCTGGGTCAGAGATAGGAGCTTGCCACCAAACCCAAGGACCTGAAGCCAATTCTTCAGGACTCACACAGTGGAAGGAAAGAGGCGACACCCTGAAGGTCCCTCTGACCCCTACATACGTACTGTGGCACATGCAGGCCTAGACACACACAAAACACAAACGTAAAAATATATAATAAGCTTAGTCATTTGGTCATGGAATGGTCTCACAGAAATTGTTTGTAAAACCTGCCTAAACAGCTTTTAATAACTATTGCAGAGAGAAACAAATGCACTTGACTCGTGCCATTTTGGATCAGCTAAATTCTTAAACATAATTCGATAATCTTTTTAAAGAATTAAAATAAATGGCAAGATGCTAAATAGGCAAGCACATTTCAGAAACTGTTATAAACCAGGAAGAAAAAGTATTCAAATACGGCCAAGTTTTAAAGTGCTCATTTTCTTACCTTCCATTTCCACCTGCCATAACTAAGCTATTAAGTTCTCCTACCCCATGAGTTTCTTGGTGATTATAAGATCATTAAGTGATTGTAAGTGCTTGAATATAATTTATCAATTCACTCAAAAATAAATAATCCACTTCTAGAACTTTCAATAGGCGACAGGCCAAAGATCCTGGGGAATATCAGCTAAGAAAAATGAAAAGGCTGAGACAGCAGCTGACGGATGGAGCAGAGCATGCACTGAAGCACATTTTTGGCTGAGATTAAACAGCAACCATGATACTTCCTTCGCTTGTAATATGAAGATGCTTCCTTTTCCCTGCTTCATTCAAAGGGGCCATGGAAAATCAGTTACAACAGAGATGAAACGAATGCTTACAGGCTTGTATCTCAGAGCATCCCTATAGGATCCGAACAAAGCCGCCTGTGCCCTCAAAAAGGCCCGAGCCACTCCATCTCCCGTAGCCGTGGACTGCTTCTTCAGCTTATTTTTCAAGGCCGAGACCTGCATGGCAGAGAGGAACAGTTAAATTAACACCTCAGAAATTGGTACAGCAAGGTACGAACCCAATCAGCAGGCAAAGCGCAATGTCTGCAGGTCAGCCAAAATTCATCCTCCTCCCTGAGAGCTTATCTTTTTAGCTGCACCACGCACCTGCTGCTCTGCTAATTGAAACGAGAGCTGGAGAGGATAGTAATGTGCTAATGCAAATTGGTTTATGCTCTCTTTTTTCCCAAGGCCTCTTGACATAAATAAGCTTTAATTATTTACAGTAAACTGCTTGTGCGGCACTTTCCTGCAGATTTTTAGCAATTATAACGTGTGTCTACTTGTTTAGAGATAAAGCTGGTTCAGTTGCCTTCGTTTCTGTTGGGTATTGTTATTTGTTAGGAGTCCTTCAAGATCATTTACAATTTTACTTTCTGTTTGGAAGCATCATTTGCATAAGTAATTTTCTCTTTTTATCATTATCAGAAGGAAATAGAGAAGAGATAAAGTCACACCGGCCACGAATGGGAACTTATGTAAAATAAATGTTATTTATTGTCTCATTTCAATTTCACCACATTTTAGGAAAAACATTCAGTTTATCGCTTATAAATGAAGAAACTTGGGACAAAAGATAAGAACCAGTTTGCTTTCATTGTGTGGCTACTCAGGGGCAAAGCTGTGATACAAATGCAGCATCCAGGATGTCCCACTGCCATGTGCTAGACTGGAGCTCCGGATCACTACCACACCAACCAGCAAGCAGAACAAAATACTCATGTTCTGCAAACACAGAATTTTTATACGATAACATGAAAAATTTGAAAAGCTGTTCAACTGCTACAATATTTCACACCTAGTCCAATTTCGGGTGCTATGCATTTTAGAAATGGAGTGTAAGAGGCTAGTGGACTCACAGATGGAAGTGAGCTCATACTCAGGATGCTATCTTTTTATTCACTTCACTTACTACTTCCAATCAAAATAGAAAAACCATAGTCTGTACACTCTAAAACAAATTTCATATACATTCCTTATCGATACATTTTAAATAGAAAAATGTGAGGTTGCATTCTATTTTCTTAAGGAAATAAAAACTAATTTAGAGACAAGTTTTAACTAGATTGCTCCCTGAACACAATATTATCTGTATAAACTACCAGATAATAAAACAATACCAATTATCCTTTAAATATGTGCAAAGGGGAATATTTTTATTTCTTTGTTCAAGCAGTCCTGACTACTCTTGTAGATGATGATTGTAATTGAAGTGTGAACCTAATTAACAACTAAACTTTGAATAATGCTAATGAGAAATGAACACAGCATCAGAGGAAAGACCAGCTCTACAGGTGATAAACCTTCACAGTAGTGACATTTTCCAGTGTAAAGTCACAGTTACTGTGATCTCATCAAAGAAACAGACCCCCATTGGGTCCAATTATAACTATAGTTTTGAAAAATTATTGAGTTATGGTATTCATAATCTATGCAGAAAGGCCTTTGTGGTATAAGTCTTCTCCCCATAGCTGTGATCTTTTCAATTTATATCCAAGCTCTACAGATTCAGATAAAAGTTTAGAGCCTAATTCATTTGACCAAAAAGTGCTAAACCAGTTTCATTTCAGAGAAAGCTTTTGTTATTAAAATCTAAACTCAGTTTGGGCAATCCAAATATACAAACAATAATGCAGTCAAACATGCTTCAGATTTAATGTCCTTTATTCTGACTTGAAATGGTACTTTTCTCGATTAAAAAAATAGAAACAAATAACAAAATATATATTCTCTTACTGTCCTTCCAATAAAGATTATGAGATATGTACATCCAATGGTTAAGAACATTAGAAGAACTAAAAGAATGAGGTTTTCCCAACGTTTCTACAGAAAAATGAAACAAAAGCTTCACTTATTTACAAAAGCTATGCCTTGTATCTTTGCAAAATAAAGTTCTTCAAGTTGTACTTTTCAGAAACAACAAATGGAACTGTTTGGGTAGTCGGCACATGCTCATGGAATGGGGGGCGTCACACACTCCCCAGCCTTCCCTTCACCATGCCCTGAACAGAACAGCCTTATCTGAGCTACTCCAGAGAAGTAGTCCCAGCGTTGAGCCCTTCCCAACCAAAGGAAGACAGCACCTTCACTTCTACAGACAGTCACATGGTGATCGTCTCTTTTAGTATCCAGAGTGCAAGAAAGAAAAAAGAAAGCTCTTGTTCTATAACTATGCTTTCCAAAACGGCAGCCATTAGGGACATGAGCAAAAGAATGTCCCCATCCAAGTTCACACCTGCTCCAAGTAAAAAGCAAGCCTCACATCTACAAGAGTCTGTACACAAGGAAACTCACAACAAATTTTATGTTGACTAGATTTTAAAGCACTGTTCTGAGCAGAGGAAGATAAAACACATCATTACACCAATTTTGCCTATTCTTTGAATTTATGAATGTGGTTTCCAGAAAATTTGTGATGACCTATATGGATCTCATTGTGTTTCTCTTGATTAGTGCTATGGTAAGTCCTATCTAACCTTATATAAATGTATTAGATGCAAAACTTCCTAGTAAAAAATGTGCTTTTTCTTCACTTGTTTCTATATTATTTCATGTATTTTCTTGGCTTGCTCTAGATCAACATAACTGTCACTAGACATGATTTCCAGGAGCCAGAAGAGCAACTGAATTCAAGACTTCTAAGTGTGAATACAAGTGCTCAATAATAGTATATCAAAATAAAATTGCTTTTAAAAATCCATTTTAGGAATAAATGTATTAATCTAATATAAACTGACTGTATCAAATCTTGCTGTTCTCACTGGCCTTTAGATCACTGCTGTAAATCAGCAATGGTTACCACTGCCCTTTGGTGCTAATTAACTTTTAGAAGTTTTTATTTTTATTTTTTTTGCATACAAAATATTTTAATAGTAAAGAATAAATTATAAATCTCAATAATGCATTTATAACAGTCAAGAGCTCAAGTTAAAAAACTTGGAACTTTAATATTCATTACAAGTAAAAGTAACAAAACATAATTATCTGAATATAATTTAAAAATTCAGATAATATAAACTTATTTTACATTTAGGCCGTGTCTCTTCTGCACCCTTTTCAGCACCTGCTCTTTGAAATAATATTTTCTACTTCTGTTCTAAGCTTCTACCTTTAGGTATGAAATAAATGTACATCCTCCTCTGGGCCTGCAAATTTCTATTAGCATGCAACTCTGAGTTCACAAGAAATATTTAGGACTTTGGTCATGGGTTGTTGTCACAAATCCTGTTACACTGAAAAAACACGAATCACTTTTTTCCTTAAGAAAGTGGGCTATACTGACTCTTCACTTGCTAAAGATTATGTCATAGCTTTTATTAAACTTTATTTTTAGACCATTTTCTGCCTCTAAATATATTTTCCATCTAGTTATATATACATATGTCAAAAAAATCGTTAATGGAAAAAACCTTCAGAAATAGACACTTTCTCTCCTTGTACAAGGACAATTGGACATTCACACAGTCATTCACAGCATTAGAAGCAGGAATTTTTTAAATTTTATTTATTTGTTTGTTTGTTTGTTTGTTTGTTTGTTTGTTTTTCGAGACAGGGTTTTGATGTAACTTTGGAGCCTGTCCTGGAACTAGCTCTTGTATTCAAGGCTGGCCTAAAACTCACTTAGATCCACCAGTTTCTGCCTCCCGAGTGCTGGGATTAAAGAAATGCGCTATCACCGCCCTGCTTCAGTGACTGTGTACTTATAGCAAGAACTTACAAAGAGCAGAAGACCTGGTCTTATCAACTAGTGCACAAAATAGTGTGTGAACCCATGGCCAAGGAGCCATGGTCAGGCTGTTCACATTCTCCATCTTAGCAATGAAGTGCAAGAGTGTGTGTGCATGATAATGATGCAAAAAGTCAGTAGTCTGTGCAGACGGCACATCTGCAGGGTGTTTGGTAGAGGTCTGTGCAGACGGCACATCTGCAGGGTGTTTGGTAGAGGTCTGTGCAGACGGCACATCTGCAGGGTGTTTGGTAGAGGTCTGTGCAGACGGCACATCTGCAGGGTGTTTGGTAGAGGTCTGTGCAGACGGCACATCTGCAGGGTGTTTGGTAGAGGTCTGTGCAGACGGCACATCTGCAGGGTGTTTGGTAGAGGTCTGTGCAGACGGCACATCTGCAGGGTGTTTGGTAGAGGTCTGTGCAGAAGGGCGCATCTGCAGGGTGTTTGGTAGAGGTCTGTGCAGAAGGGCGCATCTGCAGGGTGTTTGGTAGAGGTCTGTGCAGACGGCCGCATCTGCAGGGTGTTTGGTAGAGGTCTGTGCAGACGGCACATCTGCAGGGTGTTTGGTAGAGGTCTGTGCAGATGGGCACATCTGCAGGGTGCTTGGCAGAGAAACAGTGGGCATTTCTCTTCATTTCTACAGTTGATAGGTGAATCCATGGCCACAGTATCATTGTTATGAAGAAAAATAACAACCCTTACCTAGATATTCTATTTTATGTTCTGAATCATGGTAAACAGCAAGAATAAAAGTGTTCTGCTACAACAGTGATCAGCATGGCACGGAGGCCCTAAGAAAGCAACAGTGAGCAGCTCAACATGTTGACCCCGAGGGAGCAACGGTGATCAGCATGGCAAGGCTCTTCTCCTAAGGGAGCAAAAATGGCATGCATGTCATGGCTAACTATCAGGAATAGTTAAGTTACGGATAGTATAACCCATACCTCACTAAAACAGCAGAATACCTAACTACATTCTAAGTACTAATTATAAGTGTTATTCTCACCTATCAACAAGGAAACCATTACAGAAAACCACAACTCATCAATATACAGAATTGTGGAGGCCATTCCCAACTGATACATCTACTAGACAATTCTTGAACCTAAGGCTAAGGAATCACTCCATAAGAGAGGACAGATTGTAAGAGCCAAAGGAACAGGGAGTTTCCTGTAAGATTCTGACTCCTACAAATGTAGGAAGCTACAGCCATAAAGTCTTGCCAACATGAACGCCTAAACAGAAGTCGAGTAAGAATAATACCAATAGGCATGCTAACGTGGACAGAGAAAATCCCAAGCCCTCGACCCTAGATGAAGAACTCCAGGTGATTAAGAAATGCTAAGTGGGAAGAACATAATTAACTATCCAATAGCAAGTAGTCACCTAGGAAACACACAAGTAACACTATATAGACTGAGCAGGTTATATTTATATAGAAAGAACTACATACACATGTCTATAAATGGAACCATAATTTTAAAGAGGCATACTTAGACACACTAAGTAGGCCACCATTAAAGAAGGACATGATGAACTTAGCTGTGTTATGGAAGCCTTATCTAAGTTTTTGTGCTGATAAAAATGGTATGTAAGCTTGATCAAAGTCATGTTCACTTCAGCTGTGTCAGTCCACATGTATCGGTCCTCAACATCTTCTAAATGTTAGTCCCAAATTTTGAATAAATAGGATAACCTAGTTATTTCCCTTATGACCTGGTGTAGAACCAGGCAAATGGAATAGGAACTAGGTTGTATGTACCTTACCTGGATTTCTCCTTTCTTAGGAAGTAGAGAACAAATAATGAACAGGTACCTTAACCCTGGAATTGATGCCATACCTTGAAGATGGAAGGTTCCTACAGTTCTCGACAGCTTTCCTTTGAATTATTATATAATAAATAAAAACTTATTTATCATGAATAGTTTCATTAATAGTTGTTATATGCATATATACGTGTGTGTATAATGTATGTAATAATATATGGAATGTATATACACATTCCTATAACTAACCTGCTCAGTCTGTACAATGATTCTTATATCTGTACTTTCAGATCTGGCCATTTGGTAATGAATAAAACAATAAAAAGTATGGATCAAAACTTCTGAATTTTTTGTTATGGTATTTTAAGTTGTGCCCTAATTGACTTATCACTTAAAGTAGAAACAAAAAAAGTGTTATACAAAAGCATGTGTAACTCATATGAAGAAAACAAAGACTAAACTGGCTTCTGCAGCTGCTCGTGCTGGTGAACCAGAAGCTCAGCCCTCCATGAGCTGACATCTTATAAAGTTCTGGTCAGGCCAAAAGGGAACAGCCATATTAATCCAGGGAACACTGAGCTCTTAAAACTTTGTGCATTACTATAAAAAGGCAATTTCTGTGGGACTACAAAGGTCAACACTTTATTTTCCCTGCATCTAAGCCTAGAACAGGCCTATCTCCCTGACTCAATGAACTAGGGCTGTCATGACAATCTCTTCAAGTGCAACTGTTCCTTTTCTTTATAACATCTGTCAACATCTATAATAATACCAGACCAGAAGAGCCTGTCAAAGTAATGTGTGTCTTTAAGTTGAAATATGTGTTTTCTAATTTGCCATTATATTATCAGCTCTCGGCATGATATGGGTACGCAGTACGCGCTTGATAAATACACGCTGAGCCAATGAATGCCTCAAAGAGTACATAAAGTGAGCAAAACCACCTGTTCCAGACATGATTTACCTTAACTCTAGGCTACTCGAGCAGAGCATCTGCAATGGGCGTCAGGATCATAATTCACTTCAAAGTTCACCAAGTCCTCATGATACAAGCAAAATTTAGAACAGTTCCGAGGACAACACACTAAGTATTGCATATCACAACACTGTCTAGAGTATGGGAGAGGCAAGGCTTTTCAGGAGTAGGATAAACGGTAGACAACGTCAAAGGATGAAAAGGAAAGTGCGCCATTTCTTGCCACTCCTCATTAGCAATAAAGAAACAGAAAAGAATGCTGCTAATACAGCACATGGGGAGATGAACTCTTACAGCCCGTAAAACAGGCAGCAATGAATTAACTTTATTAAGGACAAAATAGATATAAAGAGGAGAGTCCCCAAAGTTGGGCTAGCTCTTACTCAAGTGAGAGAAAAGTAGAGTTCTGAGATATTCTCAAGCACATCTAAAGTTGGGGTGTATTTTCTTTTCCCTTTCTTCATATCTAAGTCTTGTATACTGAAAATATACCATGAGAGAAAGTAGGGAAATAGTAAAATCTGTAATAGCCAACAAAAAATTTACTTTAGAAATGATCACATCTATGAAAATAATCATTTAAAAAGAATGAGTTTTCACAGACAATTAGAATTCCATCGCAGCAAGGGCTTTTCCAGTCAGGCAGGAAATAAAATGTTATATTGTAGGAAAATAGTACAGAATGTTCTGGGTTTCTTTTGTTTTTCCATTATGAGAATCAAATAAAAGCATCCTTGTATAATATACTGGATGATAACTACACAGAGATTTGTAAAAGCAAACTTCTGTGTCAAGGTATTTAAACGGTGTAACTCTTTCTCATCTGCACTCCCTCGTCCAGTGCTTACTACTCCCAAAGCACACCATAGAGCCTGGCGAGGCAGAGGTTTGGAGAACAGATGCCAGATGAGGATGGGCATGCGTAGACGTCTTCAAGGAAAAACTGAAACCAGATTCGGTTCCTCAAGTCTGTTCTAAACATTAAATGTTCTCCATGCCACGCTGTAATTTGAAGATGTACAGCATGGACCATCGCAGGCGTTTGCTGGAGGCTTCCCTGACCATTCACACCATCAGGATCACAGCAGAGCTGCGACATGCCTGGAACAGAAATCATAGTCTCCGGGCCTTATCTTCCTATAACTCTGACATTTAACTCGCTAAAGCCTTCTCATTAAATTAGAGGATCGAGTCAGTCAATTAAACATTTATTGATAAAATCCATGGCCACAAGAGATTAGTTTATATACTTTATAATTTTAAATTAATTTTAAAATCCTTTTCTAAACTGATTTACAAATAAACTCTCTTAAATGTAGCTATTTAAAATTTTAATTTCAAGTTTGTGTTTTGGAAGTTTTCTCTAGTTCTTTAGGTTCCTTGTGAGTTTGGTGATTTTTCCCCTTCATATCACAATTAAATCATTAGCATATTCCTTCAAAGGATATTTTAAAATTTCAGTGTAACAAGTGTAAGAGTTTACAAAAGAACATTTATAAAAAGTGTTTCCTAATACTTTAGAATTTACACGATTTTATACCAAAACCTAGCTATTCTATCACAGCGTGCCCCTACGCAATCATGTAAAGGTGCACAGTGGATGTCTGACAACTATACTCAACTATACTGGTCATTACACAGAATAACATGTAAAGGTGATAGACACTTTCACTAACTTTAATCATACGAAACAATTATTTTCCAACAAGAGTATTTGCTAGATAAAAATATCTTTAAAAACTGAAAAATTTTAAATCAAATATAACATGTTGCTATTCCTCTAAAAAGACAAGAATTGCAAGCTGCTTGAGAAAGAAACTGTAGCTATGTCTATCCATTACTCATGAATGTGTATCCCACTTCCTGGGAGGCAGAAAAACAAAGACCAGCCTTATTCACTACAGCTCTAGCCAATCGACAGCATACTTCCTGTGCCTCCGTCTGTCTACCAAAATAAGAACATGTTCTTTAATAAATAAGAATTATCAAAAGATGGTTATGCAAAGACCACTTGCCTGTTGTAATGAATATTCTAATACAAGTAGCTTTGTCAGACGTCAGTCAACTCTCAGCAGCTCTCATCTGTAAGACTTGGTTTAGAATTGCTGGTCTTAACATTCTTATGAGAACATACTTCCTAAATCATACTATAATTCTGATTATTAGCCTAATTTTCCAGCAAGTAAATATGTTACCTTCTTACTTTATGAATAGTAACATTTCCCAAATTATTATAAAATACTAATAATGACAAAAATCAAAATGAGTGGTAAAAGTAAGAAATACAAAGTTTTAAGTTGCTACATAATTAAACTAAGTCTGTCTATAAATATATGGAATGAGGGATTTCAATAGTTCATTTTCTGAAATTAAATGAACTCATCTGAAATTTACCCAGTTATATATAATTGAACTTGCCTTCCCGTTCTCATAAACACACCACCAGAACACTAACTTTGATTGATGGTTATTTGGCCCTAAAGTTTACTCTTTTATTTAAAATATTCCAACTACATATGTTTGAAAATGTCTACATGGCATATTACTAAAATCACAATACTTCCATATACAAGCTGTAAAAGAGTCTCAATGTGTCACTGTCTTCAAAAGTTTTTTTTATGAAATAATACCCTTAAAATCATTCCCAATAAAACATCTAGATTTTGTTTTGTTTTGATGATCCAAATCTACAGTGAAATGATGAAATCAAAAGCCAAGTGTTTCTGTCAGAAAACAGGAAGAAAGGTGGTTTTTTTCCCTCCCAAAAGGAAAACAAAGGATTCCTGAGGCATGCCCTGATTTATTTTTCCAATTTTAAATACCCTAAGAGCGGCGGAAGTGCTACTGGCGTGGTAGTATTTCTAACAGTCAATAAATCTAAAATATTATGTGTGAATATTGGAATGAAGCCATTAAGAAGATTACAGCATGCAACGCACCAGAGGGTCCACAGGAAAAAAGAGCTAGTAATTCAGGACAACTGTGACCACTGACCTCTGGGCAGCCGCGGCCACTGGTCAATGTGGCACAGTAATAGAGTGCACATGCACACACAGTCACCCGGCCTGTGAGCATAATTTAAATGCTTTGGGGGATGCTTTCAAAGGGGCCTCCTTTTAAATCTCAGTTAACTTACTAACTAATCAAACAATGCCAATAGTGATACCTTTCAAGCTTCAAAAATGTGTATTAATGTAAATCACACACAAAAATTCAGTTATCATTCAGGATTTTATCAGATCTTATTTAAAACATTGGCCATTTTAAACTGTGTAGCGCTCTAAAGGGCAGCCTTGAAAAACTGATGAAAATGAGAACTTTATTAAAGATGAGATGAACAATTGTCTAAAATATTTTAGAAAATCACCACGACTTGAAAAGACCTCTTATTTTCAACACAGCCCTTGCTCTATCTCAGAGCTTTTACTCGCCGAGTCTTCAGCCGTCGGCACGTCTGTGGCCTTCAAATGGCAGCACCTTTGCAATCTGCCTGCACTAGAAGCCGGTGCTCCTTTTCCAACATGCGCACAATGGCGGTTAGCTGAATGTAGTGCTAAATCAGAGCACACCGCTTCTTTTGTAACCTCTATGTGTATCCGTACATCTGTGAACGTCGCTTAGCATTCCTATACATTTAAATCTTAATTACAAAAAAAAAATCTACAAGCAAAGTACTTCTCAGTTAAAAGGGATTCCCACTATGCTGAGACTTCAAAGGCTCAATCCAGAGAAAGGCAGAGTTTCTCTCAGTCTTCTTTTTAGTAAACATAACAGTAAAAAATGTGTATGCCATAATTAAAATGTTTTGAAAAGCTGGATTCTGTTTTCGTAAGGATTTCTCCATCCATTGAAAACTACTTGGATGGATTTCTAGATACATAGTATATCCTTAATAGCAGTCCAGTCTCTGCAGAATTCATGACGAAGCCCCCGGCTGCATTAAGCTGAGAGAAAAACAGTTTCGGCTGGTCTGAGTCTGGATGGTTCACACAGTTTTACTGCAGAGAATACACAGCTCAGTCTAATGAGCTTAAAGGTCAGGGACTGGGCTGGTTATTGATAAGCGTAAGCATTTTGGCTTTGATATTAAATTCCCATTTTCCTATCATTATCCATAGGAACAATCTAGGCTAGTACTAATGTATTATTTAAACTTTAGAGTTTTAAATTCACCTTCTAAAACTCCTTCATAATGAAGAAAATAGAGAAAAATTTATTGCAAAGTTTACTTTCAATTCTCAAATTTTAATAATGTTGAGAAGAATGAACACTTTGAGGGCTTCTTTTAAAGAAAGGAGATATTTTAAACTTATAACTATGTTATAAAAACATATAAATAGTCATCAAATATATACAGAAATAGCACAAGTTTGCAATTTTGCCCTTTATTAAAGAACACAAAAGCCAACAACGGCAATTTTACATAAATTATTTAATAAGAAATACAGAATATATCCCATTAAAACACACACACACACACACACCATCCACAAGATCAAAGACCTGAAGAGAACCGGCACTTAATTTATCAGCTTTACAGACAAAAGACAGTTTTCATTATTTCAAAAGGATCAGATGTCTTTTATGACAAACTGGGTTTGCAGTTTAATTTACAAATAGAATTCGAAGTAAGCATTCTTTGCTCTGCCAAAGGAGATGACAAACTGTAGGTTTTCATTCTTGTGGCCCTCAGCAGGACAGGAAAGATTAAAATAAAACTGAAATAATTTAGAGAAAACAAATAAATGTTTCAGAAAGTTGAGAGAGATCAAAGCCAGAATTCTCTGACCCCAACTGTACAAGCATTTCTTATTATATTGACCAGTGCCATCAGATCATTAATTAAAAGGAAAAGCGCTGGCAGGTGGCAGGGAAGCAAAAGCCGATAATTGGCCCCTTCTTCTTCTTGCCTTCAAAAACTCTCTCGTTCTTTTGCAAGACATGCCACCAGGCAGACAGAATGCCTACTTTGTAATACAATGATTAAGACGAGATGAAGGGACTCAATGTTAAAGAAACTCTGCGTAATGAATGCATCTAGCTTTTTAATTATGATCCCGTTTTTACAATAAGGAACACGGCATTCTATTTAAAACCTCAACTGCCAAAAGGTAAAATATTAAAAATAGAAGCTACATAGGTTCTTCTTAAAACCCTTGTATAGACCGACTTTAAAGGCTCAGATACAAAGTGGAAAGCAGTAACTTGAGGGTCCACCAACAAACATTCTTGCTCACCACAGACATCCCTTGGACTTACCACATCACTGGGTAGGTTGCTCAAGTCATTAAATGGTGATTCTAAAGTGTTTGTGTCAACATTTAACACAACAACATCTTCCAATGATTTATTTTTCACTTTCTGTTTAAAAAACACAATTATGAAAAGATCTCATTATATCTTTTGTACAAATTTATGATGCGTTTGGAAACAAAAAATTATCTTAGTGCAGCTTGGAAAAATTAAAGAGGGAAATTCAATATTATAAAATAATATAAACAACTTTGCTTTCTGAGAAAGGAAATTTAACTATAATGTATCCAAAATTATTTGATTAGAATGCTTGGAGTAGAAAATTTCCTCATCTAATACCAATTAAAATGGCTGCCAAACATTTAGCACAACACTTATAAAATAAGAAGAGGTGCATAAAAATATAAAAGCTGTAGCTTTTATCATTTCAATGTCAAACTTATAATACGGAAAATTGTTTCCAGGGTCAACCTGGTTTTAGCATGAATACATTGGCGAGAGAAATAAACTAATAATGATGACTATAGTACTGAAGTACATTTTATGTAAACAAATGTCCCCATATGGCCACACCAATGTGCATCCATGAGCAGGACTGGAAGTGAAATGAGAAGACGATGCAGAGACTACTAATATGTAATTTGCCAATTATGTCCTCATGTGAATTCGTATGTAAAGAGCAACATTTATAATGCCAGCATTGGGAGGCAGAGGCCATCCCGGTCTAGACAGTGAGTTCTAAGACAGGCAGTGTTACACAAAGAAACCCTGGCTCCAAAAAAAAAAGACAAAATTTAACAATTCATCAGATTGATTTATCTTTCCATGTTGTTGGAGATTTAGTAAAATGGTATCTCAATAGGTTTACAAATAGGAAAGTTATAAAAATCATATCAAAATTGTCATAGCTGAGAGAGAATATAGTTTATTTTCTGTTTCACATACCTACTTAAAACACCGAACCCTACTGTGGCAACATTCCTCAGGGTAATGATGTACTCAAGCAATGAAATCCAGCCACGAAATCCAGAATTCCCCTTCATACAGGCCAACTGGCAGAACCGGAAGGTGGTAATTTTGGTGGAGCACTTTTAGTTAAGTGCATCAATATAGTTCTGAAAAGGGGGAGGTCTCTCTAAGTATCTTTGGCTGTCTTGGAATATGATGTAGGCCAGGCCAATCTTGAACTCACAGAGATCCTCTTGTCTCTGCCTCCCAAATGTTGTGATTAAAGGCAAGCTCCACTGGCTAAATGTTTCAATTTTAAACTAGTTTAACCAATTATTTTCTTACAAGTTGATTCAATTAAAGTGTCCTTGATCCATTTTGGATTTCAAATCTTTTGAGTATTCAGATAAATGTTAAATTTCCTACAGAAATGATGACTGGGGATGAAGAATTTCTATGGGTTTAAAAATCTAAAACATAGACTGTATATTCTCAAGGGATAATGGATCTAAAATCCGTCTTGGAAAAAATATTCCAATGAATAAAAAATCAGAATTAAAAGATGCTACCTCTAAGTTATTATCAAGAAATCATTCTGGTGATATAAATGACATTCTAAAGAGATGTCTAAAATTAAGGTCATTTCCTTTCCTTTTCCTGCAGATGTTTAAAAGGTCTAAATGCATAACTCGGTCATCATGCGTATTATCTATAATTTTAATAACAATTTATAAGCAAAACATATGTGCTATTTGCTTAGAAAAAGTATGTCATAATATGATGAGCATTTAACTTTCTGTGATGTTCTCATGCTGGAAAAATTGATATAATTCAGAAGACTAAACCTCATCTTTTCCAATGGGAAATGATTTGTTCAAATACTTTCAAATAAGAACTATTTGCCACCAAGATGTTTTTGATGACATTAGAACAAAAGACTGAATAGTATTAAAATGATATGTAGACCTTTTGAATTGTTTTTCACTTAAGGCAGATATTGACTGAATATTAAATTTTGTTCAAGGGACCACTCAATAAAAGTTTAAAAATTCTGTTCATTATTAATAAATAAACTGAAACTGAAATAGAATAAATCTATATAAGCAAAAGGGGAAGTAGGTTACAACTTAACTATCTGAAAATGCTGATATTAGCACTCTATTTCTTCTGTCCAAATCAAGTGTTAGCTGTGACTTCCTGACCGAGGCATGCAAGTCAGAAATAGAACTTTTCCTCAGTCTTATATTTTTAGATCTCATATGTTTATGGGGTGTGCTGAGTGTGTGTCTCTTACCCCTGTACACACTGCGGCTATGTATAGTATGCTCACTAATGTACTGGAATGGCTCAGGGCAGCCAGCACAGAACCTTACGAAAGGGGAACAACATTGCAATTCAGAGTCTGGTACAGATGAAAACAAACAAGTTCACCCTTGTATCTGCAGCTTCCAAGTTCAGTTACACATTAGGCAGCACTAATTTCACCCTGAAGGCTGGGAAAATAAAACTGGTTTTCCTTATTTCAGAAATAAATTTCTTCTTTGAAAAGACATGTTTTCATCATTCTTTACTCACAATTATATAAAAACAAGTGAAAGAAAGTTTCAAAGAGCATTAATTTCATGCTTTAGAACTTGGAGAATTTTATATAATTAGTAATATTAGCTGAGACTCTAATGACCAAAAGGACAATAGGTCTTCTTTATTATTTTCCAAAAATAGATGCAATTGCTAGACAAAGGCAAAAAGTTACTCAGCGCTGTCTTGTATATTAACTATGGAAAGGTCTAAATTCCCTTTGAAACATATATTATAAATAAAATGAAAAAATAAAACTATTAATTTAAAACTGTTTGATAGTGACATAATGAAGAATGAATTGTCATCTCACTGTAGTTTACGTGATTCGCACCTTCTCCTCCCTGGCTACACACCGAGTGCAGGCTAACAAACAAGCACATCACTGAAGGCGCGCACACTTCCCACACTCTAATCCAAGTGGCCACTGAAGCTAGAATGGCCGTTACTTTCAGAAAGTAAAAAATCTGCTTCCAGAAAAGATAGAGGGAGAAAATCATTTAATTTTTTTTATTTTTATTTTATTTTATTTTATTTTTTTTGGCTACAGTACCCAGTATTCCCAGGCAGTCTTCCATCCAAGTACTAACCAGGCCCGACCCTGCTTAGCTTCTGAGATCAGACGAGATCAGGCGCCTTCAGGGTGGTATGGCAATAGACCATTTAATTATAAATTTTCTAAGAATTATTTTAAATTTAAAATTTCTTTGTAAGTCGTTAATAAGTATGTGATAAATTAAATGATATAGCTAATGTACTTCCTCAATCATCATAATTGGAAAAGGCATAATTTATTCATTTTAAAGATTGTAGAATGGGAGGCTGGGAGGAGGCAGAAATTTTTTTTTCAAATAAATAAATAAATAAATAAATGAAAATAAAGATTGTAGAAACATTCTACACACCCAAAATTAATGTAAAACTACTAGGTACTCTCTTCAATTTTAAATTATTTTCATCTCTATAAGTAAATACATTATAAAATTCTGTGTGATACTAATACATTTAGTTACGGAAGTCATGAAAATCAAACTGTTACTTTTAAGAAAAAAAATACAAACAAATCATTTCATGAAAGTCAATCTACGAAATTCAGTTTATCTACTTCCTGATCTAATCACAGAGTAAATATCTATATGCTCATGCCTCATTTCATACATTGTATCCTTGGCTTATAATAGTTTCTTAAAATTCATAAAATAGAAGGAGTCACAAATTTATCCCACTGAGACTTCAATATTAAAAACGTGTTAAACCTACTAAAATGCATTAAAATCTATACTTCAGTAATAATGGAACAAAAGAATTATTGCTATTGTCCTAGAATTTTCCAAAAAAGGGGGGAGCCCCAAACTTGAGAACATGTACAATTAAAGCTCTCTCAGGGATAGGACTCTCTTAGTAAGAATCTTCTCTAATCATAGGAAAGACTAGTGTTGGAATTAGCAGGAAAATCACACCCAGTTCATCAGTGTGTTCATTAGCAACAGTGCTGCATTGTTTATGTTACTCTGTACAATCAGCAAAAGACAAATGTGTATGCTTGAAACGGACATCAGCAAGCACACCACCACTCAGTTGGCTCAAATCTCATGTTTTAGCCTTTTGGTAATTTATACGTCGTTTTTTTTTCCTTTTTTCCTTTTCCTTTTCCCCTCCCTTCCTTCCTTCCTTCCTTCCTTCCTTCCTTCCTTCCTTCCTTCCTTCCTTCCTTCCTTCCTTCCTTTCTTTCTTTTTGGTTTTTGTTTGTTTTGGTTTTGAATTTAGTTTTTCGAGACAGGGTTTCTCTTTATAGCACTAGCTTTCCTGAAACTTGTTTTGTAGACCTGGCTGGCCTCCAACTCACTGAGATCAGTCTACCTCTGCCTCCTGGGTGCTGAGATTAAAGGTATACACCAATGCACACACATGTCAATGTGCACATGACATGTTTTCTGCGAATCTCATTGACTGCAACCCAAGTGTTTAAAGTTTAAGAAGTTTCAGTTTAGGAATAAAGGAAGCAACAAAAATCATTTTGAAATGTGATAACAGTATAAAAAGAAAAATAACTACTAAATTCATCTCTAACAGCAGGACAGAAACTTTGAGCTTAGAAAAGTCTACACCTGATCTTCTCTTTAGTTCTACTTGGCATGGAAGTCCTGGCTGCCTAGCACTGTGGGACTCCTTTCTTAGTCTCTTAAGGACTAGCCCCACAGGAATGACCTACCACACTCTATTTAATAAGTTTATCACTATTATGTTAAACTCACATTTTGACAAATCAGGTGACAAACTGGAAATAATGAAGTCGTGTAAAAGAACACTGACTTGGTGACTCATTAGCACATAAAGTTTAATTACAAAATATTGTACTAAAAGTGAAATACAAAAAATCTCAAGTTGCAAAAACTCAGTGGTTCATCAGGGAACGATTTTGGTATTGAAAACTGACCACATGACTTAAAATACAACCATTTCCACAGGTTTCATGCCACCACAGGGCAAACAAGTAGACTGCACAAAGTGAATGGATTTCATTGGCACCTTCTGAAAATGACCCCCTACATACATCCATTATGTCAATCTAGTACATCCCAGCATTAGTCAAGTAAGCTTTAAATAAAACTTTTACCCATTATTTCTAAAAAAATCAGTTTCATAACTATCTTACTGAGAAAGATACTTACCTCTATGAGACTGGAGTGTATTCCAATCAGGTATGGCATTGGGGCACTAAATTAAAAATATATATGTATGTATATATTCATATTGTTCATTAAAACTGAAACAACACAAAAGCAATTCAAATGCTTAAAAACTAACTTCTAGTGCTCAGTTCCACCATTAGATGTTACAGATACCCAAGAACAGTCAATATATAAAAGTTGTATTTCATCTTATAGGCCATTATTATTTAATGTTTGCTTATATAAAAACTTGAAATCATTTATTATTAAATCAAAAGTTCTATGCCTAAATAAGATGTTTTATTTAAGAAGATTATCAAGGTGTAGATTACACTGAATCATTTCCATGTAATTGACAGCAAAAATATTCTAAATAATCATCCAACGTATCTAATTTCTTTTATATACACTCCTGTTCAATTTGATTATGTTATTTTAATGAATGTCGTGGTTTCGTACCTAACGAGTCACTCACTATTTACTGTGTCGGTCTACCCTGTTGTCACTATTCTAGAACCAGTGACGTAGGCATAACAAGTCGGCTCTGTGCTCCTGTCCTCGTGTTCCTGCAGGTTCATTTCACTTTCATTCTTACTAGTATAATAATTTTTTTTTCAAGGCAGGGTTTTCCTGAGTATCCTGGCTGTTCTAGAACTCACTTTGTAGACCACACTGGCCTCAAACTCACAGAGATCTGTCTGCCTCTGCCTACTAAGTACTAGGATTAAAGATGAGCACCATCTTTGCCACTAATATAAGAATTTTAATAAAAAATTTTCAAGTCTAAGAACAGGTTTGAATTAAGTATTTAAGACCACAATTTTTGGAGCATATCAGATCCAGGCCCTTGGACAGAAACTTAAATATGGTAATAAACAATGTTGTTGGGATATATTTCCTCCTGGACCTTATGCTCCAGCAGAAAATAAAGATACTAAATCATTTTAGTATATAACATATGAATTAGGAAAGTGTTAGAAATAGTTGTTAGTAAATACAGGAAGAAAAGTATTCATCTTGAAATCTGAAACAAAATAATCAACAGAAAAATATGAGGACAGACAGACGCCTATGAAAATAATAAACAATATGAGAACACATAACTACTTTTTAGAATCACATTTTTGGGGATCCTTCCATAGCTACCTCTTATGTTTAACACCAACCTTTTCTGCTAACTCAAATCCTGTTTCTCGAAGGTTTACATAATGCTCTGAACAGTAGGGTCACTAAACAGAATTGCTCAGGCTCCCGGATATGAACTTCACTGCAGAGAAGCAGTGAGAGATGATGCTAACAGATACCCTGAGTGGTCTCAAAGCATTTCACAAAGTTCCGAGTACAGTCAGTTAAAGATGACTTAAAATAGTCTATATATCCAGAATCCCAGAAACCATGAGTCATGTTGTTTCTCATGACTATGTACATGCAGATTTCATTACTGTGTTAATTCTCGCTCCTAGTTGTCTTTGCTTATTGTAGCCTTGTTCTTTTTCATTCTTTTAAAATGTCTATACAACTGAACATCTGGATGGCATTGGTGTGATATTCTGTAAGTTTCACTTGACTATTTACATGCCTTGATTTCCTTAGGAACTAATGGATTTTCTGCCTTAAGAAGGAAATAGAAACAAGTGTGGACTGCTGCACTCTGGCTGGCAGAGGGAAAGCTGGTTATTGCTAAGTTCTTGTCCCGGGGTTCCTTCTACAATTCCACACAAAACATAAAATGCAGATCACTTCCCAGGGCTCCAAGCACAACTTTGGGCAATTGTCACAAAACAGCCAGCCAACTCTCAGTATCTTAAATATACCACATCCATCAAACATCAAAGATAGTATCTTAAAAACACTGTGCGAACTTCCAGATCCTCTGAGGTTTACAGTATTTTTACCAATGAGGTTTATAATACCAAAAAGTTCATAGTATCTTAAATTCTAAAGAATATTTTAGTAAGCGTATTAACAAAAATATTCGAGCCTTGTAAAACTAAGAAGTATACCCATCTTACAAATATTGGACAAACACTGAGGAAACCAGCATTTCATAAAGCAAAATTCTAAACTAACAAATAATCCAGAAAAAAAAAAAACCTCTGAAATGTTTCTGAAAGCTACTTGCAATCTGAGATACAAATAATATGCCCATATAAATTAAGCTAGAACTAAAATTATATAGTAGCAGGCTTCTATGACAAATTTAACAATGTATCAACTCAAAAGTCTTTCATGGGATCATTGAACATGGCTGTATAGTCTATTTTTTTATAGCTAACTTGTAGCAAATTTCTAAACTTACAGATTTTTGAACTGAAAATACTAGAAAATAATTTTCTAAAATCATTATGATATTTGACAGAATACAGTGTTTATAGATTCAAATGGATAAGTGTTTCTTTCCCACAGAACTGTACGTGTGCTATTGTGACATAAGCCAATCTCACGGAAAGTCACTCTGCAATCCCAGCTGGAATAGCTATTCTACTTTGATGAGGGTGTTAGTACATCAGTAAGTGTTTAATGGTGATAAAGATGCTCCATTATCCATGTGTAAGGCTGTCTTCAAGCCCTACTCTCTGTGATATTATTTGGAAAAGACAGTACAGACGGCTCTAAACTATTTCTTCTTTGTGGTAGAATCTTTAAGCAAAATTACCCTTTTTTTTCCTTCTTAAGCTACTTGTAAATAAGCTTACCTAACATATACTATATTACATCAATCACAGTAGTCTGAAAGAATATAATTTTTTATTTAATTTTTTTCTTAGAATCTAATGTTATAGTTTCAAAGACATAATCTAGACTAAATGACTTACTTAAGCACTGCTTGAGCAGATAATAATCTATGATAACCTTGGTGGCCTTATAGCCACACATACTCACTCCTACATGCTTATGGGTTCAGACAGTTTTGAAGTGTCTGACAATAGATGGACCATACTCGAGTGCTGTTGCTTTGCTTGAGTAAGAGGAAAACACGGATGCTATCGCTTCCACCTAACAGCTTTCCTGAACTGAGCAAGAGTGCTGTCCACCCAGATCTCTCTGAGTGATTCTGCTATAGCAATTATAATTAGTATAATTATAATTATACTATACTCGGATGTGTGCATGAAGGTGTGCAGAGGTGTGTGTGTGTGTGTGTGTGTGTGTGTGTGTGTGTGTGTGTATTTCAGGAAATAAATAAGTAAAGCTTACTTATTGAATTACATAGTATAGCTTTCCAAAAAGTGGTCACTAAATAATGGAAGGATGGGTGGTAGGTGTATGGATGGATGGATGGATGAACGGATGGACCAACCAACAATGTAATAAAAGTGTCAAAAGAACAAGATGTGCTATTCATCTATGGTCACAAGAGGGCATTATGGTTCGCCAAGTCTATGGCACATCCCTAACACGAGGTGCAAACACAGAAATGTTTTCTTGATCCACGAATGGTTCAGGATTTTCAACATCCCAATCACTCTGAAAAGTTAACCAAGATAGATGCAACCTCCCAAAAAATGTGGCCCCATTTGGAACTAAAGTAAGTTTTTTGTTGTGGGAATAACTTACATTTTTCTTCCTTCAGCATGTATCAGTATGATCCTAATATCAAGGACGTAAATGGAGAATGGTTTTCCCTAGGATACTGCTTAATCTATCATATTTTCTACAATAGGATGAAGTCACATAGATGGATAGAGATCCTTTAACAAAAACTGAGCCAATCATATGACTTTAAGGCTCAGAAAGTTTTCACACAATTCCTTGTTTAGACACCACTGCTCTACTCTGAACCAGAGAATACTGGCATGGAGGTCATCGGAACTTGTCCTAAACACTATTTCTAGCATTAGAATCAAGCAAGCAATAAGAAAGAAAGGAGGGGAGAGAGAAGTTCCTTACTTAAAGTGGATAACACTTTCCTTACTTAAAGATTCGATAACAGGGTAAAAAAAATATTTCTGGAAATAATAATACTACATGGAATTGAACTTAAAGGTATGTTATTATAAGAGGTCAGAACAGTTTATATGTTATTATAAGAGGTCAGAAAAATTATGAAGCAAGTAATATTGCAAAATGTGATTCTAATCATATAATTAGTTCTCAAAATACTTTAATTGTATAATGCTTTTAGAAAAGAGATCTTTAAAATAAATGTCTAGTTACAGAACGTCAACGTAAACAAACTGCATTCTCTGCCTTGAAGTAGGAAAAATATTTTAAATATGCTGGTCAAAAGGAAAACTCTAAAATTATAACAGAAAAACTTACTTATTGATCTGGCATTATACTTAGATTTGTGCACATTACACTTCATAATATAATTGAAGTACATCCTGCAGGCTACAAAAACTATTTTTCCTTTCAAGTTCTCCAAGGTAAGAACAGCAGTGGCGAGTCACTGCCTACCTACTTCACAGCATGAGTAATACTGTTGCTCCATATGGAAACACACAGTATAGCAGTGTAATCAATCTGGACAAGTAGAAGCATTGTTCTGAAGAAGGCTAGTCCCAGAAACTTAATAAAACACCTACCACTCTTTGCATAAACATCGCATATTTAAATAATCAACAATCCTTAAGGAAATAATGAAAATTTTAAATAAATATATTAATTCAAAAGGACTTTGATTTTTTACTAATACTAGCTTTGATATAAGAAAATCATCGATGCAAAATGATTTCGGTGTCTGTGTCTGTTTGCATCTGTGTGTGTGTTTGTATCTGTTTATGTGTATATCTGTGTGTGTCTGTATCTGTGTGTGTATCTGTGTGTGTATCTGTGTGTGTGTGTATGTGTGTGTGTGTGTGTAAAACATGAATTTATACAAAGGCATGATTCAGATAAAAAAATCTCAACAAATTTCTTGAAAATTAACTATGCCTGCAGGTTATTACATGATGAAAACAATTCTTTACCCTCGAATACCAAAACTACAGCATTGGGGATCTAGTTCTTGAGTGGCTTCTCTAGACACAATCAAAGCTTCGCTTTGGAGTCTCCTCCTTGTCTCGCTTTACTATAGAGAAGCCTTGCTAAATTCCAGTCAGAGAGAACAAGGAGGCCATTGGCCATTGTTCTAGTTTCTAGTGGCCTGATTGAACTCAGATTACTGAGCTCACTGGGAGCTGTTTCTAAAGCCAGCCAGTTCTCACAATTGCTCTCACACTTTCCACACTGATTTTCTTGGTTGCTTTAGGCACACTTTGCCTCAGACCAGACTCTCAAAATTTCTTGTACTAGACGCAATCACTTTCACAATCCTGTTTTCAGGGTGCTACTGAGAAGAGAGGAAGTGAAGGAAAAGGGTGTCTATCACAGGCAAAGGTATGAAAGCTTGTCCTCAAAGAGCCAATAGGATTATGGGTAGATTTGACAGATAAACACTGATACCTGGGATATTGTTCTCTGACACTAAAGCCATTGTATAATCTTTGAGTCACAAAATAAAATTGTATTTCATACTTAAATATCATTTTCCTAAATGACCTCAAAAGAAATTTGCAAAATTTAAAGAAATACATCTGCCAAATCTAAATTTTTATTATCTTTAGAATGAACTATTTTAATGCATATAAAAATGTTCTTTTATACTTAAAACTTATCTGAGAGTCAAGTTTCTGTGGTTTCTTTAATCTATACAAGACTCTAATGGTAAACCCAGGTTGAGGGGTCTGGCGAGGCCGGCTTACCAGCAGTAGTCCAGCAGGTGTGGAGGAAGCACGGGGATGTAGATGTGCTGCCAGTACATCGGGTAGAGCAGAGCGGCCGAGCCGTGGAGACAGGCGGTTAACTAAAATTCACAGAGAGGGAACAATAATGAGGGGCTGCTGACCCTCTAAAGAAAAAGGCATGTTCAAGGTATCAGAGATGAGTGATCATCATAGGACAATTGACACAGTGACATAGCATACACTGTTTTTACCAACTCCACATGTAAAATTCTGTGTCTCTACGGTCCTTCGGAAAAACACACACACAGCAAAAGAAGTTTCTTGGGAATCATATGCAGATTTTATATTCAAATTGAAAATATAGTTAAGGTAAAATTTTGTACCATAAATAAAAGTTGAAGTGAAAAAATTAGTGAGTCTCTTAGAAAATCTTGTAGGAAATGACAATTTGTGCAGCACAGTTTGCACATCACTCAGATTAATACAACACGATTAAATATGGAAAGAAGAGAGGCTGAAAGCTCCTGAGGGATATCATTAGGGCAAATTGCCAAAGAATGAAACATGAGCCAGTCAGGAGAGTCTGGAAGCTGCAATAATACCAGGGGACTTGAATGTTCGACAGTTGGAGCTTCAGTAATGTGTGAACTGTGGGTTATGGTATCAGGAGACTCTGTTCACTGACACATAGAATGTCACTATTGACCAGCGAGCTGCCCAAGCTTGACAGCTGTACTATAGGAAGCCAAGTATATCATAATTTCATATTTAAACTTCTCATTCCAGATTAACATTTTGTTTCCTTAGCTTTAGATCACAGCGGCTGCAATTACACTGTTACTATTTTAGAGGTAATTGCCATTTTAATTGTTGTGTTTGGGCAAGCAGTTAATTAAAATTTTTTAATGCCTAACAAAGGGATACCACTTTTTTTCCCACCTAACTAATCCTCATTCATATTTCTTTCTGAGTGGCTTTTTTCTTAAAAATTACTATAGTTATAAAGTATATTTTTGACTGATTGAAGTAGTAATTAAATCAGTGTTCTTTTTCATTATTTTAAAGTTTCACTATCATCTCTATTTCAAGGTTCTCAATTAAGCCATTTTATTTAACTTCAAAGTAAGAATTTTTTTAAAAAGTGTACGAAAACACATTACAGACTTCCCATAAAGAAATAGCTCCATCTTTTTTTTTAAAAAGAGCTTAAAATATAAACACAATAACTACATACAAAACAACTCATGAGCACAGAGGAATCAAAGTCTCGCTAACAGCATCTTTCTTCTACTTGCAAGTGCAAACAGGCTGCATTCAATTAAAAAATTAATTAAGGATTAAGATAATGTGATCAAAAATAAAAACACTACAATTTTCAATCATACAATATTATGTATTTTCCAGTCAAGTTATTTTGTCAAGGTTAGGTGACAGACAATGCAGTCTGACTCACATTTCCTACCTGGTACTGACACAGGATCCCAGTGCCTTGCATACAAGCTCTGTTAGTCTATCACAGCACTCTTTCAATAAATGATACTCTTAATTCCTTGATTACAGCAAACATCATGGCACTAGAAATCTTCAAATCTGTACATTAAACAAGTACAGATCAAGTATCTGAGGAGGGCACAAACAAGCTGGAGAGCCTAGACATGAAGCTGAGCTCCATACTGCCCAGTTCTCCAAGAGCTTTCAGACACTGAGAACGAGGCTTTCCAAGGCTTTCTGGGAAAGAAGTTATGTCCCTCTGAAAGGCATAGTCATGTACTTCCCCACACGAGAACAAGTGACTTTGTAGCATTTCATTTAAAACTTTAGAAAGGGAAGCTTTCCTTTATTATGGAGAAAGCCATGTGAGGCAAAATGAAACGCTCATCTCAAAATGAGGAGCTGCCAGGAGGGCAAGATTTCACTGAGTTCGCAGTGCAAGGCAGTCACCAGATGCCCTGGAGCCACGCCTACTCACGAGCTGGGCATCCCTGAACATGTTCCTTGACATTCACCAAAAGCAGCAGCATTAGGTGGCAGGAGATGGACTGGCTTCTAAGACCATTAACAGCTGAGTCAAAATATCTGCACTGCCCAGTATTTGGCAAGTGATATTAGAGGAGAATTAAGCCAAACAACCCTTGGAAACTTTCAAGATAAGCAGACAGAGAAGAGGAAAATGAAAGAATATACGACAATCTCTTTTTCACTATTGTCTGCCTTAAGAAACCATACTGCATCACCTGGATGAATAAGCTACCGTGAGGCTTATTCATTCACGATATATCAAGTTCAGAATTAGGTGGGTCACTAAGGAATTAGACTTTCATAATAATCACAATTTTGATTAGAAAATTGAACTTAGATTTATGAAAAAAGAAAACTAAAGAAGATCTGATATTCACTATTCACCCAGTGGTACCCAAGAGCTATGAAATATAAAAGACTGAGAAATTAATATAGCATGAAGTTGAAGAAAAGATAGCAAAATTACAAGTAAAGAAAATCAATTATTAAAAAATAACTGTGACTAAGAAACTAAACAGACATGTTGTATGACATCTAACACCTAGTTTACCAGTCACAATCAGAGCTCTGAGACTAGCAATCTGCGTGGTCTGATACCTACTCACATCACCTGGTCTCAGGTTCCTGATCTTTAACATAAGAAGTGTATAGTAGATCATGTGTAAGCACTGTCTGTACAGGGCAAACACTCTACTTCTAGATGACACCAATTTTAGTATTTCAAATTCTTAGTAAAAGATTTTTATCCAACCCAGATGGTTCATAGTATATACAGTCTACCAAATCCAAAGATTAAATATAAATGTTTTAAAGCCTATTAATAACTGTGAAATCAGAAAAATCATAATATTTATTTGCTTATGTCAACAACAAAAAATTAGTACCTTTTACATGCTATCCCACATCCCACTAGACAACTAGGACACAATTCTGAGCACACGGACACCCTGTCTCCATGAAGCTTACATGTCTCGGGAAAAGCTAACAAGAAAAATATCATACCTTGCATGTTGGACATTTTTTTCTAAAATACCCAAACCCCAAAGTCCTCCCACACTCTTTTATTTTTTAAATGCCAACATGATACTATGTGGAAAACTCCACAGCTGATCTCACATAGCAGGTTCCAGTCAAAATGCATGTGCACAAAAAATATTGTTAAATAACCTTCAGGTTACATGTCCAAGGAAGATATGAAACTTGAATGAATTCTGTTTTTATTCTGATCCCATACTCAATATATTTCATAACATATCTAAAAATATTTTAAAATAAAAATAATCCAAAACACTTGTTTCCAAGAATTCCAGACAAAGAATCATCAACCTGTCAGAGGGTTTTATGCTATAAAAACCCTACAGCAGAGTAAGGGCAGAAAAACAAAAGCTTTTCTAGACAGAGGACTGTAGAATAACTCTGATGGGACCGAACTGAACTCAAATCAAGTAAGAGAACAGACTATCGTGGAACTGGGGAGAACATCCTCAGCAAATGAGACACAGTAATCAAAAACCTTGCCACAGAAGGGCACACAAGTCTCTCCACAGAGCAATGGGGGGCTGTTCAGAGAAGACAGAGCAAGTGAAGGAGGCCAATAAACGACATCAGGCAGGAAGTGCAATCTGTTGGAGGGTACATCAAAGATTCTACATTTCAGTCTATATCAGGTCTTTCCACAACTTTAAAAAGAGTGGGACTCATATATATGCAGCACTAAAAATGTTAAAAATAAGAAAAGAGCATTGTTACGTGTTTTCTACCAGTAACATTATGTGAATTAAGAAAAGGAAGAGGAAATATATATATATATACACACACACACACACACACACACACACACACACATACATACTAATAATATATGTGTGAATCCCCAATGACTCATGTCCTCCATTATACTACCATAAAACATTTATTAAATACTTAGGCATAAACTTACAAAGTATGCAGAAAAACTATAGAAGGAAAACACTTTAAGCCAATAATGAAAGAAAGACAATAACTAAATAAATTGGAGTTTAGCCCATGCTTATGAATAGAAGGCAGTATTTTCAAGATATGAACTCTTACAAAATTGATCTACAGAGTCAATGCAACCAAAATCCCAGAACATTGTTTCCTGTATTTCAATAAGCTGATTAATACCTACATGAAAAAGAAAAATCCAGAATAGTAAGCATATTCTTGAAAGAGAAAGGCAAAGTTGAAGGATGAATACTTGTAGTCAGAAGCTACTTGTTTGTTCCTGGCCACTCATACCTGAAATAATCGCATAGAAACTGTATTAATTAAAACACTGCTTGGCCTATTAGCTTAAGCATATTTCTAGCTAGCTCTTACATCTGGAATTAACTTATTTCTATTATTTTATATTTTACCATGAGGCTCATGGCTTGCCGGTACTGGTGCATGGGCATATTTCTCCTCCAGCGGCTACCTGTTGTCTCCCTGACTGCTTACTGTCTTCTTCTCCTCTATCCATTTGGAATTCCCTCCTTGACCTATTCTGGGCTGCAATAGGTCCAAAGCAGCTTATTTATTAACCAATGGTAATAAAATGTATTATTCATATCATGCAGAGGGGAATTCCAGATCAGATACTATTTGGTTTCATAATGTGGGTGTAAAGCTGCAGTCATGAAGACAGGCTAACATTAGTGAAAGCATGGACACAGCTACAGAACAGATGTTCCAGAAACAGACCAACAAAATAACATCAACTGATCTTTAACAAAGAACCAAAGACATTCAAATTAAGTAAGGGAGGTATTTTCAACACCTATTATTAGAACAATTAGACAATGGAACACATTAAAAATGTAAATTGAGGTAAGTCTTAACATCCTTTACAAATTGTAACTCAAAGAGATCACAGACCTAAATGTAAAAAGCCAAGTTACAAATATCAGAAAGATAATAGGAGAAAAATCTATATGCCCTGGGGCTTGACTTTTAGACATGACACCAAAGACATGATACATTTCAGAGACTTGAGAAGGTAAAATTAAAAATAAATGTATGTTCTAGGAGTTGAGGGTACAGCCTGACGGCAGAATACTTTACCCATATGTGCAAGGTCCTTGGTTCAATCCTTAGCACCATAAGAAATAAACATACAAACAAAAAGATAGAAACTTATTCTGGAAAATATTAATGGTGTGGAAGGAAGGGAGAAAGAAAGTGAGGACTAGGGCACTGACTAGAACAGTAGTGAAAGACACGCCTGAGAAAGGGCTGCTGTCACACTTAAGCAGAGTTCTAGACCTCAGCAATAAGAAAACCTATTAGACACAGGCTTAAGACCTCAACAAACTTCACCAATAATATACGCAGATGGCAAATGAGCATGCTGTCACACATCACCAGGGAAATACAGACTCAAACAATGCATCACTATCTCTACTGATGGCCAAATACCCCAACACTGACAATGCTGGAAACAGGTGCCGCCACAGCAGCTTCCGGTCATTTCTAGTGTGGATGCAAATGAAATGGCCACTCCGAAGGACAGTTTGGTGGCTTTGTTTCCTTTTCTGAAATCCTTGTTAAATTAAAATAACTATTTTACATTTCATTCTCTTCTCTATTGTTCTAGGATGGCATGACAGTTTATTAGAACTACAATAAGAAAATATTTCAGAATAGATAATTTAGAGGCATTCATTATCAGAAGTCTGGAGGCTGAAAAACCAAGCCCCAGAGCTGGCAGGTTCACTGTTTGGTGCTAAGTGGGTACCTGATCCACAGGTGGCAGTGAACAGACAGCACCCCTGCACCTCTTAAAGGGCACTAATCCCATTCAGGAGGGTTCTCATCTCATACTTCAGTTTCTAACAAAAGTACTGTTTCACTGACAAGTCTACGTATGAAAGCGGGGGGATCCCATTCAGATACGTAGGACAAACTCTGATAGCTCGTTCCTGAAAATCCATTCTCCCCTCTTTCCATCACAACTAAGTTCGTGGAAAGCTCTAACCATGTCACTGCTAGTCACTGTGCTAGCTAGCTTCTTTCTCATAAATAGCCAAATGACTAAATTTTTCTTGTTTTCAACCTTTAGTGGATTTTTTTTTTGTCTATCAAGAAGCCAAAGCAAGCCTTTTATCCACATGCTTTACTGGAATGAATCAAACATAAATCTCTACCTTCAAGATGCTAATGTTTTAATTTTCTTATACAATCCATACTTACTGTAACATTCATCTCTGCCCAACTCTTGGATTTACCTAACTGAGAAAAGATCAGGAACTAAGAGACCACAGAGAAACATCATTTTACTGGCTTGCTTGACCAGCTTTCTTACACAGCCCAGGTTCCCCAGCTTAGGGATGGATGGTACTGACCTCAGCAGACTGAGTACTCCTACATCAATTAACAACACGTCAACAAGCCAATCTGATGGAGGCAATCCCTAATTGAGACTCCATCAGAAAATTGGCAGGTGAAACTAACTAGGAGAATAAGGGGTTGTTTCTGCATTGGCAGATGAAATGGCTCCAGGCCTTTAAAAGACCGAAATGCCACTAAATCTAAATGCTAAGAAGGGTTGATCACTGGGTGCAATGACAAGACTCAGCAGACAAAAAGAAGAGGAGGCACAGAGGACTAGAAGGGGAGCCAGCAGCGTCTCTCTATATCTCCTGATACTTGTCTCATAAGGAAACTGAATGAAAACATTCAGGAACAAAATAACAAAACTCCACATCACAAACTTGGAGATCCTTAATGAATGAGAGTTTGTATCATTCTACCAACAAAAAACTTGACCATCTGAGGTTCTAGGTGAGTATGAAAATAGAGATGGGGTGGACAACAAGAAGCCAAATGTATCAATTATAGGATCAGTTATAGGAATAAGAATGGCAATTTCATTGATGGAACAGATGGAAATGGATAGTGAATAGAGAACAATTTTTATTGAGGGAGAGTCCTACACTTTCTACTTAATACTATATGAAAGCCAAAAGAATCCCAAACCAGACCAGCTCATATATTGAACGAAAAACAATATTTCAATATAAGTTAATGGAACTCAAAGGGTTCAAAATTTACTGATACTTTTTCCTCGAGTCATTAACACTGAGATCAACTTCCTTAAAAATTAAAATCCTGTAGCAGGAAACAGATACACAAAATTCATTTATTTAAAAAGACAATCTACATAGAACTCAGCCCCTCATTCATAAAACACAATTTTTAAGTTAAAAATTATAGCTTAATTTTAAAAAAATTCAAGCATTTTATTGATGATCTCAACATCAGACTGTGGTCAGGGTCACAGGTGTTTGGGAATAAGAAATGATGGAAGTAGTTGAAAAAGCAAAACAGATTTCTTTTTAAAGTATTTAGAGTCTTGCAGATGGAAACACTGAAAACACACGTGGGGAAGAAGTGAAAGGTACCATTTTATGTATTCACACAAATTTCCTTTTGTTAAAGGCCTGCTGTGTATTATCACCACCAAAAAGCCAGTCTCATGAGAGTTATCACACCTAAGAAGAAGCCAGCCTCACAGTTGCTCAGGAAGCTTGGACTAGATCTGCTGCAAAATCCAGCTAAAAGCTCTTGGGAATACACCCAAGACACTTCATCCTACTACAGAGACAACAGTTCAACCATGCTCACTGCTGCTCTGTTCAAAGTAGCCAGAAGTTGAAAACAGCATAGATGTTCATCAACAGATGAATGGATTAAAAAATATGTACATTTACACAATGAAATATTATTCAGCTGCTAAAAAGTAAAATCTCAGGTAAATGAATAAAGCTAGAAAGAAAACCATTCTGAATGAGGTAGCCCAGACCCAAAAAGACAAATATGATACTTACATGCTTATATGTGGACGTTAGATGTTATGTCTTTGATAAGCAAGCTACAATCCATAGAACCACAAAGACTAGGTATAAAGGAAGAAACAAAAAAGGGAAACATGCAATTGAACTCTTGGCCAAAGGGATCCTTTTGGAGCCCCCAAATAACTAAGGCTGTTGCTAAAGCGATGGGTTTTTCTGTACTAACTGATGGCAAGGCCCCATTGCTGAAGACAACACTTACACAACTCATTGTACATGGAGAACTGAAGCTGGTGCCTACATAGAGCCTTCACCCTATGGACTAGTGTTTATGGCACTGGAAAGTACTCTACACAATACCAAAGGAAAAAGGTAGGTACCAACCTAGCTACAAATGCTTTGATCTACAAGAATGACCTGACTCTAAGATACATTGGCGCAATAGTGGCATAAAACCTGTGGGAGTAACCAACCAATATGTAATTTGACATAAGGCCCATTCCATAAGATGGAACCCATTCAGACACTGCTCAAGTGGCTAAGAACCTAAGACCAGATAGGCCAAGGACCCAGGGAAAAAGGAACTACTACTGTTTGCTAAAGAAATGTAGCAATAAGATGACTCCTAATGACATTCTTCTATCAAAGAAGCTTCCTCTTGCAGTATGTGAGAAGAAATACAGAGACACAACCAGATAACGTTCAGAGTGAAAGACTTTGAAACACTCTATCCTAATTGGAATTTCTCAGATCCCTCTCCTGAGGGCTCAGGGAACCCTGCAGAAGAAGGAACAGAAGAGTGAAAGAGCCAGAGGGATAGAAGATACCAGGGAAACAAAACCTTATAAATACAGCAGGATTGACACGCACGAATTCACAGACTACGGCAGCATGCAAAGGATCTGCACAGGTCTGTACCAGATGGGGTCCCTGTGATGCAAAGAGAAGTGGCTACATGTCCCAAACCTAATCCAGAAGCTATCTCCAACAGATAACCACTTGTAAACGAAAAATTAGTTCTATCCAATAGACTCACACTGGAATACATACTACTCTTAAGGGCAGTACCGATGCCCAGCAGTAGACGTCCAACACAAAAACTCAATGGCATCTTTGCGGATTCTTTGTCTCATAATGTTTTGTCAGGGCTGTGTGTGTGTGTGTGTGTGTGTGTGTGTGTGTGTGTGTGTGTGTGTGTGTGTGTGTCTGTCTGTCTGTCTGTCTGTCTGTCTGTCTGTCTGTCTGTCTTACAGTTTCCCTGAGTATTTACTATGGCTTCCTCTTTTGTTTTGTTTTTTTATGGGATTCCTATGTGGACAATATTGTGTTTCTTTGGCTCTTTTTCTTCTGTTTGTTTTGTCCTATTCTGGTTTGTTTTTTGTTTTGTTTTATATTATTTATTATTCTTTAGATATTTGTTTTCTAAGGAGAGAACGAGAATGTGTAGATACTGATGGGGTAGGATGGGAAGATCTCAAGGATTTGGAACAAGGAAAACCATAAATAGAATACACTGCATGATAAAGTCTATTTTCAGTAAAATAAAAGTAGAGGGAAAAAAATAGAGTCCGCCTTAAGGATTTTGCTGTCAAGAGACTGGGTAGGAGAGGGTGGGTAGCATTTAATGCCAATTATGGGCATGGGAAATAGGCAATGAATGTTTTTTAATCTAAAATATTAAGTAGCTATCTATATACAGGCTTAGCCTCAAGATTAATCACATTAGTAGTCTAAGCAGAAGATAAATGTGACCACTCAAATGAGCATGAAAATGAGGAGAGGAAAGAAACTGAAACATTCAAGGAAGTCAGACTGAGCTCGAGAAGAGAAATGCAGTTCAGTACTAGGGATGATGCTATACTAGAAAAAAAAAAGATTTATTTGGTTTTATAAGACAGTCATGGGAGAATGGCAAAAGTGCATGAAGATTGAAAAATACATACAGAGTCAGAAAGATTGATTTAACTATACACTAGTTTCATGAGGTTGGAAAGTCTGCCCTATGTTTTAAAGATCCCTTTTTATCTGTCCACTTAGATATCAACAGCACTTACCACATAATAATTAAATCATTTTAAATTATTTGTTGATAAAACAGACTAAGAATATGCACGGTTACAGAAATGATACTGATATCGTTCACTACATACTGCTAAAGGGAATGCTCGTGGGTAGTGACCGTTTCCTCAGCTAACCCGATGGGCAGCTAGAATGGAGAGCAGGGGAGAAAACGAATTACAGAAGCAGAATCTATGTCTGTGCTGGGGAAGATGCATGAGTGGGTGAGGCCATTTGCCAAATCAGTCCGAAATAGTGTAAGTGACTGAGGAAAAATCTGAGTTCTCTTTGAAAATGTGAGTGCAATATCTACAGTCAGTTACATGGAAGTTTATAACCTGAGGGCACACATCAAAAGAGAAATGCTGCCAAACCTAAAATCAGTGTGTGTGTGTGTGATCAATTGCACAAAATTAAACCATTGTTCTATATAGAAAATAATCCAAGATCAATTTTGTGGTGACCAGCACTGTAGGAGCAAAGCTGAGAGAGCCTGCATGGTAACTAAACACATCTCTAACACAGTTCCACGGCTGTCACACCAACCTTCTGCTGGGGAAGACACTTTCAAAAGACAAATGGGCTAAACTCTCAGCCAGAAAGACTTGCATACTTCCCTGGGAAATGGGTGACTCAGAGAGGGAAAATAGAGGTACTGGTATTTAAAGGCCTCAACCTCCTCCAACCTGCACATATGCCTTCCTGCAAAGTATTTCACATCCTCTTAAAAGAGTTTCTGTGCCTTAAGTTTCAGTGAAATAAAGATACACATGGCTCCACTAAGAGACAAAAATGAAAATACACAATGCAGATGAGGATGTTAAAATGCTTTGGACTCCCTTTAGTCAGAGCCTAGAAAACCACTGTTTAATAGCTGGTTTTCTGGGGATTACAAGATGCATTTCTGCATATGCCCTTGATGGAATTAATGAGAAGGTGAGAGAAAAGCATATGCTTAAACGCCTGGAGGCAGCTATCACAAAGAAGAACATACAGTTTATTAACACAATTCCAGCACTCACAGCACACCGCTTGCTCTGAATAGTCCAGAAATAATATGCATATATAATCAATTCTCTGTAAATGATGTGCATACATCATTAAGAGGATGATACTTTCCAACTGTATGTTGGTCAAAATAGTGCTAACATTTAGACATCTGCTTTAAAGAGATACACCCCCTTTTACCTGCTTCTACAAACCATAAATGTACACTCTAGTTAATATATTACTGACAGGATGATGAGAATGCTCCTGTCAGATACTGGCCAGCTGGGTGTTTGAGACAAAATGCACAGCCCCAGCTGACTAGTTAGAGGAACTCTGGCGAGGTACAATTACAGAGGCATATGACAAGGCTTCACGCCTGGCTGATTTGAGAACCCATGACATGGCTTTAAACAGCGGTCCTCCGGATCTACGGTCACAAAACAGCAATAAGTCAACTAATACAACTGTGTAGCATCATGATGTATTCCTCTGCTTTGAATATATGAGACCGTCTATGATGTGGTCTCTACTAGGATCCACTCTACTAGGATCCACTCGGGCTTAAAACATGAGGCCTGCCTGCAGCATGCATAAAATCAACTAGCTTGTTGGTTTAGGACTGGCAGAAGTCATCCTGCATACTCGGCAATGTACGCATCAAAAAATCCAAGCAAAACCGAGGATGTCTTAACTCATTTAAGTTAAAAATGTAAAAAATATAAGAATACTAACACTATACCATGCTTCCACAAATGGCAAAGGGCTTATTAAAAAGTACTTAAACATAAAAAAAAATGATAATTTGTTTACATAACTTAAAACTAATTATAAAGTTTATACCTTTATAAAAATTATAAATTATTTTAACTGCAAACAGCATGTGAAGGAAGTCATCCTCAAGCTGGCTGATCAGCTACCACAGTACAGCATGAAAAATACCAGCAATGTCCAAGGTTGACATTCATTTTAATCATGGAAAATAATGATTGACAAAAATAACCAAACCAAACAAATTTCACAAAGCAACAATAAAATTATGAGTGTTAAGTTGCTTTATCATATATATGTCCTTAATAACAATTCAAATGTTGACCACAGATATAAAATCTAATCAGGAGTTATGAAACACAGATTCATGCATTAATGTCAAGTACAACAAAGTATCTATGGCATATGAAAATTCTAAAATGTAAAATGAACCAAGGCAATTATTATTCTTCCTTTGTGTGTTTTAGTGATTTCCTTAAACTCTTTTTAAAAATAGTTTTCTTCTAATTTATGTTATGATATAAGACCTTGACCTCAAATGTTACTATGCACGTAATTTATTGCAGTAATATTTATTCAGACTGCATATATAAGAAAACTGTTTAAGATATCAAAGCCATTTTCCCATTTAAGGAGATTGTGAAAGCAAATTTGAAATATGTTTATTTTATCAGCCCCATTGCCCCCAAAGTAAGCCAAACGACAGCTGTAACTTAGAGATGGTACCTCTAGTTTTCATGAGTTGCCATAAACAATTCAGGAAAGCATTCTGTTTAACAACAAACTTTATTACAATCCATTCCTCTTTGTTTGTTTGTTTGTTTGTCTTGTTTTTTCATTTCTCTGTAGCTTTGGAGACCATCCTGGAACTTGCTCTGTAGACCAGGTTGGCCTTGAACTCAGAGATGACTCTGCCTCCCAAGTGCTAGGATTAAAGGCATGTGCGGAGCCTGTCCTGGAACTAGCTCTGTAGACCAGGCTGGTCTTAATCTCAACATCAAACATGGCATATCAAGATAGCTTTTCTCAAAAAAAAAAAAAAAAAAAAGCTTTTCCTCATTTCACATGTGAAGAAGAAGCTAAGTAAGTTAAAGAAAAGTTTCTGCATCATTAAGAGAGGGCAATAAATTAAAACTAAAAAAGATACTAGTATTTTCATAAACCTATATTGGGATTTGTTTTGTTTCCCTAAACAGCAGTTTCTCTTCCCTCACATGCTCACTACCAGCTTGACTCCAGTCTGTTTGACTTCCTCCTCCTTAGAAAGGCATTCATTCCATCCACACACACTTTACACAAAACACAAACCAGCCATTCACCTCCCCGACTGTACACACGCATTTTATCTTTTACACAGCACTACACATTCCATGGCATAATAGATGCTTATTTGTCCAACTGTTTATATATTTCATACCAGTTAAACGTAAGCACACACACTGGTCTTGGCTGTCTTACTGATGAGTTTATATTGCCTAGGAAAGGGCCACACACCAACATTATACACATGAATTACTTCCTAATCTTTGTCATGAGAATGACTCCCATTGGAAATGCTGTAAAATCTTGAAAATTTTTAGGAGGATGAAATGGCAAACTCTGAGCGGAAGAGTAAAACATTAAAACCCCACCCAAATCATTCAGGTGGATTCTTCAACGGCTCTTTAAAACTCGTGAGATAAAATAATTACTGGAGCAAGTCATTAGTACTTATGCTGTGGTATATCGCCTCATATCTATCTTTAAATATCTTTAAAATCATATAATATCTTTAAAATCTAATTATTCTCAAGATAAACATTTTCAATTTGGAAAATAATGAACATAACAATCTTATATACTTGATAGCTAGGGTGACAGGTGTGGCCGCATACAAGGAGTCACCATACAAGGAGTCAGGACCTGTTTTGTCTCACACTGTGGCTCTCCAACAGCTTTTTCATCTTGGGTTGCTGATTTCACTTCTCTGAAAACTCTTTTTTTTGGGGTTATTTTTTGCTTTTTTTATATATTTTATGCTTATGAAGTTTTCATGCACGTCTGTGTGTGTACTACATGTGTGCTTTGTGCCCTTAGAGGCCAAAAGAGGGCATCAGAGACCCTAAATCTGACATTACATACCACTGTAAGCCACCCTACAAATGCTAGGACCAAACCCCAACCCTCTGTATGTATAAGAAGTGCTCTAAACCACTGAGCCATCTCTCCAGACCAACAAAATACCTTCCTTATGACTAAACACTAAGTTGAAAACCTGAAGGCATCTTAGAACTCTATCTAGTCTAAAATGCTACAATATTTTAAAAGAATTTTATTCCTATTATAAGAGAATAAAATGTTAAAAGTAGATTTTTATTTTATATGAAGTAAATTTATGAAGAAACAATTTAATATGGTTTTAATATATCACAGATTACTCAAATCACCTAATTTGTTTAACACATTTTGAATCTGAAAATACTTAAATTTTACATTTAATAAAGAAAAACAGGAACTCTCACAAAATACTTCTGAATATTCTTCTATGACCTAAGAACAGTCCTTTCTATTCCTGCCTTTCCCACAGTGATGAAGAGCTTCCAGAAGAACACTGAAGTGACTGCCATAAAACCTGTGATTATAAAAATGCTACTTTGACTTTTAAGTTATTAGCAGCCTGAAGAGCTCCTCCAAACCAGAATTATTATAGAATATACTCCTAAGCCCCATAAGGCAACAAAGATGAATCTGCTATTACCAGGTTAAGAGAGCAGCTATTATCACGGGCCCGCAGTTTCCTTCAAGTAGCTCCAATGGAAAAAGCCACAAGTGAATAATAAAGACCTCATAATAGCTCTCAAGAGTTCTCTGTGTGATGAAGGCACTAAAATGAACTCCAGAGATTTTAAAAAAGGGGAGTAGAACACCTCATCTCCTGATAAGGGAAAATAATTAACCTGACTTAATGCATCTGCAAAGGCTTCTATAAATCAGACTTTTATACTTCAAGAGCCAGATTAAAACCATATATTAAAAATATGTAGATATTGTCTTTTAAGTACATGCAGCACAGCTCTAAATCTGCAGCCGTTTTCAGGTCTTTTTGTGAAGCACTCAATATGTGTTAGTCACGGGAGGAAGTGTGAAGACTTACAGTGCTTAATTTGCTCGAGGTAATAATGATGCGCCTCTCGTGCAACATGCTGGCGTACAACCGCAGCATGTTGTTCACGTCCACGGCAACGAAGTACTCTGTCAGGTTTCTCTGCACAAGAGAAAAGAACTGTTTGAGCTACAGTTCACAGGAATATGAGGGAAAATGTTTTATAGGTTTCCCAGTTGTAAAGTTCAAAAGAAGATATTATTAGAAGTGGCATTCGTTAAAGATAATTAAAAGTGATACTCATCGGCTGCCACATAACATGCCACATTCTACCATCACTTAGAACATTGCCTGTTCTATACAAGTATTTCTCAAACATGAGCACAGGATGGATCCCACACTTCAGTCTCTCAGCACACCACCATTTTCCCAGCTCGAGCCGAAGCCTACTTAACTATTATCTTTAGAGCATGTATCCAGGAACCCCAGTTTTAACCAAATACCGCTGGTGATTCACATATATACTGATATTTGTAAAACTGCTACTCTGGAAAAATATATTTCAATTACTTCAAGTTTATCATTGCCTCTCCAGTGCCTAGGCACCCAGTGGAGGAGAGGGTTTATAAACCATCCTTTGTTTCCTTATTAAAGAAAATCTCCCAGGAGTGGTATTGCTGGGTCCAGGGGTAGGTTGATCCCGAATTTCCTGAGAAACCGAAACACTGATTTCCAAAGTGGTTGCACAAGATTGCATTCCCACCAGCAATGGATGAGGGTACCCCTTCCTCCACAGCCTCTCCAGCAAAGGCTATCATTGGAGTTTTTGATTTTAGCCATTCTGAAAGGTGTAAGATGATATCTCAAAGTTGTTTTGATTTGCATTTCCCTGATCGCTAAGGAGGTTGAGCATGACCTTAAGTGTCTTTTGGCCATTTGAACTTCTGTTGAGAATTCTCTGTTCAGTTCAGTGCCCCATTTTTTAATTGGGTTAAGAAAATCTCTAGGTTTTATCCCTCTTTAGGCTTCCTTTTTGTTACTATAATCAAATATAACCGTGATGCTCTAAATCGATTCCTCAATTTAATACATGTTAGACTTCCACTATAAAACAAAGCAGGACACAAAGAAACAGTATCCAAATGAGGAATTATAAGGCCAAATTCTCCCCTGCTCCGAGTCCTCTGGGGCCTTGTCAACTGGTCTTCTTTCTCTCCTCCAGTCATAACTGACTCCTCAGCGCCCACCCCCACAGGAAATTGGTAAACTGTCAATGTAGAACATATGTGAGCTTCTATTGGCTTAGAAGCATAAATGTGAACTGTATACAATTTGGATCTTGCATAAAATTGTTTTAAATGCAAAAAAAAAAACCAAAGCAGGGTCAGTGCTACTTAGGACCCATCCTCAGGAATTACTTTCAACTTACTGTTTAAAAAATTAAAAACCTTAAGCATTTTAGAAAGCAAATATTCTAATGCACAGAAAGTATAGAGTGTGGTGGGCAAACATCTAAAAGGCTGAGTTGGGGTATGGGGGCAAGAATGTAAGAAATCTGCCTGTTTCTTCAACTTGTAAAAGGCAGGCATCTTACAAGACAAACTGTCAATCATAGCATCTCAAATGAGTAAAATCTGAAGTTTCAGTGAGTGGTATTCAGCCTGGTGGGGAGAGGCTCACTTCCCACTGTCTCTGAAGCTCCCTTTACCTCCCAACTCCACTCCATTACAACATTACCTTCAGAACATGAAACAGAGCTACTTTCGTCATCACAAAAACATCCCAAAGTGGAGAACTGCCCCCCCAGCACCCAGCACTGCCAGATGCTTCTATTCTGTTTCTCTCAGCAGGACAATGGGAAGTATGTCAGTGATAACATAAAACTTTATTCTATGTTCCCAGTAGTCGGTGTTTAATGGGATGTTTGCTTCTTTAAGTAGTGGAAAATGATAGTCTCTAAAGATGAAACTCAAGCTCTCAAGATAGCTTAGCAGGTAACGGCACTTGCCTTGAAGCCTGACGACCTATTTCAATTACTGGGACCCAGATGGTGGAAGCAGAGGATTAAATCTCATAAGCCGACATCTAACCTACACAAATTCATTCATTCATATTCTCTCTCTATCTCGCCCTCTTTCTGTCAGTCTTCTTCTCCATCACTCCCTGTCTCCCCCTATCCCCACTTCTCGATGTGTTAAAAATTAAAAATAAAATGGAAACTAGTAGTCATTTGCTAGTGAATGTAACTAGAAAGAAAAAAGAGAGTAACTCTGTATGAGACTTCCGAGTGACAAGGTCATGGACATCTGAGTCATGATCCCATGCCCATCAGGTACAAAGGTCAGGGATTCATCATGAGACCTGAGAGCTCGGGTGGTCTATCCTGAGCCATAGTGTACAATCAAGTATGCAAAGTCTTTTGATAGAACTTATCTGAAAAACACTTTCAGTGGAATTCATGGCATTGGATGTTTACAGAGTTTTAATTTGATAGTCTTGATTGATCAGAAAGTTTACAACTGGGGGCTTGGGAGATGGCTGAACTTGTAAACACTTGCCACATGAGCATGAAGACCTGACTTGAGATCCCCAGTTCCTTTAATCCTAGCGCTTGAGAGGTAAGCCAGGTAAGACTTCAGGAGAGACCAGTAAGCTCCAGCGCCAGCCTTTCTCACAAAACAAGGTGGAAAATGACAGGACATCACTGCTGACCTCCAGTCTTCTCATGTACTCATGTGTGTGCATACACATGTATACAATCACATGGCTATCCATACATATGAAAACACAAGGAAAATTTACATTTGTTTTGAGCTATACATTTTTCTCTGTTCCTCTCCCTTTCTCTCCCCTCCCCTTCAACTCTCTCCCATGGTCCCCATGCTCCTAATTTACTTAGGAGATCTTATCTTTTTCTACTTCCTATGCAGATTAGATACATGTATGTCTCTCTTAGGGTCCTCATTGTTGTCTAGGTTCTCTGGGGTTGTGATTTGTACGCTAGTTTTCTTTGCTTTATGTTTAAAAACCACTTATGAGTGAGTACATGTGATAATTGTCTTTCTGGGTCAGGATTACCTCACTCAATATGATGTTTTCTAGATCCATCCATTTGCCTGCAAATTTCAAGATGTCATTATGGGAAATTTACATATTTATAATTGCCAATCACTATTTACGTTTGAGAAAGTAAATGTTATAATGATTTGAAAACTATATGGAAAAACAGTGCACATCTGAAATACATACAAGAATATCTGAAGGAAATCTTCTAGTAATTTTCCATTGATTTGATGGTTTATAACTGATTTATTTTAATGTTCTAAGAGAAACCGAAGTGGGTATCTTCCTTTTCCTACAGTTATCAAATGGCATGGCAGTACATCCAGCATTTCCACTTATCCATGAAAGCTTAGACAGGAAGTACTAACTTGGATAACTCTCAAGAAAAACATAGTATTTCCGGTATAGCATTATTATTTTTTACAATATCTTCAATTCTAATAAAATGCCTACTGCATTAAATTAAAACCAGGAAATCAACAACTGAGACACTAAGATTTAAACAAAGCTACAGAGAAGACGTCTAAAACTTAATGATCCATTTACTAAAATAACTATAAAGTGGCACATTTTCCTGCAATCTTTGTTCCCTACTAGGAGAAGCCACACCTCTACACCCCCTCACATTCAGACAGCCAAACTCAAGAGCTACCTAGGTGTGGAGGCATTATCCAGCCAGCCCAGTGGCTGACATTCTTTTCTCCTCATCAGCACGGGCATTACAGAAGGAATAGTAGGATAGACACATGGGAAGAAAAGGAGAAGTCACCCTGGTTCCTTACTCTTCTCCTCATCAGCACGGGCATTACAGAAGGAATAGTAGGATAGACACATGGGAAGAAAAGGAGAAGTCACCCTGGTTCCTTACTTTTCTCCTCATCAGCACGGGCATTACAGAAGGAATAGTAGGATAGACACATGGGAAGAAAAGGAGAAGTCACCCTGGTTCCTTACTCTTCTCCTCATCAGCACGGGCATTACAGAAGGAATAGTAGGATAGACACATGGGAAGAAAAGGAGAAGTCACCCTGGTTCCTTACTCTTTCCCAATTTCTCTGCAGGGAAACAGTGGGAACAAAGTTAACATTTGTAAGATGAAGACATTTTAGAAGAATTCACTGACACTTACACTCTCCGGGATCGTCGGGAGTCCAGTTATGTCAGGGGCAATGAAACAGGAGTGCTAGGCAGCAATAATAAAGCACAAAAGGACAGAAAATTAAAATTTCATATTCCATATAATTTGCAATAAGGATCAAAAAGAACACTGACAGATGAATGTCACAGATGAACAACCTGAACTTGAACATGAAAGAATCTCACAGGAAATGGCAAATGCAAACAACTGTACTGTCCCATACCAAAAGCAATGATCAATTCAGAGACTCTGAAACTGGACAGAAGCAGAATAAGAATCTGTCTAAGTATTAAGACCAAAGAAAAAGAATATATTTCCAAAAGATTACACATATAGAAATATACCTATGAACATGTATTTTAAAACATATTTAGGTAGATTAAGAAAAATAAAAGCATGCTAATTAAGAGTCCGTAAAATATACTGACTCCTGGGTTTCTGTAATAAATGATAACAAAACTTTTGTAGCAAGTGCATTATTTAAAAAAAACAACAATAAAAGTAATCTTAATAAGATTAAAACTTGAAAAATATATTTGCTGTCAGGCAATGGTGGCACATGCCTTTAATCCAGGAATCTGAAGGCAGAGGCAGGTGGATCTCTATGACTGTAAGACCAGCCTGGTCTACAAAGCAAGTTCCAGAAGAGCCAGGGCTACACAGAGAAACCCTGTCTCGGGGGGAAGAAAAAGTATTTGCTATCCAAAACTATGAACTTTTTCATATACCAATAGATAAATATTAACTTCCAGAATAAATAAAGCAATATTATGAGATATCTACATGAAAAAGATGAGTCTCTAACCCCCAGTGTCCCCAAAAATGGTCCCCCATTTTATTCACACAAATCAAAGTGCAATCATCAAACTGCTTTATTTTTATTAATACTTTTATTTTCTATTTACTTTCTGTTCATATTATGCTCCAAAATCATTTTAATATTGTTATTACATAGGAATATATTTAATTTTGTCTTATATCTAAAGATTAGAAGAGAAACTTTCAGCATTTCAGTATTTAAACAGAGCCGAACAAGCACGATGCTGTTCACAGTCACAATTTTCCAGGGTGAAGAACAGTAAGTCCCAAGATGACCTGGTGACAAAGGAGAAAGGTGACAGGGCCTCGAGAACGGCATGCACTTCAGCACACTGCTGGGAGGGAACATGCAAGCTTGTGTCTATTAAACCCCTTTATTTGAATGTGCTTCACATTATCCCGTTTCATAAAATTAAGAAAAAAAAGGAAAGTACAAACAGAAAACATTCTAAATGATTATTTTTAAATAGTCCATTTTCCAAAGAACCAGAGTGAATAAATCAGAAAAAAATCAAACAGTGATTTGAGAAGCAGGGTCCTGGTCACTCACCAGCATCAGTGAGGGTTGATCTTTCAGAACTTGCTCAGTGGCAATAAATAGCTCTTGGTTCTTATGAGAGAAAAATGAGCATTTTACTTTCAAAGGGAAGCTTCCCTGTGTGCTGAGACAAACCCATGTTGCTACATTACACAATGAAAGCACTAGAGTGGCATTCATTCTGCAGGACATTCTACATTCTGACCTGCTAATCTAGTCTGGAAATGTTCTGTACAAAGTTTTGCACTGTGAGTAGAAAGGCAGTGGATATTTAATGATTTTTAGTACAGTTTAAAAAACAAACAAAAATATATACATATTAACCTTTCATAAAATCTGCAATATTCTAGTGATCAATAATCACTTCTAAGACTTACAATAAAGATTTCCAAGATTATCAATTTTAATCTGTGAGATGAAATTATCTCCAAGTCTAGTTCAGTACAACTGCTCTAGTTTTCAAACTGCCAATCAGTAATGGACAGGACTAGGTACACAGTAATCTGTTGTTGACTACAAAATAAATTATTATTGAACTTCATACAAAAGCAATAAATGGATTTTACTAGTATATCAGATAACTATACCTTGAAAGCAGCTTCATAAGATTTGGAAGCTATTATAGACTATCAATTCAAAACTATCCAACAGGTATATAGAAAGGTTTTCACATCACCAAGCACTAGAGAAATGCAAATAAAAGCTCCAATATGCTACTTCACTCCTGCTGTAGAATAACCCCTCTGTATGTTGTGAATATGTTTTATTACCATTGGTTAAAAAAGACTCTGAATTGGCCATTAGCCAGGCAGAACAGAACCAAGCAGGAAATCCAAGCAAAGATAAGGGAGAAGAAAGGTGGAGTCAGAGAGAAGCCAGCAGCAGCTGGATAAGCAAGATGTGAGGTAGCAAGCCATGAGCGTTATGGTAAAATATAAACTAATAGAAAGGGGTTAATTTAGTTGTAACAGCTAGTTAATAATAAGCCTGAACTAACAGGCCAAACCGTTTGTAATTAATATTAAGCCTCTGAGTGATAATTTTAAAAGGGCCTCAAGATCAGGCAGGATAGAAGAAGCTTCTGTTTACACACTCCAGTTCGACAAATATGATCAAGTAGATGAAAAGTAGAAAGCACCAAGGCAGCTGTAAAGAGAACACCAATACATGGCTGGTGGAAATGAAATATGGGAAACAAAATGGAAGCGTCTCCAAAAGGTAAAAATAAAATTATCCACGGATGCAGCAACCCCACTCGGTGTGCACTCGAAAAGAAGGACACGAGTGAATCTGCATAGCATGTTCACTGCTGAGGCACTGCCCCCTTGTTCATGGAAACACTGCTCACAATAGCCAGGCAAGGGAATCAACCTTGCATTTCACTAATACACATACATTCTAAAGGTAATTTTATTTATACCCATGCACAAACATGGCAACTACTATCTAGCTAGTAAAGTGAAATTTTGTCATTTGTGATAATATGGTTAAATTGAAGAATGTTACACTAAATAAAGCAATAAAAATAGACACATGATTCCACTCATATATGCAATAAAAAACTTGAGCTCATAGAATCAGAGAGATATCATAGCATACTCCATCAACAAATACAGTTATTCTATTAAAAATAAAATAAAAGCTTGGAGCACAGCTCAGTGGTAGATGGCAGGGCCATGGGTACCATATCAAAACAAAAAAAGACTAAATAAATAAGACCTAAATGCAGTACATTTTGTGAAGATTTATTTAAATTCATATGATGATGTGTGTTTGTGTATATATACACATGTGTGAGGGTGCCTGTGGAGTTCAAAAGAGGGCAGCAAATCCCCTGGTACCAGAGTTACAGGCAGCTGTGAGGCACTGACTTGGATGCTGGGTACAAAACTAATCCTCTACAAAAGGGCCTCTACCTGCTGAGCCATCTCTCCAACTCCAGAGTACATTTTTACTGCTTAGTAATACCTTACAACACCTGCTTCCATTATTTATTAAGTATGTATATTTTAATTGAGCACATAAATCTTGAACTAAGTATTTGTATTGCTTTATAAATATAATAGTTTTTAAAAAAAAATATGTCTTCTTTTCATAAAATCTAGGCCTCTTTTGATGTCTTCCATTTCTCCTACCTCTCTACTACATGCCGACTAACCACGACAGTCTCTGCATTATCTGGAATTCAATGACCTGTGAGTCTTGAGTTCCTCCTTACCTGGACTTTTCTCTAGTTCTCACCTGATTTCCTTTCTTTTTCATAATAGTCTGTCTAGGGGAGCAGATCAGACCTTTTCCTCCATGCTCCCAATAAACTATTAGATAGCAACAGCTACGCCTGTTGAAGACTTCTCAATTTGAATTCAAAATTCCATGTTCTCCTGGGCTTTTCATTCTATAGTTTCCAGTGAAAATTTGATTCTATGCACTGTGGAGTTTGCAGCAAAGATTTGAGAAAAAAACAAACATGGTCAACCATGTGGTGAGAACTTCATACACAGAAACAGGGCAGCTTCTAAAGTCAGCCAAACTCCAAACGGGCTTTGGACTAAAAAGAAAGGATGTGTTCACTTAAAATTCTAACCAAAACAGTAAGAACAGAGTGTGCTGAGGTGTGTGACTTTTGTGTATGCTGCATTTGTTTAACTCTGTGAAGCTGGGATTCTTTGCTGTCTAAAACACCTGATGTGCACTAAAGAGATGAACTGTCAATAGTGAGGCAGGAGCAAGGATAGGTAAGGCTGGCAGGCAGAGTGTAAACAGAAGGAAACCGATGACCAAGAGAAGAGGAGAGGAGGACATCAGAGGTCAGCTACCCAGCCAGTCACAAAGAAAGAAAGAAAGAAAGAAAGAAAGAAAGAAAGAAAGAAAGAAAGAAAGAAAGAAAGAAAGAAAGAAAGAAAGAAAGAAAGAAAAGGGAAAGGAAAGGAAAGGAAAGGAAAGGAAAGGAAAGGAAAGGAAAGGAAAGGAAAGGAAAGGAAAGGAAAGGAAAGGAAAGGAAAGGAAAGGAAAGGAAAGAGATAGAGAAATAGGGAAAGATGGGCAGTGGTGGCGCACACCTTTAATCCCAGCACTTGGAAGGCAGAGGCAGTTTAATCTCTGTGAGTACGAGGCCAGCCTGGTCTACCTGTGTCAAAAAAACAAACAAACAAAAAAACAGAGGCAAAAGGTAGTCAGGATAATTTAAGATAAGAAAAGCTAGCAAGACACAAGCCAAGCTAAGGCTGGGCATTCATTACTAAGAACAAGCTTCTGTGTGTGTGATTTATTTGGGAGCTGGGTGGCAGGCCTTCCCAAAAAACAAAAGAATAAAATGTCACACAACAAGAGTGAAATAAAATAGTGAGAAAGGAAAGAAAAACTTGAAGTAAAGCTAAGAGGATGACCCTGAAAGTCTAAGCCAAAAATTTGGAAACTGTCTGTATAAAATGGGGAGTTACAGGCAGATATGGTAGCTACTTGGGAGGCTGAGACAAAAGGATTACAAATTGGATGCCAGCCAAAGCAACACAGTAAGGCTCACGGCCAGAAGGCACTACTCTGTCTCAAAAAAATGTTTAAAGGTTCTTGGCTACTTTAGCAGTGTGAGGAAGGGATCCATCTCATATGGCATGGTTTTCCTTAGAGAAAACCTAAAACTATTATTCTGCAAAACGATCTTAGCAATAAAATAATTCCTAATGACATATTGACATAACCATAGATCAGAACCTCACTCGACCCTCATCAAGGAAGATTCTTCTTGTAATAAGTGGGAAAGTGACACAGAGACCTACAACTGGACAATGTGCATAAAACGAGAGACTTTGGAACTCTCAGTCCTAGACGGAATGCAGTTATCAAAGCCCTCCCTGCAATGCTCACGGGTCTATGAGGCAGAGGAAGCAGAAAGATTGTACAGTAAGACATGATGGATGGATGACTCCGAGGAAACACTGTCTTCCATACCCAGCATGACTCATGCACATATGAACTCAGCGACTGTGTCAGCATGCACAAGGCCTGCACAGGTTCAAGCCAGATAAGACCCAGCACTGAGAGAGGGAAATGGACTCGAAGTCCCACCTCTAACCAAGAAGCTATTTGCAACTGATAGTAGATATCAGAAAGAAGAAAATTAGTTTTCTCCAATGGAGTGTCACTGGGTACACCAACCACCCTTTAGGGTGGTCCTCATGCCTAGCTGTAGTTGGCCAACATACATGAACTCCATGGATTTCTTTTGGGAGTGTTTTGTTTTATTCGGGGTTCGTTGTGGTTGTTATACTTGTGCTGTTTGTTTGTTGGTTGGTTCAAGTTTTGTTGTTGTTATTGTTTCTGACAGAAAGAACATAAAATTGGAAATGTAGGAAGGTGGGAGAGGATCTGGGAGGAGTTGGGAGAAGGAAATATTTGATCAAATACAGTGTATAAAAAATGTAAATGAAAACAAAATTTTAAGGGCAGGGGTCTCCATGATGGAGTGGGGGCCTAGAATACCTAATGCCTAGGGAACCACTACATTTTTTTAAGTTACAAAGTAAAGAGTTACAATTTTTTAAACAGAGAATAAGAGTTTAAGGAAGTGTTTACTCTGACGGCTTTAGAAGACAGAACTAGAAGGAGGGGAATCTTTTAAGTAGACCTGCCAAGAAACTGAATGGGAGTGCACACACTGGGACTTCAGAAATGGAAGAAGAGAGCACAGCTATCCGTGCAGTGCAGGGCATAACAGGCATGAAGACATTATTTCCAAAGAAAGAATATGAGAATAGCAATTTCATTATCACTCAAAACTTCAAAAAGCCTCATATGAACAAAGATTAAAGCTGAATTTCCTCCAAGGTTTTCTTCCCCTATTAATTTTTTCTTCTCTTTTGAAAAAGAAAAAAAAAACAACATATTTGCAAGAAAAGGTGAAAGTATCATTAAATAAATCTATTTTATTTAAAAAATTAACAAAAGATATGAATGAAACCTCCATCGTTATCTACAACTTTGGATATTTACAAGTCCCCATAATACAAATCCTGGCATATCAACCTAAATATATAAAAGGGGCAAAGTTCGCTGAAAGTCTCAGCAGAAAATTGCCACCATAAGCTTGTTGTTCACAAGAATGCTGGTCACATTCCAGGGTTTCATAACTAACCTGGAAAGTATGTTCCCATGTAAGGAAAGACAGGACACTTTAGCTGGATCTTCATTTTTCATGTTACTATGCAACTTTCTCTTCTGAAGCATGCCTCATTTCAGGAGAGGTTTTGAGTATGTGTGCATGTATGTGTGTGTACATGTGGGTATATGATTTTATTATGTATGGATTTCATTTCAAAATCCAGTGTTCCTTACAACCAAAATATTCCCACAGATTTGCCTACTGTCAGCACATACTAGCTTTTCTTCAATTTAACAGCTATAATAATATGCAATACAAGTTATATGAATCACCCCATGTCACAAGTTGACATTAGCACTAAACAAGGCTAACACAAACATTGAAATTTTCCTGGAAACAGGGTGACTTGGCAAATGCATCCTGGATTGTCTCCAAAAAGAAGGTATAAAGTACATACCACACTCAAGTTGACAGGCGTGTTTGCCTTCGGTACTGGGTGATTATAGAGTGCTTTGAGAGTTTCATTCAAATCATCTTCCTGAAACAAAGAAAGAATCATTTAATAATTAAAATACATAGGAAGCAAATAATTAAAAATATCCTTGGGAATTACTAATAGGAATGTAAAATGGTAAAAAAAAAACAGCAGAAAATAGCATGTATGATCTTTCCTTAAATAATGAAACACAGAATTATCCCAATTTTCAGTATTTACGCCTCCAGACATACCTTAAAAACAACTGAATGTAACTACCAAAACAGGCTGTTTTGTTTGAACTTGGAGCTTTATATGTGCCTGGTAAAGCTCTCTACCACTAACTATGAATGGGTCTAATGAGAGAGGAAGCTGAACAACCATCTTTGTTCAGATGTCTTACTCAAAATACATACAAGGTAGATGCAGCTTAAACGTCCACTAAAAGATGAATGAATGAATAACTTGTAGTGTAACTCATGCAATCAACGATCCACCAGCTTTTAAAAGGTAGAGGATTCTAGGAGGTGGCACAGCAGTGGAACCTTGAACATATTACATTAAAAGAAATAAGCAAGGACAAACATTGGTGGGTCCACCTGTGTGGGGCCCTTCTGTTAAGAAGGCAAATATAGATATCGTGGCAGGTGCCAAGGAAGAGAAGAAAAGTAAATGGCAAACTATGTTTTAATGAGTGAAGTACTTGGGTTTGTTCAGGTATGTTGTATTGGTGATTAAAAACAATGTGTGTGATAAAAAAATTATAATCTTTGAAATGACAACACTGCTCCTTCTATGCTATATATATTTAAACACAATAAAGCAATAGAAAAAAAGTCAGCTTACCAGTTCCTTCGCCAAGTAATCTGCCAGAGTGTTGAGAAGCTTATAGTATACTTCAAACCACGGCAAATAACTGGAAGGAGAATTTACAGGTATGTAAAACACCTGGAATTTATGACTAATAAATAAGCAGGAAAATGAAAACTGAATTGAGAAAAGAACTGGAGAAAAAGAACTTAGCCCATGTTTTCTTTACTAATTCCAGAAAATGCATGACTATTATTATGGTAATATTAGTTATATATGCTTCCACCTTAAGTCAGTGGCATCTGCAAAAGGACTTAATCCTGTGTCAAAGCAAGCACTGCAAAAGGGTATCCACAAGCTAACTATAAATCTATGTCCAACTGCAGCCACATGTCACTTTACTGGAGAGAAGTGAGACCTTAAGAAATGTGTCCTTCATGTGAGTGTCCCAAAGTACATTTATATAAATTAAGATGTGGGCAATGTCACAGGGCCACTACTGTAGAGTGGTCTATCATTGACTTATACAGTATACAGCACACATTTGAATCTCTTTATAAATACTTCCCAGTTGATACATAATGCAACAGAACCATTTATACAATTAATTCTTCAGAAACTATGTAACCATCATTGAAAATAAGGCCTACTCTAAAAACATGCATACAAAACATTTTCAATGACAAAACCAATTAGGATTTAAAATTTATTTTGCTATGTAAAACTATTCTTTACTTATGTATTTGCTTGTTATTTGCTCTTATTATTTATTTACTTATTTTCAAGCAGAGTCTTACTATTTAGACTACACTTATTTTCTAATTCAGTTTATTACTTTCTCTTTCAATACAAATGAACAGCCTAGGGTCAATGAGATAGCTCAGTGCCCACTTAAAGCATTTTCCATGCAAGCATGATAGTATGAACTCAACTCCTGGAACCCACGTAAGAAGGAACAGAAGTGACTCCCCAGAAAGCTGCCCTCTGATGACAGGCACATGCCCACACTTCTGCACTTTACTTATACACAGTAATGGTGGTTTTTAAATAGCTGAAGCACGAGACACATGTAGACAAATGTATGTTTATAATAAACGAATGGAAAAAACAGACTATGCCACAGAAGAGAATTTTAAAGAGCCTTTGTCCCTTCAGGCAATGAATAAAAGAGTGTGCTAACAAGCTAAACTTTAAAAAGTAACTATTGGAAAACAAGAAAGAGGGAAGGAGATAGCGTGTGGGAACCTTAGTTCAGTTCCTGGAATCACACACTGTTGGCTGAATCCACAAAGCTACCCTACGACCTCCACACATACTCTACAGTCCAAGAGCCACCACCACAATAAAAACTTTTTGGGGTGGGGGAGAAGAGTTTTCAGAAATTCTAGAAGATGAGGGGGGAAAAATCTCAAAACATGATAAGACAGAGAACAGTGTAAGAAAATTTCCTGGAAACTAGAATAAAAAGACAAATGAAGAGCTAAAAGGAGGAAAAAATACCACAGCACCAGCCTGAATCAGGCAGCTCCCAAAACAAAGAAAAGGGAACATTTCTTACAATATTAGCAAAATAGCTCCCCTTTTGCAGACTTGAGTCTTCTGATTGAAGGTGGGATGACGCAGGAGATGAGGAAGCCACACTTCAGTTTCCCGTGAAACTCAAGGATAGGAATAGAAAAAAAAAAAGAAAAAGGTGTTTCCAAGAAGACAAAGAGATAAGACACAAGAGGACCATCAACAAGTGTCACCAAACTCCTCAATACAGACCCTGCAAGTGAGACGGTGAAGGCTTTTCAAGCAGAAGGAAGGAGGCCAAGTGTAAGGGCAGAGTAACAGCATGCTCAGTAATTCCAGGATTCACGAATCCTCCTCCTGGCTTCAGGGAAATAAGGGAAACCATGAAAGAATGCAGGGGCATGGGAAACACAATAGAGACCACAAAGAACAGAGAAGTCCAGGGCCTAAGGTGCCCAAAGGTTTAAGACCCAGTTTGACAAGGAATTAGCCTGCGAGCAAACATTGGACAGGCTCACAGTAGGCATGTTGATGCTTTGTGTGGGAACCTAGAAAACTCTGCACATATTCGTGATACCTCTGAAATCATTTATGGATGTGAAAATCAAGCCCTAGATTTTAGATAGCAATTCAACTATGCCTTATTAAAAAAATACAATAATAATCCTTCATATTACAACTTTTAAACAATTCAGTGTAACATGTGTTTCCCGCCATGGTTTTTCTACTCAGTATTCATCTGAAGTCATTTGTTCCTCAGGTCACACCTGACAGAGAAGCAAGTGTGCCAACTACAATCTCCTCTACTCCCTACCCCCTCCTCCAAATCCAGTCAAAAAACACCCAGGAATCCTAGGACACAATGAAAAGATGAAATCTACAAATAATAGGAAGAGAGAAAGGGGAAGAAATCCAGGTCAAAGACACACACACACAAACCTTTTTTTAATAAAATTATAGAAGAAAATTTCCTAACAATAAAAAAGACAAGCATATCAAGGTACAAGAAGCATACAGAACACCAAATAGACTGGACCAGAAAAAAAATTTCCATCAGCATTTACTCGAAACACAAAACATACAAACCAAACAAAAACAACTGGGGGCAAATGGCTATTAAAAGTTGCAAGGGGTGGCCTTTCTCTTTCTCTTCTGGTCCCAGGAGCCATGGGTTACCCTGCAGACTTGGCCAAGACTAAGAACCACACCACATACAACCAGTCCCAAAACGGCATCAAGAAACCCTGCCACAAAGATAGGATTCTCTTAAGGTGCACGCTGACTGGGACTTATTTACATGTTTGTCTGATCATGTCTTTCTGAACTCAAGCAACCTTCCTTAGGTTGTCGTTTTGTTTCATTCGCGTACATAAAGTGCACCGACACAGAAGAAAGGCTGTCTACAGCATTACACTGTAGCCGCCCCATTCTTTCAGGTCCTCAGATCCCAGATCCAGCAGGCAAGATCTGCTGAGGTCAACTGAAAACTCGAAACGGTTTTGACTCCAAGTTCCCAAGGAACATATGCTTTGCCATGAAGCACAACAGGAAAGGTCTGAAGAAGTAGGCAAACAATACAAAGGCACTGAGTGCACATGCAGAGGCCATTAAGGCCCTTGTGAAGCCCAAGGTGGTTAAGTGCAACCACAAACCTAGCCTTCTTGCTTTCATTGCTCACCCCAAGTTTGGGAAGCAGATTCTAAACTACACAGCCAAGGGTCATAGACTATGTCAAACAAAGCCCAAGGCTCAAACCAAGGCAATGGCCTCAGCTCCAGCTCAGGCTCACAAAGGTGTCTGAGTTCTTTGTGAAGGCCCCATAGAAAGGTTTCCATTTGCCAGTGTGAAGACAGACACACAGATGTGACACACCTACACACAATAGTATATCAATACACACAATAGAAATATTAGGAGGCCAGTGCCCTATACTATTTTTGCAAATAAACTTGAGGCAAGATCTGTATAATAATTTTAAAAGGGTGCAAGCAAGGGAAAAGGACCAAGCCAAATATAAAGACCTATTAGGGTAACACCCGACTTCTCAGGTGAGACTCCAAAAGTCAGAAGGGTCTGAGTAAACAGAGATTGCTCCCTCATTTCCCGGCCACTTAGTTCCAAATAATCACACAGAAACTATATTAATTACAACACTGTTTGGCCAATAGCTTAAGTGTATCCCTAACTAGCTACTATATCCTAAATTAAGCCATTTCTACTAATTGTGTATCACCACGAAGCTGTGGCCTACCAGTAAGTTTCTTGCATCTATTTCCTTTGGCAGCTACATGGTGTCTCCTTGACTCTGCCTACTCTCTATATATATTTCTGTTCAGCTATCCCACCTGGCTTTACTCTGCTAAGTCATGGGCAAAAACAGCTATATTCATCAACTAATAAAAGCAACATATATACAGAAGGGCATCCCACATCATTTCCCCTTTTCTTTTTAAATAAAAAGGATTTAACTTTAACATAGTAAAATTATATATAACAGAATAGATACCAAGCAAGAATTACAGTTACAATATTTTTTGTGAGTCTAATGTTTTATATATAATTTATCTTTTATCATAACTGAGGAAAGCTGCAGAGGCAGGAGGATCTCTGTGAGTTCGAGGCCAGCCTGGTCTACAAGAGCTAGTTCTAGGAGAGGCTCCAAAACTACAGAGAAAAAAAAAAAGAAAAATTCTAACTATAACTATTTGTATTCAACTCTTCAGAGACCCCAGAAAGATATAATATTACCTAAATTAACAGGACATGCATTGTAAGCAACTTCCAAAGTTCTAGAACTGACAGAGACATCTCACTACCTTCTGGACAGGTGTTCTACACTCTAAGAGATCACAGAGACCAGATCAGATCATTATAGTGAGCAAAATGGTCAATCACAATAGATAGAGAAAGAAAGGCATTCCAAGATAAAACCAAATTTAAGCAGTATCTATCTATAAATCCAGCCCTACAGAAGGAGCTAGAAGTAAAACTTCAGGCTAAAGAAGGTAACCAAGCCCAAGAAAACATGGGATGAAATAATTTCAGAATAGCAAATCAAAAGGTGGGGGAGACACATCACAACAAATAACAGGAATCAACATACGCTGCTCTTTAAAAACTCTCCATATCAAAGGTTTCAAACCATCCCTACCCTACCCTCTGCCAGGAGACACAGACTAATGGAACAGATAGAAAAACAGGACCCATTCTCCTGTTACGTCCAACAAACACACCTTAACACTAAGGGCAGACATCACCTCAGGGTAAAAAGATGGAAAAAGATATTTCAAGCAAATGAACCTACAAATTAAGCAGGTGTAGACATTTTAGTATCTTAAAAAAAAAAACAGACTAACCAGTAAAGATAGGGGAGGATATTACTACTAATCAAGGGGAAAATCCACCAATATAAGATATCAGTTCTTAACATCTATGCCCTAAAGACAAGGACACCCAAGTTTGTAAAAGAAATACTACTACATCTTAAATCACATACTTATCAACACACTGAGAGTTGATACCACATTCTCGCCAACTGACAAGACATATGGACATAAACTAAGCAGAGAAATATGGAGCTACATTATGGAATAAAACAAGTGGGCCCAATAAGTATTTATGGAACATTTCACCCAAACACAAAAGAATATCCCTTCTGAAAAGTGGGGGAAAGGTACAGCTCGATTAAAAACAATAAAGTATAAAATAAAAAAAAAGAATATCCCTCCTCAGCACCTCATGGAAATCTATCCAAAATACACAAACTCAGACAAATTCAACAGATATATAAAAATCAAATAATATCCTGTGTCCTATCTGATCACTACATATTAAAACTGAAGAAAACAGAAATCTTAGAAATTTATAAAAAAATCAACAACTTACTACTGAATGAAAAATGGGTAAAGAAAACATTAATAAAAACATCCTAGAATTGAGTGAAAATGAAGAAATTAAAAAACCCAAACATTTGAGACATGACGAAGGAAGTTCTAAGAGGCAAGTTCATAACACTAAGTGCCTACATAAAAAATTTGGAGTGATCTCATAGCAAAAAAAGAACTCACAATCAGAAGGAGTAGACAGCAAAAAATAATTGAACTCTGGGCTAAAATTAATAAAACAGAAACAAACAAAATAACAACAACAACAAAAGTACAAAGAATCAATGAAACAGAGGTGGCTCTTTAAGAAAAATCAAATAGATTGACAAACTTAACCAAATTAAATAGAAGGCAGAAAAATAATATTCAACCTAACAGTTATAGATGAAAAGGGGACATAATACCAGACTACCAAGGAAATTCAGAGAATAATAAGAACATACCTTAAAAACCTGTACTGCACCAAATAAGAAAATCTAAAAGAAATAGATAAGTTTCTTGATATGTAACACCTAAAAATGTTAAATCAAGATCAGATAAACAATGTAAAATGACCTACAACCCCTATTAAAATCGAAGCAGTATTAAAAGTCTCCCAATCAAAAAGAGCCCGGGGCCAGTAGTGCAGAATTCTACCAGAGTTTCAAAGAAAAGTTAATGCTAATAATCCTTAATTTATTGCACAAAAGATAAACAGAGGAACATGGCCCAAATTTGCTTCAAGACCACAGTTACCATGATACCTAAAACACATAAAGGCCCCACAAATTTCACTTACGAACATAAATGCAAAAATACTCAATAAAATACTTGAAAGCCAAATCCAGGAACACACCAAGAAGATCATCCATGATCAAGTGATCACATCCCAGAAATTCAGGGATGGTTCAACATATATAAATTAATAAATGTAATCCATCATATAAACAAACCAAAAGAGAAAAACCACACAATCATCTCATTAGATGCAGAAAAGGTCTTTGACAAAATCCAACACCCTTTCAATTCAATCCCTATCACAATTCCAACACAAGTCGTCACTATTTTTAGAGGACAATTTTCTGCTTTATATGAAGAAGAAAAAGGAAAAATAGGAGAGCTAAAATAACCCTGAATAAAAAAAGAACTGCGGACGGCATCACCATCCCTACTTTAAGTTCTACAGAGTTATAGTAATAAAAGCAACATGGTACTGGCACAGAAATAGACTGGTTGATCAAAGGAATCGAACTGCAGAATTGAAGACCCAGGTATGAATCCACACACCTATGCACATCTGATTTTTTGTTAAATAAAGACCCAGAAATATACATTGAACAAAAGATAGCATCATCAACAAATGGTGCTAGTCAAAGTAGATGGCTGCAAATAGATCCATACTTATCACCCTGCACATAACTCAACTCCAAAGGAATTCTCTGTGTTCACATTATATTTCTGAAATAAAAGGACACTCAGACTTCCGCAAGATCATTCCCTGACACATGAGCAAGTACTGTAACAACAGTGAACAAAGTGAGGACATGTGTGGGTTCTCAGTGATGAGCTGCTCATTACAATAAATCATTCATACTTTTTAATAAAACAGCACTCCTATCTAAGTGGAACTGGTCTGTAAAGATCCAGACATGCTCCTAAGAACAAGAGAAAGCAAAGGCATTTCTGCTGCAAACCCACAGCCAGGCAGAGCAGAGACTGCAGACTGGCTATCTGCAGCTGCAGCCAACCAACCCAGGGCTCTGTTTTCTACACCAGCAGTTTTGTGGTTGTGCTTAATCTAATACACTGCTAGTGTCTAAATCTCAGATAATATATTTGAAAAATCTTGTTCCTCTAGAAATGTTAAGGACTGGACTCTAGCCACACAACTTTCCTCTAACAGAGCCTAGGCCGAGAGGCGTTCCTCTGGGCCCTGTGGTGTTCAGCACACTGCACTTTCCTCAATTTCCTATAATGAGGCGCCTCGCCTATTTCTCCTTTGGTCTCCTGGCTGATGATCCCTGAAGTAAACTAAATCCACAACCCACGATAGGAAGCAAGTGCTCAGCAGAAGTACTACCTCTGACTTCCTACCTGATGATGGCCCACAACGGGAGAAAAGAACTCCAGGGTTTGAATAAGATTCTATTTCACTTTTGTGGCAAAATTTGTGGCAAGATAAATGACAACCCTTTTTTTAACAACATTTTGTCTAAAATTTTTTGCTTGACTGTAACGCATACAATAAATATTGTAAATCATCTGTGCTTTCAAGGGTAAGAAATACTCTCGTGGGTTTTAATTTGTGGGATGTTTGGTTTTTTGTATTTTCTTGGCTAATTTCTAAGCAATATTTGTTCAAAGCAATCTTCACAAACATATAAAATCTAAATAATTACCAGTAACTTAAATTTTCCCCTCTTTTTGTACTTCCAAACATACTTAAAATACATTTTTTGCGTTTTTTAATTAACCAACCATAAGAATGCCAGGAAGTTAAAAGTGCCAACCAAAAATGGAAAATGAATCTGCTTTCTCATTTGAATGTTTTAAAAGTAAAAATGCAGCCTGATCAACAAACTGTGTGACTGTTATAAATTTGTAAATATATAAACATAAAACAAATTACTCCTCAAAAAGCCAGGAGTCTAAGGTTTAATTCTAAGATTATGTCCTAAATTCCAATGAAGACAAGAGGCAAAAGACAGATGCATACACCAAATCAGAAGCTCATCTGGTGGCGTCAGAAGACTCCGCCACACTTGGACTTCCACTATAGTGCTAATAAAATTTTTACATTCAAAAGTCAAAGGTTAAATAAAGGAAAGGAAATGCTTTTTGTCAAACAGTCAAACAACTGCTACCAGCCTGAGTGATCAGCAGGAACCTAACACATAGTAATCAAATAAAAGGAAGGAGCCGGCCTTTCCTTAGGAAAACCTCTCATGACTAGAGGCTGCTTGTCTGCTAGAAAATTGACACAAAATGTGCAAAATTGAAACATTCTGCTTCTAGGGGATTTGTCCAAAGGAAGAGTGTGAAGCCTTCAAGTTCGGCATGAGTTACAGGTAGCAAAGAGGGCTACAAAAGCTTTAACCATAAATCTGCCTTCCTCGTTAGAGTATTTCATTTTGAACCCTTGGCGACATTTTTATAGTTGTAAAATTACGGTAATGAAATTAGAGAGGAAGAGTATGTCTTTCTTTGCTAGCATATGAAAGCAATTTTAAACATAAGCAATAAGACAAGTTAGTGATCTAAGAACAGCTTTGAAATCTTGCTAAATCAGGACAGACATTTCAGAGAAAGAACTCTAACAACACAAGCCTCAAATTAAATGTCATTTTAATATTACACTAGACTAAATTTTAACTGTTCTTAAATAAGATAAATAGCATTAAAAAACATATTAACTGCCAAAAAATAAGATAAGATAATTCTAGGAGAAAAGCAACATGTGGTTTTAGTAGCATGTGTGCAGGACCAACTTATCAGGAAAGTAAAAATAAAATTGATCATTGTCTGATTAATCATGTATGGTATTTCTGCATAGGAGAATATTACAGTCATCAGAGCTCTCATGAACTACTTTAAAAATATCCAAGTAGTTTTCAAATTTAAATACTGGTAATAGTCATCCCTTAATTTGATAAACTGAACAGCAATATGTAAATATACCTTTGGTCATGAGGAAGTAAGACTGAAACATAAATGTCACAGTGCAAATATTCTATGTCACAAATATAAATGATTTGTATTTTCTTCTGTAGATCTCTCTGGATGCTCTGTGACTTGCTGGTGAAAGGATTTTGTCAAGTTCCTCAGTAAGTCTTAGCTGTAGTAAGAACAAGAATTCCAATCAAAGGCTTTGCTAGTCTGACTGCAAACACTCCTTAAAGCTTCTTCAGTCTCTAGTCACAGCCAAAAGAACAGCTCCTCTCTCACCAAACTGGAAGCCTAGTCACAGATGTAAAAGTCTGAGAAATTGAGTAGCTCTGTAGACACTCTTACGTTCCTTCCCCAGATCTTTTCCACAAAAATAACTATTTAAATCTAAGTTTTAAATATGTGTAGAATGTATATTATATGTTTGTATAATGTTTATATTATCTCAAACTTTTTTCTGGTACATTCTATGTGTATGGTGGGCAGTGGTGGTGCACTCCTTTAATTCCAGCACTTGGGAGGCAGAGGCAGGTGGATCTTGGTAAGTTTGAGGCAGCCTCAAGTTCCAAGACAGTCAGAGCTACACAGAGAAACCCTGTCTCGAAAAACAAAAAGCAAAAGCAAAATAAACAAAACAAAAAAGGATAAAATCTACCAAGTATTGCTTCAAGGTAATAAGTTTTCGAAATATGTAACACATTTTTCAGCTAATAAACACTTCCATATTGACCGATTTACATGGAAATCAGAGAATATTTGGATTCCTAACTGTCACAGTCACCCCATCAACATGTTATTTTTCTTTCAGAGATCACCATTTCACATCTTGATCTTAAATTAAATTTCAGTGGTGTAGAAAAAAGCCACCCACTTTTTGTTCTTAGTTCTATGGAACTGCCGTGCTCAGGGGACCACTTCCTGTGCCCACTCCAACACCTAGTAAGATAACTTCCCTTCCCGCAAACACACCACATATATTTACCTGATGAGAGATGATCTGGATACCGTCCTACTAGTTTCTAACATAATTCCTACAGTTTTCACTTGGAGTTGATCATCTACATAACGATGGCATCTTAGAATATTAGAGCAGCACAGTGCTGTAGTAAACAATTTTTACAATATTACAGTATTTCTTTTATCTTTTGAGATAACAATATAATTACATCATTTTTCCCTTCCCTTTTCTCCTTCCAAACTTTTTCATATACACTTCAATCTTTGTAAAATTAATTTATGGCCTCTTTTTTCATTAATTGTTGTTGCATACATATATTTATATTCCTAAACATGCAAGTACAACATGACCATTCTGTAAAATGCTAAATGTATATATGTGTTTCCATTGCTGAACATTGAATAAACAATGTAGCCACATTCCATGAAACTATTTTTAATAATAGTTTAATAATCCTTTGAGAATGTAATATAACATATTTTGATCATATTAACCACAACTCTTCCCAGATCCACTCTCACACCATACCTACCCAACGTTGTGTTCATTTTTTTTACTTTTTAAAACCCATTCAGTTCAGTATGTGTAACCTAAATATTCCTGGGGGCGGGGTTTGCCTTGGAGAGAGCGGTCCACCTACCAAGAGTCATACCCTTTAAGGAAATTGAATTTCCTTCCGTAGGAGGCTATAATTTACCAATAGCTCCCTAGCCAAGAGTGGGCACTTCTTGCCCACCTCATCATGGTGTGTGGTGTCATCCATAGGCTAGTGGTCCAGGATTCTAGAAGAAAGCAGGCTAAGCAAGCCATAGGAAACAAGGTAGTAAGCAGCCCCCCTCCATGACCTCCTGCCTCCAGGATCCTGCCTGGTTTGGGTTCCTGCCCTGACTTCCTTCAGGAATGGACTATGGATATGGCAGTATAAGTCAAATAAACCCTTTCTTCCCCAACTTGCTTTTTGGTCAGGAAAATAAACATCTCCTGTTTTCTCTCATACGTGGATAGTAGATTGGAAACTTTAGATATGTACATTTCATTTGGACTAGCCATAGAAAACAGAAAAACAGTGGGAGAAAGAGATCGGGATACAGTGATAAAGAGGGAAAGAGAATAATGGGACAGAACTAACTAAACACGGTGAGAAAGAGGAGGGCAGGGCAGATGAGGAAATATGGGGAGGGATAACTAATACGAAAGTGCACTAACTTTGAAGGACAAAGATGGAGACACCTCAGCAAGCCTGCGACACTTTTCTAATCCCAGAGGAAAGCAAGACTATTTTAATTAAAAAAAAATCCAATAACCAATGATGCTCACTACAAAAGGCTATCTTATTAACATGTTTTTTACTTCTAATTTATTATATTCACAGGTAAAAGTACTTCTAACTCAGAAAGCCAAAAAACATTCAGCTGTTCTCACAAATGCACAAGTTTGAGTCTACATTATAACTACTACAAATTAATGACAAATGGCTTACAGACACATATATATATACATACATAATTTAACAAGAAGCATATTTCATGTTTTATATTAATGTTTCCAAATAATGATAGCTTTCCCAAATTTAAAAACCATAAGAAACTTATATCAACTATGGTAAACATATAGTAATTATTTTGGCTTACTAACAGGTTCAATATATTCAAAATATTTTGAGATTAAAAACAAGGCACATTTCAAACTCTTTAATTATAAATAGTATCATGAAATAAATTTGAAGGATACAGATTCAAATCTAAACAATGATGTCTATAACTTATTCTCAAATGGGTCATTAAAATAATAGGGAAGACAAAAAGAAGGCATGAGGAGAGAGAGGATGTAACTGATGACTCTGGGGATGCACACACAGCAGCTCACTGTACTATGGAATTCTCTGTAAATTTTGATTTTTAGTGAAAATTTTCAAAAATTCGTAGAAAGCAATTAGAAAATACATATTGTCTTAGTTTTTCACAGGGAAAAAGCTAACCTTGTTAGAGTACACAAAAAATATGCGCCCCTTTAAACTTTAGCTTTGAAACTAGGATAAAAGAGACTCTATTAAAACTCTAAACCTCCAAATCCATTCCACTATCTAAACAATCTTCTTCAGCTAAAACTTTCAACATTTGGACAAGTTGTGGCATTGCATGTCTTCAATTCCAACACTCAGAAGGCAGAAGCAGGCTCATTGTGAGTTTGAAGCCAGCCTATTCTACATAAGGAGTTCCATATCATACAAGGCTTGTGGGGGAGGGGGATCAACCTATACTTTGAAACATAAGGTTCTTTTGGGAAAAACATAAGTTTTAAGTAATATTATTACCAAGAATAAAAAAGTGATCTCTCAGTGAAAAGGACATATATTCTAAAATATTTATCCATTTTGATTTGAATAAAGAAAAAGTTATTCAGCTCCAACATTTGTTTTATTAAACAATAGAACTCACTATATAGCAGAGACTAACATCAAATTTGCAACCATCCTGCTTCTGCTTCGAGTACTGCTAATACAGACATGTACTACATGTCTCTCAGTGATTGACAAATACAGCTCAGTAGGAGAAGCCACACGCTTTATACCAAGGTGCTCTAGTTTGAATGACATGTCCCCCATGGTTCAGGCGTTTGAACACTTCATCTCCAGTAGGTGCCTGTCTTAGTAGTTTTAGAAGGGATGGCCTTGCTGGAGAAAGTATTTCACTAATCCACCAGCTTTCATAGTTAAAGCTGCTGACACCATTCTGAGTTGGCTCTCTTATTTCCTGGTTATGGTTTGAAATGTGAACTTTCAGCTGTTTCTGCCATCATACCTGCTGCCTTCGGCCATGTTCCCCGCCATGAGGATGATGAGCTCTTATCGCTCCAAAACAATAAGCACAAGATAAACCACAGCAATAGAAAAGTAATAATATAAAAGGCTTCTTTTATATGTTCATCTGAAAATGGAATACTATTTTTCTATAATCATTTCTATTGAGTCTAGAATTGAAATTTCTATAATATATGTACATATGTACGTATGTATATATGAGTAAAGAATTCTACTTTTTTTATAGGCTATATCCAGATTCTTTGTTCACCAAGACATCTTACAGGAACTCTGAGTTTAAACACTTCTTTTTCAACTACCAACAAATCACAGTCCTTTGCAGGAGGGGACTATGAAATCTAGCAAGATCATCACATAACTAAAGCCCTATTTATTTCCAGCTTATTGTTTCCACTGGGAGAGGTAGGAGCTGCAACTAGCAGATATCTCCATTTCTCAAAAATAAATAGGAATATAAATTTTATAAAAAAAAAGTCCCTAAAGCACATAAGGTTAACAACATCTTTTAAACTTTTTAAAATTATAAAAAGTTACTTTGTTTGGATTTTTTTAAAATCCCAAGCATGATAACATAAAAAAGCAAGATACTTTATTTTATAGTCAAGTTTTGATTATAATTACTCACCTAAGAATACATAAACAAATTCTGCCTCCTGATGTGAGTCTGCAGAACCCAAATCTCTGCTTACTTTCAATGTCTGTCAGTACGAAGGTAAAGTGCTGTCCAACTTGATTCTGAGATGCCCTAAGATAAAACAACATCATAGCATTAAATCTGTGCTGATTTTCTTGAAGATAAAAAAGCTTGACTAGTATTTACATTGGCTTCACCCTCCCAATACTGGGTTCTAGAATCTGGCATGAGGATAACGAAAGGTGCATGAATCTGTACTCAACTCAATCAACTCATGAGTCATGAGTCCAGCATCACAGTAAGTTCTAATGGCTCACGGTTGGAGCAGATCAACAAATCAAATGCCTCACTCGGAAGTGAAGGCTCATCTTACATTTTCAGAAGAGTAAGTTATCCATAAAATACATCATGAAGTTGGAGCCATGGTTACTCGCTCTGCAGAAAAATCAATAAATTTAGTCTCTACACTCATCTCTAGCATCTCTCTCATCTAAGGTATTCTTTTCCCAAATTGTAAATGCTTGGAAAGCAAATCATATTGCTTCATCGTCTGATGGTGACCACCATCATGTTGAATTGTTTCTTCTGTTGACATTCTTACCCAATGTAGTACCATCTCAACAAGCACGACTGGTATTTTTCTTACTATTATCTTTTAGAACTATCAATACGCTACAGAATCAAACACCAACTCAAAAGAATACACTTCCTACTAAAGAAGCCTATCTGAGTTTTACCTGATTTTAAAATAAATAGGTTAGAACTCAATAGCATGTACCACTTCTGGATAAGAGATGATATAAGTCACTATACAAATGTTTATCTCTGCTTAAAATGCATCAACACACTTCCAAATACTGGCTCATAAAACCAGAATAGAACTCAAAGTTCTTTGTCCCAAAATAAAATACTGACGACATATAAATTTGGTTTTAAAATAGACATATGGATTTTTAAAAGCTGAAAAGTTACTGCTAGTATTCTAAAACTGCAAATTATTTGTCACAAAATGCCAGCTACTACACCAGTACAAATCTAAATGGACAGGGAATTTCATAAACTTCAAATAAATCCTCTAGTGATTAACATATGTTCTAGAGTTCAAGATACCCTCTTGTAGTTTTTCTTCCTTTATTTTGTTCTTACTATTGATTTAATACTATAATTTTGACGTAAGACAGAAGAACTAATACTCCAGAAAAAAGGTAAGAAAATATTTTTTCATTAGCAATATTTATTAGTAGTAACTAGCATATACTATTAGATCACTTTACAATCTATACACTAAAATTTCGATCTCAGTCCCACTAATCCTTGGCAAAATGTCTCCCTAAAATTTTCTTTTAAAAATTTTGTATATTATACTCAAATAAAACTAATAATAGTGATAAATCACATGAAATACAATAAATGTCACTATGTCCAGAGATATCTTATCTATTTATTATACTAAATTCCAACTACAAACAAAAAGTTCATTTAGTATTTGCAGTGAAATAGAAACACAATGAAATTGTCAAAGCTACTGGGGAAGTTTCCTACAGCTGCCGCAGTAACACCCTGTTCTATGTTGCTGTTCTTGGGAGACAATTGAGTTCACAACATCACACAGAAGCTTTTCCAATTAGGGTGAACTGGCAATGAAAGCAGGGTACAGACATCTAGTTTTAAAACACTATCTGAAGGCCCTAATCAATGACATTTTTTTTCTGCTAGTTCTTATAATCTATACCTGAAGAACAAAAAAAAGATATATAATCTGTGGTCAACATTGCTTTAAGACCTCCTCACTGGCCATGGCAGAGGAAGGAAAAGACTAATCTGAAAGACAATATCTAACTATCTAATTCTGAACCTCTCCTCTTCAGTGTGTGAACAGAAACCAATGAAGGTATGTGTCATTTTCTTACCATGTGTGCAATAAAAGCAAAAAGTCATCTTAATTATGAACTTATACTGTACCTTTCCACGTCAAAGGGAAAACAGAACTTGGGCACGCTCTGCAGTACTTCCTACAAATGCAAATTCAAAAAGAGAATGCTTCAGAATGTTTTTTAAATGCAGTTAAAACTTTTTGAGACATTTTCAAGGAGTGGATGAAGTATTTTTAAGACAAAGGCACAGGTTCTCAGACTGCAATAATTGATTATTAAAAAGGAATTAAGTGTGTGCTTTGGCAGATTGCACTGACAATGCCCGGACGCCCCAGGAGGGAAAGGCCTGGCCTGAAGGGTATTAACACCCTTGGCATCCCCGCTGGGATCCCCTTCAACAAGGCCATATGGATCTCACAAGAAGCACTGCACCATATGGGCAAGCTGTGTCTGCTGCTACTTGTACCACAGGCTAGCCACAGGGACTTTTCACAGATTCTGGCTCAAAAATATAAACGTTGTTTCAATTAAAATGCAGGCAGAGAAAAGGAAATGGAGTTGGCAGCGGAATGAATTACTGAGAAGTATAACAACTCTGCATGTCCCAAACTCAAATGTTTTCTTAATTAAAAACTTTGTATAGATTCTAAAATATACATTTGCATGTTTAAACACTTTCTACTATATTTATCCCAAATAGTCCTCTTAAATGTGTATCTTAAAATAAGTATCTATTAAAATATTGTTAAATAGTAAAATATTAAATATTAAAAATGAATGTTTTATGAAAATAGACACAATCTCATTAAAAATCTAGAGATAATATTTATTAAATTACAACAAAATCCAAACAATTATTAGATAGTAGGAAAAATAAGAAAAAAATTTCTTCGATGTATCTGAACAACACATTAAAATTTAATTTTGAATCTAAAATTCCATCTATAATTACAGGCATCATAAAAATTAAAGTTAAGTGATCTCATAAAGGAGCAGAAACTAAAAACAATGCCTGTTAAGAAACAAAGGAGAAAGTTACATTTTACCAGTAAAATCAGTCAGATCCAACAACATAAACCTTCTACAGAAATACACTAGGTATTTTTAAGTGAATTTCTTATTTTAAATATATATATATATATACATATATATACAGCAATTATCAGTTTAAAATAAAATACTGTAGAAATCCAATAGCAATACCTAAGAAAGCTTCAAGAGAACTAACCCACAGAAGCATAAAGAAAAGCTCTATAATAAGGGGAAAAAGCATCCTAGCCTTAGGGCAAATATGCAAGCTTGTTATCAATGTACCATTAAAAAAGTTTTAGCACAGGCCCGTGTGTAGAGAAAGTTATCTTACTCTTTATAATATTTTGCTAAATAAAATTAAAGAAGTCATTAGAAATGAAATAAATGACTGAAAACAGCTTACTACCAATAAGGACAGTTGTTTTCATTTGACTATTGCTTAATTGTTATCTTGTGTCATATAACAGGAAGTCATTTACCGTATATACTACACCTATAAAGAGTCGTATGATAAACTCTTGCAAAATTACCCACATAAACTATAAACAATAAAAAACATTCAAAGTCGTTGTCTACCTCTGAGTATATGTAAATTAGCTGTATATTTCACATACATTTTAATGCTCAAATTAAGAAGGAAGCCTCTCACTTCGTTGCTTAATCTTTCACAAACACCCCCTCTCTTCCATAAGCAACATGCATGCAACACACTTCTGCAGAACAGCCTCAGCTCGCTTCCCAACTGGCAGCAGCATCCCTCAGGGGACAAGTCTTTAAACCTCTTCACTCTTTAATATTCAACCAGCCAGCAGGTCTATAGACGAGTGTATAAACAGTAGAGGGGAAAAGCTCCTCTCAGCTATGTCAGTGACAGTGGCTATGCCGCTGCCTATTCTCCCCTGGCAGTGAAAGCAGGGGGCACAAAGACCAATAGCTCAAGTCCTCCGAGCTCCTAGGACTTAGTGTCTTCATTAATTGTAGGTGCAATATAAACTAAGATGACTTTAAACAGAGGAGGGTGAAGAGAGGGAAAAGCATTCAGATAGCTCTTGCTCTCTGAGTCACTTTATAATAGTGATAAATGAAAATATGTCTATGTATATTAGAACTAAGTGTGAGGTTGTATATTTGCATTCTCTCTCACACACAGCTCCTTCTAGACATGTATTCACAGGTTAGTTAGATTTGCCACTCTGCTGACCACAATTTGGGTATTTCTACAGAAACTTCCTTAACCAAGAAAATTGAGTTTCAGAATATTTCTAATTAAAATAGGTTATTCTCACACAAAAGCATCATAATTGCTAACATATGTCAAAGATAAAATCAAAATAACAAACAGAATGAACTAGAATATAAAATTTTCCAGACAAAGTACCAATGGGCAATAACATACATTTTATACATGTTCCAAAATAAGATATCTAATTATCATATTAATGACTGGAAATAACTCATGGAAACATCTTTCTTGGGTGTTTGTCCCACAGAATGTAGCTCACCTATAGCAGTGATTCTCAACCTTTTCTAAAATATAGCTCCTCATGTTGTGGTGATTACAAACCATAAAATTAATTTTGTTGCTACTTCATAACTAATTTTGCTGCTGTTATGAATTGTAATGTAAATGTCTGATATGCACAATATCTGATATGCAACCCCGTGAAAGGGTCATTTGACCCAAAGGGGTCATGACTCATGAGTTAAGAACTGACCTACAGGCTTGCAAAGAAGCCATCTTTGTGAGAGAGAGGAGTAAATGCTAGTATCTGATGGACAGTCTGCTCAGCCCAGGAAGCTGCCATGCAGCATCTAAGATGAAACAGGCCCTTAAGAAACAATCTACTTATTGTCGTTGTTGTTTTGTTTTTTGAGACAGGGTTTCTCTGCAGCTTTGAAGTCTGTCCTGGAACTAACTCTTGTAAACCAGGCTAGCCTCGAACTCACAGAGATCTGCCTGCCTCTGCCTCCTGACTACTGGGATTAAAGGTGTGCACCACCACTGCCCGGCAAGAAACAATCTACTTTTAAAAAATCTAAAATCCACAATGACAACGGTCTTAGAACTGTTTTAGAAAGACTATAAGATGAAACACATCACTTCTGCAACCTATTTCCCCTTCCACTTTCCCCAGCACTTCCTTCTGAGCAAATGCAAGAGCTTACTGAAGCTCCACACTTCCCTCTTTCCTGTTCTGCATAGAAAATCTAATATATACACCATGACTTCAACTTTATGTATTCTAACTTCTTACAGCTTAGGCAGTTTTATGAAGTCCACAGTTCATTCTCTCTCTCTCTCTCTCTCTCTCTCTCTCTCTCTCTCTCTCTCTCTCTCTCTCCCTCCCTCCCTCCCTCCCCCTTCTCTCTCTCTCTCTCTCTCCACACACACACACACATTTACTTTCCCACATCACTTTCGGAACAGACCAACACCTCACACTTAGGATGTTTACAACTGAAGTTACAGTGACACCATCCTCCCCAAAGACACAAAACCCAAAAATATGGCAATCATTTATATCCTTCCCCTGAGACTCTCATATATAATCAATCATTCACCAAGATCATTAATTAAATTTCATAATTATCTTGCTTTCCATAGCTGCATTTGACAAAGTGCCTCTTTCAGTAAACCTCTAAGCCTCCACTCCTGAGACTTTAGACTTTATCCAGCAGGAGCAGAAATAGCCTCAACTGGAAGAGATGCAGGATGGAAAGGTTTGGTCTCCTCTGACAGTCAGCACACCCAATCTTGAAGCTTTCCTGTGGATAATCACTGCTCCTCCAATAAACAGTGTAATAAGTGAGCCTAGAGCAGAGTTCAACAGCAGGTTGCAAGATAATAAAGAACAGCTGAACTCCCAAAAGCAGAGATGATGTAGATTCAGTGAGGGACTATTAACTCAGCATCTCCCTCCAGGAATCAGCATTGTCTTTCCTGGTCTACTCTAAGCATGCTGACTTTTGTCCTTTCCATGCAGTCGTGGAAGGAGCCATGAGCATTCAGCACATTACACAAGGACACAGCAGCAGTAGCCAGTACCCAGTGAAGAAAGCATCTCAACTCTCACTTTTCCATAAGCCCACGACGTGGTATTGAGTTAGGCCCAGAGCCACAGCCCCCTTGCGAATTAATCATGCAAGGTAGACAGTTATCTATGAGGCTCACCACAGACAAGCTAAGAACAACCAGAATCCAGACTCATTTGCTTTCAAATAAAATCTTAACACAAGTAATTACAAAGATTTTAGTGAACTAAATGTTCTCCACAATAATAGTATACAAATAATAAATTCACACTAAAGTTTTAATGTACATGTAAACACAGTATTAAATGAGAATAGTTCTCAAATATCATAATTGTATTTTATTAAAAAAAACTTCCAGAATCATCTTTACAACAAAGTTCTACCTAGCAATTTTAATTCAAACTTTTCAAAAATGGCAGTTTTCTAAAGATAATATTTGAATATAATCTAGGGCAAATAAGAAATAATAAAATGTAGGCATTTGATATACCTGTGCTTTATAAAAGGGAGCAATAAATTCTACCAAAATTTAAAAAAAAAATCAAGCACTACTCAGCCGCAATAGTTTGGGTAACAGAACTGAGCTCAAGCCCCACAATGTGCACTGAGATGTGGCAGGGCATCTCTGAGACGGCGAGAGAAACTGTGGGTCACACTCCATCCTCCATCCTCCTAGGGCAAACAGGCACACACGACCTGGGGACTCGGTCAGGGATATACCTTATTACCGAAGAGGCTATGGGAAATTACAGAGAGCCTCAGAGTCTTTTTAAGAAGTGTTTTCAACATACAGATTCTACTTTAAACTTGAGGAAAATATAATAAGCAGGATAACTGAGCCCAGTATGATATTTTTCCTCTTGGTTTTCACTTTTTTTTCTGTTTGGCTATTTTAATTAGAAATATTAAACTCATATTTACCCCTCCTCAAATCAGAAGACACACTGAATGTTTTCATATTAATATTGTTTAGATGGTTAATTCAAATTAACTTCACTATCAAAACTTCAAAATAAATTTTTATCATTAGAAGACTTGAGAAGGTCCATGAAGCAGATGCAGCGAGTGAGGAGAGAGCTATGTGGAATGTATTTAGAGAGACTGCTGGTAAGATTCTGTCAACTTGACACAAACTAGGGCCATCTGGAAAAAGGAACTGAGAAAATGCTTGTGTGAGCCTGGCCTGTAGGAGTGGTTTTCTCCCTTAGTGACTGATATGGGAAGAACCAGTCCACTGTTGGCAGTGCCATGCCTGAGCAGGTCGGTGGGCCTGGGCTATATATTTAAGAGCTGTGTTGGGTCTGTTATGTGAGTTGGTTTTACTTGAAGCTATCGATACACTTTCTTTGTTCTATGCATTTAGTATTTTAATTTGATACAATATGGGAATTTGTTTACCCAGTGTCTTCTATTTGTTGATTTTAAATGCCTCTCATACCTAATTTGGGAAACATTCTGCTATAATTTTACTCAAAATATTTTCTCTCTATTTAGCATTAAAATTTTTTTCTAAGCTCACAACTCTTAGATTTGTTATTTCCATAAGTGACAACATATCAAATGTGATCAGTTCATATTTTATTATGTTTTCTTGTTATCTGAATGCTGTAATTCCTCTACTTGGTCTTCAAGTTTTAATACTCTGTGCTCACCCTGATCTATTCTACTGTTGAAGTTTTCCACTGACTTACTGAACTTTTCATTTCCAGTTTTTCAGTTGGTTTTTCTTCCATATTTCTATTGATTTACTAAATTCTAATTTTCATATCCTGTAGTGACTTCCATTGTTGTTTTCTTTGTTGTCACATAGAAATCATTTTTAGTGTCTTCTCTGATTCTCTGAGGGGTGTGCGTGTGTGTGTGTGTGTGTGTGTGTGTGTGTGCGCGCGCGCACGCGTGTGTGTTGGCCCATGCTTCATGCACTCTTTGATTTCTTCTGAATGATTTGCTTGAGATTTCATCTGACAGTCTCATTGGAGGCCATTACTGTGTGATGAGTAAGCTTTGGAGGAGCTGGACTGCCTGGAGTTTTCACACTTCCTGTGTTATTCTCACTGAGATGTGCTCACGTGGGATTATGCCACAGGATAAATTGGTTTAAATCACTTTTATTTAACAGAGATGTTGGCAATGTTCAAGAGAATCAAGGTTGTAGTAGGGCTGAGGTATTATTCTGTTCTGCTACACTATGGTAGAACGTCAGAGAATACTGTCTTCAAAAACAGCCACTATCATATGGGTAGATCATTATGGAAACACAGTCATAACCAAAAAATAAGCAAACTTAAGTGCTCATCATTTATGAAATAAAGGAACACTGATCATAATGAAGCATACAATAATATTAGTTACTATGAGTGAGTGGGAAGCAAAAAGGAAAAAAATCAGACTAGTAATTAGTATTGTGTTGTTGACAAAAAAAAAGGTTACAGAGGTCTAGGGCTATAGTACCCTGATCTATTTCATCTGATCTCAGAAACTACCTATGGCCAAGTCTCAACAATATTTGGAGGAGAGAAAATACAGGAGGAAAGTGAAGGGGAAAGGTACTGACAAGCGATGTCGGACAAGCGGCAGTTTTACCTAAAGGTAGAGTGAAAGGACTAGTTGGAAAAGAAATCCAATCTAAAAATAATTGGAGAGATGGTACAGTGCACGTGAAATAAAAGACGGGAGTTTCAGCATTAATTAGGAACGGACAAGAGGAAAAGACAAAAAGTGTGTCAACCAAAACTAAGGATGTATAACAAAAGCCTTTGAAAATAAGTTAGTTGCAAAATACAACTTTAGACAAAGGGAATTCAAAGGGAATGATCTTGCATGGGTGAACAATGGTGCTCCAGGAGACACAGGTTACTAGATAAAATCACAGGACCAGCCATAGGAGACTTCCCTAGCAGTTCTTTTCCTTTTTTTATGGATTTTTATTCAGCAATACACCTTTCTGTGCTTCCCTCCCTGCCTCTATCCTCCCCTTCAATCCTCTCCCATGGTCCCCATGCTCCCAATTTATTCAGGAGAGCTTAATTTTTTTTCTACTTCCCACATAGATTAGATCTATTTATGTCCTCTTAGGGTCCTCATTGTTATCTAAGTTCTCTGGGCTTGTGATTTGTAGGCTGGTTTTCTTTGGATTTTTGTTTAAAAACTACTTATGAATAAGTATATATGATATCTGACTTTCTGGGTCTGGGTTACCTCACTCAATGTGATGTTTTCTAGATCCATCCATTTGCCTGCAAATTTCAAGATGTCATTATTTTTTTCTGCTGTGTAGGACTCCATTGTGAAAATATACCACATTTTCTTTATCTACTCTTTGGTCGAGGGGCTTTTAAGTTGTTTCCAGGTTCTGGCTATGACAAACAATGCTGCTATGAGCATAGTTGAGCACATGTCCTTGTGGTACAATTGAGCATCCTTTGGGTGTATACCCAAAAGTGGTATTACTGGGTCTTGAGGAAGGTTGTTTCCTAATGTTCTGAGAAATCGCCATAATGATACCCAAAGGGGCTGTACCAGCTTGAACTCCCACCAGCAATAGAGGAGTGTTCCCTTTACCCCACATCCTCTCCAGCATAAGTTGTCATCAGTGTTTTTGATCTTGGCAATTCTTACAGGTGTAAGATGGAATCTCAGAGTTGTTTTGATTTGTATTTCTCTGATGACTAAGGATGTTGAGCATTTCTTTAAATGTCTTTCAGCCATTTTAGATTCCTCTGTTGAGAGTTCTCTGTTTAGGTCTGTGCTCCATTTTTTTTTATTGGATTATGTGTTCTTTTGATGACCAATTTCTTGAGTTCTTTGTTTATTTTGGAGATCAGACCTCTGTCTGACATGGGGTTAGTGAAGATCTTTTCCCATTCTGTAGGCTGTTGTTTTGTCTTGTTGACTGTGTCCTTTGCTTCTCAGTTTCAGGTGATCCCATTTATTAATCGTTTCTCTAAGTGTCTCTGCTACTGGGGTTACATTTAGGAAGTGGTCTCCTGTGCCAATGCGTTTGAGTGTACTTCCCACTTTCTCTTCTATGAGGTTCAGTTTGGCTGGCTACATGCTGAGGTCTTTGATCCATTTGGACTTGAGTTTTGTGCAGTGATAGATATGGATCTATTTTCACTCTTAGACATGTTAAAATCCAGTTAGTCCTAGTAGTTTTTGACCAGGGAGTCCCCAGAAACCTCCAGAACAACACCGTTTATGGCCAATGCCTTTGGTTACCCACCATAACTGCATGGAAAGGTCCTGCAGTTATAGACACCACACACTTTGGCTGTAGGACATAGAGAATTCAAGCTCCAGCACACCAGGAGACTTCTCTCTGTTTCCTGCTTTTATAGTGCAGGAAAGAGCTATGGATCCTGCTGGAGGAGAGAAAACACCACAGGTCTTAGCAAGTACTGGACTCACATGGTGCAATACTGACCTGTCAAATACCACGCACTCGCTGATACAATACTGTACTACTGTTACAGGGTAACTAAATGTTTTCTGATTGGAAATGAGGCTAGCTCCACAGAAGGGAATTTCATGGTTGGTACTATAATATAAATAAGTATTTATATTCACAGTCTAGGGCTGTTCTCAACCTTTTCTAAAGAGCTTCTTTTTGCAGTGGGCAGAAGTTAATGATCAAAGTTCTGAGCTTAAGAACTGAGCATGAGTGCTCAGTGCTAAATGGGACAGCGAGCGGCACACACACACACACACACACACACACACACACACACACACCAAAGTTCAGAGAACATTGTGGGAAAGGAGGCAGAAAGAACATAAGAGCCAGAGGGGAAAAAAAATGCTATGAAGTGCTGTCTTCTGGACATGACAACTGTCACTCTCATGAATTCACAGCAGCTGTGGTCACCCCAGGCCCCACCTTTTACTGAGAAGCTATTGGCAATAGACAGCTTGGGGGAAAAGAGAATCACTTTTTTTCCCCTGAGGATGTGACCACTGACCAGTAGGTTTTCCACACTCTGGTGGATGGCCTCATGCATTCGCATATGGGCAGCTCAACTCGACTTAGTGAGCTAGCCAAAAAAGAACAATCAAACAAACAAACAAAACATGAGGTTAGAGGTTTGGGCATGCTACAGGCTACAGGAGATATGAGGGAAGCTGGAGGGAGGAGAGGGGATTACATACACTATCTCATTGTCATCGTACACATACATGAGACTCTGTTTAACTGGGTATTAAATAAAAGATAAAAGTGAAGAGAGGGCTGTATAAGGGCATAAAGTACTAATACAGCCCAGCTTGCATGCCAAGTCCTGTCTCTCGTCTTCAGGAATTCCTTTCTGAGGTTTACAGGTGTCTGTCACACACCTGGGCATTCCTTTGTGAGGCTGTGTCACAGATACTGGTAATCCTTCAGTGCTCTTTGGTGATCCTTCAGAAATAAGTTAGTGAATGCTGGCTGGCCCTGACCTCAGAAAAGTCCCCTGGGGGTTGCCAAACATAGGCTGGTTCCATCTTCATGGGTCAGATGATGAATGTTGGCATTCATCATCTGACCCAGTGTGGTCCTTCCGAGTGTCTATCTATACTCTTCTTAGTCTCCAGTACTGACTGGGTCTTTACCTGACTGAATATTATGTTTCTTACTCTAAGATTGTGCTGTCTGAGGACAATCATGCTAAATGAAATAAAATCTTGCAGAAAAATAAATGAAGTATCTGAAACAGCAAAATTCACCAAAGCAGAAAGTGGAATGGTGCTCAGCAGACTAGGGATAATGTCCACCTGCATGAGCTAAGTTCCAGAGACCTCTTATAATTGTGTGCATGGCACACATCAGGTGTAAAGTACTTTTTCCTACACAACAGAGACACTAGAGAAGATTGCAGATACACCCTTCACCTTATCTATTTGACTTTCCCTTAGTGCAGTTTGAACAAATACAAGAAAGCCACCATGTCTCAAGCAAGTTCCTAGCCTTCAGTTACTATCCTAGTGCACAGATGACCAAGTGGAAACACCTGATTAAATGCCCTTTCTCATTATTTACTTCTTATATACCAAGAGCAGGAAGCATAGGCATGAAGTTCTACATCGTCTGGCTCAATCTCCTGTGTATCTATCCTCAACACCATGTTTACACACTTCACACCAACTTTCCCCAGTTCGTCAGAGCAAGGCTTGTGTTTTACATCCGTGTTACTTCTCCATGCCCCAAATCTCAAAACGTGGGGCTTATTCCCTAGCTGAATAATAAATCTAGTCAAAGTGTTTTGCTACTGAATTAACTCCAAAGAAGCTTTCTAAATTTTTGCAATTTAAAATGCAAAGCATTAAATGGTCCTAAATAGCCAGCAGGAGTCTCTAAAATATAAAAGAGGAAGGAAGTTAGATACATATTACCCATCTCCTACAGAACAAAACAGTTAGAAAAAGCCATAGCACATAAGGTTATCAAACTAACTTTCTCATTATGGAATCACAGAAATAGTAGGGGTCTGTAGAAGCAGATATCCTTGTCGTTAAACCTCACCTCCCAGACTCTCTTGCACTGGTGAATTCTGTGTCACCACCTTTCCTGAAGCACACTTAGATCCTCCTAGTACTTGAAGGATACATACACTAGAAAACCTAGCACAGTCAAACTGGAAACATACAGCCTTAAAGCTGTGGTCTTCTTCCCAGAGTCTCCTTTATACACCTGAATGCTAACTCTTCACTAATATTGAGTTTCAAACTGCACACATTTGATTCTCTTTGTACACAAGTGTATCAAAAACTAACTAAAGCTGCACGAATCCCTGTGTCTATGTTTTGTGAAAATGACTGCTACACTCCATTGGTCTCTTATTCTAGGCAAACAGGTTTAAGATAAAAGTATATATTATCAATCAGTACAAATCAAAATAAGTTATAATCACTATGGAAAAAACACAATGGAACAAACATAAAATTGTATAATATTTGGATAGCTGTTTAAAGAAAACTGAATAATTTATATTTTAAATAAAATATTCAGTAGTACAATTTGTTAAAGAAAATATGTAAGAACCAGGAAGCTCATTTTTGCAAATAGGTCTATATAAAAAGGGCCAGAATTAGTGTTCTCCTTAAAGTATTTATACTGAACATCCGACATTATACTTCTCAAGACTTAAAGTGTCTAGCATATGTAAAGTCTATTAAAATGCACATAACTTATCTGAATCAACATGAAAATATACCTAATAAATATTGCTATTCATCTGGCTCTTTTAGTTCTCTCTTAATATACAAATGCATTTCTTTTCTCCAAAATACAGCAGCTGGGAATGAAAGAAAGATTTCAAGTGATCATTTTTACATCATATTCCATCATCTTTTCATTGGTTTCTCTGAGCTTTCCTTTGAGGGAGCCCCTTTCTTTAAAAAGAGGTTTCTTTTTAGATCAATCCATATTTCCATAATCCACACTGCAGTTTCCTCCTCTTCTCCCCAGGGTGGACTAACCCCCACATCCCCAACTATGGCTTACAACTGTCATTAAGCCCTACAACAATAACAAGACAACAAAAGAGCGGGTGGGTATGAGGCTAGCTAGTACCATATGCTGACCAAGCTCAGCATTTTTAGCTGCTATAGAGTAGTTTGAAACTTAAATTTTTTAGTCGTGAAGTGTCTTCACACCACTTGTTTGCAGAACTATTTCAGGCAAGAACTTTAAACTCTGAGAAGCAACCAACAATACTTCTTTTTAAAAGCCTGTCTGCTAAGGATATGTTGAGAAAGGAGCGAGCAGTCCCTAAATACAGAAGGGTACAATCAGTGAGTACTCATTCTGCTCATCCCAGGCCCCATTCTGCTTAAATCTAAAGAATTGTTTAAGACTCATTTTTATAACAGCATGCAGATATGAGCAAGGCTGATTCAACATAGCCTTGTCCGTGTGAACCCAAGGCTTTATAGCAATTTCAACAGGCATTATTTCCATAAAGTAACATCTAGATATCTTACTCTATCCATCTTTTGTTTCATACTCAACTAACTTCAACTTTTTTTTTAAAAAAAAAAAAAAAGTAAAAATGAACTTACATGTAGAGTTCTGACCTGCCAGAGCAACAAACTCTTTACCTAAGACTCCACACTGTTCAGTCTGTTTGGGAGAACCTATATGACGTCACTATGGAAATGTCATTTGTCCATTCTGCTTCCCTCAAACATGCTGTAGAACTTGACTTTTGCCAATAAAAAAGCTTCTGTAAAAAAACTTGTATTTATTTCGACTGAATCACATATGACTTTACTTCTACAGGCTGCCAGAGTAAAGTCATGCCTGCCTATCTGGACTAAATCATTTGTAGAGTTAGAGCAAGTTCATTAATATAAAATAAAATATAACTACCCTACCTCTAGAAGCTCACTAAAGTAAAAAATTTTCATCCTTCAGCAGAACAGTTATGTCATTTTTAATAGGGTTTCAAATACAAAGTTAATGTTAAATGCATTTTAATATTCAAATACAATGCCAAATGTTTCTTAAATACTTTTCACTACAAACTTGTGAGAGCATGTTAGTTCCACTGCCAGAAAAGACCTATTTCATAAAACAAAATTTAGAAAATATCACTGTTTTTCCAAATTAGCTCCCTACTGTTGGCAATGAAAAATTTAAGTTCAACAATTCAAAAATATAAAACACATTTACAGTAACTTAAGAGTGTAGTCATGTTTTATATTAAATTTTCCAACACTGTACCTGCAAAGGAACTAAATCACATCTTCATAATAATAGTTGACAATCTGATTCTCTTCTCAATACATATGAAGAACATAGTCCTGTATATTCCTACCAACCAAAAGCACACTGACAAGAACTGGCATTCTAATGTTACTAAGATAGCTATAAAATGTTTGAAATATGAAACAAAGTAAGCATCCAAATATAATTATAATTTTTATATTAACCTATTCTCTTTAAAAAAATCTGATATTCTTAAAAGTTAATCATGTTGTCATAGGAATAGGCCTGTCCAAACACATACATGTGTATGCACACACATCCTCACAAGAGCAGTGAAATAAAATTGACTTTCACATCAAAAGTCAGCTTGTGACTGTACCAAGCAAAAAATATTTTAAAAATTAATTTCTGAATAGTCCATAACTGCTCATAATTATTTTGTTATACTAAAATCAATAAGTTATTGCCAAATAACTTAGGTCTTCATAAGTGACATACTAAATAAAATTACAAAATACCCATATATCAATACTGCTCAGTGTTAAATCATGAAAATCTTTGCATTATCCAAATTTCTTTTTAAGTCAGTCAGGGAGAGAAAAATGAATGAATATATAAACTCTAAGTGGTCACATGTTCAAGAGGCATTCCTTCTAAACCGCACAGTGAGACAGCTACACTTGGTTGAACATAAAAGACAGTGTGAACTGCCGAGCCTGACTGTCAGGCAGCTAGCTGGCAGCCTCTACAAAGGAAAGCCCCAAAAGGACACAGCTGAAATGCACACGTGAAAATGTCTTTCCGATGACACACTTAAGATTATAATTTAAACTTTCCAGATACTTCCTACACGATTTGCTACTGAACGGCACGTTGCTAATGCGGCTGCAGTAACTGAAGCATCTGGCCTGTTCCAGCAGCCTTCTCAGTACTTTTATCTATGGAAACGAAAGGGAGGAGGAGGAACCCTGGTCAGGAACTCATCAGGAGTCAGTGGTGAGCACTCTAAACTTCAAGCTGCAAACTCCTCATCAAAGCCACATCTTTCATTCATACTTTAATGAAACCCCATTATATTTGGCATATCCCTTGAGCTCTTTCTAAACCGAGCTTTACACGGAGCTCTCAGACTAGACTTCCTAGAACATTAATTGCCTGTTTTTCCCACTGTGGTCAAGATAACTTATCATGAGTTTACTCAACTTTCTTTATTTAATATGTCACTCATTCAACCAAATAAACATCTATCCACACTTTATTATGTGACAGCCACAGTGGTATGTGGAAACTAAACGGAAAAAAAAATGAGAGGGAGGGAGGTGGCAAAGAGGAAGGAGGATAGCTCTTGAGATACAAAAAATAATCTATGAAATTACACACAGGTTGCTGTAGAAGCTCAAGAAAGCCTCATAAGAATTCATTTTCACGTTGGGGTTTAAGATTAAGGTGAAATCTCAGCAATGTAGTAGCCTAAATAAAACCTGGTCCATAACAATAAAGTCAACGTGCCAATGAGGAAGAGGGAAATCTTATAAAGCCCCACTACTATATTAAGAGCTATAGGCAATGAATGACTGCTAAGAGAGAGAATCCATCTTCCCCAGGGATGAGCCCCTGATATGTTATCCAGTCCCAAGTGGTCAGCACTAAGAACATGCATATAAGCAATATTAAACTGATTTGGTAGGTTGATACTGTCATATTTATATGTGTATATATTAACAATAGTAATTAAAGAAAACAGAAATAATATATGAAAGCAGTAGGAGGATTTGGAGGTACAGTTAGGGAAAGTGGGAGAGGGGAGCAGGGTGAAGCAGGGAACTGAAGATGATCAAAGTGTACTATACATATTATGAAATGTCATAATGAAATCTATCATTTTGTACAATTACTAAATGCTAATAAAAATCTTAAAAGACTGTGATGATGCTCTGTTGGTGGCAAAAGCCTTTAGTCCCAGCACTCTGGAGGCAGAGGAGAGGCGATCTGTTCCAGGCCAGTCAGGGCCACACAGGGAGACTGTACTCGAAAAGACAAAACCAAAGACTGTGAGGACTAAAGTACACTGAATCCCTGGGGTTTATGGGCATCACCGCCACTAACACAGTGAACTGCTCCTGCCTTAGACCAAATGCAGGAACACTGACAGATGTATTATATCAAAATGCACAAACAGCATTTTATTAACCAAGAGGACCAGCAACAGGTGATCACACTAAAGTCTGCTCAGGTGGACAGGCAAGTATGTATCTTCATATGTGATACCAAGTTAGGCCTCCCTAGGGTCCCAAGGATTCTAAGGAAAAGTTTTAAAGGGAGAAATAAAAATAATGTAATAACACTTGAAAGGGGACATGAGGATGCTTGTAGGGCAGTGGACAAAAGACACTGAGGAGATAAAGAAACAAGCATTTCAGACCGGTAGAAAGAGTCCGGAATCACTGAAGAATATAAACACACTTAGTTGCTTATGTCAAAGTCACCCCTTCACTGGAAGGACTTATAAGAATATTTACGATATTTATAAATCCATCATTCACTAAAGGCTAAAAGCAACTTAAGAATAAATACCCTTTTTCTTTGAAGTCACGGTCAAGGGCAACAGACATGATCAGTACCTAACATGCCCATTTAATTGGTTCGTTCAAGTTGACTCCCAATTTCCCATCTTTCAGGTTGACATTCTAATCTCGAAAATTATCCTTTCACAATATTCAAAATCATGCATACTATTTCTGAATAAATACTTGTAATGATACACTTTTGTGAGATTGACTTTTTGCGAATTGTGGAAATCATACCTGAGAACTAAAAGTATGAGCTGGTGAGATTACTTAAACAGTGATACAACTGTTATTATCTCACTTCTTTTTAGGCAAAAGAATGGAACTTATTTATTAGGTATCTGGGGAATTTCACCAAAACAAATTAGCGCAAACTATAATTCAATCTCAAAGTGATATTCCCATAACATAAATTTTAAAATATTTTTCTATGCACTCACATCAAAGTAGTTGGGTTTTGGTCATAGTAAGTATTAAAGAACTACAGAAGACTAAAAAATGCCAACCAAGAAATTCGTCCTGTAGTTTCCTTCTGACATTTTAGCTTTCTAAGAAAATAAAGTGATAAAAATTATTCAAAAATAAGGAAATAGTCCTAATTCAATTTCTAAATGTGATTCCAAAATCATTGTGACAAAAACTGATTTATATCATTACACTTTTTTCTAAGTGTACAGAAATAATGGGTATATCCAACCAAAAATTAATAGTGTTAAGTTTTTATGACTGGGAGCTTTTATTGTACCCAAATATATATCCCCTAGATGAAAATGTAGAACTATGTTGAGACCATAGACACCCAGCTGCTATGATTCTCACTGTAAGTACTTCTTAACTCACCTGCAAGGTCACTAACAACTCCTCTGTATATTCTCCATACTTTGTCTTTCTCAAATTTTATCAAGAAAAATAATTGCAGCTATTCATATACAGTATCAGCAGTTCATAGTAACAATAGAGTGTTTCAATTTAAAAAGTTTTTAAATTCTGTTCCCAACCTGGTCTCCAAAGTCCTCTGGGAATTTCCACAGTATCGCAGGACCTGCAAACAATCGACACACGTCAGTAAAGGAAGCGCAGGAAGATGCCAACATCCTTAAAATGATCAATTTTCATATTTTAACACAATTTTAAGGTTAATTTCTCTATATCTTATAAGATTAAATATTTTGACATTTAGGTTTAAATAATCTTAGCAATAGAGTGAAATAAAATTCATAACTTAAATTCATGCTACTAAAAATCATTTCTTTTAACAATCTATTTGCATGCCTTGGGGTCTAATGTAATATAATACATTTTCAATTAAAATACTTTATAAAAACACAAGTTATGGCTTGAAAATAAAATGTAAAAGTAGTAAGTAGTAATAATAATCAAACACAGTCTCAGAGACTAGACCAAAACATTCCATTCTAAATTCCCATGAAGAATATACGATGTCAATAATTAGTTTTGCTTTATTCAGTTTTAAATGCTCATATTTAAACTCTAATCCTGAGTAGTAGGTAAGCTACTAGGTAGATTTAAGACAGCCTTTTAAAAATAAGTTTGATTTTGCAATCTATTTCAGGAAATAAATGTGATTTCTGTGTGTGGATCTCTAGCTGCAGTATCAACAGCTTTAGAAACACTCATACACCTGTTTCCTTTCACTTCTCCCAGACCCCTTTCTAAATGTGGTAAAGGGTGGTGTTGCTGGCTTTGATTAGTACGAGTAAGTATTTAGGTCATGTACGTAATTCTGCCTAAAAGAATATTTCAAATGAGTTTTTAAAGGGTAGCTAAGAATGGATTAATAGCATCTCTGGAAAAGGGCTGCTGAAACCCATGATAGAGCTAACACACCAAGTGCTGTCAATCTCAACTCTACCCCAAGTAAAGGGCCTCAGGGGCCAGAGATTGGTTCTGTGTATCCAGTGGGCAACTACAGCTCAATTGCACAACTGCCACCATCTTATGGTGCATTTTTAAAACTAAAAATCGGGGTGCAAACTTTCTTAAACATTAATTCCAAATTCCAAAAGACGTCTAGCAGCACTTTAAACATGAGCTGACTCTAGTACTTCACACGTAGTTCAAATAAGATTGTTTTTCACTTGAAAACAAAGCATGTTTTCCACAAAAAAATTTTAATTAAATAATAATTAAGAAATTAAAGCTTTCCACATAAATCAACACAAATAAGCAATGCAGAAATCTTACATAAAACGAATCATTAGAAATATATGAAGAGCAACATCAGATGCTTTGTCTTCATTCATATAAAACAAATGTTTACATTTTGGAAATTAATGTGAAAAACATCAAAGATCAAGTGAAAATCTTCAGAAAGAATTATCTTACAGATCCTATAGATAATTACATCCCAAATTGTTTAGGTTTGTGTGGCACTTTTACCAAAACGGAGAGATCATAAGAAAAAAGTACACAGAAAAATCTTCAGGAAGAAAGTATGACAGTAAATTACTGGTAATAAAAACAAATCACACAGAGGCAGGCTAGTCACATAGCATGGGGTGTGCTTTGAGGCAGATATTTATCTATCCCTTTCCATCAACCGCAACTTTAGAGTCAGTTGCTATTTCAGAATATGAGCAGTTTCTTAGGCCTACGTCTGACCTCGGGATGGTTACCAGTTGCACAGCCCCACAGTCTGGTTTTACTGCTGGCTGCAGTTAGCTAAATATGCTTTGGCTGCCTCGCTTTTCACGCACCCCTTGCTCATTCATTCATCTTTTTCTAGACACTACATTTTCACAGAAGGAAAACAAATGACTATATGAAAGGTTTATTGGATTAAACATCTAGTGGAAAATATCCTATTTATTTTCATTAAATAAACCTCATCCTTCAGCAGCATGCAAAACTGCATTAGACTCATGTGCACCCACATTCTGAAATGGATTAACTTAGTTACTGCTTATATGGTTATATTTCAACTACATGTTTGTAGCATCCTTTCAGAGTACCGCAAAGGAACAAAAGACCTGAGAAAAATAATCCGATTTTGTCACTTCAAACAAAGCCTGAATTTCTCTTCCCTGAGGATTACTCCAGATCCTCATCTGATGTGTCAGGACCGATTTTATGCTGCTCTTAAGGGACAAGGGATAGGAGCTGCTAGTGGGGTTGCGAAGCTGTGACAGGGACCCTGTGCTCGTCCCACCAGTCAGAGTCTGGGGAGACTCCACACCCTACCTACCCAGAAGCACCGCTGCTGACAAGAAAAATGTGTCACTTCATCCTCACATAGTTACAGCATAAGTACACAAATGCTTGTTAAGTCAGTAATCCTGCAGATAGTCAAAATTACTGTTTCCACATGAGCACAAATGCTTTTAAACTGTGATTTTTAAAAATAAAGAAAAATCCTTTAATTTGATATTTCACACTTTCTAGCCCTTAATAAAAAGCAAAAAATTAAAATAAAAATACTAGTGTGGATTATACTAAACAAAAAAATCACAGGATAAAAACAATACTTCCTAATTCCCATCAATTAATAAAATCTCTTTGATTCTGGGGAATTCAAAGATGAGTTAAATATACAGTTTCTTTACTATTATGCATCTAGAAAACCAGAGTTCAGACACTATTTACTCCAGAAAAAATAGAATGTACAATCTTTGTATTTCTCTTGAGTACAGATTTGTTTTTTTAAATATATACATCTATTTTATGTGTATAAGTGTTTTGCCTGGATGTGTGGATGTGTACATCAAATGTGCCTGGTGCCCAAGGAGGTCAGAAGGGAGCAATGACTTCACTGAAACTGGAATTACAGACAGTTGTGAGCCACCAGGTGAAATGCAGCCAGTGCTCTTAAGTGCTGAGCCATCTCTGCAGCTCTCTGATGACAGCTTTCTCCAAGCTTGATTCACTCACATTACAGAATGATGTTTATGTACAAGGAAACTGTGGCCAAAGCATGAGACGTTCTTAGCCTCCTCAAACAGCTGGCTAAGTAAGATTGGAGCTTTCTTGGCTCCAGAGAACTTAACTTGGAATATTTCCCAATAATAAGTACTTCTGTGGCCCATCTAACTAAGTTCCACCTATTTCATTCAGAACTAAACCCATTGACTCCTGACTCATGAGCAGAATGTCAAAGACTGTCTAGGGTTTGACAATTCAATTGAACTTGAAGAATCCTTCACTTGGTAAATTCAAGAAATGCTGCTAAGAAAGGAATGTCTTTTGAAAATAAATTAATAGAAATTATTAAATAAAAATTAGTAGCCCTTTTGAAAATGTGTGGTTTTTTTTAACTTTTTCACCTATGGAGATACCATAGCAAAGTTAAACTGGATCCCTACATTTAGGAGAGGGAGCACGAGCAAGGAACTCAGGACCGCGAGGGGTGCACCCACACACTGAGACAATGGGGATGTTCTATTGGGAACTCACCAAGGCCAGCTGGCCTGGGTCTGAAAAAGCATGGGATAAAACCGGACTTGCTGAACATAGCGGACAATGAGGACTACTGAGAACTCAAGAACAATGGCAATGGGTTTTTGATCCTACTGCACGTACTGGCTTTGTGGGAGCCTAGGCAGTTTGGATGCTCACCTTACTAGACCTGGATGGAGGTGGGTGGTCCTTGGACTTCCCACAGGTCAGGGAACCCTGATTGCTCTTCGAGCTGATGAGGGAGGAGGACTTGATTGGGGGAGGGGGAGGGAAATGGGAGGCGGTGGCGGGAAGGAGGCAGAAATCCTTAATAAATAAATAATTTTTTTAAAAAAGCATATATAGACAGGGTATGGTAGTGTACACTTTTTAATCCCAGCACTTAAGAAGCAGAGGCAGGTGGAGATCTATGAGTTCAAGGCCAGCCTGGTCTACATAGTGAGTTCCAGGACAGAGAGACCCTGTCTCAAAAAAAGAAAAAGAAAAGAAAGTGAGTGTATGTGTGTGCGTGCATGCATGCGTGTGTTATGACGCTGAATTAAGAAAATGCATTCGAAAAGTCAGGATGCAAGCAAGTCTGTAAGAATTTTCATAATTAGTGATTGATGTGGGAGGGTCCGGTCCATTGTGGATGGTGGCACCCCTGAGGGGTAGTCCTAGGTTTTATGAAAGTAGGCTAAGCAAACCAAGGGGAATGAATCAGTAAACAGCATCCCGCCATGGCCTCTACATCAGCTCCTGCCTCCAGGTCCCTCCCTGACTTCTTTCAGTGATGGACTATGATGTGGAAGTATAGGCCAAATAAACCCTTTCCTCCCCAACTTGCTTTGGTGATGGTGTCACATAGCAATAGTACCACTAACTAGGAAAGAGGTCCTCCATATGAACCTTTATTAGATTAAAGGAATCTAATCATCACTAATGGATTATTTGGGCAACAGGAAACATCCTAGCCTGGAGAAACAAAATACATGATATCTTGAATAAAAAGAAAGAGGGTATCCTTTCTAAAAAGTAAGCAAAATTTAACATACCAAGAATATAATGTAGCAGGGAGACATTCTAAAGAGACGGGGCTGGGTTGGCAAGAGGAGAAGTGGCAGCAACCAAAGGAGAAAGAATAGCCAGGTAGAAGGACAGCACAACTCCCATCTTGGGCGTCACGGGGAGTGGCATTCTCCTGGAGATGAATAAAGAAAACAAAAACTGACAAGTGCTGACAGTCATAGAGAAGTGATGGCTGCAGAACGAGCACCTTTTAAAGGTGCACAGCCATAGTAAGAACAGCGGGGCAGAGAAAAGAGGCAGACAGAACCTGGGCCACGCACTGGGCAAGAGGTCTGTGTCCAAGAGAAGGAACGAAGCAAGGCTGTACATGCTGAGAGCAGAGAAAGGAGATTCTGCTAGACGCCCTTCTTAGATAGCAGTATGTACCTGTGTGTGCTTACAGGAACCAATGACCTAATGAAAATCCAAGAGAGAAGAGACCCAAGGTCACTAACAAGGCAGGAGGAGTGGGGTCCTGATCAAGACAATGGCCTGGAGCTTAAGCAGGAGCAGAAATGTCTTCCGTCCTCACAGACAAAGGATGCGGGTAAGCATGGTTCTGAGAGGATCTGAGGAATTGGTGTGGAGGGTTGTATAAAACCTGCTGCTTCCTCCCCTCACTCTCATGGTATAGGAAGCTCTCTGAAGTCAGATGAACAACGAAGCATGAAACCACTGTTCAGGTAATAAGTATTCAGTGTAGATAATGGTTTATTCTTGCATGAAACACCAACAAAGTGGGATTTCCCATCATAATGCAACAGCCAATGTGAGAAGGACATCTGGTAGATTCAGTCAACACTAGGTTTCTGTCAGCCACAACTGATGAAAAGAGAACTTAAATGTATGAGTAATTATTAACTATAAATTAATCATCCCATACTAGCTTTAAAAAGTGAAATTTTCAGTAAAATCCATCCATATTGTATATTATTACCAAAACATACAAATACATTTGAAAAGGTGTCTTTTCAGACCAATGACTATTTAAAAATTGCAAAACAGAGAAGATAAGTAATGGAAGTATATGTGAAATAGCAAGGTGGGGTGCCGGTAACGTGAACCCTTCCGTCACCCTCAGCGAGGGGACTGAAATCCAGCAGCTCAGTCCATCTTCCCCCACTCTGAGTTAAAATGAAGAGCAGCCTCATCTGCCTACCTACATGTATCACATAAATATCCTTCATGTGCAAGTAAGACATATTTAAATAATATAATTAAATAACCAAAGTTAAAATTAGAAATTCAGTCATATCTGCGAAATGTTTCAAATTCATAATCATTGCAGTTTTATATCCAACCTGATGACAAAGGATTTAAAAACACTTCCTATACAGTTATTTAGGTCCTTGTTGAAGCCAGAGGCCAGAACAATCAATAGCTTACATTTTCCCAGCATGCACCACAGCAAAGCATAACTTATAGCACTGATGAGGAGCTAGCACTCATTCTGATAGTTTAGTAATGCAACTTTGTGATTCACACACCCATGAACTTTATAATATCACACATTTTAAGAACATAACCAATATTGGAAAAAAGAAATTGATTTCTAAAAATTCAAATTAGAGAATATTCAATCTTAACAAAACACATAGTCAGATGTTTGTACAAATTATTTAAGTTAACACATGAGAGGTTACAGACAAGCCACTTACCAATGCTCAATGTGTCTGAGCATAACACAATGAATACATCCATTGAGATTCACAGGTGCCCAGTAAACAGGCAAAAATATTATGAGAATTAAAATTCATATTTCAAAATATATCATTAATATAAACTTTTATTAACTTCTTAAAGATCTAGTGAGCAGTTCTCTCAACAGAAGTGTCATGAATGCTCTTCTTACAAGCCAGACTGCTGGATCTCACACACAGAGAACCTCTAATCCAGTATACATGGGTCTAACAAGCCCCATATGCTGTTGTCCCTGCTCATCCTGTAAGGATCACAGCTAAAGAACTAACAATAGACCACATCCATCTCACAAAGACTAGCACTAAGGAATTTAATATTTGTTAGCTATAGATACTCTAGGCTGTGTTAGTACTTTGGAATCCCCTTTCTTTTTAAAGAATGACTTATGTGTGTCTATGATGTGTATATATGAGTGTATACAAACACATGCACAGAAAGGCCAGAAGATGGCGTCAGATCCTGCAAAGTTAGAGTTACTGATGTTTGCAGAATTCCCAGCTTGTTATTTGTTACGAAAGTGCTGACGTTCAAACTCCAACACTCCTGATTAGGCAGCAGGCACTCTTAGTCCCAGAGCTGTCTGTCCAGCCCCTAGAGAACACTTTAGTATGTGCAGATACACCATACACATGTGTCTTCACAGAGCTAGGAAAATCACCATCAATCACAAGTAGATCAGGAGATGATTCAGTAAGAAAAACACTACCAAATGTTTGGAAAAGTCTATCATCATAATAAATACTAACATCATAATTCTATTTCCTGGCCCCAGTGAAAAGAATCCCATCAAAATTGTTGAATTGTTTAATGGTATTTGGGGTTATATCGCTTTAGCAGCAACCATGGAGGACTACAATCTTACAGCTATACATCTACTCACATATGCTAACAATCCCTCTATCCCTAATGCGTATGTACATGTACAGGTATTCCACTAGAGCAGTGGTTCTCAACCTAATACAGTTCCTCATGTTGTAGTGACTCCCAACCATGAAATTATTTTTATTTCTACTTCACAACTGTAATTTTGCTACTATTGTGTATTGTAATGTCAATATCTGTATTTTCTGGTGGTCTTAGATGACCCCTGTGAAAGGGTTGTTCAACAATTGCCCCAAAGGGGTCATGACCCACGGGTTGAGAACTGCTGTGTTTTCTTACGATGATTTATTTCATGCAATTTAAATGAATAGCTCTATTTCAATAACCTACAGGATAAACGAACAGAGAAGATAACTGTAGACATGAAAAACTGTTTGCACTCTTTATTCATATTTTCAAGAAAAGTTCATGCTCTGTAGACAGAGTTTTGTGAAGGAAAGAGTCTTTTTCCTCATGCAGCCTTAGAGCTGTGTCCTTTGTCTCTGCAGTCAGACACTGTTGCAGGGAGGACTAGAGTACAGGTGTCTCTGCAGGGAGGACTAGAGTACAGGTGTCTCTGCAGGGAGGACTAGAGTACAGGTGTCTCTGCAGTCAGACACTACTGCAGGGAGGACTAGAGTACAGGTGTCTCTGCAGTCAGACACTGTTGCAGGGAGGACTAGAGTACAGGTGTCTCAGCAGGGAGGACTAGAGTACAGGTGTCTCTGCAGGGAGGACTAGAGTACAGGTGTCTCTGCAGGGAGGACTAGAGTACAGGTGTCTCTGCAGTCAGACACTACTGCAGGGAGGACTAGAGTACAGGTGTCTCTGCAGTCAGACACTGTTGCAGGGAGGACTAGAGTACAGGTGTCTCAGCAGGGATGACTAGAGTACAGGTGTCTCTGCAGGGAGGACTAGAGTACAGGTGTCTCTGCAGGGAGGACTAGAGTACAGGTGTCTCTGCAGTCAGACACTATTGCAGGGAGGACTAGAGTACAGGTGTCTCTGCAGTCAGACACTGTTGCAGGGAGGACTAGAGTACAGGTGTCTCTGCAGTCAGACACTGTTGCAGGGAGGACTAGATTACAGGTGTCTCTGCTTCCACTGCTGCCCTGCTGCACTCTACGAAACACAGCTCTTTTCTCACTCACAGGCTGGGGCTTAAAATGCACTCACAAGGTTGGATTACTTTATTTTTGCCTATGAGAAGATATTTTGAACAAATCAATTCTTAAATTATTAATGCAATGAAAAAGTCTAAACTCTACAGTGTCCTATAGAGAGTACCTGAATGTAAAGAAACCTAGAAAAGGATATTAATTACTAATAGTACTCAAACACTATTTCACTATCATTAATATAATTCATCGCTTAATAGTATATGTTTAAATCATGTATATATGATTTGAAGAGAAATTAAAGCCTTGTTTTAGTATGTTTCATACAGCCACTTGTAAAAACAGGCACACTTGTATTCATCACTTTACATACCTAATATAAATATTTTAGAGCAATTTTAAAATGTGTTCAATTTTTCACCGTCTTAAAAATGTACATGAGCAATTGTCACAAGAAGTCTAGTTCAATGCCCCCATGCTGATGACCTATTCTAAACAGTCACATTGATAACCAATCTACTTATGTAAAATATTTTGGGTGGTTTTGAAAACTACAACCATACAAACCAAAGTTTATTTTTTTCTAAATGTTTCTTCTAGAATGATCTAAAATTAGTATCGCAGTTCGAAATGGGGATGCTCTTTTTGCTTATATATTAGCAAATTCCAACCGGTCAAAGGAAAGAGGACTTCAAAGAACCTTAAGAAAATATAATCCACCATATAACATATTAGCTACATCATTTTGCTTCCTCCATTCTTTTTAAACAAGCCCTATTATGATAAAATGAGACCCCTCATCAATCACCTGATAGAGTAATTCCAAACTTAACCAAACAGGGCTAATGGGTGAGAATTGAATTGAAAACACCTTGACAAAGAAAGCAATTTCTTTTCTTCGCACTCCTCTGAAGCTGTGGGTGATCATGGTAATCGAACCATCAACAGTGAGGGGCCATCTGTCCCAAGGGCCCTTCAGGAGAAGGTTTTTTTTTTTTTAAACCAACAAACAAAAAGGAAAAGAAATGCTGTACCACAGATGTTCAGTCTTGATTAATCTATGACAAGGAGCTTACAACTGAGAATCAATGTTTTGACGTTTTTCAGATACCAATCATTAAAAGCCAACACGAAAGTTTTTATAAGAACACAGAAGAAAAGGTGAAAGATGCTTTGCGTTATGACCCGGACAGCCGCAGCTAACAGTACAGCAAGGCCTTATCACCTACCTTCCTGACTTCCTCAAAGGTGAGAAGCAACACTTTAAGTTACAGCGTTAGTTCTTTGTGATTCTTTGTACACAATATGACGTTAAAGAATACATTTTATTAACAATACTGAGTATACTTAATTCTCTGAACTAGTGAGAAGAAATAACATGATCATTCAGAAATACAAACTTAACCTATCATAAGGCACTTTCATTTTATTCATAATTATTTTAAATGTTAATATTACATCAAAATATTATGAGTTGAAGCACAACCTTGGTCAAAGACTTTCATATTTAACACAAAGGTTACAAAGTATAACATACTCTCACACTATTAGACATAACAGAGTTTTAGTCATTATAAAATAAGCAAAAGTTCGTGATTAGAATAATTAATTATAAAAATGAATTCAAAAGTTGTCAATAAGAAAATATGTTTAATATGCAGAGAATAATTAGGGTAGAAACTGCACCCATAATAAAATATTACCAGATTAAACACACTGTACATTTTTGTCTAGAATACTTTCAAGTTAGAATCACATTAAATGGGGAATCACTTTAATAGTGAGATTCAATAACAAAGTTACTCTAAATTAATTAATGTTTCACGTCCTTTATCTTTGTATTTGTCAAACCTGGGCCTATGCTCTGTGACCTCAGGCACATAGCAGATTCAGGAACAAATGCCTCGGAAAAAGTCAATTTAGATCTTGCCAAATGCCACACCTCATCAAAGGCTTAAGATACTAAAATAATTGAAACATCATGTATAATAAACACAGGATCAATTTCTATACAATAAGGATGATTCAAAACAAAATATATGCAAACAGTAAGGGCTTTTTTTGAAAGGGGAGCTTTAAAAATCAGAACTTTAAGAAATATGACCCCAATAACTAGACAGCACACTGGGCTGGCACAATGACTCTGGGGAAAAGAGACAGCCACCAAGACTAACAACCTGCATTTAAACACCCACATTGTGGAAAGAGGAAACTGTCTCACACAAGCTGTCCTCTGACCTCTGCACATGTGTGATGGATGTATACACACACACACACACAAGGCAGGAAGGGGGAACTAAACAGACCATATATATATATATATATATATATATATATATATATATATATATATATATATATATATATAGTGTGCAGAAGAGAGATACAGTGAACCGAAACAGACATCAAAGAGAGCAAAGTTAGACAAGCACAGGGAGGTAAAAGGCAGAAACAGAAGAGGAGGAGAGAGAGAGAGAAAGGGACAAGAAAGAGGGGAAAGAGGGAGAGGTGGAAGGGAAGAAAGAAAGGTAGGGATACGAGTATGGAGGGGAAGGAAGAGAAAGACTGAGAGGAAGAAGGACAGGAGGAAGGGGTTATGTTAACTGTCCTAGTCAGCACTGTCACTGTGATAAAACACTGACCAGAAGCAACTTGGAGAGGAAAAGGTTTATTAAGTCTTCCAGGTTATTGTCCATCATTATGAAAATCCAGGGCAGAGCTAGAGAAAGGAACTTGGAGACAGGAACAAAAGCGAAGATGCTGGAGGAACAAACAATGAGGACTAGTTTGTGTGTTCTGGCTTGCTCAGTTACTTTCTTATACATCACAGACCCAAATGGCCAGGAGTAGCTCTGTTCACAATGGGCTGGGCCCCAGCCTTCCCACATCAATTAGTAATTGGGGAAAAACCTCCTCCCCACACACACAAGAGTTAGATGGAGGTGATCTCTCACGAGGTGGCTCTAGTTTGTGTAAAGATGACAAAAGGGAGCCAGCACAGTGATAAATCCACTTCAAAATCTAAAGGACTAGACCAAAAGAGAGAGATGTGTACAATGGAAAGGAAGAAAATAATATGAGAAGGATTAAAGACTACCAAAACTAATGAGAGACACAATATTCAGAGTGAGGAACCACAAAAGAGTCAAGTAGGATTTCCAGAAACAGCGGAGACATCACAATAAAATTAAAACATAAAAAGCTACTTCCAAAATCTTTCTAGAAAAGAATATATTTTATTTATAGGTCTCACAGCATACTTCTTAACAGCAGCAATGAAGGACAAAAAAAAATTGGAATAAAATGTTCAAAAGCTCTAAGAAAGCATGTTAGTTGTACAAAAATTATATGAACAGGAATATAGCCAAAATACACTTTCAGAACAACTGAAAGGAATAAGCATTGCTAAAAGATATACGCAAAGGCCAACAATATGGCAGGACACAGAAGCAATTTGCACAAATGAAGAGTTTTCTGTGTACCAACAACACACAGAGTAAGAGACTGTGGAAACACTACCATTCACAATAGCCTCAAAGAATCTTGAGGAATAAACCTAGCCAAGAATGTGAAATACCTCTACAGTGAAAATGTCGAACTTCTCAAGAAAGAAACCAGATCATGGAAAGGTATCCCATGCTCACAGGTGGAGAGAAGTAACATTATGAAAATGACCTTTTTTACCAAAAGCCTTTTACAGATTCAATGCAATCTCTATCAAAATTCAAATGCACATCTCATTCATCACAGAAATAGAAAAACTGATCCTAAAATTTCTTTTTTTTTCTTTTTTTTCTTTTTTTTTTTTTGATTTTCGAAACAGAGTTTCTCCATAGATTTTGGTTCCTGTCCTGGAACTAGCTCTTGTAGACCAGGCTGGCCTCGAATTCACAGAGATCCGCCTGCCTCTGCCCCCCTAGTGCTGGGATTAAAGGTGTGCGCCACCACCGCCTGGCCCTAAAATTTATATGCAACCACAAAAGACCCCAGAGAGTCAAACAATTCTGAACAAAAAGAACAATGCTGGAGGTATTACCATCCATATCTTAAGATATATTACAAAGCCATAATAAAAAAAAATATGGTACTGGCACAAATGGAAATGCAGACCAATGAACAAAATCAAAGACCCAAACTGAGTACACACAACTTTAGCCATTAAGTATGGACAAAAAATGAAAAAGTATTTACAACAAATGGTCCTGAGAAAACTGGATATCCACATAGAGAAAAAATGAAATTAGACCCTTATCTATCACCATGCACAAAACCTAACTCCAATTTCCATATGTTGAAAAGAGAAGTTTCCTTGAAGAAGAAAGTTTGTAAGAGCCAGAGATAGTTCATGGCTCCAAGGAAACAGTGTCATCCAGGCACAACAGAACTGCTGCACATAAGAAACCAGAGACTGTGACATCACGCAAAATACCTGCACAACTTCAAGCCAGACAAACAGTTCACTGTGGAGACGGGAAAGCTGGCACAAAGCCCCACCCCAAAAAGCTATTTATAATCGATACCTGCTAGGATTGGGAAAGCCAGTTTTCCCCACTGAAGTGACAGTGAAAAATATACATCAACCACACTCCAGGAGCAGCTGGCCAACACAAAAGAGACTCCGTGTTTTTGTGTATGCTATTGTTTTTGTTATAGTTTACTGTATTTTGTTTGTTTTCTTGGGTTTTAATTATTGTTATTTTAGAAAGAAACAAGACTTTGAGTGGGTAAGGAGGTAGGGAAGATCTGGGTGAAGTTGAGGGAGGGGAAGGAAAATGGTCAAAATACGTTGCATAGAATTTTTTTAAAAATTAATAAGTAGTGTCATCTCTCAATCCTCATCATAGATGCTTCTTTTTACAGAAGATGGCAATTAACACAGAAAACCACAACTGGCCAAGCTGCAGTGAACAAGAGTCTGTGGAGTACTCAGCCCTAAATGTAACATTCATATCACGGCCCCTCCTCCCAAGGCTCAGGGATAATGGCAGAAGAGAAAACTGAAAGACTCTAAGAGCAGAGGCCTTAGGTGTCTACAAGGAAACAGTGTTCTCCAGACACAACAGAGCACATATGAACTCCTGGCAACTGTGACAGCACGCACAAGACCTGGGAAGCCTCAAGCAAGTCAAATCCAGCAGAAGACCACACATCCAAAAGTGCATGGGCAGCAGGAACTGTGCTTGATGGTTTAAAAATCTAAAAGAAGTCCTAAAGGTGGGTAGGTAGGGAAGAGGGTGTGGATCTGAGAAGAGTCGGGATGATAATAAGAAAAACGCACTGTATGAAATTTTCAAAGAACCAATTTCTAAAATGAGGAAAAGATAACTTTGGGGAAAATACCTTCCTAGAGGGTATTCAGAATTGTCTTGAACTGAAGGTAGGTATATATCTTTAACCTTTGAGGTCAGCATTATGACTACTAAGCATAATGCTAATACTTACAACAGGATAATTTCCTAGAAGTAGGAAAAAAAACCTAATAGTCTGAATATGCTTACTAATAATTAAGTCCTAGGACAATTTTTACCCATTTCCTTAAAACATAATTATTAGTTATTGGGGTTATAATTTAGGAGTCAATTGTGCACTCAAATAGACAACAGCCACTGGCCTGGAGGCAACTGGACTGGTTCTACCAATTCCAGGAGGACATCATGTTTAGGAGGTCAACTGACCGTGTAGGATGAACAGATAATCAGACATCATTGGAGACATGTGTGTCAGGCTCCATTCCACTGAAGCAGGCATGTCTGCATAGCTTCCCACATACAGAGACTGCTCCAGGTCTGCCAACCTCCCTCTAATGGTCCACTCAACATGACAATACAGCTAAATCTCTCCAGTAAGATGCAGTCCTTTGTTTCTCTGCCTAAAATGGCAAAATAAAGAATTAGTTACTTCCCGTGGGTAATTTAAAACAAGCATAGCATTCTACAGCTATTCCCTCACCAATCATTTCCTATATGCAATGCAGTGTTCTCAGCTCTTGTCCGAAGAACTACCTAAAAGACTTCACTTTTAAAACTGGCTCCAGTGCATACATTAGTAGGCACCAGGTTTTTAGTTTTTCTAAAACTTTCTTCTCCAAGTAAGTTTTGGTTGTTTTCTGTTTTTGTTTTGTTGTTGTTGCTGTTGTTTTAATTTCCAAAATGATCCCTTGACTCCCGTGCACACATTGTTAGGCGTCTGTAATTTTTTTTTAATTTCCCCAAAATGAGAGTATGCACTTCATCACTGCCCTAATCTTTGAAAATTTCTCAAGGCTGAAGAGATAGTTCCCTCTAGAGCAATTGTTGCCCTTGAGAGACTCCAGGTTCCATTCCCAGAACCCACATACCATCTGTAACTCCAGTTCCAGGGGATACAACACCTGTCCTCCGTGGACATCAGGCACATACATGTTGCAATTACAAGTACACAATCAAACACTCATTGACATAAAATGAATCTAAAAATAATGTTTTAAAGAAAGGAAAATATGTTCTCAAACCTTTTGAGAACCACATCCTCTTCATATTTCAAGTACTTACTGACACTGATACTCAAAATCGAAGTGATACAGATAACACTGGTGCCACACTCCACGAGTTTCAGAATGGACAGACAGCATTTGGGCTTTCAACTGTTCTGGTTAGCAATGCTAAATTGTCTAGTCTATGCAGATATGCAAAAATGTGAAAATCTCCCAAATCAGAAACACTTCTAGCCCCACAGAAAGCAGAATGCTTCCACAGACTCTCTGTGCACAAGCAAGCATCTTCATCCCGAGCCGGCATCTGCCCCACTTTAGGACTCAGGCTCCTCTTAGTATCTGAAACTGCATCATGATCACTTGAGGAATGGAAGCGGGCACCAAAACCTGTAAACCCAGAATCAGCTTTACTATGCCTTCCTGCCTTCTGTATCCTCTGTATCTAATCAGCTCCTAATCACATTAGTCCTCGCTGGAAACACAGCTCCCATCCATGCCTCCTCTTCCGTCTCACCCCACTCTAAAGCCATATTAGCTGACTAGTCTTCCGGACACTTGGCTCCTCTCACCCAGCTGCAATGAAGTCAATCTTAAGAGTATAATATGCTCTCCACAGAAAAAAATTTTCAGAGGTTCCCTACTGCTGACCTGAACAAAAGATCCTTAAGGACCGAGTCATTGATGACTCAATAAGATATTCAATTTTTAACAATAAATAGATCCATATATTAAGAACAATTAATTGGGGCAAGACTCTACACTTCCTGATTCCATTCTTCCTATCTAAAAGTATTTTCACCACACTCCAATAAAATGTCTTATCTTTCATACATTATTCCCAATTCTGAGGATTTATTTATACTCCTACAGACAGTGAAACCCTTTCTGGAAATGCTATGTTCCTTTTTGCACATTTCCCTGAGTTCTATCATTACTCTGGACTTAGGCCATGAGGCCTTCCCAAGCCCTAAACGGCAGCCTGTTTCATTTGCAGACATGTCCAGCCAATTTAAAATACTATACTGCTTTATACAGCTAAAATATTTCACCTCATAACTAAACATCCTGAAGACAAAAATCATGTTTTATATTCCAAATGTTTGCTTCATAAGAGTAACCTTTTCCGTTTCTTAATTGAAGGTTTTCTTTCTCATTCTCTTTTCAATGGATTTATATAATTCCTCCATAAATATCTATTTATTTAACAAAAATTTCATCATTTTATTTGGATAATACTCAGACTGATCTAACATAAAATCTGATTATGATTTAAATGGAATCAAGAATAGTGGTATGCTGAATGGTTTCTGTCATCTCAACACCAATTTAGACATCGCTAGGAAGACAAACTCAGCTGAGAAAATATCACTATCAGAATGACTGTAGACAAGTCTGGAGGGCATTTTCTTGATTAATGATTGATGTGGGATGGTGCCACCTCTGAGCAGGTAGTACTGAGGCATACAAGAAAGCAAACTGATCAGACCATCAGGAGAAAGACAGTCAACAGCGCTCCCCCAGGGCTTCAGTTCCGGCCTCAAGGTACTGCCCTGCTTTCTTTAAATGATGAACTGGAATGTGGAAAAGCAAGCCAAATAAACGTGTATTGTCTTTGGCTGTGGATGCTTATAGCAGTGATAAACAGGTGGGTAGCAGAGAGAATGTTTTGCATATCTTCAGAACATCATCTAAAGGTAACAAGCACATCAGCAAGGGAAAGCCATGTTACCAATTGAGAAGGCACCACACTTCATGAAAGAAATGGGAAATAAATAGTACCTAGAAAGAAAATGTCCCTTGAACTTGTCCCAAAGTGTTTTAGTTAGCCTTGCAACATATATCATAGTAGGATCAGAATCAACTGTAAGATTTTTTTTTAATTTATTTATTTATTAAAGATTTCTGTCTCTTCCCCGCCACCGCCTCCCATTTCCTTCCCCCTCCCCTGATCAAGTCCCCCTCCCTCGTCAGCCCGAAGAGCAATCAGAGTTCCCTGCCCCGTGGGAAGTCCAAGGACCACCCACCTCCACCCAGGTCTAGTAAGGTGAGCATCCAAACTGCCTAGGCTCCCACAAAGCCAGTACTGTAAGATCTTGATTATTACTGAGGTCACCAAAGAGCTTTACTCAGTGTAAAATAGAACAAATGTGTATCATGCTAAAATTTAAAACTTATAAATTAACAAAATAGAAATAAAAAAAGAAAGAAAGAAAAAAGAAAACCCAAACATACATTTTATTGCACCAGTTCCCATGCTGCACTGTTTAACGCTCTGGACTCTGAATCCAGCAATCCGAGTTCATATCTCGGTGGAACTGTTCCTGGAGGAAGAAACCTGGTCAGTCATCCTCATCAACTCAGACCATGGAACCCAATATAAATGGGCTGCACATGCATGCTTCAGCATGCCGGGGCATGTTTCTTTTCATGTTTCAAACATTTTACTAATCATCAAAGTAATAATGTTATGTGAAAGAGTCTCTAAAAGAATGGAAGTACAAAACAATAATGTTTCAGCATCATTATAAAAATAGTTTTGACCTCAAGAACTGAAGAACTGTACCTCACAGCACCTATACGAGGCACTTTGAGAAGCCCACAGGATGTAAGATCCCCTGAAACTCAAGTTGTAGGTAGTTGGGAACCACTTGATGGAGATGCTGATAACTGAACCTGTGTCCTCTGCAAAACCAGTGAGTGGCTCTTAATCACTTAGCCACCTCTCCAACCCTAATAATTTACTACAAAAATATATTCCTTCACCAGGTAGTGGTAGCACAAGCCTTAAACCCCAGCACTAAGGAGGCAGAGGAAGGCAGAGCTCTGTGAGTTCAAGGTCAGACTGGTCTACAAAGTGAGTTGCAGGACAGCCTGCACTACACAGAGAAACCCTGTCTTGAAAGAACATAGAGATTGATAGATCGATAGATGATAGAGATGATATATATAGATACATAGATTTTATAGGTAGAAAAGGTAAATGGCCTATTTCAAGGTTAAATATATTTAGATTATTTTGTAAATGTTCCAACATGTTAGGATAAAGTGAATGAATGGAGTAAATCTACAGAAAATGCAAAAATGTGGCAGAAGACAGAGCCCATGCAATTTTTCAAAGCAACAGGTATTATATTTTCTACTCAAATGAATTGTGGGTTCATTCTTGAAAAAGTAAATAGAAGGAAGACATTTTTATTTGAGTATTTTTATTATATTTCAGTTTTGTGTGTGTGTATACACGCACGTGTGTGTGTGTGTGTGTGTGTGTGTGTGTGTGTGTGTGTGTGTGTGTGTGTGTGTATACGCGTGCTGGCATATGCACAAGAACAAGTGCCTTCAAAGTTCAAAAGAGAGTATCAGCTCCTGGCATTGGAGTTACAGTCCACTCTGAGCCACCCACCACGGTTGCTGCAAACCAGTCTGGTCCTCTGCAAGAGCTTGAGGGACTCTACAGTTGAGTCATCTTTCTAACCATGAAAACATTCTTTAAGATTAGCCAAAAAGAAACTAGAAATACTGCAGCCTTTACAAGCTTTGGTATTTGCAGAAGACCTAAGTTCAGTTCCTTACACCAACGTGGCTACGTGCAACCATCTGTAATTTCAGTTCCAGGGGATCTGACACCTATTTTCATTCTTTCAGCCTCCTCAAGCACCAGTCATGCACCAAGTACACATACACACATGCAGACAAAATACTCACATAAAATAAAAATAAATATTTTTAAAACTTAATCAAAAAAGAACCAACCACATATTTGAATTTTTTGTAATCTGTTCTAATGGCTTTTAGAATCAAAATAAGGAGAATGCCTACAATTCTTGCTGATTCTAAGGTTATACTTTAAAATTAAATTAACAGATGTTAATGCGCATGCTTATAACCCTAGCACTTGTGAGACTGATACAGGAGGATTGCTGCAAGTCCATGTCTACCCAGACTACATAAAGTATTCCATCCAGTCAGCATGAAATACACAATTAAATTCTCTCTCAAAACCTCAGAAAAAAATATATAACAGATGATAACAAACCATTTTCTTTCAACTTAATATTCTTAAAGTTAGAAACAAGTTGTTTAATTATAGTTGCTATATATGTATTTTAGTTACTTGACAATTTGAGAAGTCTTAATTTAATAGACCTTTATATTTATGAAAATAAAATATTTCCAAAAAGATTAGAATTGACTACCCTTAAAAGAGCATATTGCTTTCACAAATGGTAGTGATCGTATACGGTAACACTGTGTGGTGGCTGGAATAAGAATGGTCACCACAGGCTCATATATTTGACTGTTTGGTCATTAGAAAATGGTACTGCTCAACGGGGATTATGAGGTGTGGCCTTGTTGGAGGAAGTGAGTCACGAAAAGTGGGCTTTGGGTTTCAAACGCTCAAGCTAGGCTCACTGTATCTCACTTCCTGCTGCCTGCAGATCCAGATGGAGAACTCTCAGCTGCATCTCCAGCATCATGTCTGCCTGTGTGCCACCATGATGACAATGGACTAGTTAAGCAAACCCCACTTAAATATTTTCCTTTATAAGAACTTTCATGGTCATAGTGTCTCTTCACAACAACAGACCACTATGACACCTGATGGTTCAATGGAATGGGCAATTAATGTCTCACAGAACACTGGCCACTGGGGAGTCTGAGAAATAGCAAATTCTGCTTTATTCAATGGACTTCCTCAGGGTGGTCACAGCCAAAGGATAAAGTGATTAACAAAAGAATCAGAATGAGGAGAAGCTGTCATTTGGAGCACTCATTAAAAACAAGCAAGTAAACTAAAAATCATGGAAGAAAATAATACAAAGAGAAAATTCATTGAGACGGAATTTTAAAATTCCTTCAACTCAGTTGTTTGCTGATTTTTCTCCACAAAAGTGAGCAATAAGCTGCTATTTGAGCAAGATGTTCTAAAGAAGTGAAATTCTGAAGGAGAAACCATTTAAAGTTTAATATTTTAGGTCCTGTTTAATTATACCCTCAAAGAATTCCTTAAGAATTCACAGCACGGTGGGCAGAAGGCTGAGATCCAAAGTCTGACTCCATCTGCACACATCACACTCTACTTCAGCAGCAGCAGTGTGGGATCATTCTCACGTGACTTCATCACTTGGCCTTGATTTCCATCTTATAAAGTACTTGTGATAATAGTGCCCTCCTTGAAGGATGTAGGATGAGTAGGGAGGACAAGTATGAGTACATGCAGTGCTCAGAACAGTCCCCGACACCAAACATGTCTGGTAACCATGTTCACCATCATTAGCAGGTGTAGTAGGAGACAGCTTGTTGGTTCCCAGCTGCTCAGGCCCGAAATAACCACACAGAAACTATATTAATTAAATCACTGCTTGGTCCATTAGCTCTAGCTTCTTAATGGCTAACTCTTAAATCTTAATTTAACCCATTTCTAGTAATCTGTGTATTGCCATATGGCTGTGTCTTACCAGGTAAAGTTCCATCTGGTTTCATAGGGGTTACATGGCTTCTCTCTAAACTCCACCTTCCTTCTTCCAGCATTCAGTTTAGTTTTCCCTGCCTACCTCTATTCTTTTGCCCTATCACAGACCAAGACAGTTTCTTTATTAACCAATGGTATTCAAGCAAACAGAGGGGAATCCCACATCAAGCAGGCACTATTAAAAGCCAAGAAGAATTATGATAAGATATAAGTACACTAACCTGACCATGGTGAATGGAAAACAATGCACTGACCAAAATGATAGGGCCTGCCATTTCCATCTCTGCACACATACACTCTTCCCCTCACCAAGGACATGACAAAGTCCAACCATTTGTTTTATACAGCACCATACTTTCATATTTGTTTTACATAATAATCCCCTAACAAACTGGGGGTGGGGTTGCGCAGAGAACAACAGATTATAGCCCAGGCTAGCCTTGAATTTGTACCTTCCTGCCTCAGTCTCAGTGCTAGGATTACAGGTATGTGCCACCAGACCCAGAACCCCTAATGAATCTTTGTATTTACAGCTTTGGGCTGTAATTCAAACTGAGAGGATTACACTAGTTGTTCCCTAACTTGCCCATTTTAATATCACTCCTTTCCCTTTCTCCTGTATTCACCCTTGTCATTACTAATAGCCAGCACCATCTCTCTCCTCCTCCCCTCCCCTACAGCCTTTATCTCCTTTGATCGTGCACTGTTAGAATATAATCAAAACTGCTTACAATCTACACCCAGCTATTCTCAGGAGTAATTTACACACTTTGGTGTTGCCAGGCACGGAGCCCAACTGTATGAAGCCTTAATTATTGGCAATACTCCTATCTATGAAGGACCTATATTGTCAGGATAAGAGGAAACAATTAGTTCATATTGGTCTAGTCATATAAACGAGGATTAACATTTAAGTTCTAGCAAATACAACTCACATATAACTACCAATATGCAGAATATTAATATAAGTTCAAAATTAAGTCTCCAGATCCTTCCATGGTAAAGTTACAATTAGTTTCTCCTTTGAACTGTACAATAATGGTGACCTCTAGGAGACTTTTGTATTAACAGAGTAAATGCCAAAGAGATACAGACCAATTCGGGGGCCTAGTAATATGACCAGATGTATTTCTGTGAACATACACCATCACATTAAGCAAAGCAAGGTACACAATGAAGAAAATGAGTAAGAGGGCTTTTCTCCACCACAGCAAGCAGTAAATAAACAGAACCTGACAAAGGTCAGCAATGGGCCTTCTCGGAAAAGAGCCAGAGAATGATTACACTTCCAGTTCTGTGCATCATGCTGCACTCTGCTGCCCACAGTCCTCCAGGTAAAAAGGTAAATGACCGCTTTAGAATACTAAGTCAGAAGTCACACTTGGAGATCTGCATTTCTTACTAGGATTCAAGTGCCCCATCTCTGACAGTCACCCACTTGATCTGCTTTTAGGAGCTCAAGACCTGCATAAATGTCTCTCCTCCTTCTCTGCCCTACTCACACATTCCTGCTTTCTGCAAGATTTGATAGTCAGGGTTAAACTGCTAAGCCTTCACCTTCCAAGAGACACTTTTCCCTTCCCATAATGGATTTTCACAGTGCACTGCGGGCGGATTAGCTCCTCTCCCAAGTACAAAAGCTATGCCTTTGTTCCTGTTGTTTGGGCATGGAGTCCCTACATCAGAGGAGGCTGCTCTTACTCAACATTCAAGATAATGAAATTGAGAAGCCCTGCAAGTGCCAAGCCTCTCCTTGTCTAGACTCTCATCCAAACAGCTAGCCAAAGAGAAAATCCTGTCAAGCACTCATCTGAAAATTAACTAAGGTACCCTGTGGAGAACCTGATGAAGATGTTATTTGACCATAGGGTAAAACTTTCCATTGTTTAACACAGATAAGAGAAAAATTTGAGTTCAGCACTTTAGCAATCTCAGTTGCCAATTTCCACATTGGCAACATATTTTCTAACACAGAGCCCTAAAACACAGGCTTATTTATGTCACTCCCATGCATTTAAAATTCTGTTAAGGAAAGGTGCATTCAAGAGTTACAGTACATCATCTTTTACTTGGAGCTTTTACAATAGATATTTCTCAACCAATTTTTTATTACAATATTTATCATTGAAGGGATTATGGCCAAAATGCAGGTCAAAAAATTGTGTTCTCTTTTTAGATAAATATTAATTAATAAAAGCTGAACAATGGTAAAATAATTAAACAAACACAGGAATTTAATTAAAACTTAGAATTTGAAATGAAATACTGGGCAATCCATAATTACAAAAACGATTTATAGATTATTTTTAACTAAGATACGAACACATTAAACAAATCAGGTCATAGGAGGTAGTAAAAGAAGAATTCATGCAAGTATGTCAAATCATAAACGAATTCAGGAATATCTACTATCCAGTGAGAAGGACTGTACTTCTTCAAATATGATCATACAAATTACATCCACAGCAATAAACAGTGTTTAAAATTATGTCATGACTGCATCCATAAAAGATACTATTTGAAAGTACATGTTCTTAATGTGGTTAAATAATCTTTTGCCTGATTTCAAAACTGTCGAACACAGTATGTTAATTTAAAAACTAAACTTTATGAAATAATAAGGGCAGCTTAAAAGAATGCACATGAATAGTAATTTGTGGATGATATGAATGCAATTAATTATGAATTAAGAATAAAACCATGGCATATACAGTTATATAAACTGATTCCCCAAGTCTTAGGAAAAGAGAAACTTTTACTGTAATTATTTCAGGAGGTAATAAATATCATAATTAACACAAGAAACAAATGTATTCTTAGGAAATCATCAATGCTTATGCACAATGTATGTCTGACTTATAGAAGCAGGTCTTCATTTTGGGGTCACATGCAAATCTAAACCTAGAGAAGAAAAGCATTCAAGTTGAAGAGTACACAGCCAAGCATGCACACAATGGCGGGCAAGAAATATTAAATATTTCACTTCTTCTGCAGGAAAAGAAATCTATAAAACTGAATATAATGCATATGAAAATATTTAACAAAACAAAATTAAATTTGGCTAAGACTATGATCATGAAATACTATAAAAGCTAACAAAATCACTGGCTGGAGAGATGACTCAGCAGTTAAGAGCACTGGCTGCTCTTGCAGAAGACCAGGGTTTGATTCCCAGCACTCACTGAGTGGCTCACAACAATCTGTAACTATAACCCCAGGAACTCTGACAATCTCTTCTGGACTTTCGCAATCACAGTATACCTATGGTACACAAACATACACACAGACAATCACCCATTCACATTAAACATAATTTTTTTAAGTTACCAGAATGATACAACTCTTACAATTATAAAATTGAATGAGTCTATACATACATACACATATGTATAGCATTAAATCTCTTTTCTTTCCATGAATTATCTCACCGACAGAAGATGAAGAAAGATAACCAACTGACCTGACATCTCCATCGACACCACTCTAGACACACTGCTGCATTCCCATCATCTCAGCTACTCGAGACACTGAAGTAGTATCATCACTTGAGTCTAGCAATTTGGAAAACAACACAGCCAAGATTCCATGTCTTTAAAAAAAAAAATCTACATATTCATTAAAAGCGCAATGTTGTTAAGGACATCGAGTAAAAGGAATTTTTAAACACTGCCGGTAGGAGTGTAAGTTAGTACAGTCAATGTGAAGAACAGTGTGGAAATTTCACAAAAAAAAAAAAAAAAAATTAGCCTGAGAATGTATCTCAATTTAACATGCACAACACCCCTGAAGTCAATCCCTTGTAGCCCTCCTACCACATCAATAATGTCTAAAAGTTTATTATATGATCCAAAGGAAATAATATCAACATAGTAATAATAACAATATAGAAAAGGTACCATGTCTATTGCTGCACCATTCATGGTAGCTAAGATATATTATCAACTTAAATGTATGTCAGCAGATGAATAGATAAATAAAATGGAAAAAATAACAAAATATGATTCATTCAGAAGAGAATGATAGCTTTTCATCTATGTAATAACAGATGGAACTAGACGATACTTTATTAAATGAACTAAGGCAGACAGAAACAAAAATATAGTATGCTATCTCTCATAGATGGAAGCTGCAAAATCCAAGTGTAGGTTATTGCTTACTAGAGGCTCAGAAGGGAAGAGTTCAGGTTACACGGATGGAGGATGGATAAGATGTACTAAATACTATTAGAATGATGCCTTCTGGTTCTGTAACTGGACATTTTTAATGAGCTGAACTAGAATCTGAAGAGCTAGCCCCACCACTCTTTCCTTGGTAAATTTTTTATTAATTATTTAGAGTGTGTGTGTGTGTGTGTGTGTGTGTGTGTGTGTGTGTGTGTGAGAGAGAGAGAGAGAGAGAGAGAGAGAGAGAGAGAGAGAGAGAGAGAGAGAGAGAGAGAGAGAGAGCCTGAAGATATGTCTGTCACCACTTTCAGCAATGCCTGTGAAAGCCACAAGAAGGTATTGGGTCCCTTGGACTGGAGTTACAGATACTTTGAGGAATGTGTGTGAAAGCATTCAAACCCAGGTCCTCTACAAGAGCAGTCAATTCTCTTAACGATTAAGCCATCTCTCCACCCCCCCCCCTCAGTAATGTTCTTAAACTACTGAAATATGCAGCAACTTACATTTTGAAATTAGATGTAGAGTTTGCATGGGAAGTGAAGGATGACAAATAAAAGTAAGGGCTAGTGAGATAGATGGCTCAGCACATAAAAGCAAGACTGATAATCCCCAGGACCCACATGGTAGGAGAGAATCAACCACTGAGTTGTCCTTTGACCTCTACATGTATTCCACGGGACATATGAACACACACACACGATTAGACAGACAAACAGATAAAAATTTTATGCAAAAAAAAGACAACATAGAACTACTTAAAGCTAAGAATGAGTTACAGATGAGTGCTCAGATACCTGGACCTAGAGTGAGCTACTAAAGGCACGTGACGCCCCCGTTCAACACTACAGGCATAAGTGGCCAAACGTATGTTGACCTTCCTAAGGTCCTTTCCCTTCTTCCTCAGCACTTGATCAATGAGTAAAAGCTGAAGTTTCCAAACTCCTTCTAAATGATGGTAAAACTGTCATGGACCAAGTCCTTAACAAAGGAAGTAATTGTATCAAAGCTGCCCCTGTGTAGCTTTAGAAGAAATTTCTTGTCTGAAGTACCCCTCTTGCCTGTCATGTGACTTCAACTTAGACAGAGTTAGTACCTTGGCTTTGACTCTGCAGACAAGAATAAAAGCCTAGATAATAACAGAAAGGAAAGAAACATGGAGGCTTGGACAACTTCACAGTACAGCACCCTCCAGCCAGACCATCTGCTTTCCAATCTCCACATTCTCTCAGGCCTCTATTTGGAGGATTTCCATTCCCAGCAGATTGGCAATTATTCTTTAGAACACAGATTAAAAATGAATGGAAAATTTTGAAAGCTGATTTAGAAAAACAGCTTTAGGGATTATCCTCGAACACACAGGAGGGGAAAAAGGACCAGAAAAAAAAAATCAAGCTTCAAAGCTTACTCTGGAAACTGGCATAACTTGGATTCTAAAGTTATGGTGTGCCCCTGGTACTTTTAGAACAAATGCTTCAAGTTCGTAAGATGAAGGGATGGGTGGGTGGGTGGGTGGGTGGATGGATGGGTGGATTGACAGACTTTCCTCTCCGATAAAGTAACATGGGGTAGAAAATACACAAGATACAGATAGTACTCTCCTTAAAAGCATAACCTTGATAGTGTGTCAAAAGGAAATATCACTTCTTCGTGTCAAAACTAAAAGATAAACTTCAGCTTCTTTGTATATATTCATGCACATGTGTTCACATGTACATAGAAGGTACAAGTTGATATAAAATGTCTTACATGATCACTCTCCACTATAGATAGATAGATAGATAGATAGATAGATAGATAGATAGATAGATAGATAGATAGATAGATAGATAGATAGATAGATAGGGGATGGATGGATATAGATATATCTTGACAGGGTCTCTCCGTAAACCTGCAGCTCTCTGATTCACACAGACGGGCTATCCAGCAAGCCCTCAGCATTTTCCTGTCTCCACTTCCCCAGCACTATGGTATCAGGCGCACACCACACTGGGTTTAGCTTTGTTGTTTTTACATAGGTTCTAGAAATGGAACTGAGGTCCTCAGGCTTGTGACATAAACACATTAATAGCTGCCATCTCCCTAGCCCAAACCCAGTTTCTTATCCCTACTTACACAAGATTCAAACTTTAAACTACCAGACCTTATCCAGGTAGGGTGGCACACAGGAAGCAGAGACAGGCAGATCTCTGTGAGTTCCAGGCAAAACTGGCCTACACAACGAGTTCTAGCCAGCCAAGGCTAAATACTAGACCATGTCTCAAACAAACAAAGTTTAGGGGCAGATTTGACTCTTATTTGTTAGTCACTCTATCTCTCCAAGTGCAAGGAGGCAGAGTGGCCCCACCCCGTTATGTGTTCTGCAAAAAGATCGCTTCACTGTTTCTCTTTTAAAAGATAACCTGGCTTTCAAGGTAGGAAAGTAAAAACATAAAGTTTAGAGTCCAAGCTCAGTTTTTTTTCTCAGTCTTTACTATCAACCCTACTTTTAAAAAAAAAAGAAAGAAAGAAAAGAAAAGAAAAATCCATTAGTGTAAGTTACTTTTCATAGAGTAGGCACACTTCTGGTTAGAAGCAATGATCAGAAGAACTGCCCAGCAGCTTATATTCGCTTTAGCACGAACTATGTCACGTTCACTTAACAATGGATATTAGACTTCTACTAATAGAAATGTCCATCAAAAACTGAAAGGTAGGTGAGCTATCAAACCCTCTCTCTAGAATTCATAAACATTTTTGAAATAGCTTAAAGAGTCAAATTTTGCATCAAAGAGAAACTATAATATCTAATCCAATCTATTCATTTTGAGACTCAAAGTCAAGAAACTTTTTTATATTACTATAGTTTATCATGAAATGGTAAATTCTACACATGTCATAGAAATGATCCTTAAGTATTGGGAAGTTTATTGCTGTGACCTTTCTCTACAGATGTGCTTACTGAATTCCGCCCAAGGCTCTACTGCTCTTGTATACTTCTTTGTGTCACTGCCACATTTATGCTGTATTCATCATATTGAAAAGTTTCCTCGCTTAATGGTGCCAAGCACACACCCAGCCCTCCATTCGTTGTCCCCTTGAAACTACTGCACAAATGAAATGTCTTAATATAGTAATTCCTCGTTATTTGTGACATTATTTCCAAGAATACCCCACAGATAGCCATGGATGCTCAAGTCTCTCTTATTAAATGACATAGATTATCATTCTGCCATTCACCTACCTTGGAGACATGGTATACTATTAGACTGAATTTTATGTCATCACACTAATTACTATCTGGGTCTTGACCTAACCAAGTCTGAAGACTTATACTGTACACACTTCTGGAAAATAGGTAAGTGATAAGCATCATCACTTGCCTATATACTCTCCAAAAACTGTTCCCTGCAGTTCTGAAAAAAAGGAAAGCTCATGTCTAGGTTAATGCATAAACCCAGTGGCTGGAAAGATAAAGAGCCTCTGTGTTCTGAAAACAAAAGAAGCCAAAGCTTTACACATAAAGACAGTTTTCTCTTTGACAAAAAGCCTCTATTTTCTGAAATTTCTCAAAGCTACAAAAGAAAAAGGATAAGGGAAGTCAATCATTATCCTATGGATAGAGCTAGCTTCTTTCAATCAAGACCAAACATCACTGGCTGATACTAAATAACATCTGCCAAGTCCTCTTGCTGAAGCACTAGCACTTCTTGCAAATGCTGAGCTAGACCAGCCAACATGATTAAGACTCAATGAGTAGATAAAGTGATTATAGGATACATATAGCTATTGATAAACCTACCAAAAAGATAAATAATCATTAAAGCAGACTCAAGGAATGTAATTTCTTTTTTTAATATTTATTTATTATGTATACAGTGTATGCCTGCAGGCCAGAAGAGGGCATCAGATCTCATTACAGGTGGTGGTGAACCACCATGTGGATGCTGGGAATTGAACTCAGAACTCCTGGAAGAGCAGTCAGTGCTCTTAACCGCTGAGCCATCTCTCCAGAACAAGAAATCTAATTTCAAGTAGATGCTAATGTTAAAGCATTAAAATCAGTATGAAAATAAACTCCATATAACAATGTGTTAACGAGTAATCTTCAACAATAATTTTTATTGTTTATGTAGTTCTTTTCCCCATATGTAACATATGTAAACCACAAGCATACCGCAGTAGAGGTGAGGAGATAATATTAAAGCTGGAGTGTTATTACTGGACATAGCATTGCGTGTGAGCCACAGTGGGATGCTGGAAACCACACTCATGTTCTCTGGAAGAACAGTACGCAGCCTTATTCCTCAAGCCATCTCTCCAACCCTTTAATAAGTTGGAGGAATTGTTTTTGTTTATTTGCTTATTTTCTTATTTTTTGGATTTTTAAAACAAGGTCTCTCAATGCAGCCCTGGCTATCCTTGATCTCACTACACAAACTAGCCAACCTCTAAAACACAAAGATGTACCTTCTTCTGCTGGAATAAAAGGTATGCACCACCAGGTTGCTGTGGGACAATGGTTTTACCCTGTAAACATTTGTTTCTTGTACTTGTTCAATAAAATGCTGATTGTCCGGTAGCCAGACAGGAAGTGTAGGCAGGGCAACCATGCAGAAAGTTGAGGTGGGGCAATGAGAACAGGAGAATTCTGGGAAGAGAATTCTGCAGTTGGCAGTTGCAGCTGCAGAGGAAGCAAGATATGACTGCCTCACCAAAAAAGGTACCCAGCCACATGGCTAAATCAGACAAGAATTATGGGCTAATGCACGTTATAAAAATTAGTAAATAAAAAGCCTGAGCTTATAACTAATGTAGACCTCTGTGTGGTTTCTTTGGGACTCAATGGCTGCAGGACAGGGCAGGACAAAAAACTTCAGGCAACACCAGGTCTAGCTTTTAATAAGTTTTTATATAGTAGTTTAAACCTAATTATCTAACTGAAAGTTAAAAATACAAATCATAGACCAGAAATTTTTCTAAAAGTACCTTAACTAAAACAAATTAGGCAATCCGTACAGATAACATGGAGATAGCACACTGCCTTAGTTCTGGCTCTTCTAGTCCATAATCCTGAGCCCTTGGCATCAAAGAACTTTAAGGAGCTTTACTTTCTCAACAGTAAAAGTTATAGCTGCAGAAACTGACACAGAGTTGTTGAAAAATTCAAAATTAACTTAAGATTTTGTATGTAAAATCCCATTTTGCTCTGCAAAAATTACAAAAATAAATATGATCCAATCCAATACAGTGGCACTATTTCAAGTAGATAAAGACTGTGAAACACTGCTGTCTTCTACTTCTAAGGTAAGTTTTATTCTTTCAAAACACAATTCATATAAAGTTATAGTACCCACAGCAGAGGGTAGGCTTGGCAGCAGTCAAGCATTTGCTTAGCATGTGCAAGGCCTTGCACTCCATCCCACAAACAAAAACATGGCTCCATGTTCCATCAGGCTGCACAGCAGTAACTGTAGCCAGTGTTTCCTACAGCCGCCTTAATCTACATCACCTTGACAGTTACATGAGTCTTTAGACTGGTTCATCACTTATGCTTCAACCTCAGATCTCGTTTTCTGGAATACTACTAATTTCCAAAGTATTTATTGTATACTATTTTGAAGAATTTAAAACAGGATCTCTAATTTTAGGACTATTCAAATCTAGATAGCACAATAATGTGTATTCACTTTTGGTAAAAACTAGCCAACCCACTCACTATAAGCAATATAAAGAAAAACTAAACAAACTATTACAATATATGATTCAAAACATTTCTAATGAATCAAAGGAAAAGTTCAGAAGAATGAATGAGCAGATTAAGATTCAGTAAAAAAAAAAAATACAGACTAATCGAAAGAACCAAAAAGAGTATGTAGATCTTAAAACACACGCACACTACTGAACAAACAAGTCGTTCTATCCTTCAACAGCAGATCAGCAGCTGCAGAACGGGTCAGAGAAGCTGGACACTGACTGCCAGAACAGAGCAAAGGGACACGGAATCAACAAGGAATCTTTGGGATTTGTGAGATTACACCAAATAATCTGATGCACAAGAGCTGTGTGTGGTCCTAAGGACAAAAAAGAGAGGATGGAGAGAAAAATGGTTGGAAAACAAATTTACATTTACAGATCCAAGAGCCCCACCCAGAGGAGATAAAAGAAACTTAAACAAGCTCACAACAATAACTTTACTGAAAAATTCCAGCAAAGGCAAAAACATTGAAGGCAGCAGAGGGTACACATTATCACACAAGGCCATACTGACTAACATTTCTTCCAAGGTACCAGCTAAAATTATGGCGGACACGGTGGCACACACTGTAAACCCAGTGCTTAAGAGGCAGAGGTATGAGGACCATGAGTTTCTAAGGAATGCAAGATGGGCTCCCCAGTGAGGCCTTGCCCCTATCCCGACCAAAAATCAACTGGTACATTCTTTTAAACTTGTAACACATGACAAAATGGCAAATTTCACCCTAACCATATCAATAATGGCATCAAATGTAAATGTACTAAATAGGAATTATAGTCACTAGCTGTCAGGCTAGGTAGAAAAGCAAGGTAAATATATGTTAACTCATAGATGAAAATAATTCAGATAATTTTATAACAGAAATAGAAAAAGAATTTCATGTAAACACTAATCACAAGAAAGCAATTCTATTTATATAAACTAAACAAAGACAAAATGTATTACTAAAGACAAACAATAGCATATGTTAAGAGCCAGTTCATAAAGAAAATACAACAGGTGCTAGGGCAAACCTCAGCTACCTGCTACTGGGGAGGCAGAGACAAAAGGATCAAATTTTGCACATGCCTTGGCTACAAAGTAAGTTCAAGGCCAGCCTGGGAACTTAATAAGCCTGAAATGAAAAGGTGGCAAGGCAGCTAGGAATGTAGCTCAGTGGCAGATCACCTGACCAGCACCCACAGGAAGAGGGGATAACAATCATAAATGTGCATCTCACGAAACAGCTTCAAAGTATGTGGAACAAAAACTAAGACATCTGAAAGATGGCAATCAAAGTCACAATCACATATGAAATTCTAACATTCTTCTCTGGGTTACTGAAAGATTATATAAAATATGTGAAGAATACTACCAATCAACTCTACCTAACTAACATTTAAACACTAAAGATACTAAAATATCAGAAAATATATAAAATATCTGAAGAATACTACCAATCAACTTTAGCTAACTAACATTCATACACTAGTGCATCTCTACATCTGCGAGATATAAATCCGACTTGTAACTAGTGAGTCTTCACCAAGAAGAGCCACATGAGAAAGCCATAAAATAAAACAAACATTTCCAAGCACTAATGAGAGTATATGCTCTGACCTAAATTAAAAGAAAATTTACAATCAATAATAACAATATACCTGAAAAAATTAAAGTTAAATGCTACATTTCTAAATAATGCATATATTAAAAGTCACAGTAGAAATTAGATAATACTTGTAAGCATATAATTATAAAAGCAAATATCCAAAATACTGATCACAGTTGAAGCACTGACTATATGACTATAATTAGATTACTGGTTCTCAACCAATGGGTTGTAACCCTTTGGGTCAAATGACTGTTTCATGGGGGTTGCCTAAGACCATCAGAAAACTCAGATACTTACATTATAGTTCATAACAGTAGCAAAATTATTGTCATGAAGCAATGATGAAATAATTTTTTGACTAGGGGTCACCACAACAGGAGGAACTATATGAAAGGGTCACCACATTAGGAAGATTGGGGATCACTGTAGTAGATAAAAGAAGACTTATAGGTGGTGTGGGAGGTCCTTTTGTCTATGTGTTGCTTTGATTGGTTAATGAATAATGGAACTGCTTTGGGCCTATAGCAGAGCTATAGGGGAACTGAGCTAGGTAGGGAAAACTAAACTAAATGCTGGAAGGAAGAAGGTAGAGTCAGGGGACACCATGGATTCACCACCAGAGACAGACGTGCTGGAACTTTGCTGGTAGGCCACGACCTCATGGTGATATACAGATTAATAAAAATGGGTTAAATTAAGATAGAAGAGTTAGCCAATAAAAAGCTAGAGCTAATGGGCCAAACAGTAATTTAATTAATACAGTTTCTGGATGATTATTTCAGGGCTAAGCTAACCAGGCAGCCAGGAACAAACAAGCGGGCCCTCCTCCTACATAAAGGTCAGTGTGCTCAGTTTCCAAAGCAAAAAGCCTAAATAAACTAAACTAAATATGAGTAAATATGAGAAAAAATGATCAGAAGTCAATTAAGCAAATAAAACAATTACATATAACTAAACCAAATCTTTAATTGGTTACCTAGAAATATTGATAAAGCTGGTTAGCACCTAGGCCATACTATTTCTTTTAAAGAAAGAGATAATATACAAATTATCAATCTTAGAAGAAAACTGGAGCTTTCCAGTGTCTACAAAAATTAAAAATAGAAAATAATACTAACAGCTTTGTCCCTGCTAATTTTAGAATTAAGTGAAGAAGAAACTCCTTTAATGAATGCAAATGATCCAAAATGACACAGGAAAATTACCCAAAAAACCCTGAATTTTCTATTTCTCTGTTTAAGAAATAGAATTCATAATTAAGATTATTCAGGAGAATTGTGTTTTAGTCTTAAATGTTATATCAATTTAATTCAATTAATTTGAATTTCTCTACATACTTAAGGTGTAATTGTAATGAGACAATTTTATCAGAAACACGCAAAACATCTTCTGATTTCTGCCCTGTGTTCAATAGATCTTTGGTAAAATACAAGAAAAATATGAGTCTAAAAGATTAACTTAGGGCTAGGGAAATGTCTCAATTGGTGGAGCGCACATTATGCAGGTTGGCTGTGGGGTGCATACTCACAACACTGTAGACCCAGTGCTGGAGAGGAGGGGACAAGAGGGTTTCTGAGCTTGCTGCCAGAGGGCCTAGCCTACAGTGGGTCCTGGTCAGGAAGAACTGTAGTCTCACAAAAACCAAAATGCAATGCTGAAGAAATGACACTGGTGGTAGTAATCTTGCCTTCACACACACACACACACACAGGTACACTAATACACATGAACACACACATATAAATACACACACAAAGATCAACTTGGCTGAAAAAATTAAACTAAATATCAACACAAAATCAAAAAATGTTGAGAAATCACTGGTTAATAGATACACAAGGCTGTAATGTATCAAATGTACAGAGGACAAAAATACAAATGTATCAAAAAATACCGAGAAAAATGGTCAACTTTTATAATTAGCATAATAAGCAAAAAGGCATAAAATTTTCAAGAGGACAATATCTTTGAAAAAGGCCAAATTGTACAAACTATAAAAATATTACAAGTTGAGAAAGAAAGCTAAACAGAAGAAGCACATACAATTGCTAAGCCCATGTCTTTAATCCCAGTACTAGGGAGGCAGAAGCAAGTAGATCTCTGAGTTTGAGGCCAGCCTGGTCTACAGAGTTAGTTCTAAGAAAAAAAAAAAAACAATTGTTAGGCCATGATATGATATTCTTATGTGTGATACTATAATAGTTCAGTTCTTGTCAAAACACAAAAAACAATAAACAACATCAAGATTGAATCTTCAAGCACCTAGAACAGACAGCATTTTAAGTCTGTTAAAGTCACAGAACACATCAGGAAGAGTCTGTGTGGGCACTGGATGACAATGCTTCTCCTCATGCCACTCGGGGACAGGACACTGAGTGAGTAAACCCATGTGTCTGTGGGGAAGGCAGGCATGGAAACTGACTTTCCATAAGTTTCAAACTCAGCCTATGAGACATACAGTCATCGTTTCCTGAAGAATTTTAAACTTCTCTAGAAAGGAACAATGAAATGGTTTGGCAGGTGCAGGTGCTTGCTATCACAGCCTGATGACCTGAGAGTTCGATCCCCAGGTCCTATATGACATAAAGAGAAAACCAACTCCCACTGGTTGCCTTTTGAACTCCATGCATTCTATGGCACACATCAATGCATGTAACCATACACTAAGTGTAATTTGTTTTTAAAGTAATATTTTCCATTTAAATTTTTATGGTTTATGATAGTTATCTGACTATACTTTAATTAATAAAACTATATTTAAAAATAATGTAAACATACTACAGTTCTTCAAATGAATTCATGTCCTTTCATTATTCATAAATATAACCTGTTCAGTCCACATAATTAAAAGTACTATTTTTTTCTTTGTATTTTATTTTGTTACTTTTTTATTATGTATATACACACCAGAAGAGGGCACCAGATCTCATTACAGATGGTTGTGAGCCACCATGTGGTTGCTGGGAACTGAACTCAGGACCTCTGGAAGAACAATCAGCGCTCTTAACCTCTAAGCCATCTCTCCAGCCCAAAAGTACTATTTTTTAAAATAATTCAAAAACTGTCACTATCAAATAGTCTAAGACGCTTGTATTGCTTTAATACTGATTGACTACTGAAGCATTTTTACATACTGAATTAAACTATTTCGTTAATAGTATCTTAAAACCAGTGGACGAAACTTCATATTGTTGAGAGCACTAATTCACTGGGCTCTCATGAACTGCTGAAAAGGACCATGCCTTGTTGATGTATGAAATAGTAAAGCCACTTCTAGTAACTTCTTGTCACAGCTAATCTCAATGCATCACTCAACCCTCACTGAAGAAGCATCCTTTGCAGCAACCCATACTGGTTAAGGTGCAGCAAGTCAAAGAATGCAGAGTGCTAGGTCAGAAAGAAACGTCTATAACTTACCTGCCCCTCCCAAGGGCTCACTGAGTATAAGAGCCTGAGGCAGTGGCCGACCTGTGTACAAAACCTGTGCAAGCCCAAGGCAGACTAAATCCCAGCATAGAAGGGAAAGGAGAGCTGGCATACAATCCTACCATGGAGCTAATGGCAACTGTTAGCTGCCATGGAGAGGAGAGACCGTTTTCTCTAAGTGAGTCCTTGGTAAATTAACCACTCTCCAGTGGAAGACCACACATCCATAATGAGCAACACAGACTGCTCTTGAAAGGGTTGAAAAAAAAAAACAGGCAAAGTTGGTAAAAGAGAGGGCTTGGATCTGGGGAAAGTTGGGGGAGGGGTTGAGTATGATCAAAACACATTATAAGAAACTCTCAAAGAACACATAAAATAAGTAAAGGGGCATACCTTTGTGGAAGATAAGCAGACATTCAATGACATTCCTAAGAATTTATTTAAATAACAATACATATGCAGTGAGATGTGTGAATGCTCAAACAACAGGGTTCTAAAAGCAATTCAATCTCAAATGCATCCTTTTTTCCATAGCCAGATAGATAGGGCCTGGCACAGTGCTGCAGGCTCTTAATCCCAGCTCACAGGAAACAGAGATAGGCAGATCTCTCAGGCTGAAAACAGCCTGGTCGACACAGAGTTCCAGGCCAGCCAGGGCCATATAGTGAGACCCTGTGTCAAAACATACAAACCAGAACTGGAAAGATGTCTACACAAACCTGTCAGTGAAGTTGAAGCCAATTTATGGAGAGACAAGTCAATCTATGACAATATGCAACACTGAAGCACATTTATTCATACAGAGATTTTTATATAAAGGTTTAACAAGATATTAGCCACAACAGTCTCAGTGTGAGGGAATTTAAAGTGATTTCTAGTCTCTTATTATTATCCTCCTCTTTTGTTTGAATTGTATATATATATATAATGGACCTAGATAGTTTTCCTTATATTGGAAGCATTTACACTCACAGATCAACATAGACACATACCAGCACCAAAAGGTCTCTGACCAACCTTAGTAAGAACAAGTTCATTCTACTTAAACTCATTCAAATGACTCATTTGGGCTACTCATTAATTACTCAATTTTTTTGATATAAAAATCTATATGTGTTAAAGTTAGAGTAATCTTAGAATTTAAGCTTCCCAGTTATCTATGTGAGTCTGGTTACTTCATGTTTATATACTTCAGTTTCCTCATGAGATTAATATCTACCACAGAGTTGACATGAAAATCAAATGAATATTTATAAATCTTAGCAGTAATAAGTAGTATACACTTATGAGCAGCATACTGCAAAATAGGGGGATATGGAACTAGACAGGATGTCAAAACAATGAAAAAAGAAATCAGGGCAGGGGTATTAGTAAGAGATAAGCAGTACTGTGCATTAGCACACACCCATTCGTTATGCCTTCAAAGAACAGAGCATCAAGCCAGACAAAGAAAATTCAGACGCACAGGCACTATTTACTGCAGTTGAAAATCGGATTTAAAGAATTAGAACGTGAACACCAACACAAATACAATTACAATACAGAACTGGAGCTTCCAGGGAGCAGCATGGCCAAGCAATACTATATCCCAGGAACAAGAGAAAGCCCGACCCTACTGCTGCCACAAATCATCTGCATTACTGGAACACTCTAGGGTTTGGCCACTCATCTGTATGCTCCTGGAGTTCACTAACACTGGCTGCCAGAAGAAACATGCCTGCAAGGGGAAGCTCCTGACTACCACCAGAGTCAGTCACTGGACAGGAAATTCCAGTTCAATCCAGATTTTCCTAAGCATCCTACTTTCTGGACGAGAAGCTCACCCAGAGTAATGCAATCTTCAGCTATACCATTGGTCAGCACAACACACAGACTGATACTAAAGATAAACATCATGGAAAATCAAACCGTGGACTTCCATTTACAACTTGAATAGCTCTACTACAGTTGGAACCGTGAGAGCCTGACACCTCAGTACTCGAAACAGCTACCTGCACAATATAAAAATACCACATCACTCCTGGGGGAATTCTCACCGATTACAGAAGGAAAACACACCTCTGTGCTCTTTCTCTCCTATGACATCTTACACTAGAACCCTATGCTTGAGTCCAAGTGCCTGGAAGAGTTCCCACATCTGAAAGCTTTCAGGTGCTACTTTTCACTTTTTTAGAGAAGACAACCATGTGCCTGCTGTCTGACCACTTCTTCAAGATGCCCATCAATAACAAACAGGCCAGCCAAGTGGGTCCTCAAGTGATTTGCCACACAAGAGATGCTTCCACTGTTTGTTTTGCTCCATCCGGTCCCTGGGACCTACACTCTGTCTTTTCTGCTCCTCAATAAACAGCACTTGCATTGTGGGGGAGGGTGATGTGAGTCACCACAACTGTATCAGAGTTGTGTCTGCAACAAAAGCAAAGTGAAGCTCCAGCACAGATTGACCATGGGAATGGAGCTGGCTGCGTGCCTCCTGCTGACAGTCACAACCGGATGGGAGAACTCATCCTTTGTAGCTACTAGACACAATGATGCTAGCACAAACATATTAAGCATAAAATAGTCAATCGGGGTACCACTTTCTCAATGTTGAGTGTTTATTGAAATTGTGCCGAAAGTGAGAGAGTGAGAGGAAAAGAAGTGACAGGAAATAAATCTTCCATCACCTCCCTTATCTAGCATTAATTAAAAAAATAAAGCTGAAGACATTTTTTTTAATCTGAAAACCCCCAAAAACACATGTAGTAAAACCAAAGGCAAAAAGCTAGTTCTTATCCCACATTTTCACGGTTTGAAACAGCTCTTCTACATTACTTACTTAGTAATAAGTATTCAAATAAGAAGTGGTCATGTTCAGCAAGCCTATTAATAGCAGTGATACTTCAATCAATTTAAAAAAAAGTACCATATAGTTGTAAACTCTTGTTTCTCAGGTACTCTGTCTTTAATGAGAGAAGAAGTTCCATATAGTGCTTTAAAGAAATCTAACTGGTTGGCAGTGGTGGCACACACCTTTAATCCCAGCACTCCAGAGGCAGAGGCAGATGGAGTCTGAGGTCAGCCTGGTCTATAGAGTAGATTCCAGGACAACAAGGGATACACAGTGAAACCCTGTCTCACAAACAAAACAAAACAACAATGAAAAATCTAATTTAGTAAGCACTAAATTTATTTCTATCTCATAAAGTACACACTTTCTTTGGTAGCTGGGCATACGATTATCTACACATTCCCTTTAGCATCAAGTAACATTTTAAAAGATGACCTGAAAATAAGAGAAGAAATATAAGGAGAAGGGAAGGGGACTCTGGGGAGGTGGAGGAATGGTGGGAAAACAGTAAAAGGTGGTACGGACAGGATCAAAACATGATTATATGCATTGCAGAACCAACACAGTAAAACCAATATATTTGTGTAATTAAAATGAGTTATCAAAAATAGAGGTATTTTTATGTTCAGGTGGATGAACAATCAATGAAATAAACATGCTACTGAATCCAATGAATTGGTCATTGAAGACAAGACACATGCCAATAACAGGAGAAATGACAGGGAATGGGTGATCATTACAATATGTCCTCCCACCAAACTGACAGAAGAAAACCAGTCCTGAGAGATGGCACACACTCCAACCAGAAGGCAGGGGAGCAGATGGAATCAAAAGAGGAAAGTGGACAAGAAGGAGAAAGTGAAAGCAAACTGAGCAGTATGGAGAAGCCCACACACCATCAGCAGCCCAGAGCCTCTGCAGGGCAGATATGTTTTGTTGAATTATACTTGAAGAAATAATAATAGTTCTTCCAAGAAAAGAAATGCTCTGCTCACATATGTAGGTAGGAAACTTTCTTGTCAAATTATATTTGAATCTACAAGCCCCCAAATAATGACACTGAGACTAATTATTGATTATGAAAGTTGGGCCTTTGGCTTAAGCTTGTTTCCAACTAACTCTTATAACTTGATTAATACATATTTTTAATCTATGGTCTTCCATGTGGCTCAGTTACCTCTTTTTAGTATGGCACATCAGATTTGCACTGAGTCTGCTGGTGAAATTCACATACCTACCTTCTTCTTCCTCTTCCCCCCGCCCCCAGAAATCTCGCCTATCCTCTCCTGCCTACCTCTTGGCCATTCGGCTCTGTATTAAACCAATTAGAGGTGTCTTTGGTAAAGTCACATCGTTACTGTGTAAGCACATGTGAATGAGAAGTGGTGTTGCCAAAAGGATAAACAGAGGATACAGTACCAGCCACCCTACCAAAGGACCTCAACACACAAGAATCACTGCACTACGCTATCTATTAACATGGGAAAAGGGCAAGGTCCTGACCATAAAACGTTCAGAGTGCAGTTAGGATGAAAGTGCAGCTTGTAGTGTGCATGTGTGCTTGAAATTCCAGTACAACAGATGTGGAGATGCGGCTCCCTTAGACTCCAATGTCAGCCAGTTTAGCCTAATTTGTGAGCCCTGGGCCCACACCCAATGTGAACCTCAGACCCTTACATGCACTCACACACATAAACACACACACTCAGTAGACAATTATTTGAGTGGAAAGAAATGTGGGGCAGTGCAATGATGTCTAAAATAGTTATCTGGTTCCAATCATGGAGCCTCTAAAATATTGGATTAAATTTGGATTTTATTCTGGATCAATGTCTCTTAACCACAAAATCTTCCAGACTTTGCTTAGAATAAAACTGTAGCTAGTAGTAGACACTGGAAGGCCTTGAGCTAGACAAGACTGCCACATACTTGGACTGCATATTTATAATAGCCTGCTCCATCCACAACAAGCTGTTAGGTTCCAAAACAGCAACACAGATGTCTAGGGAAACCTGAAAACGCCTCTTCACCAATGGCATCAGACTAGTTCTATTACTAAAAAATAATGGATTACCTGAACTAAGCAGCTACATGACTGAGAAACAGAATCTTCTGTCAATCATGATTAACAAATTTAATATAATCACCTACTATTTTGTAGATTTTAATGTCAAGGCCAGGGCTTTCTTATTGCTAGATTTGTTTTCAACTATTAGAATATGCTTCCTTTACACTGACAGCTTTATTAATGAGAAAATATGGTACTAGTGGCCAGATTTACATGAGTAATTATTACTGAATTTTATCAATTATCTTATATTTTTTAAAAAATCACTAAAAACAAATGATTATAAAATTCTTATGTATTTCACTGAATCTGTAAATAGAGGTAACTATTATGAAAAGAATATTCTAGGCCTTAGCTTAACATAATAAGACATAGTTAAATAAATGTAATGCACCATTATAATTCCTAAATTTTGTTGTCATTGCTAAATTCTCCTCTGTACAACACTTGTAATCAAAAGCCTTCATAAATATACTGTGATGATGTGGGATTCCCCTCTGTATGCTGTGAGTATTACCATTGGTTAATAAAGAAGCTGCCTTGGCCTATGGCATGGCAGAATATAGCTAGGTGGGAAGAGATAGAGAGAGTGAGTAAGCAGAGTCAGAGAGACACCACATAGCTGCCAAAGGAGAACAGACAGGGGAACCTTACTGGTGGTAATCCACAGCCTCGTGGCAATACATAGATTAATAGAGATAGGTTATTTTAAGATGTAAAAGTTAATTAGTAAGAAGCCTGAGCTAAAAGACCAAGCAGTGTTGTTAATAAAGTTTTTGTGTGATTATTCGGGTCTGGGTGGTCGGGAAATGAACAACCAGTCTCACTCTATACTGTGATATTAGATCATTATATATTAAATATATCTATACATATAATACAGAAAGGGAGTTATAAAAGAAATGCATATGTTTAAATTATAATGAAAATCCGTGCTTGAAAAGTGTGTGTGTGTGTGTGTGTGTGTGTGTGTGTGTGTGTGTGTGTTGCTACTCCTATCATTCCTCACGGCTTTCTGATAAAAAATAGAAAGGGCTTTAACTGCTCTCATTTTAAAGACTCGTTTTAAAAACTAAGGCTCAAAAAGATTATTAAGCCAGAATTCTAGCCCAAATTCTTCCAACTCCATTCTCACTGTGGAGTTCTGCCATCTTAAATTAGAACAAAATGGCAGTGTAAGAAAAACTAGGTTCTCGCCAAAATGACCGTGAAGGAAACAGTCCAGTGTGTGTCACTCAGGGGATGAAGACTGCGAACATAAGGAGCTCATAGCCCTGGCCCCAGGCCAGGCCAGGGACCTCTTGCCATTGGAGGTCTCTTTTCCCAGATGTGACAGAACTACTGCTGTTTTCTATGGCACAGATAAAAAAATTAAGAAACACTAAAATTGAGACATAATGAATGTACAGTCTCAAGTAAATTAAATTTGTTTGGCAAATATAAGCTCCATGAACTTTTACTAAATTACCCATAGAAGAGATGTATATCAATGATTTAACAGAATCTTACTGCAAAGATAGTTCCTAGACCCCAATTAAATTTCCTATTCAATCAAGAAAGTTGTAAACAAATCCAGATATGTAGAGGTTGGTGCCATGAGGGGACAGGCTTGAATTTACTGCCTTCCTCGTTACAAACCACAGTGCAGACTGAACATTCCCTGTCCGAACTCCTGACACCAGAAATCCTCAAAACTTTGACACCATGAGCATCAACATGACATTACAAATGGAAAATTCCACGTCTGACCTCCTCATTCCTCTAATCACAGCACTTCGGGACTAAAGCAGGATTGCCATAAATTTGAGTTCCATACCAATTCAGGCTACAGTGTGAGTCATTGTCTCAAAAAACAAACAAACAAACAAAAGGTATAAGCAATAAGCTTTATGTGTGTGTATACACACACATATATGTATACCTTCTATCACTTATATATGTATATATCATATATAATTTATTATAAATTAACTTCAGTTATAAATAAATTAAATCTCATTTTAGATCTTGGCCCCATTCCCAGATACTGCATAAGTATGTATGAATATAGAGACACACAAGATATTGCACGTGGGTAAATATTGTATATCTAAAATCTAAAATGAGGCTTAGTTGCTTTATACATAGCCCAAGTTTACACACATACACATGAAAATACTCCAAAATTTGAAAAACTCCAAAACACAAAACAATCCTTCCCAAGTATTTCAGATAAGGAATAACAACCTCATTAGTATTTATTTTCATAGAACTCAGCCAATTACATCATACCTCTCAACTGAAACACTCTGAGAACCCTATACTTGTATTATGTCTTGAATCTCAATTTATCGTCATTCATAACAACTTCCTAGCTTCTCAAGGTTAACTCTTGAAAGCCTGAAAGCTTACGTGTATATGGAACTCCCATTTTGCTGCTAGGATTTATACCTGTGATTTTTTTTTTTTGGCCAGGGGGAGGGGAAATCAAGAAAAGGTATGTCCTGATGGAGGCATAGCATTGGTAAAACACATACCTAGCATGCTGTATGCACAAGGCCTACTGTATCCACCAGTGCTAGCAAAAGAAGGGAAGGGGGAGGAAAGAAGAGGAAGCACAGAAGGGCAGGGCAGGGCAGGGCAGGGGAAAGCCACACGGTAACTTCCCAGTTACATTTGTTCCATCTGAACACAGTTTAAGTGGCACTATCAAATATGATGATGCCAACTTCTTGCCTCTGGCAAATTCCTCTTGCAGCAATAAATAATTAACTTCTTAGCCCAGAACAGATTAGAGTCTTCACCAGCCTTTTCCTGACGCTCCCCAACACTAAATGGAGGACAAGGAAGAAGCCAGTTAGACTTCCATTAAACCGTCCCTTCTTCCAAGCTGGCAGTTTCCACTCAAGTGACTACACTCTGTCACACAGATAACCACCATAGAGCTTAAAAACAAAATAAAATTTCTCTTACTATAATGTTAAATGGTACAATTTACAAGACTCTTCTCCACCACTATGTACTTGAGTTTGATAAAAACTGAAGAAACGCCATGAAAGGTCTTAGAAACACACACAAATAAAAAAATGAAAGTAAAACAAGTTAAAGGACTTGGCCAATGTCATGCACCTCGCCAGTAGAGCAGTCAGAATCAAAGGCATGGTGCTGCAGTGGATTCTGGGAGCCACACCTGCACTGCGGACCATACTCAGCAAATGATGCACTTTATGTAGAATATCATGGATTCAATTATGCTTCCCAACTATTAGACTAAAATCAGACAAATCCTGTGTCCAGACAAGTAGGAAATTTTAACATTACTAATTTTAGGGTAAGCAGTCAATGTCACTACCAATACTATAATTGCCATTAAACACTTGGATGTTATAATTTTTTCCTAACAATTCCCAGCCTCCATCTCTTCTGTAATACATCTGGATCTGTTCACAGCAAACACATAATCTTGATGAAAGTACTATCCAAGAGTATACTGAAGGTGTTCTTCATGAAGTCACACAACAACAACACAGTAAGGTCCGAAAACTCAGTGTTAAGTCCTTTGTGGTGTGTGTCTGTGTGCGTGTAAAACATAGTTTACTAAGCCAAGTAAATTAAATTCATTAGTTGCTTTAAAACTATTATAAATACTATTTGGATTTACAGGAAAATGTAATTATTCAGGATCTTTCTTTTAAAACTCCCGGAATAATTATACAATTTTCTCTTCTAAAATGGGACCTGAAATATTTGGATTCTAACAAGAACTGTTTCTAATTCCTTCTACACCATTCTTACGCATATTCTCTCAGGAGCAACCACACAGACCCTGAAAACGCCTGGTGTTCCTGAGCACTCACACAGCTGGGGGCTGGGCAGATGGCTCAGCCCAAGGAGAAAAGCTCAGGTCCTAGCATCCACAAGAGCCACCTCAAGCACCTGCATTCCCGTGTGCATGCCCAAACACATGCACATAGTTAAAAATAATAAATCTTTACAAGCACACATACACCTGAACTGATGAAGCCTAAATCCAACCAATGTTAGGGGCACAGGTTAGTTATAAACACCCATAAAATAACAGTCAACTATGTTTTACAGCTGCTCAGGTAACAGAGTCTTAAGCCCGCCCAACTGTAATTACTTGTAAATTTGAAGACCAAGCACACCCTTATATTAGTGCATTTCTTCTGCAAACCCCAGAGCTATCTACTTCTGAGATGACTAATTTCTGGAAGCTTCCACATCTAACAGAACACCACTGGATGTACTGCACTGATAGCTGCGTGCTCTTTTACAGGTTCAAGTGATAACTAAGAAGGAACTGAAAGAGGAAGGGCCCCATCTGATCTTTATCATCTCTGCCTACCAAGTCAGCCTGCGGTTTATCAACAGTTCGGCTTTAAAACATCTTACACGGAGCACCCATTTGATGTGATGATAAAAATCCACAACCTTTCCTTCCTTTACATTGACATTTTCTAAAATATTTAAAAAATCTCCACCAGGCTTGAGTAGTATAGGACAATCTTCTCCTAATTTCACTTTAATAACAGGAGACTATTTAGCAGGTACTGATGGACACCATTCATGGCATCTTCCCAGAGTCTCAAGAGAAGTGGGCCCTAGACCTCAAAAGCTGAAAAGCCAGTGGACAAGACTCAGGACATCAGTGACCTAGTGTAAAACAGACACTGGAAGATTATTCAAGTACCTGTTTGCACTGCTTTTTACTTCTGTAGCTTCATTTTTCAAAACTATGTTTTTAAAGAAGTTTAATGATGAAACACTATTAAATTCTCAATACCAGCTGAGGACTTCCATTCCTTTCACAGCCCAGAGGCTGCGAAAGTGGCTCAGTGTAGGGTTCAACCCAGCGCAGCTACAAAAATACACTAAAATAATAATAATAATTTTAAGAGACAGTTGGCCTGGTGCTTTCCTCAGTGCTATTGCACACAGAGTCAGCATGTAAGCACCGGGCATCCTGACCAAGGCAGGTTACACTGCTTTAGCTGGGACCATTCCTTCGTCTTCCCTTTAGATGCACGGGCTGATACCAAATGCAATCTGTCCCCTCAGCAGCATTCACAGAAGTTTAAATATGAAGAAAAGCTCAAAATAATTTGAGGAAAAGATAATCACCTGACATGCAACTGATGGCTGGGAAATGTCTAATGGCCACACCCTCCCTCACCTAGCAGCTCCACTGTCCCCCCCACACACACACACTCACACACACACACACACACACACACGCATGCAAACACACACACACACACACGCATGCACACACACACACACACACACGCGCGCGCGCGCGCGCGCGCGCGCGCGCACATGTGGCTTCAGGGCCTTTTCCCGCGGGAGAGCTGCATATCACCGCCTTGACTGCACCACTACAATTTGGAAGTGACGCACCCCATTCAGCAATGCCATCTGCTTTTCATCTGGGCCTGACTCACATCTGGGGCCTGGAAAACTCACTGAAATGAATGAGAAGACTAAACGTGTGTGGTGCTTGGGCACATCTTCCTATGACCTTGCTAATGTCACAACACCACTCCGGGACAGTGAGAAGGCCCGACAAGCGAAGGTGTCTACAGGGTGTGCTCTGACCTCCACTTGTGTGCCACAGGACATGCATTCATGCATACACACACTCCAAATGATAAATAGGGGTAATTTTAAAATTCAATAATAATAATTTGAACCACACCTAGAATTTATTAGGGATTTTCCAAAACACGCGACTTTCTAAATATCACTGCAAAATATCTCACTAGTGTTAAAGAACTGCATTACGAGAAGCCTAATGATGAAGAGCTTAGGCTCCATGTCACAGAAACAAGTCCAAATCCCAGTTCTACCTAGGGACACTGTGCATCTTGGGGAAATGATTTAGCCTTGCTGGGCCTCCATTTCTTTATCTTTCTAAAACAAATCTCTACCTTCTATAATTATAGTAAAGACAATACAGATACACAGACACTTGTTATATTTCCTAACATAATATGAACGACAAGTATGGTTTTTATCACTATTTCTATAAAACATCTACTTTGAAGTCTAATCAGGTAAATGAAAATATAATTAAAGGTCTTTATAATGTTACAGCTTTGTTTTATTAACTGGGAATGTTTTATATATATATATGTATATATATATCAAAATGTAATTAATTTACTGCACAAATATTCTTAATATACTTACATACTTAATAAAGCCATTAATTGAAAATTAATAAAGACAGTAAAACCAAACTAGAATGCTCCCTTATGGCAAACCACATCTATTTTCATTATATTTGATTTCATTATTTGGCTGTGCTGAGATCAATCCAGGGCATTGCACATCCTAGTAAAGTACTTACCACTGAGCTACATCTGCAGCTCCAAACTGCATCTTTTTAATTAATCTGAGTTTACAAGGCTTTCTTTAGAATGAAAATGGTCCCTTGAGAGCTATCTATCAATTGTTCACACCTCACTGTGAATTTAATCATATAAGACCTTTAAACAACATGCGCCCACTTGGTGTGTTATTTGAAGAGTGTAAAGAAGAAAGGTAATTTTATAACAAAGTGCTTGGAACTGACTCAATTCTGGGCAGCAGGTAACCACCCCACAGCCCCACGAGAAGAGAGTGGCTCAGAACTGTTCAGACAGCAAAGCCACGGCCTCTCTGGGAAGCTTCAAGTTCTCTTATTCATTCACCTGTCCTGAGCACTAATATCACACAATGCCTCACACTTACGCTGAGTTATTACCTCTCAGAGCTCAACTCAGGGCCACCGTGGACAAGTTTCTCCACCAGATCAATGACTGGCACATCACACAAGGAAGAACTAATACACATTCTTCTATAGATAAAATCAAATTGATACCTAAAATAAATCAATTTATCATGAATCTATATACAATTAAGACTCTAACTTTGCCTGAAACATCATCCTACCTTACAACACAGAAACACCCCGTATCTTAAGAACTTCTCAAAACTATCTTTTTTTTTTTTTTTTTGAGACAGGGTTTCTCTGTAGCTTTTTGGTTCCTGTCCTGGAACTAGCTCTTGTAGACCAGGCTGGCCTCGAACTCACAGAGATCCGCCTGCCTCTGCCTCCCGAGTGCTGGGATTAAAAGCGTGGGCCACCACCGCCCGGCTCAAAACTATCTCGAATCCTTTCTAAACTGTAAACAACAGCCAACAAACAAGAAGGTCTGAGCACTCATAACATTCCTTTAGCATAAAGCCAAGACCTAATGTTGTAAAAAGCTTTGGAACATTCAGCACTCGCTGCAGTGGAGGAGTCTATCAGAACTGACGATCTCATTGTTACCTAAAACAACTAGGACACTTGCTTAAAGTAGCCCCCAAATATACTGCCAATAATATCCACAAACATAGTTAAAATGCATACCACAGTAGGTAAAGTATTGCCTCTGACTCACAAATCACACACATATTTGCAGGGAAGACAGGAAACAGCATGAAAATGTAAGAAAAGTCCCCCAATTATAGACTATTGTCACAAGTATTAAAAGGACACATTACCTTGAAAATCTAGGGGAAAACATTCCATAGAAAAGCCTGAATAAACTTGCTGTGCTGTGCCAGCTCAATAATGGTCACGGCAGCCCCAGAGCACAGCACTGTGTATACAAGAGCACTAGGGAGGGGCGCTGGGCCCCCCATCACAGTGGGACCCATAAAAGTTCCAAGACAAGGAGCCACCTCAGACTGCAGTAGCAGCAAAATACATATATATAACTAACGCAGGTAGTAAGACCAGGCCATCGAGTATAAAATGCAACTGAACACTGCCCAAGTAACAAGGAACACATGCACAACAGTGCTGTTTTCATGGGCAGCCACTCGAGGAAGAAACCACAAAGACCCACACAAATATAAAAGAAGAACACCCTTAACTATTTGCTACTGGGGAAAAAATGGCATATTCCAAGAATATGATTCTAAAGAATCACAGTAAATTTTGTTCCTAGTTAGTATCTATGGGAAAAAGAAGTGGTCTCATTTTCTGGAACGATGTAGTATATAAATATTTCCAGTACAGGTGGCCCTCTTTATCCTAGATCATCTGGTGGAAAAGGCCTTGGACAGAACATGCTAACAAACATAAGCCAAGTATGCAAGACGAGTGTGCCGAGTACATTTTACTACGGACTTTCCGCTACTGGGCAACAGTGTGGAACCTCCCACAGCACCTTAGTGTGTCTGTTACTCACCAGCATCCTACTTCCTGCTGAGCGGACTCTGGGATGTGAGAAGAGGAAGGGAAACATGAGTACTTAATATGAGAAACCTAAGCCCAGGGTACACCAGAGCAGCTCAGTCCAGTGTGGGTGTGTGTGTGGGTGTGTGTGGGGGTGTGTGCACTTAAATTTTTTTGAGACATAGTCTCACTCTACGGTAGAATGCCAGGATGCAGGATATAGCACTATGCCCACTATGTACATACATTTCAAATGTTCCTGCTTCTGTCACACCAGTTTGTGTTTGAAATCACTTCCACAAGAAGTCCTCTGAATGAACTGTACTGGCATCTGCTTGCCCACTGCCACCACAGGTTCAATTTCTATACCTTTTCATTCTGTATTTATCAAGGATGTCAGACTCTCGTGAGCTCTCTCCTAAGGAAAATAACTAAGGTGGTTCATGAAGTTATAACTAGACATGACAATATTAAGCTCTTTACAAACACTCTAAGTGACAAAATGCTGTTCTTAGCAAACTACATCATCACATTATAAAGAAAAAATAATCAAATGTAGGTTAATAAATATCTCCTTATACAGGGCATGGGGAAGACTAAATTATTTGATTTAAGATTCTGATTTAAGAAAATTCACACTTTCAACTGTTAACATGAGTTGGAAATTTAAGACGTAGATGATTAAAAGAATAGTAATTCTATAGCAACTTGGATGATCTCATCAAAGAAAAAAAACTATAACAAAGGGACTTGATCCTAAGAAAAATAATCAGATAATGATATGGGAATAGAGCAAACAAGGTTTGCTAAAGATAAGCTTGAACTGTAATAACCATAAGTGCAGATCCAAGAGTCCTTTAATATGGAAACATAAGCCTCATAAGTGAAGAGGAGGGCTCCAGGCTAGTCAGTCTATAAAGGGAATTATACAAGGAAAAGCCTCGTATCATTTAAATTATAATGGTTTTTTTAATTTCAGAAAACACACTGTATTTTTGTTTAAAATGACCTGCTGCACATATCATTAATATTCTATACCCTCCTATTATAAAACAGGCCACAATGAGTTTACAAGTGACATTATGCAATGGGAGGCAAGACAGAAGTGATTAACCTCAGAACACAGGGATACCACTGCAGACAAACTTGCTAATTTCTCTGTGCTTTTGGTTTCTTCATGAGAGTAGCACTTCCTATCCCATAAGATTTTTGTGAGACTTAAGGACCTAGTACATTTGTTAAAGCCCCCGGGCCTGTGCCTGCCTCCAAGTAAACACTACACAAATAGCTGCTGCTGCTGCCACTTCTTACCACCAGTCAGCAACAGGGAAAAAGAAAAAGAGAGGACAGAGGCCCGAAGCCACCGCCCAAAACAGAAGCCTGTAGTGAAGGCATCTTTTACTAAGGAACAGTTAGTTTTCATTTCCTTGAAGTGTCCAATCTTGCTGGAGAAAGTGGTGCAAGCAGAGTAATGTAAGTTTTGTTATTAGAACTGGGGCTAGGCCAGCTCTGCCGTCTGTACTTTCCGGCCTCTGTGGAGTGTGGGCGAGCAGGAGGGTGGCAAAGGCAATGAATCTGGCGATCCACCAAGAACAACATTAAGTTCTAAACTGTGGCACTGTGCTCTGGAAAGCTGGTCTACACGCTACTGGAAGACTGTCTTGCCAGGAAAATCTCCTTTAAAAAAGAGGCCACAGCCAACATGAAGACATGGCCAGAAACAATTCTATTAACAAACAGGGGACAGACTAGGAAACATCACCAGTCCCTCTCACAGCACGCTTCAAATCTGTAGGGGACTCCAAACAAAACTTATTTTTCAGTATTCTAAATATGATATGGGGGACTGAAGAGACAGCTCAGCAGTTAAAAGCACTGGCTGCTCTTCCAGAGGACCCGGGTTCAATTCTCAGCATCCACATGGCAGCTCACAATTATCTAGAACTCCAGTTCCAGGGGATCTGGCACCGTCACACCAATGCACACAAAATAAATAAATTAGATAAATTTTAAAAATGGTATTATGTTCAGAAACAGTAATGAAACGCCTTGAAACAAGTCCAGACAGCGAACGACTAGATGAATATCTGCCATGTCAAGTTCTAGTTCCCCAGTTAATTTATTTCCAAATGAACTAAAACAGTCAATAACTTGTTTCTGGGGACTAGGGAGATAGTTCAGTAACTAAAGGCTCTTGCTGCTCTTTCAGAGGACTCAAGCTCAATTCCTAGCTCCCAGGTTAAGTGGCTCACAGTTACCTGGAACTCCAGCTCCAGGGAGCCCATCACCTTCTTCTAGCCTCTACTGGCACCAAATACACACACATACACTGACATGAAGAAAAATAAAATTCTATTTCTGTTTATACATATGATACTTATGAAAGATTTAAGTTCTCCATAAAAAATGAGTGAAAAATCATGTTAAATATTTTAACATGAAAAATAAAGGCGTATTTTCTGTATGAAAAAATAAGCGATCAAAAAAATAAAGTGACACTCTGAACAACCCTTTACAAAGAATACTTCAACTAATCTCCTAATATCTATTCCTTTACAATTAATTATTAGGCCAAACACAATACCCACTCCATAGCCCTCCATCTCTACAGGGTCAACGATGTCCTTCTAAGCAATGGTCATAGCCACGACAACTCTGGCCACTGAGGTTCAAGAAGACATTTTTTGAGAAAAGTTCTGCTTCTAAAGAAAGAGTCATGAAAAGCCAAAGTTTTCTCCTCTTCCACCTGCACTCATATTCAAGAAAGCAGGCTTCTGAGGTCTAGGGATAGACATCTTGAAACCACAAGATACTAGGCCTTTGAATGACAAGATCTGTAATTTCATAATTAAGAGTTGATGACTCACTCCAGGGATTTTCTCTTACACAGACTTAAGAAATGTCCATTTAGACTTAGGGTCAGTTTTACACTTGTAAAAGCATCCTAATTTATAAGGTTTGCTCTCTTATAAGGATACTCCCAGACAAGCCGAAATCCAGCCCAGAGTCTATCACAGTGGTAGAACACGCCCCATAGACAAGCCGAAATCCAGCCCAGTCTTCTTAAAACAAACCAGCTATTGACAATTACAAGGAAATGCTACAATACTTTTCAAAGAACTTCCACATATTTTCTTTTACTATTTAGCAATAAAAGAGGTAATTAATAAGATAGAAACACCAAGCAACTTGGCCTAAAATTTTACTTTTAGATCCCACTTAGTTATATGCACCATAACTTCTTAGGGCACAAAAGGTTATAACTTCATGGAACCGAAAATATTCATCATGTTTAAATGATGCAAAGCATCGCTGAAGCAAGAAACGGCAATGTTTGGATGTGGTTGACGTTAGCTTTAAAAAGCCTTCAAGCAGCCGGTCGGTGGTGGCGCAAGCCTTTAATCCCAGCACTTGGGAGGCAGAGGCAGGCGGATCTCTGTGAGTTCGAGACTAGCCTGGACTACAAGAGCTAGTTCCAGGACAGGCTCCAAAACCACAGAGAAACCCTGTCTCGAAAAACCAAAAAAAAAAAAAAAAGCCTTCAAGCCAGGTGTAGTGGCACACCCCAATCCCAGTGCTAAAAAGCTAAGTGCAAAGACCACAAGCCTGAGGCTGGCCTTAGTTGCAGTAGTGAGAAACAGTCTCAGAAAAATAAGGAGGGGGGGGGGGGGGGGACAATTTTAAATCTTTAGAATTTGCTGTTAGGTGGTAAGCTAGGGTGGATATGCTAAAACTGAGGCTCCAGCTCAGTGGTTCAGACTTTTGTAAATTAACACGTGGATCTAATTCAATCCCCAACATTGTCCAAACTGGCGATAAAGGGCGGGGCACAAAAAGGAACCTTGATCTGAGGTACTCTTGACAATTCTCTGAGACAGGCAGATGGTTCAGTGGGTAAGGCGCTTGCCTTACAAACGTTAAGACCTAAGTTCAGAACCCAAGTTCAGTGAGGTGGTACATGTATGTAATCCCAGAGCCAAGGGGAGATAAGAGGTAGAGACACGCAAGTCCCCCAGAACGCGAGTGCCAGCTAGCCTGGTAAACAGAGTACCTGTGAACAACAAAGAAACCCCATCTCAAACAAAGTAGACAGCAAAGGCCAGCACCTGAAATCCTCATCTGACTTCCACATATACACCAGGCCAAGTGTGTGCTGGCACTCACACACTAATGCACACACATCACATATACAAAGAATAGACTGACCGGCTTGAAGAGAAGCCAAAATTGCTTGTCTTGTCCACTTATGATATTCCCAACTTTGCCAGACTGTATAAACTGTAAAATACAAATGAAGATGTCTCTGGAAAGCAGTGATTTCACAGCAGCAGCAAGGTGAGATGGCAAGAAAAGAAGTCAGTAACACAGAACAACCAGTCAGAAAACGCAGACAGCAGACAAAGGAAGCAAGGAGGACACCACCAAGGCCTTCCGTGAACCACAGATTAACACATGCGCAGATCAGTTGTTACATGAAGCACTTTTATACTTTTATAAGACTGCTTTGTGACCTGAAGTACACACATTTAAAATGAAAAAGCTCCCATGTTTCCCAGGAAAATTCATCCTGCTGTATAACACATCAGATGAGTACTGCCTCATACACCTTAGGTTAACAGTGCAGTAGTTCTTCTAAGGTTAACTCATACCAAAAATGCGCTACCAACTTAAGCAAAGTATGGAAAATTAACATACGCATGTGTGTGTCTGCACAAAAGACACAAGCCCAAGCTGCACAGAGGATATGGCTGCGACTGGGGTACCCAAATGAGCAAGCTCTACCACGTGGAGGACAATCATGGACGACGACTTCTCTAGCTGGAAGACGTTACTTGGCACCTTGGGATTTCTTCTTGCTAACTGGCAAACTTGAACAGAGCTGTCGTTCCAGGAGACCAGAAACAAAGCTGACACAAGTTCTGGGGCCAAGAATGTGTGTGATTTCCTACCTAAAATTAGCCATGCCCGTTTCACCACAGCTGGGCTGGGCTCCTCTATTGTAAGGTGTGCAGCGCCAAATTACTTAAGAGTATGTAATTGCTGGCTAATCTTAGGACTAAGAGTGTCAGAGACTTCCCACCCAGGCTTCAGGATGGCTAACTGGTCTCCACAAAGCCCCATACTTAATGGCCTTGCCATCTAGGGCCTAACTATACCACTAATGAGCCATGTACTAAAAACGTATAGCATGTACAAAATAAGCAAAAAGAGATGCTCCTTTGCCTCTGACTGACTCTGCTTCCAAAGACACACACACTATAGGAAAGGAGATTTTTAAAAAATGGACAAAAGTCACAATACTTTAAAAAGTAAATATTTGTTTTCAGGAAAATTGTATAGAACCCACAATAAAAACCTTCCAAGTTATGTTACTCATGTTTACCTTCCCAAGTTCTGTGCAACTGGAATAAATCCAACAGAAGGAGCTATTCCGCGAACATAGTACATTCCAGGAACATCACAAGGAACTGGTGAAGGTACCGTTAGTACTTGCAGGAAAATTTACAGTATTTTTTTTTAATAGAGCTGACTTTCAAACACAGATGAAAGCAAATGAAAAGGCATGCCTTCTTACCATGAACAAGGGCAGTTTTGTCAACTAGGAGCAAAGCTGAGCTGTAAGTTGAAACCCAAGCTGCCCAGATAACAACCCTGATTTCTACAAGCCCAAAGCAAAGACCTCGCATCTATTTTATTACCAGCAATTTGAGATCCTGGAACAGACATCTGGCACTCTCAAGTTCCCGATATAATCATGCAACGCAAGAACGCAGCATTAACACTTATTTTGACATACTCGATTACAGGAGGAGGTAAAAGAACGCATACCTTCATTTTCAGAGGCATGGCACTTCACTTTCAACACCAAGTCAAAAGTTCTTTCTGGATTTTCCCTAAAATAGAAAGAATCTTGTTATATTTTATTTGCTTTACACAGCACATAAGCATTAACTACATAGCTTCTATACAAGCATGGCTGTGGGCTTGTGTGGTACTAAGAATCGAACCCAGAGTCTGTTCACGCTGAGATGGCCATCCCTGTATTTACTGAGTTCTAAATCGAGCCCTGTGCCTGCTGGCAATGGCTTCTATGAGGCTCCCTGACTGTGTAACAGTAACATAAATGAAAATGTTTTATCAGTTTATTAAGAGTTAAAGTTCAGACTTTGGAGTGCTGGAGCTGGGAGCAAAGTATTTCATTGACCTCTGAGATTGCTTCCTCTCCTATAATGTACCCTGTCTGCGTCACAGAGTAACTGTGACGATGAGACATCAATTAATATGTGAATGTTCGTTAGAGAGTAGTAGATTTCATCTTATTGACTCAAAACTGGAAAGCCAGGGCACTCCTACTAAGCATCTTCTCATACTGCCATAATTCTAACACCAACTCTCGGCTTTCCTCCAAAGAGCCTGCCATAGTGAGAAAGATGAGATCCTAATTCCACCTGCATGTTCTAAAGACGATCACGGAAGAGTGCCCCATAGACGGGCACCTGCTTTTCCTGGGCATATCTAAAGAAGCTGTTCACACACTCCAAGCTAACCAAACCTAACAAATTATTTTCCTTATATCAATTATCTTGAAGGAATTTAGACATTTGCCTCCTCATTAAATTCCCCCACCTTTAGAAGTTACTAGTTCGGTTTCTTTTTCCCCCCTAGTTTCTTACTCATTTAACCTATTTTTTAAATTTCAAAAAGTGAACTGAAATCTACTGAGATATTTAAAGCAAACAAAAATGTGCTGCTGTAATGTCTCTTTCCTTGAGAAGGTGTGAGATCAAGTCTGGGAACATGGCTCAACAGTTCGTGCCCTAGAGTGCCTGAAGCCTTGGGTTTGACCATGGTGGGAGGGGGAGTGTAGGGGGAGCTGTTAAAGTAAAAGACGTCACAATGCAAAAAAGTGATGGCATATATTTCAATTACTCCTGCTACGACTGGTGCCTTTCTTAATATCTACCTTCTTCAAAATGTTATTAATGTAACAATAATTATTAATTACTTCTCACATCTAAATAAACATATGTAACAATAATTATTAATTACTTCTCACATCTAAATAAACATTGATTTTAAATATCAACCAGAGAAAAAGACAAGCCATATAGATTAATTTACAAATATACACTTCCTCATCATCCCCACTATTAACTTGTTTCATGGGCATATAATGGGCTCTGGTGAACTTTTTTAAAATCCCTTTATAATACAATTAATTGTCCAAAAAGTATGCTTTTAAAAAAAAACTCACCCTGCACTTCATGGTGTCAAACACCAAAGGAAATATTCTAAAATGCATAAGGCTTCTACTTCCATTACACGTTTAAAATTGGTCTTAGGTAGAAAAATTAAATAGTAACTCTGTGATACTTCTCTGCGACCTACGGGGCCTTTCAAGTGGCACAACAAATACACAGGGTGAGGTAGACGGAATGGGAGGGGGCGGTAAAAGACGGAATTTCTTCCCAAAGTAAAGTTTCAGAAGGAGCCCAGCAATCACCCGTCTCTGAGACACCTCAAAGCAGAGCCACCACCGTTATTCAAATTGCTTTTCACCTACTCCCCAGAAGTAAAATGGCCAATGATAAAGAGCCACCTTGGTGCATCTACCACTCCGCAAGCAGCGCACACGGAGGGGCTGTATAAACAAACGGCGCTTTCATTTTATGTGAAGGGAAAGCATCAGAAAGCATCCCAGGCCACCCTGGAAAATCACCCTGAAGACAGCAACGGCGACCTGGGTAGCCGGGAGAGCGGTTTCATAACAACCGCTCGCAGAGCCGCCCGCCCGCCCGCCCGCCCGCCCGCCCGCCCGCCGTCCGGGCCCGGGGAAGCAGGGTCGCGGACCCGGCAGGCTTTGCGGCCTAGCGCCGACCGCCGCGCAGCCAGCCGTACCGGGCAGGCCGCACCCGGGGCGGCTGACGCCGGGCCCCGCCGCCGCTCACCTGGTCCTGCGGTCCATGGTCACATGTCGCTGCGGGGCCGCCGTCGCCCCGCGCCCGCACGCCCGCACGCCGCCTGGGACGCGCTGCTCAGAGCGGCGGCCGGTCCACGGCGCCCTCCGCGGCCTCGCGGGGACAGCACCGCGGCGACGCCGCCCCCGCCCCCGCCCCCGCCTCCCGGTTCCCGCGACCCGGCCGGCGGCGGCGGCTTGGCCACCTTCCGCGAACCAGGAAGTCGTCGGGAGGGGGAAGGGGCGCACGGGGACGCGCCCTGCGGCTGCACCTGGCCGCGCGGCCCGCGGGCGGGACCTGCCCTCCTGCTGTCCTGGGCACCGGTTCCCGCTGCCGCCGTCCTGGAAAAACACTTCTGTCCCCGGGTTCCCACATCACGACTTCCATTCATTCCCAGTTCAGAGCTCAAGTGGGTGCTACCGCTCCGGCCTCACTCCAGCTGTGGCCCGGCTAGTGCTCTCTGAAAGCCAGAGCCGCCCCCTCCTGATTCAGGAATGTTCAGACTTTAGGCACCTGCTAAACAGCTCTGCCAAATAGCTCAAGGATAGGCTCCAGTTGCCTGCCTGCACAGATGGGAAACACATTCCGGCCGCAGACACAGACGCACAGCCAAAGACTTAACTTTTGAACACACAGTGGCAGCCCCCCACTGAGTGTCGTTCTACTGAGTTGAGAAGGTACCGCGAAGGAAGGAGGAGGTGAATGAACCCCAGAACTCCAAAGCATGTATTCTGTAAGCAATGCTAAACATTGGCTTGGCAAGCCCCACACCTGGTACAGGTACCTAAATCACCACATCACAGAGCAAGAGACTGGTACCTAAATCACCACATCACAGAGCAAGATAAGCAGTGGGCAGTGGCAAAGCTGGAATCAAATCAAGCCAGTCTCTTGCTGAGTCTTTACTGTACGTAGCTTCTTATTGCTTCTTCTGCCGTCTCAAATTTGGGATCTGCTAAGAAGACATTTAGAAAGATGTACTGTGGACATTCAAAACGTTGTCCACGGCTAGAGTCTCTCGCTAGGGTCTGGGAAAGGCCTTCTCCCAGCTAGCATCCCCCCTTTAACAAGGCTGGAGTGACTGTCATCCAATGGGGGTTGCTTCGGACTGGGTCCACATAGAAGGTACAAGAATGAGGAAATCGAATGTGGTATGAGTCATGCGACATAAAAGTCAGACAAGGAGCCTTGTAAAATTAATAGGTTTGATATTAAACTTTCCTGTCAAAAGTGATGTTGCCATCCGCAGAGCAAGACACATTCCACAGCCACAAACTTAAGAATAAGATTGAGATCCCAATGTTTCTGAAACACAAAACAAAAAGTCACTGTATTTGTGCACAAGGTGCTGTCATAACTTGACTTGGTGTGGGATGTTTGACTTCAGTTTCTCGCTTCCTACATTTGTAAAATGGGGATTGTTCCTTGCATAGCGCGAGTCGTGTGTTGTTCAAGTTTAAAAGTACTGTGCCATTTGTGGGACATTTGGAGGAGTCACTCCGTGAATTTCAGTTTCACAATTAGGCCAACTACACCATGTAATTTTCATTTTCCCATATAAAGTTCTTTCCTGCCTAACAAGTTAGCATACTCCAAAGACTTGAAATAAATCCTATAAACTAAAACCCACTTCTGCCCCAAGTGTTACTGAATTGCCCACTTCTGCCCCAGGTGTTACTGAATTGCGTGTCTCTCCTTTTGTTACAATTAATTCTTCTCCAAAGGAAAAAAAACCCTCCCTAGGGGACCTGTCTTGTGAGTTTTTAGTCTGCGGTGAGAAAACAGTAGCAAGGATTTTCACCATCCACTGTTGCGATTGTGTAAAGTGACAGTCATGCCACCGTGTAACATAAGAGCTTATGCAAACTACACAAAGTGTAGGAAAACAAAATGCCACACATATATAACCCATGCCAATCCTTTTTCGATCACATGTGAGGTCAATGACAACAAAGAGTTTGATATTATTGGATTTAGCAAATAAACACAGGTGGATACGATTGATGTGCATAGTTTGTCAAAAATTACTGGAGCAAGAAGTTAGGATAAAACCTATTGTGGTATGTTGATTAAAACCAGTGATATAATTTTTGTAATGTTTGCTTCATATAACACAGTGTTATTGATAGAGAAGCTTAGAGAACACAAACTTTCAAATTGGCTGCTACATTTTCCCATGATCATATTTAAGCAATACTATTTCCTACTTGACAATAACATTTTTTTAGATTATAACAATCCAAGAACAATATAATATAATAGTATTGTCAAGGAGCACATACCAGGACCGGGCTGTAGATCAGTGGTAGAGCACCGGCTTGCCACCTACAAGGTCCTGGTTTGATCCCCAGCATAGGAAATATGTTCTTCAGCTCATGGATGTGATCTTGATCATGAGTGTGTTGATGTCTACTGAGTTTGTTTCTGCATCACACAACTCAATAATGGGAAAATGAATTACCTATTAATTAGATGCCCTAATATGTTGCTAGGACTGTCTACTTCAACTTACAGTTCTGTCATGTTTTGCTTTATATACCTTGTGACCATATTATAATAGATATTCCAGTTGATAAGTACTGAGTCTACCTAGAAGAGTGAACCAGTTCTCGTATTTTATGTCTCTTTTGCCCTCCATGTTTGCTTGTTTATTCTAAATAGCAGTTTCCTGGCATTTTCATTCTTTTTAAAACACAGCAGCTTTCTAAACCATTATGTTTGAACAACTTTTCTTCAATAACTGCTTGTGTCCACTTTCCCCAGGCTACACCCAAATGCTCTCTGCTTGGTAGTTACTACCTACTCCTGACACGAAAAAACTCAAGTCTGATGTAGGAGGGTCATCTGTCTATGTGTTACTTTCATTGGTTAATAAAGAAACTGCCTTGGCTTTTTTTTTTTTTTTTTTTGGACAGCAGCTTAGATAGGGGGGTAGACAGAACAGGATGCTGGGAGAAAGAGAGTGACTGGAGGACAGTTGCTGCTTTTTTAAAGAGAAAGACCACGCCCCAATGGGCTGGTATCTCAGCAGCTATTGGCTGAAGGAGCAGAAGGAGCTCCCACAACACAAGTCTGGGTCACCTAGTGAGCCAGTGCTCTGATTCCCAAAGTACCATAACCACAGAGGTAAGCACTTATGTTTTCTCCAGTAGAAGTAAGCCTTAGAAGAAAAACTTATTAGCATGCTGGAGTACTCCCTGCCAGTCCCTTTCCTCTGGAAAAAAGAGAGGGGGACACTGTTACGAACTCTCAAAGGTCTTCAGAGAATAATTCCACTCCGAAAGCTTCGGGTATAAAGTAGTCAAATCATCTTGGCTCTTAGGATAAGTATCTATTACATCTGCTGATAAACTGTATTTGTCTCTGCCATTTAATGTGCTTTCCACTCATGACCCTTTTCTATGCCCCTTCTCCTTCAGCAGCTTTAGAAGCAAGGACGTTCTTTCTGTTTTCCTTTCTGGCCTCCTACTGTAACTTACAGCCAGGAATTAATGGACTCTATTCATTAACTAGACACATACTGGCTGTGGGCCTCCTCTGTGTATATCAGAGTTTACGGTTTCAAAAAACTAACTTAGAATCTAGTTTTTAGAGGTGTCCTGCTTATCAACTGTGTTTGGCACATTTCCATTCATTCCCTAGAATCTAACTCTCCATGGCTTCCTATTATTATTCTTAGGTTAAATTTAATTAACAGCATTCAGATATTCATTTATGGTGAAGAAAATGTCTTTCAATAAAATACTCAACAGGTCAAATTTCTCATTGAAATTTCCTTAAAAATATTATTTTTTGTCTGCACATGAAGACCTAGCCCTTTAATCTTTAATCTAGAGAGAAAAAGACAGGTGGATCTCTATGAGTTTGAGTCCAGACAGACTACATAGTGAGATCCTGTTTCAATTTTTTTTTTAATTTCCTAACTTGAGTTTTACTGTTAAAACTGAGACAATGTTGACAAGGAAAAATTTTCCTAGTGTTTCCTTCATACTTTACAGGAGTATCAGACATTTAAATCTACAGGGAAAGTCTCCTTCCATAGTACGTGTGTACTATTAAAATAGAAGCCAGTATCTTTGCCAAAACCATTCTTTTCTGCGTTGATTCAAAAGTCAAGTTCAAAAGTACCTTCCAATTTGTAGACAAAAACACCACAGACAAATTTTAATGTCTTTATTACCAAACCTGAACATAAGCAAATATACATAAAATTCATATGATAAATTATATTTAGCTGTTAAACATTTAATAAAAATATTCTTGCTGGGCAGCAGTAGTGAATACCTTTAATCCCAGCACTTGAGAACCAGAGGCAGTGGATCTCTGTGAGTTCGAAGCCAGCCTGGTCTACAAAGTGAGTTCCAGGACAGCCAGGACTATTATAGAGAGAACCCTATCTCGAAAAACAAAAACAAAACAAAACAAAATCTCAAAAACCATTTAACCAAACATCTTCTTTCCTTTTCTCCAAGCAATTTGTCCTCCCCAGTTGTAAAATAAATGATCTTACCTCTGACCGGCTTCTGCTAGTTCACATTTATCTCCATTCCTCAGCCTGACAGACATTGGGAAACTTGCTCTGAGTCGAAGGAAAGAGAATAGGACCAGTAGACGGTAATCAGAGGACTTGATTTCCCCTGGGACTCTGCGAAGTCTTGCTTGACTTCAAGAAGCCGAACAATGTTTGGGTAACCCTGTGCACTGCATGGGTAGCAAGCTCCTGACCCCACCCACGAGATACTCCACATAAATAAAACAGCATCATTGTGTGACAGCCTTGCTCACACCCACTGAATGTTTCAATGGAATGAGTAATCGCATCCAAAGAGCAATGTCATTAGAATTTACTGGAAGGATTCAGAAGAGGCTATCTAATATGATACTGGTGATCCAGCAAAATCAGCGACCTCTATAAACAATCATAATCCTAATGTAAAAGAAAAGTTCCTGCTGGCCAAATTCTACTTTCCCAAAATTTAATCACTAGACAAGCATGGCATGCAGATCATCACACAGGAGGCTCAGGGCATGGGGAGCTGCAGCGTGTCAGCCAACAGACCTCAGTCAAATAAACAGCCGGGCAAAAGTGCCATTCTACAGCACAAGGCTCCTTGACGACAAAGAGATTCACAATCCCATCATATTTGATAGGTACCTCCTTCACTCCTTCTACTACAAATTAGACATGATAAACGCAAATAAAAACAGGAGTTCTCCTGTGTGCCAAAAGTATGGGCATCATTTTTTCTCCCTACTGTTGTCTGGAGTCACAGACCCACGACTTAGACAATATCTGGTAAGGTAGGAAAACTGCTTGTAACCTTCTGTGGGAAGACAGGAAGGCAGGAACAAGATCTTAATTCCACGTGGAAGCATTTCTTTTCTGTGTGAAAAGGCACTGTCTCTCACACCTTTCTTCATTCTCTGTTCACATGGAGTAGTTTCTTGCCATCTTCTTAAGATGGCCAACAGGGATAGCTAAGCTTGCCTAGAATGGGAAGGAGGCTTTAGGATCCATGATGACAATAGTGTTCTTGCATCAGTGAGGACAAACAGCACTTTCTGCCTGCTACATGGATGCTTCCCCGGGCTGCCCTTTACTTCCCTCTTGGGTAGGGTTATGTATCAGGAACAGTCAACACAGCGTGTGCTGGGCACAGTAATTACACTGTGTCCTCAATTCTGTGGTGACTATAAAGCCATCGATTGCTACATGATCCTTTCATTATCGGTGATTTCTAATACAAATATGTTGTACTTCTTCTTTGAATAAGCAGGTAGGTATTAATTCTTAAGTAACGTACATATGGACTTCTGCGGCGAACCCTAACATTAGGATTGAAAGGAAAGCTTTAAATCTAGTGGTCTTCTGCGGAGTTACTCACTCGAGCAAGCCAACTGGTAAAACCACTTCCAATCCGTGGAAACAAAAAGGCAGACGTTTTGTCGTAATAGTTGAGTCACCAGGCCATTTCATGCACAAAGACTTCATGCACACACCAGAAGGACAAGCTTTACCACATTTGTCTCTAGGCTTGCCAAGTGCTTGGTGATCATTTTATTAGCCGAGGTCTGTGAGGTGAGGCAGGTTGTGGGTAGAGCAGGTAGCATCAAGATGAAGCAGGAAGCTCACTCTCCAGTGACTTTTTTATTTCGAAGAACACCTGCATGGAGGAGTGTACGCTCCCATCTACCAGAGGCACCCAGAAGAAGTCAGTCCACATTATACCACAGAACCATTTTTAAAGAGCCGTTTCCTCCATAAAGACACTCACTGCTTATGCAGTCAAACCTTTTGTTTCTGTTTGTAGTTCTCAGTTCAAGTTGCAGGATTTAAAAAGCATTTATATAAGAAATTAAAAAATATATTAATCTGCTGTAGTTACTACTCCATCCTCATATTACAGAAATGGATGCTTAATTCCAAAGAAACTTTATTAATCCATAGAAAAACTGATTGTTAGGGGAAAACTTTACTTAGAAACCTGAAGATTTCCTGGTTCTTAAGGATGAAAAGGAAAAAAATAAAGAAGACTCATGAACACTCTTAAAAATTGAAAATAAACTTTATGATTATCTTTTTAATAGTCATGTTGATATATATTCTTGATCTGAAACTATTGAACATATAAATTTTAACAATTAGGCTACAAATCACATATTGGGGGAATTATGTTAATGGATGTTTTTGCTTCTTTGTAGAGAGCTGAGTCTCCACAGAAGGAACAGCTACATGCATAATCCGGTGTGCACTATGGGTGTCAGGGTAATGATCTGAGCTGACTGATGGGCACAGTCACTAGCCCCTAAGCCAACCTTAGCTGTTACTCTGCGTATATTTTGCTTTCTACTTTTGTTCCATATTTCCTTGTCTGGCTTGGGCTGTGCTGTGTAGTTGTCTTTTCCCTCTCACAAGTGAGCAAAGACTCCAAAGATATTTCTCCTTTTGTTGTAAGTTATCTTCTGGTTTTCCTGAATTCTGTCACCTCTCCCAGGTGACTTCCTGAGTCCTAGCTCCCATCCCTTTCTTTTGCCTTGACTGAATACCACACACTGGGTAATTTATAATAGAGGTTGGCTTCGAGGATGGTTCTAGAAGCTGGAAAGTCCAAGAGACTGATGCCGATATTATGGAACTTGTCAGTCACCTCTCTTCTATAAATTAAAGGAGCCAAATTAGTAGTGGAAAGCAGGGGGAGGGGAGGAGATTTATTCAAGGTCAAATTGAAAAAGGGGACTAAGAGATCAGCAATCCACACTTACAAGTTTGTGGCAGGAGGGTGGTGTTCACATAGAAAGCAAGAGCTATGCATAACTAATGTGGCCAAGGTGTGGTCCCCAGTCTGCCCTCGTCTCACCTCCTGGTCTCTCTTTTCGGGTCAGTCTCTGCTGCAATGTAATCTGACAACTATAAATCTTTTTCCTGGAGACAAGTGCCTTTTCTTGGGGACAAATTCTTCCTCTGAATGCCTCCAGAGCTTTGGACCCTTCTTCTTCCAGCAGGAGGTTCTTAGGAAAATCCTGCTTTCTTGAGCATTTCCTATAGTCTGTTTGCCAAACAGTGGTTCACAAGTGTCTCTTTAGGATGTGTCCATATCCGCCAGACAGGCTGGTACACTGGCGTCTGGTGACAGCCGTCTTGATGCTTCATAACTTGGTGGTAGCCACCACCTAGTGAGAAAGAACAAATTGTGTCCTCTAAAGACCTACTTTATAAGGGTTTACAATCTATTAGCAGAGACAAACAGTAACCATGTAAATGTATATATAATAAAATGTCTTACAGTAACAAGTACTTACTACTAAAGAGACCAATGAATCCGCAGGATGGGCACAGGCTCCTTTGCCTATAATACATGAGGCAACATCTCTAAGGTGTCGACCTTTGAACTGCCACTTGAAAGATAAAACAACTGGCAGCTACATGAAGTGATCCGGAATGAGGCTTCCTGGCAAAGAGAACAGATATGCATGTTCTAGAGGCTCAAGCTAGGCTGGTACATTTAAGAAGTGCCCAAGTGTCTAGTAACAATTGTATGGTACAGTGTAGGAGGTGAGAAGGCTCCAGATGGCACACGGGTTTGATATGCTGTGATAAAAGCTGCTTTTTACTCGACTCTCTGGAAGAAGCTGCTAAGCATGGAACAAAGTGTGGAATTCAGAAAGATATTTAGGAAACTATTATAGAAGAAGAAGAATTAGTCCGCCTTGTCAGTCGTTTGCAGTGAAGATAAGTAGTCTAATACTAACCAGAAGAGGCATCAGCCAGATGAATTACCTAAGAAATAGATATCCATAGGTGTAGACAGAAGAGAGCCATGGCTAGCTTTGTGGCTGTTTACTAAGGGGCAGGGGTGACAGTATCTGACGGTTTGGTGACGAATGAACCAGCCCAAAGTCTACTTTAAACACTAGAAGACCGACGTGACTTAGACACCCCAGTAGCTTTGGCAACTTGTCAAGGAAACCAGCCTGCAAAGCTCCCAACCTGTGAACCCTGGCTATTTCCATCATCATAGCCACCTACATTGCAGGTAAATAACTGAAATATTTTTGACTGGCATGCTTTTAGCTCAAGGACATACTGGGAACGTTGACTGGAAATTCTCAAGCTTGGGTGATTACAAATTTCACCATACTCCTTGAGTTTGTAATTCATTGCCTCCCCCACCACCAAAAAAAAAAACATGGAAGAATGAAAAATAAAGCAACGTGTACCCTAAAGCCTAAATCACAAAGCAAGAATGCATACAGAAATTCAAAAGTGAAGAGTGCGTTACTTACATGGACCATAAAGGTCATAAAGGTACTGAGATGGTGTCTGATGTTTGGTCAGCATGTGGGGGGCTGAGGCAGGAGGACCCAAAGTTTGAGACCAGCCTAGGTTGCAAAGCAAAGCTATCTGGAACAAGAAAACTGGCTCTGCTTGTCTTGATCTCAGGAACACTAATTTATAGACACTGTAGAAGGAAGCATGGCTTGGGGGCCGGGAAGATATCTATAGGATTACTAAAATGGTTTAACAGAAAGCCCCCAGGTTATGCTCAAGTTGGACATGCTATCTTGTGAGCATAAGAATAGAAGGCCCGCAGCACGTATGGCGACTGCTGCAGTCAGTAAGGAGTAAAATGCAGAGGCAGGTACAGCACAGCCTTGGCTGACACACTTTGAGCTTGGCTGGCCAGTCAGACGCTGGTAGGTGCTAATTAATTAAGAAGACAGAAGCTCCTTGGATTGAGGGCCTCCATTAGTTCGTTTGGCAATCATAGAATCAAGTTCAAGAGTAAGTACACAAAACACAATATTAATGCCACCAAGTACTAAGGTAAAAGTAGATGACAAGTCACCCTGAAAGAAGGAAGTGGGAGTTTCTATTCCTTCCCCTTTTTGATGTTCTATGGGGTTTGGGAGTCGGGTAGTTGTTACTGTTGTGCAGACAGGACTTCACTCTGTAGCCTAGGATGACCTACAACTCATTATACATCTGAAGCTGGCCGCAGGCTTGCTGCAGACATTCCAACCAACTCATAAGTCAAAAAAAGAAAAACACTTTCAATGTTAAAGGTACTTAGTTCACTGGATCTGTGACATTCCAGCTTAGCAAGGCAGGTCACGGAACTGGCTGGTTTTATGCCTGCGACTGTGTGGCTGACTGAAGGGGCAGCTTGCTGCTCCTGCCGGGTGTAGGAAGAGAATATTGTACCACGCACAGCTAGGCAGGAAGCTGTCGATATTCAAATGTTGACACGTGGTTTCTACTGAAAGCGTTTTTATTTCATACCACAGTAAAATCAAAACTCACACATCAAACCATCTTAAGTCAAGGGATTGTCTCTATGCCACATCATGAACCTTTGAAGCCCCGCTTATTCATCTCCCTCACCTCCCAGAGTGGTCAGAATGCAGCCACCAGAGAGCTGACGAAAGGAGAGACTAGGTAGGAGAGTCAGCAGGGCAGCCGAATGAGGGTTTCCAGGACTTCCCTCCCCAAAGAAGGGTCAGTCTAAACTGACTCCTGCACATACATGACCTCACAGCCGCTACAGTAAGAGACTAGAGGTGGGGCATGGACGGAAGAAAACGACCGTCACAGTTCCTGTGCCTCCCCACCCCCAGCCCACAGAGGACAGTGTAGCCACAAACGCCTTCTCGGTGGAGAATGATCAAGTAAGCGGCCCCTCTGCTGCTCTCTCCTGCACCTGGACTGTCCCCGTGAACCTGACGCCATCCAGGACAGAGGAGTCAGGGGCTAGGCTTCCTTGTTGATCCAAGTCCCATGCTCACCCCAACACCAAACAGGTTCCTGTTGCTCTGAGTTAAAGAAAAGCCACAGGTATAAGCCTGCCACCACATCCCCAAACACCAGGCTCCAAAACCACTTCACACACTGAACCTTCACGCCCACCCAGGGTTTGGCCAGCTCTCACAGCCCTGGGCTTTGCCACTTATACAGATGCAGGCCCACCCCCAGTCTCCAGGCCCTCCCAGAGTCAAGTCAGCCCAACAATAGGTGTCACCTCTACTCTAGTGCCAGGTTGGCACACCTGGTGTCAAACAACACACCAACACCCAAGAACAAACAGATCTCAGGACTGCCAGCTGACAGTTCAGTTCCTAAAGCCCTAATCCAGGCCAATAACTGAATCCATGGTCCCAAGCTCTAGAAAAGCATCAGAGACCCAGGATGAATGCCTGTTCCTGCACTACGCTGACCCCCACCCCAGCTCCAATGGACATTGGGTCCACTAAGGGAATCCTAGGCTCCCTCCCTGCTGGTCTCCATGGTGATAGACTCCAGGCTAGTTCCCAGGACTCTGGCAGACCCAGAGTCAAAGCCTGCTCCTCTAGACCTACAATCCAGTCCCAGTCTTTTGAAACTTGGCAAGCACTGGGCCTAAAGTTCCAGGAAGAAACCTGCAGACCTTGCTCCCAGGCTAGCTGCTTTGGTCCACAGCGCCACAGCTTACCCTGTGAACTCACCATAGCAACAGATCAGCCCTCAGACTTCCAGGTACCCAGATTGGTTCAGGAGACCCAGATTTCTGGCCTTCTGGGCAATCCTAGTGTCTGCCTGTCCCCTGTGGACTGAGGTGTGTGGTCCCTCCAGTTGGCCAAGGTTTCAGACTGACTCTAGTGAATTCAGTTACAAGGCCTACCTACCTGGTGACCTTGGTGCCATAGCAGCTTGCTTGGGGAATCTTCCAGTAGGTCTACCCGGCAACTATACCAGATAGGTTTGGATGGATCAGAGGAATAAGCATCCACTTCTTTCTTCAAATAGGCTTACAGTGTATCACAGACTGCTAATGAGAAGAAAAAGGTGATATGCTTTCTTTTCTAAGGCTAAATGAGTGATCAAATTACTAATTACTGTCTCTTAAAACTAGAGATGCTGTAATAGGAGCAGCGGGCTGCTTCCCGCCACCCGGCTAGCTTTACCCGAAATAATTACACGGAAACTGTATTTTTTTAAACACTGCCTGGCCCATTAGTTCCAGCCTCTTATTGGCTAGCTCTTACATATTGACCTAACCCATTTCTAATAATCTGTGTAGCCCACGAGCTGGCTTACCAAGGAAGATCTTAACCTGCATCTGTCTGGAGTGGGAGAATCATGGCGACTCCTTGACTCAGCTTTCTCCCAGCATTCTGTTCTGTTGACTCTGCCTACCTAATTCTATGTCCTATTAAAGGGCCAAGGCAGTCTCTTTATTTAACCAATGAAATTAACACAAAACAGAAGACTCTCCCCCATCATAGAGATTTGCGGTCAGACATTGTGGGAGCAGCTTGTATTCCCAACTACTCTGAGGTTGAAATAAAATCCTGAGTTCAAAACTAGCCTAGTCTACACAGTAATTCTTTTCAAAAATAAAATAAGAGGAAAGAAAAAATATTTATAAATTCCCTACACCGTGCTGTATATTATGTTGCCAGAAATTATCCATTTTATAATTGAAATTTTGAATTCCTCAAGCAATAGTTCTTATTGCAAGGGTCAGCTTTTACTTCATTTAAAGGTTAAATAACATCCCATTGTTTAATACACCAGAGTTTCTCTTCTCCATGGTTGCTGATGTAGGATTAGACCGGCTCCTTATCATGGTGCAGATGTCTCTTTGATAAACTGTTTCATTTCCTTCAGATATAGCATGTGATTAGATTGTTGGATTATATAGTAGTTCTAGCTTAATAATTTTTTAAAGCTCCAAGCTACTTTCCAAAATGTGTATACTAATATATGTCCCCAGAGGGTGCTCAGGGGCTCCCTTTTCTCTGCCTCTCCATCAACAGTTGCTACCTTTTGGGGTTTCTTTAACAGCCTACCTGATAGGTGTTTTGCTGTTCAAAAGTGTTAATATCTATACATTTTACAAAATAATAAATTTCATTGTGACACTGCCATACATGCATAATTTCATTTTAATATGTTCATCCCATCCTATGACCCTGACTTTAATATGTTCATCCTTCCCTATGATGCTGACTTTAATATGTTCATTCCTTCCTATGACCCTGACTTTAATATGTTCATCCCTCCCAATTACCCTGACTTTCCATTCTTCTTGCCTCTCACCAACCTCCTACCCCTTCCCAAACAGTCTCTGCTTTACTTGGATGCTTTGCTTTTTCCGATTTCATTATGAAAGAAAGCTGTGCATTAGTTACCTTTCTGAGTCTGTCTTATTTCAGTTAATATGATCTCCATTTCTACACATCTTCCAGCAAGATACATGATTTTATTCTTCTTTGTGGCTGAAAAATATTCTATTGTGTGTATTGTGCTTATCCTTTCATCTGCTGATGGGTTATGGGATTGATCTGACCATTCAGCTATTGTGAATGTCTCAATAAAGAAGAGGATGCAGGTTTCTCTGCTGTTTGCTACCTTTGATTGATTCATTGTGGTTTTGGCTTGTATTTCCATGACGGTTAGTGGTGTTGAGCAATAGTTATTGTTGGCTATGAAAGTATGGTTTTTGTGTGTAGGTTGTTTTATCAGCTTAAAGAAGACATTCATAACCATATGATGCTTTATATAAGCCTCATGATAACCACAAAGGAAAATCCTGCTGTAAGGCACTATGCAAGTTTCCAAATGAGGGAAGCAACCAATATCTCTACCCAGCTATGATGCCTATCAACTATAATGATGACCAGCATGGCACCATAACCCTAAGAATGCAGTAGTGGCATGAAAACCTTGGAACTAGCCAATAGCTCTCTAATGAACTTACTATCCAATCAAAAGAGGAAAATCATGTTTAATACTAGTAACCTAGCTAACCACCCAGCACTAAAAAAGTAATGGATCTCAGAATTAAGCCTACAATCCCACTTTACTAAACCAGCATAATCCCTAACTACATCCTAAACTTTTGTCCTTCTACCTACAATAGAGTTCTCACCTCCTGTCAAGGAGATGTCTTATCAACAGACAGAGACCATTACAAAAAAAAAAAAAACCACAACCAATCAAAATGTCGAGTTTTGGAGCCCAGCCACAGTGGTTAGATCTACAACACAATTCTAGCATCTAAGACTCAGGGAATATAGTGAAAGACAGGACAGTAAGATTTTTAAGAGACAGAGGAATAGAGAGTTTGCCGTGAGATTGTGTCTCTTAGAAGTGTCAGAAGCTACAACTATAATGTCCTCTCAACTTGACTGACTGCCAGCCTAAACACAACCTAAACAAGATGATGCTCTAACGGCTGTGCTAATATGGATGAGGAAAAGCTCACGAGCATTCAGCCCCACACAGAGATCTAAGCAACTAAAGAGATGCAAACAGGTGGGTTGTCTTCTCCTGAAAAGAACACATCAAGTGGCTGTCCAATACTAAAGGTCAGCCTTGAAAACATACAAGTAGCATTACACAGACTGAGCAGGTAGTATTTATGTTTTTAGGAATGTGTTTATGTATGTAATAGCAATTAATAAAAAGGTGGTGATGAATTTGAAACGGAAGAATTGGTATATGGTAGGTTTAAACTGGGAAAGAGAAGGGAGAAATTAACTATAATTTAAAAAAATTAAAAATATACTACAGAAGATATATAAATGATGAAGAAAAAGGAATGAAGCTTTTTAAATAGAAATCATCATTCATGACCCAGTCAGCAGGCAAGTTTCCTGCAGGTAGGCTGCTCTAATACCCCCATCCCATCGATCAGACCCTGTAAGCGACACGTCCCACTCTGTCCCTAAGTTCCTCTATAGCCCACAACTCAGAGGAACTCTGAAACACATGCTGCAAATTCACAAAGAGGACCAAGAGAAGAGTGACTACCCACCCAGCGGGACATCCCACTCTCTAGGCCCTCCACTTTGGACAAAAACCTTGGCCCCACCCCCACCTGCCTCATCTTCTCTAGCCAGGCAGCAAGCAAGCTTCCTGCGGGCTGCAAAAACACAGAGAGAACCAAGAGAGGAACTCTGAAGCACAGGCTGTGATTGCACAGAGTAGACCAAGAGAGCAGGCCGAGAGACATCAAGCTTTATTATAGAGCTACAGTAATGAAAACAGCATGGTATTGGCCTAAAAACAGACAGGTTCACCAATGGAATCAAATCAAAGGCCTGGATATTAATCCACACACCTATGAACACCTGATTTTTGACAAAGAAGCTAAAATTATACAATGGAAAAAAGGAAGCATCTTCAACAAACAGTGCTAACATAACTGAATGTCAACTTGTAGAAGAATGCAAATAGACCCATTTTTATCCCCATGCACAAAACTCAAGGCCAAATGGATTAAAGACCTCCATATGAATCTGACCACACTGAACTTGACAGAAGAGAAAGTGGAAAGTAGTCTTCAATGCATGGGTACAGGAGACACTTCCTAAATATAACACCAGTAGCACAGACACTGAGAGCAACAATAAATAAATAATGGGACCTCCTGAAACTGAGAAAACTTCTGTAAAGCCAAGGACACAGTCAATAAGACAAAAAGGCCGCCTACTGACTGGGAAAAGATCTTCACCTGAAGAATCCAAGAATAAGACTATAAAAATGTAGACTCCAGAAACAAGAATGTAGAAATAAAGAAATATAAAATTTTAAGCCTAGTAGAATGAGAGGAGACTGTCAGCAGCTTAAGAATTAACTGTTAACCGTGGGTTAATCAGCTTTACAGAAGTGGTCCTCTGCAAACTTAGGGTCGCTCTGCAAACTGAGGATCAGCTTTTAGATAAGCCACCTGGCCACTCATGACCAGAAATTGATGTGAGCTGAGTTAACTTCTAAATGATGGGATGTACATGACTTTTGACTTTTTGGTTTTATATTGTCCCATACCCTTCCCTGCTATGCGAAACTGGCAGTGTCAGGGGAGGTGCAGAGCCTGGATAAACACTATCAAGGAATGCCAAGGAAAACAATGGACTAAATACAAACACTAATTTAACTGAAAATCTCTGTTAATATAAATTGCAAAGAAGGGCAATTTGTACCTGAGTTTTACCTTGAGATTGTAAAAATTCTTTTGTTATTGCCTAAAGCTTGCTATAAGAGGAGGAGTTCAAAAGCTGGCCTTATGAGTCCATCTCTGGCTGTGGTCTCAGCTAGCTGATAAGCTTTTTGTGCCCCATGGAGATTTTTTTAATTTTTAATTTTTCCTGAAATAAAGCTTGCTTCTGGTTTATTAGACTTTGGTGGTTTGTCCCCATCTTTTCATGACCCCCATGGACCCAACACACCAAGCCCACATCAGACAGAGGACTAATCTCCAAAATATATAAAGAACTAAAGAGATTAGACATCAAAATCCCAAATAATCCAATTAAAAATGGGGTATAGAACTAAACAGAGAATTCTCAACAGAGGAATCTCAAATGGTCAAAGGACACGTAAGGAAATTTTTAACATCCTTAGCCATCAGAGAAATGGAAAAAAAAAAAGAGTCTGAGACTCCATCTTACACCTGTCAGAATGGTGATGATCAAAAACACCAAAGATAGCTTATGCTGGAGAGGATGCAAAATAAGGGGAACACTCCTCTATTGCTGGTGGGAATGCAAACTTGTACAACCACTCTGGTTTCTCAGAAAGTTGGGAATCAACCTACCTCAGGACCCAATAACACCACTCTTGGTCATATACCCAAAGGATGCTCAAACATACTACAAGGACATTATGTTCAACTATGTTCAAAGCAGCATTAGTTGTAATAGCCAGATCCTGGAAATAACCCGGATGCCTCTCAACCGAAGAATGGATGAAAAAAATGTGGTACATTTACACAACGGAGTACTACTCAGAGGTAAATGCCTGAAAGGAATTTTCTTCATTAGTGATTGATGGGGGAAGGCCCAAACCATTTTGGGTGGTGCCATCTCAGTGCTGGTGGTCTTGGGCTCTATAAAAAGGGAGATTGAGCAAGTCCTGAAGAACAAAACAGTAAGCAGCACCCCTCCATGATCTCGCCATCAGCTCCTGCATTTAAAATTCCTGCCCTGCTTGAGTTCCTGTCCTGACTTCCTTCAGTGCTGGATGATGATGTGGAAGTGAAAGGTGAGTGAGCCCTTTCCTCCCCAACTTGCTTTTGGTCATGGTGTTTTATCACAGCAATAGTAACCCTTCTAAGATAGCCCCTCAAATACTCCTTATTAAACAGACTTATAATTTAATTTACAAAAGCAAATTCTACTGAAGAAAAATAAGTAAACTAAATGAAAAATTTTACATATTAAGTTCTATTTATTTTTTTAAGTGCTGCTTAACCTTTGTGTAAGCTATCCCCTATCGCTACTTAAAGTTGCTAATTATCCCTACCTTCCAACATACTCTCAAATTCTTTTCTGAGGCATTCGAAAGATCTGGCTTTACCTGTGTGGAGGACCCTAAGGGGGAAATTCCTCAAGCTACTGGTGGGAGTGTTGGGCCACACCTCCCTGACACCACTGACCAAACCATCAAATTTCAAGAACAGATGTATCTTCAAGATGGAAAACCAGCAGACTGCAGCACCATCACAAAATAAAAGCCAAAAGATAAACAGAGACCCTTCTGCCAAGAGCAAAGTACACACCATCCTCCAGCATCCACGGTCATTCTCCAGGGAAGCTCAGGGAGTATCACAATTCATGTGTGAATAATTCAAGAAGATTGAGGTCATGTAAACTATCTTTTCCACATGGGAAAGTCTGGAGGGAGGAAAGGGAAAAGGGAAATGATGTAATTGTAATTCTCAAAAAAAAAGGAATAATTAATAAGTTAAACATCTCTGCATATTTCAAGCATATTATACTTACTGAACTGTCCATACAAACTCCTACATAACCAGCTTTTGCAATAGAATCTCTCTGAGTTTAAACAATTTTTGAGGTTGGAGAAAATAGATGTTTTTCCAGTTTTGCTAGTCTGTCCTGATACACTCCAAATCCAGCAGCGTGCTTTTTACAGATATGTCTTTTCAAACTGGTCTTTGAAAGTTTGCACAAACTTTCTATAGGTCAATCAAAGCACTATACCTCGTGACTTGACAAGAATGTAGCGTCTATCTACATGTTGAACAGTCTTTCTTCCTTGTAACTTTTCTTTTGGAGCAGTTTTGTTTTCTTTTGAGACATTATAAGAATTGATAGAGGGGATTAAAAAACAAAACAACAAAATGAAAAAACAGTGATGGAAGGCGCTGGGGAGACAGCTTAGTCTTAATCAGTTGAGTGTTGTCATGGCAAGCAAGATGACCTGAATTCAATCCCCAGGGTCCATAAGGAAATCCCAGATGTGGCATTTGTAATCATAGGTTATTTTGGACCACATGTGCATGGCCGCCAAACCTTAGGTTGGTTCTTTGTATCGCAGCATTTGTAACTGGTTTTAGTATCAATATAAAAGCTAGCATCATAAAATGATTCTGAAAATACTCCGCCCTTTTTGATGTTGTTGGAAGAGTGTGAGGAAAAATTGTTAACTCTTAAATGTTTTGTAGAGTTCTCAGGTGGTGCTATCAGATATCTGGCTTTTCATTAATGGTAGAAATTTGATTATTGATCCCATCTCCTTGCGCTGGCCTATTTAGATGTTATTTCCTGACTCTGTCTTCAGAGATGCAATCTTTACAACTCTGTGATCTCAGTTGTAATATTTCCTCTTTTATATTATTTAGTTGACTGTTCTTTAGTTAGTCTAAATAAAGACTGTTTATTTTATCTTTCAGAAAACTATTAGTTTCACCCATCTTTTCTGTTGTATTTATACTCTTTATTTCATTCATTTATATTTTAGGGTTTATTATTTACTTGTTTCTGCTCAGTTTTGGATATAGTTTGCTATTCTGTTTTTTGCCCCTTGAAGTATGAAGTTAGGTTGTTTATTTGACATTCCTTTTTTCTCTAAGGTAGGCATTTATGGGTATCAACATCCCTCAAAATTGCTTTCATTACATTCCATAAATTTTCATGTTTCTATTTTTATTTGTTGCAAGATTTTTTAATTCTTTTTTAAAAAATTTCTTCTCTGATGCAGTGATATTTTGGGGATGGTATTAAAATTTTATACATTGGTAAAATTTCCAATTTTCTTGTTGTTTTTTTAGTTTTATATCACTGCAGTTGGAAAAGATAGTTTACATGACCTCAATCTTCTTGAATTATTCACACGTGCTTTTTGTTGCGCCCTGAGCTTCCCTGGAGAATGACCAGTGGATGCTGGAGGATGGTGTGTGTTTTGCTCTTGATGGAAGCCTCTCTGTTTATCTCTTGGGTCCATTAATTTTGTGTGTGTTAAAAAACATTCTTTGTTGTCAATATATATAATGTAATTGCTGATGGTGTCCTATCCATAGTAGGGAAAATAGACTTATAAAATTGACAGATAATGGAAGGGTCACCCAAACCTCTCATGGAAGGAGGCAGCACTATACAGTGTATCAAGGAAGTTTGGGGGCAAAAAGCATTTAAAAGGGATAATGGCATCAAATAGTTAAGATCTGGAATTTTGGGTCTGTGAGATGGCTCAGCAGATAGAGGGACCTGCCACCAAACCCGATGACCTGAATTCAATCCTTATAATTGACTTTCAAACAAATTGGTCTATGATCTCCACACATGGACAGTGGCACACACACTCCCTCCCATATACACACAATAAATAAATAAATATAGAGTCCTTTAAATATTTTTTTAAAAGATTATGAAGGTCATGAGGACCAAGGGACTGACTCATCACCACTTCCAAGAACTCTGAAAAGTGTTGATGCAGATGATGGTGAAATCCTATACGTTTTGAAAGGAAGTCAAGGCCAAGTGTGGAAAAGATTTTATGATTCATGGCATGTTATCATGATGCTTATGTTTTCAAAACCATTTGTGCCAAAACTTGACTATGCGTTAGGGCAAAATTTTTAATACATTTCAACATGTTGGCTATACCTAGTTCTGTGAATAACAAAATCTATGTGGCCTTTATTTGCAAATTGATACAAGAAATTAAAGACAGAATGTTTTAATTTCTGGGGAAATGATAGCTTGACATGTTTGTCACTCTACTTTCAGTCCATGTGAATATTTTACTTTCAGTTTTCAAATGGACATATAGTCCTGCAACGTGACATTGACTTACAGGATTTTTTTCTTATGTTTCTTTATTGCATTTTCCCTGTGTTTGTATAAATATCTCTCAGTTCACTACCATACCCTATGAGCGTCATTACTGCATATAGTTATTGTATTTATTGTATATAGTTTTTCTTATATTAGGTATAGCCCTCTTTTTTATTTTACACAAAAAGGGGAAGCATAGTAGCATTTCATTTGTATTTTAATAAATAAAGCTTGCCTGAAAGTCAGAGAATAAAATAGCCCCATTGGTCAGCCTTGCAGACCAGGCAGTGGTAACACACACCTTTCACCTTAGAAGTCACACTAGTTGCCTTTAAATCTCAGTGATGCACACCTTTAATCCCAGTCCCACAGAAGATTATTAAACGAGAGGAGACAGCTCTCAGACACAGTCTTATTCTGAGATTCCTAGAGGCAGGAACATCATTTTTTGACTGAGGTCGAGGTAAGAGCCAGTAGATGACTGCTTTGCTTTTCAGATCTTCAGGTTGAACCCCAATTTCTCTCTCTGGATTTTTACCAATCATGCATCACATCATAGCTTCCTTGTTGCCCCTACTTCATGAGTGAATAAAACGAAACACACACAGAGTAATTAGAACAAAAATATCTGAGGAGACCTTGAGCGCTCTCTGAGAACTGCAGCTATGTCCGTGGAGCCAGACACTAGTACACAAGTTTCCCACATACAATGTCAAACACCTCGGTAAGTTTCTGATGTCTTCTTTTCTTTATAATAAAAATATCAAAAATGAAGTTTTTCACTGAAAGTATGCATGTTCTTTATTAGCGATCTCAATTTGGGACCTGCTCTCACGCTTTAACAGCTGCTTAAATGGGATGTTGGATAATCAGGACTAATTTATGAGCATAGTTTTTTTTTCTTACCTGTAGAGACAGATCATGAAAATTATATACAAGCTTTTTTTTCACAACTCTCATTAGTGATGACGTATTTAGTGTATGCATTGTGTGACAAGACTATTCCTGGGGAAACACAACACACACACACACCTACACATGCCAGAAAGGGAGCCCACAGAATCAACCAAAATGCAGGTACCACCAAAGTCCGTTGGTGACCCAATGAGTTTTACTGGCATTACTTACAGGAGTATAGGTGAAGGATTACTTAGAGGAGCAGAAACGACTCTGAGGTATCTACATCACCAAAACCCTCCCCAGCATGGGTAACAGTTCACAAAAACTGGGTGTCGGAGCACACTGCGCAGCCTGCAGGCCACTCAACAGGTTGGAGGGTGTCTTTTCCAACTCGGTTGATCAAAAACTCTTCCAAGCAGTTCTGCTGGATTCTGCTTCTTCCAGGCAGTTAGTCTCATTTTAGAGTCTTCTTTTCATCTTATCTTCTCTGAGTGTGATTCTCAGCTGTCTTTATTGCTTACTCTTGGGAGGGAGGAACCTAGTAAATCTAGTCAGTTCAGCAACTTCTGAAGCTTTGAATTGCTTAACTTCTGACTTAAGAAATGTAACTTGAAGATAGAATGTTTCAACTTTAAATGTTTCAATCTGGGAGGAGAGTGCTACACAAGAGTGCGGCCTAAAATAATTGGTCTTCCTCCAGTGAGGCCCAAAGAAACGGAAAGTTTAGACTCTTTGTAATAGATCAGTACCCTTGATGAACTTTAATACAAAATTCCCCAACAAGCCTGGCAGTAGTGGTACCTGCCTTTAATCCCAGCACTTGGGAGGCCGAGGCGGGTGGATCTCTATGAATTCGAGGCCAGCCTGGTCTTCAGAGCTAGTTCCAGGACAGGCACCAAAGCAACAGAGAAAAAACAAACACACACACACACACACACACAAAAAAAATCCCCAGCAAAAATAATGTAAACCAAATTTTAAAGGCTATTAAAATCCTTATATGCCAAAATCAAAAGAGTTTTCTCTCTGGGATTCCAGAGTAATTGACCTGCTATTCAATAAATGTTATATACCACAGTACACAATCCTATATGTCATATTATAATTCATAAGACCATATCAGTAGATGGGAAATTGTCTTTGACAAAATTCATCACTCTTTCACGGTTAAAAATTCTTAATGAGCTGGGCAGTGATGGTGCATGCCTTTAATCCCAGAACTGGGGAAGCAGAGGCAAGCAGATCTCTGTGGGTTCGAGGCCAGCCTGGTCTACAGTGCAAATTCTAGGACAGCCAGTGCTACACAGAGAAGCCCCGTCTCAAAAAAACAAAACTGAAAACAAAAACAAAGAAAAATTCTTAGTGAATTAAGAATAGGAGGAAAGTACCCCAACATAATAAAAGTTAGCAGACAAGCTCATCATTAACACTATACCAAACAAAAGTGTTGACGAATTTTTTCTCTAAGGTCACAAACAAAACAAAGGTGCCTATATTTTCCTCCTCTATTCAAGGTATTGATGGAAGTACTAGTTAGAGATAATTTGGGAAAGTAAATAATCACATAAATAAAAAAACCACAAAAATAAAAATAATAAAATTGACTATTGACAGATTCTTATGGAAAACTCTAGAGATTCTGCTATGTCTGCCCATTTTGGCTGCTATAACCAAGAATCTTCTTCTGGGTAGTTTCTGAGTGATGGGAATGTGTTTCCCTTAGCTCTGGAAACTAGAGAGTTGATTAACAAATGTAGTGTATTGGAAAGTTTGCTTTCTGTAACCAACACAGAACCTCGTTGCTATAGATTCATCGGGTAGAAAGCAGGAAGAGGAATGTACCAGGGAAGTTCCTTTTGTCTCTTCCGTTCATGTATGTGTAGCCTTTGCTTGTTAAAATGTTTTGTCTTGACATATATTCTCATGTGTATGGTTCAATATGATAATTTTATACATCTGAAATAAACAGCAAGGTAATTAACACTTCCTTCTTTTCCCTTGCCATTTTTATGTATTGAGAACCTTTGAGTTCTTTGGGTTACTGCCAAATGTGGAATACACTGCTACAGACTATAAACTACTGTCAACTACACTTGCTGTGAACTGCAGTTACCCTCTTGGTTTAGAGCATGCGCTCATGTATCTGCTTGAACTCTATAACTCTCTCAGTCTGGCTTTTCCCTATTCTCCCCAGGCTCTGGTCACCACTGTTTGTCTGTCCACTTCTATGACATCAATTTCTTTTTTCTTCACAAATGAGTGAGGACACATAGTATTTCTCATCTGTGTGTGGTGCGTTTTACATTACACAATGGTCTCCAATTCCACAAACACACACACACACACACACACACACACACACACAAAAAAAACACTTCAAAGAGTGCTAGACCAGTACATGAAGAACTGTACCTTAATAAGTTAATCAGATCAGCAAGTGCCACCTCTTGCTACTTACTATCCCACTGATGGTTAATTTTCAACACGTGAATTAAGGAACTACATTATGACTGTTCTATACCAGTGGCTCTCAGCCTGAGGGTTACAGTCCAGTTGGAATCAAAGGACCCTTTAACAGGAGTTGCCTCAGACCATCCTGCATATCAAATTTTACATTATGACTCATGAAAGTAGCAAATTTACACTTATGAAGTAATGATCTAAACAAATTTATGGGTGGTGGGTCACCACAACATGAGAAATTGTATTAAAGGGTCGCAGCATTAGGAAGATTGAGAACCACTGTTCTATACCAAAAAACTGTCAAAACTAGTGAACAAATTCAGCTATAAAATCATCATATAAAGTCACTATCATTTCTATGTTGTAATAATGAAATACTCAAAAAATGAGAAAAAAGCCTACAAAGAATGGAATTAAAAATAATCTGTAAATAAATCTGGCCAATGAGATGGAACCATCTATATATTGAATATTGTAAAACACTGATAAAAATGGAAGCAAGCACAAGCAGAGGCTTCTTTTAGAAACAGCTAGAGGCCATTACAAAGATCTGCAACTGTTCAAAAGGCAGAGACTAAGTGACCTGTGGGGCACCTAACTAGAACATGCACAATGTCCCTAGATCTAAGGCTTCAGAGAAATCATGGAAGATGGTAAGAGTCAGAGGACCAAATGCATGTGGCTAGGTAGTGTCTTCTAGACATGACAGGGAAGCTGCACCGATGATGTCTCAAAAATACGATTGCCTAAATAAGGCTTGCATAATGAAATTATCAGTTGATATGTGTCTTAACGTTTCTACTGCTGTGAAGAGACACCATGACCATGGCAACTCTTATAAAGGAAAAGACACCCTCCAACCTGTTGAGCAGCCTGCAGGCTGTGCAGTGTGCACCCATACTCCTGTAATTAACACCAGTAAAACTCATTGGGTCACCAAGTTGGACTTTGTGGTACCTGCACTTTGGTTGATTGTGGGCTCCCTTTCTGGCATGTGTAGGTGTGTGTGTTGTGTTTCCCCAGGAATAATTTTGTCACACAATACATACACTAAATACATCATCACTAATGAGAGTTGTGAAAAAAAAAAAGCTTGTATATAATTTTCATGATCTGTCTCTACAGGTAAGAAAAAAAAAAAACTATGCTCAAACTTACCGAGGTGTTTGACATTGTATTTGGGAAACTCGTGTACTAGTGTCTGGCTCCACGGACATAGCTGCTGTTCTCAGAGAGCACTCAAGGTGCTCCTCAGATATTTTGGTTCTTATAAAGGAAAGCATTTAATTGTGGCAGCTCTCTTATACTTCAGAGGCTTATCCATTATTGTCACGGTGGGAAGCAAGGCAGCACACAAACAGATATGGTGCCAGAGAAGGAACTGCGAGTTCGTTCATCTTGACTCACAAGTAACAGGAAGTGGCCTGTCTTGCTGAGAACAGCTTGAGCATATGAGACCTCAAAGCCCACCCCCACAGTGACACACTTCCTCCATCAAGACCACACCTATTCTAACAAAGCCACACCTCCCAATAGTGTCACTCTATGTGGGAGCCATTTTCTTTTAAACCACCACATTCCACTCCCTGGCCCGCAAAGGCTTATAGCCATTATCATAATGCAGAAATGCATTTAGTCCAACTTCAAAAATCCCATGCTCTATAACAGTCTCAAACATATTTAAAAGTCTAAAGTTCAAAGTCTCTTCTGAGATTCATTCAATCTCTTCACTATAATCTTCTTGAAAATCAAAATCTAAAAACATATCACATGCTTCCAACATATAATGGTATAGGATATACATTACCATTCTAAAACATAGGAAAGGGGATCTAGTGAGGAAATACTACATCAAAGCAAGATCAAAATCCAGCTGGGCAAACTCCAAATTCTGCATCTCCATGTCTGACGTCCAAACATTCTTTAGATCTCCAACCCCTTTTAGTTTTGTTGACTGCAGTACACTTCTTTCTCTTGGGCTGATTCTACTCCCTGTTAGCAGCTCTCCTCAGCAGGTATCACACAGCTCTGGCATCTCCAACGTCTTGGGGTCTCCAAGGCAATCCAGGCTTCACCTTCACAGCTTAGCAAAGTGGTGTCTCTAGGCCTTCATTCAGGGACACCCCTGACACATGCCTGGCCTCAGGGGCTTTTCTTAGTCATGGAGAAAGATTCCATAATGACTTTTTTCTATCCTTGACGCCAAAACCGTGCGACCAAGGCTGCCAAGTTATGTTGCTTACTGGGGCTAGAACATGGCCCCCTCGTTCAATTACATCTTACCGTCTTTCTGTTTTCGATAGTTTCCTTCACTGCCTAAGCTTGGCTGTCTGAAACTCACTCTGTAGACCAGGTTGACCTTGAACTCAGAGATCTTTTAATTATACCTTCACCAGCTTTTTATTTCTGTTGATTTACTTCACTGGCTAAGCTTCGCTGCTCTGGAACTTGCTCTGTAGACTTGGCTGACATCTGCCAACCCCTGTCCTCTCCCTGCTGGGATTAAAGGCCAACATCATCTGGCTCTAAACTTTTCCTTACTTCCTTTTTCAAGTTGGAAATTTAGCTAGGTAGGATCTTGGCCTAAGGTCATCACCCCCTTTGTTCTATTTCTTAATCTGTTTGTGTCCTTGAACATAGGACTTAACTCCAGTCCACTTCATTCCTGGTACAGCTTTTCTCCTCAAATTGTTCTATATCTTGTATTTTTTTTCTTGCTCAATTTGCTCCTTTCTATTATAAATCTTATTAGAGTTACATGACAGGGTCTCTACTAAACTATTTTGACATTTCCTTGGCAAGAGGATTAATCCAAAACTGTTCCCTTCAGTCTCAGGCAGACTCTTTGGACAAAGGCAAAAATCACATTCGTCACCAAAATAACAGAAGAATAATCTCTAGGCAATTCTCTGAAATCTCTTGAGCGAGTCCCCCACAGTTAAAATCACAAAGCACCACTGTCTTCAATGTTCCTACTAGAATAACCTATCATACAAGGACTAAAGAATTCTACTGCTTTCTAAACCAAAGTACCAAAGTACAAATTCTTCCAAACAAAAACATTACCTAGCCTATCAGAGAAATACCCCAGTTCCTGGTAACAACTTCTGTCTTAGTTAGGGTTTCTATTACTGTGAAGAAACACCATGACCACAGTAACTTTTATAAAGGAAAATATTTAATTGTGGTGTCTCTCTTACAATTGAGAGGTTTAGTCCATTATCATCATGCTAGGAAGCAAGGCAGTATTCAGGCACACATGGTGCGAGAGAAGGAGCTGAGGGATTTTACATCTTGACTCACAGGCAACAGGAAGTGATCTGTTTCACTGAGTGGGTCTGAGCGCATGTGAGACCTCAAAGTCCATCTTTACAGTGACAAACTTCCTCCAACAAGACCAAACCTAGTCCAACAAAGCAGTACTTTCTAATAGTGCCACTCCCTTTGGGGGCCATTTTCTTTCAAACCACCACAATATGGCAACAAGGATGAGGGAACTTTATCAAGCCAAACCTAGATAAGGAGCTATAGGCAACCAACAGCTGCTGAGAAATTAAGAATCAGTTTTCTCTAAGGCGACTTATGGGATAGGTTATTCCATATGTTCTCAACCTTCCTAATACTGCAGATCTTTAATATAGTTCCTCATACTGTGGTGACCTGTGGCCATAAAATTATTATCATTCCAATTCCATAACTGTTCTTTTTCTTGCTACTTTTATGAGTGTAATGTAATCTTGCATATCTAATATGAGGGTAGTCTTTAGTGACCCCATGAAAAAGTCATTCACCCTCATGACCAGCATTCTCAACTATTCTATTCAACCCCAAGTTGTCAGCCCTAAACATATACACATTTTACCAACACTTAAGAGACTCAGTAGGAGTTGTATGTGTGTGCATGCGTGTGTGTGTGTATGTATGTATGTAAGTAAAATAAAGAAGAGGTCATGACTTTGAAAGGAAATAGGATGAGACAAAAGAAGGCTAACTAAGGGGGGTGAATGCAGTCCAACAAAGCCATAAATATTCCCAAGAAACTGTGTCTGCCCTGGTCAAAGTAACCAACCAGGGCATCCAAACAACATCTGCTTGCTTTGAACGCCCTTGTAGGTATCTGATTAACCTCTGTTTTAAAATTCTTGTCTGCTAACAGTCACTGTTTTGAAATTCCCTTATACCCCAACTAACAAATTCAAAAGTTGTATACTTTTACCCAATTTTGAATCATCAAGGCTTGTGCTACCCGCTTGCAATTTTTCCCTTTAAAAACCCCTTACCCTGAATCCTGGGGCCGTTCTCCTCCACCCGCTGTGGCATGGTGTTCGATTACAATCCCAGTTAGCTAACTTTTAATCAATAAACCCCATTGTATTTCCCTTGGATACCGGCTTTGTGGTAGTTTTGTTTGGGGGTCCTGTGACATGGGCATAGCACCAGCATGAAATCAGACACGTAGATCAAATGGACAGAATAGAGAGATCATTATAAATTTACACATTTAACAGATAATTAATAGTAAACAGAAATGCCAACAATACTCAATAGATGTATTGGTCAGGGTTGTCTAGATGAACAGAACTGAGGGAGTGGCTCTCTCTGGATAAGGGTAGTTTATTAAAGTGGTTTACAGGTTGTGGTCCAGATAGTTCAGCAAGGCTCTCTTCCCATGGAAAGTGGATGAGGCTGGATGTCTCAGCTGGGCTTCAGTATACAACGGAATCCTGAAGAAGTAGACTCTAACCCGAGTGAAGCGAGTGTGAGGACAGGTGGGCAAAGAGAAAAATTTTTTTTCTTCCCTTGTCCTGTGTTTAGGCTGCCATGAGAAGGTGTGGCGTGTGGCCCAGATTTAGGGTGGGTCTTCCCTCAAGTGGTCTGGAATTTTGGTAGGTCTTCCTACCTCAAATGATCCAATTAACTAAAATTTCCTCTTAGGTGTGTCCAGTGACTTGAATTTTGAGTTACTTCCAGATTTAGTCAAGTTGACAACGAAGAATAACTGTCACAGTAGGAAATGGAAAATAATATTTGCATGTGAAGAATGAAGTAAGGTATTTATCTCATGTCACATATAAAAATCAGGACAATGACTAAGTAACATATATGAAACTAGAAGTTAGAAATTCCTCAAAGGAAATGTAGGGAGAAATACTATAATCATGAATCTGGGCAATATTTTCTGGATATAACCCCAAAAGTGTAGGAACAAAGGCAAAATGACAAACTTCTATATAAGCAGACATTTTCTGTCCTGACCACTGTTCCCAAATACCCAGTACCTGCTTGCCCAGTTACCACACAGAAGCTTACATTCATTATAAATGCTTGGCTGATAACTCAGGCTTATTACTAACTGGCTCTTAGAATTTAAATTAACCCATTTCTATTAATCAATGTATTGCCACATGACTAGTAGCTTTACCTGTCCTCTAGCATGTCTTGCTTCCTGGGTGACTGGCTGGCATCTCCTGACTCCACCCTCTTCCTCCCATCATTCTCAGTTTGTCTTTCTGCCAACTTTCTTCCCAGCTACCAGCTTGTCAGCTTTTTATTAACCAATGAAAGTAATACACATTCATAGTGTAGAAAAGTTCCACGGCACTTCTACAGAGCCGACAACATGAAGAGACAACTAGGAAATAGAAACTATTTGCAAGCCAAACATTTCTTAGGTATTTATGTAAGAAGTACATTGATTTACCAAGTTGATCAATAGACAAAAACAAGTAAAGCCAACTAAAAATGGACAAAGGGCTTAGATAGATATTTCTCTAAATAAGATGTATGGCCAAACCGGGTGATGGTGGCACACGCCTTTAATCCCAGCACTCGGGAGGCAGAGGCAGGAGGATTTCTGTGAGTTTGAGACCAGCCTGGTCTACAGAGCTAGTTCCAGGACAGGCTCCAAAGCCACAGAGAAACCCTGTCTCGAAAAACCAAAAAAAAAAAAAAAAAAGATGTATGGCCAATAGGTATATGAAAAAAACTCAACATTATTAATCATGAGGAAAATATTAATAGAAATGACTGTGAGATTTCACCTCACATCTAATAGAATGGGTGTCATCAAGAAGATCAAAGATAGTGTTACTGCTTGCTATCATATGAGTCTGAAACATCTCCTGCAGGCTCTCGTGCTTGCACACTTGTTTCCCAAGCTGACATCACTGGTTTAGGAGGGTGGAATATGGAAGACACATGGGAAGACTGCGTGATTTCTGTCTCTGGTTCCAGCGGAGTGCTCTCTTTCTAGGTTTACTCTGGCACACCCATGAGGGATCATTTAAAGTAGGAAGACTCATCTAAATTCCAGAAGACCCACCCTAAATCCAGGCAGCCTAGATAAAGGACAAGGAAGAAAGAAATATTTGTTCTTTGCTTGCCTATCCTCACTCTGACTTTACTGAAGCTAGAGCCTAGTTCTCTGGGTTTCTGACAGATATTGAAGACCAGCTGAGCCATCCAGTCTTGTTGACTTTCTATTGGGAGAAACTCTCACCTCATGCCCCTCGCTACTACAGATGGAGCTGCCTTCTCTGCCATGGGTGGACTGTGAGCCAAAACAGACCTCTTCACTCTTAGGTTGCATCAGGTGGGGTTGCTCTCAGAGTGAGAAAATTAACACATGCTTATCAACTGTTGAGGAGAGTATGAAGAATGTGAATTGATACAGAGAATATACAAAATAATCTGGAGATTTCTCAAAAAACATAGATCTACTTACAGTTGTGGGTATAGCTCAGTGGTAAAATTAATGACTAGCACATATATCACCTATATTCCTCACTAACACACCGACCATGACAATACAATAGAAAAATCCACCATTTAATTCAGCAGTATTACTTCAAGGTGTACTTCCAAAGAAAATAACATTAATATGTCATAGAGATATTTTCGTTCACTACAGCACTATTAAAACTAGCTAAGTTTTGTGCACGGTGATAGATATGGGTCTATTTTCATTCTTCTACAGGTTGACATCCAGTTGTGCCAGCACCATTTGTTGAAGATGCTTTCTTTCTTCCAATGTAAACTTTTAGCTCCTTTATCGAAAATGAGGTGTTCATAGGTTTGTGGGATAAAGTCCGGGTCTTCTATACGATTCCATTGGTCGACTTCTCTGTTTTTATGCCAGTACCACCCTGTTTTCATTACTGTAGCTCGGTAATAGAGTTTGAAGTCAGGGATGGTAATGCCTCCAGAAGATCCTTTATTGTATAGGATTGTTTTGGCTATCCTGGTTTTTTTGTTTTTCCATATAAAGTTGATTATTGTCCTCTCCAGATCTGTGAAGAATTTTGATGGGATCTTGATGGGGATTGCATTGAATCTATAAATTGCCTTTGGTAGAATTGCCATTTTTACTATGTTGATCCTCCCAATCCAAGAGCAAGGGATGTCCATCCATTTTTTGGTATCCTCTTCAATTTCTTTCTTCAATGCCTTAAAGTTCTTGTCAAATAGATCTTTCACTTCCTTGGTTAGATTTACCCCAAGATATTTTATGCTGTTTGTGGCTATCGTGAATGGAGAAGCTTCTCTGATTTCCCTCTCTGCTTCCATATCCTTTGAGTATAGGAGGGCGACTGATTTTTTGGAGTTGATCTTGTATCCTGCCACATTACTAAAGCTGTTTATCAGCTGTAAAAGTTCTTTGGTGGAATTTTGGGGGTCGCTTATGTACACTATCATATCATCTGCGAATAACGAAAGTTTAACTTCTTCATTTCCAATTCGAATCCCCTTGATCCCATTATGCTGTCTTATTGCTATTGCTAGAACTTCCAGCACTATATTGAAGAGGTATGGCGAAAGTGGGCAGCCTTGTCGTGTTCCTGAGTTAAGCGGGATGGCTTTGAGTTTCTCTCCATTTAATTTGATGTTAGCTGTCGGCTTGCTGTATATAGCTTTTATTATATTTAGGTATGACCCTTGTATCCCTAATCTCTCCAAGACTTTTAACATAAATGGATGTTGAATTTTGTCAAATGCTTTTTCAGCATCTAATGAAATGATCATATGGTTTTTTTCTTTCAGTTTATTTATATGATGGATTACATTGATAGATTTTCGTATGTTGAACCAGCCCTGCATCTCAGGAATGAAGCCTACTTGATCATAATGTATAATTTTTCGGATGTGTTCTTGGATTCGGTTTGCCAGTATTTTGTTGAGGATTTTTGCGTCGATATTCATGAGTGAGATCGGCCTGTAATTCTCTTTCCTGGTTGAGTCTTTGTGTAGTTTTGGTATCAGAGTAACTGTAGCTTCATAAAAGGAATTTGGTAATGACCCTTCTGTTTCTATATTGTGGAATACAAGGTCATGCTCAACCTCCTTAGCGATCAGGGAAATGCAAATCAAAACAACTTTGAGATATCATCTTACACCTGTAAGATTGGCTAAAGTCAAAAACACCAAGGATAGCCTTTGCTGGAGAGGCTGTGGAGGAAGGGGTACCCTCATCCATTGCTGGTGGGAATGCAATCTTGTGCAACCACTGTGGAAGTCAGTGTTTCGGTTTCTCCGGAAATTCGGGATCAACCTACCCCTGGACCCAGCAATACCACTCTTGGGAATTTACCCAAGAGATGCTCTATCACATGTCAAAAGCATTTGTTCAACTATGTTCATAGCAGTATTATTTGTAATAGCCAGAACCTGGAAACAACCTAGATGCCCTTCAATGGAAGAATGGATGAAGAAAGTATGGAATATATACACACTAGAGTACTACGCTGCGGTAAAAAACAATGACTTCTCGAATTTTGCATGCAAATGGATGGAAATAGAAAACACTATCCTGAGTGAGGTATCCCAGGCCCAAAAAGACGAACATGGGATGTACTCACTCATAATTGGTTTCTAGCCATAAATAGGGTTCACGGAGTCTACAATAGGCGAATCTAAAGAAGCTAAGTAAGAAGGTGAACCCAAGGAAAAACATATAGTTATCCTCTTGGATAAGGGAAGTAGACAAAATTGCCGGGGGGAAAAGTGGGATCTTGGGGGTGGGGTGGGATGGGGGTTAGGGGAGATGGGGAGAGAAAAGGTAGAAGGGAAGGAGGGTGGACTTGGGGAAACAGGAGGATCAGGATAAAGGAAGGTTGGATAGGGGAGCACGGAACCACAATTCTTAGTTAAGGGACCCACTTTAGGGTGGGCAGGAGACTTGACCCTAGAGGGGCTCCCAGGTGCCCAAGCTGAGGTCCCCAGTTAGTTCCCTGGGCAGCTGAGGATAGGGAACCTGAAATGACCCTACCCTAGAGCAATACTGACGAATATATTGCATATCATCCTAGAACTTGCATCTGGCGATGGATGGAGACAGAGACAGAGACCCACACTGGAGCACTGGACTGAGCTCCCAAGGTCCCAATGAGGAGCAGAAGGAGTGAGAACATGAGCAAAGATGTCGGGACCACGAGGAGTGCACCCACCCACTGAGACAGTGGAGCTGATCTACTGGGAGCTCACCAAGGCCAGCTGGACTGTTACCAGAAAAAGCATGGGATAAAACTGGACTCTCGGAACATGGCGAACAATGAGGGCCGATGAGACGCCAAGGACAATGGCACACGGTTTTGATCCTACTTAATGTGCTGGCTTGGTGGGAGCCTAGCCAGTCTGGATGTTCACCTTCCTAGATATGGATGGAGGGGGGAGGACCTAGGACGTACCACAGGGCAGGGAACCCTGACAGCTCTTTGGACTGGAAAGGGAGGGGGAGAGGAGTGGGGGGAAGGGGAGAGGGGTGGGAGGAGGGGGAGAAGAGTGGGAGGAGGGGGAGAAGAGTGGGAGGAGGGGGAGGGAAATGGGAGGCTGATGGGAGGAGGTGGAAATTTGTTTTTTTTCTTTTCTGTATCCTCCTTTTATCAATAAAAAAATTTAAAAAAAAAATGGCAACGCTTTCTTTCTAGAAGCATGGACCATTACAGTTCATTTATCTTAGATAAACCCATATCTTCTTTCTCGGGAGTCACTTTTTTGGGGATGACTTCTACCTTCGTCTGAGCCACAATGAGTTCATATGTTTCAGGGTGGGAGTGTGACAATTAGAAGTGTAATGTAGGAAGAAGAGAGGTCAGAAAGAAACACAGAGACACAGGAAAGTAACAGGAGGGCAATTCAGTGAATCCTGAATGATGAATTTTTGAATTTTGAGTTCTGAGTTTGCCCACATTTAAGTTTTGCAAAAAAAAAAAAAAAAAGACTAGCTAAGGTACAGAGTCAATCTGTGTCCATTAGCAAATGAATAAAAATAAAGAAAATATTATATACACACTGGGATGCTATTCAGCCTTAAACGTGCAATCTGGCAAGTTAGGATAAAATGGTAGAACCTGAGGTACAATATGAAATACAAAAAGGGAAATAGCGAAAGAGTCCACCGGGTTTGGATAACGGAGGGAATTGGTTCACGTTGGTCAGTTGCAGAGAATAGGTGATTTCTGCAGGTCAGTTGGACAGCATGGTGGCCACAGTTCACACTGTGACACTGTGACAGTGACATAGTCTTGTCACACGTGATATTTTGACTTCATTGTGGCAGTCACTTCCAAAATGGTTTACCAACACATCACATTGGACCCTTCAAATAAATTCTGTGATTGTATGCCAGTTCCAGGTCAGAAAAGCCAGAGGGGCCGAGGGTATAAAAGAGAAAACTGTGTTATGAGAGGACAGGATTAAGAGTTTGCAGTTACCAGCATATTCATTGCCACTTTGAATATAGCTGCCAGTCATGATCCAGTGAGACTTTGACTTCAAAACATAAGAATATATGTCACTTCTTATGACAGGAAGCTTTTAGTCAATGGCTTATATTTTTGTTCATTTTTTTCTTTCTCTTTCAGTAAACATAGTAAGATTCTTCTGTTTCCCACTCTCTCCCAGTATAATTTGTAGTAATATTCCCTTTTAGCATTTCACGGTTGGATGTAACAAGTGAATATCACTACCTGTTATATGAGAAAGAGAAGGAGAAAGGAAAGTGTCCCAAGAGCCAATCACATGTAAAGTGACTTACTAGATATTTCATCTTCCCATTCATTAGATGAGTTCATGTTTTACTTCGTTACAGGTAAGTTTCAGAAAAGTAGCTTCATGAAGTCACATATGGACTGCAAACCTAAGTCTTCTGAATCCTAAACCATCAGAGCACAACATTTTTCTGTGTTGTCTTGGTTAGGGTTTCTAGTGTTATAAAGAGACACCATGACACAGCAACTCTTATTAAGGAAAACATTTAATTGGGGATGGCTTACAAGTTCAAGGACTGAGTCCATTTTTGTCATGGCAGGAAGCAAGAGAGCATACAGGCAGACAAGCTGGAGAAGGAGCTGAGAGTTACTACATCTTGACACACAGGCAACAGGAAGTGGTGTGTCTCACTGGGCATGACTTGAGAATATATAAGACCTCAAAGCCCTCCTCCACAGTGACACACTTCCTCCAACAAGGCCACATTTATTTTCAACAAGACCACACCTCCTAACAGTGCCACTCCCTATGAGCCTATGGGAGCCATATGGGAACATACAAACCACCAAGTATGTTCAGCACAGACTGACTATGTGAATCAAAGTGAAGCAAAAGTAAAGAAAAAAATTTAAACAACTCTGAAATGCTAACCAGAACTGTTAATTTATTCACATTTTCTAAACCACAAACGTATAAATTGTTTAGTTAAAGCATTTTCATCACAAAACAATGAGATTCAAAATCAGTTTTCAAACAATAATGACACTGTTGAATCTCACTGCAGTGTTCCCAAGTCTCCAGAGCACCATCCGTAGTCTCTTGGTGCTGTGAGATTTATGCCTCACTTTGGTTTCTAATACAGGATTTGAAAGCATCAGCTTCATTTTCTCAGTTTCCATGTCTGTGTCCTAGCAGACAACCCCACCTCTACCCCATTATAAACCTTTTCCTCTTCTCCTCCCCATCCTGCAAGTTCAGTCCCAGCCTCTTTGGCCTGATATTGGTGTGCAGTAACTCTCTGCTCCCTGTTTTGTTTTGTTTTTAAAACCCAGTTTCCAGTTCCTTACTGCTTAGCTAGTCTTTGCTTTATTTTAAACATATAACAATTTCAACAATCCCATCTATAAGCACATTAAATATAAGAACTATGATTTCTGTTTATTTAGATATGCCCCCCTGTGTAATATCCAAGGAAATTTTGGAACCATTTTAATATTCAGTATTTACTCACACAATGGTGTATGACCACTAGACAAAAAATAAGATAAAAGGATAGATTGTCTATTGTTGTTACTCTGTATTTTGTTTGTTTTGTTTTGTTATTTTGAGACAGGGTTTACTTGTGAAATAGTCCTGGTTGTCCTGGTAACTCACTCTGTAGACCAGGCGGGCCTCAAACTCACAGAGCTCCACATGCCTCTGCCTCCAAGTGCTGGGATTAAAGGCATGCACTTCCATTGCCTGGCTCATTTTGGAATTCTCAAGACCAGATTTTAGTGGTAGAGATGTGGTTCAGTGGCAGAGTTTGCCTAGCACATACAAGAACCCAGATTAAGTTACTGCCACACTCTGTGTTGTAGAATATTAATTGAAGATGTCTTACATTTATTTATCCTGGGGAACATTTGTTTAATAACGCAAAGATGTGTTTCATTCTTTTATGTTACATTTGTTTAACTCTATGAAGCTGTGTTACTTTGCCTGTCTAAAACACCTAATGTGTCTAACAAAGAGCTAAACGGCCAATTGCAAGGCAGGAGAAAGGCAAGGTGGGGCTCGCAGGCAGAGAAAATAAATAGAAGGAGAAAACGAGAAAAAGAAAGAGAGATCAAGGAGAGAGAAAAATAAAAGAGGCCAGACACCCAGCCACAAAGCCAGTCATGGAGTTAGAGTAAAAGTAAAATATACAGAATTAAGAAAAGGAAAAGGACCAGAGGCAACAGATAGATGGGATAATTTAAGTTGAGAAACAAGCAAAGCTAAAGCCGGGCATTTGTAAGAAAGAATAAGACTCTGTGTGTGATTTATTTGGGAACTGAGTGCTGCATCCCCCCCAAAGCCAAAAGAGTAAAAAGAGTAAAACAACCAACAACACCCTGTCCCAAGAAACAAAAAAATATACTTAGATACTTTAATAATTTGAAAATTATATAAACATATTCATATCTGTAAGCAAGAGGTATATATTATCAGTCAGCTAGTTTAGATATTTACCACTGAAAGGTCAGATTACCTAAGTATATCCCGAGAACAAGGTTCTCTACCTTTACCTTCCAGACCCTTCCCCAAGACTAATTAGCATGTCATTTGTTCATCTATCCAATAATATTTCTGAGTACTTATTTTCCTAGCTTTTTTAATTTTTTTTTTTTTGAGACAGAGTTTCTCTATGTAGCCCTGGCTGCCTTGGAAATCACTCTGTAGACCAGATTGGCCTTGAATTCCTGTAGACCCCTCTGCCTCTGTCTCTAGTGCCTTCACTAAATGAGTGTGCCACCACACCGGGTGTGTCTCTGTATTAAGGGCTGTGCGGACTGGACCATGTGACTTGGTGTTGTATGTTCGTTTGGTATAGTAAACATGCGGTTGCATAGTGCTGTGGGTTGTACCCCTTCCACAACTGCAGATCACCTTGCCCTCGCTCACACCTACAGCCTTCTTACTGATGCATTCTCTCGCAGCAGCTGTGGCAAGTGTAGAGGAAGAGCTGTCAGGAACGCTCTCTGTGCTAAGTGGTGGGGATTCCCCCCACTGTTTGCTCTGAGCTCCTCCCAGGGTGTTGTTAATGAAATTTAGTCTCTTGTCACATGGTCTTCTGAACTGTGCAGCAGCTACTCCCTCGTGGTTTTCATGGGTGGTCATGAGTTCACGTACACGGTAGCTAACCTGTGATGTTGAAGACTTAGCTGCCATTCCTCAACAGCGCTTTGACCAATGCAACCAACAGGAATCAGATTTGCCTTGACCTGGTGCTTATAGGAAACCAGTCTTCCTCTTACCAACTAACGTATCAAACAGATACTTTTCCTCAGATTTTCACCATGCTGGACTTTTCCCTCCACCTGGACTTGCACGCAAGCCTAAATTCCCCATGCAACAGCACACGAGGAGTCCAGCAATCAAGATTTCTCAGCATGCGTTTACACGGGCAGGCCTATCAATTAGCACATACCCGGCACAGCCATTACCTACAGAGATTCAGACCTACATTTAGAATCTTCCCGAATGCATTTTTTTTCCACTGGACAAACTCCTTGTACCTAGCCAGTGAGATTTCTATTCTATCAGCTGGAAAAGTAACTATGAAAGAGTAAATATATAAGGTACTGGATATGACAGTCATGGTATTTCCTAAACACAAAAATAGTTCTGTTGGCACTGACACTCACCATTTCTGGACTAAAAATCAGAATTCCAATGCTAACTTTTACTCCAAAATGATTTTTGTTGTTGTTAGGGTTTAAAATACTTTTGTGGAAGATATTATTCATTTACTACTTTTAAAAATAACTCCAATAGTAAAAAAGCTAAGATAGAAAATATCAAATCATATTAAGGACCAGGATAACTTTGGCAATGGATTTAAATATTTTATGCAAACATAAAAATTTTACCATACTCGGGCTGTCTTGGGCCTATTTGCTCCATGGATCCTTTATAGTCTCACATTGCTATCAAGCCTTTGTCTAAGCCCCAGGTAGCTGCTGTATCCCACATCATCATATCAGAATCCTGAGCTATACAATGTAATTTATGTAACCCAGTACAGATTCAGCTCCCCTCTGAGCCCCTAGAATGGCACAGTCTAAGGGAACAGCTGGAAGAACGTTGTCCCTGTAATCCTATCCCTCCTCACAAAGAAAGGTTTTTCCTCCTTCGGTTCAGTCACATCAATCCATATCAATCAATGTAAAATAATTAGTACTTGGCCAGTACCAACTAATTAGAAGAGGTTCTTAGTTGACTTGCTAGGCATGAAAATGTGAAAGAAGAGTTATTAAAATATACTCATTAAATGTCAGTACTCGGAACTTCGATGGATTCCTTCCTTGGTCATATACCCAGAGGCAACAAGAGGATAAGCAAGCAGAGCTCATCAGTCCGTACTCCCTTGTGGTTTATAATTCCACAGCAAGCAGGTCACACCCTTTACAACTGTCCAGGGTCTCTACATTATGTGTCCGGTTTCAAAGTTTAAGGGTCATCATAGTTAGCGTGGCGCAAGAGGGGATCCCAGCTGTGTGTGAGGATGGGAAGAGGAGCGTCGACCTTGATTCACCTTGAGAAGAGCAGCTGGCTTTGGTGAAGGAGGGAAGGTAAAAAAGTGAAAGGAGATAGTAAAGGGAAGAAAAGCTCTAAGTCCCTTTTCTTTCCTTCTACTTCTTTCTACAGTTAGAATAAATACAAAATCAAAAACAGATGGCAAAAGAGCCTGTCCAATACACAGAAATCAGTGACACTGGTTCTGGCCTGGAAGCTTCTTTTCTGGCTAGATTTCCTCATGCTGCAAGCGCTTTGCATACTACCAGGGGAAAAGGGTAGTTATCAGTCTTATCCATCTGTAAACCCTGAGAGCTGAAGTAAGAACTGGCCCGACAAGATGCGCCCTCTAGTCCAATAGTGGCACAAAATGTTACAGGCACAACCAACCACTGTCTGATTGGATTTAAAGCCCTCTCCACTCGATGTGATTTATGTCTGGTATCATTAACTGGGTCCAAAACCCATGTCTAGATAGGTCATAGGCCTTAAGGAAGAATTTGCTCTTGTTCTGATAAATGGTTGTAATATTAAACTGCCCCCAACTTTTTGTCTTTATACCCTTTATGTGAGTGCATCTTTCAACCCTCATAAGAAAAACTTCTTTTTGTGGTAGATGGTGATTAATACAGAGAACCATAAAGGGTCAACATACAGAGAATAAACTCTCTGGAGCGCTCAGACCTAAATGATACATCTATATCATACTTTCCCCACTTCGCAAGGCTTGGGAAAGGTCTAGAAAGAAGAAACAGAGAGGTTGTGTGAGAAGGCAGTAGGGGATGACTATAATGAAACAAAGGTTCCCATACAAGTCAAGGTCATGTCACTCACAATGGCTGTGACTGCGCAACAAAACCCACACAAGATGAAGGCAGCCAAAAGTCCCAGTATGGAAGAAGGAGGGACTCCTGAAATCTCACCCATAGATGAGGAAGTATTGGCAACTGCTGACTGAAAGCTATGGAACCAGGTGGGACAGAAACTTCTGTCTACAGTTTTGCCTGTTGACTTGTTGAACTTTAAAATTTCACCTCATATCCTTTGAAAGAAAATAAGTCAAAAAAATAATTGAAACCTCAAGCATATTAAAACAAAAATAGGTGATATTTGCTTATTTCCTTCATTCTTTCTAAGAAAGAGCAGTAGCCCAGTATTTGAAAGGAAAGGGGAATGGTGTTCTGGCTTCTTACCCATTGTCCTTCCGATTTCCAGAACAGTTAAGTCCAAGGCCCATCCTGCCTACATCTGTATCTTTATCTCCACTACACTCACGTGAGTTGTGCACAAGCACGAAGTCAAGTGTCCCACCCTCTACCATCTGCCCTCTGCTCACTGGGACTTACTGAATATCAAACAACTAACCCCGAATCACACTGCTGGCTGCTAGCTCTCAGGGTTCAAGCAGCTGGAGGAATTGATCTCTCTAAAAAGTCCTAGTGAATGCAGCAGAAAAAATCAGTTTCTCACTCACATGGCCCCTCTGGTCGCTATTTGAAATGGAAGAAAATCGAGAAGTAAAGAATACTGTCACTGAGCAGGGCGGTGGTGGCGCACACCTTTAATCCCAGCACTCGGGAGGCAGAGGCAGGCGGATCTCTGTGAGTTCAAGGCCAGCCTGGACTACAAGAGCTAGTTCCAGGACACAAACCAAAAAGCTACGGAGAAACCCTGTCTCGAAAAATAAAAAAAAAAAAGAAAAGAAAAAGAATACTGTCACTTAAACATAAAATAGACAGTAAAAACATATCCTCCTTTCATCCCCAAATTCTGCTGCAGTGGATTGCTCAGTAAAGGAGAAAAATGTATGCCATCCTTCAAAAGAACAGTTGCTAGAAAGAGAAAGGGCAACGAAGCCCACTGGAGAAAACTGTTGTTCTCCACCCCGCCTCCTGTCAGGACACTGCACGTCAGTCTCTTGATGCAGTATTTGCTTCACTTTGCCGCGTTAAATAAAATCCAACTAAGCTGTGTCTCTTTGCTGAATTCTTCCATTCAAGATGACAAGAATCAAGGTGAAACGTCTACCTTGTAACACGTGCAACAAGACAAACAAGAATTCCTACCTAAAAAATTCATTGACTCCCTGGAGCAGTCAGCCCTAAGGACTGAAGCACACTAGTTCTGGGTGATCATCCAGCTCAGTGGTTCTCAGCCTTCTTAATGCTCTGACTCACTAATTGTGTTGTAATGACCCCTGACCATAAAATTATTTTTGTTGCTACTTCATAACTGTAATCTTGCTACTGTTATGAATCATAATTTAAATATCTGATATGTGACTCCACATGGGAGTCATGACCCACAGAATAGGAGCTGCTGTCTAGGGAGAGAAAACATGCAGAATGTGGGAGACATTCCAAACTTAACAAGGAAATCACTAAAAGTTGTCATGGTGAATGCTGCAACCTCTAGCTGTTTCCCTACAGCACCCGCTACTGGAGGAACTACCCTCCAGGCAGAAAAGGAAAGATTGTTCTCTAAGAAAAAATGATTAGCTCAAAGCAAAAAACTGCAGTCAGACATGGTCTATTTGGACACCCAGAGAATGACATCATGGTAAAATCCGAATGTGGATGACCCACATCTGAGTATGTAGAGCTTCTAATTGGCTTAGTAGTGTCTAATTCATCACCATCCCCATTATCAGATTGCTAAGGATCATCCAATTAAAAAAAACTCTCTAGCATAAAACATGAAATGAGGGGACCAATTTTGATAAGGACAGGGGCTAGATGATGCACAAGACAGAAACCCTGATCCACAGAAGCAGGTATTCCAGGGGGACATGCCCCAGATACTGACTCTTGATGGCGGTCAGCATTCTCGAAGCTTATTAGCGAATGTTATTTTGGAAGGAAAAATGAGCTGTAATAGGGTCTCAGTAAAGGTGTTAGGACTTACACAAGGTTCATGGGCTGGAAGCTTAGGCTGTGAATAGCGAAAACAAGAAATGGTGGATTCTGTAGGAGGTGGAACCTCCTGGGATATAATTAGATCAAAGGGTTTTACCCTCGGAAAGGATTAAAGACCACGCTGTAAGAGTGAGTCGGTTTTCAGGGACTCGATTAAGTACAATGAGAGTAGCTTGTTATAAAGCGAGACTACCTTATGTTTTGTCTCCTCTGCACATGCCTCTTGCCTCTGGATGTTGGTCCTCCTATGTGATGTCATTCACTATGTTATCATACATACAGCATGAAAGTCGTGACAGATGGGCTACCTGAACTTGAATTTCTTCAGCTTCTATAAGGAAAAAAAAAAACCTTCCTTACCTAGTCTCAAGTATTTGTTCGAATAACACAGATCTCTTAGTCAATCCTATGAGGAGCTCTGATTGTGACTACAGCTCCAGCTGTGGTAAAACTTGGTGGTGCTGGTGGTGACATCTGGTTTTGAAAGCATGAAAGATGCAAGAATGAGGGCTCCGTGGAGAGCAGTTGAGGCCAGGCACTGTATAGCTAGGTTGGAGTAGGTGAAGAGAAGTTCTGGAAGACCATCACAAGAATTGGTAAATGGGAAGTGTAAGCTAGAATGTAGACCTTTACGTTGACAGAGGTTTCTATCACACCTGGTCTCGCAACCATTCAGACCCAACAAAATACATAGAGGTCTACATTAATCATAGGCTGGTTGGCCTAGTAGCTCAAGCTTCTTATTAACTAATTCTTACATCTAACAGTAACCCATTATTCTTGTCTGTGTTAGCCATGTCGCTTGATACCTTCACCAACAAGGCATTCTCATCTTGCATCTTCTACATCTGGGTGATGACCACAGACTGCATCTTTCCTCTTCCCAAGAATTCTCCTGTTCTCGTTGCTCTGCCTCTATTTCCTGCCTGCTTGCCCTGCCTTTACTTCCTGCCTGGCTATTGGCCCATCGGCGTTTTATTAAAATACAAATGACAAGGTACAGACCATTGTCCCACAGCACCTTTGAGTATTGATGAAGATGCCAGGAGACATGGTAGAGATCCTCAGACGTGGAGTGGAGCCAGTCCTTGCAAGAGATAGAAGTTATGTGCATTGTAGAATGAAGGGTTAGAGAAGACACCTGGGCCTTGGAACCCATGAATACATTAGAGGGCCCAGAAGAGATGCCAGACATGGAGTGTCAAAGAAAACATGATGTTTTCCCCTGCTAGATCTTGTGAGTTTGTTTTCTGTTACAGTTTTTCCCCTTAGGAATGAGACTCTTTATTCTGCACTGTTGTTGAATCCTTGCTCTTTGCTGTCATCTGTTGGAAGTATGCACTTGTTTTTGATATTGTAGAAGTTCTCAGTTAGAGTCTTAGGTCTTTTAAAGCCTTGGAACTGTCAATGACTGGAAACTTTTAAGGTTGGTCCATAATGGTGGTTCTTAACTTGTGGGTTGCGACCCACTTGAGGGTGTCAAAAGACCCTTTCACAGGGGCTGCCCAAGACCATCATCAGAAAACACAAATATTTAGATTATGATTCATAATAGTAGCAAAATTACAGTTCCGATTTTATGGTTGGAGGTCACCACAATATGAGGAACTATAAATATTAAAGGGCTGCAGGATTAGGAAGGTTGAGAACCACTTGTCTATAAGAACTTGAAAACTTGAACTGATTTTATTTTTTTTGAATAAGGTGGCTATGAGTTTATGGGACAGGGTTTAGGACTTAAAGTTATATTTTTGGGTGGCGAGTTGATAAGAAGTGGAGTTGTGACTTAGTTTTAATTGTTAACCTGACACAATGCAGTCGATCACTTGGGAGAAGGGCTTCAAAGGACATCTGTGAATGACTATCTTACTTATGTTCACTGATATGAGAGGACCCTCACACTGTGAACCTCCGCATCCCCTGGGCTTGGAAACCTGAACATTATAAAAGACTAGAAAACACAGGCTAAAACTTAAGAAAACAGAATTCATTGCTCTTGGCTCTGAATGTGACTAGCTAGTTTGTGTTCTTGCTTGCTTAACTTCCCTGCCATGAGTCCTGAAACCTGAAATTGTGAGCCAGATAAACCCTTTCTCTCTTAAGCTGTTTCCATCAGAGTAATTTTAACACAGAAGGAAAAGAAGCTGAGACAGCATTGAAAGCAGGCTTCATTGGACTGGGCTTTGTAGTTTCTGAAGAGACCTGTAATTGCAGACTGACTCTCCTACAACGTGTGTCATTGCTAGGAGGCGCAACCACTTCCATATGAAATGTCCCTTCACTTGTCATTGCTAGGAGGCACAACCACTTCCATATGAAATGTCTCCCCACTCATCATTGCTAGGAGGCACAACCACTTCCATATGAAATGTCCCCCAACTCGTCATTGCTAGGAGGCGCAACCACTTCCATATGAAATGTCCCCCCACTGGTCATTGCTAGGAGGCACAACCACTTCCATATGAAATGTCCCCCCACTCGTCGTTGCTAGGAGGTGCAATGGTCTCCATATGAAATGCCACATGGGCTCCTGAGTTTCACTCTTGAAATCCAGCTCCTGGTGTTACTTTAGCAGGTGATGGAAATTTCAGGAGGTGGTCCTTGCTTCAGGAAGCGCTTCACTGGGGGTGTTCCTGGCCCATTCTTGGCTCTCTACTTCCTGTCTGCCGTGACATAGAGCAGCAGCCTCCTGTCTCCTCCACACACTCCTCTTTGTCACAGCAGCCAGCTTGCCTCAGGCGCCATATAATGGAGCCAGCTGATTTCAGACTCAACCGGGATGAAACTGTCAAGCAAAATAACTCGCTGCTTCCTCTTCCTTCTTGAAGTTGTTTGGGTCAAGTAGTCTATCAACAAGAAAGAAAAAAAAACGATGCCAGAGGAGAGCCCTTTGTTCCTGAAGGCACAGATCACCCCGGTGTCCACCATGGAAATGTCAAAGCATTAAAATTAAGACATTTCAGATTAAACCTTAGAATCTGGGAAATACATGAGATACAAGAGGTGAAAGGAGATAATTAGTAGGGTGGGAAAGGGGTCCGAGGGAATGGGGCAGATTCTGCTGTTATCGCTAAAGGCTTGAAGTTCTACAGCACATTGAAACTCAGCACTTTAAAGCAAAGCTTGTCCCCCCCCCCCTACTTTTTCTCTTAAATTTTGTTTTGTTTTGTTCGGGCAGGGGGAGAATAGGTGAGATGAGCAGGATCAGGAGGCATGTTGTGAAAGACGCAAAGGATAAATGAAAAGAGAAAAAAAATAATCATGAGGAGGTTGCTCTGTAGCTGTTTGATGAAATAGTATTTTCTGAAAAATTAACAAAACCACACGATTCTTACCAAAAAAAGGCCACTAAAGACAATTTCATCCTCAACGGGGAAAAAGAGTTAAAGCTTGGGCACTTTTGAATTTTAAATACACCTAAGGAAGTGGCCCTAAGATGTGTATCACTATAACGGCCACAATCCCGAATCCTATTAAGACCAGAGGTCACAAAGTAGAAATGAATTCTTACAAGCACGAGGCACAGGAATGTAGGGAAGGAGCTCCACCGCAGGCCAGAATGATGGCTTCACAGACAGAAGCAGGAGGTGACTCCATAGGCTGGGGATGTGACCCAAGGTAGAATTCCAGCCTAAAAATCCCAGGACCCTGGGTGGATCCCCAGCATTCAGCAGAGGGGTCCCTGCCTTCTTCTTCAGGATAAGGGGCTAAAACAGTGGATCCTATGTTCTTCTCCAATCTGACTTTGTGATGAGAGCAAGGGAGGCAAAGCCTGTCCTGGAAGTTACCCTAAAATTGGGAGTGGAGAAGCTCAGCTGTGAAGAGTCAAAGGCTAAAAGAACTGGGATTCAGTTCTCAGCACCCACACGGTAGCTTACAACCTTCTGTAAACTCCAGTTCCAGGGGATTCAGTGCCTCCTTTTGACCTCCTCCAGCAGCATGCATGCATGTGGTACCCATACATCCATATAAACAGCAAGTACTCTCCCCCACTGAGCTATCTCCATGGCCCCTAATGCCACAGTCAGTCCTTTTCATTTCTCTAAGCCATCAAAACTTTGCACACTTAATCCTAGGGAAACCTGTGATCTCTGTCATCACTACATCATGGACCATGAGCCGCAGGAATCTCTGCAGCTTTCCTATGGAATGAGGCATCCAAAGTAATCAGGAGCCACCACTAAGGTGAAGCCCTTGTGCTGGTTTATTGTGGCATGGTTGAGTACAGCAGGGTTGAAAGGCAACGTGCTGAACTATCCGCATCTCAGCTGACTGCCCCACCCAGTCGTAGAAGCTCCACCTCCCCTCCAGAAGATCCTGGGAACTATTCTCCTGAGAGGATTCAGCAATATCAGTCTCCAAAATGAGTGTCCGTGTTTCAAACAGAAAGCAGCATTCACAAACTGGGATAAAATCCAAGGAGGGCTTATTTATAAAGCGACTCACTGTAACAGTTCGGCGGTATTATGCAGCCACAGAGAACAGTACAGTACCCAGTTGTAGAAGAAAGCTCCAACCTCTAGGGCAAAGGGGGTGAAGGGAGAGATTATCAAAGCACAGGGGAGAAAATTATTTTGAAGAGAGCAGTGACCTTCAGAAGAGGGTACACACAGGGAAGGATGAAGGTTATTAATAGTGAAGCCCTTATTTTCCTGTGAAGACTTAACCACTGATTAACCCTGCTGGCACCCGGAGGGCAAAGGTGCCTGTGATTTGATGCTTTAAAGTTCAGCCTCACAGGGTAAGAAGCAGGGTGAAAGGTGACGAGTGGTACGAACAGGCAGATGGACGGTACCCCACACACCTCACAACACCCAGAATTCTGACAACTGGCCCCTGTAATGAAGTAGCTACTCTCATGGTTTCTATCTCATTAAGGTTTCTCAAACTGAAGTGTTTGGATGCTTCCCAAGGGTAGTTGAAGTGATTTAACAGCTCTTTTGTTTACTTCTGTTCTGTGCCTATATCTACAAAGTCCAGTTTGATGATGAACCTCCCACTTAGCAAAGATAAGCACATCTTGCCAACCCCCAATTTTTTTTGTTTGTTTGTTTGTTTTTGTTTTTTGAGACAGGGTTTCGCTGTGTATTCCTGGCTGTCCTGGAATTTGCTCTGTGGACCAGGCTGAACTCAAACACAAAGATTTGCCTGTTTCTGCCCCCTAAGAGCTGGGCCTAAAGGGGTATGCCACTCCCACCCTGCTCCCAAATGATAAAGCTCAATAAATTTCTTTCCTCTCTGTCTTTTCTTGCATGTCTTTCTGTTAAGATGAAGCCTGTTAGAAACAAGATATTGTGCACAGTGTTGTGATGTTACTATTAGTTCAAAAAAAAATGGTTGGTAGAAGGGTGGCAGGTTTTGTCTTTTGATCCTGTATTATTCTCGCACTCAAAATCAATACCTATGCTTTACTTTCTTCTTTTTCTTTCTTTTTTTGTGTGTGTGTGTGTGTGTGTGTGTGTGTGTGTGTGTGTGTGTGTGTGAGAGAGAGAGAGAGAGAGAGAGAGAGAGAGAGAGAGAGAGAGAGACTGGAAACCAAACTTTAAGCCTCATACATGCTAGTGAAGTGTTATACCATTGAGTTGTATCCCCATCCTTAGAAAACACTTTTAAAAAAAGATTTATTTCTTACTTTTGTGTGCATGTGATAGTTCTTTTGTGAGTATATGTGCACCATGTGCAATGCGGGTGCCCGTAGAAACTGGAAGAGGGCATCATCTCCCTGGAGCTGGAGCTACAGATGGTTGTACACTCTCAGGCAGAGGTTTTGGGAACTGAGCTAGGGTCCTCTGCAAAAAAACTGCCTCTTTTTATCTGCCGAGATGTGTCTCCAGCCTAGGTATACTTTAGATGACAGTCACATACTGGGCAGTGACTGTATTCTGAGAAATGTGTCCTTGGAGATCTTATTCATCCTGTGAACACCACAGATCCCACTTGCATAAACCAAGAGGCTATGACATCACCAGGTGGTTTGTTCTTCTGAGTCTACCGTAGCAGAGGCGCCATCGGCTAAAAATACTATGAGATGCATGACTTCCTATTGTTGTGTATTAAATAATGAAGAAGCACATTTTCATTATCACTTTAGCTCCTGACAATAGCAACAAGTTGTAGGAAGTCTACATTCCCATTTAATCCTGCCTTTATACACACAATTGCCTCTTCATAAAAATGTGTGTTTTTATGAAGTGGATGGAAATGCATATTAGGTTGGGATTTTTTTCTGACATATTTTATGCTCTTGCTGTAAGATCTTGGTTTACCAACTCTACATGAAAGGAGCTTTTTATAAACTTAACGAGTCAAATATGTAACTATAATTTTCTGATGAAAATATAAAATGAAAAAGAGAAGTACAAAGAAATTGAATGTATTTCTATTTACCCAAACTTTTCTTATGAAACAAACAGGTTGCATCAGGGAAACAGTGAGACTAGAATGAAAGGAAGTTCACATCTTGCTAAGACTTTCTTGGTATCCCCCACAAAATAGAGAAGGGTTTTTAATAATTTCACCAAGGCTCCTGGAGCATTGGGGTGTTTTTCAGTACTTTGTGTCTAACATAGGGGAAAGAGTCAATACAACTATTGGCCAATATCTTAGACATACTTATTTTTCAAGTTACAAAAGTGACCTAAATTTATAGTATATAACATGACCATGGTCTAAATACATTCATCATATTGTGGAATGGCTAAAACAAGCTATTGGAAGCATGCATTATATCAAGTACTCATTTATTTGTTAGCACACTTAAAATCCATTCTTTCTGCAATGTTTGATTATGCAATTGTGAAAGTAGTTTTAAATTATAAGTCACTTTTTACTTTGCCATGCTGTTTATAAGCTGTGAAAGGGTTAATAGATATTGTTGATAACAAAATTTCATTTGTCACTTACTTGATCATGTAGGCAATGTCTCAGCAATTCCATCAACAAAACAGGTTGAATTGAAACTGACAAGTTCAGGTTAAACTTTGTTTCATTCCAGAGAAATATCATATTTACACAAAGACACATACAATGTTAAAGTATCTATTTCTCATTAAGAACACTATTTCTATATTGGCACCTGATGGCAATGGCCTGTAATCCCAGATCTTCATGGGTAGAGACAAGAGAATCCAGAGTTGAGGCCTAACCCCAGCTATAATATAGCCATCACTATAGTGAGTTTGAGGCTAGCCTTGACTACATGAGATTGTGTAAAGCAAAACAAATCAAAACAAATGTTTATTTTTGTTTAAAAATTCACTCCTTATCTTTAATAACATAATTACAAAATCCAAAAAAGTAAAATAAAGCCACATTCCCACTTAAAATATCACCAGTCATAGTATGTATTTAAAATGTTTTTATAATTTGAATCTAGGTGCAGAATCTAGATGAAATTTCGATACTAAATCAATACTTGCTACTTAAATGCCAGGTTATACAAATCTTGCCACAAAGCAGCATAGGGTGTCCAGCAAACTTGCTCTGAAGCATAAGATACATTATAGGGTGGTAAAATTGTAAATTTGAATTTAAGGAGAGAAAGGCAAAGAAGTTAATTCCAAATGCAGAAGAAAGCATTATTTGTATCTTTATTAGATGATGGTAGGGATCAAACTGTCACGTAGTTATTTAAATTCCAGTGTGTTCATCTTCGAACACCTGATCTTTGATAAAGAAGCAAAAAATAACAAATGGAAAAAAGAAAGCATATTTAGCAAGTGGCGCTGGCATAACTGGATATCAACATGTAGAAAAATGAAAATAGACTTATATCTATCGCCATGCATAAAACTCAAGTCCAAATGGAAAAAAAGACCTCATCATAAAGCCAGCCACACTGAACCTTATAGAAGAGAAAGTGGGAAGTACACTTGGATGCATTGGCACAGGAGACTACTTCCTAACTATAACCCCAGCAGCACAGACACCGAGAGAAACAATTAATAAATGGGACCTCCGGAAACTGAAAAGCTTCTGTAAAGCAAGGGACATGGTCAACAAGACAAAACAACAGCCTACAGAATGGGAAAGATGTTCACCAACCCCACATCAGACAGAGGTCTGATCTCCAAAATATACAAAGAACTCAAGAAATTGAACACCAAAAGATCACATAGTCCAATAAAAAATGGAGTACAGACCTAAACAGAGAACTCTCAACAGAGGAATCTAAAATGGCTGAAAGACACTTAAGGAAATGTTCAACATCCTTAGTCATCAGAGAAATACAAATCAAAACAACTCTGAGATTCCATCTTACACCTGTAAGAATGGCCAAGATCAAAAACACTGATGACAACTTATGCTGGAGAGGATGTGGCATAAAGGGAACACTCCTGCATTGCTGGTGGGAGTGCAAGCTGTTACAGCCCCTTTGGGTATCATTATGGCAATTTCTCAGAAAATTAGGAAACAACCTTCCTCAAGACCCAGAAATACCACTTTTGGGTATATATCCAAAAGATGCTCAATCGTGCCACAAGGACATGTGCTCAACTATGTTCATAGCAGCATTGTTTGTCATAGCCAGAACCTGGAAACAATCTAAAAGCCCCTCAACCGAAGAATAGATAAGGAAAATGTGGTACATTTTCACAATGGAGTCCTTTACAGCAGAAAAAAAAACACCTTGGAATTTGTAGGTAAATGGATGGATCTAGAAAACATCACATTGAGTGAGGTAACCCAGACCCAGAAAGTCAAATATCATATACACTTATTCAAAGTGGTTTTTAAACAAACAAACAACAACAAAAAAAAAAAAAAAACAAAGAAAACCAGCCTACAAATCACAAGCCCAGAGAACTTAGACAACAATGCAGACCCTAAGATAGACTTACATAGATTTAATCTACATGGGAAGTAGAAAGTAGAAAAAGGCAAAATCTTCTGAGTAAATTGGGAGCATGGGGACCTTGTGAGGGAGGATTGAAAGGGGGAGGGGAGAGACAGGGGGGGAGCAGAGAAAAATGTAGAGCTCAATAAATATCAATAAAAAAAAAGAAAAAATTCCAGTGTGCTATTTTTATAAGTATGAGCACTTTTAAAGGGTCCTTAATTTCAGTATGCCAGCTGGCATCTGCTGCTATCTTTAATTATGTTGAAAAGTTTAGTTATCAACATGAGAATGATATAAAGATGTCGGTGTTTTGGAAACTCTGAGTAAGAAAACAAAGGCAAGTGAAGTATTTTGCCTCACAGCAGTGATTCTCAGTCTCCCTCATGCGGCGACCCTTTAATACAGTCCCTCGTGTTGTGGGGACACCCCCTCCAACTATAACATTATTTTCCTTGCAACTTTATAACTTTAACTCAGCTACTGTTATGAATCATAATGTAAATATCTGTGTTTTCCGACGGTCTTAGGAGACCCCTGTGAAAGGGTCCTTTGAGACCCGGTCGAGAGCCACTGTCTCACAGCTTTCCGTGGTGGTCTGAGTGAGTTTGGCGGCAAGGATACAGGAGATGTTGCCCACTCTCTCATCCCTTGCAGCCCTATGCAGCAGGACTCACTGAGTAATAGCAATTCTCCAGGGGAGAGGGATTAATACCCGGGCTCCAAGCCATAGAAACCTAAGCAGAGCGAAGGAAGTCAGGGGTAAGGCTTGAAGAAGGCTTCCCAGAGCAGCGGTGAGCCTGACTCGTTCACCCCTAATACTGAGAAATACATGAAGAAAAGAAAAAAAAATGCCAAGTCTTGGATTACATATTAAAAATAAGAAAAAGTTTTGAAGTTAATTATGATGACAATGCTTTCTCTTCAACATTCTTTCTGGCTCCTACCCAATGTGAAGAGAGGGAAGGGGGAAAAAGGAAGTGAAACTTTAAAAATTAGTAACTGGAAAGAAAAAGTTAATCTGTCTTTCACAAATGGTGATTACGAACTTTAAAAATCCCAAAGAGTCTTCAAGACAATTAATTATGAGAACGAACAAGTACCTTACTAGACGCAGATTATTATACAAATGTATTTGAGGATATACATCAACGATTGGGTGAGATTCTTTATTAGGCTTCTTTGCAGAGGCTAGGGGAAGAGATACTTCTAGGAATGTGGGCACTCCTTCTCCAACCTGCCACACCTGGTGCAAGCCTTACTCAACACTGAAGATGACTTCCCCATTACCACGTAGGTGGAGCACCATCTCAGTGTTCCCTAGTCTCTGTTCTCTAACCTCTCCCTCCCTCTGGCAGGGAGCAGCTGGATATCCAGGCAAGAATCTCGTGCCCTATTCCACCTGTCTATGCAGGGCTGTAAACCATGGACCAGCCGAGCTGGGATAATCCTAAACTGGACTCTGCAAGATGGCCGATGATTGGCTCAGAGGACAGTCGCTTACGATAAGTAGCAACAAAGAAATAAATCTAAAAACGGACATTAAAGGCTATGATACTGAACACTACAAAAATATGATGGGAAGAAAAATTTAGTACCCAAACCATGAAAAATGTATTTTTATTGAGAGACACACTATTATTAAAATGTCAGCTGTGCTCAAAATTATATAGTCAATATAAAAATAGTGAGATGTCTGAAAACGTTCTGTTTTATGGTATTTGGCAAGTTGAGTCTTTAGCAAAGACTCTACAGAGTAATTGAGAAATTTTGTAAACAGTTGCAGATGGGGCTGGGGAGATGGCTCATGGAGTAAAGTGCTTACTGGACAAGCATGAGAGGCCGAGTCTAGATGTCCACTACCCATAAATACATTCTGCACAATGGTTTGGTTCTGCAACCCAGTGCTCAGTGGTGAGAGATGAGTGGATCAGGGAAGACAGGGCTTTCTAGCCGGTTAGTCTTGCTAAGATAGTGAGCATCAGGCTCAACAAAAGACACTGCCAATAAATAAATAAGTAAATAAATAAATAAATAGACTTGGGAGGCAGAGGCAGGTAGGTAAATGCAAACCTAGGGCCAGCCTTGTCTACACAGCAAGTTCTAGGCCTGTCTCAGGAAAGGATTTATAGTCTATGTCTCAATGTTTACCATAAAGTTACAGTTCTTAAGATATTGTGGTATTGATTCAAAACAAAACAACCAAAATAGAGAAGCCCAAAACTGACACATTTGTATGGTCATTTGACTGTAAGCTGTTCCAGCAATCCAGTAAGAAAATGTAGAAGTCTCTTTTTAATGATGATGCTTTAAAAGATGGAAGGAAATGAACTTTGCCCTACTTCATTGCCATGGATAAAAATAAACTGACTCTTATAGCATTAAATCTACACAGCGGAACAATGATGATTCTAGTAGAAGACATCAGTGAATGTCTGATTTATTTGATATTGATGACTTCTGAAGAAAAGAAAAAAGATACTAGGTAAAAAATAAAAAGGTAAAAATTAAAATCGAGAGTTCTGAGTCAGGTTATTAATCCCAGTACCAGAAAACAGAGGCAGGAGGATCTCCATGAGTTCAAGATCAACGAAGTCTACAGAGTGAGTTCCAGGACAGCCAGGGCTATCAGAGAAGCTCAGTCTCAAAAAAACCAAAAACAAAACAAAACAAAAATTGAAAACCCCCCAAAAAACAACAAAAAAGTCAGTAGTTCTCCTTTATTAGAAGGCTTAAAAAAATAGATCTAAGTACAGATTGAGGAAGATATACACATGTACATATTCACTGGATATGTAACATAGCTATATTTGATATAAATAGATATTTATGGCTAGCATACATTTGATATACATACATATTTATGGCTAGCAAACATAGGCATATCTATATACATCTGTATGAGGCATGGGTGTCTATATCTAAAAATTACTCAATAAGCAAAACACTTGAAACTTTAGACTCATTAATTAGTAAAATAAACACAAAAGGTTAAAAAAAAAAGTCATTTAGCCAGATGGTAGTGGCACATTCCTTTAATTCCAGCGCTTGAGAGGCAGATGCAGGAGGATGTCTGGGAGTTTGAGACCAGCATTGTCTACAGAGCAAGGTCCAGAATAGCCAAGGCTACACAGAGGAACAGTGTTTTGAAAAACCAAAAGAAAGGAGAGAGAGAGAAAGAGAGAGAGAGCTTTAAATGGTCCTTCTCAGAAGAATATGTCCAAACAGATAATTAGCACATGAAAAAAATGCAAATAAAAAACAAAAAGTCACCATATACATATTACAAACCTAAAATTATAAAAATACTAATCTTACCAAAGGTGTTAGTGAGCTTGATGTTACTGTGGCAAAATGCCTACAAAATCTTAAAAGGATGTCAGATTTCCTTTGACTGACAGTTGCAGAGGTTTGGGTGATCAGTTTCACCCATGTCTAGGGGCCTCTGCTGAGGCCAAATCATGACAAGGAGCGTGTGGTGAAATAAAGCTCTCCACCTTGCAGAGGCCAAAGAACAAAATTACTAAAAGGAAGCGGTTGAGGTCCAGTGTTCTGATCCCACTTCCTCCTCCAAGCCCTCCCCTTTTAAAGACTCCACCACTTCCCTGTCAACTTGTGACTGGTGGCCCAGCCTGTTAACACAAGACCTTTTGGGGACATTTCAGATCTAAATTGTAGCATTATGAGTTGGTAAAGGTTTGTAGCTGGGGTTTCCACACATTTTGTGTGAGACTAACTTTAAATGAGTACTAAGGAAAACATCTCGGGCAGCACTGATGGAAGCAAAACCTGCCCAGCCTCCTCCAACTTAAAAAGTCTACGAGTAGCAGGCTGTACTCTTGGGACACCAAATGTGCACAGAATTCACACCCATTCATCAGAGCCAAAATCCAGAAACATTCCAAAATTCATCAGTAGAAATCTGTGTAAATAAACTCCCATGTCCTATAGGAGAATATTCCTCATCAGTACAAAGAATAAGAATTCTATATTCAATATAGAGGATCCTATAGACAATAGTTGAGCAAAAGAAGACAGGCACAAAAGCACATTCTGGATAATTCCCTGTGGAGGGAATAACAACTGAGAGAAAAATACAGAAGGCCCTGAATTACTGAGAATGGTTCAGCCTAGAGCTAAATGGAGGTAACTTGGTTGTGTGCCAGGGTGAACATTCATGAAGCTTTTCTGTTAATATCTATACTCTTCATGGTATTAATACCTGAGCTGAAAGATTTAAAAGTATCAGTGCTTGTTTCTGATTTCTGCAATGTATTTTTTTATTTTTGTTTATGTATATCTGTTTTTGTCTGTGTGAATGCAGGTCACGTGTGTGTAGATGTCCATTGTGGACTGCCCAGCATGTGTGTTGGGACTGAATTCAAGTCCCCTGGAAGAACAGCAGGCATTCTTAACCCCTGAGCCATCTCTCTAGTCCTCTTTCCGTTTTCTAACTGCCGTAAAGTCATCGTACACGGGTCCACTGCTTGAGATGACAGAGGGATCAATTTGCAGTGACAGGGGTGCTCCAAAAAAGCCTAGCCTTTTAAATATGCAAGAGCGCTGAGTTACTTAGGGACGACAATATGCAAGTCAGCGTGGAACAAACTCCCATTGACAACACACATGGTATGCTTGACATTTTCAGGCCTAGTCTTAACTCATAGGAAAGGAAATTCTACATGTGGGATAGGGAGTAACTTGCTTTAGAATTTCTCTTGACAGTGCACGGCTCCGAGAACATCACTGAAGAGGAAGTAGAATGTAAGAGCAAAAAGATGGGGAAGAACACAGCATCAACAAAGCCTACTGGGCATGACCCAGCATTGTCCTTAAGGACTCGCTGCACATCCTTGTAGGAGTCTGGACCAGTCAGAATTTCCCCATGGAGGCCTCATCCCTCTCTGACAGAATATTGACAGCTAATGGTTGCTAGAGGCAAGGGTGGCTTTCTTCTCTGGTGAAGCATTGCTAAGTTGTCCACACTCCAGGGAATTCCCTCCCACCCAAGCTCGTGCACACAGCTTTTGTAAGTTCAGAGGCCCCCAAAACAAACGGAAGACATGGGAACAGTAAAGAGGCTTGCTAGGAAGGGTGTCATCAGGACAGGGGGTGGTTATAAGAAAGGGAAGTGGTGTATGAACTGAAATCGTGTATATACACGTATGAAATTGTCAAAGGAAAACAAGGGCAAGAGAAGTGTTCACTTCAAAGAGTGGGCTCACACGACCAAACTGTGTGAAGACCAGTGAACAGTAGAGAGGACCGGCACCTTTCCATCCTTCCAAGATGGTGAAACACACAACGTGACCACATGGACAGAGAAATTGTGGCTTCAGTCTAGACTTTTGTATTACCACTCCATATTTCACAAGCTTCCAAATACTGAGTTTCTACAACTTTCCAGGCCAATCCTACTTTCAAGCCACCATGAAGTTCCTGCATCAGACAAGACACATTCGACCATTAGGGTTACTTCAGATGCGCACATTTCCCCAACATCTCCTGAACACCTGAGCATCCAGACATCATTTTACCTGTTCATCTACAACTTGAATTCTCTCTTTCATGAGTCAATCATCTGTCTTTGGTGTCCACCTCTCCCAGACATCATAACACCTGTAACAGCTTTCTCCCAGCAGGATCCTGAGTAAACCTGGGTCATCGTGCCGATGACTATGACTGACTTCATGTGCACACAGCTTTCTTTCATTTGAATGCGTTTGACACAGGGAGGTAGTTTTAGAAAACAATGCAGGATTTTAAAACTCAAGCCCTTGCTGAAATGTTAGTTTACTTGGGGACTTGACTCACCTCTTCTCTTTGTTCAAAGCAAGTACATACTCTATAGTTTCTGCTCCTGGCTTTCCCTCTCTTGCTAACCTATTTATATTCCCTTGAATTCGCACATTTTCCTTCTAGCAATTAACCCTGATACGCTGTCCTCTCCTGTTACTTCTGATCAAGACAAGCAAGTCAACAAAGGGCACCTGCAACAGCCTGTCTAGCATCTCAGAGCTCTGAGCTAGAAACAGCAGTACCTGGCAGAGTTCACCTCTGGCCGTCCTGTAAGGAGGATAATATGGCAGTCCTGGAGGTGGGATGTTAAAGGGGCTGTTAAGATATTATCCACCAGTGAGGATATGTAAGAATCATGTATTAAACGAATCAGCTACTTTCCGCAGCTCTTTTGTAAAACTGTGCATTTATGCCCACACATCCTACTTTTGTCTTTTACAAAGCTCCCACTATTGTTACTCAAGTGTGCAAAAAGTGTGCAATAGACAGATGTTATCTAGAATCAGTGATTCTGTCATGGCCCAGGGTTAGCACACCTCCCACTTCAAGAAAAAGTTTAAACATTTCTGTTTACTGTGTCCAGAGAAGAATACAGTGTTTACCCTCTGGAAAGTCTTAGATGAGTTTTTGCTGATTTTTTCATTTTGCCTCAGAGACCCCGAAGAGGCCCTGACATCATGGAGATTGATTTCAACACAAAACCCTAGAATCAGATAATCCTTAGTCAGATGCCACCAGGCTGCTGTACCGGGGTAGGATTTAGCCTGGAGGGCTGTGACCATCCTCCAATTTTAGTAAATGCAATCTCACAATCAAATATTCCCTGGTCTTTCATTTGATTCCTGTGCTTTCTTACCTGCTACAGGATTCTTTGATGGGTTAGGGTGGAGGGTGCTATGTTCTGTTGAACAGGAAGGATGACAGATAACAGGACGTAAATGAAAATGTTTAAGAATAGAAAAAGATGAAGCCCAAAGAATATTTATAGCTTCCGTGCTTATTTATTCTCATATCTTTTCTCTATATAAGTGATGAAATTTAGTGTTTCCAATACAGATAACGATATTAGAAATGATATCAGGGAGTGATCTGTGTGTGATCTATTTATATGTATAGGCATACACGGCCACTCCCTGATTATATGTATGTGTGTATATACATGCACATATATTATATAATGCATATATATGTATGTATACTTATATATACACATGTACATGAATGAGGAATTTTTAAAGGAAAAGAAAAAATGGTAAGAGAATAAAATATGTTGAATTTTTTTCTAATTTTATTTTTGAGATTATAATTCTTAAGTAAAATAAAAGCAAAGTCTTAATGAAATGGTGGTTTTAATAATGTAAATACTTTCTTTGGGTTGTCCCTACTGATTCACTTATTAGACTACATTTTAGAAATCAAAGAAGGGCCCAAGAATTACTAGATGCCTAACTTTCAACACAGAAAGCTCCTCTTAAATTGGATATTGCTTCTCTCAAAAAGAGCAAGTGTGACTGCAGAATACCAATGGAGCTCTGTTATTCTGTTATGAAATAAAGGTATTGTTCTGGTTAGTTCTCTGTCAAACTGGCAGAACCTGGGACCATCTGGGAAGAGAGAATCTCAATTGAGAAAATGCCTCCATCAGATTGTCCTATGGGAAAGACTTCAGGGGCATTTTCTTGATCAATGATTGATGTGGAGGAGTCCAGTCCACTGTGGGTGGTAACACCCGTGGGCAGGTTGTCCTGGGTTATTTAAGAAAACAGACTGAACAAAGCCTTGAGAAGTGAGCCAGTAAGTGGTTTGCCTCCATGGCACCTGCCTCAGATCCTGCCTCTAGGTTCCTGATCTGAGGTCCTGCTTTGACTTCCCTTCTTTATGGACTGTAAGCTATGAGATGAAATAAATCTTTTCCCCCTAAGTTGTTTTTGGTCAGTGTTTTATCACAGCAAAAAGAAACCTGACTAGAACATGTATCAAAACAAAATAAAAATAACAAATGGGAACATGGATTTATTGAGAAAATGTCCTCATCAGATTGGCCTGTGGGCAAACTTGTGGGGCATTTTCCTGATTGATGACTGGTGCAGAAGGGTCCAGCCAACCACAATGAAGCTGCAGTGGGTAAGAAAGTAAACTGAGCAAGCCAGGGGGAGCAAGCCAATAAGCAGCACCCCTCCATGGTCTCTGCTTCAGCTCCTGCATTGGCTCCCCTCAGTGAACTATGACCCAGAATATAAAAAGCTATTTGTCTTTTATAATCTTTATCACAGCAATAGAACCCCTAACTAAGAGACACTTCAATTTCTCCAAGAGCAGCAGCTACCATTTCCCCTTCTTTTGCCTTCTAGGGGCCCTCTGTATTCCTTAGTTCACATCTGTAGTACAGAATCTTCAATTCTCTTCTCCTCTTCCTCTCTTTCAGTCACTCTTGTATTTGTTTCCTTGTCATTCTGTCACCCTCAATGGCTCTAATGTCCCTCCCTCCCCCTCTTATAAAAACCCGTGTGACTATATATAGCCCCAAGTGAATGATTTATAATGATTTCTCCTTGGAATGATGTCACTTCCTCATACCTGCATAATCTCTTTGGACTTTAAGGATAACATCTCCACCTATTCTGGGGATTAAGATAAGGGTAAGTTATGGAAAAACAGACACTATACCAGCCCACTACAGGTAAAATCTATTTTAAGCTTAAATGTGATACAATATTTTTTTTCATCAAGCACTCTAAATTTCTACAAGATTCTATTTTAGATTTGTAGGGAAATCATACAGTTTATGATAAATATCATGACACTATCCACATGCACCATGACCACTCTAGTTTAAGACATGCATCCCACATTATACATGTTAATATTAGTGCAGCATAGCCATACACTCAAATATTCACAGAAGTGATATTCATACGAGCACCAAGCTAGAAACTATTTACATGCCATCAACGGTTGAATTGATAAATTGTGGTGTAGACATGCTAGGAAATGATGTATAGCAATGAAAATGCCTGAATCTAAGCAACGGGTGAATCTCCAAAACATTATGGGGACCACCATGATTCAGCTCCACACACAGACATGTGCTGTGTACATGTTGTTCTATGTAAAGTTCAAAGATCAGCTACTTAGTTAAAAAGATGCTGACACGGAGAGGAGGTAGGAACTGAAATGGGATGGACCAGAGGCTTCTGAGATTCTGGTAAGGTCCCATCTCTTGACCTGGACAAATGTTGCTTGAATATATTGTCTAAAGTTCACAGAGCTGTGCATTGATGATTGATACATATTCCCTTATCTCTTTTCATTTTAGGAAAGAGGCTATGGGAGCTGCATCACAAGTAAAGTGCTTGCCATCCAATCATGTAGGCAGATTTTGCATCGCCAGAAATCACATAAAGCCAAATATGTGTGGTCTGCCTCTCATTTCAGTAGAGGAAGAGGCATGGAATTTTTGGAGTAAGCTGGCTATCAAGACTAACTGAATTCAGCAGAGGTCCTAAGTCACTAGGTCAGATGGAGAACCAACCATGGACACACACACACACGCATGCATGCATGCACACGCACATACACATACATGCCCTTAAAAAGAATACTTTATATAAAAAGCAATGCTCTAATTTTTCTTAAAATATAAACGAATACAAATAGATACTTCTCTCGGGTTGTCAAAATGCCAAAAGTTATTGTTAAAGCTTTTAACACTATTTTTCTATGTTCAAATTATATGCATTGTATCAAGAGAAATAAGCAAATTAGCTTTTGCAATTTCACACTTGTCACAAATTGAGCTATAATTAAAAATGTATCTTAAATATGGCATTATGGAGATTCTAAGGACTTTAAGGTATTAGCAAATAAAATTAGAAAGCAAGTTTTCCCATTTGAATCTGAATATTAACAACTGTGATATTAATATTTTTACAGTAAGCAGAGTTTTTTTTTTTACCAAGCAGTAGTTACCTTTGCTGAGTCTAACCTTCTTATAATCGCCTTTACTTTTTATTATTTCACTTTGTTCTTTAAGTGTTTCATACACGCACACAGGTCTTGCTCCTTGCATCCATCGGAGCCTGGTTTGCTCGCTGGTGAGTACACCTCTGAAGGCAGTAATCCCCCCATAGCATCCCTCAGCAGCCAGTACTTCACCAAGGAGGAATACGCCGCTTGAGTCCTTCGGAGCTTCCTTGACTGATTACTACTGGTCCCAGCAGTGCGCAGGCCCAACGCAGACACCCACAGCTATTGTGATCCCATACCTGTAATGGCCATGCTCGTGTGTTTAACATCTGTGTCCTATCAAATAGACACTACATATAATTTCTGTGTGCAGATGAGGAAAATGAGACATACAAAAATAAACGACTTGCCTAAAATCAAATAAACAATTCACACAATATGATAAAAAATGAAGTAGATGGGGCTCCAGGATGAGCTTCAAATGCACAGTGTGTGTCCCCTCACTCAGTCTTCGGGCTCACGGACTTTCAGCACTCACCCCTTCTTGATGGGAGGAATGAAGTTTAAAGATTCAAGCAATAATATACATGATCGCCGGGCGGTGGTGGCGCACGCCTTTAATCCCAGCACTTGGGAGGCAGAGGCAGGCGGATCTCTGTGAGCTCGAGACCAGCCTGGTCTACAGAGCTAGTTCCAGGACAGGCTCCAAAACCACAGAGAAACCCTGTCTCGAAAAACCAAATATATATATATATATATATATATATATATATATATATATATGTGTGTGTGTGTGTGTGTGTGTGTGTGTGTGTGTGTGTGTATACATATATATACACACACATACATATATACATGATATATATGTATATATATACATTATATATATATACATATATATACATGATCTTGGGCACATCGAAGCCTCTTCCTGGTAGGAGGAAGCACACACGACACTGATTTCAGGTGCTAAGTGAACTGGGCATTAGAACAAGACAAAGTTCAGTTTTCATGAGCCCCAGCACATGGAGCCCAGAGCTGTCTCTTCTGTCACTGCCAAGGGCTCTGAGCAAGGCAAGAGCAGGCAACAGCAAATCTACCACTAGATTAGCCGGGGAAACCTGGAACCTTAAGCTAGTGATTCTACATTTTGTATTCTTTGTTTTGACCCAGTCTCCCCCTCTGTAAACTTTCCTTTGAATGTTGATTCGAGTTCTGATCCTTGTCAGGTTTTGATCTTCTGGACTTTTGATTTACCAGAGTATGGGGATTTTTATTCAAATGCAGTCAAACAATCAAAGAGGAACTTGCCCAGAGAGAGTGTTTGCATTGAAACCGCTGTAAGTATTCTCAACCGCTCTAAGTCAGTATGGAGAAAAGTTTCTTTAGACCTCGATTCTTCGTCCTCCTTTCCTCCTCTCATTCTGGACAGCTTCCTCTCATTCATTTCCCAGTCTTTCCACATCCACCCTCCACCCTTGTAACCCCTCCCTCAAAAGAGAATAAAAAATTAAAAATTAAGATAAAAATAACAAAAGAGAAAACACATCTTGGTCAAGCATTCTGGCAGCACCCGCTCCTCCATCAATCGCAGCCTTCTCTCAGCCAGTCACAGCTGCCGCGGTATTTGTACCACTCCGTTCCTCTGACCCGCCTCTCCATCACATACTCGTTTACTGTAGTGGCATCGCGTGCTGCCGTGTGTCATTCAGTAAACACATATGCCCAAACAGCTTTCATTACAATGCGCCGTTGATCTGGTCAGGGCCTCTGGCTTCTGCTACACCACTGATACTGGACCATCACCGTGACTCCTCTGGGATATCCTGCCATTTCCCAGAGTGGTAGAGATCCCTCTGCTATGGTTCTGCAGGAACGGCCCCTTCACAAGCTACAACAGCTTGTACGTAGGGTGGTGGCTGAGTTGGTGGTCAGAATCTTTACCAGAACTTCCCAACTCCAGCAAGGGGTGGGATGGGTGGGGCCAGCTCTCCTGGGCCCATATCACAAGGGTCAGTTGCCTCATTTACTAAGCCTCTATCTAAACAGAAAATTACCTGTCAAAAGAATTACCTTTTGAGTAAGCCACCAAAGCAGGGTAGAGGATTAAAAACAACAAACAAAAATCTCCCAATTCCTTACATGAACCCTTTATGGTATGCACATCAAAGAGACATATTAATTGAGTTCTTGAAATATTTTTTTCCTCTCCTCAAGATAAAACAAGTTCTTCCCTTTTCTGCTAGCCTACCAGCAGAAAGATGGCTCTCCATTTACTGATAAGTAAGAGCCGTAAAACACAGCCCAGGAAACTCTGGTGCCGCATCCTTGACAGCACCCCATCTAATGACATGATTTCCAATTCAGGTGGTTTATTAGGTCTGCTATGTACCAGACACATTCTGGAATTTAGAATTCATACAAGCCACAGCAGAGGCTACTTTTAGGTAGCCACCTACACATTGCTATTTCTCCTTGCCATTCTGCAAAAACATCATCATCTAATTATCACTATAACAATTTGTTTTGTGTCTATTTCCTCGCAGAGATTTTAAGCTTTCCAATGCCTGGGTTTCTATGTAAAATGTTGGGTTTTCTACCACCAATGTCTAGCTCCGGTCCAGGCACAAGGGCAGAAACCTGGGAAATACATTTGAATACATCAGTTGAGAAAAGTAAAATGCAAAACAAATCCTGAATCCTAGGGGTCAACAATGTCCAGCAGCATATTGTTCAGAGCTGTGGCTGGAATTCCAACTTCAAGAGGGAGGGAGTGAAAAAGCAATCCCTCGCTTATGGCCCCTCCTGAATTGGCAAAGACTGAGAGTGTGAGAAAGAACACGGAGATAGAAGCCAAAGTTCTCGGGTATAAGCCAGGTGAGGTGTGTTGTTTCATAGTCTGTCTGATTGCCCAAACTCTAACCAAGCATCGATGATGTTATAAAGATGAACCCTTTCTCTTCAGAGAAAGACCCTGGTTGTACATGGTATGTTTGCTATGAATAAGGTCGAACTTATTAACCAGGCTCCCTACTGCATATGACCCAAAGAGAATAATCAGCCACTTGGAGTAAGCATTCCTGTCATTTGCTTCGGTCCCACCAAGGGGGTCTGATCACGGCTTCTCGCTCATTAGGCTAACTTGCTGTGGCTAACTGTGCTGGTTTTATGCTGAAATATGCAAATGTTTAAGGTGCATACATAGTAGATTCTTAATGTATTATATTTTTCATTTTGGAATTATTTCACAAAAATACATTTATAACATTTTTAAATAATAGAGATGAATGTGAGTGTATGACCCAAAACTATGTAGTGGGATTCCCCATATTTGGAGAAATCTTGAGGTCAGCATATGCACAGTGCAAGGGTTCAGTCCCATTCTGTGAAAACCTTATCTCTGTGGCCACGGTAACTCCCCTGCCAGGTAAGTACAACACAAAAGAAAAATCATCATAGTTTTTTTTTAAGGAACAAAGAAAGGAAGGAAGAAAGAAAATTCCAATAGATAATCAAAAAAATCTGATATTGTTTTATAGCGTGTATCCTTAAGTTGGTCAGCTATGACTGTCATTGAAGTCATGCAACTGTGAGCTCGGAATAAATACAAGAGTAAAACACCACAAAGAAGTGGGGGAAAGACATGCCACACTTAAGAGTTCGAGCTATTCTCATTCATAGTAATAATTGCCAAAAGACAGGGTCATTTTCCAAGAAATTTATGTTGTTTGGACTTTCTACTCCAGCTGGCGTATTGATTTCATAGCACATGGTTCCAAATCTCGGTTCCAACTCATTGCTGTTTCTGTCCCACTCTGATCACATAGGAGGGTATCACAGAATCCTGAGGGGACAGAGGGAGAAGGAGGGAAAAGCAATTCATCTTGACCCTGAAAAGCCCAGTGTTGACTTGCATTTTTTAGGGTGATATAGCCATTTAGACACACTGACTACAGATACTCCCGGCTTCTGTTGTTTTTTTTTTTTCTACACAAGGGAAGACAGGCTGTTTTTGCAATAACCTTTCTCACTTCTGCCCACGCTGGTGGCTCCATTCCATGCTTTAAATCATTGTCTTCATGAGGTTTAAGTAAACGCTCTTCCAAAGCACTTCAAATTCAGTGGCATATTGTAAATCACATGCTGGCTTTTTCAATTGCCTGGACATTAATTTTGAAGATCTTTGACTATTTTTTTAAGTGCAGCAGATTTGTGGCCAAAAGAAGTTGGCCAAATTTTCTACATTTTTTGCCAAATTCTGAACTTTAACTGTAGAGTTTCTATTAATCTCAGCTTTAACTTAATAGATGTGCTCTTTACTGAACTGAATATCAGGAAGTCTGTGAAGGTCTGACCTAGGTCCTCTTTATATGTATCAAGATTGTATAGCATGTTGTTCTTATGGGACTCCTAACAACAAGAGTGGGGGCTATCTCTAATTCTTTTGCCTGCTTCTGGGGCCCTTTTCCTACTATTGGGTTACATCATCCAGCCTTGATATGAGGGTTTGTGCTTAGTGTTACTGTGACTTGCTATACTATGTTTAATTGATATCCCTGGGAGGCCTGATCTTTTCTGAATGGAAAGGGAGCAACAGTGGTTCTGGAGGAGAGAAAGCAGGGTGGTGAGGAGGGGTTAGGAGAGAGGAGGGGAGCGAAACCACAGTTGGGATGTAATATATGAGAGAAGAATAAATAAAAAAGAAAAAAAGTAGATGTGCCCTTTGATGCCCAGCAAACAGCCATTTCCTTTTGTCTATTAAGATGTTATGTTTCAGACTCTTCTCAGGTCTTACAATGTCCCACAGTGACTACAGGCTCAAACTATCCCTGTGGTCTTCTAGCATCCCGAATTATAAAGTGGGATGGTAGCCGAGCCCACTTCTTGGTCCTGTGAAATGTCTTCATTGCTTAGGGTCCTCTTCAACATGGCCATGCTGTCTGGCTTTGTCTCTCCTACCTTTGGCAGTGTCCGCCCTCGTCAATCACAGCAATGGTTTCCCTTTCTTCCTATACTGAGTATTCATTTTGAACATTTTTTGGTGTGTCCCCTTAGGTAATCACACAGGCCCTGGCAAGGCTGTCCTGTCATCGATGTCACCTCGTTTGTGTTACATTGGAGTCTCTTACCTACACTCACCATCCTCTCTACAGCAAACTGTAGATGACAAGGAAGATATGCATCATAGAAGCAAACTGCCAGGGTCATATTAGGTGCTAAACACGTTAGTATTCTTCATTTGTTGCCCTGGTCTAATTTGTTTTACGTGGCTGATTGCTGACATTCCGATAAAATGCCCCAAAGAAACACTGTTATGTAATTTACTTTGCAGTTCACAAAAAAAGTACATTTTGAGAATTGGGGAACTTGGGGGAAGTCATAGGGAGACAATAAACTGGGAGATTAACTCATCTATTTCCTGAAACTAGGTGAATGACTGTGGCCACTGGGTTAGGTCCTCATGTTGGGAAGAGAGGGTCCTAGTGCTACTTATTGATACTCTGTGGACAAATCAAAACTGGAGCCCCACAGGCCACCTGGCTCAAGGTCGTTCTGTCACTGGAGAACTGCTTCTGTGTCTCAGCTTCCTCTTCTATGAAACAGCGGGAATGAGGATCCTACCTTACTAATAGGCTGTATTAACTGAGTTTACACATGTATGCATGCATACACACACATACACAGTGTCAGTCACATGGATGGTACATAAATGCTTGCTGCTATAATGCTTATACCATTCTGGCTGTTGGAACTGGGGAGAAAAAGCAGCAAGACGCAGAATAACCTAGAGAAAGAGTACAGTCGGTATTCAGATAACTGGGTTCTGCAAGGCTTTGTTTTTTATAAATTAGCTCCCTTGATGCCAGTTCTCTATCTAGTCCATACAACAAGGCTAATTCTTGTATATTAATACTTTTTTTTTGCTTTAAATGAGATAATAATCACAGAGTTAGGGATGATGGAACATGCCTGTAATCCCAGCAGTTGAGAGGTGTGGCTCTCAAAAGGATCACGAGTTCAGGGCTAGCCTGTGCTATATAAGAAAACCCTGCCTCTTCACCCTCCCCAAATATACTAATTATATAAAAAAAAAAACTTAACACTGTGACTACGGGCAAAGAAAGTCTTGAAAGTTAAGTTGATACAAGTATCATTTATCATTCTGCTCCATTATTTCTTTGAATATAAAAAGGGCAATTATTTTATTTCTCAATGAAGAAAGAAAAAAATACTGCTAATTGATGATGGGCTATGAAGATAAAATGTGTTCTGTTTTTCAGATGCATAAAAATGAAGTAAAAATATCTTAAAGCAGATTAAATGTACTAGTTTTGCTACATAAATGGTCACAAGACAATCCACCGTGGCACGTCCAGGGGCTTAGAAGTGAAGACTACCTGTTAAAGCACCATCAGCCCTTTGGCTGGCCAGGAGTTTCAAGGCCTTTCTAAATTTCAGGCCCGAGGGCATGAGAGCGTTCTGTTTGTTGCCACAGCACTGCAGCAGGCTACTGAGAACTAGTCTTTGTGGAGATTCTTCATCTTCCCCAATATCTTGACAGGAGCATCTCAGCTAAGCTAAGTTGTTGGTGGAAGGTTGCTGTTATTTATTGTTTTGATGTCCTGTTCTCAGGCATCTCTGCTTTAAACTCTACACTAGCTGGAACATAAATAGCATTCCATATTGCTTTCATTTGGTGGAGTATTCTTTTTTTTTTTAACTACAGGTATGTAAAAGTTCCTTCATTTTCTCTGAGTAACCATGAGAAAAGTTTCTCTTTTGTCTGTCTGGTCCTCAGACCCTACCAAATAAATTAAAATTTGGGGAGACACTGCCAGATGTGCAATATGTACAAGGAACACAAAAAACAATCTTTGTTTGGGGGGGAGACTGAATTCAGAGGCTGTGGCCCTGACCTGGGAGACCCGGAGCGGTGTTCGCTCCTCTCCTCCAGCATGTGTTCTGATTAGCTCCTCTTTGAAGGCTGGCTGAGATGGCTACAGTATCTTTCCTCATTCATGTATAGGGGATTTTGGGGGTGTTAAAAATTTACACACAGAACTAGGACCTTTGCAATACTAGATTCTAAATCATCACTGTCACCGAGCTTGACCTAGGACCACATCTCATCAGACACACATTTCTCTGTGTCATAAGGGATTCGGGAACCAGCTAATTTTAAGGTCTTACAATGTAATGATTTCCTTCTTATTCCTACATTCTTCACTCAGTATCAATCTAAATGACTTTCCAAAAAAGAAAAAAACTGTGCCTTCTTTTATTTCCAAGAAATGCTGGAGCATGCATGCCTAGTCCAATTTGTGAACATATGGCTCTCCTCTTCTTGCCACTATAGGGTGGAAAGGGCCGGTTATCAGAGATCAAGGAAAGATCACAGAAGAGGGACGTGTGTGGAAGAAGGGGAAGAGCAGGCATGTGTGCTGCACAGTCTTTCTATTTATAGCCGCAACGTGTACACGTCTCGTCCAGCCAGCAGGGACATAGTTGGTGTCCAATGGAGAGTACTAGCTACCAGCCAAGAGGTGGAAGACGTTCTCCCGCCCACACACCAGGCACCTCTTTGTGCTATTGTGAAGTAATGAGAACAAGACCCTTCGTACCAAAATAAATGAATGAATAAATAAATAAATAGAATGAAGTCTCTCTGTAAGTATATCCAGACAGCAATTATTCGGATATCGTGGTACTACTGAATAAAGCAGGAGATATGCATCCATTTGGCCACACCAAGTTAAAGTAGAATACAGTCAGTTGGCCACAACTCTCCTGCTAAGTGTCTACAACCTTGATTATCATTTGCAAGATGGAGAACAGGGACCATCCAACTTCGTTATTAATTGCCTGCTGTTTGAAAGCAATGCTGGCCAACTGTAATCAGGCGAAGGTTTGCTTGCCAGAGTTGATCTGGTGCTCACGCTTCCTCCATGACTGAAATAGCATCAGAGGGAAATACACTCATAGATAGGCTTGGTGGCACATGCCCAGAGTCAGAAATCTGTCTTCAGAATTTCAAACTCAGTAGAATTCTCTGCAAGCTTTACTGTGATAAAATCAGTAATTCCCACACAAACCCAATGGAGTGTCAGAATAAAACTTTAAACTGATGCAGGATAAACCCTTCTCTAACTCACTGGGTGGTGGTGCACGCCTTTAATCCCAGCACTTGGGAGGCAGAGGCAGGCGGATCTCAGTGAGTTCGAGGTCAGCCGGATCTACAAAGTTAATTCCAGGACAGCCAGGCTGTTACATAGAGAAACTCTGTCTTGTAAAAACCAACCCCCACAAGAGAAAACAAAAACAAACCTTCCTTGACTCATAGTCATGAAGATTGTGGCAAATGGGGTTCCCAGGAAACAGACTATGAGATGGAGTTAGATTATTTATGGGTACAATATATAAGAAGTGGGGAAGAATGACTGGGGGTGTCCATTAGATCAGAATGCAGAACCGATAAGGTTTTTGCCTCTTGAGAGGGATTCCAGAACCAAGAACATCATCCAAGGAATCTTACGTTGGGTAGAAATGGCTTGCACATTAATGACCTCGTTGCTCAGTCATTGCCTGAGAACCCCTCTTCATGAGCAGCATGAAGATAATCTAAAAGAGAGATGGCTCAGGCTAAGGGAACAGCTGAACGCAGCTAGCCACCCCCACATTTGCGTCTGACAAATGAGAACATTTATGAAAATGTCTCAGAGTGGCCCTTCCTTACTGACTACAAAGATATTCTCTTATGTTTTCTCTCAAAACAAAATGCTTCTCGTTCATGATAAGTATATTCTTGGTGTGGAATTGTTGAATTAGCCCTCTGGACGCTTCTGTCACTGAAATCATCCATCACTTTTGAAGAATTTTAATGTAGCCTCATAACAGGACATTGGATATTTGACGGAATAATAGACATTGAGCCCTGATTAAAGGACCCTTCATTTTAAGGGTTACACATAGTGCGATGTATGCATTATGAGCTGGATCTCACTTTTGCAAGTCTAGATGATCAGTGAAGCGATAAACTCAGCCTTGATTTGTGACGGTCTCTAACTCCTATTGTGTAAATCGTTCAGTCACAGCTGATCTCTAGTAGACAATGTGAAGTCACCTGAGGAAGAGGAGGGACGAGAAGCACAGTCACACACACAGCAGCACGGAGTATTTCCTTTATTGTTACCATAACAGCAAATACCCTCAAGCATAGACAATTTTAGTGTATTCAGTGAAATAACTAGTAAGAGGTTAGTTTTAAGTATTACTTTTGTTTCAATATAATTCACTTAATTTTAAGTCTTTATTATTTAATATTAATAGCTCCTGTGTTTGAAAGCCAGCTCGCTAACTTTTTAGAAATTTAGAAATAAAGGGAGCTCAGGAGGCAGTTCAGTGGCCGAAGTGACTCCCGTGGAGGACCTGTTCATTGGCCAGCACCTACCTGGCGGCTCACAAGTCTCATTTAACTCCAGCTCCAGGAGATCTGATATCCTCTTCTGGCCTTTGTGGGCACCTGCACACACATGCAACACCCCCACAGATACACACCGTCACATAAAATTTGTTTACAGACCAATAGAGCTGGCATGAGCAAACTCTATGGCAACACTGCCACTGGAAACATTGCCTGTTAGGAGTACCTTCAGGACATATGTAAAGACGTGGGTACAAGAATCTGCCTGCAGTGAGTGCTATCCACAGGTGAAGAAACTCAAGTTGACCAAATTATCTGTAAGTACAGGGGTGATAAAGTAATCTTCAAATAGGACAATGTCAGTTAGGTCCTCGTGCAGCAACAGATCAGTCTCAAATGAAAGCTGCAAATAAGTGCAGCCAATGTGACAACCAATATGTAAACATTTTAATAAACACATACACAATTTGGGTCTACTTTATAAAAGTATGCACACGAATTTAAAGTATAAGAACATGAAGCACACAAGCTCAGAATCATCGTTAGCTCTAGGGAGGGAAAGACGGTGGGGTAGGACTTTAGCTGTAACTATAACTTTTTACTTATTTAAAAAGATGGGAAAGATCACATGATAATGTGATCTGAGAAACAGAAAAGAAAGCCAAGAGAACAAACACAAAGTGCCCCTGAGAGAGGCGCACAGGATGTCTATAAAATATTCCGACTGCAAAAAGAGGATGCATAACCGTGTCAGTGTCTAAATCCAGATCTCTCTGTTAGTGAATACAGAGGACTAAGAAAAATGGTAAATGGAGCAGCTCTGAAGCAATGGGCAAAACCTAGAGTGAGTTTCCTCATCCGAATACACTGCGAGGAAGATAAGCCGTGACGTAAACAAGGACTCCTCAGACTGAAAGGGGAGAGGCAAGAGGGCTATCAGACATTTCCATTCTGGCAAAAGCAAACTTACAAATCACAGAAAATAGAAAGCAGGAAAATTTGAACATCAGTGGATGTTTCAGCACATTAAGGAACTGCCATTAAATGGTTTAGGTGACATGATATTGTGACTATATTTTCTAAATAATCCTTATCTCTTAAAAGTCAGTGCATAAGAACACAAAGGTGATGTGAAAAGATGGGTAAGATTTCCTTATAAATAGTCTAAGGATGTCAAAAAAAAGTGGATAGGGTGTGAATGGAATAAGATTGTTGCTTTTCCTGTTATAGATTCAGTTTTCCGTAAAGTTTTCCTTTTTTTTAAGAAGAGAAGGAAGAGAGAAAAGGAAAATAAACAACAAAGCAAATGCTAATTAAATCTAGGTGGGTTAGCATTTGTTTTATCTAATGGTGTCATTTTGTTTTCTACATATATCTGTTTCAACAACTGTATGATTTAAATTTTAAGAAATTTAATTTGCTATAAATATCTCTGCAGTGCCCCATATGTAAGTTATACCCTGGCTATATTTCAGCTACAGGATCAAGTCTCACTGCAGGAGACAGATAAGTTATCAGCCTTGAGCCTGGGGCTTCCCACCGCCTGCTCCTCAAACGTGCCAGACGCTTTTGATTTACCCTCCTACCAGATTCCCTCAGCCTCTCCTCCGATAGCGGACGACTATTATCTGGTGCCATGAGTCAGACATTAACCTCGCATGCCTACTTGAACAAAAAAAAACCCTTGGTCCTCCCAGCAGCCCGAGTGGTATGAGGACCACTTCCCCTCCCAGTGATTTACTGTTTGCCCCTTGGGGAAAGTCAAAGTTACAAGATTCATCCGTCAGTGATATCATCCCCCAAACGTAGCATGCCTTGCTCTTGTGAATGTGAAAAGGACAGAGCTGCATTCTGTTGTGCTTGGGTGTTGGTATGCAGGTTGCTCATAATGACCCTCCACCAGAGGCTTTCTGTAAGCAGGTGACCTATTTCTAAGTTCAGGCAGCCATTCAGCAACCAGAACGGAACATTAATGCCTGTGTGTGTGTCACTGACATGTTCTCAGGCCACTGAAATATGGCTGAGCCCTTCCAAATACTTTGGCATAACTGGATGTTCTCCACCGGACCCACAAGCTCATATTCACTGGTACACATTAAAGACCGTAACTCAGTCTCTTTGATGGCCATTCACAAAGGAGAAGTTAAACATCTTCAAAAGCAAGTTAGCTAAAAATCAAACAATGCTAGTCAGAGGCTGAGAATGGTTTCTAGGACCTTCTGAAGACCTTGTGTTTAACGTCTTAAAATGGGAAATGGTGTTCCCCTTAACTTATAAACCTCTGTGCCAAATTCCATGCATTTTGACCAATAGCAGCATTAAAGAGAATCTCTCTTAATGTACAGACACACTGGGGGAGGGGAAGTTGGAATGATCTCCACACAAATAACAACAAAAGCAGTACGAAGATGTCTGGGTTGGGCTCTGATAAATGATTTACTACCGGGGCAATATGTGGTTATTAAGGGCATGGACTTTGAAACCAGAATGCTACATTCAGATTTCAGCTGCATCATTACTAGCAATGGACCTTGGGGAAACTACTGAATCGTCTTGTGTTAGAGTCTTTGCTGCCTTAATATGGAACTAATAGTGTTTATCCCATATGTATGCTGCCTAAAAATTACACAGCTGTAAAGCATCTAGAACTCGCGATAAATAAGGCAACCCAAAACCTTGAGATATAGTTGTTCAGTTTATATATTGAGAGGAGGCTGACAACAAGATGGCTCAGCAGTTAAGAGCAATGGCTGTTCTTCCAGAGAAGCTGACTTCAGTCTCCACCACACACAGCAGACAGCTCACAACCCCTGGAACTCTAGCTCCAAGGGATCTGATGCCTTCTTCTGGATTCTTTGGGTACCCCACACCTATACACACAGACAGACAGGCGGATAGGTATACAATCAAACAAACATACAAATAAATCGAAATTTTACGGTATCTACGTTAAGAGATACTGTGAAAGAGTTTGGAAGAAAGTGAGATTTAGTACCAGGTGACTGACACACTCAAGCACACATTGAGAATATTTGAACTTTGTCGTGCTGTGCTGGCTTGCATTCATAAGTGTGTCTCACACCCTGAGAATGAGCGTTAATTGTTCTAGGATTAACCTTGAAAACCTTGAGTCACAGCGAGTCCTTTCAGCACAAGCTGAGAAGATGAACTGGAAGTGCTCCATGCCCTCACAGGACGCTGATGTCCAGAACAGTCTTTCCTTAGCTAGCACAGTACACTTAGCTATTCTCATCTGGAGTGTCTTTTTAATAAGTACCCATATTCATACAAATTCTATGTGAAGACAAAAGAAATGATGAAAGTTATGACTTGACATCAAACACTAATTAAAATATAAGCATATAAACACAGTAAATATGTACCACTCACCAAACAAGCAAAATATTATCCTGATGAGAATGCAATCACAGGTTTGGCAGTTTAAAAAAGGGAAAACTGTAAAATGGAAAGAAAGCCCTGGCGACACAAAATACGCAATTATTTAAATATGCTTTAGTTTTTTAAAAAAGTACTAAACAAAACCACAAATAGATAAGCAATAGTAGGGTGACTTGGAAGATAATTATCAAATATACTTCCACAAACTATTATCTTTTGTTAATCAATTATTTCATGTTTTCTTTGCTGCCTTGAGAAAAAATGAGGGAGATAAAAGTTACCATGTCTCTTTAAGGGTCGTTGCTCAGATTCCATCTACTCTTCCTTGTCCCCACAGCACCGAAGCTAAACACAGGGGCTTCCTTAAATATAAGCAGACAAAATACATAAATAATTCCTTTGTTTCCAAACATAACTTTCTGCAGTGAATATAAATACTGAGTGTGTGAATGTGGTCGGCACAAAGCTGAGGATCCTGAGGCCCCTTCTAGGTGTGCTCTTATATTTGCAGTTTAACATCAATTATTTTCTTATCAGGGAGCCATTATGGAATTATCTCAGATTTTGAACGAAGAAATGTAAAATTCATAATAACAAGGAGGCAGATATTTTTCAAGCACACTTTAAGGTTTCAAACTTAATTATAATTATGGCACGATATAAATTCATAAATTGTAAAGGATAGAATTTAAGTCTAAATCGTCCCCATTTCCCCCTTTCAGTAAATGCTGAAGTTGCAGGCAAAGCCAGATGCAAGCAAACCCTCAGGAGAATTCGAACACCAGGCCTTTCAACATATCAAACATCTTCTCCTCTGAGAAATGCCACGAGGAACTTTAAATAGGCCTCAGAAATGATGACTGAAAATATGGGAAATGTGTAAGCTTAATTTCTTTCTTCCGCTAGAGGAATTAAGGCAACGTGAAGCAGAATTAGAGGCATGTAACTGATTGTGGAGAAAAGCGTTTTCCTGTTCTTCGTGTACAGCTAATTTAAGCTCTCATGCATCAGCATTTGTATTAGATTTACTCGGTGACTGTATATGTTTATAGGATCCTTCTTAGGAGCACTGGTTTCGCAAAGACCCCTTGGGTCCTTCAGGAAGCAGACGCTGATGCCGCGTTTGAAGAGCCAACAGTTTATTGGGTAACAAGACCCATGAAAGATCAAAAGATGAGGTTGCAGAATTGGGCAGGGAAAGCTTTCCAAGCATCGTGCTGATCCGACACTCGTGAAAAGAAACGGGAAAGGAAACAGGGTTTGGCAGGGAGCTCTCGTGCCAGAAGGCAGATCTGGCAAATCTTCAGCCACTGCAATACCGAGCTTAGAAAAATATTATGTTAAAAGCACCCATGTTGGGCAGGAGTGACAAGGCCTTAATCTCCCTTAGTGCTCAATTACTGGCTGGACACTGACCAAGAAGTTCACGACGACGCCCCAAACCTAAGCGACAGCCTGAAGGTGGAGCAACCGAGGCAGACCTCTATCTGCATTCCTTTCCGCAGATTTCTCTTTTTTTCTTGAGGTTAGACCAGAGAAGTCCCTGGCTTTTGTATACAGAAAAACTTGCAGCTCTGCGGCTTACTACTCCCCGCCCCCGCCCAATTATCTCACTCTCGCTGCCTTCTGCAGGCATGATCATCAGCCCTGCCTACCTAAGAGTGCCATCCGACATTCAGCTCCTCTCCCTCCCAGCTTTCTCTCCTGCTATCTCAGGCTACCACCAATCAGAAGTAGCAAGGCAGGCATCTACTTTGTGGGTTCAGAAGACCGTTTTGCCTGAGGATCTATCTACACCATCCTTCTGAAGTAACAATGTAGTCAGAGCCTCTAACTCGTAACAAGTCATTTTCTATTCAGCCCGGTGGTGAATAGGAAGAAACACTTCCTATATTATCACGTTTCTCTGCTTTGATGGCCATGTGCAGTCACTCAAAATTCTTACTGACGCATTAGGGTTTCTGACACTATGCTGGTAAGGGCAGCGGCTTACTTCTTCGAATGTAAGAGAGGTGTCCCTTTTCAAAGTTTATCATTTCTCCTTATTCCTAGAGTGGCTTCTTATTTGGAACTCAGTGTTTTCCAGGCTGTGTATTCAGAGAGGCTTGCAGACTCAAGAGAGGGTTAGGAAATCAAACTAGGTACCTCATAATAAAGAGGCAGCCAGTAGCAACATGAGGACAATGATGAATTGGATAGCACAGTGCCTAGACTAAAGCCTGGAGCTCATTGCTTCCTGGCAGGGTGGCCAAACTTTCACATTGCAACAGAAAATGGCAACACATATTTTAGTGGCAAATGTTTTTGCAAGGTCATCTGCTAAACTATGGAATATAAAATGTGCATATTCTTATTGTATCCTTTAGAAATTATACAGAAGTATGTATAGAATAGCAGTTGTATATTATAGTTCAAGCAGGGGAAAAGCAAAGAGTTATCACAATGAATCGAATATTATTAATAAAAGCTTTATACAAAATGGAAAAATTATATATAACCATGTCTGTCAAAGCATTTTTCTTTTTATCTTTCTTTTCTTTTTTATCATTTTTTTTCATTTCTTTTCTCTTCCTATTCTTCCTCCTTGAGACAGGATCTTACTCTGTGGCTCATGCTAGCCTGGAAATCACTATGTAGACCAGGTTGGCTTCAGACTCATGACAGTATGCCTACCTCAACCTCTGGAGAGTTGGCTTATAAGTATTAGCCACTTTACTAGGTATAGCTCAGCATTTTTATCTTTCTTCTTTCCGGTCTTTTAAAAGTCTCTCTCTTTTCTTGAGTGAAGCAGGTGAGTTTTTCCCTTTAAATCATCTACATCATAAACCAACACAGGAGCTTGCCTTGTAGCTCAGCTCTCTCCTGCTCCCCTTGAGCACAGTCATTTAGTTATACAGATGCAAGAAGACTCTTGAATGGAGAAAAACACGGCAGAGCCATTTATTTGATTTGATGAACTCTCCCTTCCCATGATGCATACATAACTTACTTATATCAGACCCTCTGACAAGGAATACCATATCCCAAAACTCATCGGCTCTCAAATTCAAAGCCCACAATGCCTGTGGGATAAAACAGTTGGAGTTTAAGATAAAGCAGAGACGTAATGGCCTTAAAACAGCCAGATGAGCCTGCTCCAGTGTTGGAACTTGAAGGGAAGGGAAACCATGATTCTTTCTACGTCACTGCAGCCAATTGCTGCCCTGAGGACAGTTAAATTGTTTGGAATCTCAGATCAAATCACTAAGAGCCCCAGGCAAGTTTTAAATATATACACATTTACTGTGGTTTATGAGTACAAACGTGTGTGCTCCTGAGTGTACATCTTTATATAATGTGCATGTGAGAGTCCATACAGACCAGAAGAGGTATCCTCTGAAATTGGAGTTAGCTGTGAGCTTCCGTGTAGGAGCTGGGAACTGAACGCAGGTCCTTTGCAAATGCAGTAAATGCTCTTACCTGCTGAATCATCTTTCCAGGCCCCAGGTAAACTTCTCTTTGCCCAAAGGAAACACATTTCCTTCCCTTGGTGCTTTGGAGGGACAAGTTCTTGCCCTAGCATCTAACATGTAGATCATTCTTGAGTCTATAAATCAGACCCTCAAAGGTCTACAACATTTGGAAACATTTTTAAGAAGCCCCTGGCTGTAAGTGTGGGGGCCCACAGGTGTGGACCTGTTTCACCTTGACTAAAGGTCAAAGAGTTTGAGCTCTGCTCTTTCAAAGTTGTTGACGGCAGGTGTGGCTACAAACAAGAGACCCTGACCTAAGGTGTGGTTAGTGAGCATTTTGAGTGTGAAGGTGGAGCCTCTCCACCTGGCTATTCCTGTTCCTTAAAGGAGATTGACAGGAGGTTCCAGGGTGGAACTGCCTGCAGGATACTTAGTCTACTCCTTACCTCATGCTAATGACATCTGTTGCCTCTCTCCCCGCTTCAGGAGTGAAGTATATAAGCCTGTGGAAAATAAATGTGGGTCATTCAGTATTCACTGAATTTCCCTACTGGTGCTTTTCTGTCTGTCTTTGAATTCTCTCATATCTCTGTTCCTTTGACTTAATAATTCTAATCCTTGCACTCTTACTCTGGAATGTGCAAATTTTGCCAAGGCTGGACCCTGACAGATGTGGCCCCCAACATGTGGCTTACAACACATGTCAACTGGACACCATTACTAGTCATTCTAAGAAAATGTTTTAACTTTAAGTCATTCACAAGGCTTAATTACAATAAGGGAAAAAACGAGAACTTTAGTTCAGTAAATGCTCGCCGAGACTCAGAGACGCCATTGTGTATAAAGCAATACTGTGCATGATGGGATATAATTAGATAAAAATCATAAGCAAAGATTGGATGCTGAACTCAGGGAACTTACTCTCCAGAACTTAATTATTTTTAATTAATTAATATGTTGTTTAATATGTGGTCATTAGCAGCAAGTATCTATTTAGAATTAAATGTACTAAAGTTATGCAGGAATTAATCTTTCCCATCAGAGCAGCCATGTTCTGAACGGTATCTAGTCATGCTGACATCATCCTAGAAGCTCCACCCACCGACAACACTGAGCTAGAACACAGTGGAGGTGGTGCTTTCCACTCTTTCAAGCCATAAAGCATGTGCCATAAACCCTCAGCTCTACTGTTTCAGCCTAGACAAGAAGCAATTAAATGAACATGGAGATTCCCATAAAACTAATTATAGCAACAGACATCAAACCAGGTTGTCCTGGGGACTATAGTTTGCTGATCACCACCTAGAGAAAGAGACAAGCACAGCGTAAGACTGTAACGTGGGAACAGAGAATAGAGCAACTCCCTTCCGGGGTGACTTTGCTATGTAGTCACTTACTTTTACGGTAGGAATTGAACCCAGGACCTTGCACATTTTGAGTAAGATATGAGCAGCTATGCTCCATTAATCTTTTTTAAAGATCGAGTTCTGGGGAACTGGTCCCACGAGGGGTAGTGGCAGGTGACCTGAGGCCTTGGTGGGTCCCCCAGGCCTTGGCGAGTCCCCTGAGGCCTTGGTGGGTCCCCCAGGCCTTGGCGAGTCCCCTGAGGCCTTGGTGGGTCCCCCAGGCCTTGGCGAGTCCCCTGAGGTCTTGGTGGGTCCCCCAGGCCTTGGCGAGTCCCCTGAGGTCTTGGGGGGGGTCACCCACCCTGACATGTGGGAAACCTCAGTGGAAGAGAGACAGATACACCATGCAGAGAGAGTTTAGGTATAGAGTTTATCTACTGGGTTATGGAGGAAAAAGAAAGGTGGGAAGGCAAAGAGAAAGAAAAGAGAGGCAGAGAGAGAGAGAGAAAAGGAGAGTTAGAGAGAGGGGGAGAGATGGGGGAAGAGAGAGCAGAAGTTACTTCTACAGGAGAAGAGAGAGAGAGAGAGAGAGAGAGAGAGAGAGAGAGAGAGAGAGAGAGAGAGAGAGAGAGGCCAGCAGGCTGGAGTAGGCAAAGATCCCCTTGACTCAGCAGAAGGGGAGGGTTGGGAGTGGGCGGGGCTTGTCTCTTAGAGAGCTGGGTATACAGGTGACACAGCCAGCAGATCATAACACTCCCAGCTCCCTAACTGCTTTCCGATGGTTTGTTGTATAGAAATAGATAAAGGAAACAATAAAGCATTTTCTTCATTCTTTTTTAGGTTTTGTTTTTGTTTTTCGAGATAAGGCTTCTTGGTATAGCCCTAGCGGTCCTGGAACTCACTCTGGAGACCAGGAAGTTCCAGTAACGTCTTCAGTGAGTTACATAAGCAACTTTCTCAACCCCAAAGGACAAACTATTTAATGTAATATACTCCAGTGTTCAAATGTGATATCCTTTAGAGCGTCTCTTTGAATTTCTCCATGCACACCTGTCAACCCCACCCCCTTTAATGGCTGTAAACATTTTAAAGTCTCTGTGACTGCACATTGGGTTCTAAGTATTTTCACCAGGTCTTTTTCTATGGAGACACGCAAGCTGATTAACAGCAGAGTTTATGAGTCCTGAATCCTCAACATTTCAGACAAGTTTGGCATCTAGTGGGCATGTAATAGAAATTAAATCGGGGGAAAAAAAAGAAATTAAATTGGTATATCCATACCTTGATAGTAAAGTAACATCAGTGCCTTTACATGCTCCACATTTAGCATTTTCTAGTCATTGTTGGATTCAGGTATGTGGGGTTCCTTAGCCCTTGTCTATGTCCTTCCAACAGCTCGCTGGGAAGGACAGCAGGACGCTTATGTTATCTTGTTCCAGAATAGTGAAATTCACTAGTTCTATGCTACAATGGGGCCCACAAAGATATCTCCTAACCTCACAAAAGCCCATGTTCATTATATGCATTGGCATCTATATGTGGCAGATATGCAGGATGGCTTGTTAAATATTCATGTCCCAGAAGTAGGAAGCTAAACACACTGACATGCAGGGATCTGCCACCTTACTAGGGATCCAGTGAAATAGAATATTTCTGTATATTCTCTCAGTGCATACAATAAAGAAAATAGCAATGCTTAAGGAACAGCATTTGATTGGGCTCAACAGATAGCATATTTAAGCATACTGTTCCCAACCATTTGGCAGAGTCACCAAAAGGCCAAGAGCTTTGCATAAGTCCCAAAGGAAGTGAAACCTTAGCAAAACTCTACTGCAGTGGCAATGAGGCTTTAATTATATTCAAATGTCTATGGCCAACTCTGATGTTTATAGCCAATTTAGTCAGCAAAATCCTAATACAAAGTCATATTTTATCAGCAATTCAATCCTCATTTGAGAAACCGCTTTTGATTTGATCTGCTCTTGGCAGAAAATGGAAGTCTGACTTTGGTGGCAACAGGACACCATTGTTATCACATACTCGGATGACCTGACTTCTGTCACAAGAGCGGGTATTCCCAGTGCATTGCCACACTGGTGTGGAAATAAAACATGTGAGTCAAAGCAAAGGAAGTGCTGGAAAACACAGGAAAATTTGCACTGGCAGTTGATTTTCCTGCCCTACAGGTTCACCTGTCTTTTGCTCTGGCAGCTCCTCTTCAATTTCTACTCATGTCTCCTGGGGAGTTTCTTATTTTGAACTGATCAGACAGGGACAGTCACCGTTGGCATTTTGTGCATCTGGTTTTGAGGCAGGGCCTCACTGTGTAGGTCTGGCAGCCCCAAAACTCCCTTTGTAGACCAAGCTAGCCACAGGCTCACAGAGACCCACCCGCTTGGTATGCTCCTTCAGCAGCTGAGGTTTTTGCATGCCCTTTAAAAACTAGAGATGGCTCAGTGGTTAAGAGCATTGCCTGCTCTTCCAAAGGTCCTGAGTTCAATTCCCAGCAACCACATCAACCACATAGGCCGGGCGATGGTGGTACACGCCTTTAATCCCAGCACTTGGGAGGCAGAGGCAGACGGATCTCTGTGAGTTCGAGACCAGCCTGGTCTACAGAGCTAGTTCCAGGACAGGCTCCAAAGCCACAGAGAAACCCTGTCTCGAAAAACCAAAAAATAAATAAATAAATAAATAAATAAATAAATAAATAAATAAGAACTGGCGAGGAAGAAGAGATGCCAAGCCCTTTTAATAGTTTATCTTATGGTCCACTCTGCCTTGTTGAACAGCTAGCATGGCAAGAAATCTATGACTATCTTCCTTCTAGTTATCACCTTCCTTTCCAGGGGTTTTCAGGGCCTTGTTCCTCCTGAGGTAGTGGTCTAGCCTGGGATCTCGGTTGGGATTTTCCAGACAATGGGCTAGGTATTTGTACACAACATTTTTCCTGTTATCAATAATCCAGATCCTAATATTTTAAAAGCATCAGTAATTAAGAAAGGAATGCTTCTATGAGGTAGCCAAAAATGATACAACCACCTGGGTAGTCAGATTCTGCTAGCCATTAATCCAACAGATGAAAATTTATTTATTCTTGGTTTAGACGATTATCTGTGAAACTAAGAAGAGAAAACAGTGAGGGTGTGACGCTGTGACAAAGGGCCTGTGGGGTACATGTGAGGCCTTTGGTTCCAATTCTAGGAATAAAATAAGATGGCCTATGAAACTACACAGGTGGAAGGACCCAGAGGAAAACCTGGCAGATGGTCCATTTTTAAGCGAAAAACAAATGTAAGTTAGCTAGGCACAATGACAAACACCTATAGTCCTGACTATGTTTGGGAGGCTGAGGCAAGGAAACTCAAGACCAACCTGGTTGCACAGTAGATACAGTCCAAATAATGCCAACAAAGAAAATCAGTGACTTGAATTCAAACTATAAACCGAGTGTTGGGGCCACATTAACTCATCAACATTAGACAACTAGAAAACTACGTGCTATTACAGGAATTATTAATTTTCAGACATTAAATGAGAGAAAGAAAATAAAAGAGGCCAAAGAGACTAGAAGAAAGAGTGTGTGTGTTTGTGTGTGTGCATATGTGTTTGTATGTTTGTGTGCATGCATGAATATTTGTATATGTGTATACATATGTGTGTGTTGTGTGTTTGTGTGTGTAAATGTATGTACATGTGTGTTTGTATGTTTGTGTGCATGCATGAGTATTTGTATATGTGTATGCATATGTGTGTTGTATGTGTGTGTTAGATGATGTTATAAATATCTTGCAGGAACTTTTTTTCACAGCTACCAACATATCCTAAGCCTCCCAACTATAAAATCTGAAATCTAAATCATTATTTGAAAGTCACTTAACATTCCATAGTAAAAGTATGTCACATTGAATTATCGCTAGACAGTCTGTAGTTGTTTTTCACTGCCATAATCAATGCTATATACAATAAAGACTTTTAAATGGAACCTTCAATATTGGTGTTTATATCTCTACAGAAGAAAATTTGAAGTGGAGTTGGTAATTCAGAAAGAATTTACATTTTAAATTATTGTAGGCACTAGTAATAATTGTGATTTTTATTCCCATTAACAATGTATCACAATGACCACTTTCTATGTGTTTGGGCCTCTGGCACCATAACTGGTTTGCTCAATGAGGACAGCACATGGTTGGACTTAAGTGTGTTTTCTTTGTTTTACACTGAGGTTCCTATATTACCTATAGGAGATTGTATAGCCAGAATGGTACCACCCAGAAAAAAAGCAGGTAATACGGGCAACTACTATTGACACATTTAAAAGATACCTTCATATTTGAAATAAAATGATAGAAGTACAAATCTCTGGGGCTATAGGAGATTTTCAATGCTTAAATCTTCCCTATAAATTTCCTACCTGCTTTTTATCCTACTGCTGCTTAAACTTGGTAATGATGTGTACCATACAAAGGTAGACATTCTACTTGATAATGATAAAGCAAGCCTGAATCAAACGTTTACTCTGTGCCGGAGGCAATTGTGTTTGCATGGCGGGAAGTATCTCATTTAATCTTATCAAAAACCTCGTAGGGGAGGATTTGTAAGGACGTCTGTTTCACAGAATAAACCTAGGCACAGATCTCACAGTTGGGGAGTGGCTGGGTGGATAAGAAGGCCTAAGGAAACCATAAGCACCCTCTGCACTCTACTGCCCCCCAGAGGCGGGTTTATAAAGCTGTGGCTTGCACTCACAAGGCTGAACTTCCCTTCCTGGGGATTGGCTTCATTGCCCTTGCTTCTCCTATTTTTATTTTCATGATGTATCTTAAAGTCTTTAATGTAAGATAACACTAAAAATATTTTAAAGAGCTATGAGGTGCCCCATAAACTTTAGTTCTAGAAGCCAGAGGTCAGAGGTGTTTAGTGGAAACCTCACCAATGACCCCACCCAATGGCAAAAATGGGGGGAAAAAAGGGAGGATTATGTCTCCTGCTAATTACAGACTCTAAGACAAACAGAGTATGAATCTTTATAGAAGATAGCATTAGGTTTTGAAGGAGGAGAGACCAAGTCCCTGATGTGAAAACATAGCCTACAGGAAAGATGAACATAACACTTATATTACCCAAGTTTCGGTCAAACCCATCAACAGAAAGTTCACTTGTGAAGAGATGCCCAGAGATCAGTTCAAATACCTAGGGATTAACTCCTTTAGGGGCAGAATGGCAAGCGAGAGAAGGGGCAGCTCCTGGAGATAAGTTTACTAAAGTATAAGTTACAGGAATTCAGAGACAGCAGAGAACACGGTTGTGAAATCCACCCCTTGTTTGCACTTCTCACAAAGAGGGAGTTAGTAAAATGTCAAATGAAAGTGGACAAAAATCTACTGGAACAATGAAAATAAAATATAAAAACATGAGCATGACCACGACGAATATTTGCGTACGAGGTTTCAGTCTCATAGAGACTGTGTATACAGCGAGTATACATGGCTGTGAACCATGTGCTCTTATTGCTAAAATAAAAATGATTTCATTTCCATTTGTTGAACTTTCACTTTTAGAATTACGTTTTCTTTGTCCCTTGCAGTTTCTGCTGGACTAGATTAACTTCAGTAACCACACTAAATGCTTCTATTCGACACTAAAACCCCATACAGAAGAAGTGAGGGTCATGGTCACTGTGCTGTGTGTGCTGGCTTCTCAGGCGCTGAGCCCTCCCTTTGACCTCTGGTTTCGTGAGAAAAGCAGGAGCTTTGTTCAGCTGCTGTGGATTGTTCTGCTTGTTCTCCACCTTAGTTGCCAATCGTAAGCATGTTTGTGGCATTTCTAGATGATTCAGTTCTGTGTTTTCAGAGCAATGAACTTCTAAGAACATTGTTAAATCCACCTATATAATTTTATAACCGATTTTCTTTGAACTTGATTATTTATTGAATAAATTTATGGCAGTTAATTGGATACTCTTCCTTTCAAGTTTTCAAATTTTAAGAGACGTTCAGGAACTGTTAAAATACAGAGTTTGCCCACGCACAATGGGGCAGAGATTTCCTGCTCTACCAGAGACCTCGCTGGCCAACAGGAGTCCACCTAAGCCCTTGGACCTTCTCCACTCCCCCAGTGTCCCTCTCACTGTATCCCCAATCCTTACCCCTTTTATATCACCATGTCCCAGGCCTCAGCTTTGGTGGAGAGCCCCTACTTGACAAGGGGCCACACCAGTCACCAGAATTCCAGCTATAGCATAAAATTCCTATTCGACCACAGTCCACACAGGCCAGAGGACTGGAGAGGAAACAGAAACCAAGGGAAACAAAACATCTGTCCTATGAATGAACCCTGAATTTCCATTTGTGGTAATTAAATAAACTTAACCATGGGTCAGGAGGCTGAGTTAGCACCTAGTTGACAGAAAGCAATCATAGAGCATCAGAGGGCATCTGGAAGAGATAAGAAGGGGGCACCAGAAGGAGTAGGGAGGATTTGGAATGGTTGTGGCTTTCATTTGTTGGGAGATGCCAGCAAGGAGAGAAAGGTAGCTAGATGTTACTCAATCTCTGAACCCACAGGTTTTCACCCCAGTCTTTATAAATAGAATGATAGAGATTTAGTTAAAGGCACCTTTAGTGGCAGCGGCAGAGGTAGTGCCTGCGGGAAGAGAATTCCCACAGGCTGTGGCCTGAGCTGCTGGGCTGCTACCAGAGAAGCAGGCCAGTGGCTGCGGGAGTCACAGTTGTTGACTGAAATAGCAGTAGATTAGGAAAGCCACTGTGCTGAAGTCGAAAACAAGACCATCCAATAGAGACAAACTCAGAAATCAACACTTGGACCTATAATCACCCCAAACCCAGATGCGTAAAGCCAGTGTAAAAACACAGTCAACAGCAGCCAGGACAGTATGTCACCACCAGAGCCCAGCAGTCCTACTGCATCAAGCCCTGAATGTTCTAACACGGCTGTAGCCCAGGGAAACGACCTTAAAAACCAACCTCATGAAGATGACTCAGGTGTTTAAAGAGCAAATGAGTAAAACTCTTAAAGAAAGCCAAGAAAAAGCAAACAGTTGAAGGAAATAAATAAAACTGTTCAAGACCTGAAAATGGAAATAGAAACAATAAAGAGAACACAACTGAAGCGATTATGGAAATGTATAGGTCCAGGTAAGCAAACAGAAACTACAGATGCAAGCATCACCAACAGAACACAATAGATGGACGAAAGAGTCTCAGGTGTTGGAGATACGATAGAAGAAATAGATACATTGGTTAACAAAAATGTTAAATCTAAAACAATTCCTGGCAAAAAAAAAAAAATCCAGGAAATCTGGGACACTATAAAAAGACCAAATGCCAGTGAACAAACAATATGAATAGAAGAAGGAGAAGAATCCCAGCTCAAAGGTCCAGAAAATATTTTCAACAAAATCATAGATTTTGCCTATAAAGTTACAAGCAGCTTACAGAACACCAAATAGATTGGACCATAAAAGAAAGTCTCCTTGTCATGTATTAATCAAAACACTAAGCACACAGAACAAAGAAAGAATATTAAAAGCTGCAAGGGAAAAAGAGCAAGCAACATATAAATATAAACATATACATATAAATACAAGGGCAGACCTATTAGAATTGCACTCGATTTCTCAAGGGTGACTCTAAAAGCCAGATGGGCCTGGACAGATGTGCTGCAGACTTTGAGAGACCACAAATGCCAGCATAAACTACGATATCCAGAAAACCTTCTAGTCACCAAAGAGAAACCAGATATTCTATGATAAAGTCAAATTTAAATATTATCCATCCAGAAATGCAGCACTACAGAAGGTACTGGAAGGAAAACTCCAACCCAAGGACACTAACTAAACCCATGAAAACCCAGGAAATAATCTCACATCAACAAAACCAAATGGGTTATCGATATATTTGAATATCAACAGACTCGATTCTCCAAGAAAAAGACTCAGACAAGCAGAGCTTCAACCTGCTGTGGTTCTGGTAGGCTCCAATATGATGTGCAACTAGATGGTGGAGAGACGGGAGAGTAGGAGAAGAGGGGTTCATGTACCGTGGAGGGAAGAGATGTGACCTTGGTGAGGAATAGGCAGATGCAAGTGGCCTGCACTGCCACCTGAGGCCACGCGATGTCTGGACCCACACTGCTGCTGAGGGCCATTTCTGAGTCTGTGTTGATGTCTGTGGCCTGTTTTACCACCAAGGACCATGGTGATTTCTGTCGTCTGGGCCGCCACCAGAGGCCATGTCTGAGGGCCACACTGCCACCGGGGACATACTGATCTGAGTGGCCTTGAAAACACTGACAAGGGAGATGACTTTCTGAAGAGAACACTGGTAGCACAGGCGCTAAGATCAACAATTAATAAATGGGACCTTGTGAAACTGAAAAGCTTCTATAAGGCAAAAGACACTGTCAATGGGACAAAGTAGCAGACTATAGAATAAGAAAAGATTTTATTAACTCCTTATCTGACAGAAGACTAATATCCAAACTATATAAAAAGCCAAAGGAATAGTATATCAGAAAAACCAAATAATCCAATTAAAAAGTGTTGTATTCAAATGTCCGATAAACACTGAAAGAAATGTTCAACATCCTTACCATCAAGAGAAATGTAAATCAAATTACTTTGATAGTCCATCTTACACTTATCCTAATGGCTAAGATTAATAACAAAGTGAGAACTTATACAGTCAAGGGTGTGGAAAAGGGGAACACTCCTCCATTTCTGGTGGGAGTACAAACTTGTATATCAACTATAGAAATTATTATGGTACTTCTTCAGAAAACTGGGAATCAATCTACCTCAAGCTACAGCTATACAGCTGTATCTTCAAAGGATGCTCCATCCTACCACAAAGACTATTGCTCCACTATGTTCAGAGCAGCTTTGTTCACAATAGCCAGAAACTGGGAACAACCTAGATGTCTCTTAACTGAAACATGGGTACAAAAGATGTTTTACATTTACACAATGGAGTATCACTTGGCTGTTAAAATATAATATCATGAAATCTGCAGGCAAATGGACAGAACTAGAAAAAATCATCCCAAGTGAGGTAATTCATACTCAGAAAACCAAACATGTATGCATGCACTTATAAGTGGATATTGGCTGTTAAGTAATGAGAATCATGCTACAATCCACTGATCCAGAAAGGCTAAATAATGAGGGCTCCAAGGGGGACACATGGTTCTTTTTGGGAAGGGAAATAGAAAAGATTTTGCAAGTGCACTGGGGGCAGTCGTGAACGGAAACAAAGGGATCCGGTGGCAGAGGAATGGAGGGAAAATGTATCTGGAGAGATGACTAAAATTGAAAGACATTTGTGGGGATGATGTGGAAACCTAGTGTAGTAGAAAGTCCCAGGATTCTATGGGGGTGACCTTGGTGAGGACTTCTAGTAATGAAGGACTCGGAGCCTGAATCAGCCATTCTCTGTAACCTGGAAAAGATTATATATGTAGACTAAGACTTTTACTTGTTTTCTGGGTGTGATCTTAGGAATTACATGCCGGAGTTACCAAGCTGCTGACAGATATATTAAATGCACCATGGAATGCCTTTCCCTCTTCTCTGTTGAAGACATTTAGAGTTAAAACGGCTTCAATTCTGAAAAGTTGTGCCGTGTGTATAGATAGATGATTAGAGATCCTTGATGGGAATGGCTGTTCAAATCCTTTTGCCTATTTCTTTCCTTGTCTGTTACGGTTATGCTAATGCTCTGTGGGGAAGTTGTTTCTTTGTCTGTTGACAGTTTCATGCACGTGCATAATGAGGCGGGGGACCATGCTAATGTCTGTGGTCGAAGTTAACACCAGAGTCCATGGAAACGTCAGTGATCTGAACTGCCACCTAAAATCAGGTTGATGTCTATGGCTCGTGTTATTTCCAAAGTCCATGGGATGTCCATGATCTGTGCTGCCACCTGAAGCCATGTTGATGTCTGTGACCTGTGCTGTAGCCAGACACCATGTAGAAATACATCATCCATGCTGCTGTTGACTGTAAAGAAGGAAGCTTCTTCTGCAATGGTGTCAGTAACTACAGACTCACAGTGAGAATGAGAGACATAGAAACAGTCTAGACAGGAAACCATTGAAGAAAACTCTTAAAAACTGTGATAGGGATGCTGAAGTGTATCTCTTCACAGTTGCTGGTTTCTGGTGGGAGTAAGGGTGGGCAACACAAACTGGATTTGTTTTATCTTTCTTTCTTTTATTCTTCTTTTGTTTTGGTAGAGGTTATAATGGTGATGGATATACCTAGGAAGACTAGGAAGTGAATGTGCTTGGGGTACATTATGTGAAATTTACAAATAATCAATAAAAACATTACATTAAAAGAGAAAAAATAGATTCTTCTCTGATACAATACATCCTGACCACAGTTTCTCCTCCCTCCACTCTTCCTAGCTCCCCCACCTCCCACCTTCCCCAGATCCACTCCCCATCAGTTTTCTCTTCAGAAAAGAGCAGGTCTCCAAAAGATGACAGCTAAACAGGACAAAACAAGATACAATAAGACAAGGTAAAAGTCCTCATATTGAAGCTGGACAAAGCAAACCAGTAGGAGGAAGAGTCTCAAGAGTAGGCAAAAGTGTGAGAAATACACCCGCTCCCCCTGTCATGACTCTCACAAAATACCACGCTAATAGCTATAACAAATACACAGAGGACCTAGTACAGATCCATGCAGACTCTGTGCTTGCTGCTTCAGTCTCTGTGTGAAGATTTGAGCCCTGCTTAGTTGATTCTGTGGTCTGTGTTCTCCTGATGTCCTCCATCCCCTCCGAGTCCTGTGATCTTTCCTCCCCCTCTTTCATGAGGTTCCTCGAGGGGAGGGACCCAGTAGAGACCTCTAATTTAGACTCTCTCTCTCTGAATAATGTCTGGCTGTGGTTCTCTGTGCCCATTCCTTTCTGCTGCCAGGGAAAGCCTCTCTGATGATAACTGGACAAGACACCGATCTATGAGTATAGCAGAATATCATTAGGAATCATATCATTGGGGTTTTGATTTTGTTTTTTCTTTGCCAGTCATGTTTGATACTACCCTAAGTCTTTGACCTACCTACTCTCTGGTTCTCCAGACAGTGTAGGGCATGGGGTCCCTCTCATGGTGTGAACTTCAAGTTAAATCAAACATTGGTTGGCCACTCACATAAGTTCTGAGCATCCATTGCTCTAGCACATCTTGCAGGCAGGACAGATTGTAGGTAGAGGGCTTTCTGGCTGGATTGGTGGCCAATTTTCTCTTACTGTAGCCTGCAGAGGACTTCCTCACACCAGAGACTAAAATGTAGGAATGAAGGCTCCAGGCCCACACCAGCTCAACCTCTCTATGATTAATGAGCTGTGTGGAAGTTGTCCTCAGCAATGAAGCCCTGATGTGAGTTTTCAGAGAGTGACCTTATGTCCTATCATCAGCCCTGGTGGTTTAGGGATCTCCACAGGACCTCCTCAGCAAACACTTGACCAAATATAACAGAGTCCCACCACTGGAAGCCATACCTGGCTACAAAAGATGACTAGTTCAGACTCCATATCTTCCATTACTAGGAGTCCTTGCTAGGGTCACCCTCATAGATTCCAGGAACTTTCACTTCACTAGGTTTCCACATAACCCTCCAAATGTTCCCCAATTCCAGCTTTCTCTCCCTCCAGCCAGCCCTCCCTATCTGGTCTACACCACACCTCCCATCCACCCATAGATTCTATTCTGTTTCCCCTTCCCAAGAGATCCATGGTCCCCCAGTCACCCAGAGTTCTCCTCATTACCTAACCTCTCTGGGTCTGTGGTTTGTAGCTTGAATATCATTTATTTAATATCCACTTATAAGTGAGTACATACCATATTTGTCTTTCTAGGTCTGGGCTACCTCACTCAGGATAATTCTTTCTACTTGCATCCATTTGCCTGAAAATTTCATAATGTCATTTTTTTTAACCAACTGAATAATATTCCATTGTGTACCACAGAAAATACTCCATTGTGTACTACAGAATGTGTCATTCCCTTTTGCACCACAAGAATATACCACAGAAAATGTACCACATTTTCTATATCCATTCTTCACTGAGGGACAGATAGATTGTTTCCATTTTCTGGCTATTATAAACAAAGCCACAATGAAAATAGCTTCGCAAGTGTTCTTGTCGTAGGATGGAGCTTCCTTTGGGTATATTCTGGGTCCTGAGGTAGATCGATTCCCAACTTCCTAAGAAACCACCATATTGATTTCCAAGAATGAGGACTTGATTGTGGATTCTCAGCCCTCACGTAAAAGCCAGACATGGTGGCATGGGCCTGTCACCCAAAACTGAATTAGTGGAATTGTTCATTCCCTGTGAGTGAGCACATTTTTGTCCCTCATTTGCAAAGTTTCCACAGTAACTTACCACTGGTAGTAAATATTTCAGACTTTAAGGTCTCTGTTTCGAATGATGAACTTCACAGTGGCAGTGTAAAAGCAGATACAAGAGAGAGGGATCAATCTGTTCTAGCCTTGTTACATCTGGCACAGCAGCCCAGTGAGTCTTGCGGTGCCTACAGTAGTCTGTAGCCATCCAGACATGATAGAATGGTAGAAGAAATGACCCCTGCTTCCCTTAAGTCTTTAATAATGGCATCAGTCAGCACCACCAACCCTGGGACGTATTAATATTCTGGCTAACATGTCAAGGGCTTGCATTTGATTTTCACCATAGTAATTGCTCTTATTCCACAAGTAAGGGACCTGATGCCGGAGGTATTCTTGTCTCAGTCCTGATCACACATATGTGATCTGGAGGAATGATCACTGGGAAAGTCTTCAGACCCACCATGCCTGAGGCCACCGAAGCAATGGATTTGACACACCCGATCATCTTTAGATTACTTTAGATTAGATTTAAACCATGAGCAGGTATTGCTGCTGCCTTCTACTGGCTACCTGACAGTAGTAGCACTTTCCATGTCCTTTTCCTTAAAAAACAAAACAAACAAAAAAAAAAAACAGGGGTTCTCTGTATAGACCAGGCTGATCTTGAACTCACAGAGATCCACCTGTCTCCACCACCACCACACAGCTCACAGCAGAACTTTCTGTATCTTTTTGTTGAGTAGTGTTTCCTATTTTATTAGGTTTCATTAAAACGTAACCATCTAGAAAAGGACCTATGTGTGCTTCCAAAGGGAAGCACCTACTGCCTTGTGGGGAAAGCCTTCTAAAATATCCAACACAAAACCTGCTAGCTCGTGTTAGGCAAAGGTGGGCCACCTTTTTGCGAGCTTTAAAATTCCATGGTGATCTGTAGGGTTTGAAGGACTTGCCCATATTTTTAAAACCCATAAGTTAGGGCTCCAGATTTTCTCACCTACACCAACTTAGGACCAGACCTTCCTGGACACACATTCTACTGGACCTGCAATCTCTTGCTCATGTATATGAATCTGTGTAAGACAACTGTCTCTTTGTAAACCACTCTGAAACCCTTCTGGCTCTCACTTGAAGCCTTTTAACTATTAACTATTGCTCTTCCCTTCTTATTTTCTTTCTGTACTTCAGCAATAGCCAAAACTTAAGCCTGTAAGCCCTCCTCCATATTTCCAATACTGAGTCCGCACTCTAGAAAGACATTCTTTTACAGTGAGATGTCTTCCTAGGTTACTATGATGAAATCTTTATAAACTGGCTTTCTTACGTCTCGCCAACCTATAACTTGGATGACATTTTCCTTATACATATAATACTGAGTAGCCCAATCAAAAATCTCTGTCTTAAGCAGAGTATGGTGGACATACATGTAATCCCAGCAATCAAGAGGCAGAAGCAGAAGGATTGCATCAAAAATTCAAGGCCAGCCTGTTCTACATAATGAGTTCCAGGCCAAACAGGGTTAGATAGTGAGATATTGTCTCAAAAAAAAGTTACTTCCTGTTTCCTGAATACTATGTGTGTTAGGTTGGATCAGATTGGACATGCAAAGTATTGGGGATGAGAATAGCCCCCATGCTACAGCAATTTCTTAGCATGTATGAAGCTCTGGGTCAAGACTGAACACACACACCAGTCCAACAAGTATAGGAAGATAGACAATAGGAAGATTGATTGAGAAAGAAGAGCACCAGGCTGCATTTAGTTTCCAGGAAAGGTTCAGCCAGGTCCTTAAGCATTCCTCTTAACAAAGTGGGTTGTTTTCATGTTTCTTTTTCATCAGTCACCTGGGAGGGTCTTGTGCTCTACATGGACCAAGAAGACAAGAAGGTAAGTTGAAGGTAAGAAGGTAAGTTTACATTCTGAAGAGGCCAATACGGATGCCAAGATTCTGGGGTAATGATACTTACATCAGCACCTGTGTCCAGCAGGCCAGTAATAAAAATGCCATTTACACACACTCTCAGTTTAGGTCTTTGATCATTTATAGAAGTTTGCCAAAACACACGTAACTTATCTTTCTGATCATTATTGCTTGTAACAGTAGGCATGGGGCTTCCTAATTGTCCTGATGAGGCACGTTCTCTGCAGAAACTGGATATGACTGAACCATGTTTGCTATGGGGGCCTGTGAGGCCCCCCTCTCACATTTCCCGACTGTATCAGGTTGCCTTGTCTATCTCTTGTAGACCTGCATTCATTCTTCCAATGTCTGCCTTTTCCACATCTTCTACATAAACCTGAAGGCTGAGTCCTCCTATTTCTGTTATTTCTAGAAGATGCATTATTATTATTATTTCTGAAAGATGCATTATTATTAGTATTATTATTATTATTTCTGAAAATCTGTTGTCTACAATTCCTTTTCATATGACCCATTTTGCCACAATTAAAACATTTGGTATTCTGGTGTCTCCTTTTACCATTGGAAATTGCTTCTTCTACCCATGCTTCAGTGCCATAATCAAATGTATCAACATTGAGTGTATGCAAGACCCATTCTTCCAAAGGCGCTGATCTGAGCTTTAAAGGCCCCAAAATCCTTTTGCATCCCACAATTCTTAGTTAAGGGAGCCACCTTAGGGTTGGCAAGAGACTTGAACCTAGAGTGGCTCCCAGGAGCCCAAGCCGAGGTCCCCAGTTAGTTCCTTGGGCAGCTGAGGATAGGGAACCTGAAATGACCCTAGCCTATAGCAATACTGAAGAATATCTTGCATATCATCATAGAACCTTCATCTGGTGATGGATGGAGATAGAGACAGAGACCCACACTGGAGCACTGGACTGAGTTCCCAAGGTCCCAATGAGGAGCAGAAGGAGGGAGAACAAGAGCAAAGAAGTCGGGACCACGAGGGGTGCACCCACCCACTGAGACAGTGGAGCTGATCTACTGGGAGCTCACCAAGGCCAACTGGACTGTGACTGAAAAAGCATGGGTTAAAACTGGACTCTCTGAACATGGCGAACAATGAGGGCTGATGAGAAGCCAAGGACAATGGCACGGGGTTTTGATCCTACGCAATGTGCTGGCTTTGTGGGAGCCTAGCCAGTTTGGATGTTCACCTTCCTAGATATGGACAGAGGGGGGAGGACCTAGGACTTACCACAGGGCAGGGAACCCTGACTGCTCTTTGGACTGGAGAGGGAGTGGGAGAGGAGTGGGAGGAGGGGGAGAAGGGTGGGAGGAGGGGGAGAAGGGTGGGAGGAGAGGGAGGGAAATGGGAGGCTGGGAGGAGGTGGAAACTTGTTTTTTTTTCTTCCTTTTCTCAATAAAAAAAAGAATTTTGCTCATTTAACTTTTTGATAATCTGATTTTATTAAGTGGCAAGTGGGAATAATTTAATCACTTCCAATGTAGTTTATGAGAGCTTTTGGAGACTGAATTATAACACCAATTAAGAGAAGACTTAAAAAATAGAAAAAAAATGGTAAATGTCTTTTTATGACTAAGAAAAATGAATCATATTTTTCCCTTTTTCTTTAGGGGAACAAGGTTGAGGTTAATGAAATACTATATATCTCATACAACTAAACCAGATTAAACATCTAGGTGTCAGTAAGTTAGAACACAATTTACTGAATAAAAGTACATTAAAGAAATTTCTTGCAAATTTTTTCCTTGAAAGTTTAAAACCAAAACATAATAAGATGAATAAAGTTACTTTTGATGCCTAAGCTTTCAGGGAAGCTGCTCTCCTCACGGCCCTAAGGAACTAGAATCTGCCTAGATCCCCAACAGATGAGTGAAGAATAGTGAAAACGTGATGCATACATACAATGACAGTTTTTCATGGCAGTCATTAACTTATAATAGCTATGGTTGCCTGCCCTGCATAGGGCCTGTAAGACTGAGCTAATTTAGCCACAGATGGGGGAAGGGATTATGGGGCTCTTCCTGACTCAGAGGAGCTAATGGCGGTCTTGTCTTCAGTGATGTAGGCATTGGTGAGTTACTCACAACGCAATGGGTAGTTTTGAGCCTGTGCCCATTCTGGTAGCCCTGGTTAATGCCAGTGGGTAACAAAGCAAAAGCAAAAACAAAACAAGTTGTGAAAGTGGAATGAGGGTTTGGGGAAATGGGGAAACGGGAGGGAGGAAGATCAGAGATGGCGTAAGGATGTGTGTACCCAGAATGTACTATATACATGCATGACATCATCAAAGTATCAAGTAATAAAATAACTAGTGACAAAAAACTAGTAAGATCATTTACATATGCAAACAGAAGTGAATTTAGCTAAAGTGAGAATGAGCAATGCAGGTAGCCCTTCATTTCCATGGCTTTCACAGACATAACCATCCTCTGAGCCAAACATTTGTGTGGCTGGAATGATGGCTCAGTCAGGAGAGTCTCTGCAAAAGCAGGGGGGGGAGGACAGACATGGTGGCTTATGCTCCTAAGTATAACATGGGGGTATAGAGACAGGAAGATCCATGGGACTCTCTGGCCAGTCAGCTTAGCCTATTCAGTGACTTCTATCTCAGTAAGAGACCCTGTCTCAAAATCTAAAGGTCACCCGGAAAACATCTAAGGTTGACCACTAGTCTTCACATACATGTACATGTCCCCACAAGTATGCACACAAAGATGCATTTATTATAAACATGCACAGAAATGGTCTCTTGTCTTCCCCAAAACAGCTCAGTAAAACAATGATTCACATGGTATGTACACTGTATTATTTTGAGATGATAAAATATATAGAATAAGCATAGGCAGACTCTGCACAACTCTATGTGAAGAGCTTGAACATCGGTGGGTGTCTCAAGAACAGCTCTCCATCGCATTGTGTATCCGGCATTTCCGTTATTGGAGGTTTCCATTATTATCCCCTTGTGCTGTGTGTGGGTTTGTGTTGTTGTTTGTGGCCCTCGTGTGCGATATTTGGCTTGGATTCCTCATGTGCTATACTTGAGGAATGTGGATTTGTTTTCATAAAAACTGTTGTTACATCAATTTTATGGGATTAAAAAGTGAAATATAAAATTCTCTAAAATGAATTTACTCTCAGTTCTCTAGAGCAACCTGAGGGGGATCCCAACAGTCTATCACAAGATCTTGTTATTATCCTAATTTGGATGTTCATGAAAATATATGACTTTTAACCCAAAGCTCACTTGCAAGCACAGCCCCCTTTGTCCATAATCAGGACAGCGCAAACACAGACAGGCAGGTTTCCGCCCTTCCTCTGGGCGAGGAGGAGCCTTACTTCATAATCCTCCCTCTTGCTAATGTTGGGCCGTGACAAAGTTAGAGTCAGTGACCTAGCTCTAATTCAGGGTGGGGCTCACTGAGTGGCTCAACTTCACAAATGATGTGGGTACAAACTATTCATCTGGCAAAGGCCATGTTCTACGTCCTGGCTCTCCATTCAGCCGCAAAACCGTAAATAATCACGGTCATCAAGATGATCAGGTTTCTCCAGCATAGCTGTAGTGTCAGAGACAAATACAGGCTCTTACATTTGGTTCAGTTTTTAGCTGTGCGTGCCTAGATTTATTCGTTTGTTTTTGTAGTAAAACAAACAAGTATGGTGTTGTTTAACAAACAGGATATTTTGTAAGTGGGTGTTTTAAATTATATTTGCAGCACTATATTCAAAATAGAAATTCCTTATTATCCCATATAGGAAAAGAAATCATGTAGTTCCCAATGGGCTCTAGATAGAATTACCTCTCATGGTCACTGGTCACATGCTTGTATAAATCTATCAACAGCCAGAAATGTGGAGTTTCCAAAATTGACTTAAGACTTGGCAGTCTCTACCTCAGGGACACATGGAGGAGGGATGGGCAGTGAAATACAATTGGGGAGCAGGGAGGGAATCACTCTTTGGGAGACAGGATTGCCTGTCTGTAGCACGGATAATTTAGAGGAGGCTCAGGAGACTAGTCTGATTAGAGCAGGGTTTGACCTGGAGAGCAATAGGACAAAAGCTTGGAAAGGTTCTGCAGGGGTCAAAGTGTGGGAGCCTGGCGAATGCCGAGCTAATGACTTCAAGTAGCAACACTGAGGATTTTTGAAACAGAAAATGATAATGAAAATGGTTTGTGAGTTAAGTCACGAATGGTACCTTTTACATATAATCCTGATACTTGGGAGACTGGAACAGACAGATGGGCATAAATTGCCAGGCCAGAATGGGCTACACGGTGACAACCTAGTTAAAAAGAAAATAAAAAATTCCTCCAAAGGAAAAAAAAAATATATATATATATATATATATAAAGTATGTTAGTACTGCCATGTAAATGTTACTCTTTTGACAACAGTGTTAAGTATGAGCCAGAGAGAAGAGAGTAGAAGCAGTAATCCTTATCTTGTAAGCATTTTGTAGTAATATAGACATAAAAAGATAATAGATTGAACCATGTTAGGTAGCAACAAAAATTCAAGGAAAGGGGGCATGTTATAAAAAAAAGAGTAAGTAGAATTTGATTAGATAAATTGGTGGTGTGACAAATTATTTTTTAAAGCATAAAGCAGGAGGAGGGACTGTCATTTTTCTAAGTGATGTAGCCACTAATAAATTGCCCATATATGAGAAAACAATCGCCCACTCATGCTCATAAAGTAAACTTATTTAAACTTAGTGGGTCAGATTTCAAAAGACATCCACCAGACCAGCCAGGGAGACACAGTGAGGCCCTGTCTCCAAATTAATTAGTTAACTTAATTAAAATTTAAAAAGATATTGAAGTAGGAGGGAGATTATTGGGAAGAAAAAGAGTTTCATTGGGAGAGACAGGTAAATGAAAGACAGTAATGGGGGACAAAAATATCAAACTCAGTGTATACACATAGGACATTATCAAAGCATTAAGCACATGCATGCGCTCACACACACAGAGCAGAAGACATTCAAAGATAAAAAGACCTACATACTCAAAATTTAGCAGAATTGAGCCAGGTGTAGTGATGCATGCTTTTAATCCCAGAACTAGGGAGGCAGAGGCAAGTGAATCTCTGCGAGTTCAAGGCCAGCTGGATCTATGTAGTGAGTTCCAAGATAGCCAAGGTTATATTGGCAAAATTAACATTGTAATAATGGTTACATCATCAAAAGCAATCTAATATTCGGCATAGTCCTCATCAAAATTTCAATTGCATTCTTCACAGGACAGATAAAATGATCCTAAAATTCATACGAAAACAAAAAGCCCTTGATAACTAAAGCAACCTAAGTAGCAATAGTAATATTGGAGGCATCACAATGTCTGATCTCAAACTACACCCTAGGGCCATAGCAACAGAATCAGCACTGTACTTGCACAAACACAGACCTATAGACCAATGAAACAGAATATAGGAAAAGCCCACATGTTAGGGTTTCTGTCCTGCCTGGTTCCCGCAATCCTTAAGTCTCAAAGAAATCACACAGAGGTCTACATTAATCAGAAAACTGATTGGCCCATTAGCTCAAGCTTCTTATTAACTCTTATAACTTATATTAATTAACCCATTATTCTTATCTATGTTAGCCACATGGCTTGGTACCTTTTTCGGCAGAGCAGGTCACTTCTTCCTTCTTCTGTGTCTGGGCAGGACTGGGAAGGAATGGACTTTCTCTTTCCCAGAATTCTCCTGTTCTCATTAACCTGCCTCTACTTCCTGTCTGGTTTTCCCACCTATACTTCCTGCCTAAACTACTGGCCAACCAGCGTTTATTTAAATCATAATTGACAGAAGATAGACAATTGTCTTACACCACCCACACAGTTGCCATAACAGATGTATCAAAAACATATATTGGAAAACAGCCTCTTCAACAAATGGTGATGGGGAAACTGGATATCTGCCTGTTTAAGAATAAAACTAGGTCAGTATCTTTCACCTTGGGAAAAAATTCAAAATGGATCAAAGATCATAATGTAATACCTGAACTTTGAAACTGTTAGAGAAGAACAGGGAAACACCCCAATATACAGGCATAAGCAAGAACTTTGATAAAAAGTCATGGGGTCACATGGCATGACAAGGTTTCCACACAACAAAGGAAGCAATCACCACCATCAAGTGACAGCTGTGGAGTGGAGAGAACAACTCTGCCAACCAGCAGACAAAGGAGTACTATATAATATACTAAAAATAGCAATAATTTAAGACAAAAAACTGAATCACTCAATCGATTAATAAGCTAATGAACTGAATAGACATTTCTCAGAAGAAGAGATGGAGATGGCTAATAAAGTTTGGGAATACTGCTCAACCTCGTAGCCATCAAGGAAATACAAATGGAAACAATTCTGAGGTTTCCCCCACCCCAGTAAAAATGTTTTCCCTCAAGAAAACAAATGGTGGCAAATACTGGCAAAGATGGAAAGAGAATGGAATCTTTGCCCAGTGCTAGTGGGAATACAACTGGTGCTGCCAGTGTGGAATGAGTGTGCAGGCTCCTCAAACACCAAAGCATCACAGCATGCGACCCAGCTATGTGTCTCCGTCGTACACAGCCAGAGGATTCTAAGTCCCGTGACAAAGACACTTGCGCTTTCATGCTAATTGCTGTACTAGTCAAATAGCTAAGAAATCGAACCACCTTAGATGTTCAACCCATGAATGAAGATAGAGGTTGTCAAATGTATAATCTAATGGAATTCCCTCCTTCCACAAAGGAAAATGAAACAGGCGTTTTCAGGAAAATGGGTGCAATTGGAGTATTCTGTTAGGCGAAATAAGCCAGATTTAGAAAGACAAATATTACATATTTTCTTTGATAAGTGAACTTTAGATTTAAATGTGTACCCCTCCTTCTCTTCCCTTCTCCCACAGTGTGTGTGTGTGTGTGTGTGTGTGTGTGTGTGTGTGTGTGTGTGTGTGTGATATAACCATGAAAGGGGAGAAAGGGACCTTAAGGGAGGAGTGAAGGAGGAAAAAAAGGAGAATAATAAAACATATGTGACATGGATACAAAAGAGAGGCACGATTTGAGGAGAGGCAAGAGACCAGCAATAGTGGGGAGAGGGTAGAAGGCAGGAGTTGGAGAGAATGGTGGATAAGAACAAAATAAAATCAAATTTGTTTATGAAAACATAACAAAACCTATTACTTTGTATACTAACTTAAAAATTAAATAATAACCACAGTGATTTGGTACATTTTAATATATTTGATAGTATGATAAAAGGCATGGAATTTGGAGTTATTGGCTTCCATTTCTAGCCCCACCCTTTACTGTGTATCAACCTTGGGCAAACCATGAATACCTTCTATCCTCTGTTCCCTCACAGTGAAGTGCAGTTTTGTGATTGCTGCCTATCTTGAAATGCTTTAAAAATTAAATGAAGTGAAACTCTTGTCTCGAAACACCAAAAAGTGGGGGGAAAAGAATGAAAGAAAGAAAAGGAAAAAGAAAATAAGAAGGGTATGAAAATCAAACAGTGCCAGAGTACGCCAGGAATGGGAGGTGCCAAGTGGGGACCTTTCCTAGCTCCCTTGGATACAGATGGTGGGTATATCTTGCATGGTCACTCACAGGCTATAGAAGCTAACCATCTTTTGGTAAGCCTGAAGGGGGGATGAGAGCAGTCGCACTAAAGAAAACAGAAAAAGTCCTGAGTTTCTGGATCACCTTAAAAGGAAAGTGACCTGAAGGCATGACCACCAAAAGCATCAGAAATGAGTAGTCCATACATGACAGCTAATCCTTCCTCTTTCCCTCCAGATTTACATATGTGGAATTTGCCATTCGCAATGTAATATCTTCATATAAATGTACAAGTAACAATTTTCTTGAGATTATTTTAATTATAAAGCCATAAGCAATGTGCCCGCCACCTCACATTTTCTGCATAGTGAAAGTATTTAATATCTACTCTAATGATTTTTAAATATGTGGAATTTTATTAACTATAGGTGTTCTTCTAGGACCTTCTCATGTTTCATAGCTGAAATTCCGTGAAAGCTGACTAGTGCCTCCCATTTTTTCAATTTCCTGAGCCCCTGGCAACCATTGCTCCACTCTCTGCTTCTTCAGTTTGATTATCTGTCATTGTTCCTTTGCTTGATGTTTACATATGAGGTCTCGGTGTGCTGTGCAGGCTACTCTCAGACTTCTAATCTCTGGTGATCTTCCTTCTTGAGTTTCCTAAGGAACTACGTGCAGACCTGACTTGCCCATTTTAGATAACTCCTGTGAGAGGCATCATTGTTCTGGTCTGTTGGATTCTACACGTATCATAATATTCTCCAAATTAATTCATATTACAGGATCTCTTTTTTTGAGTGAACAATATTTTTAGTCATTTTCCCTCACTGGGCATTGTCATACCTAGATACGATCCTAAACTGGCAACAACATACACTGGCATTCTGAGGTTGATAAGGGTTAATGTCCTTGGACACAGCAGGGAACCAGAGCTGAAGGATGAAACAACTTTGTTCATGTTGCCATCACAAAGCTACCTAACCAACCCAAGATGCTATATCTAGCTCCAGTTCTGTAAGACTCCATCAACATCTAAGGTCTGCTCCCTTTTTCTTCCCCTTTCCTCCCCCTCTCCCTCCTCCCATTCCTCCTCCCCTCCTTCCTCTTCTGTGGTAGTGATTGAACCCAGGCTCTAAGTCATAGCAGGTAAGTATTCTTCTTTGCTGCATTTCCATCCTTAATGTCCTTGGGTAAATACAGGTGGTCTTTGTTATCATTTATAAGCAAAAGTTTCCAAATTATATCGTATTAAAGCTCTCTTTTACTGATCTCCCTCTCCTTGCAAGTTGTCATTTACAATGCTATCAAAAGTAGAGACCTTCTTTATATTCATTATTAATATTTGTAATTCCCTTGTTACCAATCATTTAAAATTTAACTTTTGTTATAGACTTTTCTGCACCAAGTGGTTTTGTAAATGGCTTTATCACATGCCGAATACAGGTTTGTTAAATGATGATATAATTTAATTTCTTATAATTAAGTTAATCTGAAATCCTAAACTGTAATCTTTTATCACTGTACAAACACTTTTACTAATGGAAAAAAAAGTGTGTTTAAATAGTCACATATAGAAAACGTTTATCATTTGCCAATAAAAACTGATAATCATCCAACCAAACTAAGTCTCACGGATTTAATGGTTGGTGGTAAAGTAGGCAGCTAAACTATTAAGCATCAAAGCACAGAAATGGGTTTTCCAGTGCAGTAATAACAGCAACGCAGTGTGTGCCCGGCACACTCCTGGATGTTTACATGCTATCTCGTTTAATCTCACAATAGCTCAAAGTTCAGACATTTGTCACATTTCGCAGAGGAGGGATCACACTCTTACAGAGTTGAAATAATCGTGTCCCAGGCTGAGACGGTAGGTATAGGTTCAGAGCCCACTGCAGGTGTTCAACGCTTCAACAATTACATTTTCCACCTGCCATGCTAGTACTCAAGAACTTATTCATTGGCTATGACTTAGGCACTTAGTTATTCTCTCTCTCTCTCTCTTTCTCTCTCTCTCTCTTTGTTTTTTAGGCAGGGTCTCACTTTGCAGCCTTGACTGGCTTGCAATTTGCTACATAGATCAGGCTGGCCTCAAACTTAAAGATGTCTGTCTGCTACTGTCTCTGGGTGATGAAATTAAAGGTATGGGCCACCACACACAACTTAGTCACCGTTATTAAATTCAGAGTAAAATTGCAGGCAGAATGAACATATTGTTATTATTAATCACAGACTTTAGATCTGGTGGATGACATTGCACAATTGCATTCAAATAGTTGCCAGTTTCAGAACTCACATATTCTACAGTGTTCAGTCAGTCCTGATGCTCTGAATTACCTTTTAGTATTGGCCCCATAAAGTAATGGAAACAATCTAATTCATAAGTATGCTGTCCAAAGTGTGTCATAATGACATATCATCAGATATGGGGATGATTCTCAATGCTACAATACTTACCTAGAATGCATGGGTCTCTGGGTTTGACCTCTAGTACTTCATTAAATCCAGCAAGGTGGTGCACACCTGTAACCCAGTGGAGACAAAGGTTCAAGGTCACATCTAACTACACTGAGAGTTCAAGGCCAGGCTGGGCTATAAAAGTGAGACCTTGTCTTGAAATAAATAAACAGGGAGAGAGGACACAGTGGTTAAGGGCACTACTCAGTTCCCAGCACTTAGATGGCAGCTCACAACCGTTTGTAACTCCAGGTCCGGGGGATCTGAGGCTCTCTTCAAGCACATGCATGGTACACATACATAAAGTACAGTCAAAACACTCATGCACATGAAATTAAAATAAACAAACCTTCACAAACAAATAAATGATGAGATACGATCAGGCAGGGCAGCTAAGGTGGGTGACGTCTTGAATGAATTATACAAACATGACCATCCTGCAACTGAACTGCCAGAGGAGATGCACAGTCCACTGCTTTGGCAGGTGCAGCAGCTTTATACCTGTGCAAACCCGAGCGGGGCTACATGTGCTGGGCTGATCACTGAGGCATAGCATTCCCTCCCACACTGGGACAATATTAACATGTGTCATACTCAGTAGACTAGTCGTACATGTCAATGTCATGGGTGTTTGACCTGAAACTCAGTGTGCCTTTCATTCCAGTCATGGAACAGTGGCCATGCTTTCCCCCTCAGGCAGCAGCAAGAGTGCAAAGAACAGCTCTCTGATTTGTATGCTGCATTTGTGGACTTAGCCAAGATGCCTGCTACAAGCGTGCTGTTGTGTAGGGAAGCCCGGGAAGCAGTGCCATCCAGATGATTTCAAAGCACACATCAAATCCATCTATTTTTAACAATATATAAATTATTGCTTTTGTCTTAAACCTAGCAATGTTCTTTCGGGAGGTTCCACAGTTCACGCTAAATGGACACGGTTGCAGGTTTCCTTTCTAATGCTTGCATAGCAGAAGGGCTAGAAGTAATTAGTGTGGATATTCCATGTGACAGCGGTTGTGTGCATGCAGTTTACAATTGGAATGATTGTTCGGGGTTAACAAGGCTTCTCTTCGCTGTCAACATGTACTTACTTGGTTTGGAATGCGGCCCCATACATGGCGGCACTCACCATTAAGTCAATGGCCGTTTCAGGGGAGCTTACTAAGGAGATTGCCAAAGAAAATCATAGTTATTTTATTATCTTTGCATAATATGTCTCGAAACAGTAGCCTAAGAAAAACTGATGCGTTGGGAAAACCCAAAGGTAATTTTTAGCCATAATGTATAAGAAGGAAAGGCCCTTGTATTACTTCTTGAGGATGTGATTTGCAAGTAGGCTTCACTGCTATTTATTCATCCTCGCCAGGCCAGTTTTTCTTCTCTCTCTCTCTCTCTTTCCCTCTCTCTCTCGCTCTTTTTCAGTGTTTGTGCCACTATGCATAAAAAAGTAAGTAAGACCATATTTATCCCTGAAGGCCCGACAGTAAAGGAGCAGGGAATGAAAAGTCTCATGAACAACATTATGTAAGAGGAGCAAGCAAATGAAGTCATGCTCTGGATATTAGCGGAGTTGTGAAGAAACTCGTGCACACCTTGCAGGAAACTCTGGGAACCATGAGCAAAGCGAGCTGACAGAGAGACTACCGGAGCAGGCACAGGCTGGGGCCCAAGGGAGGACAGGTGCAATAATGTCACCAAAAAAAAACCTGACAGCCCCTGGTGATGAACCTGATATACGGCATGTGTGTAGAGTTCAGTATCTCAGCCCAGTGGGTACCACAGGAGGATACTGAACTGACCAGTCCAGTCATCTGAGAGACTTGAAGGATGCAATGGGGGTAGAAGCCAGGCTGCTCTTCATGACAACAGTCAAGAGGGAGGGAGGACAGGGAAATGAAACGGCTAGATTCCTTGATGTCACGTGGGATAACAGGAACCCCACGGAAGGATGAGTCGAGTGCAGCAGTGCTCCAGGCAGGTGATGCTGATGGACCAGCAGCCTCTGCGAAGTCAGCAGAGCTCACGAACAGAAATGGCTAGAATTCCCTGAAGAATTTTCTGAGACCAGCTCTGTGAAACAACGTGTGCTATTCAATCTCTGATTAAATGGGGGGAAGAAAGGAAAGAGAGTCCCATAGGCAACCTCAGGGGCGTGTAACATTTGCTCTCAATCATAGGAATTGATAGTGAAGATGCAACTGCATCTGGCATGCCATGTCATAACATACCATCCAGCTATTTGAAAAACACTAAGTTCATAACTCAGCATCCAAAACAACTGACTATAACAGGCAGTATGTGGACAAGAAGAGTGTTACTAGCTCTGTGTTCCGGCGCTAATTGTCTACTCACAGCTCGATAAATTCATAATTAAAAACATCACTTGAAGAGGCAATAATTTAGGGGCTCAGGTCAGATCTATGATAATGTATGCATGTGTAGTGTCACTGAAATAACCCAGTTACTTAGCAAGATTTCAGATTTAGTAAACCATTCTGCTTAAGTTTTTAAAAAGCATTTATTTACAGCAAGTAATATATATTTGTTCAAATGTGTAATATTATGTATAGATAATTTACAATTCCAGATGGCATTTCTGACCAGTGTTTAGGAGCAAGACAACGACTTAATTATGCAGCCACGGGTCTTCTAGCCATTACTGTTTCATAGTACTACACGCAAAAGTGCATGGGGGCTCTAGAGACGAGAAGACAGAAAAAGCATGCTTCCTATTGTTGGGAGTGTTTTGAGCATGCAATGCCAAAACCAAAAGGGCATGTATAATAAACGAGGGGTCAAGGAAGTACAACCAGAGTAAGCCAGAGGAACAGTTAAAAATTTGCTTTTAATTTTTATTTATTCTTCTCTCATACAATACATCCCGATCACAGCTTCCCCTCCCTCCACTTCTCCCATCCCCCCTTTTCTTCTCTCCCCCATATCTACTCTTCTCTTTCTCCCATCAGAAAAGAGCAGGCCTCCCAGGTACATCAATCCAACAAGGAACAACAGGATAAAATAAGACCAGACACAAACCCTCACATTAAGCCTGGATGAGGCAACCCAGGAGGAGGAAAGGGGTCCGAAGACAAATTTCAAGATAAAAATTTAAATACTAAAATCACTGGGTAGGCTGGTGAATTTATCTTGTTTTTGGATGTCACACCATAGTCAATATTTGTTAATTATGGCCTCAACATTAATAAGGTCCACTTTTTAATTTCTTGTTGGTTTTTCAAAACATGGTTTCTCTGTGTCGCCCTGGCTGTCCTGGAGCTTGTTCTATAGACCAGGCCTTGAACTCACAGAGATCCACCTGCCTTTGCCTCCTGGGTGCTGGGATTAAAGGTCTGTATCCACTCAATAAAGTCTGCTTTCAGACAACGATAGGAGTTACACACAGGTTTAGATTAATCTTGATGAGCTAAGTGTAACCTGCTCTCCTAAGACTGACTGAAGCATGAACACAATGCTGATGGTATGAAATAAACCCTGATGATCATTTCCAGAGGTGCCTCCGGTCAGAAAATGTTAGACCCTTACTGAAGCCTGATAGTCTAGCTACACCCCACCCCCCAAACTCTGCTAAACGTACCGCCCTCAAAAGCTAAAAGCACTAAATACAAAAGTACTAACAGCTAAGCTTGCATACAAGGTTACACACTTGATAAGCTTGAAATCAAAAGGATGTAAAATGTAGAGTTGAAGCCCATGCAGGGTGTTTTCTTGCGCAAAAGACAAAGGTTAAGAGAAAGAGGGGCAGGTAGGGCTTAGATGGTCTATAAGATCGTCCCCCTCCAATTGACCAGCCAGAGAGGAGAGGAGGGGAGGGGTTTGCTTTCATTATGGTTTAAAACTCTCCTCTGCATGCAGGCAGCACTCACATCCATCTGAGCTGATGCCAGCTTTCACATAGTTATAAAATGAACTGCCTCACTTTCTATCTGAGGCTCTTGTGCTCTATTTATGATGCAAGGGTTTAAAATGTTTTCATACAGTGTATTTTGACTATGTTTCCCTTACCCCAGCTCCTCCCCACCTCCCTACACACCCAACTTCATGCCCCCCTCTCTCTCAAAACAAAAACACGAGAAACAAGATACCCCCATAAAAATGGAAATCAAAACAAACAGGCTAAAGACTAATGAGATTAAAAAAAATAGAATCAAAACAAAAGAAAAAGTTCACAAAAATACTACTGAGTTCATTTTGTTTTGGCCAATGACTCCTGGACACGAGGTCTACCCCAGAGTGTGGTTGATTCACCCAAGGACCCTCCAAAGGAAAGAGTCCATTTTCCCTTTGTCATGAGTATCAGTTGCAGATAGCTTGGTTAGGGGGTGGGACCCCAAGTTCACTTCCCTGTCACAGAGCTGGAAACCCATCTGGCCTGAACCTGAATAGGTCTTGTGCATGCTGACACGGTCTCTGTGAGTTCACATGTGAGTTCAGCCTGCTGTGTCTGGAAGACACTGTTTCCTTGAAGTAATCCATTAGCTCTGACTCTTAAAATCCTTCTGCCTCCTCTTCTGCATGGATTCATGAGCCTTGATGGGAGGGGTTCGATAAAGACATCCCATTTAGGGATGATTGCTTTAAAGTTTCTCACACTCTTCACATTGTGTAGTTGTGGGTCTCTGTGTAAATTTCCATCTACTACAAGAAGAGGCTTCTCTGATGTGGGCTGAGCAAAGCAATGATCTATGGGTTTAGCAGTATGTCATTAGAAGTCATTTTATTGTTATTTTCCTTCAGAATTAAGTTTCTCCACACACCCTAGTCCCATGATATATCTAAACTCTCAGGTTCCTGGTCACTTTAGCAATATAAGGGATGAGTTTCATCTTAGCCCTAAATGAAATCAGAAAGTGGTTGGTTACTTCCATAACATTTGTGCCACTACTGCACCAGTGTATCTTGCAGGCAGATTGATGTTGTAGGTCACAGGACCTCTCTCCTATGGTAGCATGCAGAGTGGTTGGGTTGTTGTCGTCCCTATTATTTGGTGGCTCTATTTAGATCCCTTTCACATTAAATAGGGACAGGAATGGGTAAAGGAGGGAATGGGGGAGGGATAACTAATATGAAAGGTCATTTGGAAAACCATATGGAAACCTGAAGCAAGGAGATTTATTTCTCACACTAATGATTGAAGCATTTATTTAATTATTCTTTATCAATAAAAGCTCGGGAGTCAGATGTTAGGGTAAGAACCTGAATAATCAGAGAAGCAGCAGAGGAACAACCAGTGACCTCCTCTCTCCTTCTTCGATCCAAAATGGCTGAGAATCTTTCTAAGCCCCTCCCTATTGTTTCCTTTGTCTTCCTATATGTCCTCAGTCCTCCAAACTTTATGGCTAATTTTGATCAGCTAGTGGCTAGCTTTGCCCTCTGATCCAAAGTAAACTTTGTTGGTAGTTCTGGGAGTGCTGTGAGACAATGGTCTGTACTCTGTCCCTTATATTTTAATAAAACACTGATTGGCCAGTAGACAGACAGGAAGTATTATAGGTGGGAACAGGAACAATGAGAACAGGAAAAATAAGATGCAGTCTGCAGTCGTCATTCAGACACAGAGGAAGCAAGATGAGAATGCCTTGCTGATAAAGGTACCAAGCCACGTGGCTAACACAGGCAAGAATTATGGATTAAAGTGTAGAAATTAATGAGAAACCTGAACTGATAGGTCAGCCAGTTTATAACTAAAGTAGACCTCTGTGTGTTTCTTTGGGACTGAAAGGCTCTGGGAATGGGCAGTACAGAAATCTCTGTCAACATGGGAGTGTCTGAGTACGATCAAAATATCCCACAACAGATGATGACTACTAAAACTTCTAGGAGGCCGGGAGCTTCTCCTCACCTGGAGCTTCACTGCAAGGTCTGCTTTTCTTCATAAGACAAGAATGAGAATCTATGATACCCTAGGGTCTATTTGCAGCCACTTTCCATCAGTGAGAAAAGAGACTGTGTAGACAGCAAATCAACATTGAAACAGAAAATGGAAAGAGCCATGCTCTGGTCAATTCCTCAAGTGCTAAATCCAGTTATGCTCCATGATTATTTATATAAACAGTCCTTTTATTCTAACTAGTCTCAGTTTGTATAATGTATATATGTTTGTACATATGTGTGTAGGCATATGTGTGTATATGTGTGTGTATAATCTTGCAACCCAAAATCTTAACACACCTATTTAAAAATTAATGTAGGCTGGGTGGTGGTGGTACACGCTTTTATTCCCAGCACTCAGGAGACAGAGGCAGGAGGATTGAGTTTGAGGTCAGCCTGGTCTACAGAATGAGTTCCACGACAGCATGGCTGTTACATAGAGGAATGCTATCTCAAAAAAAAAAATAAATAAACCCAAAATTTAATGTAAATGGATTATAGGGGAATGTATTTCCCTGAAATTTACCCTCAAACATGATATACATGTTTTAATGCCAACATAAACACCCCGAATTTGGGGAAGAGTTATAAAATCTAGCTACATGAAAATCCAGCTCTAATAGCTTCATAATAACACGAGTACCTCACCCACTTTTCTAGAACCATGACAAAACACCATGACCAAGGCAACTTATAAAAGAACGTGTTTAATTTGGTGCCTCACAGTTTTTGCGTTATAGACTATGATCATCACGGTGTGCAGCATGGCAAGAGGCAGGCAGGCATGACTCCAGATTAATAACTGAGAACTGACATCTGATCCACAAGCATGAGGAACAGGGAGACAGTGAGAGAGCTAACTGAGAATGGTGTGAGCACTTTAAACCCTGAAGCCCACCTTTAGTGGCAAACCTCCTCCAACATGGCCACACATCCTCATCTTTCCCAAAGAGTTCCACCAACTGGGCACCAAATATTCAAACATATGAGACTATGGGGACCATTCTCATCCAAAACCCACACCTACCTTCTGAGGTTGGACTTGATAATCTCATTGGCATACAGTGTTGGCTACTGTGAACAAAGAGAATCTGAAAGGAAATGAACACACAGGAGAATGAGCTAGGAATCAAGCCCAGCAGGGCCTTTGCATACAAGAGGTGTAAGGAAAGGTAACCTTGATATGGAGATCAAATGAAAATTGAAGACATATTTTCTCAATATCTAAATGATATCATAATTAAACTACCAGAATATTTGGGAATTATTAGTAGTGAGATAGTTTCTCATCTCTTTTAACTGTATTTTCAACTTTGATTATATCTTAAAGAATGCAAACAGTGGTAACATGTGAGAACACAAAGTGCACCCTCAGCTTGCATGCTTGTAGGCATTGACTAACTAGGATGGTTTTTTTTTCCCTTAGAATTCGTTATGACTGGAATTCAGTATATAGCCCAGACTGGTCACAAACGCATAGTCCTCATGCGACCACCTCCTGAGCACTAGATAACAGCTACACACCACCAGACCTACGTCAAGGGCTCGGTTAAAATTGGGAATAAAAGAGAGACTCAAGAAAGGTTCTCTGTATTCAGTGATCTGGAAACCATTATTTCTCTGATTTATTACTGTTCTAAATTTTAAATAATTTCAGATTCATGAGTTGGAAATATATTAGACAGGTTCTAATCCGGTTTAATCCATAGCCTCCATTCACATGCACGACAACAGGAAAACCAGAAATGCAATATTGGAACACTGTGTGTATAGTTCTATGCTATCTTCCCACATGTAAATTTGTGTAAACTTCATGGTCAACTCGAAGAGCTACTACATCACTACAAAGATCTCTCTTGCTCAGTCATTTTCTGGTCTCTTCTCTCTTCTTTATACCGATGATCACTAACTAATTCAACACCCCTTCTCTTGAAACCCAGGATACCAGTCCAGGCTGGGCATGGTGTTAATTTAATTAACACATGAAATTATTTCCTGGGCTTGTGCTAATTCCTCCAAATTAACTTTGTAGGAGCATGGGTGTAACTTTGTCTTTCAGACAGGCTTTTAGGTTTGATTTCGTGAAAACTTCGCTACGTGAACAGCACCTTTTCTTAGCGTGAGACTTTTCCTTGAGTTTCATTCTAGAGTGAGCCAGCTAAGTCACCAAGTTTGTGCTTCTAGCTTTATTCCCTCCACACATGAGCAGCAAACACACAGCCTTTTCTATATGGGCTGAAGGTGCTTAGTAACACGGCTCACTTTCTATTTTTTTAAATAATTACTATTATGCTATAACCTAGCCTGACGGGAAATGAAAATGCTCCCCCTTTATCTCAGAAGAAATACAGCAGAGCATTTAAGAACAGAGAAGGGAGACGGCACCTCGTTCCAGTCTTCCGGGGCACGTTTTTCTCTGCCAAGGGGCCGAGTGAAGGGCAGCCGTGCCTCCCCCGAACAGGCCCCGCCTCCCTCTTCGCCCCGCCCATCGCCCCGCCTCCCGGCGTCGCTAAGCCTCCCACCGTGGCGGCGCCATGGCTGCTTGTGGGTTCCCGTCGCTGGCTAGAGCGGCGCTAGGGAGGCCACCGCCTCGGGCTGAAGGCTTCCGCCAGCAGCCGAGCTCAGCCCTCAGCTCGGCTTCCGAAGGAGCCGGCGGCGGCTCCGGTTCAGGCTCGCGGGGGGCGCCCGAAGGAGAGCCGAGGCATCCGGCGAGCCAAGAGTTAACCGCGGCCGAGCGGCACATCGCCGGGCTGCACGAGGCCGCCTGCGCGGTGAGGCCCGCTCCTGCCTGCCCCGCGGCCTCTGCGCCTGCGCGTGCTCAGCCCCTAGACCCCGGAGGCAGCCCCGGGCGGAGGGGCTGGAGTTGTGGGTCCAGGGCCTCCGGCCTGGGGCGGATCTGCGTCGTGCGTCTGCTGGGAGGGTCCTGCAAGAAACCGGGCCGCACTCTTGCGTGAGAGTGGCACTCGGTTTCTGATCAGTGTCCCAGCTAAAGGCTTGTCTCGGGGTGTTGTGTGCTCGCGCGCGCCCTCCAGTGCGTGAGTGTGTTGGGTGGGGAAATGGGTGTGAAGGAACCAAAGATGGAAACATGGAGACAGACAGAAACGTACAGATATGTTGCCTGAGCACGGTAACCTGAGCTACCTGCTGCCATGCAGTGACTTTCATAATGAAAACAAGACAAGACAGATGCCTTGCCTTTTTTCCTTATGTCCTCTCATCCTTTGTCCCCAAGTCCAAGTGAGCAGAGGAAATTACTGTCGGGCAAGTTTGCATTTTTCCCTATGCATTCTTAAATAACCTTTTCTTCTGGTTTGTGGACTTGACAATTGATTGTCACCACTAATATCCATCCTTATCTCCCCGCAGCTTCCCGACAACTCAGACTACAAGAGTTTGAAGATAGCATTATTTATTATATTCTAAGATCTATAAGATATAAAAGTTATTTGTCATAAACCTGTATAGTAAGCTCTTTGTTTGATAGTTCTTGATAAGACCACTGAGTGTTATTTTGGTTGGTTTGACCCACAGAGGTAAAGAGGAAAACCTTGACCGTTTCCTAAGGTTGACATCCCTCCCTTGACAATAGTCGGCCCTGGGAATCTGCTGACCTTTTCAGGGGTTGAAAGTAAATAAAGATTCATCAAGAGATTATTGGCAGTATTTGATTATTCTTGCTCATACTCTTATTTTAAATATGACACATGGAGTTTGTCCCCACTAGTCACCATGTAAGGTAAAACCCAGAAGTCTCATTGTTTCCAGTGCTTGTAAAGACTGGTTCAGTCAACATGGGGGAAGAAAGGAACTTGCTTTCCCTGGGGAACCCACGACTGTTTCATCATTGTTTCACAGATTACATGACAGTCCAGGAGACCCTACATAAAACCCCAAACAAGCTTGATAGTTCTCTTTGCCACAAATCAGAGCTCCCAAACCACAGCACTTCTCCATGCCTCAAGACAGCCTGGCCTCATAGCTCTTCCGCTGCTGATTGCATCCTCACCAGACGGTTTGCTTCCCAGTCACTGTCTGCCCGCTTGCCTCATCTTCGTTGCCATCATTATCTGAGGCTCATTTAGTGAGGGCCATTTGTGTATAGGCAGTCAGCAAACTCGGAGGCGCACCATATACATGCAGAGAGCGCGTACGTAGGGGCAGCTTGCCAGATAATTGTCCCCAGAAAGCACATGGAAGCTACAAAAGGTGAAGGCTGCTCAAGACTTTGCAGTGTTTTGTTTATTTGTCTTCAAACATGAGCTTTGTGGGGATGGGAAGTTGAAAAGAAAAAGAAGTGAGGTTCCGGAAGTGGGCCATTCTGCAGTGTTGAGTGCACCTGGTGTCATATGACACCCCCCCCCCCCCCGGGAATTTGGGAAGCCCTTGAAAGCATCATTGAGACTTGCTGGATTCTTAGTACTGTGGTCTATCTGTGTGGGAATGCCTTCGAGCAAACCTAGACTTGGACCAACATTAGTTGGTCTAAATGTCAACCATAATGAGTGATGCCATTAAATATGACACTGAACAGTTGAAGATGCTCATGACTAAAAAAAGCGTCTGGCATAACTGGTAATACTTTTCATCCAACATGTTGCTGTAAGCTTGAGGCGAGCCTGGACGACATAGTGAGTTCCAGGCCAGGCAAGGCCATATGGTGAGACCCTGTCTCAAAAACAGAAAAGGAAAAGAAAAATGTATGTCTAAAGACCTGCTGCATGTTTCTTGCACATTTTAATGAAAGTCCACATGCAAGAGTGATATGCTGAGCTACTGGAGATGAAGGTGTTACATAAAAGTTTATAGGGAAGTTTCCTCTAAAATCTGGAGGCATCATTAAAGTGATACTTGTGCATAGGTGGAAAATGCTTCCCTGACACTTGAAGTTGTATACTGGAAGTTGCTTTTGCTGAAGCTTGTTAAACCAACAATACTTTGTTTCCTGTAAGACTAGAGCTAGCGTTAATGGGAGCTGGGGAGGAGGGGAAAATAGTGTGGACTGTGTAGCAGAGCAACACATCATGAAGGTATAGAGAGTGTTCAATAATAGCAAAGGTAATGCTTTTCTGCAAGGGCTGTTTGGCTTTGATTAGCACCTTTTCTGCGGATTTAAATCATTATCCACATATTGTAAGTACTGAAATTGTAACTGCAGCTTCTGAGTGGAGTTCATTTTCAGCCTCTTAGGCTCTTAAAATCATCTAAATCACTTGTTATTGAGCTCATTGCCTAGAAGCGGGATGAAAAGTATCAGAGAGGTGGCTACAAAGTTATTGCATACAGAGGACTTCTTGTTTTTCCATCAGCTTCTCATTTTACTCAAGCTGTATGTTTTTCCCTTTAATCACATACAGTTAGATTGTATATAACATTGAAATGCATTTGCTTCTTTATTGCAAATGCCACTAGATTACTGGGAAAGAAATTTAGTATTACTCTTATTTTTACAGTAGTTTTGGACAAAAAAATATTACTAGGGAGCTATGATGAACATTAACAAAGATTAATACATTGTTTTATTACTCTTCAGGCTGGCCAGCTAAGCTATGTGGACCCAGCTACAGGGTATGTGGTGTTCACAAGGCTGGCCCACTTGCAGAGAGGTGCCTGCTGCGGTTCTGCCTGCAGACACGTGAGTAACAGTTCTCGAATTACCCAAGCAGTTTGCTGAGCTTCTGTAACTTCATAAATACCTATTATTTGAACAACAAGTCATATAAAAAAGCTAAATAGACCTAGAGTGTGCTTTTCACTAGCTGTTTCAGCAAAGGACAACGAAGCTGTTAGTACCAACACAGGACCTTTAAAGTTAATGGAATTTTGTACCGTTTCATTGCAAGCATCAGCTCCTCCAAAGGCTAAGACTTGAAATTCAGAGTAACTCTTTATTGGGAGGAAAGCTTTCACAAAATCTGAAAGAAGATGTCTTCACTAGGCAAGCACAGAGAGCAGGAAGAAAATTCCAAAAAAAAAAAAAAGAGCGAAAGAGAGAGAGGGGGGGGAGAAAGAAAGAAAGGAAGGAAGGAAGGAAGGAAGGAAGGAAGGAAGAAAGAAAGAAAGAAAGAAAGAAAGAGAAAGAAAGAAAGAAAGAAAGAGAAAAATGTTGAAGCTCAACTCCTGGAAATCCTGTTAAGAAACAGACATTTGCCCATCATTTGAGACATGGATCTTGCTGAAATGATAAGACTTCCTCCGCTTGCGGTCCACTCTCTGCTTCATAGTCCCCTTCCCTGGGCAGTCTCCAGTACTGGTGCTCTACTTTCCTGTAGTTCCTATCCTCTCTATCTCCCTCTCCTCCCTCTCCCCCTCCTGTCCTTGTCCTTCTAGTTTCCCTTTCTTCTAGTCAGTGTTTAAAGGGACTGTGTGGCTATGTTACTCCAAAGTTAGTGTTGGAGGTCTGAGTAGGCTTATTCAGGAGACGCATACCTGTGTTTAATGGTCAAAGTGAATGACTATTCCTTCCTCTATTCTGAGCATAGAAGAAATTAGAGGGTTTTTTTTTCTATTGTGAGGCATACCACTGAGACATATTGTTATTTGGTTAAGATTGTAAGCAGATAACAACTGTTTACAGAACACTTTGAGTATTTTTCCTGCAAGAAGATAGTATTTCCTTTCACTAGTTCACGTTCTCATTAAAGACCAGACACCAGTACACAAATGAACTGTAGACAGTTTTAAATGTCAGTCTTCACATTTATGGATACTCCTACCTATGCCACGAGCTGTTCCTAATCAAATGCATGACAGCGTTGCATAAATGTAGGACCTATAGATTTCGTAAGATTGGGGGTTTGACAGTAAAATTCTTGAAGTTGGAAGGATATACTTAGGAAATGGTTCTTGAACCCTAATTAGGGCTATTTACCCAAGGCCCCATTGTGTTGTTTAGTACCCAAGATATGTCCCACCGTGAGACATTCACATTCCCACAGTGACTGTTAAATAATTTGATAATAATTTGTTGTCCTTCTTTTCCAGTGTCCATATGGCCAAGTCAATGTGAAAGATCCATCTAAAAAGAAGCAATTCAACTCCTATTTTTATGTTTAACAACAACATTATATCTATTCTGTCTAGTTGAACTTACGTTTTTGAAAATAAAGTCTTAGCCTGGAATTCTTATCTGGTATAAATATCTGAACACTGATTTAGTATTAAGTACAAACATTCAAACAGACATCCATAAAATGGACATTATTTTCCTTGCTTTTTGCTGCATGATCACATGCATATGTTGAAGAAGAAAATAATGACTGTCCTATTACATGAAAGTAGCTTTGGGTTTTCCTTAGCTTTGCTTTTCCCAATGTTTCTCATCAGTTCAACGAAGGTTGCTGGCAACTAGCAAGTACATTCTTTATGTGTATCTTCAACTTCAGGATATAATACCATGTAGTGCAGGATATGAACACCCAAGAAATAACACCCTCCTGCAAAGATGTTCTCATCGTCTATCTGCACTTTCAGTGTGAATCTCAGACCATTTTGATATGGGGGTCAGACCACCAAACATGCCTCCCTTAGCCCAGCCTTCATTCTCCCTCTACCCAGTCCTCTCCATTTTCTTCTGACATCTCTGAGACAAGGCTGCCTTTGAACATCTTCCTTGCTCTGCATACCTTTTGTCCACTGTGATAATTCCCCTGTGAGAGTCCAGCCTCTAGCGAGGCATTATCTCCCAGGGGTTGTTCTTTTCTTACCTTCTCTGCTTCTGTTGCAGGGCAGCAGCCCCTGGGAGGCCCTTTGTCTGCCAGGGGAAAAGTTATGCAATAACTGGTCCTCAGATATGAACCACTCAGAGATTTTCAGGTTTTAATCAACCAAAAGGTTCTAGTGCCTTCTTCAATATTTGTCCTCAAATAAAAGTCCTTAGCTATAAAATATGTGAAAGTAAATTTCTAGTGATTCTGATTTTCTTTAATTACTACTTTGTTATTTACATACTTTCCATGCCTGGTATTAAATAGCTCCCAAAGCCTGTTGACCACATTGATGGCTCAGGTCTCCCAGTCCTCTGACCCTGGTCTCTAGAAAGCACCCCCCCAAGATACAAGTAAGGTGCCTGCAGCTTCCTTGGATTAAAATGCTACTACTATATTGGGCCTGGGATTGTCATATCCACAAGTTATTCTGAGGAAGGGAGTAGCTGTGTCATAAGAATTCCTTGAAGCCACTTTCTTTCCCATTCTTAGGTTCAGGAGCAATTGCACTTCTACTTTTTAACTAAAATTGAAGATTAACCAGATAGTCTCTTGGGTGGTGGACAGGTGTTGGTGATGTTCTAAAGAAATACAGTCTAAAAAGGTTATCTTCTTGAAGAATCTAGAAAAGAAAGAAGGAGAGATTATGTTGAAGAGGAGTCCTACTTAAGAGAGTGTTTAGGAAAAAAAAGACCCTTGGGAGATATAAGAAACTCCCAGGGAAGCCTTTATTCCCTGGCTGCTCTTTCTTCCTCTTAGTTCAATCCTTCCAAAAAACTAGCCATCATGGAGGTTGGCAATTCTTGGGATCTCAACTTGCAGCACAGTAGATGCTGGGTCAAGGGAGGGGAGGCACTTATTCATGCCTACACCTGATGCCAGGAATCTAGGTCTGCAGTGGTTCTGGAGAGATGCTTCTGAACCATGGTATAACAGGGATGGGAGCAGAGCAGGTGCTCCCACAGTAAACACAATACTGCCACATAAATGGGCTCCGCTACAGAGGGTTTAAGCTATATAGTTTTCACACATTGTAAAGTAAAAACTCGGCTCTCTTATTGGGTGCATAGATAGAAACACATGCTGATGCCCAGAAAAGAAATGTCCCCATATAAATCAATTCTGGTGTAGCTCCACTCTCAAGGTTCCTGGAGCCTCCTTCTGCCCCTGGGCACAGTAAATCAAGAGAGACTGATTTGGGGGGTTGTTTCTAACACAGAATGACCCCCAAAGAAACTAAGGTTACTAGAGCAGGGGTGGAGATGGATTTCTGAGACTAGTTCTCTCCGCTGTAAGAAGGTCCTCTCTAGCTGTGAGTAGTGGTGCACACTCCTCTCTCTTTGGGAGCCGCACTGTCCCCACTGATTAAGAAGGTCGAGATGAGAAATAAGTTTATCCTTTCAAGTAAAACTTGAAGTTCCAAATACGGTGCTTGGAGCAAATGAGATCCTAAAAGTTTTCACTGGCTCTACCAAGGGTCTTTGTTTCAGCGAAGTGCCCCCTCTCCAAAGGCGTCTGCAAAGTCCTTTGCTCAACAAGCTTCTAACATCAAAACTTGGTGGGGCTTTGATTCGTCTCCAGACAAGATTGGGGAAGGAGGCTCCCTACCTACCCGATGAATGACACTTGCCACGCTGCGTCCCGCAGCTGTTAGAAGTAGCAGGGTCCCAGGGCAGCCCCAAAGGAACCTGGCTCTCCCCTCATCACCCTTCACTGCTCACTTCCATCAGCCACTTTATCTTCCCTGCCTTCTACCCACGGCTAAGCTGGGGAGCTGACCTCTGTCGGCAGCAGAGAACGTAAAGCTCTGTTACTTTTGCACAATCCTACAATGGTTAAGATGCATTTCCAGATTCCAAAATGATTCCTCTTTGGGGGGGGGGGGATTCTCCCTCCCTCCCTGCCTTCTTCCCTCCCTGCCTCCCTTCCCTCCTCTGTATGCCTATCCTTATCAAACACCTGAAAGGGATAGCCAAAGAAATTAAAAGGCACCGCATAGGACAGAACCCAAGAGTTTCCAGTGCTCGCTCACTGATTTTTATATTATAAAGCTGAACCCAAGAGTCTGTCCTCCTCCTTTTCCAGGAGGGTACGATAGAAAAAGTAAACTAGGTGAGCCTGGGAAAGTCCGGTTCTGTAAACGGATGGGACTGATTGACTGACTGACCCGAGGGACTAGTTCACGAAGCCTAGTGTTCCCGTGAAACACGCACGGGGCATAGTCAGTCTCTAAGGCTCCAAGCAACACTCCGCTGTTTAGTGTGCAGAGTGAGCGTGCGGGGGAGGGGTGGCTTGGATTCATCATTCCCGAGCCGTCTCTTAAAGCCCCCAAACTGTGGATTGCTTGTGGGACTGGTTGGCTTCCATCCCCGCACAAATCCGTAATTTTTGCTGGTGGCTTCGAGGCACACAAATGCCTTCAACCCATCCAGCCCCTTGGCTCATGCCAAGTCAAGGAGCGGCTAAGACTGCGGGGTCTTTGGGGAGCAGACTGGCGTGGGGGAGGGCGGCGCCGGCGCTGACCGGCGTTCTGGAGCTGCCAATCTCTCTGCTCACACCTCCTTCCCCACTGGCGCGGGAGCCCAAGCTAATCCCCCGCCTCCCCATCTCCGACTGCGAGGGGCGCCCTGGGTGGGGAGTGGGGTAAATAATTGGCCAGAGGTCTGGCTTCCGATTCTTCTCTACCAGCGGCTCGAGGGAACCCGGGGCTACGCAGTCCTAGCGGGATCTAGACCAGGTAACAGGGTCCCAGCCGGTCCCTGCCATAGCCGATAGCCGTTTTGAGTGCCCAGGTTCGAGTGCAGAATTTCTTCTAGAAGGTTTTTCTCAGCTGTTGCTCTTTAGTAAGGACCCAAGAGGGGCAGGTGTCTTGGGGCCCCTCGCAGACGGGTCACAGAGGCCGCTTTCCAGTGCAGAACGCTCTCCAACTTGCTGGGTTTCCGATGCGGGGCTTAGAAGCATCGATGGTGAGCGAGGGATGGGGAGAAGAAGGCGGGGGCGGTGTGTGAGCAATCAATAGCTTAGCCCAGTTTCCCCAGGAGCTACCACCCATTCACCTTCTATGCAGCAGGCACCAGCTGGCGGCAGCATCTTTTAGGTACCAGCTTCAGCAAGTCAAAGGCAGGCTGGGGGTCCGGGAGGCTAGGGTACGCTGCGGGGCTCCAGGACCCCTCCCCCGGCTGCGCCCAAGTCTCGGGATGCTCGTGGCTTTATGAGGTTCCCTTGCCGCCAAGTCTTCCATTAACACCTCCTCGGATTATTGAGAGGCTGGCAGGGCCGAGCGCGGTCTCGGAACGGTTGTTGGGGTACTGGCCGGAGGCTGAGCCCTCGGCCATCCCGGACCCTCACCTTTTCCGACTTGAGAAAGCATAAACAGAAAATAAAAGACAGGTGGAGAAGGCTGAAGGTCAGAGGTGAGAGATTCAAGTCAATACTGGGGAGAGAGGAGAGGAGAAAAGGGACAGAGGTAAGGAGGGAGGGAGGAGAGAGATAGGAGGGAAGCAGGGAGGGAGGAGAGAGAGAGAGAGAGACAGAGAGAGAGAGAGAGAGAGAGAGAGAGAGAGAGAGAGAGAGAGAGAGAGAGAGCACTTATTTATGTTCATTCACGGGGCTTGTTTATTTGATTAACAGAGTGCGTCTGCGGGGACTGTCCCGCACTCCTGACCGCCACCTCTGGCCACCACTTCTCCCAAGAACCAAATTCTTGAGAGGAACAACTGACACCAGTGGGACATCAAGGTAACACCCCTGTAGGTTCCGCATAGTGGGGAGTGCTTTTCTATCCTTGGGGGGGGGGGGCGAGGAGGGCGCTCCCAGCCCTGGAGCTCTGGAAAGGAAGCTCAGCTTGGGCATAACTGCATGGGTCCCCAATCTCAGCAGACAAGAGGTTAGGACCGGCCCCACTAAGGGAAGGAGGTTCTTGGGGAGCCCAGGCAGTAATGTCTAGCTGACACACCGGGTTTTCTTCTTCTGACAGTACAATCGCAGTTGTCTGGAGATCGACCCTCTGGCGTTAAAGATGCTGAACGGCACCACTTTAGAGGCAGGTGAGTTCTCGCCAGGTTCCTCGGTATTTCTTTGCCACTGTTTTCTTTGGTCCACGTATGTTCCAGGTGTGTGTGTGTGTGTGTGTGTGAGAGAGAGAGAGAGAGAGAGAGAGAGAGAGAGAGAGAGAGAGAGAGAGAGAGAGAGAGAGAAAGAGAGAGAGAGAGAGAGAGAGAGAGAGAGAGAGAGAGAGAGAGAGAGAGAGAACCACTGTGAGCCCATGAGTATGCCTTCATTGAGTGGAAGGATCGTAATTGTCTTAAAATTGAGCTTTGCTTTGGAGACTGGAAAACATTTTGGCTCAAGACTTCCCGGAACCTGCCCCCTCGACACGCCCGTGCCAGCTTTGGGTCTTTTCTTGAATACCATTGACTTTCCTTTTAGTCTAAGGTCAGGGCTCTGGGCAGGGGTCAGGGTGTCTTAGGGCCTGAAGAAACACAGGCATGAGGAACTTGCGACCCTAGGCAGAGCGGCTGGAAGCAAGTACCTTGAAAGGCTGGAATGGAAACTGGTTTTATTGACATCTTGTTGTTCATCCCTAATCCATTGCGCTGTGTAGAATTTATTGTTTACTGAGGAGACTCTGAGGGCCACCGGCAGAGCAAGCTTCAAGTAAAGAGACTTCACGTTTCAGAAGCGCGAATCTTCTAGACAAGGAGGTAGCCCTGTTGGGGGTGGAGGTGGGGACCTAGATTCAAGAACATAGGCTTGAAGATAGCGAACAGTTGACACGGGCCTTTGTGGCCGCAGGTGTTCCTGCACTAAAAGGGTGCAGACTTGCCCGGCCCTGACCCCACCCCGCGAAGACGTCTGTCCCTGAGAGCAGCAGGCAACAATGCGGGTGCAGCAGCTGGGCTGCGGCCGGCCGAGTCTAGCATCTCCCAGGCCGCCTGGTTCCTGCAGCCACAACTCTGAAGTCTCACTTGCATTTGTCCGGAAAAAGCTTTACTGATAGGATTGAATCCGAGGGACTCTCTGAAACAGAAGCAAACTGGACCTGCCAGCGTCATTTGGGGGAAGGTTTGCTCATAGAAAGATCTGTCTCGGCTGTTCAGAGAAAGCTTTGGGGACTTGCTGCCCATTTGCTCCTCTATTACCCGGAGCAGCCTGGTCATCCAAGTCCACATGGCGCTACCATTGAAAACAGGGCTCCCTAGCTCCTTACCACCTTTGACTCTTCTTGGCTGCTGAGATACTCGACATATGCTAAAACTTAGACATGGTCTTCAAAGTTTTGCCTTTCCGAACAACAGTATTCTTAGGATCCGAAGAAATAGTCTAACTTTAATGACCAAACTTGCGAGCATTAGATTATGGTCACCAAAATCCAGGTCTAAAGAGACCTTGAGTCTCTTACAGCTAAATGATGGGCTGGGTTATTTTCTGTTCTCGAGCCTAAAGCTATGCAGCTGTTTGGGCAACCTATGACATCTCCGCTCTTCCCCTCCTGGCCTCTGAGGAGTTAGACTAAGCCAAAAACCTTTTCCCAGTGAAACTGCCAGGGTCCAGACAATGGCCTGTTAGTCTCCTCTGTCTTCCTGGAAATGCTGTATGTAATCAGGTACACCCTAAGTCTAAAATCTTCTGTCTCAATAGAATCCAGAGTCCCACTCTGCCGAAAGTTGTAACAATAGCCCCATGAAAACGCAGGGAGCAGAAAAGAGCACATTAGATTGCCTATGCTGGCAGTGTGGGGGAGGGGGTGGGCAGTGCCAGGTCAAGGCTCTGCCCCGCTGCCTCTAACTTTGGATTTAGAAAGACCCCGGGTCCTGCTGGGAGGGTGAGCAGACAGTCCCCCCACCATGCACCTGTCCCATTAATGGAAGTGAAGCCTCTGGCATTGAACTTGCCAGTGCTCTAACTTTTACGAAGCATGTGCCAGACTTTCAGCCTGGAAAAAAGAGAAACACTTCTTGGGTAAAAGTTTTTTGGTTTTTTTTTTTTTTAAATCTGGCAAAGCTGCCGGCATGCTTTCCCTATTTAAAGCATGTATAGTCCTTTGAGTGAAGAGGAGAGGGGAGATGGGACCTTCAGCAGTTCTTAGGGCTCCTGGACAAACGGTTATCACATTCTTGTGACACATCTAATTCTTGGTCTCTCTTACCCCTCTGCTCCTTTAGGGCTTCTTTTTGAAGAACTGTGAGAGGGGGGTGGGCTGGACCTATGGGAAGCTATTTCCCCCAAACTAACTGGGACCTCCCAAACTCCAGGACCCCTGTCCCATTCCCACCTTTCCAATGACTTCCTGCATTCTCAGAGAAAGAAAAATCTTGGCAGTTCACTTCTTTGTGGAAGTGGCCAATCCCTGAGGGCCCTGGAACTTAGAACCTTAGTTTTATAAGCAAGACCAGTCCTAGCTTGTCTTCAGCTAGGAAGCTGATTGCTGGGGACCCTCTGCTGGGCTTGTCCTTATAGATGATTTAAAGGTCTGTGCAGAGGAAGTGGATTGGTTGGATGGATGGATGGATGGATGGGTGGGTGGATGCAGGCTTCCATGATGTCATTGCCTAGCTTCCCTAGTGACTCTTCCCAAAGCTATGACTTTTGTTTTTAAAAGAGGTGTTTTTAAGCCTTTTCTTCATGAAGCCCGGTTTTTTATTTTTGTTTTGTTTTGCTTTTTTTTTTTTAAATGATCTTGCTTAACAGTTCAGGACCAAGACCCAAAAGCCAAAACCGATTCCAAACACTCCTATTTGAAAGTCAGGGAGGATGTAGGGGAGAAACTAGGCAAAGTGGATGACAATCTTATATTTACTTTGTGCTTCTAGCATCCTTGGGTTTAATTGAGTAGTTCTTTGGGTCGTGTCAGCCTCGTCCTGTCCCCCCCCCCCCCTTGGGCCCTGAGTCAGTTTAACTGCTGGCTTGTGTGAAGGCAATCTGCCTCTTTGTGAGAGGACCTGCTGTCTCTGAAAGGGCCCCTGCCCCCGTCCCTCCTTGGGGCCCTTCGCGTGTGCACGTGGGTTTGAGGAGCTCACTGATTTCCATCCAAAGGGGCTAATTACATTACTTACAGTAAATAGCCGTCCTGCTGTCAGGTAGGGCTGCCAAAATGGGGGGGGGGGTGTTTCTCCCGCTTAGTTCACTTGGTTAGCTTCATTTTTTGTGTGAAATTGTGTTTTATGAGCTGTATTCTGGTACCCAGAGGACCTTAAAAGCGTCCAGTCTGCAAAGAACATTATTTTGACCCTGAGAAAAAAAAAAAGGTTGGGAAACAGTGGAGGCTTGAGTTTCATGAAGAGGCGACCCCAGGAGCCTCAAAAGGCAAAGCTTTGGGACAGGAAGTTAAGCAGCTACACCAGGGTGGTGGTTTCCTTCTCCCCTGCGTTCCTTCTCCCCTCTTCTTCTCTTCCTTCCCTCCATCCTAAGCCGCCCCCTCATTAGCATTCATCCTTTATTCTTTCCTTTCTTCCCTTCCTCCGATACCCATTTTCCCCAGTTTCTTCTTGGCTTTCCCTCCAGATTGGGCCGAGGCTCCACGTGGACTGCCAGGGTGTAAGGAGGCGGGCCTGCTGCGGGGCCGCTGCGCTTGGGTATCTAGACTGAAGCCCCCATGGCCTCCGGCAAGGCAGCGGTGTGGCCGGGAAACAGAGGCTGAGGACCACGAAGGAAGGGATGAGAGCGGCCAGGCTTTCCTTCTCTTTCTGATTAAGTTTCCGACTCTGGTCCTCGCTCCACAATCCTAGGGCTTTTCTGGCCGTTTCAGTGAGTCCACAATATCAGAGTATTGTGGGCACTTTTTAATGGTACCAGAGGGAGGGGAAGGGCCGTGCTAGCAAGAACAGAGGGCGATGGAACAATACCATCTCTTGTGAGGAGCAGTCTGCCGTCCTGCCTGTTAGTTCTCACCTCCCCGCCTCCACCCTGAGCCCCTTTCACACCCACCGAAGTGTGCCGAACGCCAGCGGCCAATGCCTCATCCTACCCCGGTCGGGCGCCCAGTTCACCCGAGCCCTACACAAGTTGACAAATTCCAAACGGGACACTAGAATCTCCACTAGTTTACCTTCGCGCTAGAATTAGGTAAAAGAGTCATTTTTCCATGGTCAAGATTTTGTTGACTATCTAGGTCTACAAAACCATCCCCTGGCCTCTATACTCAAAATATATCCTCTCCAAAAGTAATACTCGGAAAGTAGGTTCTCCACGCCCCTTTTCACTTTGGAGGACTCCTTGGAGCCTGGTGGTGCCTCCTGCCCTCGGGGACGTGGGGCGAGTAGACTGCCGTCCGAAGAGTGTTTTAAAACGAATGTTGAGAAGGGGACGGGGAGGAAAGAAGTAAACATTAAAAACCCCCGTTTTCCTGAAGTGCTTCTAAGACTGCAGCTTCGATATGTTCCTGGTGACAGCCTTGTGAACTGGGTTTTGTTTGTTTGTTTGTTTGTTTTTAAAAAGTCTATCGACGAGAAGGAAACAAGGTTGCAACTCATCTTTTATGTATCTGGGCTGGGGACTGATGAACTGGGAGCGAATGAGGTTGGCTCTCCCTCCAGCTCCGTCTAGGACTCGGACGCTTAGGGTTCCTTTAAAACACGACTATTGAGAACTCTTGGAAGGATATGTGCTTGTGTGTGTGTGTGTGTGTGTGTGTGTGTGTGTGTGTGTGTGTGCAGGCGCGCGTGTGGGATGGGGGTAAAGGCCCCCTCCTTCTGCCTCCCCCCAGCCCCCCACCCCTTTGTAATGTTTGTCCCTGCTTGCCCATCACCAGGGGGTTGAGAGGAGTATGACAGGTCTTTGTTGTCTGAATAAAAATCCGTGGCAGCTCCAGGGAGAGGACTCCTCCTACTAAATTATCAAAAATGGGCTGGCTTTAGTCTCTTAACAAATTGGACACAGCTCCGGCAGGAGCAGTCCCCAACCCAACCCTACAGGCACTGGGAACTTGCAGGCAGCCGGGGACCGCTGAATATAGCGCTTCGTTTTCTTTCTTTGTGTTCAAAACTATTTTTCTTTCTTCCTCAGATTTTGTTTTTCTCCCCCCCCCCCCCCACCCCCATGGCAGTTGTTTCCCATTAGTAACTCGATCTCTCGCGCAGTTAAGATTCTCCTGCTATCCCCTCCTTCTGCGTTTGTTTGTTTTCTGTACATCTCCTTCTGGGAAACGCCGGACCTTTTTTCACCCTTCCCCTTCGCTTTTTTTTTCTGCCCGGGTCTTTTCCCTCTCAAATAGATCTATTTCTACTCTGTCGTTTTCTTCTTTTCTCTCTTGCCCGTGTTCCCGCCCGTCTCCACGCTCTTTCACCGCACAGCTCTGTGCGGTCCCCTTTGCTTCCTTCACGCGGATGAACTGAGAGCCCCAAGCTTGTGTTTATGGAAATAGTGGGGTGCCGCGCCGAAAACAATTCGTGTCCTTTCCGCCCCCCAGCCATGCTCTTCCATGGGATCTCCGGAGGCCACATCCAAGGCATCATGGAGGAGATGGAGCGCAGATCGAAGACCGAGGCCCGTCTGGCCAAAGGCACTCAGCTCAACGGCCGCGACGCGGTAAGGACCAACTCCAGCGCGGCGCTGGAGAAACTGCGAGTCTCCGGCCTGCCCAGGTTGGAGATGGTGGGTCTAGGGGAATTCTGTCTGGGAACGTTCTCTGTTCGCTAGGTTTTCTCGAGAGGTCTGCTTGCTAGGCAAGGAATCGAGGTATCTGGGATGCTGCGGTCCTGAGATCACCAGTTTTTATAGCGGCTGAGCGCGAGCGTTCAAGGCAGCAGGCTTTGGAAGGAGCGGGCGTGCTCCCTGCCAGCCCCAAACTCCAGTTTCTAGTGACTCGGCAGCTAGGCCGGATCCGTAGTCCAGAGGGCAAGCCTTGGTGTAGGTACTGAGGGACTGTTTGCCGGCACGGCGTACCGGACTGGCTGCAGCCAGCCGTGGGATCCTAGTCTCTGGGATGGAAGACCAGACCTTCCCAGCAGACCCCGACGCGCTGGTCGGTTTCCAATTCTTCGAACGCGAAGAATTCAGCCTCCTAATCCAGAGATTGTTAGGGCCTGCATGCCGCTTCAACTACCCTGGTCACAAAATTGCGTTTCTCTTTCTTCTGGGGAGGTTATCTTATGTAGCGGGAAATCAAATAAAAAAGAGAAGGAGCGGCCCCCTTGTCTAAAAGCAGAAACACGAACAAACTCTACAAACCTAAGAGAAACAATCACCTACTACTGCCGGTTACTATTCTTAAGAGCAGTCACGTCTTCGTGAAATTAATAGTAATCTAAGCATTTCCCCTGTTCACTTATGGACTGGAGGGAGAAAACTACAGAAGTCCGCGGAAACGATTCCGGGCGAACAGGGCTGTGTAGAGCTTTCATATCACAGCGGGGACTGTAGCTCAAACTGACCAAGAAGGTTCTAGCTGGTCGGCGCGGTTTTGAGTCTTGTTAAATAGTCCACTGTCGTCGTTTGCACCATTAATACAGTGAGAACCCACTATCCGAGAAAAAGGCGAGACTTAACCTTTCCATGTCGCCAAAATAAAGTAAGGGAAGCCCGGATTATTTCTGCTAGTCTGAAGAAACGACCCAGCGAGTAACTTATTTTCATCGTTAGCGGCTATTTTATTTAAAAATAAAGAACAGCAACCAAATTCGACTGGGATCCTCAGAGTGAATTTTACCATCTTTGCTAGTCTCAGTTGGGACCTAAGTAAGACGCTTAATTTGGGAATCAAATTTTCAAGAGAAAGGCTTGTGTTATTTATGCTGGCTAGAGAAAAGAGCGAATATACAGAAAAGACTGGATGGGGTTCCTTCCTTTGGGACAGGCACTTCACTTCCTTACAGAAACAGGGTGACGGCCTTGAACTTACAGAATAGCAACATCTGCTAAGCATGTCCGAACATAATGTCGGCCAAATTACTTCATCCATTAAAATTCAGAAAAATAGAACTATAGTATTGCTTGTGTGAAAAAAAAATCCACGTACTTCAGAATTCTTTCTACTTCTCGATAACAGCTTTGTTTTATTTTGTGTATTGTTTGAGATTGAAAGTCACAAACTTTTAGCCTTAGCTATTCTAATTCTGGAACGCTTATCAAAACATTCTCTAGGCTCTAAAAGTCTGGGTGCTTTCAGGGTTACAGGTCCAGGAGGACCGAAATGCTGGTCCAGGTAATCCCCTAAGAAGGGGAACTGGTCGTTGAAAGGGGAGACATTGGGAAAGTTTCTCCACTTTTGCTTTTGTGTGCTGTGGCCCCTGGTAAGACGCGCTCCTGCGCTGGGGACTCTTCTGCTAAAGGCGTCCCGGGTTGTGCGGCTGCGCCCCAGCCCTCCTTCAGCTTTGCCCTGTGCTTGCTTCACAGGGCCTGCCCCCTCTCAGTCCGGAGAAGCCCGCTCTGTGCGCCGGCTGCGGGGGCAAGATCTCCGACAGGTACTATCTTCTGGCCGTAGACAAGCAGTGGCATCTGAGGTGCCTGAAGTGCTGTGAATGTAAGCTGGCCCTGGAGTCCGAGCTCACCTGCTTTGCCAAGGACGGTAGCATTTACTGCAAGGAGGATTACTACAGGTACTCCCACCCCGCCCCCCATTCACACACTCCTCTGACCCAATAAACCCGGTGGAGCCACCTGCGGGAATCCAGAGTCGTCTGTCTTTCTTTCTTTCTTTCTTTCTTTCTTTCTTTCTTTCTTTCTTTCTTTTTCCTTCTTTTGTTTTTTGTTTTGTTTTGCCCGTCCAAGGTAAAGTTATTTCTGAGATGGGGAAATTCATTACATATGCCTTAAAGCTGTGTGCACCCTCGGCGGGGCAGCGAGGATGGGTGAGAAGGATTCCAGGAAGTAGAGAGCTTATCAGGATCCCAGCTCTTCTTAGCTACACAGCTCAGCTGAGAAAACTGGGAAAAGAGAAAATGGACAGGTCTCTGGCGAACAAGACTTTTGTTCTGTTTTGTTTTGTGGGTTCCTCCCTCCTTAATGTGAATTGGTTAACTTGCCGGCTATTGGCAGGGGCAGAAGCAACTAAGTGGATGACAAGGATCCTGTAAATGACTATGAAAAGGTCACACAGGCTACTGCTCCCCAGGCTAGCCAGAACCAGATCGAAGAAAACAGAAAACAACAAAACAAAACAAACAAACAACAACAACAAAGCCCAGAAGCTTGGAAAAGATTTAAGCCTGTGGAAATGATCTTGTTGCCCTCTAAATAGAAGTAGAAGGGGGTGCTGTCTTTCCCCTGCAGAATTGCCATTTTCTGGAGTAGTCAGGCAAGATTTAGGTATGATACTATTTTGTCATCGGTAAGGCCAGGCTTTTCATTTGGCGTTGCAACTTAGTATTCTTTCAATAGTGCTGTGAGTTGGCCAGTTCAGAGTTTTGTTTGCTTGCTTTTTAAATTACATTGAAGCTAAGTTCCCCAGTTCTTCTGACTTTTGCATAAGGATGCTTTTGTTTGGGTTCACCAGAACCAGAATAGGTCACTGTGCAAATAAAACTGATATCCAAAGTGGCCCTCAGCCAGCATTCCCAAGTCAGTCTTTGGCCCCTGCAGACTAAGCCCTGGCGCTGCAAATGGGAGGTAGGTACTGCTTGCAACAGCTGGAACTCTGACTCTCCTGTTTGCTTCCAGAAGGTTCTCTGTGCAGAGATGTGCCCGCTGCCACCTTGGCATCTCAGCCTCTGAAATGGTCATGCGCGCCCGAGACTCTGTCTATCATCTGAGCTGCTTCACCTGCTCCACTTGCAACAAGACCTTGACCACGGGAGACCATTTCGGCATGAAGGAGAGCCTGGTGTACTGCCGTGCACACTTCGAGACCCTCTTGCAAGGGGAGTATCCACCTCAACTGAGCTACACCGAGTTGGCAGCCAAGAGCGGAGGCTTGGCTTTGCCTTACTTCAATGGCACTGGCACAGTGCAGAAGGGGAGGCCCCGGAAGCGGAAGAGCCCAGCTCTGGGAGTGGACATCGTGAATTACAACTCAGGTGGGCCCCTAACTTTACCCACCCCGACAGCTCAGATCTTAGAGTGCTGGAGGAGAATTTGGCAGAACCGGTTCCGTTTTGGGACCCTGTGGCCAAGACAGTGCTTTGCCTAACATGACCTGGCTCTCACCACAAACCCCTCTTGGTCTGAGGAAGAGAAAGGAGAGAAGAGGATGGAAGGGCAGAGAGGATGGGTTATTGAGCTTGTGGAGAAAAAAAAATTTATAACCATGGGGCTGAAGTGACTTCCCCCAAACAGGCAAAGCCAAATCCTTGTTGCCCATTAGTTAATGAGCCCATTAGTTTCTGGCTCTCGGTTGGAGCAAAACAGCCCCAGGGCAATTCCTTTGTTGGAGCCAAATTATAGATCCTGGAGGAGGTTTTCCTAAATAGTTAATGGGGGGAAAAGAAAGACTTCAGAGCCCAGTTCCTCTCTGTCTGGAGGGGGCAGAGGCTGTGGTCACCAGCCCAAAGTTAATCAGCAACATAGTTGGCAAGGGTATTGAAAAACTGAATCTCTGATCCTGGCAAAGAGAACCATAGGGTGGGACGGACTCTGCACAGCTGAGACAGTTGTTTCTCTGGAGGGTCAGGGTATTCACCCAGCCTACTCACTCCCTGCCTGATAGCTCATCAGGTCCTCTTGACGTCTGACAACCTGAGGAATCTCCCGGTCCAGTCCACTGGGTTGCTCAGGCCTATGTCAGGCTGCTTGTTTGCCCACTGCCAGCCTTCTCTCAATTCATAACAAAGCGCAGGCAACAGCTCCCAAAGACCTCCTAGCTTTGGAGAAAGCGCCCATCCATCTGCTTCACACCCGTGCACCAGTTTCTTCCTGTCGATAGCCTGTCTCCACTTCCCATCCTGGAGGTCAGGCTCTTGGTGGACCTTGAAGACCTGAGCTCTTGGAGTAAGCACAGAGGGGAAGTGGGTCCCAGAAAACCTAGGCTGATTTTGGGAAAGCCCTGATTTCCCATGTCCTGGCCCAAACTGATTTAGGAACTCAACACATAGGGGACTTGGGCTACTGGAAGAGACCCACTGGCTTAATTGTGCATATCCGACCCTATGCTGGTTTGTTTCCTGGGATTCTTTTCCAAATTTAGGGGAATCCATTCTGGGATGGAGCAGAGAGATGGCATCTCAGAGAGAGAGAAGGGACACACAGCCCAAAGAGGCCTCGGCTGTCTCTACTGAATTCACATCTGGGCAGCGGCTGGACCAAGGGAAAAGAGCCAACATAGAGGCTAAGGGCGGCTCTGTGTTCTGCAGCAAGCACAACCCAGCGGTTGGCCAAGGGCATTTGCGGCTTTGCCTGGCTGCACCCTGTCCACCCCCCCACCCCCCCACCCCCGCCCCTGCTAAGCTGGGGCAGGGCTTTGCCTAGGGTCCAATTGCCCACTGCAAACTCTATCATCTATAATGCATGGTCCTCAAGGCAAAAGAGGCAGGACACTAATTGTTCTTTGTTAATAGAGGATGACAGTGGAATTTCCAACCTCTCACCGAGACCTGACTGTCCTACTGAGAGAGGAGAGGAGGAGAGAGGAGGGGACCGGTGGAGGCCTGGAATGGGAAGGGGAGGAAGGGACACTGGATTTTATACAACTGGTGGGAGAGAGAATGATGCTGGCCCCCCATGAAATCCAGGGGGATGGGGATTTCTAGTTAAACTGGGAGCAAGCTCGGCTCTTGGCTCTTGGCTTGCTTTAGTTAATCTAATTAGCTGAATTTGGTTTTGCCTTGGATCTTTATGTTAGATGGTTCCAAGAAGCTTTCAGAGTAATAGAATTTTGCTTCTCTTAGTTTTTACTTTTTAAAAAGACAAATAGAGAAGGCAAAAAGCTGTTTAGGTTCTTTGTTGGTTCCGTAGGGTTGCTCAGTCTCTGAGTACACTGTCCTCTTCCTGGACAGCAGAAAAATGGCCCAGGCCGCCCAGTCCACTACAGCTTCTTAACACCCTTTCCTGGATGTACCCAGAGACACAATCAAATAGAACACCTTTCTTTAAGATTAGGAAGATTGCCTGGAGGAATTGGTTTGAAGTAATCTAAGCAAAAATCACCCCCATTTACAAAAAAAAATTATGATTCTAATGTCAGCTAGTCATACAGTCCAATAGGGTAGGGGTGGGGTGAGGAGGGTGGATCAGCAAGTTTAAAACATATTAAAATTTAGAACATACAAGTCACCTACATTTTAAGCTCATTGGTTTTGTAGCATTATTTAGGTTTTCTCTTGCCATTTCTCCTGAAATGTAAAGCTTCATAAAGAACAGCATTAATGGGATCCAAATAAATTCATACAATGAATTTTAAAAAGGTATACACAAAACATATTCCTGATCCAAAGACTGTCAGAGGTCAGTTAGGGCTTGCCATAGTTTAAGCACTTTTCAGTGGAATGTTCCTAGTTTAGCTTTTACTTCTTTGTACATATTCACCAAACTATTCAGGCTGATTTTTTTTTGGGGAAGAAAAATTACCTATTTATATTTAAGATAAAAAGATCATTTAGCTGAAATGTTGGATTGAAATAAGGACCTTCAGAGGTAAGAGGATTCAGTCTAGGGTAGACAGGTCCTATTTGGATAATTGACCATTCACTAAGAAACTGGATTTCTGCTACTTCTCCTCCCCCCCCCCCAGGTTCTTTCATCTAAATGTGCAGGATTTTTCCTTGTTAAATTAGCCTGGCACTGACCCCTAGTGGTCTCCCAGGAATTAGTTAATTCTCAGAAGGTTTCGAACCCTTAGAACAGAAACTCATTTTAGATAGGTGACCCTCTCGCAAGCAAGCAACTGGATGTAAAACATTTAGCTTTTCTTGTTAGCTTCAGTAACGACAGAGGCATAGGCTCAGGTGGGGATTTAAAGCAACTTAAAGAGAGTTATTTGTTCTTATAATTCAGGGGGAAAGAGCCCTAAGGCTTAGAAATGCTGGGAACACAATCATCTGCAAATTTACATAAAGCTTTTGTCATTAAACACAAGTAATTTAGGATAAGCTGATATATTGTGGCAGAAATTGATTTCTCTATCAAGCTGCAGAATGTAGGTGCAAACATAGCCACGTGAAAATCATATATTATAAGAAAGACCTGGTGTCTCTGTTCTTACACACTGAATTGCTGTGTGGTGGCAAACTCAGTAATTCTTTCTAGTGTACTAAACCACTGTACTGAATTTGCAATGAGCAAAACCAAGTACAGAGGACATACTTAGAAAAGCAATTTCCTCGAATCTTATTTTAATTATTTTTTTCTCTCTTAGATTCATTTCAAATGATGAATAGCTAGATAGCTAAGTTGGTTATTTCTAGGAAATGTTATCCTGGGAGAGGTGGAAATAAGTGTGTTATTTAAACATCAAGTTGAGGCTCATGTCACAATTGATGTGTTGTTCAGGAAAAGTTGCAACTCACATTGGCTAGGCATGCTCTCTCATTTGAAGAAGCCTCTAACTGCTGGAATGTGCCTCTTTGAGCAAGTTGCTGAGGGTCTCTTTGTAATCTGGCTGTGAAATATGGCTCAGTTTACTGGAGATATCATCGTTTTATAGTCACAGGATGCTCTTTCATCGATTTGAGGATCTCACCGTGCAATTCTGCAGACTATTTGAAGGGGACATATCCCCGCTGGGATGAAATAGGGCAAAATGTAAAAGATATTCTCTTTGTTACCTGTGGGTATATGTTTCCATTCTGGCAGGCCTAAGAAGCTTAAGACCAAAGTTTGGCAGTATCTGTCTGATTTGGGCACCAGCTCAAGTTGATTGGACTTTGTATTAGCATGCACTTAGGATGTTCCTGGTCAACAAAGGGCTGGGAGGGTGTACTTGTGAGCTCATGGTCTTGTTGTTTGACTTAGGAATGCAAGGGAGAATGTGATACAGTCCTTTCCCCCAGAGAACTCACGGACACCTGCTCCTTTGTATGACTGCTCTCTTGGGCGACTTCCCACCTTTATGTCTTGGGATACACAAAAGTTGATAATTCTTCATTTTATATATTTGGGATAATTTCTCATTAAATGAGTTTTATTTGCAGTAGATTTCCTGTTTGATGGCCACAAAGCTGCATACATGCTGATTTCTGAGCACATCTATGCTTATACACATGCAAATAGGGAATTCTGAAATTCTAACCAGAGCCTGGCAGGCAGATACCATTTTATAAAGCAGGAGAGGGGTAACATTAAAAGATGACTCACCCCTTTAAAGATTTAAGCTTTTCCTTCAGTATGACATGATCAGATTGATTTGAAATAATGCATAGAAGCTCAGGATGGTCAGATGTGAAAGCACACCAGATGAATATACTAAATAAGGGCCCAAGAGCCAAAGACAGCTGTGCCCTTGAATTGCATAGGTGAGTAAGCCAGTAAATATTTAGTGAAATGTTCTCATCTTGTAGTCATGTCTCGTGCAGAACAAGGAAGTGGCTTTAAATATGATGAACTTTCACATCCTGAGAATGAGGAATTTTTCACTGGTTTTAAAGCCCAATTTATTTTGCCCTTGGTGCCAAGGAGGGTTTTGCAAGGGCAGAGAAGATGCTGCCCTCTTACTGCCAGGCTGGTCAGTGGCACAGGTCATACCTGACTCACACACATCCACAACACAGGAGACCAAGCTGGGTAGAAACCTTCATTGTGCTTCTACAGTGAGCTGTGGGGAGTGCTGCAGACAGGAGCAAGGGAGGAGGCTGGGATTCTTTTCTTTCAGAAATATTTATTAGGCTAACTCCAAGGAAAAGGTGTTTTCTTCCTGGCACAGCTCAAGCTAACCAGTTGTAGCTAAAACTCCTCAAATGCACTGCTCTTATATTCTCCAAGACATTCAAAAGCGTCATTTTCTCATGTCTTCTTGTTTTTCCTATCATCATCTTTTTCCCTCTCGAGAAAGTGCCACAAACATAAGAAATTCTTTAGATTATCCCTTAGTTTCCTGTGTGCGTACACATACTGTGCTGTTAGATAACTTGAAACTTGAGACCTGAAATACATGTTCGCCATATTTGTCACGTAAAGAACAGTGCCTTGATACAGGACAGGACAAACCAGAAACAGGCAAAATGGCACAAAAACCCATGTGAATGTGGACACCAGGGTGCAGATCCACATAAACTTCTTCTTCTTCTTCCTCCTCCTCCTCCCTCTTGTCTTCCTCCTCCTCTTCTTCTTCTTCTCCCTCCTCTTCCTCTTCTTCTTCTTTGAGGTCCCTCTCACTCCCTACATTTTCTGGAGCATCAATCAGAGAGAAAAGACTTTATCTTCTGTTTTCTATTATGCAGACCAGCTGTATCCAAATGGCCTAGTTTAGCTGACTATAGCCATTGTCTTCTTGTCTAGATATCACTCACCATTGAGAGAGATAACAGTCTTTTGCTTTATGATGATGGTAGTGTCATATGCTCTCCATCTTTTAAGCCGATGTAGAAGTTCCCACTGACCAGTTGTTTGTCCACTGTTACTGCAACAGGTTGTAATGAGAACGAGGCAGACCACTTGGACCGGGACCAGCAGCCTTATCCACCTTCCCAGAAGACCAAACGCATGCGAACGTCCTTCAAGCACCACCAGCTCCGGACCATGAAATCCTACTTTGCCATCAACCACAACCCGGATGCCAAGGACCTCAAGCAGCTTGCTCAAAAAACGGGCCTGACCAAAAGAGTCTTGCAGGTAAGCCACGTCCATCATTGGCTTTGTATATATGTCCTCCCTTCCCCTTGACAGAGACTAGCTCTCTTCCCTAATCACCTGGAGATGGATATTTCCTCTTCTGCTTCCTAGTAGTCTCCTCCTGTAGTTATCTTCCCACAGGGGCTTCCTGGAGAGTACTCAAGGAGTCCGTGAGGACTCACATTCTCCCTCCAGATGGAGAGGTGGGCTCCAAACTTTCATTGCTGTGTAGACAGCATTACCTTTATTTAAACAAGTGTTGCCTATAGAGATGTCCACTCACACTGGGTTTAATGTACTAGTGTTTAAGGATCTGCTGTCCCACGTCTGCGGACTCTTGGCAGCCCATTCATGTCAGGACCTTCCAAATTCAGGTGGCCCGTCCCCCAGCTCCCGAACTGCCGAAGGTCAGGTTCGTATCTCAGCAAGAAGTTGGAGCAAGAATTTTTCTGTTTAACCAAGCCATTATTAAAAATCCAGAGTTTTTCTGGGTGTTGAATTGCTTCCCCAGGCTTATAGTAAGAATTATAAAACGATATAAGGTTGCCGCGAGTGACCTGTGATCTCCCCCCCTCAGTGGCAAGCAGCAGACTTCTTCTGTTCTCTGGCTGTTTGGGGGTCTGTGGCTGGGAAGAGTATTTCTGTCCATAGAGCATTTGTCAGGCGTCGGACTAGCAAACAGCTTAACCTCTGGTGGTGCTTCCCTCACACGAGAAGTTCTTAGTTTGAGACACTTTGGTGACCCTGCTTTTCCCTACTGAGGAATGGTGTATTTTCCCCCTAGTCCCCATGCCTTTGTTTCTGTGGTTTCCCTGCTCCGGTACCAGTTATCCTAAGTGGCACATTTAATGCAGCAATATGTACAGTAAAGAGAAAATAACTCTATTACCCAGAGTAGTCTATTTTGAAAGAAGTAGAAAAAGTCCACTTTCTTTCCAAGAAAAATGATATTTAAAAGGAGAAATAGAGGAAAGGAAAAAGAGAAAAAAGGAAGAGAGAGAGAGAAAAAAAAACTTAAAAAAAATCGATAAAGAAATCAATTGGGATTGGTTTGCAGGTTTGGTTCCAAAACGCACGAGCCAAATTCAGAAGGAACCTTTTGCGGCAGGAGAATGGGGGTGTTGATAAAGCTGACGGCACGTCGCTTCCGGCCCCGCCCTCAGCAGACAGCGGCGCTCTCACTCCACCCGGCACTGCGACCACTTTAACAGACCTGACCAATCCCACTGTCACTGTAGTGACATCTGTGACCTCTAACATGGACAGCCACGAATCCGGAAGCCCCTCACAAACTACCTTAACGAACCTTTTCTAACATTGGTTTTTTAAAAAAAGGATTCTTCCTCTTTTTATTTTTATTCTAATATTATTATTTTATTATTTACGAGATTTTTTTTTTTCCCTTCTCCTAACCCACAAGATGTTTGGGGAATAAATAGCAGCTTGGTGTGTAGCATCTACACCACTTGGCTATGAGTTTACAGTATTGTCGCTTTTAAGTGAACGTATTTTGTCTACAAGGTGTATTTGATCTTTTTTCTTTAATCAGGTTTTTTTCAGTTGGTAAGGGGAGATTTTGAATCATTCTAGTAAGTGCCTCTTAAAATTGTATGTTACTTATTTCCAGAATCTCGAAGGGAAAAAAATGGATGGTATTATGTTGGGCAAATCATATTCCTGTTTTTGTGATCGAGTTATTAATGAACCAGACACTTAATAAGTTATTTTCTAAAGTCTTACAATTTAAAAATTTCATGTTAAGAAGTTAAAAACAAATGTACTATTTCTGTTTTTTTTTTTTTTTTAGCCTGAACTATTAATTCAAGTGAGGGATATGATTAAACAAAATATTGACATCAATTTTAAACAGCAACAGTTAACTGGGTGAAAAGTCTAACTCAGGAATGTAACTTCCTGTTGTTAGGGCTTTTTACTGTTTTTCAAAATTGAAATAAAACACAACAACCTTAAACTCCTTGTGTTTCCATGAGAGTTACACTTAAAATGTGAAATTCTGTACTTTTGACCCCCTACTTAAAAAAGTGAAAAGATAACTTTTTTTAGCCAGTCTCTGAAACTGTCTTTTTCCTTAACTTTTTTTCCCCTAAAGAAATGGAAATAAGCAAAATACAAATTTTTAAGAAGTAAAAATTAGCATAATTTAATTAATAATTAATTGGCTTCAGCTGTACCATGATATTGTATCTGGCATTCTATATAATGTCTTTTTTTTTAAACCAACTTAGTAAATGAATACCAACACTGAGAATTATTGGGTTCTTCCTTATTTTGTTTTGGCACGGGTTGATTTATGTGTAAAAATCTTTTTAATATTACAGATGTGAAGTTATGAGTCTTAAAGTAGATAAACTCAGAAGCCTTGTGGATGCTGATCTGAATATATTTCCTAGTTTACAGCAGCATTTTTTTTCTTTTAATTTAACGTGAAATCGTAATGGTCTGGGCAGTGGTGAATGTTCATCTACCTGCTTCTGTTGTAGTTAAAAAAACAAAAAACAAACCAACTAGATTGTGGATTTCCTAAAATAATCAAGAAGAAGTCAAGATCTACGTCTTGCTTTAGTGGATTGTTCAGAATGACTTTGCACATACTGTCCACTCTTTTGCACCCTTTAATCTCCTCTGGTGGTCGAAGTGGCTATTTAATAGATTTTAAAGGTGCCCTTCTGGCTGTATAAATGTGTGGTTACATATTGACAGTTCACTGCCCACATTAAAGTGCATTATTGTAACTTTTGCTCAGGGTCTTTAGAAAATTAGCACAGAAAGTAGCTTATTTTTTAAAAAAAAGATGATGGAAGAGAAGTTAACACTGTAACAGAAGAAAGTGTGATCGCCATTATATATTTAGCAAGTGTGGTCATCTTCTATGGAGCTTAAATCTTGACTTTTCATATTTCTCTTACATTTTGGGCATTTACCACTAACCAGACCAAACAACCTTCTTAAGGCTGAGATCTTATTAACACACTTTTACAGGTAAAATATCGATACTTAGAAATTTTGTTCTTTGACAGAACAATATATGGTACTACAGACCTACTTTATTAAGTAGACTAATTATAACTCAGTTCTCCTATGTGCCTTATGATATAACTTGGAAATAAGTTTGTGAAAAATCAGGATATATGTGTTGTTTGTTAAATTAACTGTTTTAAGCCCTTTTGACACCTCACTAGTTTTGTACTGTTTTACCTCTCATTTCTGAAACTCTTTTTATGGTGTATCCTGTTAGAGGGGACAAACATGTCATAGAAAGCAGTTGTGCACTCTTTCAAATATAGTTGATAAATTCAATAATCTTATATATTGAGCTTCGTGTTTATAGTACAGTAAGTGGTCTAGCAAAATTGTCCATGTTCCTTTGTTTATTGATAAATGCATTGTATAGAAACTATTTCCCCTAAATATTTATGGACCAAACAATTGTGATATATCCTATTAAATTTGTGTGAATAAACAATTTTGAATCTAAGGAGTTTTATTTCCCATCAGTTTTGCTTGTGCTAGTATATTTTCAGTATCTATGTGTAAAAGCTAAGAAGTAACAGCACAACTAAAAAAATTCAAACAGACAAATAGGTTCCTAGGTTCCCAAAGTTCTGATTCATATCAAATACACACACCATTGTATATAAAATGTGATTCAATCTTGAATTACCCTTAAATATTCTTGTTTATAATAAAAGTAATGCCCCACTGATTTGACTCAGTTCAGTTTTCAGAATAAAAATAAATTAGCAGATCCATAGTTGCATGAAAAGAAATCTTAAAGATGATTAAGATTTAGTATCAGGTCTATTGAGCTCTAGTGGATATTTGTAAATCTAAATAGAAATTGCAGACCCCTAAAAGCCAAGTTGCTCTGTAGTTAATAAATTGTCACTATGATTTTTTTTCAGGGAGAACAAATCTTGGGGCATTACAGCCAAACATCCCGACGTTTGAAAATTCCCTAAAGTATTAAAAGAAGGGGAAAAGTTTGATCGGAAATCCACTGCAGTGAAGACAAAGACCCTATTAGGTTATGATAATTATACACTTAAAAGTTTATTAACCAAAAGAGAGAGAGAGAGAGAAAGAGAGAGAGAGAGAGTGACTTAAGTGTCATTTATTGAATGTTAACAAAACTTTTGTTCTTTATGATGTCTGACACAAATGAAGGCTTAACCTCATGTGGTTTAATAAAAGAGTGAGATAAACCACGCAGAAAACCAGAGCAACCTGGCAGTAATACACCCTCCCCTCATTTGGAGAAAATTATTATTGAAACAACTCCACACATTTGTCAAGCACAGTAACTGTAAAATAAAGTCCCCAAACATCCATTTCATCTGCTTGCTAATGTGTATCAGTCCTATCTCTTAATGTCATTTTCCAATTGTAAATTCAGAGGATAACTTTTACTCTCATTAACAAGAGTGTAGGGTTCAAACCCAGCGGTTTTAGTACCATTGTCTATAAAAGGCCCTGCATGCACTTTTGCATCTGTCACCTCTAGTGTACATCTCTGTAATGATGACTTTGCTGTTTCCTGTATGATAAATAGCTTTCCTGAATAAACATTTTATTTGATGCAAATATAGTTAACTTTATGTTAAGCACACATTGTTGAAATTAATTTTGAACACTGTCTTAAAGAGTCAGGGCATGAAGTACATTTGCAGCCTGTTATGCCCAGGGGAAAAATTTACAGACTAGAGAATTAGGTGAAATTATTTTCTTTGATTTTAACTTTTATGGCTTATTTTCATTTATTTGTATTCAGTTGACACACGGATGAAAATAAAATAGCAAGCCCAAATTACAACAAAACAAACATCAGAATAAATTATTATGTAAAATTCCAGCCACCTTTTTCAGATTCCAGGGTAACATTTATAGATTCTCTGTGAGTTTACATGTTCACTATGCAATGAACAAATTTATTGAAGTATTTAAATATGTTCCAAACGCTGACATTTTTGTTCTCTGTGTAGTTCAGGTTGCAGAAGGTATCAGAAACAGAGGATCAATTGGAAAGAAGAACAAATATTTAGGAATGAGGTTTCTTTTCATCGTTAAAGGGAATACTTGAAGAAAGAATTGTGTGAAGCTCCTTTTACTTAGCTCTATATCCAAAGCACATGTTAAACAAATTAGCATATAGAATACTTTCCAGAAAAAAAATTCCTTATGAAATTTTTATTATGTACAAATAAGCCCTATGTAAAGGATGTAAGTTTTATGAATGATAGACATAAAATATCTCACTTATATTTATTCTCAGAACGTTGAATGTTTTCTCAAACACTTTCCTTTCCTGAATGCTAACCACGGAAAAGAAAAGGATTAAAGGACAGGTACCAAGTTAATTAACAATGCACCCAGAATGCACCTCGCCAAGTGAACTGCTTTGAGTCATCAGGGAACATGTTAGTTTTGTCAGTCACTTGGATGTTTATGGCTCATCGAAATCTCATCCATAGCACGAGCAACCTGAATGGATTTTCCAACACTTTTTCAGCCAGCGTGTTGAAACCTTGGTCCTGTAGGCTTTGCCTTCTTTTCCTGTTCTGTCACCTAGGGCAGTTTCATTTTGAAATATTTTTGGAAGCTTGCCTGTTTTTTCAGACTTTTAACTATCTGTCTGGTATGTGAAATGCGGGAAGAGACCAAAGAGAGAAAGAACATAGCTGAATTAGACATCTGAAAAAAATAATACAAATTTGAAACAGGCATGTTTTTTAAAAGAAGAGAAAAAGAACACTAATTACGTGAGTGGGAAGTGGAAAAATCACGTGATGCAGGCTTGGAAGGTCTAACACACTTTCCTATGATGTACGACAGTCTTCAGTCTGGGCAACTGCACACTTATTGTTTGGCATAGATTAGAAGACTGAGGATATTTTAGATGGGTGCAGGGCACCAAATTATAGCTTCTACCTCCCCAAATGCCTAGATGAATATAACTTCTGGCAAATTGATCCTAGGAACACAAACTCTTACCGACCATATCTGTGAACTTTGGTGAAATACCATTGTAATATTGACTTACATAGTAGGTAGGCTTTTGATACTTCAAATAGAGTAACACTTCATAACACAGAAACCAAAGCATACAACTCTTAGAGCCTTGGTGGTTTTCACTACCTAAAATGCCAATAGCTTTACTTAGCAGAATCCCAGTGGAATTCACTGTACAGTTTTCAGAGTGACAGCTCTTTTATTAGGCACATAGAAGATAGCATCATTTTCTATCGCAGTATGCCTGCAGAGCGCACCGTGGTGTGAAGCATCGGAAATGGGAAGTGCTGGGACAAAACCATGGCATTCTATCATCCTAGGCTTTTAAGGAAAATCAAGAGATAACGCTGTTGTGATGAAAATAGAAAGTTTTGAATAGAGTTTTGTTATTTCATTTTTAACTGTGTTACTAGCACAGTTAGCTTCACTTGTAAGAAGATGACAAACTGTGAAGGAGACTCAACACCTTTTAGACTTTATGGTCACTAGCCAATAAGAATATTGGGGCTTAGTCTAGACTAAGTAAATAATGTAAAAAATGTAAAAAAAAAATTTTTTTTGAAAGCTGTGCATATAGAGAAGGTCTCTATGGTCCAATGGATGAATCTATTTTCTATTTCTAGTAATAAGAACTCAGTTCTGAAGACTGAAATGAAAAGCAGTAACAAAACAAAAAACCTCTGATGTACAATTCTTTGCTAGACAGATAATGTAACAAAATTGGAACTTAAGTCTCTTTAGCTTTTGCTATTGATTTGTGTCCTTTTTGGTCTCACCTATTTTGACTTATGGTATTTTCAAATTATTATGATAATAAGTTCCCTTATTTTCAAAAATAAAATCCCCAAGTTAAAATATTCTTTATAATGCCTTCTGGGAACATTCCCATTTTATTTTCCTGGATTTCGTAGCAAAAAACAAAAAAACCCCAAAAATACTGTGCATGATGCTCAAAGAGTCTGTGAACAGGAAGTAAGCACTGTGCATGATCTCAAGGAGTCTGTGACCAGGAAGTAAGCAGCCGGGATTCACTTCCTTGTTAACTGTGTTGCAAAATCAGTGTTTCATTCAGACACCATCCTCTGCTTGCTACATTTCTCTGTGAACAGTAATAAAAAACAAGCAACCAACCCCAAATATTGGCAAGTTTCTCTTCTCTTGGATTCTTGATTTTTGCTTCTCTGTGTTACATTTTATCTTGTGCTGAAATGACAAGAAACAAGCAAGGATAAAGATCCAGGCATCAGGGGGGAAAGTTCTGGTGTCTGTTTCTGTGTCCCTTCAGGTCACTTGTTAGAAGCATCAGGAATGTTTCTTTCCTTTGAACTTTTTCTGTTTACACCATGCATGATCTCATAAATGACTCTGAAGTGTACCTGGATACCTTTTATGGTTATTTGAAAATAAAATTTGCTACAAATAAGGCGCTCTGGTCTCTGTTGCTTCATATAATGCCTGAATGCATTGATTTTTTTTTAATACTTTCACATAGAAACAAAAAGTTGATATTTGAGAATGTTTAAATTGTTATTTATGGCAAACATAAAATGAAGAAATTCCAAGATAAGATTGCCTTTACTTCATAAATTTCATTTTCCTCTTTTCCTTTTCCAAAGTAGCAAAAATCTAAGATGAGCAGTTAGCTTTGCCTTTGACCTTCAAGTCTTCTGAGTGCATATGATTTTTGAAGAGCACAGAGGGATTTCAGGATTTAAAAAAAAACTGCTTGAATTCTGAGAGCAAGAATACTTTCTTAAAGGAAAAATGGTGGGAAATTATTTTCAATGTAATATTCATAGCATTTTACCCAAGTGAACTAGAGCCTATAGACAAATTTTAAAGAGCTACAAAGGTGTTGTGAAGTAAACAGACGATGGCATTTATCTATCCCAAAAATTGGGACAGCTTACTTTATAAAATATAATCACAAACTTGCCTTGTTTTTTGTATGCGCATTTATACACTTCAATGACAAGGGTATGCTTATGTTTTCAATGGTATGGATTAATTATTTACTAGATTTTTCTTTTAAATTCAACAATTTTATCCTGTTGAATTTTGTGTGCATGTTTTGAATATTTTATTCCTATCACCTAGTTAAGCCAGCCGTTAATTAAATGCAAAACAAATGTAAATAATGGCAATTATTTGATTCAGCTACAGTGACAAGCGTACTTTTTATTAAGTAGCCTGTGCTCGTGTTCTTACACATTTGGTGACAGTAATTTCTGGGTTTTGTGAAAGTTACTTCCTTTCTTCAGCTGACCATAACTTTTCTTTTTATTAAAATTGCTCTCTTGAACTATTGTTGCATTCAACTAAGTTTGACCAATATATGCATTTCAGTATAAGTAACAATAGGATTTTTTGTTGAAGAAATAGTTTACTTGATTTTACCTATTAAGGAGGACAGCAGAGAAAAAAGTACAATGCTAATAGTGTATTTTGATTTAAAATTAGCTTTATTATTATATTAAAGTGTTCACACATCAATGAGTTCATTATTATGTGTGAAAGACATTTTTTTCTTTTTCTTTGTTTTTTTTGAGACAGGCTTTCTCTGTGTAGCTTTGGTACCTGTGCTGGAACTCACTCTGTAAGCCAGGTTGGTCTTGAACTCACAGAGATTTGCCTGCCTCTGTCTCCCACCCCCCAAATGCTGTGATTAAAGGCATGTGTTACTATTGCCCGGCAAAACGCAAATTTATTGATCTGCACATGTATATGGACCCTAGAAATACTCACTATGGCATGCTAAATGTGCATAACCAAGGGACAGTTCACACACATGCAACTTTAATAGTATAAATACTTATCACACAGTGGATCATGAGGTGCTTGGCAATTTTCTTTCTTTAGCATTTTCCAGCCAACTCCTACTAGATACTTTACTTTTATTTATGTATTTATTTTTTTAACTCAGATATGCATACAATCATTCCACGTGCTAGGAGGAGGCCTTACTAGACTGGCTCAAATTCCTTCCTTCCTTTCTTCCTTCCTTCCTTCCTTCCTTCCTTCCTTCCTTCCTTCCTTCCTTCCTTCCTTCCTTCCTTTCTCCCTCCCTCCCTCCCTCCCTCCCTCCCTCCCTCCCTCCCTCCCTCCCTCCCTCCCTCCTTTTCTTCTTTTCTTTCTGAAGCAGGTCTCATATATTCTAGTCTGGCCTCAAAATTGAAATGTACTAAGGATTACCCTAATCATGCGATCCTCCTACCTTTGTTCCCAGGATGTTGGAGTTACAGGCTTGCATTTCAGTTGCAGGTTTGTGGTGATTTGAAAGGGAGTGGTGCTATTAGGAGATGTGGTTTTTTTGGAGGAGGTGTGACCTTGTTGGAGGAAGTGTGTCACTGTGTGGATGGAGGTGGGCTTCGAGGTCTCCTTTGCTCAAGCTATGCCCAGTGCGGGAGCCAGTTCCCTTCCTGTTGCCTGCGGATCAAGATGAAGAAATCTCAGCTCCTTCTCAAGCACTATGTCTGCCTGTGTGCCACCACCTCCTGCCATGATGGTAATAGACTGAACTTCTGCAACTGTAAGTTAGCCAAATGAAGTGTTTTCCTTTCTAAGAGTTACCATGGTCATGGTGTCTCTTCACAGCAATAGAAACTCTCAGACACAGGCATTGCGTATGTAGTGCTGGAGACTAAACCCAGGGCTTGCCAATGCTGTGGAAGCACACACGGGTGCAGCTGAAGCTCTGCCCATTAGCTCATTTCATAAAAGAGAAATTACAAAGGGAGTTGTGTATTTCTAGTTAAACACCATTGCAGTCGGTTTTGCTTTGTGTTGGGCATGGAACCTAGGGCCTCACATATGCTAGGCAAGTGCTCTCCTACTGAGCCATAGGTCCAGCCTTTAATAAGCACTTATTTGGAAGAACATGGATGTCAGGAGTTTCTGTTCAGTTTCTGCAGGTATAGTCTTCTTTCACTATTGGTGAGGCAAGTCATTGCAGCAGCATGGCAGATGCCGTTTGCTCTGAAGTGTTGCTGAAGTGTTGTATGTGCTAAGGGTTATGACTACTGCCTAACAGAGATGGTTATTACTTCGTAGATTTTTCTATAACCTTTATCCAGCACATCACTTACCACTGTTTTCTCCTAAATTCTTTAATCTGAATTTGAACTTCTCTTCTTTTTTTTTGAATTTGTATTGAGTTCTACACATTTTCTCTGCTCCCCTCCCTGCTTCTCCCCTCCCCTTCAACCTGCTCCCATGATCTCAGTTTACCCAGTTTACTCAGGAGATCTTGTCTTTTTCTACTTCCCATGTAGATTAGATCCATGTATGTCTCTCTTAGGGTCCTCATTGTCTAGGTTCTCTGGGATTGTGATTTGTAGGCTGGTTTTCTTTGCTTTATATTTAAAAATCACTTATGAGTGAGTATATATTATAATTGTCTTTCTGGATCTGGGTTACCTCATTCAATATGTTGTTTTCTAGCTCCATCCAGTTACCTGCAAATTTCAAGATGTTATTTTTTTCTGCGATGTAGTGCTCCATCGAGTAAATGTACCATATTTTCCTTATCCATTATTCAGTCAAGGGACATTTAGGTTGTTTCCAGGTTCTGGCTATGACAAAAAATGCTGCTATGAACATAGTTGAGTACATATCCTTCTGGCACAATTGAGCATCCTTTGGATATATACCCAAAAGTGATATTACTGGGTCTTGAGGAAAGTTGTTTCTTAACTTTCTGTGAAATTGCCTTACTGATATCCAAAGAAACTGTACCAGCTTGCACTCCCACCAACAATGGAGGAGTGGTCCCTTTACCCCATAACCTCTCCAGGATAAGTTGACATCAGTGTTTTTGATCTTGACCATTCTTACAGGTGTAAGATGGAATCTCAGAGTTGTTTTGATTTGCATTTCTGTGATGACTAAGGATGCTGAGCATTTCCTTAAGTGTCTTTCAGCCATTTTATATTCCTCTGTTGAGAGTTTTCTGTTTAGGTCTATACTCCATTTTTAAAATTCAATTATTTGTTATTTTGATGACCAGTTTCTTGAGTTCTTTGTGTATTTTGGAGATTGGACCTCCGTCTGATGTGGGGTTGGTGAAGATCTTTTCCCATTATGTAGGCTGTTGTTTTGTCTTGTTGACCATGTCCTTTGCTTTACAGAAGCTTTTCAATTTCAGGAGGCCCCATTTATTAATTGTTTCTCTCGGCATCTGTTTAGGAAGTGGTTGTCTGTGCCAATGCATTCAAGTGTACTTCCCACTTTCTCTTCTATAAAGTTCAGTGTGGCTGGCTTTATGTTGAGGTCTTTGATCCATTGGGACTTGAGTTTTGTGCATGGTGATAGGTATGAATCTATTTTCATTCTCTTACATGTTGATATCCAGTTATGCCAGCACCATTTGTTAAATATGCTTTCTTTTTTCCATCTGATATTTTTTTGCTTCTTTGTAAAAAAAAAAATCAGGTGTTTGAAGATGTGTGGATTGATATCTGGGTCTTCGATACTGTTCCCTTGGTCCTCCTGTCTGTTCTTATGCCAATACCAGGCTGTTTGCAGTACTGTAGTTGAGCTTCTCTTCTTCCTGCACTGTGAACCCCATCTTCTTTAGACTAAGGGATCATTCCTCACTCACAGCATTCTCCCTGTCTTTATTCACATCATCTCTTGTGCCAGATTTTACATCCCATGACTTGCTTCTCTTGAGAGCGATTTCCCTGCAGGCCTTGCACCTGCTGCTTCCCCCTGCAGGTCTGCTGACTCAGAGCCAGCCCACCAGTCAGGCCTAGGAGCATCTCTGGAAACTACATTCCTTCATAAAGGTTCAACTTTCAGTAATGACTCCAAATATATTTCTTGAGACATTCCCATCGAATGTCACTGCTATTGCTTAAAGGGCAAATCTCAACTCATGTTTACTCTTCAAAAAATGTCTGGACCTTTTCGTTTTGTTAATGGCATTTCCGAAGTTTCCTGTAATTATCCAAAGTAGGAGTAAGCAATTACTCCCTAGCTTTCTCCGCCTCCTTTTCCTTTCTAAAACTATTTCATGTCCTATTGTCTCTATCCAGTATCTTTGACCTAGGTCATAGTCTATCTGTGCTTGGTTGTTCCTCTTTGTAGGGAACAAGTGAAGCCCTGAGAGAGTGTGTATTGTTTGGTATCAGCACAGCCACATGGCATAGCCCCATCAGAGTGTCAAACCTTTCCCTGAGAGAGGCTCAGAAGGATACTCAAGGCTGTCCTTGGGTGTGAGTATGAATGTTGCCTTGTGTGCAGAAAGTGATCACCCTAGATATTTACTGACCCCCTGCTCTTCTCAGAGACTGCTCTTACTAGATTAGCTAAACCGGCCTTCTTGTTCAGCTGTATGTGATAACTATGCCTCTTCTCTGTTCAGCTGTATAATGACCACGCCTCCTTCCCTGTTTAACTGTATGGTAGTAAACAAGCTGAACTTCTAGGGTGCTATGGCTTCTTCATCAGCAAGCCCAGGCCACCTGATCCCAGCTTTTTGGTGTGTCCATGTGTTTGTCATTTCTTCATCCCCTCAGTGTTCAAAGTAGGCCAATCCCTGGAGCCATATAGGACACATCAATCTTAATCAATTGATTACAATCTTAACCACCTCTCACCATCTTAATCACCAGGGCTAAACTTTCTCCAGCTGGTGGGAAGACACAAGGAAGCTGTATGACTTGTTCAGGTAGTGTGCTGCTCCATATCTCCACTTTCTGCTTCTCCATGACAGTCCAGCCAATGGCTAGAGATTTTTAATAGGTGAGCTATAAGGGATATTGAATACCTTCTTTTATGATGTAGTATTACATAATGCAGAAGATGGCCAGGAGCCTGGTCTTGAGGAATTGAAAAGAAGTTTCACTTTTAGTTATTTAGGAAATGTGGAAAACTTTCTGAATCTATGTATAACCAAAATAGCGTCAGCCAAGAATTAACAAATAATTCCTATCTCAACCAAGGTGAATACACAGTACAATAAAATCCTACTGCTTCAGGGAAGCTTTGAGTCATAGACGGACCTCCTAGGAGTGTGCCTCAGGTTCTTAAGATGACTGCTGTGGAGAAGGTAGAGAACAAGTAAAGTAAGACAAGGTTATTTCTGTCTCCCTTCATCTGTGGCAGACTCTCTGAAGAAGCCTTGTGAGCTCCAGAGCTGTAGATCTGGGTTCCTCTTCTCCCTCTCTCACAGAGGTTCTAGTGGAAGCCTTCGTCTGCCCATCACACTCACACAGCGCTCGCTTGGGACCTTGACAACATTTGTCATTCATTTATTTTTGGTAATAGTCATTCTGAGTTGAGATAGTCTCACAACACAGTTTTAATTTGTATTTCCCTGATAGTTAACGATACTAAGCAATTACACATGCTTATTGGCCATTTTGAGAAGTACCTCTTCAAATTATTTTCCAATTTTTAATTGGATTCATTTATTTTTGTTAGGTTGTTGAGTTCCTTGAGTTTTGCTCTGGATTTCTAATTTTGTTTACTTGGGCATTTTCTCTTTTTTCATAGTTTGGTTAAATTATGCCGACCTTGTGTTTTCAACGATTCATTTATCTTTTGTATGGCTCCGTGTTTTTGTGAGCTGAGACCTTTTATTAGGTTATTTCTGCTCTGATAATTATTATTTCTTTCCTTCTTCTAATTTTAGGTTTGGCTTATTCTTGGTTTTCTAATTTCATGAGCTACATTGTTGGTTGTTTATTTGAAATATATTTCCATTTTTCTCTTAGAATATTCATTTTGGTGTGTGTGTATACAAACTGTTGGTACTGCAGAGTCTGGAGGTATCTGTTCCCTTTGGAGCTGGAGTTGCAGGCAGTTAGTTCTAAGCTGCTAGACTTTCACGCTGAGAACTGAACTCAGATCCCCTGTGAGAAAAGTATTTGCTCTTAACCATGGAACCATCTCTCCAGCCCATTTTTTTTTATTTTTCTGCTATGAGGCCGTAAATGAGGTGCTGATTATGTTAGTCTCCATCTCACTATGGATTTTGTTTTGTACTTAAGTTTTTGATATGTTGCGTCTCTCATTTTATCTGTTTTGAGAAGATTTAAAACATTTCTCTGACTTGTTCAATGTTTCACTTTTCCATTAAAAAGCACTCTGCAGTCTTGTTTGTGTGCTTTCCACAGTTCCTTTCGTTGTTGATGTGCAGTTTCATCCCATTGTGATCAGAGAAGACAAAGACTATGATCTCAGAGGGTTTGAACTCGGTAAGCATAGTTTGTAGCCTAATATAATATGTGGTATATTATGGAGAAAATTCCATGTTCTGAAAAGGGAATGTGTATTCTGCAGTTGTTGAGGAGAACATCTTATAAATGCCTGCTGATTCCATGAGATCCACAGTGCAGTTTAATCCTCACGGTTAGTTGGGATTTTTTGCTCGAGTGATTTGTCTGTGGGTGAGAATAGGAGTTTGAGGTCTCCTCTGCAAGAGCCTCTCTTTTCATTTACGCTTAATAACATTTGTTCTTATAAAATTGGGTGCCCTGACATTAGGTAGATTTATAATTCTTAGGTCTTTCTGAGGAATTAACTCCTTCATCTTCCTCTAGTGACTCTATGCCTTTGTAGGTATCCTTAAACAGAAACTCCTTTCTGAGACTTCCGGGTCCTTGTTTTCTTACCCTCTTGCCTTTCCAGTTGGTTGTGCATTCTTTCCCAGCACTAACTGTCCTTGTTTTCATCACAGACACTGATTCCCACTGCCCTGTTCTTATACACAGTATCGTCTCCTACTACAAATCACTTTAGACTACTTCTTTATTTACCCAAAGTTATCTTACAGATTCTTTTTCTTCTTACTATCAGTCTCTGTCAGGCTCTTGCTGTGTACTTCAGATGGCTGGAATTCACTCTGTAACCCAACAAAATTCAAGATCTTCCTGCCTTAGTGTCCCAAGGATTATAGGGTTCTAGCATCAAGCCCAGCTCCAAATTATTTTTTCCATTACATGTTGCATATGAGATGCTAATGATGAATGAATTAGGAAAAAATCAACAATCCCCAAACCATTACATATCATCCATATAAAATTTCCAAGTTCTGTCTCAAAATTGTGGTCACATTGTTAAGGCTTGTAGTCTGGTAACTACAGCTAAACATTCAATCGATGCAAATTGACTTGGAATCTCAAGTGTTCACTATATATATCTTTCCATGAAAATTGTTCTCATCAGCACTTCTCATAATTAATCCATTCCTTCCTGACCTCCCCATAACACTGGGACATGAGTCATATTAGGCCTTTATCCTACGTGTATTACACGTCTAATCATTTCTCAAGGATTTCCAAACATCACGTCAAACCGTTTTTCTATTCTGAGGCAGAGGCCCATGTTGTTCAGGCTAACATTGAACTTGCTGTGTAGCTAAGGGCAACTTGAACTTCTGATCCTTCTGCCTCTACCTCTCTGACGGTTTTGCACCAATACACCCAGTTTTAGGTGGTACTGGAATTTTAACTCAGGGCTTCAGGGATGGTAGGCAAGTCCTGTGCTAACTGAGCTGCATCCTTAGCCCTAAAGCTTCCTTGAGACAGAGGAGGTGACGACACTTATCCTTCTTTATGATGTCTCTGACACCAGTAAGTGCTTCACTGTGCTAATAACCTTCATGGTGAGCTCCCAATAGATCAGCTCCACTGTCTCAGTGGGTGGGTGCACTCCTCGTGGTCCCGACTTCTTTGCTCATGTTCTCCCTCCTTCTGCTCCTCATTGGGACCTTGGGAGCTCAGTCCAGTGCTCCAGTGTGGGTCTCTGTCTCTATCTCCATCCATCACCAGATGAAGGTTCTCACTCAGGATAGTGTTTTCTATTTCCATCCATTTGCATGCAAAATTCGAGAAGTCATTTTTTTTACCGCAGCGTAGTACTCTAATGTGTATATATTCCATACTTTCTTCATCCATTCTTCCATTGAAGGGCATCTAGGTTGGGTGGAAGTGAGCATGTTGACCATTTTGACTCTGCTTGAGGACTACAGTGACATCGCATTCCAGTGACTAGTCCTAGTGTCCTTGCAGGAGATGCAAGATCTCTCTGGCCTAAATCTTAAGAGTTTGTGTTACCTAGTAATTCTTTGCATTTTTTAATGTATTCTTACCTTTATAGAGCTTCTGGTGACCCCCTGGAAAAAAGTAAAAGACTCAAAGAATCGTTAACTAAGTCACAGATGGTGTCAAGACATTCCTTACTACTGAGTCACCATGCCTTCCACCAATGACAGAAGCATTTAGGAGTTATTTGTTGACATCTCTGTTCTTCATTCACGAGCACTGATTTGAGTACTAACTGCGCATTGGCATCAAACTTTAAGGTATGCAAGCATAGCTGTGAGGTAGCGTCTTAACTGAGAATCTCTGTGCTGGGGCAGCTGCCTGTTGGGTCCTTTCCCAGCCCTGTAGTATCTTATTGCTTATGTAACCCATTGTTTCCCAAGGATCACTGTTGATTTTGCATTATTCACATGAGAATACCGGCATTAATTTCCTCTACCAAATTGGTGCTAATAGTCCTTATTAAATGTGACCTCTTTGAGATACGTGGTGACCAATATAATTGGTCATTTCTACATTAATAGAATAAATATGACCTTTAGATAAGTATGTGAGGATGTTCTAGCTGTGGGGATTAATGAACAGTGAATGAACTTTAAAATAAGAGGCTCTGAAGCTTTTTTTTTTTAGACAGGTGAACTTTTAAAATATAACCAGGCTTAAAGATGGGAATATTTGAAAATTCTGGCTCTCATTTTTTTTCTTTTCTTTTTTAAGAGAGCTTGCTTGGTGAACTTTTCCCCAGAGAGAATTTATAGAACAGATAAGAAAAAGGCTGTTTTGGTGGAAATAAGAGGGTGTGAAGAGAAGACAGCTGTCGTTCTACCATTCTATCTCTAGCGCTTTTATGCCAGGCATCTGTGTACAGGGTTCCTCATCATCCAGACTGTGCTTTGAATGTGAAATGTCCCATACAGCTCTATGTGTTTCAACACTTGAACCCTAACCCAGTCCTTAAGGCTATGGAACCCTTAGGAGAAGGACCCTCATTGGGGGAAGTAGGGTTGCCGCTCTTCATAGATGAGTCCTAACTCCTGGCCACTCTCTGCTTTCTGTTCTGACAAGAAGGGGTGTGAGGAGTTGCACACTCCCTCATCAGACAGTTGCCTGCTGCATTCTTTCCTCCCTGCTGAGCGGTCTCCCTCCACGATGGCAATGGTGGTCTCCTCTTCAACTGTGAGCCAAGATAAGTTCTTCATCCGACTTGCTTCTGGACAGGGGTTTGGTCACAGCAAAAAGAAAGCCACAGTCTAACTCCCAGCATGAAGTTCCCAGACAACTGACTCCTGCACATTTACCCTTCTCAAGCTTGTCCATTTTGCCAGACAGAGATGCATCTCAATTTTAGGTTCAACGTAAGAGGGCCAGTGTATGCAGTTCTGTTGGCTGATAACTGATTCGGACACTCAATCCCAGAGTGCCAATTAATGAACTGATACACGTGTGGGAGGTGTCTAGGGGCTTGCTCACGGACTGAATGATTTTCAACGTTTTTATTACTGAATTAGTTTAAGGACAGAGCTGTCAAGTGAGTCACCCCTACAGATGGCACAAAGCTGAGAGGGACAGAAAATGCAGTGATGGCAGAAATCAGAATGGAATGACACTAGCTAGCGGAATGCTGCTCTGAACCTATGAGATAAAATATGGGAGGAAGAGAGCGAGTAGCATCGTGCAGACCCAAAGTTTCCCCTGCTCAGATGAGCTACGGCAGTGATATTGAATGATTTTACCATGAAATGCTTCAGCGTATAAACTGTTGTCAATGTTTCCGTATGTAAGAAAGATCTGCTCTTGTTGCTGTGGGAGAGAGACAATGGGGAGGCCCGTTCTTCCTCCCCCTCATCTTTCTCTGTGACCTCTGTGGCGGTTCTGTGAAATGACCTGGAAATTCTTAGGCTCTGAGTTGGAGGAAGGAGGGAAAATAAAAAGAAACCAGGACTGATCACAGAGAAACAAGAGCATACTAGGAAAAAAAAACTGACAAATTTGGGTTGAGGGCAGCCTCTGTATGAAGCAATGGTGTGATATAGCTGTTGTTCTGAACACAATACTTTATTTGGGTCAAGTCTATAGGGTAGTGAGACTGGGAAGGACAATCTCTCCATCCAATGTCTGCCTGCTGCCATGTCCCCTGCCATGATGGTCATGGGTTTTAATCCTCTGGAACTGTAAGCCCCTATAAAGTCTTAGGCCCATAACTTGCCTTGAAGATGGCATCTCTTCACAGCAATAGAAGAATAACTAGGTGTACCTAGGGGATAGTTATAGAAATCACAGTGGTATTGAAAATAAAATTTAGAAGACTTTTAAAAATTAAATTGAAATGCATTTAAAAAAACCTTATTATACCCACAGAATGTATACTCTTAAAGGTATACATAAACCTAAGGTAGAGCAGCCATTCAAAAACTGGCTTATTAATGTTTTATCTGTACCCATTTCTATGCAATATACATTGGTAAACAGAACATCCAGGTATTTCATTTGAAAGCCCACTAGTATAAAAAATATAGCTACTTTTTTATATGAGGCTTTCATTTTTTTAAAAAATAAACATGTGTAACAAATACCAGAGACTGGGCAAGAGGTATATATCATAAACTAAAAAAAATATTTTTAAGTATTTTGTTTGGAAAATATCTGTTTTCTTCCTTTTGCTTGTCATGTCATGTATATTGTAAAATTAAGTATAGCTCCAGAAATATAAATGTTTTTTAAAAATATCATAGCAGTGGAAAAAAGAGAAGTAACTAAGAAAATTGCAAGGTCATTCCCTGGCTGTTGGATGCTTGGCCAGGAGTGCTGTGCACAGCTGCAGAGGTTCTGCCTTGCACAAAGCCAAGGATATTGCTCTCAGAAACTATGATGCGTGTAAGCAGCCATTTCTTTTTATTCTCCAGTTTCTAAGGTTGCCTACTATTTGAACCTCTAAGACGTTCACTTTTAAGGTCAGATGTATGCCAATAGATCAGTGGGAAAACGGAATGAATGGGAAAAAAAGGTATGTATCCTTTGAGGTTTTAGAGGAGTCTTTTAACAGTAGGCATGGTTTAATTTTTTTGTTGGCCCATGTGGTGAGAAAAAAATGACAGTCTGGAGAGATGGCTCAGCAATTAAGAGAGTGCACTATTTTTTCAGAGGACCCCAGTTTGGTTCCCAGCACCTAGACCAGGTGGTCCACAGTCACCTGTGACTCCTGCTCCAGAGGAGGCAATGCCCTCTTCTTGCCTCTGAAGACACCTGTTCACCTATAACATTCACTCATACAGACACACATACATGTAAATAAAAATAAATATTAAAAATACTCCATTTGCTTATGCATCCCAGTGTTTTACAACCCACCAATGAGAGGATCCCAGTATTTTACAACCCACCAATGAGAGGATCCCAGTATTTTACAACCGACCAATGAGAGGATCCCAGTATTTTACAACCCACTGATGAGATGACTTCCAAGTCTGACTTTCTAATTAACAAGACTGTTTCCATTGTAGGGCAGGCCTTGTTTAGTGTTCATTTTTTTCTTCTGAAAAGCAAGAATTTAGATTACTACACCAATGCATCTTTCAGCTTTGACATTTTACTATTCTATCATAGTTTCCAGTCATTGGAAAGATATTTTAAGAGATAGAGGTTATATTATGTAGCTTATTACCTTTTAGTTGAATTTATCCTACCATATTAGAGTCATTCATGTTCCTCCTGAAGATTCTAGGTCAGTGTTCCCCCAAGTGTGGCTGTGAGACCACAAGAGATTCCCAGGATATGCAGCCCCCTACCATCAATTTATTTAACCCTAATTCCAAGATATGATTTGCCATTTTCAGATTAATGTGCAGAATACAAGTTTCATGTTCATTTACAGATTCCATCATACTTCAAATATCCTTTAAGAAGATGTAGATGACCAGTATGTGTCTGTGTGTGCATGTGTGCAGTTGATGTAATGCAAAATCAGACAACTCACAATTATCTGGTTTCTTTCATCAACATACCACAGTGTTCTTGTGGAAATGGCAAATTTCCTACATGCTAGGAAAGCCCTCTAACCAATATCCCTAGCCCTAGTCAAATTTTTTTTGAGAGGATGCTACAAAATTTTGTTCTTCACCAAATGTACATCCCCCCCAGATCAAATTTTTCTTTATAATCTTTACGCAACATAACATAACAAATTAGAAATACTGCCAGATATTGGATCATCTGGGAATACTAAAAAGGTGAAGGGGGCTCTGAGATTTAAGAACATTTAAGAACACGTGCTTCAAAGATTACCATGGCAGTCAGATGTTCTCCAGCAGACCACTTGCTGCTACTGCTTTCCTTTGGTCCTCTACTGTTCTGTCTTCATTGCCTTCCGAGAAGGAAGACTCATCAGCAACTTGAAAAGTAATTATCCTGTAATACTCTTTGAGTAACTACTTATTATTCATATGTGTGCAATAGAACTTCAAATAAGCTACTTATTATATGTATTTGTGCACATGTGTTGCATGGTGCGTGTGTGTGTGATGCACACCATGAAACAGGTGGATCAAAGGATATGTTTGTGAAGTTAGTTCTCTTCTTCCACTTTTATATGGGATATAGAGATCAAATTCAGGTTATCTTTACCCACTGAGACATCTCTATAGCCCCCCAGACTTAGTTTATAATAGTTGCTATTGAGTCTGAAAGCTATGAGGGGTATATGAACATATTCCTCTCTCCCAGGGACCTTTGTTCACTGGAAAACAACTTATAAGGTACTTTTTCGGTCTCTTGGAAATGATTATCTGATGTGGGACTCCTCTTTGTATGCTGTGAACATCATTAGTTAATAAGGAAACTGGATTGGCCTGATAGGGTAGAGTAGAGCTAGGCAGGGAAAACTAAAATGAATGCTGGAAGAAAGAAGGCAGAATCAAGGAGAAACCATATAGCCCCCACTGGAGACAGACACTAGATGGAACTTTACTCAGTAAGCCACAGCAATGTGGTGATGCAAAGATTAATAGAGATGGGTTAGTTTAGGATGCGAGTTAGTCAGAAATATGCTTAAGCTGTTGGTTGCAAGTTGTTATGGATAATGGTCAGGAAGAAATCTAAACAAGGGAGATTCGATTCAGAGTTCTTGTTTTTTAAAAAAAGGATGGGGTAGTGCTGTGGGACAATGGTCTTTTATCCCGTCACTTGTATTATTTTTAATAAAATTCTGATTGGCCAGTAGCCAGGCAGGAAGTATAGGCAGGGTGATGGTGATCAGGCAGGAAGTAGAAGCGTGGCAATGAGAATTCTGGGAAGAGGGAAGTTTCAGTCTGCAGACATCACCTATAAAGAGAGGAAGCCAAACACAGAGCAAGCAAGATGTGACTCCCACACACACACACACACAAAAAAAAGGTACCAAGCCACGTGGCTAACACAGACAAGAATTATGGGCTAAAATAAGTTATAAGAGTTAATAAGAGGCCTGAGATACTAGGCCAATCAGTTTATAATTAATGTATACCTCTGTGTGATTTCTTTGGGACTGAACGACTGAGGAACCGGGTGGGACAGAAACCTCAGTCAACAACAAACATATATACTTTAAAGGTATTTTGTCTTTAAAATTTGGGTCTAAGGATATGTTGCTTTGGAAAAAGAGTTTTTTTTTGTTTGTTTCCACGAGGATGAGAAACTATGGAATCCTTCCAGACTAATGTGGTTTGATGACTCAAACCTCCAAAAGGTTGCTGTGAACATCCCCCAAAATCGCTTTGCCCCCCAAAAAGCAAAAAGCAGTTTGAGAGAACTACACCCATATTCCCAAATATTGTTCTTAAATGTTTGTTTACATTTCAAGAGGGATATGCTATAGAGATTTGCATTGGTATTAATCTTGCTCTATTGATACAAATTTTAGGTCAATCTTATTATATGTATATTTCTGCTCTTGATTAAATTATTGTGATTGTACAGTTCATCTAAAAATGTAATGGATAAGTAAGAAATACAGGTTAATAGATAATCATCTATAATATTCAAAATTATAGTCATGTTAGTTAGGTTTTCTAGATATATAGAGATATATTTCAATTAGATAGGTATTCTTCTAATCTTTCAGAAACCTTCAGAATATGGCATTTAAAATGTTTTAAGAAAGTTAGACTTTTCAGAAGTTGAGACACATCTGCTTCTGGCACCATCAATCTACTTCAAGAGGACGATGGGCATCAAAGAAGGTCCTTATGGAGTTTGCTAGTCATTTGGGCAAGAAACTGCTCTTGTCTGGACTGCTTGATGGTAAGCTATATGAACTGGATATGCAGGACCCACAGAGAAATGACTGCTTATTTTGCCTAAAGGTGAGACCATCCTTTGGGGTTCCTGTTTCATGAAAGAATCTGCCAGACATTCTGCAGGACACAGAAGAAAGTGATTGACAAACTGCCAATATAGGCATAACTGTCTTTGAAATTTCCCACTTTGTGGAAAAGTCTGCTAGATACTATGGGCTTGTAGGCTGAAGATGGATGCCCCAACAGTACAGAAGAACTTGGGGTGACTGTCCAGGCAGTGAGATGTCTCTGTCAATTCTCGAGTTTTGGAAATTGCTTACAATGCTCTTCCTGTTTACTTAAGATATATCCTTCTGGGGTCTTTGATGGAGTTGAAGAATATACAGTTATAGTTTTCCTATATGATGAAAGATAAAGTAAATGTAAATATTGTAACTGTAATTCTTGCTTGATAACTGTTTTGTTATATGTAATTTTACTATGTTAAAGTTAAAACCTTCCATTTTTATTTAAACAGAAAAAGGGAGGTGAGGTGGGATTCCCCTCTGTATACTGTGAATACCATTGGTTAATAAAGAAACTGGCTTGGCCTGATAGGGTAGAGTAGAGCTAGGTGGGGAAAACTAAACTAGGAGAAAGAAGGTGGAGTCAAGAAGAAGCAGTGTAGCCCCGCCAGAGACAGACACTGGAACTTTACCTAGTAAGCCACGGTCAATTGGTGATACACAGATGAATAGAAATGGGTTAAATTAAGATATAAGAGTTAGCCAATAAGAAGCTAGAGCCAAGCAGTGATTTAATTAATACAGTTTCTGTGTGATTATTTCGGGAGTCTGGGCAGCCGGGAAATGAACAAGTGCCCTCCTAACAACAATTATCCTCTTTAACCTTCACAATTCAGGCATCAGGAGAGGATGGAAGAGGTAGGATAGAGAATACAAAGAATCAGAAAGTTTTACTTTTATATCATTTCCTAGTGAATTCTAGAAGATTTCTGGCCATCTGGGCTCTCCATCTCCGCCCACTTTCCCTTTCAGAAACTTTTCCAAAGCTGTCCCGACTCTGTGAAAATGGTATCACCTAGATGAGGTAGAGCCAGGCTGTGCTTGACCCTGCCAGGGAACAGGCGGTGGGAGAGGACACAGAGGCCTTTCATCAATGCCACAGGCAGAACTCAGGCCCCTTCATTCCCAATCAGGTCACCAGTAATGAGATCCTGGAACCTTTCCCTGAGGTTAGCTCCTGATGTTATAGCTCGGCCTGACACAATTTGGGCTCATCAAATGGAACATGTAAAGAGAGAAAGTGACAGCCAAAATTTTGAGAAAATGCTGGAATAGTTACTCTAGGACTGCCTTGAAGGAAGGTTAGAATTAGTGTAACATTGCTATGATATGTACTCATATGTGAAATGGCCTAGTTATGGTTATTTTCATAAATGGACAAATTAAAACAGTTTATAGAATCCATTCATCATCTACTAAACAATCTACGTATGTCTGTTAGGTTCCAAGGTCCTCTCCAGACTTTTAACACATTTGAATAATAAAAATTTAAGTTCAGTTAGTGTATGTGAACTCACTTTCTCTACAATCAAGGTAAGACAAGAGGACCCATGAAGGAAATTTGCATCATAGGTCAGATAGACACTGTGATGAGTTAAAAATACTAACCTCAATATTTCCTGCGGATCCTCCTTCTCCGATGAAACTAATCTCACGCCCTGCAACAGCCTTTTAGATATATTCTCCATTCATCCCTAAGCTACCACTGAACCCTGCATCCATCTCTAAGCAGATCCCAGTCCAGGATCTGGTAGATGGGACTACATCAACTTTCTTCTAAAATATCTTAGCTTAGGGATACCAGGCGTCAGTCTTTCTTTGTTCAGTCATGGAAGAAAGGTCTGCCACTCTGATAAAGCTTTTCATTGGTGCCCTATTTTCTCTAGTGTTTCCTGGAGTCTTCTTACACACGTCACTTTTGCCAGTTGGTCTACTGGTTGTTCCCAAGTGCTTCTTATTTTTGGGAATGGCACTATCGTTCTTTCATTACTCAACCCAGAGAACCCTAGAATCATCCTCGACACTTAGTTCTCTTTATTTGTAATATCCATCAGCCACCAATTCTGTCAATATTTACGTCCCTTTTACCTCCCCACCCACAAATCTCCTTCTCTTCTGCACCAAGTTTATGGTCTAGGCAGACACCTTCCTTTTTCTGCATTGCAGCAAAAGTCAATGCCTTCCCAAACCCTCTCCTTCCCTGTTTGGTTCACTTTCACAGTGGCATCTGTTCCAAACAGAGCTATAGTCATGCAATCCCTAAACCCACCCATGCTCCTGTTTAAACATTTCTTCAGCTTTTCTCCATGCTTTTATAAGGTCATGATTTTTTTCATGTGTAGTGGAAATCCACCTTTAATTAGGTTCCTCCCAACTTGATGAGCTCCAACCTTTCTGGTCGCAGCTTCCAATAGCACAGGTCTTTGCACAGGTGTTTCTCCCAGTCAGGAAAGTGCTGTGGTCCCTCATCATATGTTAATATACAGTCATCCCTCATTTGTAGCCCAAGTGGCACTCTTTTTTCAGAGGCATATCTCAGACATGATCACTCCATAAGGTTTCATGGGTCTTCTGTGCACAGCTTATGACAGCTGCCATTTTATATTTATTCATGAGATTGCTTAATAATATCTGTCTCTTTGCTAGCCTACAAATGCATGGGAGCAGGGTCCATGTTCTTATGCTGTGAGTACCTAACCTAATGCCAGGCAAGTAGTAGGCAATCCATAAATATTTATCGGATGGATGTGGAATGAATAAATATTCAGGGGATTGTTTTAGGTGCTCTAGGGCATTGGTTCTCAAACTTTCACAGCCGGATCACCCAAAGGCTTGTTAAAGCACAGATTGTTGGGTCTCCAGCAGAATTTCTGATTCAGTAGGTCTTAGGAGCCAGATAGAAATTTGCATTTCTAACATGTTCCAAGGTGATGCTGACATTGCTAGTCCAGGGGTTAGCATGGAGAGCCATTGCCTTGGGGGAATTGGACCTATGAGGATTGCTCTTTTCAAGAAATTTACAACTGTACTCTGGATGGAAATTGTAGGTGAGACAACTTTTAAAAAATAGTATTTAAACATTGAGGGAACTAGACTTAGAGAAGGCAAGGCACACATACTCTTGTCTGTCCTTGATGCTTGCTATAGATTGATATATCAATGTTATGGTCCAGAGGTGCTACAGGTTTTTGAGGAAAAGAAATATCATTTCTGCTTGAATAATTAGAAGTTCAGAGGTTATAGAGTTGGTCTTAAAGGAGACTTAGCAGTATTGGGAAGATGCCTCAGGACTTAGAGTACTGACTATACAGGGAGGAAGACCAGTGTTCGGATCCCTAGAGTGCATAAAAGTGGATGTGTTGGCTCACCTAAAACTGTCCCCAAGAAGACAGAGGCAGCTGATCTCTGGAGCAGGCTGGCTAGCGAGATTAGCCATATTGGCAAGCTTTCGGTTTGACTGAGAGACATCTGGAAAAGAATAAAGGTTAGAGAAGGAGAAAGATTCTCAGTATCAACCTTAGGTCTCGAGAAACATTCATACACATGTGCTCATGCACCTGCAGAAACACACACACACACACACACACCCTATAATACTCTTGCAAAGAAAAAGAAACAATTAAAGCTTAAGGATTAAAGGGTTAAATTATCAGGGCAAGTTAATATGTACAACTATGTGAGAAGCAGAGCAATAGGTCAGAGGACAGGATGCAGACAATGTGCCTGGAGACAGAGGGGATGAAGTGACCATCTTAAACACGATGACTGTTGTAAAGGTAGAATAAAATATTAGGTAGAAAGCAGAGATATGCTCTGCATTGACAGTAGTAGCATAGGAATGGGCAGGATAGTAACATCTGTGTGCATGTTGCTAAATTGTATTGGTTTTTCACCTCCACATATTATGTGTCTCATGAATAGAAGAACAAGGGTTCAGGAAAAACCAAAGGCTACTTCTATAGAGCAGTAGGTAGCTTATGCCAAAATGCTACAGTCTGTGCTATGATGTCTGCAGGCCCAAATAGGCCAGATGTTTCATAGCTCTTAGTTCTCTGCTGATAAAAGTAGGTCTTGGCACAAGTTGTCATAGCCTATAATAGCCTATAAATTGTGTGTGTGTGTGTGTGTGTGTGTGTGTGTGTGTGAAAAGTGCTATACCAATGCCCCCATTGTCTGCACATATCCTCAGTCATTGTCTGAGCTGTTCCCAGAGATAATTATAGAACATTCAGGGCCACAGTAAAAAGGCTCACTGCTTACCATGCAAAACTATGTCTTGAAAAGTAACAAGACAAATTCCCCTTACACTAACCATGTGGCAAGATTCATACTGTCTTGCCGGTGTCATCTTGGAAGACATGGAAACACAGCTGACTGTTTTTGTGCAGTAGCAGCTGCTGGTTTTAGAACTCATCAGTTTCTGAACAAGATGGTCTTCAGTATAAGAAAATACAAACACTCTATTAAAATGGATTTGAATTCTTCAGAACTTTTTAAAATTGATTTTATTGCGCTATATATTTTTCTCTGCTCCCCCCTTTTCTCCCTTTTCTCCTTCTGCCCTCTCCTGTGACCCCCATGATCCAAATTTACTCAGGAGAATTTGCCTTTTTCTCCTTGTTAGGTAGATCCATGTATGTCTCTCTTAGGGTACTTTTTGTTGTCTAGGCTCTCCGGGGTTGGGGACTGTAGACTAGTTTTTCTTTGCTTGATGTCTAAAAGTCACTTAAGAGTGAATACATCTTATATTTGTCTTTCTGGGTCTGAGGAAACTCTTCTTACTGACTAGAAAGTTTTTAACATAAGATTTTCCCCACAGTAAGTATTGTGATACAGAATTTGCCAAAAGTTCATACATTAAGCAAGTAAGAAAAATGATTTTTTTCTGAAAGATTTCAAAAAGTTCATTGTTCTTGAATGATTAGGAAAACAATATTTGATAAAGTAATTCTGCCTTGCCACTGTCTTCTAATGCTAAATTGCTCTGGTGACTGGCAACTTTGTCTCAACTTGAAGAATAGTGATCATACAATCCATGGATGATGGACTATCCACCTGTAAAACAAAGAAGAAAATCTTGCCATTTATGTCAACATGATGAACCTGGAAATCAGAATGTTTAAATGAAATAAGCCAGGTACCGAAAGACAAATACCTTCCAACTCTGCTCAATATAAAATCTAAAAAGCTGAGCTCAGGGTAACAGGGTGGACTAGGAATTTGGAAAGTCAAGAAGGGATGAGTTATTGTTTGGTGGGTACTTACACAGACAGACAGACAGAAGGAACATGTTTTCTTGTAATATTGCATAGAAGGGTGATTATAGTTGGCAGTAGTGTATGGACCAAAATAGCTATATCAGAGAACTCTGAAGACTGTGTGTGTGTGTGTGTGTGTGTGTGTGTGTGTGTGTGTATGTTTGCGACGCTAGGTCATCAAAATACCTTGAACTGATTGTCAAACAATGCACACATAAACAGAACTGCTGAACTGTGCCCCATAAATATGTGCAAACATTATTCGTAGTTTCAAAATTTAAAAAATGATTTTAAAAGTGAACTATAATCAAGGAAGCATCTTTATAGTTCCCAGGTCTTACTTTGTTTCTTGAGTGTGCCAGGGTCAGGAGAGAAGGGGTCTGTTTCCTTCTGGGTAACAGGAAGCACTGCTGTGATTGATTCTTTTCTCCTAATCAGGACAGTTCCTATTTGTTTGTGGGTTGTTGTTTTTTTTTTTAAAATTCACATGTCATTTTTGATTAAGGGTCACTGAAATTTAAAAAGCCAACAACCAACAATATTTGCACCTTTAGAAAGGCCACCAGCGCTTTATGCGGTTGACTTGGTAAAGAACATACTGCCTTTCCGCTGTCTGTGCTGTCTCTGGCATTTCACCACTCCACTACTTCATGGCTTGCGTTATTTTAGTGTCAAGACCTATGCCCATCTTCTCTCCCCAGATTGCTAACTCCCTGTGTCCCAGAGTAATGTCATGTGATTCGTCTCTGACATTTGGGAACTTTGGATTCATGGATTTAAAAAAAGCGCTGGGGGCTGGAGAGATGGCTCAGTGCATACTGCTTTTGCAGAAGACCCTAGTTTGGTTCTTTGAGCACAGGTTAAGGTACTTAAATTTCTGTCACTCCAGCTCCAGGAGACCCTCTGGCATCTAAGAAGATCCATAACATGTGCATATGTCCCCATATAGAAACATATATATGCACATTATTAGAAATAATAAAAATAAATCATTTTTAAAAGCATTTAGAAATTCCTAGAAATTCCAGAGCATTTGGGTATCGGTTGGGAATCTAGGAATGAGTAGAACCTTAAAATTCATTAAACTCATTAAGTAATTTTTTTTGTTGGTGCTTTGTTTTATGACTAAAACACTGTGATTATTTGACTTCTTTAAAAATGATGACTAGCAATTTTACTAAGAAAGAAAAGCATTTCCCTAAACCATCAAGATGCTGTGGGGGGGGGGTAAAATTAAGACCTTCCTAGGAACTGAAAAACAGTTTAGTCTAATTTGCACTGAGCTTGCGGCAAGGGATCCAATGGGCCCTATTATGTGCCCCCCCCTTGATTCTGTTCACACATTAAAAACTGATGTCCCAGTGTAGTATTTGGAGATGGGGTCCCAGAGGAATCAGTTAGCTTCAATGTTGGCATTGTAAAGCTGGGTCCTCAATGTTCACGTTCTCTTATTCTCAGAGCCACAGACTAGTAACACAAAGGCAAGAGACTTACTTTGGTTCATAAGTGTGAAATCCAGGGCCTACAATGGGGAAGGGTTTATTCCTGGCAGAGTTCCCCAAATGGCACAGGGCATTATATAGTGTCCTACTTTGTATCTCTGTTGCCCCAATAAAACACTCACCAAAAGCAGCTTGGGGAGGAAAGGGTTTATTTGCCCATCATTAAGAAAAACCAAGGCAGGAACTCAAGTAGAGACCACGGAGGAACACTTCCTTACTGGCTTGCCTAGCTACCTTTCTTTCTTAGGTCAGGCCCACATGCCCACCTGGGCCCTCTCACATTAGTCATTAATCAAGAAAACACCCCACAGACATGGCCATAGGTCAAGCGGATTGAGCTGCTCCTCCTCACTCAACATTCTCTCTTCCCAAACTTGTCTACATTTGTCTCAAGTTGACAAAAGCTGCAGAGTGAAGGAGTGAGGCTGTGTGTCTCTTTTGGTCTCTTTTAGTCAACCAAGGCGCTCCACTCTGAAGACTTTATCTAGTTCAATCACTTTGCCAAAAGAGCAAAGTCTAATTAGATTTACACCCTGTTACCTCACGGTGTCCATTAAACTTCATCCTGTGACGTCTCCAGAGACAGCCAAAGCTTTCTGAGCCACTGCAGCGCACACACTGGAGAGCTGGCTCTCTCCTCTATGCATGGTCACCAGGGAGTGGCACTACTTAGAAGGGTTAGGAGTTGCGGCCTTGCTGGGGTAGATGTGGTCTTGTTGGAGGAAGTTTGTCACTGGAGGTTCTGAGGTTTCAGAAGCCCAAACAAGGCCCCGTGGCTTTTTTTCTTCATGTTACATCCAGACATAGAACTCTCAGCTCCTTCTCCAGCACCATGTTTGCCTGTGAGCCACCATGCTCCCCGCCATGATGACAATGGATTTAAACCTATGAAACTACAAGCAAGTCCCCAGTTAAATGCTTTCCTTTATAAGGCTATATTTTCACAGCAGTGTAACACTGACTAAGACAAGGGCTGGCAGGTGTCATTCTTAATTTATTCCATAAACAAGTTTTGAGGGTTTCCTTTGTGTCTGGTACTGATCCAGGTGCTGGGATGTGGCAACAGGTAGACAGCGTGTCTCCCACTTTCAGGAAGGTTTTGTTCTGTTTATTGTTGACTGTGGACAGAGAACACGCATGCTAGCACAGGTACAGAATAAAAGGAGTTCTGAGCCTGGTGGGCACAGGCCTGTGATCCCAGATTCTCAGAGCAGCTCAGAGAGCAGGAATGCAAAGTCAAGGCTTGCCTGCGCTAAAATGTTCAAGTCCAGTTTTGATACTTTAGTGATTTTGTCTCAAAATACAAGTAAAAACAGGGCTGTGGGTACAACTGAATTCAAGGCTTCCCTGGCACAGGCAAGGCCTTAGGTTCAAACCCCAGGACTGCAGGTAAAGAGAGCAGGGTGTGTGTGGTGACTGAATAGTAATCATGAGAGGAAGAGACACTCGGCAGGGAGGAGAAAGGAGTGCTGGGTGAGGGAGGCCGAACTTCCGGACTCCTCACACAGCCATCATGTAAGGTCCCGGCGGGTACGGGGAATGTGATAAATGGTTTTCTGGCAAGAGGTCCTAGCCTGGGTGGTGTTTGCAGAACAGAAATGAACAAGAGGAGGCAGAAAGTAGAGAACCAGAACAGAGAAAGTCAGAGCTGAGATCATGTGGGGTCTCATACTGTACTCACGGGAGGGTTTTACTTCTGTGAAGTCGGGATCCAGAGGGAGCAGGAGTATGTGTGGATATGGGATGCAGGATATCAGTGTCTATTTTTGTGTGTGTCTGGGTGGTGGTGCTGGAACCTTGGGCTTCCTTCATGGCTAAGCAACGTCTCTATTGCTGAGGTAATTGTTCAGGGCTAGTATTTTAGTCCCATCACTGTTGGGTTGAGCCTTGCCTGAAATAGATGGTTGACCTCTGAGGAGTTTGTTGTGATAATTCAGTTGAGAAACGCTGGTGGATTTAACCGGGCTGGAGCAAAGAAGTGGCAAGAAACAGTTGTGTTTAAAATATTTTTAATATACTGAAGGTAATGGACATGTTGAGGCGCTGTGGGATGTGGATGAAAGAAATGGAGTTATTCCAAGAATTTTAATCTCCGTAGCTAGAGAACGGTGACACCATTAACCAAGGTGAAGCTGTGGGAGGAGACGTCTGGAGCTTGGGGATGGGACAGCAGGGTCTTGGTTTTAGGGTAAATTAAATTGGAAACAGCTCTTATATAATGGTATGCGGTACCTCAGAAGAAATAATTGACAAGATGTGATAATTTTTCTCAGAGATGGGAAATTGAGAGTGGAGGGTCTGCAGGGTGGGCGTGCAGGTAAGTTGAGAAGGCCTGGGGCTGAGTGCACGGAGGATCACAGGGAGCTCATTCACGCCACAGGAGCACGGTAGTGTTTGTCCCCCAGCTGCTGATGGCTACTGGTGGTGATCGTGGGTGCTTGCACGAAATCGCTCCTCACTACAGTGCTCTCAATAGAAAAGGAAGCCGAGAGAGATCTGGGAGAGAAAGGAGATACTGGACACATGATGAAAAAATCCTAGGAAACACTGGTCTAGACTAGTGGTGTCCAGGGACTTGGCAACAAAGGTTGGATTGCCTGCCAACCGGAAAGGGCCCCTCTCAGGTTCCGGTCTAAAGGGTAAACAGAGAGAGGCCTGTCTCCAGCCCCAAGGGGCTCAGCAGGTGCAGCTCGGATTAGGCAGAGAACTGGAGCTCTGCCAAGCAGGGAAGACAAAGTGAGAGAGGGTCCGAGTAGTGAAGGGTCTGACCAAGGGAGCAATTACCATGACGGACCACTAAGGCTGAGCTGTTGGAGGAGAAGGGGTGATGACAGGAAGGGCCGTGGGACTTCGGAAAGGTGGTAGGCTCGACAGATTGAGCTTTCCTTGGCCAGCAAAGGATTGTGGGGAAAATGGTACCAGAAGAAGCGAGTGTGTGGGAGACTGGAGCTAGATGCCAGGAAATAGTTCATAAAACAGACTGTGCCCACTATGTCCCCAGTCCTGGAATCCAGGTAAAAAATCTACCAACTAATATGAGCTTGAAATAAAACCTGAAAATACCCCCAGCAGCTACACTTCCTGTTTATTACAATTTCCACAAAGTCAAGCTCATAAAGAATAGTAAGGAATTCCTAAGAGTTAATAACAAAACCACATGCCTGGAAGCAAGTTCAAGGTCGGGGTGCAGATGGCTTTGGTCTCCCACCAACTCAGACCTCCAGAAGCAAATGCCACCACCGAGATGAGCTGCTGCTTATTTGGAAGCTCCAGAACTCTACCAGGTAACAGATTTTGTGAAACACTTGTCTTGGAGTTGAAGGCCTTGCAATTTGTTCTTTTTCTGTCATGATTAAGAGAAAGTCAGCATGCCAGGCATTGGTGGTGCATGCCTTTAAAGCCCAGCACCTGGGAGGCAGAGGCAGGCAGAGCTCCAAATTTGAAGCCAGCCTAGTTTTCTGAGTGAGTTCCAGAACAGCCATGACTATAGAGAAAAACTATCTCAAAAAACAAAAACAAAAAACCAACAGCAGAGAGAGAGAGGGGGAGAGAAAGAGGGAGAAAGAGAGAAAGATCAGCGTTGCCTATTTTATAGCCTTAATTGCGCTAGGCAGTTTTCAGTTATGGCTTCTTATATGTAAGCAGTTACCTGCGAGGATGATAAAACAGATGTGAGAGTTAGAGACGAAAATCTGGGTCATACAAGACTTACCGCTCTGTGTTCCAAGCAACAGCCAAAGGAGTTTATGGTGGTAACATAAAACCTCACTTAGAAGCGCGGAGCCACACAGCTGATGGGCAGAGAGCATTCAAATCTCCTTTGCAGAAAATTCGCTCCGTGGCCAAGGTGCATCTCTTCTTGCTTGAGCTAAAGAGGAATTTTTCAGCTGTCTGGGAGTGCACATCTTTCTGCTCTTGCAGAACTTGCTAGAGATTTGCCACCCCAAGCCCAGCCTGGCTCAGGTGATCGGTGATCTGGAGGCGAGCTTTGTGTTCAGAAGAGAAACTATCATCCAACCTTTAATAAGATTTTTGAACTGTGGGCTCTGGCTGGTCCATGCACTATACCACTATATATGGAAACTCAGATAGCAAGCTCTTTTTTTTTTCTTCTTTTTAAGACTGGAAACAGGCACACTAGCCAGATGAGCCAGATGGGGCGGTGAAGGGGAAACAGCTGATTCTGAGACTCCATTCCCGGCAAGATTGCTACAGACTTCTGATTGTCTGCTTCTGGTTCTGGTTAAAGGTGAGTGGGAAATTTGAGCACGTGCCCTTTAGTAAGGGCTCTCCAAGTCCTGTGTTCAAGAGTGAAGGAGAGCAAAGATAGATAGTTTTAAATTTGCTTTATTTGTTGCCGCAAAGGAGGTCCACAGGAACACAGTCAGAGAATCTTAAGCCAGCAGAGAGAGGAGGAAGCCGTTGGAAAGAAATATGTTCTTTTAGGTGTTGTATTTCATACGGTGGGAAGCAGGCAGGAATGATCAGATGGCTGAAGGAGGCGGGGCTCAAAGTTTTGTAATAGACTGAGTTTAGGAACTGCCACAAAGTAGCTTCAGGGAAAAATGGAGTGGGCGCACACAGCCAGCTGGATCCAAAGGGGTTCGAAATAGGAGCTAGCACAGTGTTAGCAACAGTCACCAGCTGTCTCTTCCCTTCCAGCCACACAGGGCTTTCTACCTTTGATTCCCTCTCTCCAATTCCATAAAGTCTTCCGTTCACCTTCTCTGGGATTTCCACGTCCTGCTTCCCTCTCGGTCATCCTTCTGTAGCATTTGGTTTTTGCTACTTAGTGTGGGACAGCCATGTGTGTGCCCAGATCCTCTTTGAAATGTGGTTCTGACATCAAAGGCCCAAATGCCTGCTTCTCCCTTTGTCCAAATTCTAACTCCTGGAGAGAAATTCTGGTATGAGCCATGATGGTCCAGGTGGGCTAAGATGGTTCAGGCAGAAAAGCGAATTCCTTCTGTTCGTGGAAAATGGAGTTGTTTGAGAAGACTGGGGGCTGGGGTCACGTCCCTGGAGGAATAGATACAGAAGGTTTTATATCACAAGGCTGATTTCCACAGGACTCTCACGCATGTGTAGTTGGCACGGTGTTTTGTAAATCTGTGTTTCTGTTGACATGTTGGGCAGTTTTCTGCCTGAGATGAGGGAACTTGGGAAATATCATTTTCCATAGTTAAATTGCCAGTTCAAGACTGCCCTACTGGCGAATGCATTATCATTCTGCTACATCCGACAGCCCTGGGTGACAATGGGGCATGACTACCTAGTGCTCATTGCTCATAAACTCGGCTCTAGTTCCCCGCTACATCCATTTCTCTCCAGCACATGGAAATGGAATTATGGTGTCCTTTCCTTTTCTTTTCGAGAACATTAACACCACTTTAGTAGCTATGCTATTAAAATGTATCAATCTCATTATATCTTTAAATACTTGAGGAAATTTTAGTACAAAAATATTTCGTCACATCTGGCCACAAGCCTATTTGCTAGTGTATTTTTGTGGTAGGAGTATGAGAAAGGAAGAGAAACAACCATATTCTCAGGGAAGTATTCCACGTTTCGTAAGCAGCTAAGAGGGTACTTGCTCAATGAACAGCTATGCTTCTCGGCATCTGTTTGGGCTGGGAGCATCACAAACGTGTGAAGCATGTTGTCTGCTGTGTGTCAAGTATGACTCTCTGGGGGCTGAAGCTCTTCACACATCCTCCTTGTTGGGAGCAAGAAGGAGAGAAGAGAGTCTTGTTTTTCCTTTTTTTTCTTTTTTTTTTTGTGATTTTTGGAGACAGGGTTTCTCTGTGTAACAGCCCTGGCTGTCCTGGAACTCACTCTGTAGCCCAGGCTGGCCTCAAACTCACAGAAATCCATCTGCCTCTGCCTCTTGAGTGCTGGGATAAAGGTGCACACCACAACTACCTAGCTGAATCTTTCTTTCTTAATAGAATGTTTGCATAGGTACTGTAGCACACCACTCCTGTCTGCGTTCTATGCACCACCATACAGTTCACGAACCGGGCAAAAGGCTGGAAATTGAAACACACAAAGACACACAGACAGAGAGACACAGGTCATCCTTGAAACAGGAATGCCCCAAGAATGCCCCCCTATATTGTGTCCAGGGGCACTTTATATGGGATAGCCACGCCCCAGCCAAATGCACCAGAAACCATTCCCCTGCCCTCAGGAACTCCTGAGGGTCTCGTGCTCAGAGCAGCTGTAGGCACTCAGATCAGGGGAAAACAAGTTGTTTACAAGAAATTCAGTATCTGGGAGTTCACAGCTCCCAACAAGGTACATTTGTTTGTGTCCTTCATGGTTTGCATTGTCTCTTGGTTCATATATTTATTTTGCCAAAACCTTTTAAACACTGGCCTATATTTTAAGATGTCATCTTCAACCAAGAGGTAAGCTGTGAAATTCTTTACAGTGTTAAGATTTAAATTGTTGGTAACTATTTGGTTTGTTCTTGATGGTGTTGATATGAATCCAATAAGAAAACATTTAAAATATTGCTTTGTGTTCAGCAGTAACTCAGCAAGTCCTGGAGTGGAAAGGCCTTCCTCTCATCCGAGGGAGTCCTTCACCAGATCCACCAAGTCTTAGGAATTATTCTACTAAGGTCAACATTTTAATAGACATTTTAATATCCTTCTTGTTATTGGCTTGTGGATAGTATTGCCTTGGGGGAATATAGCCATGGACATGGACTTGCCATGGGGACACAATCCAGAGTGCCACAGAGACTTCTCATCCCTGCTGTGGGAAGACCTTGGTGTATGTAGGCAATGAGATATTCATACTCCGTGGAAGTCTGTCTCCTACAGTGAGAGAATGTGATGTCCGTGGGTGAAACAGGCAGGATACACCTGGGACACCTTACTCTTACTATGCTTAGCGGGTAAACCTGGAAGATGCTGCAAGCAAAAAACGACCTTAGACCATTTTTTTGAACAGTTTTGTTTAGGTTTCTGGTACATTCAAAGACACGTGCAACTACTGTTACCTTTAATGTAATTTAATTTTTTATTCATTTTACATAACAACCAGTTTCCCCTTCCTACCCTCCTATTGCTCCTCCCCCACCCCCTCAACCCTCCCCCTAGCCCCTCCTCTGAAAGGGTCAGGCCTCCCATGGGGAGCCAACAAAGCCTGGCATATTAAGTTGAGGGAGGACCTAGCCCTGCCCTCCTGCATTAAGGCAGAGCAAGGCATCCTACCATAAGGAATAGGCTTCAAAAAGTCAGCTCATGCACCAGGGATAGATCCTGGTCCCACTATCAGGGACCCCTCAAACAGACCAAGCTACACAACTGTCGCCCACATGCAGAGGGCCTAGTTCAGTCCCATGCAGGCTCCACAGCTGTCGGTCTAGAGTTCATGAGATCCTTTAATTTTATAACATTTTGATCATTTAAAATTGTTTTAGATTAGCATTTTATTTATTTATTTATTTATTTATTTATTTATTTATTTATTTATTTATTTATTGTGTGTGTAGTTGTTAATCTCCGAACAATCTAGATGGTCCCTTGTCATTTTAAAGGAAAAATTTGTGCCCTTTAGCATGCTGTTTCCTCCACTTGCCCCTCATGAGCCCTAAGCAACCATTAATATTTTCTTAACATTTTGTGTAAATAGCATCAGACAGGGTGAGGTATTTGGTGAGCAGCGTCTCCCACTAAACATGCTTTTAAGATCCTGTGTATTGCATCATGGCTCAGTGCTCTCTTTCTTCCTATGGACAAGTGACATTACATTGTGTGATTCTACAATATTTGGTTTACTCGTCCATCAGTCAGTAGACATTTGGGTTGTCTACTCTTTTGCCTAATATAAATAATACTGCCGTAACACTTGTGTACAACTTTCTGCATAAACACACACCTTCATTTCTCTTGGGCACACACTTAGGAGTGTAATTTCTAGATCCTGTCTTTGCTTAATTTTTGAAGTAATATAAAACTTTTCCAGAGTAGCTGAATTGTTTTTACATTCCCGTCAACAGAAAAGAAGCCTTCCAGCTTCTGTTGTCTTCCCCGGCCCTTGGGCCCTTGTTATGATCTGCCTTTTTGATAGTTATCCTAGTGGGCATAAAGGGCTAGCTCATCGAGACTTTGATTGACATTACTATTACTAATGCTGTCAAGCATGGTTTTATATGCTTTATCCATCATTTGTGTATCTTTGTCTTTTTATTTTTGAGACTGAAAGATTCCTTTTCTACTCTAGGTACAAATCCCGGCAAGTGTCTATTTGTACCCACAGTGTGAGGCTTCTGGTGTTTCTTCTCAGAATTGTATTCCCTGAGGTGAATTTCACAAATATTTGTTGTGAATCTATGGTTTGCTCACCACCCAGAGGCAATAATAAATATAAGACGAAATCTCATTGGGAGGCATTAAATTATGATTTCATACTATGTGATAAACTCAGAGCTGTTTTCAACCAGTGTTTCAAGGAACATTTGAGTCCCATAACATGCTCAAAGACAATACACGAAAGAAAAGTTCTGCCAAATGAAGAACTTTGAAAGTCACTAGGTTAACCGCTTTTTACTGCATTACTTCTGGAGATTTTCTGGTAATCAAGCACAGCTTCTGTTGCTTTAGGTTGGTAAAATAGTGAGTGCTTAAAAACAAAACAAGGGGCTGGAGAGGTGACCTAGTGGTTAGCAGCACTTACTGCTTTTGCGGGGACACAGGTTTGCTTCCATGACCCCAAAGAATGGCTTACAAGAGTCTGCAACCCTGTCCCAGAAGTTTTGATGTCCTTTTCTGGCTTCTGCAAGCACTGCATACATGTGATGCCCATGCACACATGCAAGGAAAACACAGAGACCAAACCAAACCAAACTATATAAACAATTCTTTCAAAAACCCCAGATAAAAAACGTCCTGGAGCTGAGGAGCTACCTCAGTGGTTAGGAACACTTGATGTTCTTGTAGAAGACCTGATGTTAGTTACCAGCAACCACATCCAGTTGCTCCTAACTGCCTGCAACTCCAGCTCCACGGGATCCAATGCTCTCTTTTTGACTTTTCAGGAACTCACACACAGTGGTATGCATGTGCTTGTGTGCGTGCATGTGTGTGTGCGCGCACACACACACACACACACACACACACACACACACACTCATACCACAATCTTAAAAAACACCCACAATCTTACAATTCTTTTTTTTTCTTTTCAAAAAAATTATTATTTTTTATTCAAATGGTTATTTTGCTTTCTTGGTTGTTCATATATCACATACATGCATTGTCTGCAGAGACCAAAAGAGGGCACAGTATGCCTTAGAAGTGGAGTTACAGACAGTTGTAAGCTTCCATGAGGATGCTAGGAATTGAACCCAGGTTATCTGGAAGAGTAGCCATTGCCCCAGTCCCTGGAATCATTTTATAAAATGTTACAGTATGTACATTTAGTCATTACACATTTTCTGTATACTACAATTTTTGTATACTTTAGATTATCTCTAGTTCATTTTTAAAACTTGTTTTTACTGAGCTATATATTTTTCTCCACTCCCCTCCCTTCCTATCCCCTCCCTTTCTACCCTCTCCCATGGTCTCCATGCTCCCAATTTACTCAGGAGGTCTTGTTTTTTTCTACTTCCCATGTAGATTACATCCATGTATGTCTCTCTTAGGGTCCTTATTGTCTAGGTTTTAAAATTCTTTTAGAAAAAAGTTCTTTGCTTTATGTCTAAAATACACTTGTGAGTGAACACATATGATATTTGTCTTTCTGGGTCTGGGTTACCTCACTAAATATAATGTTTTCTAGATGCATTCAGTTGCCCGTAAATTTCAAGATGTTATTTTTTTTCAGCTATGTAGTACTTCATTGTGTAAATGTACCACATTGTTCTTATTCATTCTTTGGTGGCAGGGCATTTAGGTTGTTTCCAGGTTCTGGCTATGATAAACAATGCTGCTATGTATATAGTTGAGCATATGTCCTTGTGGCACGATTGAGCATCCTTTGGGTATATACTCCAAAGTGGTATTTCTGGGTCTTGAGGAAGGTTGTTTTCCAATTCTCTGAGAAATTGCCATACTAATATCCAAAGAAGCTGTACCAGTTTGTACTCCAACCAGCAATGGAGGAGTGTTCCCTTTTCATGACATCCTTTCCAGCATAAGTGGTCATCTGTGATCTGATCTTGACCATTCTCCAGGTGGAATCTCAGAGTTGTTTTGATTTGCATTTCTCTGATTGCTAAGGATGTTGAGCATTTCCTTAAGTGTCTTTCAGCCATTTTAGTTTCCTTTGTTGAGAGTTCTCTGTTTAGGTCTGTGCTCCATTTTTTATTGAATTATTTGTTCTTTTGATGACCAATTTCTTGAGTCCTTTTTATATTTCGGAGATCAGATGTCTGTCTGATATGGTGTTGGTGAAGATTTTCCCCATTCTGTAGGCTGTCGTTTTGTCTTGTTGACTGTGTCCTTTGCTTTACAGATGCTTCTCAGTTTCAGGAGGTCCCATTTATTAATTGTTTCTCCTAGTGTCTGTGCTACTGGGGTTATATTTAGGAAGTGGTCTTCTGTGTCAATGCATTCAAGTGTACTTCCCACTTTATTTTCTATGAGGTTCAGTATAGTTGGCTTTATATTGAAGTTTTTGATTCATTTGGACTTGAGTTTTGTGCATGGTGATGAATGTGGATTTATTTTCATTCTTCCACATGTTGATATCCAGTTATGCCAGCACCATTTTGTTGAATATGCTTTCTTTTTTCCATTTTATCTTTTTCTTTTTTGTCAAAAATCAAGTGTTTGTAGGTATATGGATTGATATCTGGGCTTTGATTTGTTTCCATTGGTCCTCCTGTCTGTTTTCATGCCAATACCAGACTGTTTTCAGTACTGTAGCTCTGTAGTAGAGTTTGAAGTCAGGGATTGTGTTGCTCCAAAAGTTCCTTTATTGTACAGGATTGTTTTGGCTATCCTGGGTTCTTTTACTTTTCCATATGAAGTTGAGTACTATATTTTTGATGTCTGTGAAAAATTTTGCTGGGCATTGCATTGAATCTGTAAATTGCTTTGGATAAGATTGCCATTTTTACTACGTTAATTCTACCTACCCAAGAGCATGAAATATCTTTGTATTTTCTGGTGTATTCTTCAGTTTTTTCCTTCAAAGATTTAAAGTTCTTGTCATACAAGTCTTCCACTTGTTTGGTTAGAGTTACTCCGAGATATTTTATGCTATCCGTGGTGATGTTTCTCTGATTTTTTTCTCAGCCCATCTATCATCTGTATAAAGGAGGGCCACTGATTTTTTTGAGTTAATCTTGTATCCTTCTACATTACTGAACGTGTTTATGAATTGTAGAAGTTCCTTGGTAGAATTTTTGGAGTTGCTTATGTTAACTACCATATCATCAGCAAATAGAGAATTTGACTTCTTTTCCAATTTGTATCCTTTTGATCTGCTTTTGTTGTCTTATTACTCTAGCTAGATCCTCAAGAACTATATTGAATCGATATGGAGAGAGTGGTCAACCTGATCTTATTCCTGATTTCAGTGGAATTGCTTTCAGTTTCTCTCCTGTAGTCTGATGTTGGCTGTTGGCTTGCTGAATATTGCCTTCATTATGTTTAGGTATGTTCCTTGAATCCCTGCTCTCTCCAAGACCTTTATCATGAAGGAATGTTGCATTTTTCAAAGGATTTTTCAGCATTTAATGATATGATCATGTAATTTTTTTAGTTTGTTTATATGATGGATTATATTGAAAGATTTTCATATGTTGAACCATCTCCATGTCTCTGGGATGAAGCCGACTTGATCATGGTGGATGATTTTTCTGATGTGTTCTTGATTTGACAGTATAATATTGAGTAGTTTTGCATCAGTATTCATGAGTGAGATTGGTCTGTAATTCTCTTTCTCTGTAATATCTTTTTGTGTTTTGGGTATCAGGGTAATTGTGGCCTCATACAAAGAGTTTGGCAGTGTTCCTTCTGTTTCTATTGTATGGAACAACTTGAGGAGTATTAGTTCTTCTTTGAAAATCTTGTAGAATTCTGAGCTGAAATCATTTGGTTCTGGGCTTTTTTTTTTTTGTTTTGATGACTATTTCTATTTCTTTAGCAGTTATAGGTCTATTTAATTTGCTTATCTGGTCTTGATTTAATTTTGGTAAGTGATATTTTTCCAGAAAGCTGTCCATTTCCTTTAAGTTTTTCAATTTTGTCGAGTACAGGTTTTTGAAATATGACCTAATGATTATCTGGATTTTCTTTATGTCTGTTGTTATGTCCCCCTTTCATTTCTGATTTAGTTAATCTGGTGATTGTCTCTCTGCCTTTTGATTAGTTTGGCTAAAGTTTTGTCTGTTTTGTTGATTTTCTCGAAGAACCAAGTTTTTGTCTAATTGATTCTTTGTACTGTTTTCTTTGTTTCTATTTTGTTGATTTTAGCTCTCAATCTGATTATTTCCTGCCATCTAGTTCTCCTGCGTGAGTTTGCTTATTTTTGTTCTAGAGTTTTCAAATGTTCTGTTAACTCACTAGTGTGGGATTTTTCCAGCTTCTTTATGTAGGCATTTAGTACTATGAACTCTTCTCTTAACACTGCTTTCATTGTGTCCCATAAATTTGGGTATGTTGTATGGTAATTTTCATTGAATTTTAGGAAGTCTTTAATTTTTTCCTTGATCCATTGGTGATTTAGTTGAGCATTAATTTCCATGTGTTTGTGGGCTTTCTGGGATTAGTGTTGCTGTTGAATTCTAACTTTAAGCCTTGGTGATCCAACATGATACATGGGGTTATTCCAATGTTTTTGTATCTGTTGAGGTTTGCTTTGTTACCTAGTGATGGGGAAGCCTTGTTAACCAATTATCTTTAAGTAGTGGGACCAAGTTAGGATGTGGCTTTCTGGGACCTGGAGAAAAATGGGTGCATGGCCCAGGTGCTCTCTCTCTGTGGTTTCCTCGCCGCTCAGCTGAGATTGAACTTCTCATTTTGGCTTCATGAGTTTTCCCCTTATAATAAATAAAAATATAATTGTTTATCTTTTAGCTAGTCTGGTTATTTCCCGAATTGAGTTAGCTTCTACAGTTGGTGCCCAAATCGTAGGGCCCGCATCTCCATTGACTCTAGCCAGCCGCTGTCAGGCTCCATGCTGTTTATTTGGGTATAGAATTCCTGCACAGTAGCCCTGAGTACCCGCTAGACACGGTCCTCCATATTTTCTCATTAAAAGTCTCAGCTGGCTTCTGGGTCCTCTTTTCCACTTCTTGCTCATGTTCAGGCAGGATGCGGGCTTCCCTGGTTGTCTCTGTTTAGCATTTGTATTCATGTGACTGCTAACAATCAGGGACCTCTGCGGAGCACACAGTCTGTGATTTACACTAAGTAACTGTTTATAATTGGAGCATATCTTTTAGTATTTAATGCTAAAATTCAGATTCAAACTGGCTATGTGACTACAAGTAATCCGCAACACTTACTGGCAAGTAATGGTTATTGCACCTATTATAGCTCAAGATTTATAATTTAAAATATAAATATAATTATAAATTTATAATTTAAAAGGGCAAGATGATGGACAATTTAACCTCCAGGAGTTCAATAGCCTTTTTACTTATACCATGTACAGTGTTATGCAAGATTTATATGATTTCCCTTCTACATACCACTATTTGATTCTGGGGATTAGTTTGTTCTTCATATTTTCTCCTTAAAAACATGGCTTGATTATAGGGCCAAGAATGAGGCACTGTTAGAAATGATACAGTCTTTACAGACTGATAATGACCAACTAAAAGGGAAATTCAGCACTCTGGAGAAGGATACAACCAATTTGACAAACAGAACCCAGTCAAATGAGGCACTTTCAGAAATGATACAGTCTTTACAGGCTGATAATGATCAACTAATAGGGAAATTCAGCACTCTGGAGAAGAATACAGCCAATTTGACAAACAAAGCCCAGTCAATGACAGAGTGTGCTGAGACGTTGTCTGAGAGAATTCATACTGTAGAATGGATTAATTGGACTCCATTGAAGGGTTATGAAAATAGACTGATAGAATTTCTCTCCAGGAAGGTAGTATGCATGCTATAAAAATTATGTCCAAGGATGAGACCTTATCTTTACTGAACAGAATTCACACCTTGAAATTTTCAATGAGGGCATTAGAACAGAACACCAAACAGGAGATCCAGACTTTACAAAAGGCAGTGGTAAAAAGATTTGAAAAGATTGAGGAATTTATTGAATTTGATGACCAGGGACAAAAGGTACAAAGACAAAATGTAGCCTCATCAATACATACCAAACTCTGGGATAACTTACCCAGAGTTACACCTGCTTTTCCAGTGATATCATCAAAAAGAGCATCTGGCACCAAATACCTAAGGTAGTCAAAGAATATACATGGAAGCCCATATGCATGACTGATCTAAAGGAAATTAAACAAGCTATTGTAGATGATGGAATACATTTGTCCTTCAGTAGAAAAATGGTCAAAATGTGGGCTTCAAGCAACAAAGCAACACCATAAGACTGGACTCAGTTAATCTTAGCGGTCCTAGAAAATGGACCGAAGTTGTTTTGTACATATTATTGGAGAGAAGAAGCAAAACTTTTAGAGCAACAGGGAAAAGCAAAAGCACTTGTGATTTCCCAAGATCAAATTCTGGGTGAGAGACTTTACTCTGATCCTCAGGATTAGGCTCTTTACAAAGAACACACCTTGCCTTGTGACAGGATTCAGGAACTAAGAAAGAGAATTGAATCATATATTAGGGTTAAACAGGGTCAGAGAATACCCTTTAGTGACTTTTTTACAAATATTAACTAATGCTGTACACATAGGGGTAACCAACCCAGAATCTAGATGTGTACAAACTGAATCTTTGGGTTTTGAGAATGCCAACTTAGAATGCAAAAAGATCCTTGGGCCTTTAAAGGTCAGATGAGCACCAGTGGATGATTGGATCTTGCATACAATGAATGTGGAGACACTTGACTATAGTACTGAAGCTTGGGTAGGAGAAGCAATTTTCAATAGTATGAGGAGACATACCAAATATTTTAATTGTGGTAGAATAGGACATCTGAGAAGGGATTGTAGACAAGGAATTCCTAGGAATTATGTCTCTTCTGGAAATGGAAAGAATAGGAGGACTCAGCTTTCAGGTATATGTAAGAGGTGTGGAAAAGGCCAATATTGGACGAATGAGTGTAGGTCAATAAATGACAGACAAGGCAACCCGATACCATCGGGAAACTCCTTGGGGGAGCCTCTTGCAAGCCCCCACTATGAACATGGTCCAATCATTCCCAGTTACTGTGGAGAACGTGTCTCACCAGGAAAATTTAAAAATCCAGTGCCTACTGTAAAATACCATACTGGTCTGGATAATGGAATTGATGTGGAGGATGAATCAAACACTCCAGTAGTACATAGGAAACATATATCCTGGAAGACTTCTATAAATGATCAATGATCAAAGGTAAGAATGTATATAAATGGCATTTTTATTGAAGGTTTACTAGACACAGGTGTGGGTGTAAGTATCATTACCTGAGAATCTTGGCATCTGAATTGGCCTCTTCAAGAGGTAGATGTTCAGTTCCTACAAATTGGAACCCTATCTCAAGTGAAACAAAGCACAAGATGGGTTGAATGCATAGGGCTAGAAGGATAGAGAGGAAGGCTATGTATAAGTATCTTGTTCAGAGGTAAGAATAATATGTAATGCAATACAAAAATATATCCTAAAAGTTGTATCAATGTACAAAATGTCCTAAACAGAGATAGAAACATGCATATATACAATCTAATAGAATAATTTTGCATATGTGTACAAATATTGTAAACAGAAATAACAAATATAACTTGAACTTGTATCAATATACAAAAACTATACCATGTAAATTATCCATAAATAATAGCTCACAAGTATTCACTCTATTACCTACTATTATTATTATTCCCTCTTTTTTATATCTGAACCTACATAGTTTCTACCCCAACCCTCTACCTTATACAAGTAAATAATCAACAACCCCTAAACATTGTTCCCAACCCTGAGGACAAATGTTTTTGGGAGAGGGGACATTGTTCTCTAGAATTGTTTCTTGCTGTCATGGGGGCAATGTTCTCTTTATGGGATCCTGCAAAAGTAAAGTGATGGTTAAGTTTTAAGATTACTGTCTAGTATAGTTGCAAATGATTTCTGAGCAGTTGATAAGGTTTTTTTCCAAAGTTTTTATTTGGAGTTCTGGCCAGAACATCATGAGAAGGTACACCACTTCAGCAGCTGGTACCCAAAAAACTGGTGTTATAGGAGTGCTATCAGCATAATGATGTCATTCAACCAGGTGGAGTTGTTGCTCTGGGGCCCCATCTTATTCCTGGAAACTTTTAATTGTTCCTGGAAACTTCCTGGATTTTTTGATTTTCCTGGTGAGACATGTTCTCCACAGTAACTGGGAATAATTGGACCATGTTCATCATGGAGGCCTGTGAGAGGCCCCCCTAAGGAGTTTTCCGATGGTATTGGGTTGCCTTGTCTGTCATTTGTTGACCTACACTCATTGGTCCAATATTGGTCTTTTCCACACCTCTTGCATATACCTGAAGGCTGAGTCCTCCTATTCTTTCCATTCCCAGAAGAGATATTATTCCTAGGAATTCCTTCTCAGATGTCCTATTCTACCACAATTAAAACATTTGGCATTTTGATATCTCCTCATACTATTAGAAATTGCTTCTCCTACCCAAACTTCAGTACTATAGTCAAGTGTCTCCACATTCACTGTATGCAAGATCCATTCATCCATTGGTGCTGATTGGAACTTCCCTTCCATTCCTACTTGTTTCTCCCATTCCAGACCCTTCCCCACCCCAAGAGCCAACCAATAACTGATTTGAATTAAGGCCCACTTCATATATGGAACCTATACCCAACATTGCTTGGATGACCAAGAACCGGAAACTAGATAGCCCAGGGAAACTAGATAGACCAAATAATATTGGTCTAAAAGATGTAGGGATAAAATGACTCTTAATAATATTCTGCTATTCTCATAGATCAGTGCCTTCTTTTCAGCCATCAGCAGTCTAGCTTGCTTCTGCAGCAAATGGGAACAAATATAAAAACCCACTGTCAGTCTACAGAGAGTGAGAGACTTGTAGCACTCAACCCTGAATGGGATGTCTCCATCAAACCCCTCTCTTCAGAGATCAGGAAATCCTGATATCTGGAATTCAGAAATCCCATGGAAGAGGAGGTAGAAAGAATTTAAAAACTGGAGAGAATGGAATACACCAAGAGACAAGGCCCTCAGAATCAACATGAACAAAAAATATATGAGGTCAGAGACTGAAGCAGTATGCCCCGGGTATGCATGGGTCTGCACCAGGTTCTTTTTGCATATATTATTTTCTAGCTTAGTGTTTCTAAAGGAGCCCTGAGCCCTGAGAATATGAATGAGTGGTTCTCTGACTTCTGTATCTTCTCTTGGGCTCTTTTTCCCCATTGGTCTGTCTTGTTGGACTTTGATGTGAAAGTTTTTGTTTTATCTTATATTTTACTTTATTATATTAAAAGTGAATGAATGACTGTAAACCTAGCCATTAGGGTAAAGCTTAAAAATTTTACTTAGGAGAATTTCATACAGAAATCAGGCTAAAAATTGTCCTTATGCTTTTTTCTTCTTTTAACATGCATTAGAGATGAGTGACAGAGGCATTTTTTCCCAAGGGATAAATAGTTTTTTTTCTTTTCTAAACATTCATTTATCACTTACTCATCATATATTTATGGACAGAATGAGCAGTCAATTAAAATATTATTTATTGTTTTATTTTCCTTATAAGCCTGAAATATAAAATAAACATAAATAATGTTCTAAATAAGACCTAAGAAAAGGAAAAGAAAGACATCAGAAAAAGTCCCATTCATAATAGCATAAAAAAACAAAAATAAAACAAAATCTAATTTGATGGCTCAAAGATTAAATGACACTAACTCCTCTCTTTGGATGAATTTTCAGACTAGTAGGATGAGAGGATAGACAGACAAATAAACAAATTATTTGAAAAAGTGTGATGTGTCCCATATTGATAATACATTTAGGATACCATCTTAAAGAAAATCACAAAATAAATGCCACACAGATGGGGGAGATGAGAAAGCATCATGAGGGGAAAGAACAGTGAACACTGAGGGGAGCCACGCTTGGCGGACAGTACATGGCATCATTTAAAGCTGGGGGAATGGATGGGAGATATCAGTAACACAAACTGCAAGTGTTCACACAAGTTCAGCCATGGGGGCACAGTGAACATTCTGTGTTTGGACAGTGGGTTGAGAGAAGCAGCTTTGTGGAGCGTAGAGAAAGCTCTGAGCGAGTGAATTCCTGAGTGAATGCAGGCCACTGACATGGGCACAGCCAGCCAAGGACTCCATAGCCTCAGGCTCAGGGGTATGGCAAAGCTTTCCTTCTGGGGCTAAGGCAAGTGTTGACGTGTGTGTAGAAAATCTCCACCATAGCTATCCTCCCGTGGATATTTATGGCCTGAAGACTCCTCCCCTAGAGAGACTGCTCCTACTGAGATAGCTAAACCTGTCTCCTTGACCCAGCTCCTTGCTTATTTGTAGGTGTAATAGATTAGCTGTATGCAATAAACCTGTTTCTCTGCTCAGCTCTGTGTGACCACCTGACCCCAGATTGCTGTCTAGTGTCTTATCTTCATTCTCTTGCTCGCACTGGTCAGACCCAAGTACCTGGAGCTGTGCAAGGAAGGATACAGTACAACTGAAGTTTAATACCTTATGGGACATAAACTAGATTGGCCAGAGTTGCATTTTATTTCTTTGCAAATGTCACTGCCAAATAGCATGGTAGCGGCCAATCACAGAGTCATTTATAGCCTGGAATCCAGAGGACTTAGCAACAGGCCTGCTGTCAGGGATGAAAGGGTGAGATGACTCTGTGGTCTTCAGCTGGATGTCTGAGCATCTCAGAGTGTCATTCAGCGAGAGTGGGAGTATGGGATAAAACAGGCTTGAGGCAAAAGAGAATTTAACAAAAAATGAAGTCAGACAATAGATAGGTGGATACCAAAGTCTTTGGGACTAATATTTTCAATATGAGAGGCATAGAGTCATAGAGAGCAGATAATATGACCAAGAGGGTACAAAGGACAACAAGTGAATAAAGACGGGAAGCTTGCCTTTAAAGGACCACGAAGGACCATGTCTTATTAGAGAAGACCCTGAAACTGATCACTACTTGACATGGCCTCACTTTTCATCTTTATTTAATGAGGGATCTCACACTGGATAGGGCTGTACTAGGATCTGCTTGCCACCCATAGTTAGATGGCCTCTGCAGCATCATCTCACAGCTCCCATTAAATCTCTTCACACAGTTGACATTTTAGAAAGGGCATTGAACTTGACAAACCAGGGTTAAGTCCTATTCCTCCATTTTGAAGTATGACTTTGGGCCATTCCATTCTCTGTCTCCAGCCCCCAGAAACCACCATTCTGTGATTCATGGATTTTATCTATAAAACAAAGAGGAAGGTGGTGTCCAATGCTTATCATCCTATCCCATTGACTGTCAGATATAATATTGGTAATGATGTGTAAACTTCCAAGTGTGGTGGAAGTGACGGGCATCATGGTATTGGTACCAACAGCCTTTTAGCATATAGTTGGCACTACATTTTAAACTTTGAATAGGACTAGTGTATCGGCCAGTGGATGTATTGTTTTTTGTCATGTGACCATTTAAAATGGACTTTTAGCAATTTTGAAATATGCACTCTGATATTAGCTATAGTCACACTGTTGTGCACTGGACTTCAGGAAGGTTTTCTTCCTGTTTAACTGACTAGCATCTCTCCATCTTCCAGTCTTCACCCACACCCAGAAACTACTACTTCTCTGTCTAATTATATAAGTTCAAGTGTTTGCACTGGTAAGGCAGGAATTACTTTTCTGCACATAGATTGTTTCACTTAGCATAGGTTCACCTGTGTTGCTAAAAATGATGGATTTCCCTTCTTTTCAAAAGATAAACCATTTGATGGCATAAATGCACCACCTTTTCTTGGCTCATTTATTCACTTGTAGAGACTTAGGTTAATTCCATTTCTTGGTTATTCATATCAGAGCCTCACTGAACACAGGAGTGCATGTATAGCCGCTCTCAATTTCCTTTGTACAGATATCTTGAGGCTGAATTTCTAGCTGTATGCTACTTATATTTTTAATCTCCTGAGGAGTCTCTGTAGTGCTTTTTATAATATTTATAATAATTCAAATTCTCACCAGTGTTTGTTTCCCTTTTTCTGAATCTTTATCTTATCAGTGGTCATTTTGCTAAAAGCTATTTCAACAGATATGAAGTGGTATCTTATGGTTTTGATGATGAGTGGTGGTGAACATTTTTCATATACCTGTTGGTCATTTTTATGTCTTCTTTTGTGAAATAGTATATTCAGGTCCTTTGTCTATTTTTAATAGTGTTAGTTTAGTTTCGCTATTGAATTTTTGAATTCCTTATATGCTTTGGATATTAGCACTTTACAAGATATATAGTATAGCATTGAGAAAATATAAATAAGCAGAAGAAACCAGATATAGTGGACCATGTCTATAATCAAAGCACTTGCCCACTGATATGGGAGGACCATGAGCTGGCGGCTAATCTAGTCTAGAGGAAGGCACAGTCTCTGAACAATGAATAAATAAACCAACCAACCAAACACAGACATAAGAATGAAATTGGTTCCTAATCCCAGAATATATGAAAACAGCTCTGGCTGGTTTATGGACTTAATCATAAGGCCTGAAACTATAAAACTGCTCTAAGAAAACAAATGAGAGAAACTCTCTGCAACTGGTTTGGGCTATGATTGTGTTTTAGTCTGACCCCCAAAGATACAGGCAACAAAAGCAGAAATAGAAAAAATGGATTAAATCAGGCTAGAATGTTTCAGTCTTCAAGCAAATGGTTATAAATGATTGTGAAACAGGTAGCCAGGAAAAACATGCTGGTTCATATCTTTACTTGGTAGCTGAAATTATTCTTACAGACTCAAAAAAAGGCTCCGGATGCTTGGCTTCTTGTGTGGACCACATCAGTGCTCCAGTCAGGTTCCCTTAGATGCCTCTATAGCCGGTCACTACTGTGAGACTTCTCCTTCCTCCCTAACTGTGCTTCTCTAACTCTCTTGTGCTTTTATAAAAAAATATTTATTTATTATTATTTATTTATGGCAACTCACTGCTACTCTTGCATTTGAACCACTGGAGTGGTTTTGTCCCTGTGTCACAGAACCCGAACCTTTCTGGGTTTTCTATTGTATGATCTGTAGGTCATAGCAGAAGGACCAATGAGTCTAAGTCTAGATTCCTTGGCAGAACTCATGGCACAGTATTAGTATAGTATAGTATTAGGATTCCCTGCAGGACAAAGCTAAGGGTCATACTTGGCATGAGGTGGTTCCTAACCTGACTTCCCACTGGTGGCTTCCTCTCCATTTCTAGTGTTTCCAGGGATGCCCTTTGCCCATGCTTCTTCATTTCAACCCAGGGTCTGCTTTAGTAATACTATCCACCCAATGATAATTTGGATACCTAAATGTGTTTTTATAGTCATCTCTCATTTAAACCCCCAAATACAATGATTTAAAGTTTAGTCTATGAGCAGAGTTTAACTTTTGTTATTGCCATGGTAATATATAGAAATTCTTGAATGAGTGATCACTAAGTTTTATAAGAGTATTCTCTGAGAGTTATTTTTGACAATTTTGAATGCTTAAGCCGATACACAGTGTTCTGTTTTAAGTGTCTAAGAGCAATTTTGTTAATGTATGCTGCATGCCAAGCTCTGTGAGGGTGATTTACTGCTGTTACCTCTTAGAATCTTCTTAGCAGCAAGATTGATTTTATTACCTACAATTTACAGATGAAGAAACCATGGCTCTGGTGATTAAGGAACGTATCCCTAACTATACCATAAATAACGGGACCTTGAGTTTGAGCTTGAAATGAATTCCTGAGCTCATGTGCCTTTGCCGTCAAATTTCACTGCCTCCAGAAAAGTAAAAAGAACAAGAGATATGTAAGGAGTTGAATGTGAATTAGAGTTATTTGTGGATGCGTTGAGTCCTTGATTAAAACTTACTAAAAATTCTATCGATTCATATATTAATGTGTAGACGAGAAAATGCTTATATAGCACAGCGTTTGGTTTTGAGAGGAATGCTGGCCTGCAGTAATAGCAGCTCCTTTGGGAAAAGACTCCTATGCAGCTGTCTAAATGAAGGAACTTGTCCTTGACAAATGATCGTTTTGATATTTTAGGCCATTTAAAAATATTAAATCAGCCTCTTTTAGACATTTGACTAATGAAATAGTGGAAAGTAGTGAGTTAAAAAGAATCACTCATATGACTCGATGCTTTGTGTCTCCAGCTATCTGCAAGATGGATGGTGGAGTGCTTTTCTTTTGGGAGTGTCTGAAGAATTGTTAAACACACTATTGTCATAGCTTCTCGCTGGTCTCCCTATCATTCCCTGGCTCAGGAACGTCTATTGATAGGATTCGCTCAGATACAGAGAGCGGCAGACACTTTTGGCAGGAGCTCTTTGGAACTCTCATAGGAGATGTGGCCAGCTCTGCTTTTGTGTGATGACAGATGGGCCATACATTTCTCTAAGAAATTAGTCGTTGACCGACGCCAAGATGCTAAGGCAGAGCCATGAAGACTGCACAGGTTTCTGGAAAGGAATGGCATGCCAGCTCACAGACTACATTATAACAAAAACCAAAACCAGTGTTGTAGTAGCCTTGTGCCATGGAGGATAAGAATAAAGGAGAAAATTGAATTCAGGTACAGCCTTGCCCCCAAAGCCTGATTTGACCTCTTGCTTGGGAGTTGGTTATATAAATGAAAGAGGCTGACTGTACAATGTGCCGAGAAGATGAGAATTGAGAACAGCTGAATTTTTGTGACAGGAGACAAGCCTTCTGAAAGCCATTCTTTCTCATGGAAATATTTTTAGCTTTCAATGAAAATTCCCACATACGTACAGTTTCTGTTCTTTTAAATGTGAGGGTATACTTTATCTGAGATAGCTTTTCTGGAATAGGATGCCCGTGCATGCAGCATGCATGGGTGTGTGCCTGTGTGTCTGCATGCGTTAAATGGAACCGACTCTGGTGGGGAGCAGTGCATTTGTGGATAGCTGTGTGAGTGAGAATCCATTCCCAGTCATAGATGGAAACACAGGGTGAGAGGAAGGTGAAGGGATTTAAGAGAGAGACATGGTGGATAGAAGGTCAGAGATGAGAGAGGAAGGGCTTGGTGAGAAATGCCCTTGTTGCGGTCATGCTGGTGAAAAAGCTGTCAATTTCTAATTACACCTTTGCAGTTGGGATCCTCTCTCCCTGGGCCTTCCTGCGATGCCACGTTTCTCCCATTGTCTTTGTTCTTGACTGGTCCATTCTAAGTATTATCCTCCAGCCTCAAAATCTTACAACAGTTCAGCACAGGGGGAAGCATATCCAAAGTTGTATTGCTGAGTTAGATTCATGTTTATTTAAATGGACACCCCCATTCCCATGAGAACTCTCTAGAAAACAATGTGTGTGTGCATGTGTGTGTGCATGTGTGTGCATGTGTGTGTGCATGTGTGTGTGTGTGTGTGTGTGTGTGTGCATGTGTGTGTGTGCTCTCCTCATTAAAAGATTTCTTCCTGTGTGTGCCGAGAATGTAAAATGCTCACTGCATTCTCCTTCAGGGAGCTCATAATCAAACCCAGGACCTAGTTAGATGAAAAAAGAGCCCCCTTTAGCCTTAACAAGGTTATAGTCGTTCTTCCACCAATCCCTGCCCTCTGTAAAACATGAAATAAAAATTTTAAACCTGTTTATAAAAAAATGTTTCCAGCTATTAGAGCATAATAAGGAAGCAAGGTTTTTAGAGCAAAGGCAGAATAAAGTTGCTTGTGCAGTCTACGGTGCGTGCATGGACAAGCAGCTCCTAAGGCATCCAGATCTTCACAGATAGTGGCTCCTTTCTTGACCCTTAAGTATTTGCCAACCCCTTACAGAGTTCATTTTCGGAATGTTTGAGATGTCGGAAAGCAAGCGGTGAACATAAGACACCCTCTGCTGTCAATCTGCAGCGAATAGCCATACACCCTCCCAAGTCAGTAGCCAAGCATTTTTTTTGCATAAAATTCAGGCATGCAAATTCAAATGCTGAAGATGCCAAATAGATAATGGGAAAGTGGGATGGTTGCCTCTGGGGGCCTTTGAGACTGGTGGGTGTGACGGCTAAGCTGAAAACATTGAGATGCTTTCAGCTTTGTAAGTTCTAGTGTTTGCCTGTAAATTTACAGTATCTAGCACAAAGAGATTACGTGACCATATGACATATCCGGGGGAAGTAAGAAAACAGACTAGGAATGGTGCCAACAGCTTGGTGACTCAGTGGCCTTTATTAGGAGAGGCTTTCCAGGGGAGGAGCAGAGACGGTGGAGTCTTCACAGTGAAAGGCAGTTTCAAACTAGCATTTCGCCATAACATTTCCCGAAACGGTGCTTTCTCTGTCCCCTTTCAAATCAATTTATCTGGATACTGGGAAAGGCAAAGAAGTGGAGATAAGAAATAGAAGTGGGGTTCTCCCTTCCATCAGTACAGAGGTTGGTGCTGGGTTGGGGTGGCCTCCACTCTGAGAATTTTGCTTGCTCGTAGGTGTGGAAAATCAAGGCTGTGAACTGCAGAGGGTGGATAGCAAATAGCCAAGCTCTGGTTCCTAATTCTGCAATGATGAATCACACGTATTTATTTCAGTGTCAGAGAAAAATTTCCCAAGAACCTTCTGTGAGTATTAGGGTGCCATTTATTTCAAAGCCAAGAAGGCCCCGGTGTATTTATCTCTCTGAAGGCTTACTCTTCCCCACCACTTTAATTGGCCATGTTAGATTGATTTTTGAAAAATGACATCTTACTGAGGACACATTCTGATTTCCTAGTGCAATTATCTTCCGACTACTTATCTTCCCAGTTAAAGGTTCTACCCCGCCAGCCCTTCAGTGGCTACCTCCAGTGAAGGCTTTAAACACATTTTCAAATAATGTTTGGAAGGAGAGATAAGGATGACTCTGTTGAGGATTCAAACCTTTCTTTAAAGGAATTTTCGGTGTTAGCAGCTGCCTGAACACCAAAGGTCTAAAATCAAGGAGGAATGTCTCTAGACTGCAAGTCGGCTGAGCCCAAGACCCAAGGTATGATGGCGCCACTGACAAGATAGGGGCCAGCTCAAGTGTTGAGTTTCTCCCATGATGCCCCAGTTGGTAATCCAGCTTCTCTTTGAAGTTTCCCAAGACTGAGGGAATTTGCTGTCTCCTTATGAACCACAATCCATTTTTCTTGGCTTCTCAAGTCATTTGTAAATGCTTCCTTAAAGGCAAAAAAAAAAAAAAAACAAAACCCCCACCTTTTTTTTCTTTTGCTTCTACTTATGTGTTTGATACTTTATGAGTTTGAATTATCCTGTGAATAGATTTTCATATACTGGAAGAAAGCATCTAATATCACATTTTAAGTAGAATTATCAATTTTTTATTTGCTATTTCATTTTTACAGCTCATTTATAGTTTTTTTTTTTTTTTTGTAGCACAGAGTACACAAAGGACGTCTTTTGTTTTCAGAAGGTTATTCCACCACAGGACACCATGGAGTGGGCCACAATGGAACAGGAAATGATGGAGCGGGCACACACAGGGCAGATCTAATAGGGTTGCTTTCTAGACCATCAGTTTGGCAGGAAAGAACACTCTTAGTGGGTTTGACTTCTTAGAAACTTGACCATTTGAAGGAGGAGCAGATCACACTGCTAAGAGCTACCTCATGAAAGAGAATATAATGGTGACCTGAGCAAGTGGGATGCTTGGGTGGGACCAGTCTTGGGGAACCTTATGAAGAAGCGTAAAGACTTAGGATCTGGGAAATGGTATGGTCCAGTGTTACCCCAAGCTCCAGACTAGATGTTAAACATCATTTAGTGTAGTTGACTTTCTTGCTTCTTGTTTGAGGCAGAGATAGGTTAATAAAATAATGACATATTCAGACAACACCAAAATACAGTGAGTGGCTACAAATTGCTTAGAATTTATTTTGGAGGCAGATTGTACTCCTTTTTCTCCACTACCATACAAGAAACAGTGTTCACTCCAGAGGCAGGTAGAGGTATGTTGCAGTTGATCTCAATGTTCAGTTTTATTCCAGAATAACTGTTTAAATATATTTTAATATGTGTTTCATTGGTTGTTATTTTTCTCTGTGATCAATAGAATGGAATAAGATTTTTTTCTTAAAAATGATTTCTAAGGCAATCATAAATATAATTAATATTATTACTATGTATTTACAGCAACATGGATTTTTGTTTTGTTTTGTTTTGAGGCAGAGTTTCTCTGTGTAGTCTTTGCTGTCACGGAATCTCTCTGTAAAACAGGCTGGCCTTAAACTCAGAAATCAACCTGCCTTTGCTTCCTGAGTGCTGGGATTAAAGGCATGTGCCACCTCTGCCCAGTCACAACATGTATTATTTTATTATTTTTTTATTTTCAAAGCAATATTACCTTACATATCAATTCCAGTTCCCTCTCCCTTCTCTTACTTCCTCCACCTTCTTCCCACCCCACCCCCCATCCACTCCTCTGAGGAGAGAGGATGAGGCTTTCCATAGCAAGTCAACAAAATCTGTCACATCACATGAGGTAGGACCAAGGCCCTCCCCAATGTATTCAGGCTGAGAAAGGTATTCTACCATAGGGAACGAACTTTAAAGAGCCAGTTCATGCATTAGGGATAAATACTGGTTCCACTGATAGTGGCCCCACAAACTGCCCAAGCCACACAACTGTCACCCACATTCAGGGGGCCTAGTTTGATTTTATGCAGGTTTCCCCACTGTCAGTCTGGAGTCAGTGAGATCCCACTTGCTCAGGTCAGCTGTTTCTGTGGGTTACCCCAACATGGTCTTGGCCGCTTTGCTCATAAATATTATTCCTCCCTCACTATGACTTGTCTCCAGGAGCTCAGACCAGTGCTTAGCTGTGGATCTCTGCATCTGCTTCCATCAGTTACTGGAAGAAGGTTCTATGATAACAATTAAGGTAGTGATCAATCTGACTACAGGGGAAGGACAGTTCAGGTACCCTCTCCACTATTGCTTGGATTCTTAGCTGGGGTCATCCTTGTGAGTTCCTGGGAATTTCCCTAGTGCCTGGTTTCTCACTAACCCTATAATGGCTCCCTCTCTTTCCTTGTTCTCCCTCTCCATCCTTCATCCAACTTGACCTTCCCAATCCTTCATGTTCTCCTACCCACTCCCCTTTTCCTATTCCCACTCTACTACCACCTTTCCCGTCCCCCTCCGTGCTATGAATTTATTAAGGAGATCTTGTCTACTTCCCTTACCTGAGGGGATCCATGTATGTCTCTCTGAGGATTCTCTTTTGTTTCCTGTCTTCTCTGGGGTTGTAGACTGTAGGCTGGTTATCCTTTAATTTATGTCTAATATCCACTTATGAGTGAGTACATACCATGTTTGTCTTTTTGTGTCTGGGTTACCTCACTCAGGATGTTTTTTTTCTAGTTGTATCCATTTGCCTGTCATTGTTTTTTTTTTTCTACTGAGTAATACTCTATTATGTAAGTTTACTACATTTTATTTACTCATTCTTTGGTTGAGGGGCATCTGGGTTGCTTCCAGGTTCTGGCTATTATGAACAATGCTTCTATGAACGTAGTTGAGCAAGTGTCCTTGTTGTATAAGTGTGCATCCTTTGGGTATATGCCCAAGAGTGGTATTGTTAGTTCTTGCAGTAGGTTGATTTCCTATTTTCCGAGAAACTGCCATACTGATTTCTAAAGTGGTTGTACGAGGTTGCACTCGCACTAGCAGTGGAGGAGTGCTCCCCTTACTCCACATCCCCTCCAGCCTAAGCTTTCTTTAGTGTTTTTGATCTTCGTCATTCTGACAGGCATAAAATGGTATCTCAGAGTAGCTTTGATTTGCATGTCCCTGATGGCTAAGGATGTTGAACAGTTCCTTAAGTGCCTTTCAGCCATTTAAGATTCCTTTGTTGATAATTCTTTGTTTAGACCTGTACCCTATTTTAAAAATAGGATTATTGATATTTTTATATTGAGTTTCTTGAGTTCTTTGTCTATTTTAGAGATCAGCCCTCTGTCAGATGTGGGGTTAGTAAAGATTTTTTCCCCCATTTTGTAGGTTACCATTTTGCCTTGTTGACTGTGTCCTTTGCCTTGCAGATATTTCTGTTTCAGGAGGTCCCATTTGATCTCAGTGTCTGTGCTACTGGTGTTATATTCAAGAAATGGTCTACTGTGCCAATGCATTCAAGGCTACTTCCCACTTTCTCTTCTGTAAGGTTCAGTGTAGCTGGATTTATGTTGATGTCTTTCATCCATTTAGACTTGAGTTTTGTGTATGGGGATAGATATGGATCTATTTTTATTCTTCTACATGTTGACATTCAGTTATGTGAACACTATTTGTTGAAGATGCTTTCTTTTTTCCATTGTATAATTTTAGCTTCTTTATAAAAAATCAGGTGTTCATAGGTATGTGGATTAATATCAGGGTCTTCAATTTGTTTTCATTAATCCACCTGTCTATTTTTTGTGCCAGTAAAGCTGTTTTCATTACAATAGCTCTATAGTAGAGCTTGAAGTCAGGGATGGTGATGCCTCTGGAAGTTCCTTTATCGTAAAGGATTGCTTTCACTATCCTGGGATTTTTTGAAGTTGAATCTTGTTCTTTCAAGGTATGTGAAAAATTGTGTTGGGATTTTGATGGGGATTTCACTGAATCTATAGATTGTTTTTAGTAAGATTACTATATTTACTATGTTGATCTTACCTATCCAAAAGCATGGGAGATCTTTCAGTTACCTAATATCTTCTTCAATTTCTTTATTTAAAGGTTTAACATTCTTGTCATACAGGTCTTTCACTTACTTGGTCAGAGTTATTCCAAGATATTTTATGTTGTTTGTGGCTATTGTGAATGGTGATTTTTTTTATTTCTTTCTCAATTTGTTTATCATCTGTATATAAGAAGCTACTGATTTTTTTAGGGAGGGGTTAATCTTGTATTAATCTTATTATCTTAATATTACTGAAGATTGATGGATGAAGGTCATTGGTTAAATAAAAAGAAACTGCTTGGCCCTCATTGGTTAGAAGATAGGTGGGAGGAGTAAACAGAACAGAACGCTGGGAAGAAGAGGAAGTGAGCTCAGACTCCACAGCTCTCCTCTCGGGAGCAGACGCCTCAGAGAGAGACGCCATGCTCCCAGCTCCCAGGCAGACGCACACAATGAAGCTCCGACCCAGGATGGACATAGGCTAGAATCTTCCCGGTAAGACTGGTGCTCACAGATTATTAGAGATGAGTTGATCGGGATATCAGAATTAGCCAGTAAGGGCTAGAGCTAAAGGGCCAAGCAGTATTTAAATGAATACAATTTGTGTGTTGTTATTTTGGGGCATAAGCTAGTGAGGTGGCCGGGGAGCTGGTGATTCAGCCCCGCCGCTCTTATCACTACAGAAGATGTTTATCAGTTGTAGGAATTCCCTGGCAGAATTTTCAGGTCATTTATGTATACTGTCATATCATTTGTGAATGGTAAATGTCTTCCTTCTTCCTTTCCAATTTGTACCCCCTTGAATGCCTTTTTTTTGTCTTACTGCTCTAGCTAGAACTTCGAGTACTATATTGAATAGATATGGAAAGAGTGGACAGCCTTATCTTGTTCCTGATTTTAGTGGAATCACTTTGAATTTCTCTCCATTTAGTTTGATGTTGGCTGTTGTCTTCACATATATTGTATCGGCGTGAATAAACGCAGGCAAATATTAAAGAATATATACAAATTTAATGATTAAATAAAACTTACAGAACCGAGGTTCCCGCGTAGCACAGGAGGTAGGAAAGAAAGGGAGGAGCCGCCTCCCGCGCCCATTTATCGGTACGCATTCTCCAGAGGCAAACCCGCCCCCTAAAGGGGCTGGCTTAACCCTACAATATATTTCCTTTATTATGTTTAGGTATGGTTTTTGTATCCTTAATCTCTTCAAGACCTTTATCATGAAGTGATACAACATGGACTTTTTTATTAGAGTGAAAATAAACATTTATTTGATGACTTTCTTACTATGTAACAAATCAAGGTAGGGATATTAATGTAAATGTAAATACTTTCCATTGACTTTGTTTTCTCCAAATAATTTTGTTATGATAAAATTAAAAACACTCTTCACCCTCCATGAATCACTAGTCTGCCAAATATTTTCTCTACATTCTTCCACTCTCTAAGCTGAAATCAAGCATGGAAAATTTCACCTTTCCAGACAGGCCTTTTTGAAAACCATAAGCAGAGGGAAGTGGGGTTAAATTTATATTTAACTTCAATTTTTTTTAACCACAAATGATATAATATGGGGCACCAAGCAATCATTTTTTGGTATAATTGAGCTCGCTTGTTTGTCGGTTCAATTATTTATGAGCCACTTACAGATTTATTTAGGCATTTTAGCCTACCCTGACCTCCATCTCCCAGAACTCAATATCTACATGGTTTGTTTTCCCTGTTTGGAAACATAAATAAGAAGAATTCATACTAGTATAAAACATTTTCATGTTGCAGAACAAGAAGGTGATTATGTACTCTGTGAGGTTACTCCCATTGCTAGGTGAGAGGACCCCAAAAATATAAGAAATATTGAACTAAGGTGATCTGAAAACAATTCTATTTTAACATGATTTGATACTGGATTAAACAAAGAGTGGGGAAAGTCTTGGGAGAGTCACACATTTGCCACTTTTCAGTCTTTTCGTGGAAAGTTTTATGATTAAAAAAATGGGCAAGCTAAGGAACTGAGAATTTTGAAATTCCAAATCAAAAGTGACAAATTTTATCAAAAGTATCAGGGATTGAACATAGAGTTGCCTGACCCAGGATACTGGTGTTTACATAGTTGAGTCTTCATTGTTTCAATTTCTACAGAGTGCAGACTAATATACAGAAATTTAGAATAGAGTGAAGCAACTAGATGTTACAAAACCAAGCAACGAAGGAGATTTAGTGAAAACCTGGAACACGTATTGTAAGATACAGGGGGCAGTGGTAAGTCATAACTTTGACTGGGGCTGCCTTCTTGTTGGAGGTGTCCTGGAGTTCCTCGGGAAGGTGCAGACAGAGCAAGGTCATGGCAGTTGTAAGCATTTGGGATGAAATGGGGAACAAGGGTAGCAGAGCAGTTGGCTCTTATAACGGCTGGAAGGTGTGCCCTGAATCTGTCAGCAGCTTTTCTGTTTGTATTGAGTTGGATAAACAGCAGGGCAAGGAGATCAAAACTAACTTATTTTTATTCTGGGTCTTCATCGGCCCCTGGAGAAAGTGACAATCTCACCGACATTATTTTCCATTATGACTTTTTAGCCTTAATTCTGTTGAACTTGTTCATTGCATTGTTAGAGTTAGTATCGTGCTTAGCAGGCCATGTATAGGATTAGCACCTTTGTCCCCCTCTGATTTCTTCTGAGCTGCCTTTGGCTTCATCAGTTACGATTTGCTAATTTCAGAAATTTTTATCACAACAGTGGCATTTTACTTGTTAGCTTCTGGTTCAGAACCAGTTCTTTTTGATGCTGGCCTCATGCTGTGGTAACTAGCTCCTCCACATGTCCCTCCCTGTTTCCTGCCAAGTGCAAGTTCTTCATGAAGAAACAGAGTAACACAGAACCTAAACTTACCTCCAGGCTTCACAGCAGTGGAGCATGTGTCCCGCGACTCCCACACAGTAAAAAGTATCTGAGTAAACTAGAAAGAGAGAGAGAGAGATAAAATGAGAACAAGAAACCCATGCTTAAAGGCAGGATTTAAGGAGACTTGTTTTATAATGTATTTCAGAAATTTAATATACGAATGTGCCGTCTGCATCATCAGGAAGGGAGAGATATTGGAGGTTACACTTTCCAAATTTAGTAGAGTAGAACTTTGGTTGCTATCCAGCACCCTTTAGAATGTGATATCATAACGCAAGTCTTGAAATGGTACTCTGTATTTGTTGATGGAAACTTTCACTTCCCAAGAAGATTCTTGTGTTTTCAGTTAGTTAGGTTTTTTTTTCTTCTTGCTGTTGCTGTTTGATTTTGTTTTTTAAACAGGTCTTAAGCAGGTATGTAGTCTAAGCTATTCTCCAATCTTACATCCTGCCATTTTAGCCTTCTGAGTATCAAACATGTGCCATCGTGTCCAGTGAGTCTCATTTTTAGTATAAGAGGATCTTGTTTTGAATATTTTAGCAACATGGTAGGGATAATTTTGAATACATAAAATGCAAAGAAGTGATGAGTGTATACAGAGATAATCTAGGCTTGATTATTACTCAGTGAGAACCTGTCTTCAAGCATCAGCCCATGACACCAGAAGTAAAGTCAACTGCAAACAAAATGTAAAAACTAAACACAGTAAGAGTGAAAACTAAATAAATACCAGTCCAACACAGGAACCCATCATGCACACACATGTGGTCTTCAGTATCAGCTGGGCTCTGAGTTAAAAGGTCTCATTTTTCTTTCTTGGGCCTGAGGCAAGCCCCTAGCACCGTGGGTGATGAGTGAATGCAGTTCTCAAGACATACTTTTTGTCACTTGCATGACTCTCCTGATGACATCTGTTAAACTTAGAAGCCCCATCATTTACTAAAGAACACATTGACAAAAGAAATAGTGTAGTCAGGTGTTGTGGCACATGCATTTAATCCCAGCATTTGGGAGGCAGAGGATGGCAGATCTTTGTGGGTTGGAGTCCAGCCTGGTCTACGGAGCAAGTTCCAGGAGAGCCAAAGATACAAAGAGAAACCTTGTCTCAAAAATACCAAACATTAAAAAATAAAAGAAATAGAGTAAAACAATTAAAGATATGTAAAGATGGAAAATACACAGAGAGTCTGGCTCCTGTATGCTATTGTGTTGTCTTTGAATTGTTTGACTGCTGAGAAAGGAGCAACAGCTGCTAAAGACATTTGATTATGAATGCCGCTGGATTAATCCAACCTCTACATTTTGAAAATGCCTTGACTTCAAAATTTAAGTCAAAAGATACTTTGGAGAGGAGGTTTTGTTTTTGTTTTCACAGGAAATGAGAGGCTGTAGATTCACTGTGGGTTAAAAAAATAAGGTTTGATTGAGAAAGGCCCCCTGAAAAATCTCCAGACTAGGAGAATTCTGGGAAGAGGAAAGGCAGAGAGTCAGTCACCAGCCAGTTGCAGAGGAAGCAAGATGGCAATGCTTCACTGAGAAAAGGTACCAAGCTATGTGACTAAACATAGACAAGAATTATGGGTTAACTTAAGCTGAAAGAGCTGTTAATAATAAGCCTAAGCTAATAGGCAAACAGTTTATAATTAATATAAGCCTATGTGCATTTATTCGGGAATGAATGTCTGTGGTACCAGGTGGGACAGAAACTTCTGTCTTCAGTAGCAACAGTGGGTTGCATTCAATTGAATTGTTGGCCAAGAGTTTCCATGGAAATCCCCAAACAACCCAGGCTCTCACTAAGACTGTGGGTTGCTCTCTGCAAACTGACAGCAGGGCCTCATTGCTGAGGCCATACCCCACAACTCTCTGAAAGTGGAGAAGCTGTGCTGGTGCCTGCATGGAGCCTTCATGCCTGCATTCTAGTGTCTTTGGTGTGGGAAGGAAGGTATTCTACAAGCAGCTGTGAGAGAATTATAAACACCAGCCCAGCTACAAAATCTTTGACTACAGTCTGTTCTTCCTTCAGGATGTTCTAGGGCAATGGTTCAGAAAGACACATAAGAGCTCAGAGACTGAAGCAGCAAGCATCAGACCTACATGGGTCTGGACCAGGTCCTTAGTGTATATATTTATGATAGCTATTAGCTTAGTGTTTTTATGGGATTCCTGACTGTAACAATGAGTGAGTCCCAGATTCTTTTGCCTGTTCTTAGGACTCTTTTCCTCCTGTTGTATTACTGTGTTCAACTTTGATATAATAGTTTTTTTCTTCACCCTGTCATGTTTTATTTTGTGTTGTTTGGTGCTATCTCTTAGAACCCTGTTCTTTTCTAAAGAGAGACAAAAAGGGAGTTGGTGTGGGAGGTCCTACTATCTATGTTTTGCTTTTATTGATTAATGAATAAAAAACTGGCTTGGCCTATAACGTGGGAGGAGGAAGGCAGAGTAAGAGAGAAGCCATGAAACCACCAGAGACAGACATTGGGAACTTTAGGTGGTAAGCCATTGTCACATGGTGATACACAGATTAATAGAAATGGGTTAAATTAATGTGTAAGAGATTGGACAATAAGAAGCTAGGGATAATGGGGGCAATCAATGATTTAATTAGTACAGTTTCTGTGTGATTATTTTGGGTCTAAGCTAGCAGGGCTGCCAGGAACCAACAAGCACCTTTTTCTAACAGGAAGTGGGTCCAATGGTGGAGGAACTGGAAAGAATAGAATTAGGGGAAACTATAATCAGGATATATTGTATGAGAAAAGAATCTATTTTCTTTTTTTTTAATTTATTTATTTATTAAAGATTTCTGTCTCTTCCCCGCCACAGCCTCCCATTTCCCTCCCCCTCCCCCAATTAAGTCCCCGCCCCCCTCAGCCCGAAAAGCAATCAGGGTTCCCTGCCCTGTGGGAAGTCCAAGGAACCCCCACCTCCATCCAGGTCTAGTAAGTTGAGCATCCAAACTGCCTAGGCTCCCACAAAGTCAGTGCGTGCAGTAGGATCAGAAACCCATTGCCATTGTTCTTGAGTTGTCAGTAGTCCTCATTGTCCGCTATGTTCAGAGAGTCCGGTTTTATCCCAGGCTTTTCCAGACCCAGGCCAGCTGGCCTTGGTGAGTTCCCAGTAGAACATCCCCATTGTCTCAGTGTGTGGGTGCACCCCTTGCAGTCCTGAGTTCCTTGCTTGTGCTCTCTCTCCTTCTGCTCCTGATTTGGACCTTGAGATTTATGTCCGATGCTCCAATGTGGGTCTCTGTCTCTGTCTCCTTTCATCGCCTGCTGAAGGTTAATATTCAAGAGAGGCCTTATCATACAACAAAAGTATATGCTCTATGATGTTCATAGCAGCATTGTTTGTGATAGCCAGAACCTGGAAACAACCTAGATGCCCTTCAATGGAAGAATGGATGAAGAAAGTATGGAATATATACATATTAGAGTATTACTCAGCAGTAAAAAACAAGGGCTTCTTGAATTTTGCATGCAAATGGATGGAAATAAAAAACACTATCCTGAGTGAGGTAAGCCAGACCCAAAAAGAGGAACATGGGATGTACTCACTCATATTTGGTTTCTAGCCATAAACAAAGGACATTGAGCCTATAATTAGTGATCCTAGAGAAGCTAAATAAGGAGAACCCAAAGAATCTATTTTCAATAAGAGGAAAGAAAACCTCTTTTATATTAAACCAGATCTCAAGGGTGCAGTGTTTTATTTATCATTTACTTTTATTTGAATTTTTGTTATTTGTGTGTGTGTGTGTGTGTGTGTGTGTGTGTCTGTGAATGTGCCCAAGGAGTTGAGAGATGTATCAGCTTCCTGAAGCTGGAGCTCCAGGCGCTTGTGTTTTGCCTGATGTGGGTGCTGGGAATTGAGTGTTGGCTGGTCTTCTTCATCAACATGTGCTCTTAACTGTCGAGCCCAGGACTGCAGTTTTAATAATGAGCCACATCCAATGACCTACACTTGAGTTTGCTTTCATCTAACCACTGACATTTAAATTCATGCTTCTGATGGCTGTTGTTATTTTCATTTTCAACAATGCAAAACAATTTATGAGAGGAATGCAATTTTGCAATCATATTTATAGTTTTAGTTGACACACAGTAGCTCTACATACTTACGGGGCATGGCATGATGAGGCACATGTAGAGAGTGTGGGATGAACACATCAGGGTGGCTGATACCTTTGCCATTGCATCTCTCTGTGTTCGGAGGCTTTAAAAATCCCCTTTACTCTTCAAGCAGGCGTTGCCAGACTCCTGCCTGACTGCTGCTCATACCCACCAGCCAGCCTCTCCCCAGCACTCCTTCCCCGTCCTTCCCAGGCACCGAGAGACATGATTTCATTAAGAAATGAGATTTTATGTGTCACAAAGTATGCTATCCTTATGTGTATATGCAAATTTATTTCAAAATGAATTCTTTTGCTCAGTTGCACATACTAGGGGACAATGCAGGGACTACTTTTGAAACAATCTGTTTTGAAAGGTCCTTGTTATAGCATGTTTCTATAAGAGAAAACAAAACAAAACAAACCACAGTGTGTTCAAATTTAGGTTCTATAAGATGCTAAACAGGTCTGACTGTTCATACCTAATTTCTGCTCATTTAATCCATTCTGGTTGAAATATTTAGATGTTAAATATTTAATGGGCTTATTTCTAGACCTTCACAGCCTAAGAGATGATCTGGGCTGACAGGTGTTTAGAAGCCTTTGTTGTTACTGTACTGTCTGTAACCATACTAATTGTGGTTGTTCTCATTAATTTGATGTAGTTGCACTGTAGGAATGAGGGTTAATCTTGTGGGCTGCTCTGATTGTTCCAAAAACTCTAGTTCTGAATCCGTTTCAGTTATATTTTCCTGGTGAGGCATAATTGAATGGCACCATAGCACTCAGGGAGTAGTGGGAATCATATTTATCTACAGCGAGGGTTGTTTCTATCCATGACTCCGGGGCAGGCTTTGCAGACTTTAATTATACCCATGGGAAATGGTTGTGCTTAGCAATATATCAAACTTCTGATGCCTCTGAAGTTCATTACCATACAATCACAGCACTCTCTGTCACACCTTATTGCTTAATTTTTGCGTTTCAAAGACCCTTTATTGGCTGTGCAGAAAACAAAATGGGCTGCTATCATCGTAAGGCTGGTTTCTACTGCAGGCAGAACTCCAAAACAATGCTTCTTAAATATTTCAATGCAAAAGATGATAGTATTTTGAATTGGATTTTGTTCAATCACCTGTCTCGGTCTTTTAGTAAGGGCGTGACATGCTTCTGCATGTATTATTCAAGGTTCTGTAGAAAGACAGAAGCTATCACACATCTACTCACACAGAAAGACACATGTATGCATGTACATAAACATACATGCACACACACATATCTCTATTAGAACATGATTCTGAAGGCTGAGAGCTTCCACATATGCTTTCTGCAAGCCGGGAGGCCAAGGAAGGCTGGTGGTGCAGATTCCTGCTGCACTCTGCACCCCTCAATTTAAGGGGGGCTAAGTGCTTCACTTAGTTTATCAGCTGGAACGAACACAAAGCGCTTCCAGCAACACTGTTCCAGAGCAACTCAGAAACAGTGCTCAAGTCACTACCTGGTCATCCGGTGTCTTGGGCCAGTGGACACAAAAGGCTACCTATCACACTCTAGAGCTGGTTTCGCATTTATGCCTCAGGATGGCGTCTGGGAGTTTTACGTATGTAGGTTTTATTTATGTTCCGCTGTAACGAACACCTATCGAGCATTTACTGTGTGCTAGGTACTGTTGTGAGTGTTCAAGATAGAAAGAATTAGAGAAGGAAGGTGACATGCCAGGAAGGAAACAGGAAGCAAGCAGGAATAAATCAGCAAGTCAGAGAATGTATATTGGGAACTGTGAAGAAGGGTACGGGCACAGTTGAAGGTGGCACAGTAGTAGCCTCATCAGCAGGTGATCAGGGAGTTGGCAGAGATTTACAGGTTGGTGAAGAACCAGGCAGATAGAAGTTGCAAAAGGAGGAGGACCAAGAAAAGCACTGGGGCAGCAGGAAAGCAGTGTGGTGGGACAGGAGGAGCGTAGGACCAGTGTGTAGGGACTTGAAGTTTGGGGCAGGCAGCATCCAGAATATATGTAAATGTGAAGTGCAGGAGCTGTGTGGGTCAATTCTAGGCAGGGGGTGATGGTCAGATTCACCTTTTAACAAGGGTCATCCAGCTGTGTTGGGGGAAGCAGAGTGCTATGAGATGAGCTTGGAGCGCTGCCAGGGGAGGGAGGAGCAGGATGCTCGTGAGGAGCCTGGCACGGTACTTCAAGTGCCAAGCCCTGGCGAAGAAACTGGAGCAGTAGTGAGGAGGGCTGGTTACTTAGGAAACCTGAATACTTAATTAGCCAGAGGAAACTCAAGATCTGGACTTCCTAAGATGTTGTCTTCAAAGTAGTTTCTGACACCTGTCAGGGAAACAGGCAAGAAGAACAAACCCAGGATGAGTGCTGAAAAGAGTAATGGCAAGGGATTGCAAAATTGCTAAGTGGTTATCGGGCATGCATCTGGAGATAATCTAGTTTAGGTTTTATGTCAAGTTAGTCTTCTTTTTTAATGTGTATAGGTGCTCTCTCTCTCTCTCTCTCTCTCTCTCTCTCTCTCTCTCTCTCTCTCTCTCTCTCTGTGTGTGTGTGTGTGTGTGTTTGTATGTGTGTATGTGTGTGCCTGGTGCTCACTGATACCAGAGAGGGAACAAAATCCCTGTGAGTCAAAGGCTGTTTTGAATTGCCTTGTGCATACTGACAGTTGAAACCAGGTACTCTGGAGGAATAGCCAGTATCATCTTTTTAGCCCCCAAATACATATTTTCATAGCTTATTATGCCCCTTTCAATATTTTATGTCTATTAAAGACTATTAGTTCAAAGTGCAAAGTTTAATCTTGATGAAAACACTGGCTGTTATGGCTACACGCTTACATCACCCATAGGAGAGAGGAGACAACAGCATATCTGCCCTCCTGTAGGCCAAGGGCACAGGGGATCAGAGGCATTTGCCAGAGACTATCGCAGCCTTTGTGGGCACCAGGTTTTAATTGAGGATTTAAACAAATTGTGTACTACTGATATAATTCATATATATGACTAGATGGCACTAGTTTGTTGATAATATTTTTTAGGCTAAGGTATACTTTAGTGGTAAACCACTTGCCTGACATGCATAAGCACTTGGATTTGATCCCAATTCTGCAGTTGAAATAATCTCATTACACCTAAAATAATTATTTTACTTTTAAAAATTATCATGTAAAGTCATGAATTTTGTTCTGACTTGTTCATCCATATCTTGCTTCTGTTGAACCTTCTTAGTCACTCCACTCATCAGCCCCTTATGCCCATGCCCACTGGTCCTCTCTCTTCCTTCTCCCATCAGCCTCCACTCTGCCCTCTCACTCCCCAACTCTAACACCTCTTTCTCCTTTCATGGTCCTTTTCCTAGTTTCAAGACATATATGTCAATACCGCCATACATGCATGTACACATACATAATTAAATTCTATAATCTGCATGTGAGAAAAAAACATGGGCTCCTTGTCTTTCTGAGCTTGAGTTGTTTCACGGAAGTCTAAACATTTTTAGTTCCAGTTATTTTCTTGCAATTGTCATGGTTTCATTTTTTTTTTAAATAAATAGCTGCTGTGAGATATTTGATCACATTGTGAAACTCTGAGACCATGTTAATAAAATTAACTTTGGATCAGGGAGTGGAGCCAGTGACTAGTTGACAAGAATTAGCCATAGAGAGTAGGAAGGATCCAGGAATATGAGTAGAGAGATGCACAGGAAGGAGTAGGGAGGGACGTACAGATTCATGGTCCTTTTTGGTTTCGGACAGTATGGAGAGATGCTCTCTTGCTGGGTCTCTGACCAAAAAGGAAGATCAGCTTGTTGTTTCTCAGTTTCTCTGACCTAGCAGGTTTTTACCCAACATCTGACTCTCAAGTCTTTATTGGTAAAGAGAACAACTTAGATTAGAAACAACAAATAGTCAAATAGAATTGTGCTGTGCTTATGCACCATATTTTTGTTCTCCATTAATCTACCAATAATTAGGTGGGTTCCATTTTCTGGCTATTACGAGGAGAGCAACAGCAAACATGAATGTGCCAGTGTATCTGTGGCAGAACTTCGAGACCTTTGGGTGCATGTTCAAGCGACAGATCTGGGCCAAACAATGGCTCTGGTTCACTTTCTTGAGAACCTTCCACACTGGTGTTGAACCTGTTTACACCCACACTAGCATTGAACAGCCTTACCCTTTAGCAATGTCCTCACCAATGTTGGTTTTTGTTTGTTGTGTTGGATTGCCCTGGGTCATTTGGACAGTCTTGAGTTCGAATTCAAAGTAGTTTTAATTTGAATTTCCTAAGTGATTAAGGATCTTGAAAACTTAAAAAAAATTACTAATCATTTGAGAATTGTCTGATTCATTGGCCAAATGCTGATTAGATGATTTGTGTCTTAGTATTTGTTTTGTAGACTTTTATGAAATATATTCTAAATCTTAACTCCCTGCTTGTCTGGAATATAGCTGGTAAAGACTTCCCATTCTGTATGTTGTTTCTTTACTCTGATGGCTTTTCTTCTGTTGTGTAGAAGCTTTTTTAGCTCATGTGGTCCTGTTGGTCAATCCTTGGGGTGATTTGCTATGCCTTTAGAGTTGCATTCAGAAAGTTCTTGCTTATAACCATATCTGAATGTGTTTTCCTTTAACAATGTCAGTGTTTTGGTTTTAAACTAAGGTTGTGTGGGGTGAGAGATATGGATCTAATTGGCAGTCAGATATCCTATTTTCCAGGTGGTATTTGTCATATTTTCTAGTGCATGTTTCTGACACCTTTGCCACAAATTAGGCATCTGTAACTGGGCTTATTTCTGGGTCTTTCATTCTGTTCCTTTGGTTTATATGTCTGTTTTCTTCCAGACCCATGCTTTTTGTTTGTCTGTTTGTTTGTTTGTCTTGCCACTAATGGCCCATAGCATAATTTGAGGTTAGATATTGTGGTTATTTTCAGCAGTGTTCTTTCTGTAAGGAAATGGCGTCATTTACCCTTCCCTTTTCTTCCTCTAAACGCTGCCATACTCTTTTTCAAATTCATGGTTTCTTTTTTATCAATGGCTGTTATGCACACACACACACACACACACACACACACACGCACATGCACACACATACACATTCCTAGTATAACTTGCTCAGTCTGTAGTATGTTACTTGTAAGTATGTTTTCAGAGTTGGCTGACCAGTTGGTATGTTCTTTTCTAGGGAAGACTATTTCTCCCACTCTCTGCATTTATTAGTTTCCTGTAGTTCATTGTGTAGGCCTCGTGGGCTCCCCCACCCACTTTGGCACGTCTGCTGCTGTTGTTGTTATTCACTTGTGTAATGAGACTTTATGGGTATAGTTTTGACATAATGCCACAAGAAACTCCATGATCTTCTGAATCTTACAAGTCTTTTTGTCCCCTCTTCAACAAGGCTCCCTGAACCTTAGGTGCCAGAGTTGCCGTGTAGCATATCCACTGGGACCGGTCTCCAGAACTCTGCATTTTGATTGGTTGTGCTTTTCTGTAGTCGTCTTTGCTTATTGGAAAGAGAAGGTTCTCCGATGAGGGACGAGAACTACACCTATCTGTGGGTATAAAGACAAATATTTAGAATGCAGTTAGGGGTTACGTTGGTTCAATAAAGTGGCAACTGTCTGTTCTCCTTCAGGACCCATGACATTACTACCCCTGGGTAGCTGGCTGGGTTTACCAGGCATGATTTCCTTCTTGTTAATCAGGTTTAAATTAAGTCCAATTGAAGAGCCGTTGATTACAACCAAGATATGCAAGCCACTGTTTAGGGTTATTGTGCCATGCTGCTCACTATTGTGGTTCATGGTGGCCATAGCTGTAGAAGACTGTTGAGTCCTTCCCTCCTTTAGAAGCTTGCATGGAGTCTTCTGGTACATGAAAACTGGACCTAGGCTGGGGTAGTGGAATTCAAGCCAGTTCCATCTTAGTGGCCTCTAGTCCCTGTGTCTGAAGTGCATGGCATTTTCAATAACAGGGACTAACCTTCTACCTCTAGAGGGCAACAAAGGGCAATAGCAATAGACTGTAATATTTTGGTAGTCTCTTGGACAACTCTGACCAATAGCTCAAAAGAGGGTTCTCCTGCTTGAATTGGGGTGTTTGTTAAATAGTCTTTGACTTTGGGCGGGAACATTGTCACCCCAGAAGAGAAAATGTTGTTTAAGCTATGTATGTGTATATGTGTGTGTAGGTGTGTGTGTGTGTGTGTGTTCTACAGTGTTCCTAAAGTTCGATAGGTGATAACATGATTCTTTATGATTTTTTCAGACCTCGTTACTGTTAGTTACCTTCTTCCCTTCTTCTGTATTTTTCCTCCTCTCCCTTTCTGATCAGGTCCTACTCCTTCTTCCTCATTTTCCTCAGTCAGATCACTGGTGCCCAGCTATACCCCTTAAGTTCTCCCTGAAGTGTTGGTGTTAGGTCTTAAACTACAGTGGAAATCAGCAGTGAATTTATCCAGTCTTAGGATTTTCTTCATGGGAGACTTTTGACTATGCCTCTGTCTGTTGCTTGTGTTGCATCTGTTTGAGTGTTTATGTATTTGTTATTTAATTTTGATAGGCTATATGTGCTTAGGAATTTATCCATTTCTTCTTGGCTTTTCAGCTTTTTTCAATCTAAGTTTTCAAAATATTCTTTAATGATTTCCTAAAAAGCTGTTACTGTTACTTCAACCATTTCAACCCCAGTGTTAACAGTTTGTGTCTTCTCTTTCTTTTGGGTGATGTGCCTGGGATTTGTCAATCTTGCTTTTATTTTAAAATGCTCACCCCGTGATTGAATCTATGCACTCTCAGTCTCTCATTCTTTATTATTTGTTCCCTCTACTGCATTAGAGTCTGGCTTCTTGTTTTTCCAAAAGCTGAAGGTGCATTAGTAGGTATTTACTTGATTATTTTTCAGAGAGACTTTTTCTATAGATGAGACTTCTCTGGGACCCTCATTAAAAACCAGGATGGCCTTGAACTCAAAGTAATCCTTCTGCTTCAGTTTTGTCCCTGAGATTACAGGGCTTCCCCGCGATATCTAGCTGAACTGATAATTTCATGTGAGCACTTACGTCCTCTAGACCTGTCCTGTATGTATCCTAGACCATCTGCTAGGGTGCACTTTCACTTCCATTTGATTTTGAGGATTTTTAATATCCTCTGTGATTTCTTCAATCACTCACTGTTCACTTAAAAGTATATTGTTCAGCCTTTAAATATTTGTGCAGCTTCTGTTATTTCTCTTGCTGTTGACATCTAGGTTTATCTCACCACATAAGAGCACAGAGGCTTATTTTCTGGTTGAAGGGTCTGAGAATAAAAACATAAAAATGTAGATTCTGAAAATAAGAATGTAGAAACAAAAAATATAAAGTTATAAGTCTAGGAGAATAAGAATAGATTGTCAGTAGCTTTCTCAGCAGCTTGAGGATTAAGTATTAACAGTGGGTTATTTTGCTTTACAACGCATAGCTCTATTTATAAGGCCAAAGCATCTCTCTGCAAACTGAGAGCTAGCCTACAGATATAAGCTGAGTCAACTTTTAGGAAATAGATCTATGACCTCTGGGTTATGCGTTATCCTTGCTATGTGAAACTGGCAGCATCAAAGGGGAGAGCACAGGGCTTCAGTAAACACTGCCTGGAAGTACCAAGAAAGACAATAGGTTAAGTACAAACACTAGTTTAACCGAGAAACTCTGTTAATGGAGATTGTAAAGTAAGGCAATCTGTACCTGAGTTTTACCTTGAGACTGTAAAAATCCCTTTATTCAGACCTAATGCTTGGTGCCCCTACTACAAAAAGGTGGGTTCAAAAACCAGTCTTGGCCACAAGCTTAACAAAATCCATCTCTGGCTGTGGTCTCAGCTAGCTGATAAGCTTTTTGTGTCCCATGGAGATTTTTTATTTTTCCTGGATTTTGGTTTTTGGAATAAAGTTTGCTTCTGGTTTATTAGACTTTGGTTGTCTGTCCCCGTCTTTGTGTGACCCCCCCACCCCCAGACCCAACAGTGGTCTATAATAAAATTACATTTAGACAAGGTGACATGTACCACTGAGAAGAATGTGTCTCACCTATCAACAGGATGAAATATTCCATATATATCTGTTAGCCCCAAATAACATAATGAATAATTTAGCTATGAAGTTACTTGCTGGTTTTTAGTTTGGAAAACCCATATAACACTGAGAGTGACGTGTCTGAAGTCTTCACTCTTGTAGTACTCGGACCCATTTAACCATGTTTGTTAATACTTGGTTTATAAAACTGAGAGTGCAAAGATCTGGTGAATAATATTTAAAATTATGATATCAATTGTGTGTGCACGCACACATGCACATGTGTGAAAGCCAGAAGCCAATCCTACGCACTGATCTTTCAGATATTGTTGAGTATAGCATGAAAGGCAGTTTCTCACTGGCTGGTCTCTCCCTCCCCTGCACGGGGATTGCAAGTGGGAAACACCACACCTGGAATTGAGTTGGTGGTTTTGAACATCATATGGGGTGCCTCATGCTTGCAATGCAAACACTTAATTCAGCCATCACCCCAACCTCATCCTCTTGGTGAGCCAGTCCTTTTATTCGAAAATCATGGCCTTCTTTATAGCTTCTGACTTACTTTGAATTCTGCATTGTCAGATGTGGAAATTGCTATATCAACTTGTTTATGGCGGCAGTCGATTTGGTAGGTTGATTTCTGTCCTTTGATGCTCAGCCTTTTGATGTCTTTGACAGTGAAGTGCTTTTCTTGGTGACAGCATATAGCTGGATCTTGGTTTTGAATGCAGCCATTTAACCTCTGTCTTTAATCGGTGAGCTAAGGGTACTTGAATTTGAGGTTAGTATTGTGCTAGATCTTTCCACATGCAAGGCTTCTGTTACAGAGACTGTGGGAGTGAAGTTGCAGGCCCACTCCCCTGAAATACCCTGGCACAGGATACCACTTTGGGCCCATAGCATTCTTCCTGTGATCCTGTTCAAGTCACTCAGGAAACAGAGGGGAAGAGGGTGTTTGTTTGTTTGTTCCTGGTAAATTTCTTCCTGGTCTCAGTGTCAGGTTCTTAAGCCACACATCTACTTCTCTAATGCCTACCCTGCTTCATTGCTCTCTAAGTAAGCGTTATCCAGGCTTGGGTTGCATCCCACAACCAGAATCTTCCGCTTCTCAGGGGACTTTCAAAGGGGAGCATATTGTCGGCAGCTACAGCTGGCAGCAGTTGGCAGGAACAGCATGGCGGGGTTGGGCGCTGCTGCACTTGGCTCCTTCTTTGAAATTTCTTCCTTGGCTCATTTCTGTTTTCTTCAGCTCGTTCTCTGACATATGAAAACTATTGTGTTTCCATCTATACTTTTGCTGGGTGTAGCTTCTAGTCAGCCATTTTATTTGTAAGCTCCTAATTATACTTTCCAAGAGCCTAAAAATTCTGTCCTTAATTCCTTTAATGTGTATCAGTTGTTATTAGCTTGGATTGCTTGATATTTCATAGTTAACAAATATATTTTGTGGAATTTATTCAGTCTTCTCTGTTATGCTGTACTTTTATAAATCTTTGTTCTCATTTTACAAATATAGAAAACAATCCACACTCATGAAATTCTTTACCCATCAAAAGCCATCTAGTTGAAAAGTGGCTTTCAGGGTCTTTCTCAGCAAGATCAAATATTCATTAGTCTAATAAGATCTTGTGTAATTAGTATCATATTTGAAGTGACTTATTAATATCCATGGTTATTTATGTAAAATAGTTTGTATTCTGATAAAACAAAGTCCTTAAGCAATGAGATGGGTTTGGAAGATGAGGGACATGGGGATCTGGTGGCCAGGCTGACCTTTAGAAGCTTAGCTTGATAGTCTTACAGGTACCTGGATTTACTTGAGGTGGGATGGTACCCAGCAGGTCTCAATCCATAGATCATGGTCATGGTCCTTTGGGGGTCAAACAACCCTTTCACAGGAGGTGTATATCAAATACCCTGCATATAAGATGTTTATAATATGATTTGTAAGTGTAGCAAAATTAAAGTTATGAAGTAGCAATGAAAATAATGTTATAATTGGGTGTCACCATGACACGAGGAACTGCAGTAAAAGGTCACAGCATTTGGGAAGTTGAGAACCACTGCTCTAACCCCTTGCTGAGAATCAGCCCAGTGCTGTGCGGCCTCTGGAGATCACACAGACTTTTATGGGACTTGTCAGCAGAGGGTAGGGACAAGAAGTGCTGGCATTGAACTCCTATCCCTTTCATTTTTGTAAAGACCAAATCAATATTTTCCAGGTTATGGGGAATAATTGTGGGGACTCCTTTAATTTTCTGATTGTATTTATGAAACCACTTACCAGTGGTGGAAATCTACTTTATTCTTGACAACGCTGCTGTTTGTTTCTGCCCCTTTCCTTAGTGTTTGGTCTGTGGGCGTGAGGAAAGCTGATATGGAAATGATAGGGCTCTTAGGGCCAATCTAAGCTCTCTCCTAAGCTACCCAAAGACAGAACAAATTGCTTATTATTTTCAGGTGGCTATTATTTTCAACTTCTATCCTAGCTTACTTCTGAAATCTTTTTTGAATTTCCCTCAGCTGTTAAGATGCTTACTCTTCTGATTCTTGGAGTTTTCAAGTGTTGCCTGTCCTGAGCTATGGCTTTTGTAACGCCCCGCACCATGTTTCTGGTGCTCCTGACGTTACCTCAGGCTGAACTGTCGCTCCAGCCCTCCACACTGCGGAGCCTTCTGTTGATGAGAGCTTCTGCTCTTGCTTGTGTGTGTCCTCTTTGTAAATGCCATCATTTTCCTAGAGTAGTTTAAGAGTTGCAATAGCTGCTATTCGGGGGCTTTTGCTATAACTAAAGCTCTTTATCGAAAATGTGCCTTGGAACAAAATAGGAAGACAATTTCAAATATCCAGTAGTCTTCCCCCCTCCCCGCCATTGGCATGAAAATGAAACTCAGATTACAAAATTGTTTACTGAATATATTCCAAAACTATCTCTTTTCACCACTCAGACTCAATTGCTTTTTAGCATAAAATTACTGTGCTTTTCTTCTTATTCTATCTATGCTCCTGTTGTCCTCTGCCTCAGTCTCCTTGTGTGACCAGTTCCTTATCTCTCTTCCACCACTGTTAAGATGATATACCTTTCAAAACAAAGAGAAACCTTTAGAATTGCTTGAAGTCAGTCCTGTCTTTCTCAGAGCTCAGAGTCACTTTCAAAGGTTCACTGTAGTGGTCTGATCCTTATAGTAAATGTGGCCTTGTTGGAGTAGGTGTGGTCTTGTTGGAGGAAGTGTGTCACTGTGGAGGAAGGAGTTGCGGTCTCTTAACCATTCTCAAGATACCATCCAGTGACCCAACTTCCTGTTGCCTGCACAAGATGTAGAACTCTCAGCTACTTTCCCAGCATCATGTCTGGCTTCACGTCTCCATGTCCAGCTTCACGTCTCCATGTCCGGCTTCACGTCTCCATGTCCGGCTTCACGTCTCCATGTCCGGCTTCACGTCTCCATGTCCGGCTTCACGTCTCCATGTCCGGCTTCACGTCTCCATGTCCGGCTTCACGTCTCCATGTCCGGCTTCACGTCTCCATGTCCGGCTTCACGTCTCCATGTCCTGTCATGATGATAACGTACTAAACCTCTGAAAATGTAAGTCACCTGAAATAAGTGTTTCTCCTTGGTAAGAGTTACCATGGTCATGGTCTTTTAACAGCAATAGAAACCCCAGCTAAGGCATTCACTAAGCCCAGATAGGGTGCAGAACATGGGACAGTTTTAAGACCCTTTCTGCGAGGGTGCCAGGGCTGTGGCAGCCAATTGGTATGTTAGCATGAATCTCTGATGGGATAAATTAGAAAAGGCAGAACAGAATGGAAAAACCTGAACGAGCTGCTCAGGAGCACAGAGGAGAGGAGGTTTAGAAAGGATTAGATTAGGGCCAGTCTTTTAGAGGCTACCCCCAAAGTATTTTCTATGAGGTTTGACCCAACCCAGTCCCGAGAATACAGAAAAGATGAACCTATGGGAGGCTTCAGACTCCATAACATAGAGAACATTTGGGAGAGTATTGGAAAGCACAGGCAATTGCAGCCTTCTCCTTCCTTTCTGTAAATGCATGACTCCCAAGAAGAAGATTAACTAGTAAATGTAATGGGAAGAAGCATGCTGTCAGAATTCTGCCTTAGAATCCAAAACAGGTTAGTGAACTTCATCATTGTATTGAGTGAGGCCTCACCAGATAAATAAAACTAGTAGCCATATGGACTCACGATGAGGGATAGGTTCATTTGACTATAGAGGCTAAGAATGCTCGTGGGCTGTCACCTAGAGACCCAGGAAGGTGGGAGTGGAATTCTGGCTGTGGTCTATGGTTGTGAGGTGACATGTCTAAGCCAAAGGCACAGTCAGGGAGGAGAAAGGCATGAAGTCTGCCTTCCACCTTCTCTTCTATGCAGGTCTTTGAAGATATAGTAAGTGGACCCTAGTTCAAATGCTAAATGCATGCTGAAATATTCTCACAGATACACTAGGCATATCAATGTAGTTAATCAAGATGGCACATAAAATCAACCATCTGGACTGTTGGATAAGATGGTGGACTAGAAACCATCTCCAAGTAGGTAAGTGAATATAGTTAGGGAAACAAAAGGACCAGATTTGTTATGCCTTAGATATGCACTGTCCCTTCCTACATTTTAACTTAGTGACCAGTATTTGCTCTCTGTACCGGGGCTCTGCTCCCACAGTTTAACTCAGCACTTGTAGCCTCAGCTGTCACCTCAGCCAGCATAGGCACTCTGTGCCCCGATCTAAAATGCTGCTTCTAATGAAATCCCTGCAGAAATTGCACCATCAGAGATCCCGTACAACAAAGGCGTCCCTGGTGACCACAGCCCCTGCTGTTACTGCAGCCATCCCCATTATGATTTTTATGGTGGCAGCTGCTGGTGAGCTAGGATCACTTCATCCACCAAGAACCGTGGACCAGCATCAACTGTGCTTGTGTGTGAGTGTCTTCAGGAGTCTCAGAGAGTGACACCTGCCTAGTGAAAGCAAACCATGGAGGGCCGAGCAGAGCCAGTCAGCAGGAAAGTGGGGCAACATAAAATGAGACCACGTAAGCTAAACGCAGCCTGCCATCCAGATAAATAGATCTCTGTCCACTCATTCCCAGGTCAAGTTCCAAGGGTGCAGTGTGTGTAGAAACCAGCCTTTGCTAGCAAACGAAGGCACTCTGGTGGGAGGGTCTGCCACATCCCGCCCGAGCGTGATTCACAGAACATGTAGTGGTCTGGTCCTCGGATACCTTCAGCCTGCACACTTCCCTTGTTCATATTTGCTCTCTTTCCCCTGTTCTCATTTCACTAGTTAAGTACTGGTGACCTTTGCTTTAAAAATCCTCGAAACCGCACCTTATCCAGTCAATACTCCAATTGTCTTTGATCATTAATGAAGACACCTGTGATATTGGCAAAGCGCATAACTCATCAGAAATATATAACAATTGCAAACATTTGTGTATCAAATCGGGAATTTGTAATTTTATAAAACAAACACTAAAAATCATAAAAGGTCCCATGGGTTCTGCCACATCATGGCTAGAGATGTTAATACCCACTTTCATATTTCCATGTCTTTCAAGCTAAAAACCGACAAATGAAAACAAACAAAAACAACCCTCAGAACTAGATTTTATCATACATCAACGGGATTAAGCAGCTATCTACAGAACATTCTGTCCAACCGACAGGGATTACACATTCCTCTCAGTGACAAATGAAACATTCTACGAAACTGATCATAAACTATGAATAAATCCTTAACAAATGCAAAAACCAGAAACAGTTTAGCCTAGTATCCTATCAGATCACAGCAAAATAAAAGGAGAAATCAACAGGAGGAGGAATCGCTGAAACTACACAAGTACTTGACGACCAAATAATCTATTTCTGAGCAAACATCAGGTCACTGAAGAAATCAGGGAGGAAATTAAAAAGTTGCTAGGAACCCGGGAAAATGGGAGCACAACTTCAGGCCCCCTGGAGTAAACATACCAGTTCCAGAGGCAATCAGAAATCTCAGGTAAATAACCTGATGACGTTCCTTAAGGAAAACAACAAGAAGCAATCCTAATAAAGATTTAGGGATGAAATTAATGAGATAGAGATTAAAGCAACAGTACATAGATTCCATAAAGCAACGGGTTTGTGATTTGAAATGAGTAACAAGATCTACAAACTCCCAGCCAAACTAATACAAAGAGAGACAGAACAAAAATAGAGTTTCTGCTTTGGCTTCCATCATTGATGGACTGTAACCTCAAGTCCAAATAAAGCGTTTACTCCTCAGAGTTTGCTCTGGTAAATGTTTTACCTCAGCAGTAGGGACCAAACTACAATACCATCACCCCACAACAGCTCAGTGTGTTTCTACTTTGTCAGACTTTGAAAAAATAACCTTTTTAAAATGAAATTTTAAAGTAAGCATCTTTATCGCGTGTTTACAGGTGTAAGTCATCGTCCTTCACTCATGTTCACCCCGCATACCTTTTTGTACCCGACCCACTGCAGTTGCCTGGCTCTGTTTTCATGCTGTGTGCATCTGCATGTATTTTTCTACAGAAGACAGAGAACATGATGTTTGTCTTTCTCTTTTCTATCCATTCCCTCTCTTGTCTCTTATTCTCCCTTCCCCTCTTATGGTACATCCCTCCCTCCTCCATAGAATGCACACACACACACACTTACGCACACACGCACGCACGCGCACACACACACAATTCTGCACATGGGAGAAAATGTGAATGATAATTGTCCTTCTGATTCTGATTTATTTGACGTCATGATCTCCAGTTCTATCTATTGTCCTGCAAATTGCATAATTTCATTATTTGTAGCCAAAGGAAATGCCATCGTATGTATCATATTCTCTTTATCCATTTATGAGCCCCTCTGCTGGTTGTGAGTTGTATTGTACTAAACATAGATGTGCAGGTATCTCAGTAGTACCCTGACTTACATTCCTTTGGCTACCCCTGGAATGGCAAATCTAGATGACACAGTAGTTTTTGCAGAACTTCCATACTGATTTCCATAGTGGCTATGTTAATTTACATTCCCACTGGCAGTTTATTTACCCCCATGTCTCTGTCAATGTTTGTTGTCCTATGTTTTCTAGCCATTCTGACTGGATGAGATGGAATCTCAGTGTAGTTGTAAAATGCATTCCCAGTTGGCTTAGGATGTTGAACATTTTGAGCAAGAGTCTCTTGATAAAGATACTTTAGGCACTGGAAACAGGCCCTGGGAAAAGAGTTAGCTTTTATAGCTCACAGTAAAGAATCTAAAGAAAGCAGTGAAGCAGATGATTAATAGTGGCACTCCAGCAGGGAAAATTAGAGCCTCAGTTTCCCATTCTGACCCTGAATGCACAAAGAGAAACTTGTCAATGTGTGGCAAGACAAACTTGGGGATTTGTTTACTAACATATGTACTATGGGACATTTTCTACCCTTAGAAGCTACAAGTATTGCACACTCTTTCCCTAGAGATTGACAAATTGTTTAAGAGGTAGATTGCTCCATGAGCCCGCAGACATTTCTCTGTCCCAACTATCACAGGTTAGTGCTAATTATTTTTGTCATAGGTCTTCCATGTAGCTCCTGAAATCAGAGTTAACTGGACTGATTGATTTACCTATTTTTTTCCATCAAGAATAAACTAAAAAGCTCAGTGAAATACAGACTTGAGGAAGGACAAACCATTTTATTGATACTGGCATGGTTGTCTGGGGCAAAGCATATTAAAGCTCAAATTGGGTCATTGAAATCTCTGTTTTGTTTTACATAAGACCACAGAAAGAGCAAAGCAATTGAATGTTAATAGTTGAAATATTGATTGATAAAAAGAATCCGAAGATCTTACACAGCCCTGTTACTCATTTGTTATTCCAGTAGAGAACACGGAAACAAATAATGAATGTGGACATATGTGGTTTTTAAAAATGACTTTAGGATCATAAATAGAACAGCCATTCTCTACTTTCCTGGGTGGCTTAATCCAAGTGTCATTCTATCTCTGGTGCCTCTTAAACTGTTACTGTACCCATGTGGGCAAGAAGGAAGACATTCTAAGCAGACACTTATGCCCCGCTCCCTTTGTCTGTTAGGCTATTAAAGCAAGATAAGAAACTCCCAAGAAATTGGAGTTTCCAAAACTGTCCTTTACTATGAGCAGGGAAGCCTGTGGCTCTGGTGTCAGCCAGAGGGGAAGTTTGTCCCCTGGAAAGAGATTCCACACAGTCTAGAAAGAGCATCTTTCAGGGGAGTCTGGAGCTGAGACATGATGGGTCAACAATGGCAGAATTTCCTCTTTAGTGGGATTGCTTGACTATGCCTATTTCTTGCCCTCTTTAAACCCCAGCTTCACCTCACTGCCCTAGAGATGGATGGGGGCAGCACTCTGTCTCCTCACTTGTTCCTCTTCCTGATGTGACCACATTTAATAAACTTCCTTTTTCTGATAATCACTATTTCTTATGTCTTTAGTTGACCTATTTGGAATGCATGGCTAAGCCTAATTTGCCAAAGCCCTACACTAACAACTCTAGCAGCAAGGTATTTTATAGTCATGTAATTGTATTTTGGTTACAATTGTGTTTTATGAAGTGTGTTTAGTGTTCTTTTAGTATCTAAAATTTAAATGAATAGTTATCTGATGTAGGAGGGTCTTCTGTCTATGTGTTACTTTCATTGGTTAAATAAAGAGACTGCCTTGGCCTTTTGATGGGACAGCAGCTTAGATAGGCAGAGTAGACCGAACAGAATGCTGGAAGAAAGAAAAGGCAGAGTCAGGCAGATGCCATGGCTCTCCTCTCCAAGACGGACACTGCTTAGACTCATCCTGGTAAGCCAAAGTCAAGTGGTGATACAGATTACTAGATATGGGTTAAAACAAGATGTGAGAGTTAGCCAAAAAGAGGCTAGATATAATGGGCCAGGCAGTATTTAAATGAATACAATTTGTGTGTTGTTATTTCGGGGTATAAGCTAGCTAGCCAGGTGGCTGGGAGCTGGGCACTGGGAACGCAGCCCGCTGCTTCCTTTTACAACAGTTATCCTTTTCTTTTTCTAAGTATAGTTGAAAATATTTCTGAACTATCATATCTTCAAAGTTTACCAAGACACGATGGTCTTTTTCAGTCTAACAACCAGAACCTCAAAGGCATTTCTTTTTTCTGTGACTCTAGTCTTATCAAATATTTGCATGTTGTATGTTAGATAATGAAGATGAGGTAAGCTCCAAGATGGAGCCCATCAGGTTGCTCAATTCTTAGTTGAGAGATGTTAGTTTTCCAACCAGAGGGTAAATTTTATGAAAAGAAAGGTTTTTGTCTAACACAGAATGTCCCTAGAAGACAAAGTCCTCCCTTCTGATAAAGAGTATGGAGTTTACAACCATGCTCAGCATTACTGAAATCACCATGCCCCATATGACTTAAGTCCTTAAGGCTGGGGCATTCTCACTCAGATCCTAAGCATGAGTAGGATTTTTGTGACTTAAAAATTAGTGTTCTTACGTACCAGCTGCCCAGGGTCTGACCTAATTATTGTGTGACTCTTAATTTGTGCATGAAAAATATAGAACACCCCTTGGACTTATATTCCATTTCATGGTGACTGTCAAAGATCAATGGTTCTTGACCAAGTGACAGAAACCCCTTCACCTGACAAGCCACAGCAGGTACAACTGAAGCATCGGAAGGAATCATATGTTAACTTCACATTGAATTCTCCTTGACTGACCTTGTCTGTCATGAGATGTGCTGTTTCTTAGCTAGTGGGCCTACCCCCTCCTGTGAAATTTAGCTTTGTTCATATCTTGTCATCATAATACTTTGAATTCTGACATCCTTCTTTCATAACTCAAAGTCGGGAAGATTCATGACCATCTGACCTTTGGTTTGTACTGTTTATACCCCAAGTAGTTTTTTTATGACATTAACAAATCCAAACTTAGTTTTCTGTGTTGAAGCATCATATCTTAGGAAGGAAAAAGGGAAGTATCAGGTAGGATTTGCCGTCACAGATCTGATTTCAATCCTGGGATATGGCTTCTTGCCAAGTGGCAAGATCTGCCCAGATGGCAGAACTTTCTTTGCACACCAGATTTTGTCATTATCTAGAGGTTAAAGGGTTAATAAATATACAGACATCTTTTGGGAACATGGAGGGAACATGATTTCGTAAAGCCGTGGAAATAAAAAGCATTGCTAATCTAATTAGGAACCCCTAGTAAGAATGTGCAGGAAGTTCAGTGCTGGAATGTTAGGCGGTTTCTGCAAGAGATGACTATGTAATAGTGGATGCTCAGACGAAAGCTCTCAGAGAAGCTAACGCATGGAAAGGACCATGACTGGTCACTGTGCCGGGCAGACAGCATTCTAGCAGGCTTGAGGACTTCATCTTTAGATGGGTTCAAAGAAGCTTCTAGAGAATGTCTTCAACCAGCACTGGCCAGAACACAGGGGAATCATGGATGCAGGTCTGGTAGAGAATGGCTGCTTTGTTCCCTCTGAGCAGACATGGGTACTTTTATCTATGTTAATATAGTATCTCGATCTTAATGCTGCTTCATGAATTCTTAATGACAATTTGATATGGATTTTGGATCAAATGCCTGGATCCAATTGGCTGGTGAACTGGTCCATGAATGTTGGGTTGGTGCACAATGTTACTTGAGGATGTGGTACTTTCTTATTGCTACCTTAATATACCATTTCAAATTAGGCAATAATTCTTTTTTTGGAGGGGAGGGGGGAAGGTTGTACCATTGGTAAGCAATAGTTCTAGCCAGACACACTCTGGATAGAACTCTGGCCACCCAAGGGAGCGCATGCTGCTTTAAGAGAAGGAACGGAGGAAGGGGCACTAATATCACTGTAGCTGAACATTACTAAAAAAAGACCTGGTAAACAAGGGAGAAATCAGAAATAAGGGAGAAATCGGAAATTTGGCTAATACTGTCTGACTCTGTATGCCCCTCTTTTTTTCCTCTTCATTCAGCCGCCTTAGCTCTCTGCGGGCTAGAGGACTGTATACTCTGATTATAATCTTCTTTTTAGTGCTTGTCCACTCTGCGGCAATAGACACATGACCTCTGGAGCTCTGCATGCTGCTACACACTTACTCTCCCATCAAATGGTCCAACAGATGATCACTCAGCAAAAAAATTAAAACAGGAAAGCCAGACATTTACGGAGGTTGAAAGGTTAAGTTCTGTGATGCTAAGAAAGATATATGAAGTACCAAGAGAGGGTCTCTCCCCACCTGTCCCCTCCCCCTCTCATTCCTTCCCACTTTCTTGTCTCCTTTACTTCCCCCTTCCTATTCCCTTTCTTGCTTTATCAGCACTTATTTATTGAGTGTCAGACACTCTCTTAGGACTTCACTGGGAGCAGGCTTGCGGAAAAGGTCGGCAAGGTCTCCGTCTCCATGAAACTTCGATTCTACTGGGGAAACAGATGATTAAAAATAGTGAAAAAAATAATTTCAGATAGATGGAAGTTCTATTAATTAAACCAAATAGAGTTAGGAGATAGAAATGGGTGGGAAGACCCTGATGAGACTGAGATCCCACTGCAGACCTAAGTGATGGTGATGGCGTGGACAGATGAAGATAAAGGAGGCTGTATGTGGAAGAAAGAACAAATTATAAATGTTTTCTTGCTTGCTATACTTGAAGAAGACAGAAGCCATTCTGGCTAAAGGGGAAAGGCTGGGGAGAACGTGGCGGGCACTGGTATAGGGATTTTCTTTTTATATAAATAATCACCTTGTTTCCTATGAAACCGTTCTCACAGAATCCAGAAAACTTTTGGTAAAGAGGCAAAATAAAGTGTCTGGTCCCCAAAAGCTGACGAGGTACCGTGTGCCCTTGAACTTGACCCTGAAATGTTGCTGCTGCTACTGCTACTGCTGAGTCCCGTGAACCCTTGAGACACAGCCTATAGTTGTTCCCTCTGGTTCTTCCTCAAATGCCTTGAAGACATGTTAGAAATGTGTCTAAATAAGCAAAGTACAGGGACCTTATCAGAGCCTCTGTCTGATGATGGGTGGATGGTCCTGAGGTTCTGTTCAACTCAGCGAAGCTGGCCATTGCGTTGGCTCCAAGCCCTGGCCTCTGAAGGTGGTCTTCAGGAAGCTAGGGCCTTTTTTAAAAGGCTGCAGCAATGAACCCAGCTCAGTTCCTGCATCATTAGAGTAGATACTTGAGGTGTGAGGCGAGTCTGAAACAGGGGAAGCGTTTTTCCCTCGAGTCTCTGGCAAACATTCTCTAATGTCATTATGTGCAGTTCAGTCCTTGGCGAGTTGTGAGCCTGTTCCGTGGGCAGTAAGATGGAATTTTCTCATCGACTTAAGCCAATGGGTGAACTGGAGCAGAGGGGATAGTTTACCTTTTCTATCCTGACACAGAATGTGGAAGTTTCCTTAGGAAAATGCTTTGGCAGAAGAGTGAGGTAGAGTAGGTGCTTAGGGGATCCCCAAAATGTACATCAATTCAGGGTTGGGCAAAATATAGCCTGTGAGCTAATGCCTGCCCGTGAGTTGTCTAGGGTAGTCCTGGAACTCAGAAGAGATTGACCTCCCATCCCAGTATTAGGACTTGAACCTCAGCCTTGTACTTGGTAGGCAAGCATTCTACAACTAAGCCATATTCTCACCATTACGTTTTACCTTTTTTTTTTCAACAAGTTAGAAGAGAAAGCACGATTTTGTTGCCCATAAAGCTGATATGAAACTCCAATTTTAATATACGTTACAAAAGTTTTCTTGGGACACTAGCAGGCTCAGTTGTCAGTGTTGCCTGTGGTTGCCACCACGGCACTGTGACAGAGCTGTGTCGCTGCATCAGAGGACGGCGACAGTTCTAAGAGGAAGTACAGCATATTGCTGCCTAGCTTCTTATGGGGAAAGCCTTCCAATGCCAACACTACATCTAAACCAGCTTATTTGGTGGCTGATGTAACTGGGAAGCATGCCGGTGCTCACCAAGGGTTTTTTTTTTCTTCCTCCTAATTCCATGACCCTCCTCCCCACGACTCTGGTTTTTTCTGTATCAGTCTTGTCAGCATTGTTCCTCCCAGGTAATAGCAAATGCTAACCGCCAGCTCTGGGCTCAGTCTGTTCCCACAGTTAGTGAACCCAGAAAGCTTGCATTTCCCAGGAGCTTTGGCAAAGCCCAGAGGAAAATGCTTGGTGCCTTGGATCTATAGCTCATTGGTGGAATAAATTACTGTGCCTAAAGAGGAGTGAAGGATTCTGATTAGCCAGGCCACTGAAGTTCTTGTCCTGAATCTGGGGTCCTAAGGGCAGAAGACTGACAGCCCCTCCAGTGGGAAGTAGGGAATTCCCAAAGAGAAAGATGCCAGAAGGCAGAGAAGAAAGCACCAGCTATTTCCTGAAAACCTAGCTTTAATTTTTCTAAGTTTGTCTCTTGTTTTAATAGAAGTTAAGCTAATCACTGGTTTTATTTCAATATTCCTACTTGTATTGCACCCATTTATTTTAGTTCTTTAAGAGCAAATTAAATATATTTTAAAATGACAAACAACAACACACTGTCTTAAAAATGAGGTAGGTATCCCATGATAATTTGATAACATGCATATATTATAGAATGCCAATGCCCTTCTTTCTAGAAATTTTTACCTTTGGAGGAACGCGCTGTGATAACCTGTAGAGTTATTTTTTTTCACTCAAAATCTGCTCTAAACATTGGAGAATTGTTTAGGCTCTATTCTTCAACAAGCCGTTGGCATTGCAAAACAGATTTTCCTCCCTCAAGCCAATTCAAGAGAATCTATGTCTGATTATCCAGTTGAAGCATGAAACAAAAGGGAATGTTTTTACAGCAAACAGATTTTCTGAGAACAGTTGCCGAGGCGGTTTTGGGAGCAATGGGATTTAGATGTGGTGGAAAACATGTAAGGCCCAAATACCTGATGAGACTTGTCAACACTTGGAATTCTACATCTGTTGTTGATCACACTGCGGGACTTGTTAATATGTTTTTGATCGTGTTGCCACAATGGAAAACACCAAGTTAAATTGTCATGTCTAGTCAGGTAGGGCACGAGGTCCTTCATGTATATTTGATGACAAACAATTTCACTAAAACATGGCTGGGTTATTTCACTAATGTAACTCAGAGAAAGCCTTGTGTTTGGTTTTGTTATTCTTGATGCCCCAGGCATAAGCAAGTAGAAGAATTGGAGACACTTAAGCTGGGAAACTGGAATAATAATTAGCTCCCCCATTAACAAAGCTTCAGTGTTGTGTGAAGTGCTAGTTGGGCTTGCAGGGTTGTCAACTCTCTGGTTAGTGAGGGAGCAGAAAATTCGGTGTCTGCCTGGAATGTAAGTTCAGGTACTTGCTAAACACCTTTGGTTGTTAAAATTGAGAAAATACTGAAAGCTTGTATCAGTGTGTTACAGTCGGGGTTCCACATGAAAAGACTCCTCTCAAAATGACAATTAGGGGCTTTCCTTAATCTCAGCTATGTCTGTCCTACCCTCTCCCTTCTACCATGCCTATGAGTGACTCATAAGTGAGATATCGAATTCCACCCAATAAAATCTATGCTGCTTGAATATACCATGTAGAAAATTTTTAGGCTAGTCCCACTTACAAACTTCATACTTTGAGAACAGCATGAAATAACATATGAAGCCGCTTGTTCGTTTTTGGCTGCCCAGACCATGAAATAATCACTCATAAACTATATTATTTGCAATACTGTTTGAACAATAGCTTACGTGTATTTCTAGCTAACTCTTATATCCTGAACTAACCCATTTCTGTTACTCTGTGTATCACCACATGGCTGTGGCTTACCAGCAATGTTCCAGCTGGCAGCGCGCATCTTTCCCCTCTGGTGGTTTTATGGCATCTCCTGACTCTGCCTACTCCCTCATCTTTCTATCTCTTCTAGCCTGGCTATATTCTGTTACGCCATTGGCTGAAACAGCTTCTTTATTAACCAATCAAAGGAGAACATATACAAAAGGACTTCCCACACCATTTCCCATTTTCTGCTTAAATAAAAAGGAAGGTTTTTAACTTTAACATAGTAAAATTACATATACAAAACAGGTATTAAGCAAGAATTACAGTTACAACAGTTATATCTGCTTTTATCTTAACTAAGGAAAACTGTAATTATAACTATCTATTCTTCAAATCCATCAAAGACCCCCAGAAAGATATAATATTACCTAAGTATACAGAAAGTGCATTGTAAACACCTTCCAAAACTCCACAATTGACAGAGATATTTCACTGTTTGGACTGTCACCCAAAGTTCTTCTGTAATGTTGCAGGCACCCATCTTTAGCCTATAGCCCCACAGTATCCAGCAAACTTTTCCATGAAGCAGGAAATTTCAAAGACAGTTCCACCTATGTTGGCAGTTTGTCAGTCACTTTCTTCGGTGTCCTGCAGAATGTCTGGCAGACTCTTTCATGAAGCAGGAACCCCAAAGGACTGTCTCACCTTCTTTAGGCAACTTCAGCAGTCATGTTTTTGTGAGTCCTGCAAAAATAAGATCCACTTAAAGGTGTCCAGGGAAACTGACATCATTCAGCTTAGCCCTCATTGTATCCAGGGACCTCAGCCTTGTTTGGTCTGTCATCTCTGCATTCTAAGTGTCTAGAATTGTGGCTGGCAGAACAGTGCTGTAAAAATACAAATATGAAATGGTTTCTTCTTCAGATGCACATCGCCTTCCACTGTGTTGTACTTTTATATATGTCTAGCTTCCACACTAGAAACCATCATCCTTAAAGGTGAAAGTTTACTGCATATATGTCTGTTGTAGATTTAATATTTTAAAGTAAAAATACAACATTTATTATATCTGTGTGAAGCAGAACATGCTAGTATGTGGCAGTAGTCTTGTTTCCTCTTAATCATTGGTTGTTTTCTTATGAATTAAAAAATTAATAATGCTATGGTCGACGTAGAGGAACATAAAAAGATAGTGGCCGTAGATGACATTTTACTCTTAAATATTTAATGTTATGTAAAGGGCAGAATAAAATAGTGAAACTGGGAGATATTGACTCCTATGTGGAAGTACCTCAGCTGTTAATTTGGAGATAATCATTAAGGCCTGAGTGTGAAAAGATCAAACAATTAATACCGCTCAGAATAACAATTGTCCTGTTAATATCCTGATTAGGCTCACTTATTAGGAACTTCAACTACAGGTTAAACAAAAAAAGATAACAAAAGGTAATGGAAAAGCCAAAGAACAGCTGTTCTTAAACCATGGTAGATGGTAAACACCATGGTCCCTAGAGCAAAAATCATCAAAAAAATCTCCATAGACTTTTATAGCGAAGTATGACACAGTAGGCCATGTTGCTTAGGATGAGAAGGGATTTTAATTTCTTGGCTGTGGAATCCTGGAGATTAAGGCTAGGGCTCCTGTTGGGTCATGTTTTAAACCTGCTGTCTACAACAGTGACTGACAGAGTGCTGAGGAGGAATGTCACGTGCAAACAAGTGGCTAGTGGAGACCAAAGGCTTCCTCTCAAATTGCTCAGCTTTGATGCTGTTGGAATAGGAAGACCTTGAGGAGCCTGCAGTGACTGACCACTGGCGACGCTTTGTGACGCTCAAGGCCTGTTGTCAGTGTTTCTCCTGTTTGATATTCTTTCACTTCCTTATTCTTCTCATTCTTTTTATTCAGAGAGTGGGAGACATGGCTGAAGGAGAGCAGTTTTCTTTTCAGGATGAACATAGACTTCAGGTAGTGTGATATATATATGCTTAAATAATAATAATGATTAGTCTTTTACTTTATGCAGTAGCTATCAACTGGAGAATATTGCTTTGGTTTCAGGACTTCCACATTTTCTGTAAACAGAAAAAAAAAGTTCTCCTTTGTGGCAAAGAACTTGAAAAAAGAATTATTCCCAAGTAGCTCTCATTAAGACAACAAAATCAGTTTGTGTCCCCAGAGTTTCTCGGCGCACCATCTTGCGGCAGTCCCATCTGTTTTTGACTGTTGGTAAAACAGCTAAAGTAATGTTTTAAGCTAATACATACCAACAAGCTAATTTAGCAGACATGTGAAGATGATATGTTTTTATAAAAGTTTGCCTGTCAAAATTGATGGAGTTTGACTGAGAAAAATGGTAAAAGAAGATCTAACTGTTCAAACGAATGTTTGCTTTTATAATTAATATCTTGGGTGGCAAAGAGAAAAGCCATCAGCCACAGATGATTTCAGAGGGGGAGCGTGCTCCCCAATGCCTGCTCCCATGAAACACGCGGTACTTAAATTTATTGCCAGTGAAATAACAAGGCGAGGCTCACTTGTGCTCCTGGCACTGCGCTGGATCCAAAGACGAATGCTTTGAACTTCCCTTCTTCCTTTGACCTCATCTAATAAAGCATCAGGGTTACTAAGCACCACGAAACTCAGACTGCCATTTTTCACGCTAACTGAGCATTCAATATAAACAATCCGTGCAATTCTCTGCCTGTCTGTGGGCAAAACTGTGCCAGAGGATTCTGTGTTGGCTAGTGTTTAAGCATAGCTATTTTCTGTCTTCACAATTATCTGAGGAGGTGCTATAAATTTAAGATTGCAAAGATTCCACAAACAGTTACTAAATCAGCAAAGCAAAATGGGCTGAAAACAGAAGGGTATTGATGTTATTACTATTGTCATAATATATTTTTGAGACAGAGTTTCCTATAGCTCAGGCTACATTTGCTATGTACTTGATGATGATTTTGAAATTAAGAACCTTCTGTCTCTACCAAGTACTGAGAATATAGGCATGTGCTACCATGCTCAGTTTTAAGCAATGCTGGGTGTCAGTCTCAGGATTTTTCCAGAAAATCATTCTAGCAACTGAGACACAGCCCCAGTTATTATTTTAGATGCTTGAGATAGTAGCTCACTATGCATTTCAGGTAGGCCTTGAATTTTCAATCCTCCTGCCTCAGTCCACAGAATATTAGAATTGTGGGTGTATACCACTACTCCTGGCCAATAATTATTGCTCTGAATTATTATTTAAATTATATGTAATTTAATATGTATGTTTATTTTCTTGACTTGCAAATAATAAAATGCCATGTTGCCTATTTCCAAAATGTATTATATAAGCTGACCAACATAATAATATGCAAAACTGTGGGACCCTAGTCTATTTGGATGCACACCTTCCTAGGTCTGAATGGAGGGGGTAGGGCCTTGGACTTCCCATAGGGCAGGGTACCCTGCCATCTCTTAAGACTGGAGGGGGAGAGAGGAGGGTGAGTAAGGGAGCAGGAGGGAATGGGAGGAGGGGAGAAAGTGGAAATGTTTGAATGGAATATATATATATATATATATATATATATATATATATATATATATATATTATATATTATGTAAAAGTGTCAAGTATCACAAAATATATGACATTGTTACAGACTTCACATTAATTAGAGATCTCTAGAATCCTTACTAGGTAAATGTGTGTAAGTGTATGTATGCTGTTCACCATTTATACCATACATTTATATATCATATACATAAAGTACATAGACTTCATCTATCTATCTATCTATCTATCTATCTATCTATCTATCTATCTATCTATCATCTATCTATCTATCTATCTATCTATCTATCTATCTATCTATCTATCTGATTGATCTATATCTGTTTTTGGTTTTTAGAGACTGGGTTTCTCTGTGTAGCCCTGGCTGTCCTGGAACTCACCCTGTAGATCAAGCTGGCCTCAAACTCACAGAGATTCACCTGCCTCTGTTTCCTGAGTGTTGGATGAAAGACATGCACCACCACCACCTGGCCAAAAGGGAATAATTTTAAGGACTGGTTTACATGACAGTAGAGGCTGAGAGCTATGCAATCTGGTGGCAAAGGAAAACCAATGGTGTAGTTTGAAGGCCTGAGCGCACAGGGCTGGTGGTTTAGATTTGCATTCAGTTTGGAGGCCTGTTGTTGGAGGGAGGCCCACTTGTTTCTTTCCCGGCCACTTAGCCCCGAAATAATCATACAGAAACTGTATTAATTAAATCACTGCTTGGCCCATTAGCTCTACCTTCTTATTGGCTAACTCTTACATATTAATTTAACCCATTTCTAGTAATCTATGTATCACCATGTGCTCTTACCAGCAAGATTCCAACGGGCATCTGTCTCTGGCGAGGCTCCATGGCTTCTCTCTGACTACACGTCCTTTACCCCAACATTCAGCTTAGTTTTCCCCACCTAGCTCTGTTCCTGTATAGCTCTGCTATAGGTCCCAAAGCAGTTCCTTTATTAACCAATGCTATTCACAGCATACAGAGGCAAATCCCACAGCAGCCTGTGAGCAAAGAACACAAAAGTATGGGCAGAAAGAGTGAATGCATCTGTTTCTGTGTGGTATTTGGGGTCCTGGATAGAGCGGATGATACCACTCTACAACCACCTGTGCTATCTGCTTTATTCAGTTCACCGATTCAAATTTCTGCTAGATGGCTCAGCAGATAAAGATTCTTGCCTCATAAGTCTGGAAACATGGCCTAAATTATGGAATCCATGCAGAGGTGGAAAGTGAGAACTGAATCCCCAAAACTGCCCACTAACCTCCATATATGCATCCTGGCACATGTGCCCACACATACCTCATGTGCACAGAGACGCACAGAATAATAATAAAAATGCTGAAATCTTTCAGAAACATCCTCAGAGATACACTCAGCAATATGTAAACAGATATCTGGGGCCAGATATCTTATAACTCAGTCAAGCTGAGGCAAAATTGACTATCACCCCTTAGAGCTGAAACTTGCTAACTTTCTATATGTTTTTATTTGTTTATTTACTTAATTTTGTGTGTGTGTGTGTGTGTGTGTGTGTGTGTGTGTGTATGTGTAGAGGTGTGGGTTGTCCTGCTGGATAGTTCAAACTGGCTTTAAACTCACTATGGAGTCCATGCTAGCCTCAGACCTTCTGTACAGTGCCAAGATCAGAGCCAACTCCAGTCAAAGATAGTCTTTTAAAGTTGTCACTCAGGTTGCTTTTCATTTATATTGTGCTCTAGTTCTTTGTGTGTGTGTGTGAGAGAGAGAGGGGGGGGGCGGGAGGGGGGGGTCAATATCAGATTTCTTCATCTTATCTTTTTTATTTTTTATTGATTTTATTGAGCTGTACACTTTTCTCTGCTCCCCTCCCTTCCTATCCCCTTCCTTCAACCCTCTCCCATGGTCCCCTTTCTCCCAATTTACTCAGGAGATCTTGTCTTTTTCTACTTCCCATGTAGATTAGATCCATGTATATGTCTCTTAGGGTCCTCATTGTTGTCTAGGTTCTCTGGGACTGTGAATTGTAGGCTAGTTTAAAAGCCACTTATGAGTGAGTACATGTGATATTTGTCTTTCTGGGTCTGGGTTACCTCACTCAATATGATGTTTTCTAGATGCATCCATTTGCCTGTAAATTTCAAGATGCCATTATTTTTTTCTGCTGTGTAGAGCATCTTATTGCTTTGAGATAGTCCCTTTCACTGAACTTGGCAAAACTGATTCTGTTAGCATAGATGTCCAGCAGGGCCCCAGCATCCTTTTGTCTCTGATCCCCTAAAGCTAGAATTGCGGGTGTGCCTCCATACTGAGCTTTCTATGTGGATGCTGGAGGTTTGAATTCAGCTCCTCATGCTTACGCAGCAAGCCCCTTACATATCTCCCCAGTGCCTCTTTCTGCCTTTAAGTATTAACAGAAATAAATATGCACTGTATTAGGCATTACAGTGGCAGTAAAATCTATTTGTCATTGTATTGAGTTAGCTGTCTAAGCACATTTGTATCTCATTCGTCTTTTCCTGGCTTTCATTGACAAATGCTATAATAAATGAGATTTGTTACAGCATATGCCTGCCATGTGGGATTTTAGATTCCTAACCAAAACAAGAAACCTCACAGAATCCCAAACAAGAAAGCCTACTCTGTCTTTTCATGAATAAGCAAACAAACAACACTCCCAAACAGGTGAGGGAGCCTCTTGGCTTTCTTTTAAATGAGAAAAGAATTACACGAAGGGTTTCTTCTCTAAACCTGGAGGAGCTGCTTTATGAAGAACTGTAAAGAGGCAGAAATTTTGACACTGTGTATGAACAGACTCATCAGCTTCTACTCACATGGATGCTGCTGGGGACATCTGACTTCAGGACGGAGACAAAGGTTTTTGCTACTCATAGCACCGGAAGCAGGCAGAATCTGAGCATTGGTCTTTCTCCAGCTCTGAGCCTCAGTCCATCAGGGTGGCATGAAGCAGGAGGTGAGCCTCATGTCCTCATGTATTGGAGGGCGCCAAGCTGTGGAATCAGAACATTTTATATTCTACAAAACATATTCCTGTCCTCTGCCCTAGAGAGAAGAAACTCCCTCCCAATGATGACCCGAAACAAAGGCAGCCAGAGTCTGTGCTTGAGAGAAAAAACCTGCAGAACTATGAGCGAACCAAGGGAAACTGTTATCCAGCACTTCTGTCCCTCAGCATCATCTACTCTGTCCGCTCTAGTAGACCATCACTTTATAAAAAGGGACATTTTGGGTTGGCATATGACAACAGTTTGGAAGCTTGACCACTCCTGGTTCAAGGCATCCTATGATGATTATGTAACCCAACCCCTAACCTCCCTTTCCGTATCTTTCTTCCTCCAAAGACCCAATCTTTGGCTTTTACCATAGCATGATTATTGATAAAGTGCATTTATTCAGATTTTATTTATTTATTTTTTGAGATCAGGTTTCTCTGTAGCTTTGGAGCCTGTCCTGGGACTCTCTCTGTAGACCAGGCTGGCCTCACAGAGATCTACCTGCCTCTGCCTCCCGAGTTCTGGGATTAAAGGTGTGCTAAGAATATGATTTGGGTGAAAGGCAAAAGAGCCTATTCTGAGAGTAAAAAACAAACAAACAAGACTCTAAATTACACTATTGGTTCTGAGTGGGGTGCTGATTCAGTCTTCTGGCAGTGGGCGTGTGAAAGTCATCAAGTCTGTACAGAGAATAATGAATGGTTTGGGGACACGTTCTGCAGGGCTGAGTTCAGTGGCTTCTGTCCAATCTGACTGTAAAAGCTTCACAGCAGGTCACATTCAGCCGAGTACTATTCCCTCCCTGTCGTAGTTGGGGTTTTTTGTTGCTGTGAAGAGACACCATGACCATGGCAGCTCTTATAGAGGAAAACATTTAATCGGGGCTGGCTTACAGTTTCAGTCCATTACCTTCATGATGGGAAACATGCTACCAGTGCAGGCTGACCACTGCTGGAGAAGGAGTTGAGAGTTCTACATCTTGATCTGAAGGTAACAGGGAGTGAACTGTGACACTGGGAATAGCTTGAGCATAGGAGACCCCAAAGCCTACCCCTACAGTGACCCACTTCCTTAACAAGGCCATACCTCCTAATAGTGCCACTCCCTTTGGGGACCATTTTCTTTCAAACCACCATACTCCCATTGACTAGAAAGAAGATTAGATTTTCACTAAAAGCATAATGTTAAAAACTCAGTGGGATTTTTTTTAAACCATAATCTGGAAATGGTTTTTAGTTTGTTTGTTTGCTTTTGTTTTTTGTTTCTCTAAACTTGTCCCATTTTCCTTCAGGTATAGGCCCAATTCTGTGTTAGTGATAACACTACTGAGCAACCGAAACCAAGTATCCTTAAGGTACATAGAAAATAATAGAGACCACACTGAAGAGCATCTGGCACAAAGGATGAAACTGGATGAACAGAACTCATGAAAGACCTTTCTTTAGAGATTTCAGCAGTGAGCAGGAGAAATAGCAACGTCAGTAAAGTGTTTGCCATACACTTGAAACCAATTCTCAGAATACACATTAAAAAAATTGCCAGATCTGATGGTGCTGGGGAGATGAGATGTGCAGATTTCTGGGGCTCACTGGCCAATCAGCACAGTGCATTTGGTGACTTCCAGGTCCATGAGAGACTCTGTAGGAAAAACAACAACAATAAATGGGGGAGATGACACCTGAGGAACAATACTAGGGGTTGACATCTGGTCTACACATACCCCCACATATATGGACCCACAGAACACACACATACAAATAATTTTAATAGTTGAAAATATGAATAGGCCCAGAAAAAATCACTTATAATTAGATTGAAACATCCTGTGCAATATTGTTTAGGAGTGAGCATTCTGGGAGTGGTCACTGCAGAAACTCGTGATCCAGGGTTAAGAATGGGACTTTGAAAAACTGGTTTGTCACTTGCTTCAGCTGGTCTAGCAAGAATTATGAGAATCATGCCAGAGAAAACTGATCTGGAAATAAGTAGCCTTACAACATATTTCTTCCTTAATTCTTTCCTTCCTTCCTTCCTTCCTTCCTTCCTTCCTTCCTTCCTTCCTTCCTTCCTTCCTGCCTGCCTGCCTGCCTGCCTGCCTGCCTGCCTGCCTTTGCTTGGACTTCCAGGACTCTTCCTCTCACTGTCTCCAAAGTCCTGAGATTATAGGCATGCAAGGTCATGCCTGGCTATAATATTGCACCTTTCTATTTTGTTTTCCTTTCTTCCTTCCCTTCTTTTGTTCTTTTTTTCCCCTGAGATGGGGATCTCGCTATGTAACTCTGGGTGGCCTGAAACTCACTACATAGACCAAGATAACCTTGAATTCACAGAGATCCACCAGCATTGGCCTCCCACCATGGTATCCACTGGTAGTAACGTACTGTCTTTCACCAGTTTAGGGATCATGCATCATGCTTGCCACGTGCCACATCACCAGCTCACGTTCTGTCCCTGTTGCCACTGCTCCTGTTTATTTTGTCACCGCAGAGCAGAGTCAGAACGGGTGCTACAATGATATGGGATTAACACTTAAATACCCCTTTCTTGCATTACAAGCTCCTTTCATGTCCCCCAGAAGCCCCTCTTACATCAACAGCACATCTGCAGAGACTGTCACTTTGGTGGGAGTCATGCCTCTGCAGTCTGTCACTTGCAGCAGGGGTTTGATGCAGATGAGAATTGTCAAGGTTTCTTTTACATGTCTGTAAGAGGCATTGATAAAATTATTTCATCTCACTTGTGTGTGTGTGTGTGTGTGTGTGTAGCAGGTGTGTGTATAGATGTATGTGCAGGTATATGTGCACATGTGTGAACCCCAGGGGACAACATTGTGGGTTTTCTTCTTCAGGTACTATACACCGTTTTTGAGACCCAGTCTCTAAGTAGATACTGAGGCTCAACAATTAGGGTAGGCAGACTGGCCAGGAAGCTTCAAGGAGCCACCTGTCTCTGCTTCCCGAGGGCTGAGGGGTTTTCAGCTAGCATGCCAGGCTTTCTTTTTTTAAAAAATTTTGGTACAGGTGTTTCCATGTGTAGATGGAGACTGCTCATTGGTTTCCCAGCCACCCAGAACTAAATAATCACACAGAAATATAGTAATTATGACACTGTTTGGCCAATGGTTTAGGTATCTTTCTGTGTAGCGCTTATATCTTAAATTAACCCATTTCTATTCATCTGTGTATCACCACGAGGCTGTGACCTACCAGTTTTGGCACCTCTCTCCTTCAGCAGCAACATGGCATCTCCTTGATTCTGCTTTCTCTCTGTCTCTGTCTCTGTCTCTGTCTCTCTTCTGTCTCTCTGTCTCTCTCTCTCTTTTGGCCTGGCTATTTTCTGTCCTGCCATAGGCCAAAGCAGTTTCTTTATTAACCAATGGTAATAAAACATGCTCACAGAATACAGAGGGTAATCCCACATTATTCATGGGACTCAGGCCCTCATGCCTACAGAGCAAGAGCTTCACTGACTTGGCTCTCTCCCCTACCCCTCACTTAAGAATGTAGTTGAGGTGTTTGTTAGTGTTGTATGGATGCCATGTTGCTGACTGCTCAGTAAAAGAATGGTCCAACTTTGCTACCTGATCATCAAAGGGAGAGATGTTCTTAGGTGTTCTGAAGAGGCATGGGGGAGAACAGAGCCCAATAAACATTAGTCTTACAAGCCAGGAGGTCACACAAGAAAACCTAATGCTGTGGTTCCCTTACCTAGAGAGCATAAGAATCATTTTTGAAGCTTAAAAAACAGGAGATGTTTGGGTCTTCACCCAAGCTTCCTGAATGAGAATCTTTATCTACAAGGCAAAGAGAGAGGGCATCCATGGTTCTTGATGATTAAAAACAACAACAACAACAAAGTCGAGATGTTCTTATCCAAAGAACCTGAAAGATTGAATTTTCAGAAATTCCCTTGCCTTTTGGAGGCAGTAAAATCCAAGGTAGCCACTTTGCAGCAGCGTGGAAATCTCTTTGTCTCAGCTTTCTGTCAAAGGGAAGCAACATCAACTTATCTCATGGGGCTGCTGTGAGATTTAAAATAATGAACCCTATGTGGTGCCCGGCACAGGGTATATTTGGAAATACTTACAGTTTTGACGTTTTAGGAAAGTTAATCGCTGTGTCTTCCTTCGGTCACCCTCCATTTGAAGCCGCGTGGACTGTGGAACTCTTTTCGGTGGGTCTGCAGGAGGAAGGGAAGGTGGAAGCGCTGTTCTTTCATTGGAGCCCCCAGGAGGATGGTGCATTGTTGGCTGGAAAATTAACAGGGGGAAGATAATCTGCTTATTGTGGGCATCGGTGTCTATACTCTTTAATGCCCATTTTTCTTGGAAATAATAGAGCTGAGAATTAACTTCAAAAATAGACAGCAAAAATCTGAAACACCATACTGGTTCAGTCAGCAGCTTCCTTAAAGAATGCAAGGCTAAGGGAATATCCTGATAGATCACAGCAGCCTTCTAAGAAAGCCAGAGTCAGAGTTCAAAAGGAAAATCCTAAGCCATTCTTCTTTATAACTTTATGAGCCGAAGTTTACCCAACTTTATATATGCCTTTAAATCTGTAAAAATTCATTATGTTACACTGATATACAACCTTCATACTTGGAAAACTGATAACCTTGAATCTCATGGAATTCTTAGAAAAAAAAAAGCTAAAAGTTATAACCTTGAAAAGATTGGGAAAAATAGCCTATGTCTCCTTGGATGTTTTACAAGGACAATAGTCCTCAATCAAATCGTGTACATTTGATTTTTTAAGGTATGACTTGTGTTTAAATTATTAACATATATAAACTTTTAAATAACAGACTGAACTTTTAATTCCTAACAGATAAAGTAGCATGTTCTTTTGTGTCTTTCATTATATTCTTCATTTTCAAATATTTGATATTTTGTTCTCATTCACTGGGCCCAGCACGAATTGTCCTAGTCTAACCAGCTACAGTGTCAAATGCTCATCTTCAGGAGACACCACTGGGTCTCTCAGGTCACTTAGCTCTTTCTCTAGATTGCTTCCATGACTTTTTTTTATTAAGGGAAAAAGTGGGATTCCTTTATTTTTCCTTTCAATGAATTTTGAAATTCAAATTGTTTTAAAAATACTTTTTTAGAAAATGGATTATATTTATAAATAACCAAACTAAATAGTGAGATTCAATTGCACACGCCTGCAACTAGTTTCTATGCAAGGGTATTTATTCAGCCTGCAAAATGAATTGTGTCACTGCAAGTGGACTCATAGACTTGGAATGCTGGAGCTGAAATCGCTAATAGTGGTTATGTGAGCCTCTTTTATGGGAAAAACTAATTTTAGGATTCTAGCACATCACTTTTTCCATTTATTCCTAAGTCTTATTGTTTACGATTATCTCAGCCAGCCTGACTATTAATAGTAAGCTGCCATCCAGATTGCTGTGACAGGTTTCCAATGGCCTCTCAGTGTCACCGCCTTCATATGGTTTTGTCCTGTTAATCTTCAGAATTGCATTCTCTCTGTCGGCTAGTTAGATGTGCTGACAGCAGATGCCGCTCACCTCACCGTCACCAGCAGTTACAGTTGCTGAAGTCGATACAATATAACAACTATCAAGGCAGCTTAGAGCTGACAAATGAAACATTATCTGGTAACATTGGAGACACAACCTTTTGCTATGAATGTAATACCTGTTCATTTTAAGAAATTAGTATAATCCACAGAAGCACAAAGAAGAAGGTACATTCTCAGGTATGCTGCTCTCTGAAGAGGACTCCATAGTAGCTTGATATGTGTGTATTCAGCTAGTCTGAGATGGACATCCATCTGTAGACATAGACATAGCTGTCCAATATTTTTGTGTACTAAGGCACACATTAAAATACTTTTAGCTTTCAAAAGTTGATGCATAAGTATCTTTAATTACCAATAGGCATTCTTGGGGATTGAGGCAGACTACAATTTTTAGGTGGATCTAAATTTAAATAATAAAGCTCAGATTAAATTTTCCTTGTCAACATTAGGAATTAAATTACGAGCTAAAGAATAGATGTTCATTTTGTTATAGAAATAACTACAGGCACCATATTAAAAACAACTAGAAAAGAATCTATCCATATGTTGGTTATTGTTAATATTATAATGCCTATATGTTCAAAGTAAGGCAAACCTGCATTGATTTTTCTTAGTACTATATTACAATTGCCCCACTATATAAAGTTGTGAAATTGTTTTGTGTTTTTAAAGCAGGGTAAGGCTATGTAGTCCAAGATGGCCTTGAACTCATAAACCTCCATCCTTTAGATCCTAAGTGTTACTACAGGTGTGTGCTACCATACCATCCCACATCATAGTTTCATTTGTATTTTTTTGCAGCCAGAAATGAACAATTAAATGCAAATGAACATAAATCTGGAAACTAGAGACTCTAGAGGACATAAGAACAAAGTCCAATTTAATTTTTACAAAAGGGGAATTTTGTCATATCTTCCTGCTAATGGAGCATTGTCATTGTGCTTAGATAATGAAATAGAAACTTAGGTTTGGAGGACAGTTGAAGTTCATGTTCTGAGGAGTTTCGTGTTGTGAGAATTGAATCTATTTCCCTCGCTCACTTGCATGGTAACTTGGTACAGCAAATTGTGATTAGGACCCATGTCTCCTGCCTACTTTCCTTAATATTTTTACACTTAGGGCAGAGTCTGCTATTGCTTACTTTTGTGTCTTGTTTTCCTTTATTCTATTTATCTGAAAGCTCAAAGTACTAACCCAGTACTAACCTTGCCTTGTTCAAATCAATTTAATAGATCAGATCAACTAAAAACAATAACCTTCAAATAAGACAGACATGGGTTTTAATCCTTTCTATATTAATGCGTGGGTAGGTGACCCTGTGAGTTACATTGCTTCCCTATGGTCTTTCTGTTCACCTGTGAAATTCATCCCGTAAGAGCAATTTCTGTGGACTCCAGTGTCAGTTGGTTCTCAACCTTCCCAGTGCTGGGACCTTTAACACAGTTCTTCATGTTGTGGTGACCCCCCCCCCAACCATAAACCTCTTTTCATTGCTACTTCATAACTCTCATTCTGCTACTATTATGAATTAGAATGTAAATATCTGTGTTTTCTGATGGTCTTACATAACTCCTGTGAAAAGATCACTGGTCCCAAGGGGTGGAGACCCACAGGTTGAGAACGGCTGCTTTGTAGTCTACCGGGTCGCCTCACACTTCCCCTGTCCTATGTGATAACACAGAACTCAGGTGCTGCCTGGCCCTGACTCTGTGATCCTGCGTCTTCTTACTATGCAGTTAGTTTCATGTCACATTGTAGTCTGACATCCTTTCCCAAGTAGGAACTGGGATGAGATATTCTTAAAGTTTGATCAAGATGGAAAAGTCAGACGTAGCGCCTCCGATTGTTAATAGGAAATAATACAGATGTCAGCGTTGAGCCCTGACTGGGGCAGTTGCTGGTCAAGCAGCAGCGGACAGCAAGAACCTCAGAAAAGCTGGAGCCCCCAGGAGGTTTCCTAAGAGGTCTGTACTCCTGTAGGGATCCCTGAGAGCCAGACACCCGGGCAACAATCCCTGTGTAACTATAAATGCTTATACTCAGGGGCTCCCCATGCCCAGAGTCAAGAATATGATGTAAGGAGCCCTCAAAGATGACGAGATCCCTCCCTTGCAGCACATAAACAAAGTGAGGTGGAAAACAAAACAGAAAACTTGCGTGATAATCCTCCAGAGTAGACTGTTTCATGAAGGGGCATTTGGGCCCAAACGGGAGAGGCTGTGCCAAAACAACTGGAGGGAGGCGGGCTGAGCCAAATTAGAACAGAGTCAAAAATTTGTCATACCTTTGTAATTCACACAGCAGCCCGCGCGGCTCGACCACGAGCTGTCCAGATGTTAGCCATCTGACTCTTTATGGCTCTGGTCTGTTTTTGCTTTAAAGCCCCGCTTCCTCCTCAAAGTTCCCAGACACCCGGTGTTTCTCTGGAATGGGAACCCAAGTCGAATAAAGCAGAACGAGTCTTCTTCTCAATTTGCAGGACAATTTCTCTCTTTCAGGAAAAACATTTTGGGACCTCAGATTCTTTGATTAAATTTACACCATAGCAAGGAAATTAGCCAAGTAATTGGTTAAATAATAAATGTGGAGCCAGACAGGCCTAGAGTGGAATCTTTGATCAAATGCTTATGGGTGCTTGAGCAAGCCAAATGACTTAACTGCTCCATAGCAATTCATTTGAGCTATTCCTCCGCTTCTCCCATGGCAAAGTGCAGATAATACTGACCTCAAAGTGCTGCATGAGATCTTGCACAATGAACACTAGCCACAGTTCCCAGGGCATGCAATATGCATCAGTTGCATTGCTTAAAAATCTGCTTTATTCTTTTTTCTTTCCTTTGAGTTCCATAAACAAAAGCCTCCAAGACAGCAATTGAGAAGAGTAGAGTCTTTCTGTATCAATTTATTGATGACCCTGCCATTTATTCAATATTGGTTTCCATACAGAATGAGCTGCACAGTAGTTCTGAAGATGTTACCTGAATACGCCAGTGCCAGAACTGGACAGCTGAGAGGTGAGAAAATGACAAGGTGAATATACCTTCTCATGTCAGAAGCCCCTTTTCTCAACTCAGTCCATGGTGAACCCCATTCATTCTCTGCTAAGAGAATGGTCTTCAAAAACCGAGGAAAGATCTGGAGCATACAAACTCCCAAACTGAGGGTGGAGGGATAGCTCGGTGGTTAAGAAGAAAAACTGTTCTTGCAGAGGACCTGAATTCAGTTGCTAGAACTAGGACGGGTGGCTCCCAACCACATACAATTTCAGTTTCAGTGGGATCCAATGCCTCTGTCCTTCACAGGCACCAGGAATCACATACACAAACACATTTGCATAGTTAAAAAACCAACCAACCAACCAACCAACCACTTCCACACCATCCCTCTCGATCAAAGGGTGAGGTTCAAGCAGAAAGTGTACCAAAAGTGTCACGGATCTCAGTTTACATAGAATAGATTGCTATATTTAAATACAAAAATAAAAATAAACCACAACCACTGCTCATTTTTTTTTACCAAAACAAATTAAACAAAGCAAAGAAAAGAGTTAAAAGAATAGCAGTGCTCACTCTAAATGTAAGTAAGGTAGCCGTGTGGTTTAGAACTGGAGAGGTCCCCTCTGCAGTACACAGAATCATGGCCTTTGGTGACGGTGAGTGTCAACACATTTGATGGACAGCATCAAATCTGACAGCTCCTAAAGTGATCTTATCCAGTGACAGGCATGGCACAACGACAGCTGTGACCGTTTTAGGTAATGGAAAAGTAATTAGTGGCTGACACACAATGCCAAACAACATTTCTGTTTGATTGCAAAAATATAACAAAATGCAGTAACCGTTCTTTCTCAACTTCTCGAGCATATGGGTAAAAACATCCGAGGTAGCTCTGAAATCCAGCTGTTTAGTTTTTTTCTTTCCAAAATAATGTTGACATCTTGGTACCGCCCCAAAGATGAGACTTGTGAAGTCCAGAATATACTTTATAAAACTCCTTAGAAGACTGCTCCCTGGACTGTAGTGCTATTGTAGGGCACTGTTGACTTTTAGAGCTTGTATCTTTATCTGACTTATAAAACAATGACTTATTTTCAGTGTGTGTGCATGCATGTGTGTGTGTGTGTGTCTGTGTGGGGACTTGCACACAAAAACGAAGGTGCCTGGGGAGGGTGTCAGATCCTCTGGAGCTGGAGTTACAGACTATCGTAAGCCAACCTGGTTCTGGTGCTGGGGACTGGCCGTGGATCCTCTGCAAGAACAGCTTGTGCTCTCAGCCACTGAACTACCCTGTCAGCCCCAGATCCAACCTTCTTTATGCAGGATTAGACCAAGGTATTTGTGGTGGCTCATTTGTGTGTGTTGTTAAAAATGAACGATGAATGCAGTCAGACAGCACCTATTGCTCCTGGGGAGCTGCTGTAAATAACTCTTTATGGGAGAGACTACAGAATGCTCTTGCATGTATGTTCTAATTCATACTGCACCAATAAAAGACATTACAACGGGAGACAGAACCCACTCTGTGTTGGACAATCTGAGGCTACGCAGCTCTCCTGAAGGATCAACATGTCTGTCCAGCATATCAATACCAACCATGCTCAGGTTCACAAGGTTGGTCATTTCTGCACTGTTCTGGTGGTAACCATCTCCTGTGGGTGATCAAAGACATGCTCTGAAGCTCAGCTCTTCATGATGCCAGTTGCCTGTCTGGTGTCGCTGATTTGTTCCTTTGAACGTGTGTGTGTGTGTGCATGTGTGTGTGCACATACAGTTTCTTTACCTGCTCACCGATTGATAGATGATCCATCAACAAATCCTGCTGTTTCTATTTTCAAAATCTATCTAAAATCCAGCCCCTTTCACCAGCCTCACTCAAGCTAAGGTCATTTCTACTAGGACTCAAGCCCTATGTCATATAGCTTCCCTTTTCATACTATTTCATATATCCCTGTTTCAATTTTGGAAAGGGCAACTGAAAGACCTGCATGACAAAAATTTCAAGTCCTTAAAGGAAGAAACTGGAGAAGGCAGCAGAAGATGGAAAGATCTTCCATGTTCATGGATCGGCAAGAGTAACATAGTAAAAATGGCCATCTTACCAAAAGCAATTTACAGGTTCAATGCATTATCATCAGAATTCCAACACAATTCTTTACAGATCTTGAAAGAACAATACTCAACTTCACATAGAAAAACAAAACAAAACAAAAAACCCAGGATAGCTAAGCCAATCCTGTACAGTCAATAAAGGAACTTCTGGAGGCATCACCATCCCTGATTTCAAGCTCTACTACAGAGTTACAGTACTGAAAACAGCCTGGCATTTGCATAAAACAGACGTGAGTATCAATGGAATCAGGTTGAAGACCCTGACATAAATCCACACACCCATGAACATGTGATATTTGACAAAGAAGCCAAAATTATACACTGGACAAAAAACCAAATTCAACAAACAGTGCTGGCTTAACTGGATGTCAGCATGTAGGAGATTACAAATAGATCCACATCTGTCACCACCCTCCACCAAACTCAAGTCCAGGTGGATCAAAGACTTCAAACTAAAGCCAGATATATTGCACCTGATAGAAGAAAAAGTGGAAAATAGCTTTCACCACATTGGCACAGGAGACAGCTTCTTGTTTTATTTTTTAATGAGCTGTGACTTTTGCTTAAAACATCCAGAGCCTCTAATTTCAAAGGGATCATCTGAGGTGAAAAGGGCTTGAGACTAGGAGAGTCTTGTGTTCATGCAAATAATTAACAGGGGTTTATTCTGTTTTGTTGTTTTTAACTACTCAAAAGAAATTGATGTTGATCTCAAGTCTCCTTAGGTGGAATCTTTTTAAATTTCTTTTCTTAGATAGAGTCTTAAAGCCTTTGAGAAGCTGGAGCATTGCCTGGCTTTTGATGAACCAGACCAAATGCAGCTGCCCTTGGGTCCGCACTATTGCCTGCTGGTGTGAGCTAGAATGGCCTGAATGAGCAACCCACTTTAAAAAGAAAAACTGTGTATTTAAATGAGATTAATTTGTACAAATTAACCTGTTCTGCTGACAATTAGTACTTGTTTTTGGTACTTAAATGGTATTTTTGGAGTGAAAAATTAGCACTAAGGTAATTACTCCAGCAGAAATAGAATGTTATTATATTAATTGTGTGTTGGCTTGCCAGTTTTGGGACTTGAGAAAGGCATTTCCTTCTTTGAATCTGTACTCTGTGACTTCACATACCATATTTTGCACTGGTGTGTTAACTGAAAAAATAAGGTCATCACCTGAGTGCCGACAAAACAAAACAAAACAAAACAAAAAAAAAAAAACAGGCGGAAGAGGAGAGGAGGAGGAGGAATGAGTCCTGCCATTAACAACAGCATAGGTAGAACTAGACAACATTATTTTAAGTGAAAAAGTCAGCCATTGCCACATTTTCTCTTTACAGTTGGAGATTTAAGGAACTGATTTCTTAGACGACCAGAAGGCTAGGCGGTGGGGAACCAGAAAGAGTGAGGGAGATGGGTACTGTCTGATAATGGGCAGTAAAACACCAAGGAAAGGACTAAATTCCAGTGTTCCACAGAAGAGAAGAGGAGGGGATCTCCAACTGACAACAATTTATGTTCATTATATATTGTGCAAATATATTCATGGTATTATTTTAATTTTTGAGAATTTCTTATTCTCAAGTCTCCCTCCTTTCTTTGTAACTTCTTCCATGTCTCCACTCTCAAAATAATGGCCCATTTTCTTTAATGATTATCATTATGACATGCATATAAATTTATAAATATAACCTGCTGAGTTCCTTTAGGGATGCTCTTATGCATATGTGTTTATGCCTGACTACTTGAGATTGGATAACCTCTCAGGGACCCATCCTGGAGAAGACTGATTCTCCCTCTGTGCAGTCGAAAATTTCCTGTAGCTTCTTTGTCTAGAGATCGGGCCTTCTAAGAATTTTCTCCTCCATATTGGCACGCCACCTGCTGTAGTCCTTTAGATCATACATGTCATTCACCATTTACTAAAGATTTCTGTATTTGTTATTATTATTATTGAACTAGAAAAGGCATTCAAAATTACTCAATACAAAAATACAAAGTGATAGTAGGCGGAGGTGGAAATGCTTTTTACCCTGGCTTGTTCAGTATTCATCACACCTGTGCAATATTTCAATATTGCACTGCACACCAGAAAAATGTACAATTAAAACCAGCAAGATTTGGAGGGAAAAATGGATGGTTGTCTGATTTTAATTTCAATTTTAAGGAACTTCAAGAATAGCATGCTATGAGGTGAGATGGAAAAGGCTACGGGGCAACTGTTTTGGGGTGACCAGGGGCTCCTTGTTGCATATGCTAAATGCCAGACGCTCCTCAGAGTCCTGAGAAGAAATTTGTGGAGGGAAAACAAAGCAAGGATATGATCAATGTGCGTGTCAGTGGGTGCCTGGTGTTAAGGACTTCGAAACTAATGTCTTCCCAGAGGAGGCGAGATCAGGCAGCAAGGAAACGTGATGCAAAGAGAAAAGCCTGAGAGCAAAGCGCGAAGAGCCAAGAGCATGCACGTGAAATGCGAAGGAGCCACTGATGGGATGGAGAAAAAGAAGTGAAGGGTGTTCAGGTGGAGATGTGAGCAGAAGCTTTCAAAACAGACGTGATGACTGTGCCTAGGCTTCTTAAAGGTGACAGAAGATGAGTGTCTGAATGTACCATTCGTAAAAGGGAACTGAGAGGTAGGAACTAGAGCAATGCAGAGTCTGGACAAGACTTTCGCGAATTAACCATAAAGAGGAGAGAAGACACAGCGAGGTGACTGGAGCTGACAGTGAGAGTCTCTGAGGTGTTTTAAAAGGTACTTGCTACCGAGAAGAATGAGCTACACCAGGGAACTTAGTTGATGTGCGAATAGGGCTGTCCCCACCTACCCCCTGGCAGGTGGGAGTTCATCTCTAGCAATTCCAGCAAACAGGGATGATAAAAGTTGGCAGAGTGGGGACTGTGCTCAAGTTCCCTTGTCAGTGCTGACATTGCCTCTTTGAAATAGGAAATATATTGCCATCTGAAAATGTTGGAGATCCAGTGTTGGAGTTTGAGGCCAGACACTGTATGAAATAACTCTCTGGTAAAGGAATAGATGTCCAGGAAAATGGGGAGTAAATAACAATAGCATTGCGAGACTATGTGGGTCTTATGGTCTGCAATATGGAATCTGGTAGATTGGTGTGTCTTTGAAATGATTCTCCAGCCATCTTCAGAGATAAGAGCACAGTGTGGTGTCCAGAGGTACAATCATAGCAATATACAATATACAATCATACCATTTATATCAGCCAGTTATGTAATTGAATAGCATGGAGTTGAGGATAAATATAAAGAAACTATAATAGGAAATGATGAGTTTGAGCGACATAGGACAGAAGTAAGAACACCAAAGAATGGATTCAGATCACAAAGTTTTGAGCAACATGGGGCATGGGACAAGAACTCAAGAGACTGATCTGTGTGGGTTGAAATAGAGTTTTATACTGAGGGGCTAGGGTCTAAAATGATCAAGATATTATATAAATAGCTGGGTGGTGGTAGCGCACACCTTTAATCCCAACACTTGGCAGGCAGAGGCAGGCAGATCTCTGTGAGTTTGAAGTCAGCCTGGTCTCTACAAGAGCTAGTTCCAGAACAGTCTTTAAAACTACTGAGAAACCCTGTCTCTAAAAAAATAAATAAATAAAATAAAGTATTATACAAATAATCAGTCTCTAGAGGGTTGCTTTGCTTTGGGTGTGGTCTCCTTCACAATCTTCATGTGTTGGAATCTTGGTCTTAAGTGTGGTGATTTTGGGGAGGTAGGGCTTACTGTAATGTTATTAGGCCACTAGGGGTCACTGCCCATGGAAGGCATTAGTAAGACTCCTAGATAGTTCAAAAAGATGGTTATAAAAGATCAAGTCTGGTCCTTACTCATTCTCTGGATTCCTGTCTTACCCATTGGTCCCAGGCTTCTAGTATACTGTCATTACCAGAAGGTCATATGACCATGGGGTTTCAGTGCCTCAAACAAAAGTTAAGTAAGACTCTTGTTTGGCTTTGTTTCTCCAGACAGGGTCATTTGTTACAGAGGTTGGACTTAAACTTGCCATGTAGCTGAAGATGTCTTTGAAATCCTGATCATCCTGCCTTCTAAGTGCTGTGCTTATATGCTTCCCACTACACGTGACTCTCTTTAAAAAACAAATACATTATCTAGCTTCTAGGACTTCTAGTATAGTGGTAGATAAAAGACTAAGACTAATAAATGTTTAGAAGTGGATTGAATGGTCTGTTGACAGGAGATTCAAAATAAGGATGCTTCTTAGAACACATATTGGTGAGAGCTTTGCCAGTAACACTGAAGAGCGAGGACACTCTTAGCCATCACCTGGACTTGGATGTCTGGAATATGGAAGGAAAAAAAAAACCAACGCTACCACAGAGACTGTACAGGAAGCTGTGTTCTCAGAAGGATGGAGAGAGAGAGAGAGAGAGAGAGAGAGAGAGAGAGAGAGAGAGAGAGAGAGAGAGAGAGGAAGGTCAAAGGACAACCTTGAGTACTATTCTCATGTATCTTCCACTTTTTTTTTTTCCCGAGGCAAGGTCTGTTCTTAGAAATGCCAGAAATAAAAATGGGGGATGACTGCCCCCCCTCTCAAGGCAGGAAGATAGCCACTTAGGGTCCTATGTGGCAGGAAGACAGCCAGGGGCCCATCGAATACCTCACGGCCCTGGGTGTGTGTCTTATTAAAATAGGAAACATACAGTGGAGAATTGGAAGTGATAGAGAAATGGAATGGTTCACTATGGAAAGGTACAGAAAGGAAGAAATGATTATGGCGAGGAGTCAGCAGATGTTGGTAGCCTCCTTGCCACCTCGATCCACTGCAGTGAGGAGTAGACTGAGGGGTAGATCTGCTTGCCACCTGGTGCTATGATAGTGGTGTCCAGGTTGGGCTGCTGCCAAGGGCCATGTGGGGTCACTGGTCCTACAACAGCTATGGTCTGTGTTTGATGTCCATGACCCCAGGTGCTGTCAAGTGTTATCCTGATTCCAGTGGTCTGGGCCACCTCCTTTGTCCATGTTTGGGTCTACAATCCATGATGCCGCTGGGGCCATACCGATCTGGGTGGCCTTTGCTGCCACTTGGTAATGTGGAGACAACCAAATCTGGGCTACTGTCAAGGACCACGTTTGGGTCTGTGGTCCCACCACAGCGGAGGTCTATTTTGATCCCCATATCACAGGGAGCCATGAAAGGCCACATGAAGCCTGGGGTTTGGGCTGCAACCTGTGGTCTCACTGATGTTCCGGGGCTGGCCATAATGCTGCCAGTGCCATCCTGATCTGATTTGCTACCAAGGGCTACCACTTGGAGCTAGGATGTCGATCAGGCTGAGCTGCTGCCTGAGGCCCTGTCTGGGTTCATGGCCCAGCTGCTGCCAGGGTCTTTTTTGAAGTCTGCGACCCAGGTTGCCACTAGGGCCAATACAAGGCCCTCGATCTTGGTCAGAGACTGTAACTTGGTTGGACTCTGAGGGCCATGTCACAGCAGGGGCCATACAGATATGGGGGGACTGTGCTGCCACCTAGGGCCAGGTTGTCATCGGGGTCTAGACTGCTCCTAAGGACCATGTCAGGGTCCATGGCCCTATAGTAGCCAGGGTCTAGACTGACATATGGGGCTCCTGCTGCCACCAAGGGCTATGAGGATGCCCAGGGTCAAATCAGTCACTTGAGTCCGGTTTGGTGTCTGAGGGCCAGGATGCATCCACATCTGAGTGGTCTGTATTGCTACTCAATGTCATAGTGACGTCTGGGCCAGAGCTGCTGCTGAGGGCCTTGTCAGGGTCCATGGCCCTATTGAAGTCAGGGTCTATGCTGTAGACCAATGCACCTGTAACCATCGAATGCCTGTAGACATCAGAGATCGAGGGCTGTGTTGGTGTCTCAGGGCCATCCTGCCACTGGGGCAGTGGTGACATCCAGACCCAGTCACAGATGAAGACCATGTCGGGGTTCGTGGTTCTACCGTGGCTGGGATCTGTGCTGAAGTTCACGTTCTGCATTTCCACCAAAGGTCACATAGAGGTCCAAGGTTATGGCCACAACCATTCCTACCCGAGTGACCAGTCCCTCCATCAGAGACAGGATGTCTATTGGGCCCAAGCTGCTGCCACGGGGTATGTCTGGGTCCATGGTCCTGCTACAGCTGGGATCTGTGTGGATGCCTGTGGCCTGTGTCACTTCAGGAGGCCCTAGGAGCCATGCAAGATGAAATTAGAGGGTCATGCTGAGTCAAACACGCCCTTCAGAGGCCCTGGGAAAGCTGACCTTGCCTCTCACTGGACACTAGAGCTAGAGAGCTGGCCCCTGCATGCTGCAAAGATGGCCCCCATCTCTCACCACAGGCCAGGCTGAACTGAACCTGAGGGTATGCACGGAGGGAAGCTGACTCCACCCACTCATCAGAGATGGGTGACCCCAGGGGCCCTGGTCTGACCCGCTTGGCTACTCTAACACCTCTTCGTTCCTCCTGGTAGCAATGGAGGCTTCCGTGTGTCTCATGGTATTGCCTCCTTTCCCTATCAGTTTACTGGCGAATGTCTATTGGAGCCGCAGGGTTTGCTGTTTGCATCTCAGATTGCCGTATCTTTTAGCTCTTCCTACTTTTTTATTTTAAATTTGTTTATTTTATGTTTGCTTTCGTGTGTGTGTACCACATGCATGTCTGATGCCCACAGAGGTCAGGAACAGGTGCTGGATTCCCTAGGAACGGAAATTATAGATGGTGGTGAGCACCATGTGGGTCCTGGGAACTGATTTCAGGTCCTCTGCAAGAGCAGCCAATGCCCTTCGCTGCTAGGCCATCTCTCCTGCCCTTCTTCCCTCTTCCCATCTTGTTTCACACAGGTACTGTCCTGAACAAGACCCTTGTGTTGTTAATGTCATCTTAATACCTGCTGAAAGAAACAGATACAGTACTATCATGAGTTAAAACCAAACCACAGAACATTAGACTATACATGTAGAGTAAAACATTACATGTCACCTCATAAACGTGCACACTTTTATGTGCCAGCTAAAAATCATCAACCTTAACAACTGCGTGTTTGAAGGCATGCCTGCAGTTTTGAAACTAGGGAGGGCTAAAATAGGCAGAATTCTGGAGTTTGCTGCCTAGACAGCCTATTTGGCAAGTTTCAAAACAGTCAGTGTGTGTTACTCCTGAATGCAATCGTGCAGAGTTCTTCTCTGGCCTCCACACATGTACAGGTACTCATATGCACACATACCACCCACCCGTGAACGCGCACACCCATGGACACACAAGAAATATAAACAGTGGAGCGCACATTCAAGGGCAGCCTGGTCTATAGTTCCAGGATAACCAGGGCTACACAGAGAAACCCTGTCTCAAAAACAACAAACAAACAAAAAAACCAAATAAATAACAACCATAAACTGCATTTGCTATTGACTTACTGGAAAAGTTAAAAGCTGGCTGTAGTGCTAAATCTTTTATGTCAGAGAGCTACATAGTGTATACTCTTAAGGCTTTTATATGACCGCATGTGTCAGACATTCATCAAACATTATCTACCAATTAAATATCGTATGCTTCTGATTTGAAGTGCACCCTTAATGTCAAGATCAGCAGAGGGAATTAAAAAAATGCGTTTGAAGGGCCTCAAATTAGCAAAACCAATGAATATTTTAAAAGCGTGTTTTTGATGTCCTGACACCAAAGAGCATAGGATACAGATACACATATTTAAATATTTAAAATAAAATAATCATTATGGAGGCATACACTCACTTCAACATAAGGAGGTTCTCTCCAAGGTGATAGTACAAATTACTCGAGACTAATATCTCTTACAGTGTTGGGCGGATCACCTCAGTGTGGCAATGCAACAATATTCACCAGCGCCGGGCTGGCCATGAGTTGTGTGCTCCTAATAATGTTTTGCTCCAAGTCACTCATATCTCCTTATGGGTGTTTTGCAAACCAACAATACTACTTGCAAGATGGCTGACTGGCACTTGGGTGAAGTCTGTGGCCACTGATCTTTTCTTTTTTGCACTTCAGCATCTCACAAAATGTGTAGGGGCTATGATATCACTTCCATTAACCTTGTACTCTAAGCAGATCATTGAAAGGTTTGCATGAAAGAAGTTCAATATAGCAACCAATACCAGTTTCCGGGAAGTCAGTTTAATGGCCCATGCTCTTTTTCACTTGCTTTGGCAAGAAAAACTCTCCCTGTCCTTCAGAATGTTCCTGGATTTGGGCATAGGGCATGCAAGATACCCACAGAGGGGAGTACATTCCATTCCAGGTGAAGATAACGTTAGAAACGTAAAGACATTTGAAAAAGAACAAAGAGCTAATTTGAGCGTATGTGTAATTTAAGATTTAGAGTTCATTTCACAATAAAAATTAATCAAACCATCTGGTTTTCACCACAAAGTAAAATATAATGCTCTTTCACTTTCAACTTAAAGTAACTCGCGGAAATAAACTTTAAAAGCATATGTGCCTTTACTTCAGGAAAATCACAACCGACCATTGTGATTTTATTCTAGAATTATGAATAATTAACACACCCTAAAGAAATATCTGACATTTTCTTAGTATGTCAGGTAGATTAAAAGGTAAAGTATGAGATTCATTAACTTGGGATCACCATATAGAGAATTAAAAAAATCTTTTGTATTAAAGTTAATGAGGATGATTTGTAGTTCAAGGGACCACTTTGGAAATGAAGGTAAATTGAGCCTTCCCGGCGTTATTGGGGCGCTCCTGGGCTCTCCCGGTTCCGGGGCTGTCTGCCTCTCTGTTGTCCGCTTTAATCAGTGAAGCCCTCTTCTCGCTCCTCCAGCAGACTGAAGCGAGCGTGGTATGAGTGGTGCGTTTGGGGCCGCGGTGCCCCCTGGAGCCGCTCTGCCAGCTGCTTAATTGGCTCGGCTACTGGAACTCGGGTGAACTCTTCCAGAGCGAGACTCTTGTCACATTAGCCTCAGTGACACCTTTGAGCGAGCATGGTATTTTTTTCCTCCCTATCTCACTGGTGTGCACGATTATACAGGGAACTCAATTATATTCACTTAATAAAAAAGACAATTTAAAACATTTAGAAATTCAGTTCTATTTATTTCCAAATTTACTCCCTCTGAGAATGTGTGTGCGTGTGTTTGTGTGTGTGCGTGTGTGTGTGTTTGTGTGTATATATACTTATAAATTCTATTCTCCTTTAGAAGAGTGGAAATGGATTTTGTTTTATGATTTCTTTTATTATCTTTTTTTCTTTTTTTTTATTGAGAAAAAACAATTTCTGCCTCCTCCCAGCCTCCCACTCCTCCCCCCCACCCCACTCCTCTCCCCGTGCTCCCACTCCTCTCCCTCTCCCCCCACTCCTCTCCCCCTCCCTCTCAAGTCTGAAGAGCAGTCAGGGTTCCCTGCCCTGTGGAAAGTCCAAAGTCCTCCCCCCTCCCTCCTGGACTAGGAAGGTGAGCATCTAAACTGGCTAGGCTCCCACAAAGCCAGAACATGAAGTAGGATCAAAACCCAGTGCCATTGTCCTTGGCTTCTCAGCAGCCCTCATTGTCCGCCATATTCAGAGAGTCCGGCTGTGTAATCTTGTCCGACTTGGAACACACCTTATAGACCAGGCTGTCTTTGAACTTGCTACCATCCTTTGTGTCTACCTCCTGAGGATGTTAGTCTGAGCGTGTAAATCATGCCTAGCTTTCATCTTACCTTCATGGCTCTTTATGACTTACAGTATCTGAATGAACAGATATTAAAGGGAACTCGAAAGACCCTTCCTCTTTCCCATAATTACTGCTGCTGTTGTAAACAAAGGCATCAATCAGCAGCACGTGCTCTTCACTCCCAGCTTCCGATTACTACTGAGTTGCTTGTCCCTCATCTGCCCAATGTGTCCAGTGACCCCACGAAGCCAGAACTCCCTCCTCTCACTGTATTCCAGGATAGTGGAATGTGCGTCCATTGTTGAACAAAGGCATGAAGGAATGAACTCCTAAAGTGTTGATTATGAAATATTCTGCTTTGCTTATTTTCTCAATATGAAAAATACAATCTCCCAAAAGTATTCTGGTGCATAGCAGAAGATACAGGAAGGATGTTTCTAGCCTAATTCTTAGTGAATATGTTGGTGCTGTCTCCTTTCCCGGTGCTCCTCTAAATGTGTGAAGCACAGTCCTGAAAATTCTTGGCAGAATCACTAATTATAAAAAGGAGAAGTCACTAGCATTTATAAACCTATGCCAGGAATGTTGAGTGCCCTGCAATGGGCAGGAGAACCACATCTACTCAATAAAAAGTGGCATGATATGTGAGGTTTTGATTGTTTTTCTGTACATCCATGTACATGAAAATCTGCTCATATAGTACTTCAATTGAAGCTGGCCTCTAACCATGTATGCATATACAAGCAAAGTGTGTTTGAGGTCTCTGCCTCCCTTAGGCCAGGGTCTCACGGCAGCTGTGGCTGACCCTAACTTCTATGCTCAATCTGTCCTCACACCTCAGCCTCCCAAGCCACAAGGATGGCAGGCAAAATTACCATGAAAGGGTCAGGCAAAGACTGCCTAAGACAAGAATCTTTACTTTTTATTACCCTGCCCCTCTTTCTAAAATTTTTCTTCTTAGATATTTGCAGCTTCCTTTGGTTCCCCGTGTTTCCCAACTCTTCTTTTTTTGTTTGTTTATTTGTTTTGTTTTGTTTTTAGTCTTCTGGGCAAATTTCCTAATTTTTCTGTGCTTCATTCTTTTGTGTGTACATATGTATAAAATATGAATATGATTGATTCCCAGTATAGATAACTTTTGTGCAATTTACTGATAAAAGTAATCACAATGGTTTTAATATAAATTCTACTGTTAATTAATTTCCGAAGACTTCAACTTGTTTTTTTTGTCTTTCTTTCCATGATATCAGTTACATTGAGTTATCTTATTCCTCTGTTCAGTTTGATGGCTTTTGTATTTATTCTTTGAAATGCATGCATGACATAGAATCGAAAGGTTAAATTTGTGCCAAAAACATTTGTGCAAACAGGACAAGAAGCTTGAAGGATTTCAGTCTAAACAATGACTTGAAACTTAAGTGCTATTGATGCTTATTTTTAAAGTACTTCTTCATCAAGAGATACAATAACCAAGGCAACTCATAAAAGGAAACAATGATTTGGGTTCACAGTTCCAGGGCTTTAGAGTCCATATGACCTTCATGGCCGGGAGCATGGCAGAGGCAGGCAGGCCCTGGAGCAGTAGCTGAGACCTCGCATCTTGGCGCAACAGCACAAGGAATAAAGAGGGAGTGAGAAAAAGAGAAAGGGGAGGAGAGGAGGGAGAAAGAACGAGAGAGGGAGAGCAGGATAGAGGTAACTGGAAATGGCATGGATTTTGGAAACCTCAAGGCCTACCCCTACTGACAAACTTCCTCCAACAGTTTCCTTCCCAAACAGTTTGATAACCTGGGGACCAAATCTTCAAATATATGAGCTGATGGAAACTGTTTTCATTAAAACCACTACAGTTTTTGTTGTTTTCTTTTCTTTTCTGTCGCTTCTTGCAAATGTTACCCATGCCATTTTAGCTCAATGTTCTTCCTCTCAAGAGACAGTTTGGAAAGTCTTTCAAAGAGAATCTTTGGACCCCAAACTCAATCTCTGAAGGTGTAGAAAGGTCTTTTTGTTTTTTCTTGAGGTTGACTATGTCAGCTCATTGTCCCAGAGGTTCTCTTTGTTGTTCATTAATTTCTATGGATAATTTGTCCTTTGCGTTGATTGATTTTAAGATTGTCTTTGCTTCTGATGTCTGTGATTTATACGAAAGTAGTTGAGCTATGAATTTCCTTTTATTTATGTTTTCTTAATTTTGGCTCTGATTGAGGATTTAGAAATTGTCATTAATTAAAACAATCTTTAATTTAATCTTTAATCACAGCCTCCTCACGCCACTCTTGCTCTCTTCCTTTGTGTTATCTTTCCGAAGCCCTCTTAACTACACACTAGAACTACCCGTTCTTCCTGCACATCTGAGATGCTGTTTACTGTCTCCCATCTCTTTACATCTTTTTGTTCTATTGGGTACTTTCCTGAATTCTAACTTCCCCTTGATGAATTATCCTTTTAGCTGTGTCTAGTGTCTAAGTTACCTGATCCATCCTGGCTTATGTTTCAATCAATGATTCTTATATTTCATTGTATTTTGCTTTTTAGATTTTATATTTAGTTTAATTTTCACATTTTAAAGAAGAGTTTGTGGTTTCTACCCCCTTTCTTAATTAGCAAAAATTATTTTATGTCTTTAATCTTAAGCTCTTCAGATTCCAAATTTGAGATACTATGTTCTAGTTCTGTCTTATGCACAATCATTTTCTGTTATAACCTGATCTTCAGAACAGCTTAGCTTTGCTGTCGCAGGTCTCAGCTTCTGTTTGTGGAAGGACCGATACAAAATCATTTGAGATTTGCTTCTGCGTGGGCTCGCCGATGTAGTGAGATGGGACTGTGGAGGATTTTTTAGATGATCTTGGTGGCACCGAGAGCCTTTCACCAAATAGCAGAAGCTCTGATTTCATTTTGTCACTTGTCTCTAACATGTTTTACCGCTGAGATGGAGCTGTGGGTGAAGATAAATTTCCTTGCTACCTACACAAACTAGTAAGGGATATTTTTTAAATTGCTCACCGAGAAGATATCTTTCTGAGAAGCCTCGTTGTGGATAGTGCCCGAGTGCCGATTGCTGTGCACGTGTGCACAAAATCTCTCTTTCTCTCCCGTGTGTGCATGGGAAGTGAACCCAGCTCTACTGTATTGCTCTGTTTCTTGATGGGACGGGTACCAGTCTCCACAGCCCTGTTTGTGTTTATGGTCTAGTTTTCCAGTTCTACATTTAGCTTTGTCATAGTCTGGAATTTTTCCTTTTTCTCCCAATCCCAATTTTTTTTTTTTTGCTAAATTCTTTAATTTTTTTTATTAACATTGTTGTTTTTTCTCTTTGTTTTTACTATGTACCCACTTGTTTGTCCCTACGGAAATTTCCATTGCATATGTGTACTTTCTTCTTGTCTTCTATGAATACGTGTCCTTCCCACGCCCATGTTTTGCATTGATAGTTTCCATCAAGTGACTTGAGTCCCTATTTTGTGTTCATATATTTTGTGTTTTGAAAAGATGGATTGTATATATTTGTTGTTAATTTCTTCAGAAACTGTATCATTATATTTTCTTGGCATGCTGCTTCCTCAAACAAGAGCGCTAGCTCTAGAATGTGGAATTTTTCCAGGCACATTGTAGCCTTCATTTTATTAAAGTAAGACGCAGTTTACTGGGGTGGACTGCTTTAGCTTTAAAATGCTTTACCACTGGATGGAGCTGCTTTCTCTGCTAATTAATGGCTGGAGTGACCGCCTGATGGTTAGTTATGGCTCTTCTCTGCTTCTCCTTTAGGTCCCAAAATATAGACAACTCCTCCAAGGGGGCAGGGGGAAGCAAGATTCAGTTATGACCTTGACAACTAAAACCTCCAACTTCTTAATGTTTTCTGCATGCTGAGGATGAGTGGGAGGGAAATCTGCCTAAGCTACACCGAAATCAACAGGGGTTCCAAAGTCACCACGGTCCAAGGCAACAGTGAATTCAATTATCATTGTAGCCAATGCCTTCTTTCTGCAGAAGCTGCCCCTGAGCTAGTGTTCTTTCAGGAGCCCTCTGGAAAGAGCTAGTCTGTGGTTTTACGATAAAACTTTCCTTGACTTATTTTTTTTTCATACACTTGAAGTTTTCTGACCCTCCTAACTTTCCAGTCCTCTTCTGTCTTCAGTCCCTTAAAAATATTTTCAGATTTTTATGGTAGCCTTTGAGTGAGCAGAGGTGGCCACATGTCCCTAGCCTGCCCTGCTAAACCTCGAGCCCTTACCCATGTCTTAAAAGCAAATCAGTCAAATACAATAAAGGAGCAAACACATTTTAAAGCTTTTCAATAATAATTTAAATAGAGCACAGACATATAAAAGTGTGCAAATATAATATACAGCTCAATGATTTTATTTGTGTGTGTGTAGCAAATATAGCCCCGTGACTAGATCAAGAAACATGATCCTGCCAGGGTTTTTTTTGGAGAGAGAGAGAGAGAGAGAGACTTGCTTTGTCTGCAAGCAAGATCAAACAGGTTATAAGTGAATAAGCATCTCCCCTAGTTATCTCTTGATTACTTTGGGTGAGGTAGGGGGATCTTTTCAAAGGTAGAGCCTTCTGACTGCTCCTCCTTAGATTTCTGAGCTGCTGCCTGGGACTGCTCGCTGCAGCATGTTGTCACGTCCCCTTTAGCACCGAACCAAACTGGCATGAGATATTCTGCATGGTTTTCTCAGGAGACTATTTTGGGTTTTTATAACATTTTGTCCTTAGAGCTGGTCACCACTGCCAGAGAGATCCAAGTGCCTCTTTCTCCTGTCTGTGCCACTCATCCGTCTTTTATGCTAGAGGCCTTATGAGTTCATGGATCTAGTAATGATCCCATGCGTCGGGTATGAAGGGCAATGGGCAAGCGAAGGGACAGAGGGAATTTCAGTAGTGTAAAGATGAATATTCTAAACTGTCATTTAAGTGGTGTATATAAAACTACAGAAGGGCTTTTAGCGGGGAGGCAGGCATTGTAGTCTAGTTCTTATTATCATATATAGAGAAAATAGGATCAAAGCCTACTGGGAATTAAGTGAGGGAAGAAGAGCAGAGTGTATAGAACCCAATCACTTGTTTTGGCTAGGGCCTTCCTTGATAGTATGTGTGTGCACATATACACAGACACACACGCACACACGCACATACGCATATGGGTCAATCTCGGCATTATCCACTCGCCTTGCTTTTGGAGACAGGGTCTCTTATTAGGATCTGGGGTGTAGTAAGCCCAGGAAGTTGCCTGTCTCCACATCCCCAGACAAGTGTGTTCTATTGTGCCATATGTCTTAAGTGGATGACAGGGATCCGAACACAGGTACTCATGTTTATATGGAAAACATAGGGAGCCATTCCCCAGGTCCACCTAACAGTCTTGTCCATGTAAATCATGATGCCTTTGGTTTTCCCAGTGTTGTTCTTCATCAGACTATGGTTTTGTTTGTTTGGGTTTTTTGTGACAGGGTTTCAATGTGTGGCTTTGGAGTCTGTCCTGGAACTAGCTCTTGTAGACCAGGCTGGCCTCGAACTCACAGAGACCGGCCCGCCTCTGCCTTGCAAGTACTGCATCATCACCACCCGGCTTCAGAGTCTATTTTAACATTAAAAATGAAAAAGTTCTATATTGTCAAAATAAAACAAAGGATACGTCATCTCCATTTTCCTGAACACTCACACCTGGTGTTGATAAGCCCGCGCAGTCTGGCGAGGGTCTGATCCTTTATCACACAAAAGAGAGCACATTGTGTCACTAGCCGTATTCTTTCTGCTGATAGTATACAAGAATGCAAACATGCAATTACCGACATGTAAATCCTAATGTTAATCAAAATAAGCAGAACACTATGTAATCATGGCAATTCAGCCTGTGGAGACAGGAAACGGGCCCAAACATGAGCCAGGCATCATCTCCATTGTGAACTGTAGCGTAGCGTTTTGAATATCGGTTGCTAAAAAGCCAGTGCTTTCCCCCTCTTCCCTGCCCTATTTCCTTCTTTCCCTTCCTACGAGTTGGACAGAAATGATCGGCTTCGTGAATGTGACCTACTTTGTCTTCACTGGAAAGAATGAAAGAGAGCGATAGCTTTGAAACGGGCCAGGAGACCCAGAAAGAGTTGCGTGGAATCTTTGCAGGACATTATTAATTGATCTTTGCAGGACATTATTAATTGATCTGCCTTGACTGTTTGGTGCATTTTGTCGGGTTTGTGTGTTTGCTGTGTTAATTGCACATCATGTTTAGGGAAACGTTGCAGGGCTGTGTAAATGGCAGCCTCATTATCCACCGCTGTTATTTGCCAGGGAGGAGCTGCTTTCGATGAACAATAATCTCTCCTCCCATTTCGGAGAATGCACATAAATTTATTAATTGTTTTTTATGTTCACCTTATTTAAAGGGCTGGCAAACCATCATTTAGACATTTCCTGAAAACAAAAATCAGCCCGATTGTAAACTACTAGCTTGAGTGAGCTCAAATTAATTCAGAGGGTAGCTGCATGCAGAGCCCACTGCTTTTGGTAACTAAATTCTAAGATTATTCCTCAGACAGCTCGGAAGGTAAATATGAAGTGGTACAACCACTGCTTGATATTATTTAAAATACCCATTTTCAGCCTGTCAAGCACAGACAACTCCATCTTTGCCCATTTCTGATTTGAAAGTCGTTATTTAGACTTTTGAGGCTATGGTAATGGGGTGACCCCCAAATGGTGACAGCTAGGTCCCTTAGTGCTCAGAAACTATGAAAGATATAGGATCTTAGGATTTCAAAGAATTTTCACAACTATGCGTCATTTATTTTGGTTCCCACAAAGCATGCGAGGGTGTGAAAAGAGAACACCTACCCAGAATACTTATTTTATAGTTACAATGAGACACGGAGGACAGCAAGCATCTGCTGAAGATTACTAACACCAGTCGTGAGCAGAGAAAGCACCTTTGATGCTACATACCTGATACTGGCTACATAAAAAACCATAAACATTTCTTAAATCACATCATTCTCTCTTTAGTGGGGGCAAAACCAATGATATAGACAAGGTGGTGAGCACAGGGAGACTTCAGAGTCCGCAGGGACACAGGAGAATGCTAAATCGTAGTTGTCTTTTCCCCTACTCTTTCCGTACAAGGTGATTTATAAAGCCGCAGCTTCGGAGGAAGGACTGACCAGTGCAAACAAGGACGGAGGGAATCACGAGGATATTGAAAAGTGATTTTTGTTCAGGTGTCTGGAACACCTGAAGAAAACAGACGTTACTTAGAAATCATTCTGTAAAAGGCTAATTTTCTGATGGCCTTACTGTAATTCCTGGGGGACCTGCTAAATTCAGTTAGTCCTCCTTAGAAAAAGAAAACATTCTTAGTACTTTATTATTATATCAAAAATACATCCCCCACGAATGGGTGATCAGGGCTGGAGAGATGGCTCAGAGAGTAAAAGCACTTGCTGTTCTTCCGAAGTACTCAGGTTCAGTTCCCAGTACCCAGAAGGCTGCTGACAGCTGTCTTTTACTGAGTGCAGGGGGTCAGACGCCCTCTTCTGGCCACCATAAGCACTGTATGCCTGTGCTACACCAACATACATGCAGGCAAAATAGGAGTATATGTAAAATAAAAATAAATTTTGCCTGGCGGTGGTGGCGCACGCCTTTAATCCCGAGTTCCAGGACAGGCTCCAAAAGTTACAGAGAAACCCTGTCTCGAAAAACCAAATAAATAAACAAATAAAAATAAATCTTAAAAAAAACAATAGATGCTCAAATGTTTACTAAGCAGTTAAAAATGTTAAGCCACAAATTTCTAAAAATATGCGGAAGTGAAGACAGTGGCATTTTAGCATAGACGTGCAGCCTCGCCATCTGCGCGCATTTAGAGTAATTTAACTCCACACAACGCTAGAGTTCCCAGGGAAGAGGGAACCTTAACTAAGAAGTTTCCTTGGCCTGTGGCCATGTTTATTTGCTCATTGCTATAGGAGAGCCCAGCCCACTGTGAGTGGGTCTGATCTCCGTGTACCTACGGACAAACTTGCGGGAAGCTTTACTCTATTCTATGGGGTTGTGTTTCAAGCTCCTGCCTTGAGTCCCTACCTTGGCTTCCCTCAATGGCGCACTAGGATGTGTGAGTTAAAAATAAACCTTTGATTTTGGTGAGGATTTTATTACAGCAATGGGAAGCAGGCTAGAACACTCTATAAGGAGGTGATAAAACTGTGTGTGTGTGTGCGTGTGCACGTGCGCATGCGTTTGCACGTGTTTGCATGCGTTTGCATGTGCTTGCTTGCGTATGCACCTGCTTGTGAGCAGGTGTTTGCACGTGTACTTGGAGACTAGAGGTCAAGGTCAGGTTTTTCTTAGCCACTCTCTGCCTTACCTTTAGAGACAGAGTTAAACCCACTGAAGCTGGAGTTCACCAACTTCGTTAGACCGATTGGCCAGTCTGCTTCAAGGATCATTTTGTCTCTCGTCTTTCCAGAGCTCGGATTATTGGCATGCATGCCCCCACACCTGTTTTTTACTTGGCTTCTGAGGGATAAAACTTAGGTTTTCATGTTTATGTGGTAAAGACTTCCTACACCATCTTCAGCCCAGAGGTAATAAAAATCTTAGTTGTTGCTGTCAACTACCTCTTAAGTTTTTACAAACTCAGAAATCAACTAAAAAAAAATGCCAACCAATAATAGTCATTGTGATTTAGCCTGCCAAACATTTCCCCTTCGTTCTTTTTGTATCAAGGGGTTCAACCTCTCCTCTGCAGAGCCATCCTTCCAATTCCATGTAGCTTCCACTGGGGCTGTCACCATTTTCCTTTGACCTCTGACCCCCAGTTGTGGTGGCACAGTGATCATGTGGTTTAGATGTGAACAATCAAATGTCTCATCCCATTGGCCACTGGTTTCCAGGTGGGCGTCTTCCTGGAACTTTTGAGCTAGAGTAACTATGAAACCTATCCCATTACCCTCCTGGTCATCTAGCAAGAGACTAAGAACCTAGGACAGAGCTACCACGGCTAGGGTACTTTCATATGAATTTGAATGGGGTAGTTTCTCTCTTAGAAATTCTTTGTCAGCAAGTTATTTTCTTAAACCATGTAGAGTAATTGAACATAAAATAGTGACACTAAAATATTCAACTACAATAAATAGGAGCTCTAAAGGACTGAAAAATAAATTAGAAATAGTTACACATTTTGCCCTTTTGGAATAAAATTCTTTTTGATAGTTATTTGTGCCAATATTTTGTTTTTCCTGTGATATTGTTGATAGTAAATAGTCTTAAATATACTTTAACTTTAAATATCTTTTCTCTACGGGTGTCTGACTTGAGAAAAGTTTCAGTGTCTTTTAATGTTACAGTTTGCTCTGTGTCATTGATGGTTGACAAGGAAGGATGTTTACATGGTTGTGGTAGTTCAAAAACTGTGATTTTTCTCACTATTAAAAAAACATTTCTTTTAAGGATGATATGCTTCTGTATGATACAGAGATCGTGAAATTGATTTGAAATTTAATTTTAAAATAAAGACATAGGGACTATGGGATATGTAATCAAGACCAACCCTTCTGTTTTCTATGTGTTGTTCATTGTTAACTGTACTGATATACATTTCAAATGGTTATAGCTTATTTATCACCAAAAATTGTTTTTTATAAATATAATTACTGGGTCTATGCCCAGAAGTTGGTATGGCCGGGCTATAGAGTAATATTATTTTTAGTTTTTTTGAGGAACTGCCAGACTGCCTTCCATAGTGGCTGCACCAGTTCATCCTCCCACCAGCAGTGGATAAACCCTCCCCTTCCCCACATCTGCACCAGGATATGTTGTTACTGATGTTGTTGACAACAGCAATTCTGACTGGGATGAGATGGTAGATTTTCAGAGTGCTTCACTGATGAGGTTGTGGAATTCTCTTAAAAGTGGTTCCTAGCCATCCATCTTTTGTCTTTTGAGACTCTCTATGGGCCATTAATTGGGTTGTTTATTTGCTTGGTGTCTAATCTTTGTTGTTGTTGTTGAATGTTGGTTTTCTCATTACTCATACTCTGTTGGATGTATAGGTGGCAAAGTCCCCTCCCCTATTCTGTGGTCCACCTTTTAACTCAAGTGCATCCTTTGCTGTATGGCTTTTTTCATCTTATGAGATTCCATTTGTCAATTATTGGTGTTATTTTCTGTGTCGCCAGAATCTTTACTAACCTCTGTGTGTTCAAGCTACCCCTAAAGTATTCCCCTAGCACATTAGATTGTCAGATCTTACTATGTTGAAGTATTTGATCCACCCGGAGTTGAGTTTTGGGCAAGGCACGAGACAAGAATCTGGTTTCCTTCTGCATGTTGATACACAGGTTTCTCAAAGCCATTTGTGAAGATGCTGTCCTCTCTTCAGTGTATGTTTTTGGCTTCTCTGTCAAAAATCAGGTTAATGTAATTAAGGTTTATTTCTTCATTTTAAAAATTCCGTTTTCTCCCCTTCAGTTTGGTTTAGCATTAAGCAGAACTGAAGCTCACCTTGTGTTTCCTAGACCACATATGTCCGTGCTGCGTAGTGTGCAACACAGTGATCGTACTGACTATATCCCCTTACTGTAGGATGCCATGTATTTTCTGCAGTTTGTCTATTCAGTATTCCAAATATTTAAGTTCTTTATTAGATTTATATGTTCTTTTTATCATAATTAACACAAATTTTTCTGATATTTGGAAAGAAGCAATGTGATAATTAATATTTTGTAATATTTTGAAATTATTACACTTGTGACAAGATCTTAATTTAAGCCCCAGTTAAATATTGCTTTAATGAAGACCAAAACAACATATTATACCTGCTAAGCTGTAATCATTAGATTATGATATATTAATAAGAAATTTGCATTAAAATAACTTTTTAGGCTGTTTTGTGATAGTTGGTTATTATTTTAACTAACTAATATAACCATGCGTTTATATAGGAAATCAGAAATACTATTCCAGCAATGCAAAGCAAAAAGACACAAGGCTATCCACGGCAGCTTGAAATATCTAATTCACCCACTGCATTCATATGCAAGCAAGAGAGTTTGAAAGTACTGAGATATTTGCTATTAAATATAACAGTCTGTCAAACAATAATAGCTCAGAAATAAAGACTAATCTTTTATGTTGGATTGGTGAGATTTTTTAAATATTCAATTAATTCCATTTTGTGAACTAAAGTGGAGCGGCAAGCACTAATCCCACTAGAACAAGAAGCTTGGCTGTCATTTGCCAAAAACATTGTCCTGACAAATGTGGAAGTTGCCTCTTTGGCTCGGTAAAGTTGGAATAAAGGAGTCTGCGATGTAAATGACAGACTCAGAAATGCAGCAACACTTGCACAACCTGAACCTCAACAGCTGTCCATGGTAGGAGTGTCTCGACAATGGCAGGGAGGCTGCATCCAACCTCTCTATCAGGCCTCTTCTCCTCCTAGAGTGACACAGGAGGCCTGAAAAATTAGGAATTCTTGCCAAGAGTGCACACTGGCAACTGTGTCTGTGCCACACTGCTTTGGGACACTGTATCTGTACCCAGGCAAGTTTTATTTAGTCTGAAAAGTCTCTGTTTCCCGACTCCCTATCTCTGAACAAATGAACTAGAGAAGGGTGCAGCAGAGGACGATTTATGTCTCTTTGATTGAGTGTGCCATCGAGGATGAGCTGCAGACCCCAGTCATTTTCAGGACTCCCAGTCCATTCACTGGTCCTTAGCAGTCAGGGCTGTGAGTACACAGAATGATAGCGAGAAAGATGAGAGCTGGGGGATGGCCCTTTTTAGGAGGAAGTTAATTGCCTGAGAAAAGAGCTGCAGCTGGCAGAACAATGCTCAGCCAGCAACAATGCATTAATATATCTTTGATGAATACAATTTGTTAAATTTTATTACTCAAAGGAAATGGATATATATATATATATTATATATATAGACACTTTGAGAAATATATAGCAAGAAGGTGTTATTTATTGCACTAATTTTTGGAACACTAGTCTTGCAAATAAAGAAATATTAGGTCTCAGACCAAGCGTTCCCATTGCCAGCTGCACATGAAAATCGCCTGGGATCCGCATGAAACTCAATTCCTAGGCTGTACTCCAGCGGTGTTGAATCATACATCTGATACCGTGCCAAGGAATCCATATATTTTTTAAACTTAGGGCTGATATTGACACTTAGCCAGGCTTCTGGATTTCCCTTTCTTTTTCCAGTACGATTCTTCCAACTCTTTTTTTTCCCTGAAATACAGAACAGTATTTTAGAGAAGTCACTGAGTGTCTGCCATGAACACGGCATAGTCTGGAGCACTGTGGAAAGTGGGGACATGAATAAGGTCTGGTATATAAAGAACTGAAAGTGACCCAGCAATGGAAAAATCATGGCTAAAGTCATCCCTGTTCCATCCACCAGGACTCTGAGGTGTGCCTGCGGGTCCTGGTTCTCTCCCTCTGGGTGCTGTTCATGGTCAGGACTACTTCTAAGTAACAGTCAGAGGTAGGGAGCAAGTGGAAGAAAATCAGCATGGCTAGAGTACAAACTTTCACAACCACTCCGGAAATTGGTATGGCAGTGTCTCAGAAAACTGGGAATCAACCTACCTCAAGACCCGGAGTATACCCAAAGGATGATCAGTCATACTACAAGGACATTTGTTCAACTGTGTTCATAGCAGCATTATTTGTAATAGCCAGATCCTGGAAACAACCTAGATGCCTCTCAACCGAAGAATGGATGGATAAAGAAAATCTGGTATATTTACACAATGGAATAGTACTCAGCAGTAAAAAAAAAAAAACATGACATCTTGAAATTTGCATGCAAATGGATGGAACTAGAAAATCCTGAGTGAAGTAACCCAGAAAGATGAACATGGTATGTACTCACTCTTATGTGGACACTACTTTCAAGCAAAGGATAACGAGCCTATAGTCCACAACTCTAGAGAAGCTAAGTAACGAGGTGAACCTTAATAAAAACATATATAGATCTACCTGGAAAGGGGAAATAGAAAAGATTGCCTGAGAAAATTGGGAGCATAGAGGTGAGGGGAGAAGGGAGAATGAAAGGGGAAGAGTAGAGGAGAATGGGAGGGAAGAGGACTTGCAGGAATGGGATAGTTGAGATGGAGTAAGGACAGAGAAGAGAACAAGGAAAGAGATATTTTGATTGAGGGAGCCATTTTGCGGCTAGCAAGAAACCTGACACTAGAGAAATTTCCAGGAATCCATAAAGATGACCTCAACTAAGACCCTAAGTAATAGAGGAGAGAGTGCCCAAACTGGCCTTGCCCTGTAGTCAGATTGTTGAATATCTTTTTTTATTGATTGATTTTATTTAGCTCTACATTTTTCTCTGCTCCTCTCCCTGCTTCTCCCCTCCCCTTCAACCCTTTCCCAAAGTCCCCATGCTCCCAACTTATTCAGAAGATCTTGTCTTTTTCTACTTCTCATGTAAATTAGATCCCTGTATGCCTCTTTTAGGGTCCTTATTGCTGTTTTGGCTCTCTGGGATTGTGATTTGTAGGCTGGTTTCTTTTTTTGCTTTATGTTAAAAAAAAAACCTTATGAGTGAGTACATATGATAACTGTCTTTCTGGGTCTGGCTTACCTCACTCAAAATGATGTTTTCTAGCTCTATCCTTTTGCTTGAAAATTTCAAGATGTCATTATTTTTTTTCTGCTGTGTATTACTCCATTGTGTAAATGTACCAAATTTTCCTTATCTATTCTTTGGTCGAGGGACATTTAGGTTATTTCCAGGTTCTGGCTATGACAAACAATGCTGCTGTGAACATAGTTTAGTACATGTCCTTGTGGCATGATTGGGCATCCTTTAGATATATACCCAAAAGTGGTATTACTGGGTCTTGAGGAAGGTAGTTTTCTAATTTTCTAAGAAATCACCATACTGATATCCAAAGGGATTCCAGCTTGCATTCCTACCAGCAATGCAGAAGTGTTCCCTTTACCCCACAACCTCTCCAACATAAGTTGTCATCAGTGTTTTTGATCTTACCATTCTTACAGATGTAAGATGGAATCTCAGAGTTGTTTTGATTTGCATTTCTCTGTTGACTAAGGATGTTGAGCATTTCCTTAAGTATCTTTCAGGCATTTTAGGTTCCTCTGTTGAGAGTTCTCTGTTTAGGTCTGTACTCCATTTTTTATTGGATTATTTGTTCTTTTTATGACCAATTTCTTGAGTTCTTTGTACATTTTGGAGATCAGCCTTCTGTCCGATGTGGGGTTGTTGAAGATCTTTTCCCATTCTGTAGGCTGCCATTTTGTCTTATTGACTATGACCTTTGCTTTACAGAAGCTTTTCAGTTTTAGGAGGTCCTATTTATTAATTGTTTCTCTCAGTGTCTCTGCTACTGGGGTTATATTAAGCAATAAGACAACAGAAGGAGATCAAGGGGATACAAATCAGAAAAGAAGAAGTCAAACTCTCACTGTTTGCTGATGATATGATAGTTTACATAAGCGACCCTAAAAATTCTACCAAAGAACTTCTACAACTCATAAACACCTTCAGTAATGTAGCAAAATACAAGATTAACTCCAAAACATCAATAGCCCTCCTTTACACAGATGATAAGTGAACTAGAAAGAAATCAGAGAAACATTACCCTTTACAATAGCCACAACTGTATAGGGAAGTAACCAACATAGGGCCAAACTAGACCCTCTGAATGTGGGTGACAGTTGTATGGCTGGGGCAGACTGCAGGGCCACTGGTAGTGGCACCAGGATTTATACCTTCTGCATGTACTTTTTGGAAACCCATTCTCTTTGGATGGGTACCTTGTTCAGCCTAGATATAGTAGGACGGACCTTGGACTTTCCCCAAAGCAATGTGCCTTACTCTCTCTGAAGAGTGGATGGGGGGTGAGGTGGTGGGATGGGAGGAAGGTGGAGGAAATGGGAGGAGGTGAGGGAGTGGGAACTGGGCTTGTTATGTAAAACGAGAAAAGATAACTTGTTTTCTTTTTAAAAAAATATAACAATAATAATAATAAAAGAAAATCGGAACAATGATTCTTGTCTATGAAACGGTAGAAATTTTTCCTGCCTCAGATCCATGGAGAGAGTTATGTTTGAGGATTTAAGATTCTGTTGAGGCATAACATGAACTGTTTGTCATTACTATTGTGGATATACTATCTACGTTTATTCAAAAATATAAAAGTCTGATTTCAAAATTGATCTCTGATTTATAAGACTATCATTACAATCACAAATATGGTGTTATTGCTCTGCACTTCCCATGTTAGGATAATAGCTCAATGCTTGCAATAATTCCTTCCCCGTTTTCCTACAACTGATTTATCCTTCGGTCTGACCCAACTTCTCTGCCTGCCATTGTTCTTCTCTCTTCAGACCACCCACTTCACACAGGAATATTAATAATGGAATATATTACCCACGCTTTCATTTGCATGCTTCTAAGGTGCCATTCTCTATAATTAATCACTATCATAAATATTCTCACGTATATGCTGTACATATATAGTCTTTCTGGGTCACGGAACTGATACAACAGCTTATTCTAAGGCATCGCTGCAAATCACAGGACACTACACAGTACTTAATGAAATGCAAGTTACAAACAGAGCTGGTAAGGTTTTCTGTCAGCTGAGAATGTGGAAATTCTTTTGTTTTCAAATAGTGCGTGTGCTGATAGGATCAAAAGTTAGCACTCTGTGTTCTACTGAGTAAGTTCCATTGTTCTCGGCACTTCACATATTTATGAAAAACTTGAAAGTATAGCTGGGGTTCACATAAAGAAGTAGATGGCATGTTCCCTCTAAATAGATTATACTCAGCCTGTGTCTTTGCAAGGATCAATGACTTTACCAGGTTATTAACTCATTAAAAGAGCAATGTTTAAAATATTTTATGTGAGACATCCTCCTTCTGATATTTCTCTGATTTATAAAGTCAATGGTATTCTCATAAGATCCTGGGTAATTCCGGGTGGTGGTGGCACACACCTTTAATCCCAGCACTCAGGAGGCAGAGGCAGGCAGATGTTTGTGAGTTCGAGGCCAGCCTCGTCTACAAGAGCTATTTCCAGGACAGGCTCCAAAGCTACAGAGAAACCCTGTCTCAAAAAACAAAACAAAAAAACCCCAAAAAAACCCAAAAACCAAAAAAAAGGTCCTGTGTAATAGAGTAAATATATTTTATTTTTCTTTACATTTTGGCCATCACTAAGTGTAGCCTTCCACATGTGGAAGGAAAAGGTCAAGACATGTTAGAAAGTGAAATGCCTCTGAAAGGAATTGTTCGGTCAGCTGGTTTCTTGGGGGAACTAACTCATGGATGGGCAGCTGATGGGTACTAGAATTATGTTAGGTTAATTGTACATCTTTATCAGTGATTTCCAAGAATAATATATAATTAATGGCAAAACTACTTACACATTGTTTTCAATCCACTGGTACATATATTTTATCTTATAGGGAAATAAAAGTAGTAGGCTTTTATTTTAAAAATTCAGAATTGATAAAAACATGAAATATGTTTGGGCATGAAGGTGGTTTAAAATAAATTTTAGGTACACAGTCAAAATTAAATGTACAAATGCAAACGTTAAAGCTCTTTCCACATGTGAACATGTGTTTTGGGATCACCTTGCTGAGCATTCCTTCTGAAGTCCATGTGAGTTCCATAAGGTCAAATTCAGATCTCAATTATACTATGCATGGTTGGATTAAGAGTATCTAGAAACTAATCTAAACAGCTTACAATAGCTTTTAAAGTTTAAAATTAAATATATGGCAAGCACCTTAAACTTGCCATCCACTTCTTTATTCAGAGATGCTCATTCATGACTTGCAAGGTTGTTTTCTTTTAATCCTTATTCATATTATTTTCCAAATTGGAATCATTTTATTTTCAGATTCCTATTTTATTCCTATTTTAATAACCTTTTCCCAAATGTTAATCTCAGTACTAATTCACTGTCTTTAGATGTTTATTTGCTTCGATAGATAACTCTGGAAGGATTATCTGTACTCATGATATTTTGGTCACATTCCACTGCACTTAATCGGTATCTTTTGCACTGAAACCAACAAAGCTGTCCTTGTCTAGAGTAAAACCAGGTTAATATATTTTTGAATAAAGCAAAAAACCACCAATAGAGCTATTAAAAGTGTAAGAATTGCTGTGGTATATAAGTATATAAATATTAGATAAGTATGTAAGTATTTTCATCTTTGAAATTCAATATACATTTAGAATATACTTCCTATAGTTGGCCTGATCAACAAGTCTTCCAGGAAATGAGATAGAGACTAAATCTCTGGATTGGCCGGATCAGAAGGTTTATTAATGTTGTAAAAAGATCATAGACAATGTTCTTTAATAAAGACCAGTGGTCATTCTTGACTAATACAACACTTGATTGATGTTCCCTTAATATGATAAAAGTACACATCTAAAAATAAAATTACGATCATGTTTGCAGTGACGTCTTAGAAGCAATCCTATTAGAGTCAGACTATCAACCACTACACAAATTGTTTGATAGCTTCCTGGAGATTCTCCTCAATGTAATTAGGACAGAGGAAAAAGTTTAACATTTCAAATAAAATAAAAAGGTAGTTTTGTCATTACTGAGATGGGATTTTTTTTTAAACTGAGAAAGCCTAGAAAAATAGAAAACATAAATAGTATGAAGATTAAGTGGGCAAACTGCTTATACTTAATACATGAAGTTCCCCAAATTTTCTTCTATGTATTAGGCTGACAAACTTTTCCTATAAAAGGTCAGCTAATGGCTATTTCTGGTGTTGGCTATGTAGTTTCTGTTGCGCTAATGACATGTCCTATACAGAAAAGGAGCTGTGGCAGTGTGCAAAGAGATGGACACTGTGGCATTCCAGCAGGGCTTGAGTTTCAGAACAGAGGATCAGATTTGGCACGTGGATGTAGTTTGTTAAGCCATGCGTATACAGTAAGAACCACTGAGAAATGACAATAGATGAAGAAATCAAGTTCATTTCAGCAAACAAAATGATGAACGTTGTAAACGTGATTAAAATGTAACGTGCAGGATGTAAAGAAAAACTTCACTAATAAATATTTTTACATAAATAAACAATTATATCCTGATTTGATTCAGAAGACTCTGAAGTCTCTATACTTTTTACATGTCACATTTTATTATTTATTTTTACATCAATTTAAAGATACCCGAGCCTCTATCATATGTTAGATCATATGCACGTTCTATACTTTAGCCAGGCTCCTAGTAATTAAGGCATGGGTTGTTACTAACATTTTTCCTTCTTGATATTCATAATACTTTCTATAATAAATATGCTTATGTATTCTGGAAAAAATTATCAAAGTAAGCCCAAAGACTGTGTCCCTTGAAGAGGGATTGCTGAAATGGCATGGCATCTTTTGTGTCCATGAGTTTGAAACCAGCTGCCTAAGAGGACTCCCTTCTTTCTCTTTGGGACTAGAGATATCAGCTTTTGTTTTCATATTTCTGACATGTGAAAAATGGACTCATAGGTTTTAATTGATAATATTTTCTATTATGAGACAAATTATGCATTTTATTGTGTGTAGCCATTGTCATAATCTGTCCTGGTTAGATAATGATGATTTTATTTATTATTATTATTATCATTTATATTGTCAATGTGACACAAGGCATGGTCATTTGAGAAGTGGGAACTTCAACTGAGAAAAGGCTTTCATTAAGTTGAACCATGGTCAAGTCTGTGGGGACATTTTCTTGACTAATGACTGATGTGGGGGTAGTGCCACCGCTAGACAGGTGGTGCTGTATTAAATAAGAAAACAGGCTGAGCAAGTCATCAAGAGCCAGTAAGTAGCGTTCCATTCTTCTCCAGTTCCTGCCTCCAGGTTCCTGCCTTGAGTTTCTTTTTTCGTTTCCCTTGGCTAAACTGTTGTAAACTGAACTGTGAGACTGGACAAACCCTTTGCTTCCCCACTCACCTTTAGCCATGGTCATTTTCCACAGCAATAGAAAACATCTTTATTACAAAAGGCTATTAACGGGGTCTTCTTAACAACTGACATTTATTTCTGACATGTTAAGAAGGTAGGGGGTCCATGATGAGAATATTAACAACATTAGTCTCTGACCTGAAATAGCTTGTTCTCTGGCTCACACATGACACCTTCTCGGTATGGCCTCATGAGGAAGGAGATCTCTTAGGTTGTTTAACCCTGACACTAGTCCAACTGTCTTCTCAGCCTCCAGTGGACCCACCTAAAAAAAAATCCTTGGGAGTAAAGCTTTCAGTGTATAAATTTTGAAGAAACATAAATGTTCAGGCCACAGCATTTACCATAGATATTGTTTATTTTTCTAAACTGCTTATTAGTACTCAATTTTTCTAAGTTTTACTATTCTCTTTCTTTTCTTATGGGTTTATATGAGCTCTTATCAGTTACAGAAACTATTTCTAGGTGTACCATTTTCCTTGAACACTATGAACTATGGTTTTCTAGTATATATAAAGAAATTAGAACCTTCTGAAACTTTCTGTGCTTCTTAGAAATACCAACTCTTTATATCACTCAAGCTACCTAAAAACAATAACTGCAGCAAGAGCCCTACCTCCTATGAAGGTTTTCTTGATCAGCTACCTATAACTGGGAGTATTTCTCCCATTATATAGACAGATAAACTAGGCGGGTGTGGGGGTAGATCAGAAAAGACAGCTGAGTCAAGGGCACAGAGCGGGTAGCCAGCCCAATAGTCAACACGATCTTTGGTTACAGAGGAAATATTACTGCATTATCCTTTCCTGCCCTAGGCTTGTCTATTCCACATGTATGAGAATACAGACTTTATGATTATGAGATATTTTGCCCATAGATTCCTATAATAGGTGAGAAAAGACATATAGAACCAAGATCTGCCACCCCCACCAGTTTCATAAGCAGTTACTTCTGTGAGATCCCGCAGTGTTTCTCCATGATATTTGACTCAGGGTTATTTACCGATCCTACACCTGCTGATGCGGTCTCTATGTCCCTCCTAGGTCTTAAGTATTCTTTTGTGCCATTGTTATGACTTGCACTATGAAGCCTATTATTCCTAGATGAATTTAATAATTAATACCCATAAGTATAGTATTTAATATATTTATATTCAGAACATTCTGTAGTAGCATAATCATGGCTTTCAGTAATTGGGAGTTTCTGTGAAACTCCTTTAGAATGACTCTTCAGATTTATGGAAAACAAACGTTTGATTAATGATATAGTCCTGCTAAATGTCATGAAAACAAAACATATGCTCTCGGTCAGTAAATCACAATTACTGTTAATCCTGAGAGAATACATAATCAGGAAAGTTGGTAACATAATGGTAACTAATTCTCCATATCTCTCTGTGTTAAGATGAATTATTAATCTTTACTGACCGCAGAAATTATATTATTTGAGCCCAGGTTCAAGGCAAAAGAATTCTAAGTAGCAGGTCTAATTTGTACGTCCAAAGTTGGCAGTTGATGACTGATTATGGATGAGAATGCCGTAGCATTATATTATCTATTTTTTAAATATGAGATATGAAAAGAAAAGATGAAGGCAAATTATATTTACTGCTGTTATTCATCTCATGCCAGTTCTAAATGTCTTTCCTTCAAATTATTAGGATTAATTTTTTTGGTTGACACACAGAGATTGTTTAATAAATTTATTGTACTATTATTTAATTTAGTAGATATTTATGAGTCCCTAAACACTGTAGTAAATGTTGAAGGGGTAGGGATGATGAAGCCGTGGTCTTTGATTTTGACAGAAGTGGGAAAGCAATCTTCTGCTTCTGATTAACTGTTACATAATCTTTTGTTCTGAATCCCTAAAATTAACCTGCCTGTGCCCACTCACTGCCTGGATGCAGAACTAGGTGGCATCTTGCATTTTCCATACAGAAGCAACTTTGACACAATACTGAAAGAGTAGCTTTCACTAACACCTCTACAAATCAACACAGAACAATGGATAAAGTCCTAGTTTATTTCCATTCTGTGCCTTCCTGGATATTAGTTATTGGGCAAGCATTTTAACTGTGTGCCTTGACTTTCCATCTATAAGGGATGCTTATTTTATAAAAGTATGGTAACAGTTAAGCAACTGAATGGTACAAGTCTATCTGCAAGCATCACAGAGAAAAAGCACTCTGCCATGTTGTTATGGGAAGACAGAGGAAAAAAAGAGCTTGAATCTCACATTACAAAGGAGAAAATCTCCAAAACGACAGTTAGGCAATGCTGTACTCTCTAAAACCCACCTTCCTGTTGCCTGGTCCTAGAACTGGGTTAGGTTTGGGCTGGTTTCTTTGTTGTATACTCTCATATTAGCCCCATCCCCAAAGTGAGCTAATGAGTTGGCAGAGTCCACATACTATCCATGTCCAAGTAAGAATCAGTCTCAGGATAAGGTAAATATATCAGGGCTGCAAACAGAAATTTAGAAATCCTTTGTACAGGAAGAACTGGGGAGAGGCTGGACAGGTGGCTCAATGGTTGAGGGCACATACTGCCCTTCCAGAGGACCTGAGTTTGGTTCCCAGCACCCATGTCATATGACTCACAACTGCCCATGGCTCCATCTCCTGGGAAATCTGACTACTGTGGTCTCTATAGGCACCTGCATGCATATACATACATGCACACACTTGCACAATTAAAAACAATAAAATTAAATGAAAGAGAAAAATTCCAATAGAGATATTGAAGAGAAAGAAGAACTTTGAACTCCCCATGGAGAGGCTTCCTCAGAGTAGAGAGGAGATGCCAAGCTGACAAGCAGAGTTCTGAGGAGCTGCAGGGCTCCTAACCACCGTGCCAGGTTGCCAGAGGGAAAACTGGAGAAGTGGGGAGAAATCAGGGGCCAATTGCTAGCTTCAGGGTGGAACTTTGAACGATGAAAATAGGTCACAGCAATTTCTTCCAAGCTGAGGAGCAAATGCCATTAATCCAGAATTCCATGACCAAGCATCAATCCATGCTAGGTTGAATAAAAGCAGTTTGAAAAAAAGAGAAAAAGAACAAAAAAGAAAGAAAGGTAAACAAGTATAGAGTAACATATAGGACTTATAAAACTCTAGCCTGCTCCAGCTTCAGGAAGAGCACCTAGGATGAAAACCAAGTAGCAGAACCCGTGCAGCCAGGCTGGACAGTAGAACGGAGTTGCCCACAGAACCTATGGTAAAACTCAGGGTCAGGACAGCAAAAGGCCCAGAGTTATTAGTAACTCCATGTGAATGTTTCCCTGAATGTTGAGGAAATAATCAGGATGAGTCATGGAGACAGATGAAATGGGTTCTAAGCAAATGATAGAATAAGCAAGAAGTTGGAAGAAAAAAAAACAAAAAAAGAAAAGAAAAACAGAAAGATTAAATATTTATACAAGTTCATAAATCAAAAATCCAGCTAACAAATATGAAATGATCTTGTAAAGATTAGGATTGAGAAGAGATTTGCATGAACTTATGTCTAGAAAGATTTTCTTTTGAATGCCCATGAACCTGTGTCTTCTAGAAGTACCTGGAACTTCTAGAAGGAACTATATTTGGCACAATAGTAACATTTGCACTGCCACATGATGTTAATATTTTTTTTTCAACTTTCATTGAAGGACATGTTGAAGAATTCCTTTGGAAAAATAAAAGAATACAAACATTTTTAACCTTGACAATATAAAAGCTTGAGCATGGCTATCAATCGGGAGCTCACCAAGGCCAGCTGACCTGGGTCTGAAAAAGCATGGGATAAATCCAGACTTGCTGAACATAGCGGACAATGAGGAACACTGAGAACTCAAGAACCATCGCAGTGGGTTTTTGATCCTACTGCACGTACTGGCTTTGGGGGAGCCTAGGCAGTTTGGATGCTCACCTTACTAGACCTGGATAGAGGTGGGCGGTCCTTGGGCTTCCCACAGGTCAGGGAACCCTGATTGCTCTTCGAGCAGATGAGGAAGGGGGACTTGTTGGGGGAGGGGGAGGGAAATGGGAGGCGGTGGCGGGGAGGAGACAGAAATCCTTAATAAATAAATAAATTTTTAAAAAAAAGAAAGAAAGAAGCAGCTGAGGCTTGAAGGGAGGGGATAGCAGTGAAGGGAAGGAGGGTGGAGGGAGGGTGCAGGCTGGATGGTGGTCTCAAGGCAGGAACACAGATAAACTTTTTCTTGGGTAATAAAAATTGTAGGCAATGATTGTGACAAAAAAAACAGTAGAAACGTAGATACGAATGGCAGGAAGGATGCAAGTGGTTTGATGAGGGGGGAATGATTATAAAAATAAAGAAGGTGATTTCATAGGGAAGGGGAGGCCTCCTAGATCTGGACGAAGCATCACAGAACTCAACAGATAGTATCTTCAGCTAGTTATTCATAAGCAGCTGTAGTAAATATGACACTGTTTCTAGTTAATCCTGCAATATTCACTCTGCCTTTTAAAAAACGTAATGGCAACTGACCTGGAAACGGGATTCCTCAACTACGGGCTCTGTTCTCTTTCCTCTTAACTGTGGTCAATATGGAAGCCAGCTGAAGCAAAGGGCGCAGCCATTTGATCAGGTCCTTCATTTGAAGGACGTGAGGCTTCCCTCCTATCTGGTTCCGTCTTCTTCTCCAGGTGTGGACGGAGCTAAGGAGCACGCATGACTCTCTTAAACACTCAGTTGGGCCGCATCCTAGAAAGGATCAGAGCAGCAAGAGGAAGAAACCTGCGGCCCAGCACTGTCAAGTTGTCCCAGTTTCTGCTGGAAATTATCCAAGAGGAAACAATAACCTCTAATGCACTTACCTCGTTATATTTTGGACTTTCTTAGATCAGCTTGAATTATGGTATACTCTGACAAATAATTGTTTAGAGGCATAACGTTAAACATGTGGTGACTAGAATATGAACCTTGTTTTCCAATTTACTTTTTCCAAATTACATTTACTTTTTGTTAAAAATTATACTTAGCATTCAGAATGTCAGCCAAACAGCTGTAGTTTTTGTTTTTGCAATACTCAGTTTATAGGAGTAGAATTATTTTATAAATGCTATATCAGAAGTAATTGAAGATGAAAACCTGCTGTTCCTATATACAATCCACTTGTGCTGGGAACCAAGACCCCTCTGTGTGTTCCCATGTGGATTCACAGCCCCTACCATGCACCAAACAAGGTTATTGGCTAATGACCAGGGCATCCTAAAGACACATTTGGAAGAATGTTAACATCACAGAAAAAGACACTGCAGCATTTTACATGGCCTTATATTTTAACCTTTCTGTTTAAGATGAGTGAGTTGTATATACAGGGACTAAAATGCTTTATACACGAGGAGAAAAGGGTATTAGAACCAACACACTCATCATCATTGTTCTTTTCATCTGCCCCCCCCCCCTCCTCCTTGTCCTATCTCTTTCTCCTCTTTGTCCTGCCCCTTCTTGCTGTCTCAGCTCCGACTGTGCCTTCTCTTGTAATTCACCAGTTACCTTTTACTCGGTAGGCAGCAATTTCCTTTCTCAGCTCAGCACCTTCTTTTCATGCAGTGACTTGTCATTTGCAGCAAGGTTGTTTCACCTGCCCTGGTCTCTTTGCCACCAATGCATAAGCTGGATGTCCTCCTTTGATTGGGAAGCAATACTCAAAAAGAAGGCCGAAGCAAGCTCCTAGGGGCCTTGGGTTCTTGAAATTCGTTCTTGTTTCACCTTTTGGAAGAATGTCGGCTTTCATTTCTCTTTCATCACAAGCCATGCCTGTCTTTGCCGTGTCTTCAGATGTTCCCTTCCTGGAAGATATCATCTTTTCTTGGATAATTCTAAGAAGTTGGCTGAAGCATGTGGGTGCTTCTGCTCCTCCCAACACATTTGCACAAAGAACTCCCGTATGGATGCTTTGGCTCCTGGCTTCTTAGAATCTCTTCTGCCCGCGTTTGGTTTTTATTCCCCTCCCCCAACAAAATCTAGAATCAACGTGAGCCACTCTCAACCTCAGTGTTGCCTCTGGTTCCCAGAGTCTGGCGTGCATTATTTTGATAAGAGAAAATGGAATCTATATCAAAAATAATTGCAAAATGAAAAAAAGCAAACACACTCTCACTTTTGGAAATCCTTTGGGCAGTTTGCTTAAGCTCTTTTTCCTATAGATTTGTTGTTGATTTGTTGATTAAGAATCTACACTTGGGTGTTAAACACACTAGGAGACTAAAACCTATTTGTAAACATAATAGGCAAACCAGGGAAAGTGTGCATCAAGGCAGTCAGGAGAAGACAGAGACCCAGCAATGGCTAGTTATTTAGTTGTTTGACTCCCTGGGAAAGTTTGTATGCTAAAGAAAGGAAATGAATAAGTCTTGCTCCTTGGCATTCTATTTGCATAAAGGCTAATTCAATGTCAAGAGCAAAGCAAAAATAAGTGGCTGTAGACAACTCAAGGCAAATGGCCATTCACCATTTCTTTTTAAAAAGTATTTGAAATCCATCCAAATCATTGGTTCCTTTGTTATGAAGAGAGCCGAGGGTCTGTGTGCACTTAGGTGATGGCAGATCTGTATGGGTCCCAGTTGATTCTTTATCTTTAGCAGGGGTAGTAAAAATCAGAATCACCAAATGCCTTGCCTTTGAAATGGCCTGACATGTTTCATGCTAGAAAAACCTAGGGTGGAAAAGTTAGAGAACAGCGGCTTTATCCTGAGTGATTAAATAAGGAATTTTCACATTTAAAAATGGTAAGCAAAATGATGGGCACCATAGTTAGCAATCATTCAAGACTTCTGCATTTGGCTCTGAGTGAATCCAGGGACCACATGAGAAGCTCTTCCACTTAAGCACTGACACAGAGCAATGACTTACCAAGTTTTGGTTTAAATAACAGCTTAACTGAGAATTTGTTAATGTATTATTTGGGTAATTAAACTTAGCACATTGTGAATGGTCAAGACTTAGGTAATAAACTTTTGCTTTAACCATCCACGTGACACAGTTTCACATTATATACTCAAAGCTGCTTGCCAGACCTTTGGAGAGAAGATAATAAAATTAATAAATTTTGAACTGGAGGGGACTTAGAATTTGATTCTAAAATTTAACATTCTTTGAATCGTCAAGATATTATAAGCATCTGTGAACTCTGAGAACACTCTCAAAGGAACGTGAAAACACTTATAAAGAAAAGGTTTAACAGCAACCTACGCCCTGAAAACTATTCGTGTTGGTAAAATTTTACTTCGGGCTTTGGGAAAGTGCTCTTTCTTTTCTTTTCTTTTCTTTTCTTTTCTTTTCTTTTCTTTTCTTTTCTTTTCTTTTCCTGATTTCCTGAACACTTTGATTGGAAGCAGTCACGGCACATTGCTAACTCCATTTCCAAACTGTTAACTTTGGCTGTAACTACAGACAGCCCAGGAGATGCTGAGTAATGCCAGGGAAAAGGTGGGCAGTTTAAATGGGGCAAGGAAGTAGACATTAACACCGGGATGCAAAGACAGCACCTGTGATGCATTTTGGCTAAGTTGAGCATGCAAACACTTCCCACTAGAAAGACTGAAAACCCTGCTGAGCTCTACACACACACACACACACACACACACACACACACACACACACAAATCAGGGCTCTCTGTACTGGGGATAAAATCCAGGAGAAAGTCTCACATTTCAAATTCTACTTGTAATGTCATGGCTTTGTTTATTAGGAGGGATTGGACCAAGCTGAATCTGGAAGGTCCTTGTTATTCATTTTGTGGTATGAGACATGCAGATTTGGGCTGACATCGCTACCTGAAGGCTTCATAAGGCAGTTTTCCAGTGCTGGCTCATGGCCAGAATAAGGGGTCTTTTTTGGGAAGAACTTTAGGAAACTTGGTGATCAAGCAAGCCAACCTCTCATTAAGGCATCACTCACTTAAATTGGGTTTGCCTTTCTTCTCTTTTTTCTTTGCTTATTTTGTATATATATATATATATGTGGTATATACACGTGGACAGACATTCATGTGTGTGTGTGTACATGCATGTAAATGGGTTTTGTGCACACGTATACACCTATGGGGGGAGAATAGAGGTTGACATCGCATGTCTTCTTCAGTAATTTTCTACATTATTTTTTGAGACTCAGGCTCTCGCTGAGCTGAGTGCTCATCAATTTGGCTAATTGAGCTGACCAGTCTGCTTCAGGATCCACCTGTCTCCTTACCCCCAGCATGGGGGTTGCTGGTCTGCACTAAAACACTCATCTTTTACACAATGCTGAGGATTTGAACTCAGGTCTCCATGCAGATCCTCATGTTCGTGTGCCAAGTACTTTACTGAGCTCTCTCCCACGCTGCCAGGCTTCGCTTTCCCATTAAAAGTATGTTTGTGTCCATTTCTCTGGTAGTCAGAACTTTTGCTTTGGTCATTTTGATACCATTTGGAAACAAACATCTATGATAGTGACATACAAACTGCAGTTGCAAACTTTAGATAATGACATGCTCAGTGCAAAACCTTGAAAACAGATCTCCACGGGAGTTAAATAAATATTTCAGCCCCAGAGGGGTGGAGACCAGTGCAATAGTTAATACAATCTTACTTTTTTTAGGTGCATTTTGGAGCTTTCATCATTGAGATCGTCATCAATTGCTTTTGTGTTTATCTCCTCAGTTTTATTGATGGATACCATGTGATGGAGGAAGGTCATTGGCTAATAAAGGAACTGCCTTGGCCCATTTTATTGGTTAGAGCATAGGTAGGTGGAGTAAACAGAACAGAATGCTGGGAGGAAGAGGAAGTGAGCTCAGATTCCACAGCTCTCCTCTCCAGAGCAGACGCCTCATAGAGACGCCATGCTTCCAGCTCCCAGGCAGACGCACGCCATGCCCCAGCTCCGACCCAGGATGGACTTAGGCTAGAATCTTCCCGATAAGACCGGTGCTCACAGATTATTAGAGATGGGTTGATCGGGATATCAGAATTAGCCAGTAAGGGCTAGAGCTAAAGGGCCAAGCAGTGCTTAAAAGAATACACTGTCCGTGTAATTATTTCGGGGCATAAGCTAGCCCAGCAGGCGGCCGGGGTGCTGAGGACACAGCCCCGCCGCCCTTATTACTACAACCATGACTGTTAACAATGGCACAGAGCATTTCTCTGTATTCTCAGCTTCTTAGACTTGGGTTTAATTTTCTAGCATTAGATGGCAATGCTAAGCTTGGCTCCTTGAGACTGTCCTAACTGGTGGGCGAGTATGAAAACGCTTTGACAAAATGCAGTTGTCGAAGAGCTTACTTGAGCTTGGAGTTAGAAGATCTGATTTCCAGTCTAGGCTCTGCCATTTCTCACTAGGCTTTCCCTGGAAATGACCAGGCTGACTAAGCCAAATACCACAAAGCTAAAGACTCTAGCAGCAGGGACTCAGTAGTGAAAGAAGGTCAGCTTCTCAACGTCGACCTAAAGGTTAAGCCTGTTTCAAATGACTACAATACAAAATCTGATCTGACCAATTAAACCTTCACAATTTGGAAATTAGAAATAGATGGGGCTCTACTCAGCTTGTTATTGAAATCTATTTATGGCCATCGAGGGAGCAGTCCGAAAAATGATGACTGTGTTTCCTTTTGTGAGTTTCTAATGGAAACACCAGGCAGGACTTTGTAGTGAAGCGTAGCTAAAGACATAGAAAAGAAACGGTTCCATATTCATAGATTGGTTGGGTTTCCTGTGCGTTTAGACATGATCTTACTTAGAGCTACAGAAGTTCTTGGAGTTCACCATTGTATGTGCTCTACTGATGAAAGGTTAACCACAGGCAGGGGGAGGGACTTTCTCAGGAATAGCAGAGGCACAGTTCACACCATTGCTGTTTCATTTCCACGTTGTGGCCTTACGTCTAGCTATGACTTCATGCTATATGGCAGAAGACCACTTCAAATAATAGTTACTTTAGGACATTTCCTGTTGTTGCTCCTGCCTGTATATTGATCAGATCTGAAAAGTCTCAGGCATAAAAATCACTGGGCATCACTAAGAAAACTCACAATAAAAAAAATCATTGCTTTTGGTTACAACGTATTCAGAAACTGTTCATTCACAGTAAGCAAAATACTTTTCAGTGTTATGAAGAAAAAAATCTAAAATTTGATATATACAATTACTCTTTAGTAAAACTAAAGAAGGTCTACAAAATTGTACAATAAATATTATTTAATAATATTAATTGATTCTACAATTTCAAAACAGAACACATTAACTAACATTTTAATAACAGTCCACATAAGTATGTAGCATTAAGGTTTTTCCTAATTTCGGCTTAAAAGATATGAAAAATGTAAAAGATACCTATAAGGTTATCAGGTAAGAAACGAAACCATTGGATTCTAATGTTTCAATTTATAAATCTTCTGGAGAATTTTACTCATGAGTACTGGATTTGCAACATTTGCACCCATTCTTTCACCCCCAGCTCTTCCCATGCACACTTCTCTCACTCATTCATGATCCCTTCTCTTTTTTATGAAACTTTTTTTTAAAGATTTATTTATGTATACTGTCTGCTGCCTGCATGTACACATGCGCACCAGCAGAGGGCACCAGATTCCATTACAGATGGTTATGAGCCACCATGTGGTTGCTGGGAATTGAACTCAGGACCTCTGGAAGAACAGCCAGTGCTCTTAACCACTGAGACATCTCTCCACCCCTCATGATCCCTTCTTTATTGTCATTTTACACAGTATTCACACACACACACACACACACACACACCAATGAATCTATTTAGTGTTATGTATATTTAGAGCTGAGCACAAAAGAACTTGGGGAGGGCCTAACTCTGTAAACTGAGTGATCTAGTGAATATTTGCTGTTTGTGTTGCTACCAGCAACTGAGGGTGGAGGTGCAGGTGAATGTAAGCCGTCCCACTTAATGACTAAGAACCCTAACTTATCCTAACTCACACAGAGAAGTTTGGTTATTATTTATGTAGTTTGGTAAGATCCTTTTCTGTATAAAGGATAGAACAAACATAACATTAAAAATAATATTACAAATAATTCTTTCTTATAACTTTCTTACACTTTTCTTCTCTTGTCAAACTTCCAGTTACTCCTTTTTTCTCCTTATTCCTCTCTTTCAAAACTAGATCTATTAAAGGAGAGAATGCCATTATTAAGTTATAGGTTGTAACTTTGTCTCTCTGTGACTGTTCTGGTCCACTGTCATTTCTGGTTGTGCTTTGGTAGAGGCTGTCTAGTCCTCTCTGCTCACTCAGTCACCTCTGAGTTAGACTTCTGGCTTGGAGAAGGTGACACACAGATCCCAAAGCCCTGGTAGAACAACTCCCCTAGGGTCATGGATATCATTCATTCTGAATAGCCCTGAGGCCTCTTTTCCAATGGGGGAGCTTTTCCTTTTCATTTCAACAAGCTACACTTCCCTTTCAGTCTTTGTGGCCCACTACACCTGAGTTTACAGCCTTGACAATACAAGGCACACTTTGAATGACATAGAAGGAAATCAAGGAAGGAATGACCAATGGTGGGTGCATTTGCTCCTATAAACTTGTGAAACCTGAAGTGATTCTTGGGAGCAGAGTGATGTCCCAAATGGGATAGAAATTCTCAGAAGACACATCTCTCCCAGGAAACACTTTTCAATCGCTTTTTCTGTTGTCATAACATATTGCCACAGGCTAGGTCATTGCAAACCATAGACATTTGAGCAAATAATAGTTGTAGAAGCTGTGAAGTCCAAGAGCGCAGTGCTGGCACCTGATGAGGGCCTCTGTCCTGCGCATGGCGTGAGGAAGGAAGAGGGGCCTAACCTCTCATGAGATGAGATGCCCTTCTGTGGCCACTAACTCTTTCTCACCATTACAGCTTCATTCATGAGACCAGAGTTCTCAAGACCCAGCTTGGAATCTCATTCTTAATATCACAGTAACAATTAGATTTTAGCATGACTTCAGAGGGGACATTCAAACCATAGCTTACGCAGCTCATGTTTATCAGCCTTCCTGCTGGCGTGGTTCTAATGAGAAAGTCAAACACTTTGGAAGCTGAGCCCCCCTCTCCACTGCACACAGGATACTTCAGGTCTTCTAAACTTCTACCTTGCTCGGGGTTTGTTCATTTGCCATTGGCCTCGGTAGCTCAGAAGAGTCTGGGAATCTGTGATCTCTTTAAAAATCCTCCCTGCTAACTGTCACTAAAGCACGTCAGTGATGTCCCTGTATGCTAGGGAAAACAATGCCTCACCCAGAAGATGTCCCTGGGTTCTGTGACTCTGTTAGAAGATAGGATAAAGGAGGTTTAAGGTTGTAAATGGAATTAAATGTGCAGACTTGCAGACTTCAGAGTAGGAAGACAATATATATTTCATGATATAAGTAAACCCACTGTTATCTCAATAACCTTCCAGCATAGAGGTGAAGCAGAAATGGTCCTCTGAAAGTTCTGGGAAGAGAAAAATATCTGATTGGCTACTGCTGACCTTGAAAATGCAGGGAAGGAGCCAGGAGCAAGGGAACGCTAGGGGCCTCTTAGAGGCCAAGGAAAGCCCAGGAAGTGGGTTCTTGCCTCAGCCTCCAGAAGGAATGCATGTGCCGGTGTTCGTGCAATGAAAGCAGTTTCTGATGTTGGCCATACCCATTTTCATCTTCTACTTCAGCCCCTTGCAGTTAACTGTGGTCTGAAAATATTAGATGAAAATTTCCTCAAATTAAGTCCACAAAGGACATAAATAAACCACTCAGAGTAAATTATCATTGCATGCTGTTATGTGTTACTATTAGCTGCTGTTAATCTCCAAATCCACATAATTCATACATAACACTTTACTGTAGGAGTGCTCATATGTAAAGAATGGAATGCATGGCATTAGGTACCATCATGGTGTATGAGAGTTAACTTCAAATGATGAGGTGGAGTCAGGCTCCTGATGACTTAAGCCACTAAATTTGCAACAGTTTGTTGCAGCAGTAGCAGAGCTCTTGTCATTCTACACACTCATCAACCAACCTCTTTTCTTTTGTGTGGGCTCACAATGAAGCAGCTAGGTTGGCCCTTCACTGTTACCAGTACTGAAGGGACCGTGTGTAAAAAGCTCCGTGTTACAGTGAATTTCTTTTCTTCCATGAAGATTGACCTTTTCATGTCCTTATTACAAATTGATACTTATAAGTCTTCTAAGCAGGACCCAGGATTCAAGAGCTATAGGGATTTCTCGAACATGTCTGTGGTTAGGGATTTCATCATGTCTCAGTGTAGCAATACCAGCTTTCCTTTCCTTGAGCTTAGACAACAGACAGTGCCTCACCAGTACCTACTGTCTGGTGTTCTCCTCAGTAAAAGGGGTAGTAAATCTCACTGGATAAGATTCCCATGATGATAAGAGACAATGAGTTTAGGGCAGCACCTGGAATAAATTCATCCTCTGATAAATCAGATTTATTCGCATTGTCAGCATTTTTTATATCGCATCTGGTGCAACAGATACATTAAATTATCCTGGCAAACTGAAACTGGAAAGCTAAGTTTATGGCTTCTTCTACGTTGTTGAGCCATGGACTCTGTATCACACCTGTGTGTAGGCGGTGGATTGTCAAGGTAGGGAACTAAGTCTTTGGTGACTCAGAGGCCAGACTTCAGAGAGGCGGGAAAAATAGTAATTAGGTCATCTTCAACATAGACACTTGAAACAAGTTTGTATCATGGAATATGTGGGTTAAAATTCTAACTCTACTGCTCAGTAGCCCTGAGCACTAAATAGTTCACATAGACCACAGGGACTATGTTACTTGTAAAATGAAAGTACTTATGAGTATCTTACTAACATTGTAAGGGTTTGATAAAGCTATATCTATATCTGTCTATCTGTCTATTGATCTATCTATATATTTTTTAGCATACATTTGACATATGACATGAAAACAGAAAATAATACTTAATGTGTTATGTTTTTTTGCCCTCTTGCTGTATCTGTAATATTCATAATACTTTAGTAATGAGTTAGGATTTGAATAAAACAAAATGTGAAAACTGGAACTCATGGCGCACATTTGCAGCCCCAGTACTCAGTAGACTGAGGCAGGAGAATTTCATTTCAAGGATCTCCTAGTAATACCCACAATAAAAAATGCTAAAATTGGGGGGGTTTCCTAAATATAAAATTCTTGCTTAAAAGACTAGGTTAAGTGTCAAGTCCAAACATCCCAGAAAATTCCAAATTGCTTGAGATCAAGTACAATCAGAAACATATTTAAAGCACCTTTATTGTCAGCTACACATGCCCTCTGATGTAGTCTTTTGAAGTAAACTGATATTCAGTGTGATTCTAAGAGTGGTGAGGGGACTTGGACTAAACTGGTCAGCAGCTTTCCAGGGTTGATTAGGAGACATGGTGCCAAGGGCTGGGCAACAAACCAATAGAACGACTAGAAGCTGAGCATCTGTCTCAGGTGCCAAGTTATGCACAAAATCCTGGATTCGATTTCCTGCCCTAGAACAAATGAATGAATGAATGATTAAAAATAAGAGGCCCATCTTATGAATACTGTCCTACACTAAGGGCTTCGAATTCATACTAAGCCCTTGGAAGTAATTTCTACTTAATAAGTGTTTTCATGGGAAGAAAACGTCCCGAGGATTAGTGGGATGCCAGCAATGCTTATTGTTTAAATATGAAATGTACTTTCTGATTTGTGTCTTTTAAACCTAAATTTTGATGCTGTAAACCAGTCCTCTTAGAGGTGTTTGATCCTGAAGAAATTAAAAAGCTGGAATGTAGGAGATTGGGATGGAGATATCAAATCTTGAGCCATTGAAATGCACCAACCATCCCAAACCCTTTGGCGAATATCGACCACTTATTCAAGATCGCACAGCCCAGGGTCCTACAGAGAACCACAGCATAAGAGGCTAGAGTGAACTCAGGCATCTTAGTTAGTGAGAAGGTAAGACAGAGACCCCGTGCAACTGTGATCTGAGGAATGACAGCATCATGAGGACCCTTCCCCTTACCAGAAATGCCATATGGTGCTGAGGGGCCAATGTCAGCGATGGATTCTCCTAGCTCCTCTCTTGGGACCCACGTGGATCTGGGTTGTCAGAATGGGACCTGTGTTGTAAGAACGGCTTTCTGCTCGGGTTTGGAGTGTGTCTGAACTTTTTCATTCACATGAAGGAGAGCGCAGACAAAGGAAATATGTGCGGTGAACTCACCCAGGACTTTAAGATCTGAACTCCTGACCAAGCATAGCCCTGCTCTGCTGGTGTCCTCAGAGCCAGTCTGCTGGCAGCCGTGAAAAATTCAGTCTCTTGATAGGTTCCAAGATGAAAATCCTATGCATGTGCCTTAAAAGAACCAATAAAACAGTGTCCTCTTTTTGGCCTTATAATTAGGTATTAATAGAAGGGCTGCGCTGTTTTACAAGGCAATATTCTGGTTCCTGAGTGGCTAAGAGACACAGCTGCTTGCCAAAACCCGTAATTTATTCTGACAAGTACTTGCCACCTTCTTAACATACTCCAAAGCTTGAGCAAAAAAATGGGGTTAGGAAGCCTCTGAAAGAATTAAGAATCATAGTTCCTGCGGGGCTAAAAATCTATCAGGGGCTACTGACTAGAGAGGAGCGGTTTTGCTATTGTTAGGGGCATCTTGATAATATCTGATGGAAATTAAGGATTAAGAAATACAGGAAGTCTGGATGCTGTCTCTTCCTGGGGGAGAGAGAGAGCAAGCAGAAATGTAGCCACTTCAGGCTCTTGCAAAGTCATAGGACGGTACACCGTCTTCCATAAAGAAAAGTGAAATATGTTTTCATTTTCCCCCCGTAAAAATAATTTTTAAAGTATGGCTTGCTTTCCAGACAGTTTTAAGAGCTGAGCAGCTCAAGGGGTGGGGGTGCAATGAGTTAGGAATGGTAGTAACATGGCAATGTGCAAAAAATTACCTTAATTTGGGTGACGTTCAGGGATTGGATATTTGATGTCAGTTTCTATTCATATCAATATTTTACTTCTTAAAATATTTATGTACTGTGAGGCCAAGACACAACTAAATTATAAAATGAGAAGTTTAAAAGGCATTTATTTCCAGAAGATATGACCTCAAAGGTACACGATTTAGTGATCTTGTTTTTACAAGGCCTGCTCTGGGCAACTATACCCATGACAGAGCCCAGGAGTGGGCTGTCTTCAGCTGCCCCATTTCAATGAAGGTTTCCCTAAAAACTGCTTTTATAGCCTATCCTTGAAGCTGTTTCTTTAAATGTTATTATACACTAAAGAGATGTAAAATGATGCTTAATTGAACTAAAATCTATATAAAAGAAAACCAGTTTACAATAATTTTCTCATTTCTACTCAAGATGGAAATTCTGAGCATAGAAAAGGGGAATTTGAATTCAGGGGCATGGGGCATATAAGATAAAGGAGGAGAAGGAGGAGAAGGAGGAGGAGGAGGAGGAGGAGGAGGAAGAGGAGGAAGAAAAATGAGAAGGAGAAAAGGTAGAAGAAAACAAGGAGGAATCATAATTCATTCCTTAGCTTCCCAGAAATTATGTATATGTTCCTAGTAACCTTTTCATTGCCAAAAAACAGTCTTAAGGCATGTTTCATTTGTAGAAAGAAAGAAAGAATAGCATGTAGTTAAAATGTTTCTTAAAACACAAATTAACATCTTTAAAAGTAATTTTCAGAAATATATCCAAGAGTCTGAGTGGTATCTGCAAAGACTACAAAAATCTTATTATCTTCCCTGTGTCTCCTATGTGTCTCCTTTGTACCCATCAACTCTGGAAGCTCCATAAATACCCATAGCACCCTCACCCTGCCAGAATTCAGTTAGTCAATACCACATAAAAACATCTTTGAATAACTGACTTCAAATAATAAGAACTGGCTTTTACAACTCCTGGGATGTTCGTTTGATGCTTTTCTCTGGGTTCATTCATTTTACTCTGTTTGCTGAGCTCAGTAGGGCCAGGTGGGCCTCTTTTTCCAGCTAACATATTCCTTTCTTTCTTTTTATTTTTTTTAAATTTATTTTGCTGTGGACATCTAAGGTATCACTCATTTGTTCTTAGCACCTTGCATCGTCAGTCAGAAAGCTGAGAGGGAAGAATGTTGGTCTCAGCTAGATTTCTCCTTTATACCATGCTATGGTGCTGCCCATTCCTACCTCACTTAAGGTATTGTGTAAACAACTCTATGAACATACTCCAAAGAAACACATATCTTTGGTGACTCTAAAGCCCATCAAGCTGATAATCAAGATTTGTTATTACACTTTGTACCAAATTTAGGTTGAAACACACTAGACTTTTTAAAGTTTTATATGAAGACCATCAGCAATGAAATGCCAATTTTTCCAATAAAATTATTCATAAAATAATTTTTATCTATCTATCTTGCAACAATCTATTTACTATTTCATTGTTTCAATATATATTTCAAAGGTTCATGTGCTTAGACAGTTCATTACTCTCGGGTGATTCTGTTGGGGAAGGTATCCCCGTCAGTGGAGGAGGGGAAAGATCAGTGTGAGTGGGTCTTGAGGGTCATAGCCGGGCCCCACTTCCCATTCACGCCCTGCTTCCTAAGTGCAGATGTAATGTGACCAGTCAGTCTCCTACTTCCGCCATCATGGCTTCTCTACCTGCCATGATGGACTGTATCCCTCTGGAACTGTAAGCCAAGTACATCTTTTCTCTCTTCACACTGATTTTAGCACAGTATTTTATTGCAACAACGGCTAAGTAACTAAGGCAGTAGCCTTCACCAGCAGCTTGCCTCTCAACAATTACAACTGCTATTCTCTGATTTACTATGTACTGAATCAATGAAAAGGAAAAAACAAAACCAAGTGAATTTAAATTAAAGTAAACTGGTATTAACATTCTGAAGACCTTTTTCTAATATTGTTGAGTCTGAAACATTGAACTAAATGGCTATATCACATAATAGAGAAAACCTGATTTACATTTTATTTTGTTTCTCTTTTCTATTATTTTAATAAATACAATTTTTATTTATATAAAAATATTTCACCTTATAAGGATGTCTTCTAAAACATTAAATTTATTTTGAAGTGAAATTCCTGAGTCTGTCGCTAGCCTTGAGGTGATGTCTGGATGTCTCCAACTACCATGCTTTACGCTCACAGCACTGTCCTGGTTTGGCTTGCATCAGCATCAAGTCTCATAGCCCCTTCAAGGGCATGCCCCTGATCTAAGGACCAGCTCCAGTTGGAAAATACCTAATAAAGATTCAATGGCTTCCCATCCTGGAGACCAAACCTTCAGTATATAAGCCTTCAAGGGACATTGAGATCCAGCTTTAGTATCAATTTTTAGAAAATTATTTTATTTTATGAGTGTGGGCGTTTTGCCTGCATGTATGTCTGTGCACCACATACATGCCTGGTGTCCAAAAAGAACAAAAGAGAGCATTGGCTCCTCTAGAATTGCAAATGTCTGTTCGTTGCTATGTGGGTTCTAAGAATCAAAGCTAGGTCCTCTAGTAGAACAGTCAATGCTACTAAGAGTTAAACCATTTCTCCCCTCCAATAGGATCAAATATTTACAAGATTCATGAATTTTACTAAAGAGCTGAAGATGACTTAAGAAGAACATGCCTCTCTCTATTTAGTGTCTTCTTTGAACTCTTTCTCTCTTTCCTTCCTAACTCTTCTAGAAACAAAGAAAATTCTGTTCTTGTGTTCTGAGGTCACCTTCACCACAGAGGGGACACTACTGGCCTGAAATCCCTGAGTGACCACATCAACCAATCTTCCCAACAAAGGTTTCTCACTAAAATAATTCCTATTCTAGCCAGTAAGTTAATGAAAATATTTTCGTGCTTTAACACATTTTTATCTTAAGTTCTACAGTTTAAGTTGATATCTATTTTCTTTTATTCATTGAGTGTCCCAATCACACACTCATGAAAAATTAAAATTAAATTGGAATTTTACACCCAGGACAACTTTACATTGTCATCAGTGATTTACCAGAGGCACAAATCTTCCCACATTAACAAAGAAAGCTTCCCACTCTTTCTTCAGGCACCGCCTTCTTCTTATCTCCACACATGACCTTAAACCACAGACCTAGCAGAGGTCACGAAGCCCAGATTCCTGAAATTCCTGGTGTTTCACCCACAGGTTAAGTTATACCTGTACCTACCTACCTCTTCCTGTCTGGTCTCAGGGCTAATTCTGGCTGCTGTTTTGGTCGCAGTTTGCAATCCCTGCGACTGACCCTTGGATTGGCGGCTGGCATCTCCTCATCCTTCTCATCAGAACCAGTATCTCCCGCCGCCGCCGCCTTATGATGTAAACCTCATCTCATCGTAGGCCTCTCCACCTGTTAGACTGTCTCATAGCACAAAGGATAAACACCATGAGGGAGGAAGTCGATCTCGAAACAAACAACCCACAGGTCAGGAAGTGGAAACTGTGAGTTTCCTTGGCCCACACATTGGCTAACGATCACTGCTATCATATTATTGTTGAAACAATCATAGAGGCAGATTCAAGAAGATGGGACAAGCTACTTTTCAATGCACAGGAGACCAATTGAGACCTGACTAATAAACTGCCTCCGCTTGTCAGCTCCCTTGCTCCATATTGCCACCTTTGTCATTCAGCTCCTGCCAGCACTTAACTTCAAGCCTCTCTCATATTTCCAGAACTGTTGCTACTTACATCTACCTTCCCTGTCTCTATTCTTCCTCACCTTCTTCACCAATATTTCTTTAAAAATGTGATTACTTGATTTAAAATCCTTTGACGGGTCTCTATGATAGGAATAACGTTCAGATTCTGTAGCTTACATACATATGCAAACATACACCACAATACTTTGAAAACCTGACAGAGACTTAGTGGTATACTGGGGTATGTATTAATTTGAAGACAAAGACAGAAGCATTAGTGTGAACTGTAAGATCTCTTACAGGCTTTGTTGGTTCAAGTTTATAAATAGTTTGGATGACAAATCTAGTTACATTGCTTTTGATGGTGTTGTAATTTTGCAAAGGTGAGTTTGTGTAACTTCTAAACTTAAAAAAGTACTATGTAAAATTTAGTGTGGCATAGGAATTGGTGGTTGTTTGGTATCGCAAACATATTGACACCATTGCCATTTGTAAATGATGATTAGGGGTAATTAATAAAAATTACAACTTTCAAAAATATAATTTGCAAAGTACATATTAAGTTTTTAAGTTTATTGGGATCTTCACACTCAGTAAACAGAATTCGTTGATGTTTCCTTGACCCTGAGGACTTCCACAAAGAAACTACTTCCACAAAGGCTACTGTGATTTGAAAAGTGCATAGTATATGAGACAGAAATTTAAGAAAACTTTCAAGCAACTTCTGGCTGTCTTTCCTATTTAAAACTCACTCCCATCCCCAAAGTGACTAGAGGGGAAGACAAGGTTTGGTTGCTTGCCTGATGTGAATGTCTGCTGTTCTGTGGATAACATTCTCTGCATAGGAAGGTCAATGCCTCTAGTCAATTTTACTCTCTCAAGTTCTTGGTCAGATGATGTTTGCTGCTTCCTTATCTCCAATCCACATTCACACTCCGCACCCTTTATTGAAGCTTCTGAAATGTCTCCCATGATCCAGCGCTTTCAGACACCTTCTGAACTTTAACTTTCACATGTCTAAGTATGTAGCTTCTTCTGCAGCCTTCTAATATGGAAGCTTCTTAGTCTCGTTATATTTCCTTGGAGAAAATAACTTGCCTTTCACGATCCACACTGAATCATTGTTCTTGGGTCTTCTGATGAGATTCCTGTCAGCATACAGCATCCTCACACTCATTCAGCTCCTCTCTGTCATGAGACCCCCTTTGCGTTGAACACAAAGTCATCCTACATTCAGGCTTCTCTGCTTTGTTCTTCACCCAGCTCTTCCCCAGCATGCACATCAGCCCACAGTTCTTACAGAGTGCGCCAGGGACTGGCTGCATCAGGACTGTCTAAGAAAAGGCACAGATTCCCATACTAAGTCTGTTGGATCATAGGTTTTTTTTTTTTTTAAAAAAAGAGTTTCATTGAGAATCTGCATTTTAACAGCCCTCACCAGTGATTCCTCACACAAGGTAAACTTTGAGACCTGCTCTTCTGTACTTAGTTTCATCACAGCTAGCTTCATGTGTTCTATAATAACCTGGAAATCAAAGCCGCTAGTCAGCATCATCTTTCCTTCGGGGTCATCTCCCCTCTTGTTCTCACTTTAATTGGTCTTGTTATAATGGAACCCCTCCCCCCTCTTTAGCGTCTTTATCATCACCTGGTGTTTCCTTTGTCTATCTTTAGTTTAGACTTACCAAAAGCAGTTAGCTTTGCCCTGGTCCTTCCCACTGGCGAGTACTGTTCTAAGCCCTTTCCTGTATCCATTCTTTTGACCTTCACAGCAGCTTTCTGAGGCAAACGCTTACTTCAGTCCTTCAGGCCTGGACGTTCAATTCCCTTTCCCCTTTCCTAGTATCATTTTCCTGTTCTTTCTCAGCCACCTGTCAGGAACAGCTTTTACTACAGCCACCGATTGTCTCAAGCAGTTCAATCCGGAGCAACCACTGTGTGATGGCTCGCTCAGCAACATTCCTGCTTCCACATTCTTTCCTCATCAATGTCACCAGTTTCTTGGCTTCCATGACCTCATCCTCTCTGGGCTCGTCCCTTCATTTATGTATGGCTGTTCTTTACACCCTGTGCCTGGTACCTCCTATTCTTCCTCAACCGAGGCATCCAAGTGTCTCTCTTGGGTGTGTCCCACACTTTCTTCTCATGTGTCATTTGCTCCTATGTGATGCCACCTCCTTCCAGTTTCCATTTGAGTGCCGATGAAACCACTGACAAGCTGTGTGGTGGGGAAGTCACTCAATACACCTAATTAATTGTCTCTAAATGTCTCCTTTCAGCCAGCATTGTTCCAGGTATTACAAGCAAGGAGTGACCCAGGTATACTTCTTAAACTTGAGATCAGCCTCACTTGTTTCAAGTTTTTAGCCCCTTTTGTAGGGCAATCTGGAGAAATTTCCATAAAGATAACTTTAGCTGTATTTACACACTAATATTATATAACAAGTATGAAGTGGTTATTATGTTATGTTACATTTTTTTCCTGCTAAGTACCAGCTATGTGCACAATATCGGCATCATCAACTTTGGTTACCACTTGAGGAAACTGAGACTCACTGAGTTAAGTAAGTTTTTTCAAGTCCTAATACTGATTCCAGTAGAGTAAGGGTTCAAAAGCAGGCCTGTGTGACTGTAAGTCCATGTTTGCTTCTACACCTGGAATGACAATCACAGTTCACAGGACAGTTCCGCCAGCTATGCTCGGTGCCTTTTCTTTATGACTCAGAGACTGGTCCCACGCACATTCCTCTCTTGCAGGGTGGAAGCTATGCTCAGAGTCCTGCAGAAACTTTCTGATGCTAAGCCTGACTCGTGGAGGAAGCTCTAAAGAGGCAGCCTGGGTGACCAAGCTTCTAACTAACAGACGAAGGAGGGGGAAGCTCAGGGAACCTAGGGATCTAGTTAAAAAAGAACAGTATTACTTTTATCTTTAAACAATTATACTACCTCACCTCTCTCTCTCTCTCTCTCTCTCTCTCTCTCTCTCTATATATATATATATATATATATATATATATATATATATATATATATATATATATATATATGCATCTCCCAAGTGTTAGGATTACAGGTGTATGCCTCCTTACTCAGCTTCTTATTTTGCATATTTGATTATGTATAGAATTTCATTTTGATAATAGTACGAAGGAGTAATTCTCATTTTGTTAACAGTTTGGAAAATCATTATACTATTTCACCAGGTCCTTTAATAAAAAGCCATAGCTAATCTATTTTTTTTTCTGAAACCAACAAGTACTTTAATGAAAAGCCATATGTAATGTATTTTTTTCTGAAGCCAGAGATGGCAGGAAGAGACCCCTTAATGACATATTGAATATGGCAAAGCTGTTTTCTTCCTCTTCTGATCACTGGAATATAAGAATTGTTCACAGCAACCCTCTACTTACCAGTTGCAGAGGGCTAAGTTACAGCTCAGTACGAACCATACAATTTACCTGTCCCCGTTGTGTTCTCTTTAGTTTTATCCAACCCTTTCAGTTGTCTCTGTGTTGGTTTAATTATTTTAGGGATTTTTCTTTCCTTCTTCCCTCCTTCCCCCAATCCCATGACCTCCCTCCCCCTCCCTCTCTCCCTTCCTGCCTCCCTCCTGTCCTCCATTTGACCTTCCCCTCCTTCCTTCTTTTCTATCTCCCTCCTCTTTTTGTCTTTCTGGGACAGGACCTTAGTCTAGCCTTGAGCTCACAGTAATTCTCCTACCTCAACCTCCCGAGCACTGGTATTAGTGGCAGAAATGGCCAGCTCTAGCTTTGTCTGTGTTTTCGGTAAATGCCTCAGATCCTTTGTGAAACACAATTTTATATCATCATAGATAGTGCATGCATAAGGAACATTTATAAGACATAACTGTGAATATAGGACCACAGAAAAGACAAATATGGTTCCTAACCTAGTCAAAGAATATTTTTCATCCCAGCTATATTCTCTGATATGCTGAAGCATAGATTGAGAGCTAGAGTGAAATCAGTCAGTCCTCATTTTTCATCTGCGGCAATAGTTCGTGGATAGCAAGGTTATCAAGAATAGTGTAGCAACCTGGGACTCTACTTCGTTTAGAATATGGGCTTGCGCCTATTCTAAAAGTTCTTCTGACAGCAGCTTCACCTGCAGGTACTGTGCATATATGCACCACTCCCAGCAATGGAGTAAGCTTCTCTTCCTCTTAGTGACCATGAACCTTGATGACTATTCCCAGTACTTCCTGGTCAGATTGTAAGAGCCAGCCTGAACTGAATTTTCTTGCATTCAGAGTAAGGGAAATATATTTTGAAGTAAAATTTAAGTGGAACTCCTGTGTTTATCTTATACCTATGTATAATCGGAAGTATATGTGATTAATGAGGATTATTTGGAAGTGTTTGGAGAGAGAAAAGGGAAGGGAGACATGTAATTAAATTATAATCTCTAGACTATCTAATAAAAAGAAGCAAAAGTCTATTGAGCATTATTAAAGGGATATGCTCAGTAGAAAAATGATCACATTACCTAATCTAACAAACCAGAAACCCACCCTTGCTGCACCCCTAGCAACTAAACTCCTACTTCTTTTCTTGAACCCCACAAAATAAATCCCCAAGCAATAATGGGGTCCCTCAAATAGCTTCATTCATGTGGCCTGATGTTCCTTTACAATATTCTGGTCTTTGTATTACTTTGTTTTAAATAAAGTTTCTTCACTAGTTGGCCAAACTGTGTAGGCCTTTATGGCAGTCCTTTGGAGAAGAGGCCAGGAAGGTAGCAATGGCCAGACCTGACCATCTGTGATTAGGGAGGACTTAGTGCTCTGCCTTCTGCTCATTGACTCAGGGAAAATGGAATTTCTCAGACATAAAAACACCTAGAGTGCTTAGTGCTTAAAAGTTTAATTTTTATATAGAAAGAATTCTATTCTGTGGATTTCCAATAATCAACTTTATTTGATATGTGAGCATTTCTAGTATTTACATACTTAGGAATAGTGTGCCCCTAGGAAAGTGATCGCTACGGCTTGGAGAGGACCAGGTTCAAAGTTCAGACTTGTATATTGACTCGGATAACTTCTAGAGTTGTCTAGAAAATGATGAAGACAAGGCACACAGTAATAAGATTTCAAAAGAGTAACTTTGAAGTGGACTTCAATCAACCACCAAGGGCTCACCAAGCACTTATTATATGCAGGGAAAGGTTGTGGATAGACAGAGAAACTCAAGCAAGGTCTCTGTGCCCTTTCACCTAGAGTCTCATTTTTTCAACTGTACATATATTCTTGTGGTAATCCTTGAAAACTCACTTGTGCCCCTCAACTTTAAGGCGAGAGTATATGTCCAGTAAGAATGACCGGGAGAAGACAATGCCACTGCTATCCTGAAAGACATCACAAGCCTTCGCCGTGCCCTGGCAATGCTTTGCCGGTCTTACAGTAGTGACTTCCTGCTTCCACCGACATCACTGAGAATTCCTTTTGAGCATTTTCGTTTCCTCAGAGGTGTATTGGAGAGTTTATTGAAGTAAATATGCTTTTAAGAATATGTAAATATTTAAAAAGAAAACACAGAAGGCTAAATTTTTTAAAGCAGGAGTCATCTTTTAATGATCAGTAGGGATAAAGGACTGAGCAGCCACATAAACACTTGGGGATGAAGGGAAAGCGCATGGAAGTAGAGCTAGCATTATGAGTTGAAAGAGAAAGTAACCTAAAAGAAGTGCCCATGCAGATCAAAGGGCATGCCTTCTGTAGAATAAATCATTTCAGTGATCCATGACATTCATGCCTTGGTTTTGCAGCAGTATTTAATTTAAAAAAAAAAAAACAACTTTGTAGTCTTTTCTCCTTTCAGTTTTTAAGACATATTCCCCAACAAAATAAATAATTAAAGTATAGATGAACTGTCAAATGGGAACATTATTTTAATGCAACATTAACATTTTGGTAATTAACATGGAAGTTAATGCTTTTAGCAGATGTAACAACATTAGACTTGTAAATTTTAATTAAAGTTAATGGTTCATGATGGCTGTAGGGAGTAGGCATCCTCCATGGATGCTGAAAGCATGTCTAATGCTATTAGAAATGCTAATCGTAGGAAAAGGACAGCCCTGGCAATGCCTGGTCTCTAGTGCTTGCGAAACTCAGTAACTCGAACATCCTTCCAAATGAGAAAACCGCAAGTAAATAGGAGTTTACAGGAGAGCTGTTGATGATATCTAAAGGACTGAAGCAGAAAGAACACACCTGGTGCATACTCTGCGTAACTACGTGAGATACTTCCAAGACATGTCATGAAGAACGTCATAGGCTTTCTACTGCTGTGATAAAACACCATGGCCACATTCAATGTAGGGAGGAAAGGGCTTATTTCATCTTAGAACTCTCAGGTCACACTCCATCCCTAAGGGAAGTTAAGGCAGGAGCTCACGACAGGAAACTGGAGGCAGGAACTGCTGCACCCACCATGGCTGAGTGCATCTTACTGGCTTGCTTTCAATGGCTTGTTCAGTCTGCTCTCTTATAACACTCAGGACCTCCTGCCTAGTAGTAGCCTGCCCATAGTAAGCTAATCCTAACCCACATCAATCATCATTCAAACAAAAGAAGCAGAACAGGCTTGTCCACAGGCTAATCTCAAGGGGCCATTTTCTCAGCTGAGGCTCTTTCTTCAAAAATGATTCTTGCTGGTGTCAAGTTGATATAAGACAGCCAGCACAAGGGTGTTTAGTAACTTTCAGATAGGATGAGTGCTTAATCCTTGTTTTTCTCTGATGTGCATTTTCTTTTCCAAAATGTTCAACTGGCTCCACCCTCTTGCTTTCTTTCAAATCTATGACTAAATACTTTTCCATTAATTGTTGTTTCATGTGCATATGTACTTGTGCATTCCTGCACATAGCTGGCTCATACTTTTATGGATATGATTTCAGGGCTGACCATTTGGTACTAGATCACCAAGCGGTATAAGCTAACTTGGGGAAGACCATTTCTTCCATTGTCTGGATTCCTTAGTTGCCCATAGTCCTTTGTGTAGGACTGAGGCCTCTTGGTCTTTCTCCTGCCCACTCTGGCATATTTATTGTTGTTGTCCTTGTCATCTCATTTTAAGGCATTCATGTTAGTGATATTTTTATGGGTGTAGCTCTGACATTTCTAGGAGATATAGTTTCACAGCAAACTCCCTGATCCTCTGGCTTTTACGATCTTTCTGCCCTCCCACCCCCACCCCGTTCCCATCTCCTGTCCCTCCTCAATGTTCCTGTAGTCTTAGCTATGGGAATTGTTTGATCCATGTATTCTTTGGGACGAGACACCACAAGGCTGCATTTTGATTGGTTGTGGTTTTCTGTAATGGCCTCTGTCTGTTGTAATGAGAAGTTTCCTTGATGAGGTGTGAGACCTGAATGGCATGATCTACAGAAAAAGTCTAGTAAAACGACTAAAATGGTATAGGTAGGCAGTTAACTCAACGCCAATCACTACCAACAGCCCCTGTTATCTGTAGTTATCTAGAATCCCTCTATGTATGAATGAGGGTCGTGATGCTTCTGATATTTTCCAAGTCTCTTTGTTTCCACTTATAACTATGTATGACCACTAGTTTTAAACAATTTACTATATATTTTTGAAATTCTAGGGCACATTTAAGGCATATCAAACATCTATCTATCCTCCCCGGAATGTAAACTAACTCCTTCTCTATCTTGTTAAAATAGGATTTGGCAAAAGTAAGGATTCAATAAACATTAGTTGAATGAACTAAACTTTCTTAAACTAGTATAAACTTGTAATGAATATAAGTATGCATTTAGCATTGTCATATAATTTTGTTACTATATAACATAAGTTTTTTGCATATAAATAGTATCATTTTCAGGTTCTGACCCTACATACTGCCTTAAATCCCCACAATCAAGAGCACATAGAAAAGTAAGGTTTTCATTCTTGGCTGTGATGGAGCACACCTTTAATCTCAGAACTCTGGAGGCAGAGGTAGGCAGATCTCTGCATTCAAGGGCAGCCTGATCAGGTTCCAGGACAGTCAGGGCTACAGGGCTACACAGAGAAACCCTGTTTTGAATTCCCACCCCCACAAAAAAACAAACCAAAACAAAACAAAACAAAAACAAGTTAATGTTTACATTAAGTAAACATTCTTTTGAGGATAAACTCAACTCTCCAAATAATAACTTGTGCCTGCTCCAAGAAGTGCTGAGTTTAAAAACAAAATCTCAAATCTTCACTGAGAGTACAAAATATAGAAGGCTCAAGCAGAATAAATACTAGATAGAGACTTTGGATGCTGGCACTCAACCAATAAAGCATAAAGATGGCCAAGTTCACCATTCGCTGCCGGACTTCTCCGACTGTAAAGTGGGATTGGTTGGTACTTGAACTTTTTCACTCCTAACAGTGGTGTGGTATGGTCTGCAGAATTTACAGATTAAGAGCCCATTTTAATTCCTTTTAACACTGAATTTTGGCTCAGTTTCCAGCCTACATGTAGACAAGCTAATTTGTGAGGCTAGTGAAAAGTAGTAGCCCCAAGTTTTATTGTATATTATAAACTAATGGAATGTTGAGAATTAAATCTTGCTTTCCAATTGGTTAGCCTAATAAGATTTCTAATTGGCTAGTCTTTAGACGGTTTTTAAAAATGATGAGAATTTCAAACTGCACAGACTCTGTTGGCAAGTGACCATTCAACGTCTCGCATTTCAACACATAAAACATTGATTATGTAATGTTTGTGCTGTGACTTTGACGTCACTTTAAGTCATAATACTGACCGCTAGGTCAAATATTCTCTGAGAATTTGTAACTGGTGGGGTTAAGAGTTCAGATCTCATAAAACATCATTAAGGTGATTTTGTGGTTTGCAATTTAGAAAGGTCAGTCAGAGAACCCAGACAGTTCTATATTTCTGCTTATTTCTAAAGCCGAGTATGAACTTATGTCTCACATAACGTCACGCCTGTCATTTTGCAGCACACAGACTCTATACCATTAGAGGTGGAAATACCCAACCACAAAAAGGTAAAGTTCAGAAGCACACAGAGAAGGTAAATAATAAATTTACTGGTGAGCAGGGATTTTAATTTGAAATGTGATCTGCTGCCCAATATAGTGTAGTCGTTTTGCCAGCCACCAGCTTTTAGGTCTTTCTAAGCTTTAGGAAGAATATAGAACTCTCTGCAGCCTGCCAGATTGCTTTCGCTCTACTGCTGTTAAATTTGATTAATGAAAATATGTATGTTCCAGACACATACGAGATATTTAATGTGCATCTCCTTTGCAAAGGCCGTACTCTACAGATTCTTTATCTAAAGTTCCAATGCAGCTACTGCTCCCCACACAACCCTAGCTCCTTATCCAGCTCTAGCCCTGTTCACCAGCTGGCACTCCTTGGCAGTTTCCCAAGGGCTGAGCTTAGGGAGGAGTGACCTGAGGAAGGTGCGTGCCATGATATGTGTGTGTGGCAAGCTGTCTCAGTGATCTTGTAAAAAATGCTTATCCTTTCTCACTTTCTTTCTTTATTTAAATAATAAAATGTGTAGAGGAGAGCTTATGCAGTTATCTATCAAGTGACTCTGTGTTAGTCAATGCAAATTTATCAACTACAGCAATTCCTAAATTACAAAGGACAAAATAGGACACAAGCTGCTCCTCTGAAATATAATTAGTATACATATTATCTCTACAATTCTTTTCTACTAAGAATGGCGATTTTGTGTTTGTTTTAATGACAGAATTTCAGGGTTAGAAGGATTTTTAGATTACTCTGTCAATTGCTTCATTTCAGAAAAGTACTGTTGTGGTTGTCAATAAATAGTCACAGAGATTCAAAAATAGTTCTTCTATCCTTTATAGACGTGGAATTTTATACCTCACATACATTGCACTGACCACTCATGCCTGTCTTGTCAGTAGCATGTGCCATCTCTTAGACTAGGACATCTAAATAAAAGATCCATTTATCTAAGGTTTAACTTAGTTTTATTAGGTTATCCGTGATTTCCCTCTTAGCTGATAAAATTCTATAGAACAATAAAAATAGAATGGGAACAGGTTATTCTGTTATGAAAGTGTATATCAATTATCAATAAAGACTTTAAAAGTGGAGGTTTTAACAATACGCAAAGAACTATTGATTAAAACAATTAAATGCAATTTTTTTTCCTTCCAAACTGGAAAAGCTTGAAATTTGGAAAGAGAATGTTTAGATAGGTAGAGACCCATGAAACTAAATCAGAAGACCATACTTTGCTCTAAAATGTTGACATTACCTAACATGACATTCTCCTAGCTCAACAACCCAGCCCCACTTTTTCCTTGGTATACTCTCCATAGTGTTCCCTCATTGACCCTGTTTGCTTAAAAACCAGTCTTTCTCTCTCTCTCTCTCTCTCTCTCTCTCTCTCTCTCTCTCTCTCTCTCTCTCTCTCTGTCTCGCTCTCTCTCTCTTTTTCTCTCAACACAAGTGCACATGTGTGTGCACACATGCTTGCACACACACACATACTAAGTATAAATTTATTGGGGACTGTCATTGTTTTGGACAGAGTTCTTACATTAAGCCAAACAAACCAAACCAACATGGAGTTACTCACTTTAAGGTTCAACTCAGCAAGCCAAAGCTGAGTTACTTATGTATCTAACCCTGCAAAACAATCAAGAGTCTTACAGATAGCCAGATAGCCGACAGTGGCCTCAGAAAGTATACTTTGTTCCACAATTTTCTTTTCTTCTTTTGTGTCTGCCTTTTCATGATGACACAATTGTGTCAATTTTTAAAACTCAGTCTATCCCACTCTGCTCATTTTCTCAGCCCATTTCCCTGAGCTGTTGCAGCTTAACATTCTCCCTTGGAATTTTGCCAGGCCTTGCTTGCATTTCTCCTTGTATCCACCCTTGGCTACTTTCAACCTACTTCCCCACAACTCTCTAGTTATCCTTTAAAACACTAAATTTAGCTCATATGAGTGTTAGCAGTGTAAATCAAAGTACCTAGTGGTCATGAAAAAAAGTTTTATTTTATTCCAAAAAAGAAAGCAAGCTATTGAAGGGTTTCAGAGTAGAGATACCACATACAGAGAGAGACTCACCTTTTCAAAGTGCCCCCAGTACTGTGTGAAAGTGGATTGCCAGAAAGCACCAGCCAATCAGAGTGAATAATGAAGAGGCCTCAGTGGGTGTGCAAATTGGAGGTGATTGGATTGGGTGAATTCTAGAAATATCTTGTAGGTTTAACTGATATGACTTGGTGATGAACTGGAGGGAGGAAGTAAAAGAAAGAGACTGTTTGAGAGGCATGGAAGAAGGGCAAGGAAACTAAGAGAAGTTTCATTCAGTGCCTACTAATCTTGGGATGCTTCCAGTTCATGTGGGTAGGCACTTGTATAAATAAATCTGGAGCCTAGTAGAAGAATATAAACTAATGAAATACATTTGAAAATTTGTATACGATGGTATTTAGTGTCCTAAATATGGAGAGACACAGCTGCGGAAGCCAGTCAGCCTAAGAACTGCTAGATTTAGAGACTGAGTCATGGGGCAGGGGGGAGGGGGGGTTGAGCCCTCAAAGTAGGCTAAGAAGAAGTTGTGGGAGAGAAAGCAGAAAAACCAGGAGGGAGCTGACTTGTGCAAGCCAAGAAATCACAGTGTTACAGGTTGAGTAGCTTGTGCTAGCAGTGGTGGTGTGAGGCTAGAGGTGGTTTTGATGTTACTATTTCTCCCTCTCATTCCTTCTCTCCCAACACAGTCCCTAGCCTTCTTCTGGCTGCATTTCTGGAAACACCCTATGCTTTCTTCCCTCAAGGGAAGAAACCAATGCCGATTTCAAGGCTGTAAATGTGTGACATGATATAACACAGCAGTCAGGATCACTGTCGTGAGATAACTTGACCACACTTGAATTCTGGCTCTTGCCTGTTTGTGTGATCTTACATATGTCCCTTTTTTCTGCCCTATTCCCTCATTTGGGAAATGGGAACAGTAAGTGCACCTTGCCTCACAGATTCCCCCAAGAAGGGGTCATGTTCATAAGAATGGGAATTACAGCAATGTAGGAGTGTTTCCTTTTTCCCACAACCTCTCCAGCATAAGTTGTCATCAGTGTTTTTGATCTTGGCCATTCTTACAGGTGTAAGATGGAATCTCAGAGTTGTTTTGATTTGCATTTCTCTGGTGACTAAGGATGTTGAGCATTTCCTTAAGTGTCTTTCAGCCATTTTAGATTCCTCTGTTGAGAGTTCTCTGTGGTAGGTCTGTACTCCATTTTTATTGAATTATTTGTTCTTTTGATAACCAATTGAGTTCTTTGTATATTTTAGAGATAAGACTGTCTGATGTGGGGTTAGTGAACACCTTTTCCTATTCTGTAGACTGTTGTTTTGCCTCATTGACCATATTCTTTGCTTTACATTTATTTATTAATTATTTCTCTCAGTGTCTGTGCAAACTGGTACAGCCCCTTTGGATGTCAGTGTAGCAATTTATCAGAAAATTAGGAAACAGCCTTGCTCAAGACTCAGAAATACCACTTTTGGGTATATATCCAAAGGATGCTCAATCATGCCACAAGGACATGTGCTAAAAACTATGTTCATAGTAGCATTGTTTGTCATAGCCAGAACCTGGAAACAACTTAAATGTCCCTTGACCAAAGAATGGATAAGGAAAAGGTGGTACATTTACACAATGGAGTAATACACAGCAGAAAAAAAAATAATGACATCTTGAAATTTGCAGGCAAATGGATGGAACTAGAAAACATTATTTTGAGTGAGATAATTATCATATGTACTCACTCATAGTGGTTTTTAAACATAAAGCAAAGAAAACCAGCCTACAAATCACAATTCCAGAGAACCTAGACAACAATGAGGATTCTATACATGGATCTAATCTACATGGGAAGCAGAATAAGACGAGATCTCCTGAGTAAATTGGGAGCATGGGGACCTTGGGAGAGGGTTGAAGGGGGAGGGGAGAGGCAGGGAGGTGAGGAGAGAAAAATATAGAGTTCAATAATATATATATTATTGAATATATATATATATATATATATATATATATATATATATATATATATAGAGAGAGAGAGAGAGAGAGAGAGAGAGAGAGAGAGAAAGTAGAATGGGAATTACAGGATACCAGAAAATAGATGGTAAAGGATAGTTGAATAATGACTTTAAAATTAAAAAGAAAATTATGTATACTTTATATTCTTTTTTCAGAATAAAATTCAACCTAAGGGCAAAATATACAAGTCCTTTTAGACCAGTGGTTTTCAACCTATAGTTGGCGACCCCTTTGGGGATCAAATGACTTTACATAGGGGTTGCATATCAGATATTTTGCATTATCAGATATTTACATTATATTTAACAGTAGCAAAATTACAGTTATGAAGTAGCAATGAAATGATTTTATGGTTGGGGTTACCACAACATGGGGCACTATATTAAAGAATTGGAGCATTAAGAATGTGGAGAACCTCTGCTTTACAAATTTAGCCTTTGGAAATAAACCTTCTAATTGCCTTTCTTAGAAACTTTTGAGTTAAGAAAATTAAACAAAAAGTGAGGGGCAAGAAATGCAAGAATTTCTGGCTGTAACAAAGGTAATGAAAATAGAGAGTGAAGAGGAAGGGCTTAGTTCACAGTCGGTTTTGGTCAGAGCCAAAGAAAATGGATTTCTAGGAAAAACACCGAGTCTGGGCACTGACTGTGCTCCTGTACTTGAAGTGATCTTAACAATAACTCAATGGGGCAGTGAGATGGCTCAATGGGAAAAACCCTTGCTGCCAAGATTGATGACCTGAGCTAATTCCCAGAAGTCACTGTGGAAGGAAAATACAAAGGAGGGTTTACGGATAATCCAGGATTTATAAGGCATGTTGTATTGTTTTGCAATACTAATTTGGTTTGAAATAACAAATAATAATTTAAGTGTATTGATTTTGCCTCCCCAATTAAGTTCTAGACAAAGCAAAGGAGACTTAGTAATGATTACAGATCCACATATGAATGTCATTTTTATGGACTGAATGTTTGTGTCCCCCTCAGATTCACATATGGAAAATTTAAATCAAAATGTGGTGGTGTTTGGAGGTGGAGCCTCTCGGAAACAATTAGCTCATGAGGGTGGAGCCTTCATGAATGTGAGTGTTGCCCTTACTGAACGCTCCCTGCCCTCTGAAGACACAAACATCAGTACTTTACAGTTTGGAAAAATACCCTCCTCAGGAGAAGCCCATGTGGCAGTGGGATCTCAAAACTCCCAGGTTTCAGAATTGTGAGAAGGAAGTTCCTCTTGTTTGCCATCCAGTCTTTTGTCATAGCAAACTGAACTAAGATGGAAATCAGTCTTGATTCCCCAGAAGTTTAAGTTTAGATTGTCGATGGTATGATGGCAAATAAAACTGATGTCAAGACAAGCTCATCACCATTCTTACCCAACAAAATAAGGAATGAAAACACGGTGTTGTGTTCTGATCCTGTCCTCCAAGTTTCATATGTTGGAGATGTAAGCTCTTTGTCACAGAACAACTTTGAATCTCAACACTCTAAAGGCAGGGACAAGTGGCTCTCTGTGAGTTTGAGGCCAGTCTGGTCTACAGAGTGAGTTTCAGACTAGCCAGGGTTATGTAATGATACTCTGTCTCAACAAAGCAAGAAAAAGAGCAGAAATGTAGCCCCTAGCACAGCAGTTTGGAAGGTAGAGCCCTTTGAAGGTACTTAGATTATATAGGCTCTACCTTCATGAATAGTTAATGCCACTATTAAGGGCTGATGGGAGTGGGTTGCCTGTCTTTTTTACAACAGTCTTCCTCTCTGGAGAATGCACCAAGACACAGACCTTGAGCCTCGGGCTAACTCAATAGTATCCATCTTTGGTTTCTCAGTCTCCAAAACCATGAGAAATGAAAGTTTGTTTCATATAACTCATCCAGCATGTGGCATTCGGTTACAGCAACATAAAATGAACTGGGCAGGATGTAGATACTTGCTAGCACCCGTCAAGTACATATGCAAGTCATGGAAGATAACTTCGACTTTAGTAAACCGGAAAGAGACTGCTTAAGTTGTACTGGAAAGCTAACAATGAGAATTTAGTTTTGAAAAGATGAAGTGGGAGGTGGGACAAAGCTGTCTCTAAGAGTAGCACCCAAGAACATGTTGCTGAACAGATAAACTCCTGGTGCTGTCTCCTGAGCACTAGAGGAAAGGGCATCTGCTTCCCAACTGATTACTCTTCTGTGCCAGGACCACATCTGACCACATGAGGCAAGTGCTCCACCCACTATCGCCCACATACCTGCTCAAATGCAGCTCACAGTAGCCAGGTCCTTCCCTTCATGTTATCACCAATTGGTAAGATTTGAGTAGGTGAATCTGATTGCCAGAAACTAGGTCACATAACTCTATTGTGGTTGCAAAGAAAGTGAGACTTGGAGTATACCTCTCATATTGGCGAAGAATTACTGATGACATTAGTTTCTTTCCCAAATATGCTATTAAAATGTGACAAGTGCCTTTACATTGTTAGAACTATATTGAGAACATAAAATTATAAAATGATTTAAAGACAAACATTATATGCTGTGGGATAATGCTTTTGTACATGATAAAGATTTTTCACTCATATTTGTTTAATAAAATGCTGATTTACCAGTAGCCAGGCAAGAAGTGTAGGTGGGGCAACTAGACTAGGAGAATTCTGGGAAGAGGAAAGGCAGAGAGTCAGTCACCACCCAGACTCAGAGGAAACAAGATGAGAATGCCTTACTGAGAAAAGGTACCAAACCATGTGGCTAAACATAGACAAGATTTTTGGGCTAATTTAAGTTGTAAGAGCTAGTTAATAATAAGTCTGAGCAATAGGCCAAACAGTTTAAAATTAATATATGCCTCTGTAAATTTCTTTGGAACTGAATGGCTGCGGGACCAGGTAGGACAGAAACTTCCTTCTGCAAAATATTACTTACTGCTACCATTTTCTTAATATCTTGAGTTCAACTCATCAGAATTTTTTTTTTGTCTTTTGACCTCCCTTCACAGATGGTTGTGGTGTTTTGCTGCCTACAGATTGCCTCTTCATTTGCTCTTTGGCTTCCTTCTTTCTTCTGCCAGGTTGATCATCTCTGCAGTAAGCCATTCTGCTGGCGTTGCCCTTTTTGCATAACCAAGCATTTCCTTCGAAGCCTCCTGTATAGCTCTTTTGATTTTATCCCATTCATTTTCTATATTTGTAAAGGGTTGTTTAATGATTTCCCTCGTCTTTTTTTTTTTCAGAGGTTCTCTTATACTCTCTCCACACAGCTGGGTTCATCAGTTGTTTACAATTGATCTTGTGGTTCATCTTGCCTGGTGTGCCTCTCCTAAGTTTCAGTTGGATGTTGGCCATAAGTTGGTGTTCTGACCCTAAGTCAGCACTAGGAAATGATCGACTGTCTTGAATGCTAGGTAAAAGTTTCCTGCTGACCAGAATGCAATTAATTTGGCTGTATGTGCATTTGTCAGGGAATTCCCACATCCAGCATCTTGATGGCTTGGCCTGCTTGAATTTTGTGTTGGATATGTACAAATCACATGCACAGCAGAAGTCAAGCAGTCGTTCCCCTCTATCATTCCTTTGTCTGAATCCATACATTCCCATGACACTATGGTCCATTCTTTTGCCAGATCCCACTCTTACATTGAAGTAACCCATAATGATTAGTATGTCATTCTTATGTGCCCTACTTACCTCATTATGTAGATCTGTGTTGAAACTGTTGATGACAACTTCTTCTGCTTCCACTGTTGGCATGTATACCTGTATGATGGTTACTGGATGTGTCATTGTCTAAAATCTAGCTGATATAATTCTGTCATTTATAGGTCTGTACCCACCTATGCATTTTTGAGCCAAACTGGATAGCACTAAAGCTATGCCTGCTGTGTGTTTTCCCTCTCCACCTGAGTTTATAATCTTGCATCCATATACTAAGTTCTTACGTTCCTGTCCAATGTGTTTCTGCCAGTCCAATGACATCCCACCTGAAGTGACTGAGCTCATGCATGAGCAATCTGGTCCTCCCCGACTGTGTTTAGTGTTCTCACATTCCAGTCCCTATTGTGGTGACCCTCTTTGGCATGAGGAAGTGCCTTTCCTGCTCATTTCTATCAGGTCCTCTCTCCACTTTTGGCTTTAAGAGAGAAACATCATCTGTCCTGTGCTTAGGACATGGAGGTACTGGGGCACTGTCAGATTCTGGGACTTTTACCCAAGTCTTTCTGTTGGACTTGTTCATATTGGTCTCCTGGTGACTGTCCCCTTGATGGCAAGACTGGAAACAACCAACTAGGTCCTCTGGAAACTTGGGGAAACAGTATGTGGGTGGAAAGAGGTCCAGATGGTCAAATAAAGGGTCCCATACAAAGAGGAAGAGACCTGGTCAATCGTCCTCATCAACTCAGACCCACCTATCATAGTTATTTCTAAATTACAGCAATAGCTTTCGGGGGCTGCACTGCCCCACCCTCCTATCAAAGTTATCCCTAAATTACAGCAATAGCTTCCCAGGTAATCTTGCTGCTTAATTCATTTTCCAAGTAGCAGAAGAGTTAAACTCAACAGCTAGAGTGCCTCTCAAGCCGTAGGAAAAATCCTGTCATGTCTCCACGCAGAACCATGCCTAGACCTCGTAGATGACTCAGAATAAGGCTGAAGGCCTTCCAAGAGTCTTACTGATCTGCTATCACTCTCCCCCGTGACCTCATTTTTTCCTTCTCCTCCTCTTATCCATTGTTCTTCCTGTGGCCTCTTGTTTATCATATGCGGGCATCAGATTCCTAAACTTCTGCATTCGTTCCTTAGCAGTAGTTGATTGTCTTGGAGAATACACACTTCCCCCAAGTGCCTGCATCGCCAACTCTATCATATCTTCAAGTCCCCTTTCTCTTCACTTCTATGCCCAATGCTGCCTACCTTGTATTTTCCCATGGTTCTCATCATCTAACTGCAATATGTAGGACTATCGATGATTCACTTCATTATGCCATCTATTTTATTGTAACTGAGATAGAGTTTTTGGCTAGCATTAGAACTCAGAAGGGGAACTAGAGAGATGACTTAGCGGTTAAGAGTACTGTCTGCTCTTCCAGAGGACTCAGGTTCAGTTCCTAACCCCCACATGGTGGCTCATAACTGTCTGTAACTTTAGTTCCAGGAGACCCAACACCCTTCCACAGACAAAACAGAACACCAATGCACATTAAAAATAAATAATTAATTTTAAAAGAACTCAGTGATAGCAGAGTATTTGCTAAACATTCTTAAAGGCCTGTACTTGGCCCTCACAACTACAAAGTAGGGGCAGTGGTCTTATGCCTTTTGTTAGCTGATATATGTGGCTGTGTAGAAAAGCCTGGAATGGAAAATAAAATCATTGACTGTGTGGCTGGATGCATAAAGTATTGATATAGAAATATTTAGAGAGCATGGATTAGAGCTATTTTACCTAGATCTTTGCTTATTGAAAAAGAAAGCAAATAGAGCATAAAATTGATCAAGAATTACCATCTGATTCTATCAGAAGGACTGAAACCAAGCATGTAAAAATGGCTATCTTTGTAAAATGGGGATGAAAAAGAAGAGGGACAGAGGATGGTCAGCTTTTATTTTAAACTATCTATCTATATCTATCTCTATCTCTATATCTATCTATCTATATCTATCTATCTATCTATCTATCTATCTATCTATCCATCTCTATCTCTATCTCTATCTCTATATCTATATCTATCTATCTATCTATCTATCTATCTATCTATCTATCTATCTATCTATATATATATATATATATATATAGAGAGAGAGAGAGAGAGAGAGAGAGAGAAATTGGTTATCTGCTTCCTATTGGTAGAAACTTGAATTTGCAACAAAAAGTGGAAATCATGAATAATCAAAATAATAGAATTAAAATAGTATTAATATGGTTGAGCAAAATTTCTTATTAACTTTATATTTTACAATGATAAATCAAGTGAAGAGTAGGTGTCAATGAGCAAACCTCTTGGCTTTACCACATCTCCACATTGCACTAGTTTTTAGGTCGCTGGCCTTTTGAGAGATGTGCTTTGTAAATACAGACTTAGCGGAACCAGGGGGTAAGGGTTTTGCTTTTGCAGTATTGGCAGATGACTCTACAGTTTCTTAAAAGCCATGAGTATGCCACTGGAAATTACATGCAGAATAATGTTGTAGAATTCAAAAAGGCAAAATAGGATCAGAATGGCATCCCCACACATTTTTAGGTAATAAAGGATATGAGTTAATTATAATTTTTCAGCACCTGAAACATATGCATGGAGTGTATGACATTTATAGCTACAGAAGAATAAGTTCTGATCATTACTCTGCGAAGATGTTAATATTCTCATGTGTAACTGAAACCCGATTTATGACTCCAGGACCTATTTGTTATGAATCTGAAAGTACTTTGAGGAATAGATCTCAGTTGTTTCCTTCACAATTTGCAAGCTCATCTAGTCTATGATGTAGAATGTCATTTCGGTAATAAATGTGTTCTAATGGTATTTCCACTCTGCCATCCTGAAGCACCTTGCTCCAAATTACTCTCGGATGACTCGTAAAGCATGTCTCTGATCGGGTTCTAATCCGTGACTCAGTGATGATGGTGAACGCCAGCTGACTGGCTTGGAGAACACCCTTGAAGATGCACTGTTTCCCCAGTTGATGAACTGTAATACCACCTGCCTCCGGGGAGCAAGTGTGATCAGCTCTCCTAGCCCTCATGATGCTGTCATGAGGATGGATGTACTTAGGGCAAAGAAACCTGCATTAGTTAAAAACAGAAAGGATCACAGCCAATTTGGCTAAAGAACTAAACTGGCAGTTGCAACCTTGACCATTTTGACTAACTCTAATTCTCAAAATCATGGAAAGGAAAACCTTACTAGGTTAACTACTTATGTACTGTGTTTTCTAGTATATGCTCTTAGCGAGACTGCATGGTTTTCAAAATGTCAGACAAATACAGAGATTACATGAACACAAGAAGCATTTACTACTCACAGTTGGCTCTAGACTCTGGGAGTTGATATTTTTGGCTTCAAATTTTATTAAAGTTATATAAGAACAAACAATTTTTTAGAAAAAGAAGATGCTAATCTTTTTTTGAAGAGATGCTTAATTCTTAATAAGTAGGTTAATGTGACCCTTAAAAGCTTTTTCTATTTTTATTTTATTAAAAAAAACCAAACTATCGTTTTTAATTTTACATACTAATCCCAGTTCCCACTCCTTCCTTTCCTCCCATTCCCTCCACCTTCCCCCTACTCCCTAGCCACACTCCTCAGAGAGGGTAATGCTTCCCATGGCATGTCAGCAAAGTCTACCACATTGCTTTGAGGAAGGACTAAGGCCCTCCCTGCTATATCTAGGCTGAGAAATGTATCCATCCAAAGAGAACCGGTTTGAAAAAGCCAGTACAAGCAGTAGGGATAAATGCTGGTCTCACTGCAGTCTACACCAGCCATACAACTGTCACCCACATTCCGAGGGCCTAGTTAGGCCCTATGCTGGTTCCTTCCCTGTCTGGCCAAAGTTGGTAAGCTACCATTAGCTCAGTTAAGCTGTTTCAGCGGGTATCCCCATCATGGTCTTGACTTCTTTGCTCATATACTCAATCCTCCAATTCTTTGACTGGACTTTGGGAGCTCAGCCCAGTGCTCCCATGTAGCTCTCTGCCTCGATTTACATCAGTTACTGGATGAAGGTTCTATGGTGACATTTTAGATAGTTATTAATCTGACTATAGGCCAGCTTGGGCATCCTCTCCACTATTGCTTAGGGTCTTAGCTTAGGTCTAGTATCTGGTTTCTGGCTAGCCCCATAACAGCTCCCTCAATCAAGATATCTCTTTTCTTATTCTCTGTCTCTGTTCTTCCCCCATCTTGACTCATTCATTCCCTCAAGTTCTAATCCACCTTCCCCTTCTTCCCTCCTTCTCCCCCTCTGCCCTTCCTTCTCCCTCCACCCCTATGTTTTCAATTTCTCAGGAGATCTTGTCCATTTTCCCCTTCCCAGGGTGATTTATATATGTTACTCTTAGGATTCTCCATCTTACTTAGCTTTTCTGGGGCTGTGGACTATAGGCTCGTTATCCTTTGCTTTACAGCTAGTATCCACTTATGAGTGAGTGCTTACCATGCTCATCTTTCTGGGTCTGGGTTACCTCATTCAGGATGGTTTTTTCTAGTTCTACCCATTTGCATGCATTGTTTACTACCGCTGAGTAGTACTCCATTGTGCAAATATACCATATTTTCTTTAGCCATTCTTCAGTTGAGGGGCATCTAAGTTGCTTCCAGGTTCTGGCTATTACAAATAATGCTGCTATGAACATAGTTGAACAAATGTCTTTCTAGTATAACTGAGCATCCTTTGGGTATATACCCAAGGGTGGTATTGCTGTGTCCTGAGGTAATTTGAGTCCTAATTTTCTGAGAAACTTCCATACTAATTTCATCTGTGAGTTCATCCAAATTCCTCATCCCAAATGGCGTGGATCAGGTTTGTGTCCATTATCATAGTGCCCGCCAGCTTTATCCACACTTTTACAGATAGAAGGACTCCATTCCCTTTTAAGGCAAATAATTCACCGAATGGGTGAATGCACGCTCCATGCTTTGTTCCATTCCTTACTGGACGGGAGCTTAGGCCTATGTTGTCATGCTTTGCCTGCTGAGAGTAGAGTTGCATGAAGCAAATCACTTCTCCGCTATCCCATGGTTATCCTACCTAGAATTGGGATTGCTAGGTCGTATGGTAGTTTTATTTTCATTTTTTCCCTTTCTTTTGAAGTTCAAGGACAATTTTATTAGAATTTCAGAGACAACTTCTGACAGGCAAGCTGTGTGTCATAGCACCTGCCTGGGGGAGTATGGGGAGGGAAACTAAGCCAGGTTGTTTGAATCAAGCCAGCATGGAGGTCAGCCACATGGTGGCAGGCAGCTTTGTGGTGTGGAGCAGAGTGTGAAGGAAAGAGTGTGCAGAGCAGACAAGAAAATAAAAAGGAGGGCTGGAGAGATGGCTCAGAGGTTAAGAGCGCTGACTGCTCTTCCAGAGGTCCTGAGTTCAAATTCCCAGCAACCACATGGTGGCTCACAACCATCTGTAATGAGATCTGGTGCCTTCTTCTGGCCTGCAAGTATACATGCAAGCAGAACACTGTATATATAATAAATAAATGAATCTTTTAAAAAAAGAAAATAAAATAAAAAGGAAACATGGACACTTTTCTGGGTAATTCAGAGAAGTGGGCTGATTTGTAAAGTTGCATACCTCTGGCTCTGTGAACTACTTGGGTAATGATCAGAAATTCTGGGAAATAAAAGAACATTATTATTGTAGAATATGAGATGAAGATGTGTTGCATTTATTTATGCTGTGGAATATTTGTTTATTGAAGCATAGACGAGTTAAATTCTTTTATGTTACCTTTGTTCAACTCTGTGAAACTGTGATTTTTTCTTTTTGCCTATGTAAAACACCTGATTGGTCTAATAAAGAGCTGAATGGACAATAACTAGGCAGGAGAAAGGATAGGCAGGGCAGTTAGACAGACAGTATAAATAGGCAGAGAAATCTGGAAGGAAAAGATCGAGGATCGAGAAAAGGAGAAAGAGAGGAGAATATCAAAAGCCAGCTACCCAGTACAGGGTAAACAGTAAAGAAAGGTATATAGAGTAGATAAAGATAAAAATTCAGAGGCAAAAGGTAGATCGGATATTTTAAGTTAAAAAAAAAGCTGGCTAGAAACAAGCCAAGCTCAGTGCAGGCATTCATAAATAAGAATAAGTCTCTGTATCATTATTTAGGTGCTGGATAGCCAAGAGCTAAAAGAGAAAAACAATCATTATCTCATTGAAGGGATAATTATTCTGTCCATCTCCTTAGCATGGCTTAAAATGACCTCATTTTCTTAGGGGTGGTCCTGCCTCCTTGAGTGGTGTTCCCTTATTCAAGTCATTAACCCTGCCCTACCAGAGTGTGCAATCCTGCTCAGGAATTCTATTCTCTTAACCAGAAAGAGCTAGTTTTCCCTTAATGGGCTTTTCCTTTCATGTGATTTCTCCCTATAAAGAGGTAGCCCTAAAATAATTGATGAGATGGGCTGAAAAATATATTCACAATATATTTTTTATTATTATGTATTATATTCATATATTATATACTCACAAGTATGTCCTATATTTATCTATGAAATTATAAATAAATATCCCGTTTTCACCAAATTTAGAGATTGGTTCCATCAGAAGGCATCAGGGACTGGAGCTCTAGTTTCTCCCTTCACTTACAACCTTTAGATGGATGTACTCAATGAGCAGGAAGTAAGAGACCAGAGCTCCCTTCGGCATTGCTGTCCAGTGGGCAAAGAATGTTTCTAGAATTGCTGTTTTTGGGGGTCCCTGCCCTGAGCTACCAGAAAATATTTCCATTTCCTGTTCTCATCATTCTCCCTTTGAGGATGTAACCCAAACCAACATTACAGAACTGGGGCATTGACCTTTCCGGATTCTTCAGGCCGAATGGGGTGTCAGGTGTGGCATTGGGGTATGCCTTCAGGTGATCTATCTAAAAGAATACAAAGTTGCATCTGTGGTTTATTCCCGTAACTCATATGGAGGAAAGAAAGGGTGTGTCTGGTAAAAGATGTGAGGAAGAAGTAAAGGCAAGGGTTATCAGCATTACACATTGTGTTTTCTTTCTTTTTGGAAGCTTAAGAGCATTTTCCTAAATATTGCATTACTATGCATTCCTGATAATTGTATGCATTTATACCTTTTCAAAATTCCCTCACCAACACTTGTGGGGTTTCACATTTTAGATTTTAAAGTTAGTTTATCCTAATGTTAGGTAATAATTTCAATTGCAATTTGCATTTGCTTGTTGAGTAGTAACCTTTTTTGTACATTTATGAGTTAAACAAAAGCACAGCTCAACAGTTTAAAAGTGTGTGTGTGTATTTGTGTGTGTTTGTTTGTGTATGTGTGTAGTTTGAAAAAACAAGATTTTGTTTTTTTAAAAAAATTCAGTGAGGCAATTCTTTCTTTTTAAAATATTTTTAAAAATTATTTTTTTACTTTTTGAGATTACAATACAATTACATCATTTCCCCCTTACTGTTCATTTCTTCAGTCTACCCATATACCTTGTTCTTTTTCAAATTCATGACCTCTTTTTCATTCATTGTTGCTGCATAGATGAATATGAATATATTCACATACATTCATATATATTTTCTTAACAACTCAAGTACAACCTGCTCAGTCTGTAAAGTGTTACTGTATGTGTGTTTTCAGAGCTGATCAGCTGGTATCAGATAACCAGGTGGTGCGCTTCTCTCCGGACTTTTGGCATTCCTCAATGGCTTGTAGTTTTTTGTTCTTGTTCGTCTCATGTTTAGGTAGTCATGTTGGTGATACTTTATGAGTATAGCTGCCTGGGAGACACAGTTTCACAGTCAACTCCTTATTCATTTGGCTACTACACTCTTTCCTCCCCGTCTTCTCCAGTGATTCCTGAGTCTTAGATGCAGGAATTGTGTTGTAGATGTATCAGTTTGGGCTGGGAATCCATAACTCTTTATTGGTTGTAGTCTTAGTGTGGTAATTCTGTCTGTTGCAAAGAGAAGATTCCTTGAAGAAGGGCCAGGACTAGTTATTTGTTGGTATAAAGACAAACATTTAGAATGTAGTTAGGAACTCTGCTGCTTTAGTAAAGGGGAACTCAGAGGTTCTCATCCAAGTTTCATCACTTCACTAGCCATAAGTAGTTGGCTGTTTCCGGTACCAGGAGTGGCTTCTCTCTTACTGAACAGATATAAAGTCCAATTATACAGCTGTTATTTATTGCCACTAACTATATGTGCCACTATTACCACACTTAAGGTTATTGTGCCATGCTGGTCACTGTTGTGGTTCATTGGCATCATAGCTGGGTAGGACTGTAATTTAGTTATTTCCTTTGAAAGCTTTCATGGTAACTTGTGGTATCATAAAAGCTAGTTCCCAGGGAGGGGCATTCAGGACAATTCCATATTAGAAGCCTCTGGGCCCTGTGTCTGAAGATCTTGGTTTTCTCAGCAATAGAAACTTACTTTTTACCTTTGAAAGTCAACCAAAGCCAATGACAATAGCCTGTCATGCTTTTGTTGTCTCTTAGGCATCCCTGACCAACTGTCCAAAATAGGGTTTCTCATGCCTGGTTTTGTTAGATGGTCTTTGATTCTTGGAGGCAACATCATCAGCCTAGATATAGTCCTGTGTCATTGATTTGGGAATCTTCTCCCTCATCCATGGCCATAATTAGAAGCTTTAGGCATGCCATGGTGTTTCCACATTTCCTGTATGTTCCTTTCAGTAATTTAAAATTTCTTCCATAATCTCCACAAGACAGTGCTTTTTATGAAATGTGTCCCAAAACCCAAACCAGAATAGTATGCACATTTGACCAAGATGGCTTCTCTTTGTTTAGCCCTGAAGTAGGTGGCAACTGTGTCTCAACCCATTGGCAGGAGCTCAGATTCACAATCTGGTGAGGCTGACTGATCCTCACAAAAGGGAAGCTAAGAGTTTAGGAAGTATGAGTGTTTGCTCATAAACTTCCTTTAACAGAAAAAAAAGAAAAACTACCTTTAATAGCAAAATTTTTTCCATAATTCCTGCCTTTTTATTATACATTTTTTAATCTTAGCCAACATGTATTAATTGAGAAATCTCAATTAACAGAAAATTATTACTATGATAAGTAATGGCTGAAGTTTGATTTAAGTCCACCTTTTTAGCAGTGTTCTTTGACCAAGCAAGGGACCTGATCTAACCATAATGTGAAGGTTACATCCTGACCAGAAGTTCTATTCTCCTGGTCAGAAGAGTTTTGTTCTAAGAGGCCTTAATAGGTATTATTCTCTACTCTGAAACGGTAACCCTAGAAAGATTTGGGAATCAGATCAAAGATCTTGCCTGCCCCCAAACACTTTTGACATGTTTGGTCTTTATCAAGGATGAGACTGCCAAGAAGCCCAGAGATATTTTTTGTATATAAGAAATAAAATAGTTACTTTTCTTTATGATCTTGTTGTTGTTGTTGTTTAGAGACAGGGTTTCTCTGTGTAGCTCTGGCTGTCCTGGAACTCTCATTCTGTAGATCAGGTGTCCTTGAACTCAGAGATCCATCTCCCTTTGCCTCCCAAGCTCTGGGATGAAAGACCTGGGCCACCACTGCCTAGCTCTTCCCCCTCCCTTTAGGATTATTTAACCCTGAGCTTCCTAGCCAATTTCTTCCTCCTGTTCTTAATACCCTCCTTCCCCTCTAAAGATGAAACATTATCTACCTTTATGGGACTGGGGTGACAGCTGATCTGGCTTTTCCTACTGGATGGAGTCATCAGGCCCAGCAGTCGATCACCCCTCCAGTGGGCCTGTGTAAAAGATGCCAACAGTGCATCAGCAGTTTATTTTGCATAACAGCCAGGTATATGGAGGAAGGAAATCCTTGACTGGTGTCTAGAAAGTGATGATATGAGGAAGAAGTAAAGGCATCGACATTGTTAGCATCATAGGTACCAGGCAGGGAGCTCAGAGAACCCAGAACAGAGAATTTCTTGATGGACTTACAAGAGCATCTACCTATTGGAAGGCTCCTCATTATTCTTTGGTCTCTAAGGCTGGTCTCCACAGTGATGAACCCATGGTTTGCTTTTGTGCCATTTGATAGCTGTTGGGATGGCTACAATCAGTGTAATTTCCGTCTCGCATGGCCTCTAGAAAGGCAGAGAAGAAATATTTAACATCATTTAATTTTTAGGTTAAAAATTGTCTATCTCTCTGGCTGTAGATGTTGCCATAACCCAAGGTCGGACATCTTCTTATATCTGGACATCATTGTCCTTATCAAGAAGATATCATAATTGAAAAATAACCTAAAATGTTTAATAACATTTTATATTATATATAATATATATAATATTTTATTATACACCCCACCCACATATATATATATATATATATATATATATATATATATATATATATATATATATATATATATATATTCCTAACGTTGGGGAGTCCCATTCCTTGGGTAGTTGAACATTTTAGTTTTTGATTATACTTCTCTGCTAGAAATGTAAGACTATAAAGATGGCTGGCCAAAATTAACCAACCTTCTTTCCTTCCTTCCTTCCTTCCTTCCTTCCTTCCTTCCTTCCTTCCTTCCTTCCTTCCTTCCCTCCTTCCTTCTCATTTGGAGCTGTGTGAACATTTAGAACTCTCTCTGGCTGTGGGTCTCTGCATCTGTTCCCCTGGGCTGCAGGAGGAAGATTCTCTCATGATGGTGACTAAATGAGACTCTGGTCTGGGAGTGTAACTGAGTATCATTAGGAGCTACTTTATTGATATTTTTTAGACCAGTACTGTTGGGTTTTACCCCAGGTCTCTGGGCTATCTAGTCTCTGGTTCTTCGTTACACAAACAGTGTTGAGCATGTGTTCCTTGTCATGGAGTGGGCCTAAGTCAAATCAGACATTTGTTGGCTACTCCAACAAGTTCTGTGTCACCATTGCCCTAACATACATATCTTGCAGAGAGGACAGATTGAAGGTTTTGTGGCTGAGTTGGTGTTTACATTTCTATTCCAGTAGCCTGTAGAGTACCTTCCTGCACCAAAGATACTAGAATGTAGGGATGAAGGCCCCATGTAGGCAGGTACAAGCTCTGATTCTTCATGTTCAATGAGCTGTGTGGGTGTTGTCATCATCAAAGGAGTGCCATTGGCAATTTACAGAGAACAACCCATTGTCTTAGTAACAGTGTGGGTTGTTTGGACATTTCCATAGGATCTGCTTTGGCAACAACTCAATTGAATGCCATACATTCCTGGTACTGGAAGCTCTGGTGACAAAAGATGGCTAGTTGGGACAGCATCTCCCTGATTATTAGTAGATTTGGATTGCCTTCATATATTTTAGGGAGTTTTTTCTGCACTAGGTTTTCATACCATCCCTCTAATGTACCTCAATTCCAGCTGTCTTTCCTTGCATTCCCTCCTTCAACCTTATCTCTCCTCCCTCTCCCCACCTGATCATCTCAGGTATGCCCTCATTTATACCTCCATTAGTCTCCAGTCCACTCACAAAATCTATTCTATTTCCCTCTCTTAGGGAGATTCATGTTTCCCTCCCTAGTCCCTTCTTCAATACCTAACCTCTCCAGGTCTATAGATTGTAGCTTTATTATCATTTATTTGATGGCTAATATTAACATATAAGTAAATGCATACCATATTTATTTTTCCCGGATCTGAGTTCCCTCACTCAAGATTTTTTTTCTAGTTCATTCATTTGTGTGACTATTTCACGATGTCATTTTTTTTTTTTTATCAGCCGGGTAAAACTCCATTGTGTAAATGTACCACATTTTCTTTATCCACTCTTCTATTGAGGGACATCTAGGTGGTTTCCAATTTCTGGATTTTATGAATGGACCAGCAATGAATTTGGTTGAAGAAGTATCCCTGTGGTTAGATGAAACATTTTTTGCATATATGCCCAAGAGTGGTATAGCCGGATGTTGAGTTAGATTGATTACCAGCTCTCTGAGGAAACACCATCTTGATTTTCACCGTGGCTGTACACGCTTTCAGTCCCACAGCAATAGGGTTGTGGCCCTCTTGCTTCACATGCTCACCAGCATGAGCTCTCACGTATGTTGTTGATCTTAGCCTTTCTGACAGGTGTAAGATGGAATCTCTAAGTAATTTCGAGACTCTGGTGGATATCCATGATCGGCAGCAGTCCCCAGCAACAGGCCAATGGGTGAGAGAACTGTGGGCAGGCTATATCAACATCCCACCAACACCCACTGGACTCTATAAAACCTCTGTGACCCACTCCACCACCCAAACCCACCAACCCCATCACACAAGAACTGACAGAAAAAAAAAAGTGGGAAGGAACCCTGGATGGCCCAGGAGACTACTCTATGGATCAGCAGCAGAGACAGGGATCAACAATTAATAAATGAGACCTCCTGAAATTGAAAAGCTGTAAGGCCGAGGACATGGTCAATAAGACAAAACGGCAGCCTACAGAATGGGAAAAGATCTTCACCAACCCCACATCTGACACAGGGCTGATCTCCAAAACATATTAAAAACTCAGGAGACTAGACATCAAAATACCAAATAATCAAAGTAAGTGAAGTACAGTTCTAAACAGAGAATTCTCAACAAAAGAATCTCAAAAGGTTAAAAAATATTTAAGGAATTGCTCAACATCCTTAGTCATCAGGGAAATGCAAATCAAAACGACACCATCTTATACCTGTCAGAATGGCTAAGATCAAAAACACCGATAACAGCTCATGTTGGAAAAGATGTGGTGTAAGGGGAACACTCCTCCACTGCTGGAGGGAGTGCAAACTTGTACAGCCACTTTGTAAATAAGTATGGTGAAAATTGGAAATCAATCTACTTCAAGACCCACCTATACAAATCTTGGGCATATATGCAAAGGATACTTAATCATAACACAAGGACACTTGCTCAGCCATGTTCACAGTAGTGTTATTCATGATAGCCATAATCTGGAAAGAACCTGGATGCCCCTCAATCAAAGAATGGATAAGAAAAATATGGTACCTTTACACAATGGAGTCAGCTGTAAAAAGGGCCGCATGAAATTTGCAGGCAAATGGATGAAACTAGAAAAAATTATTCTCAGTGAGGTAACCCAGACCCAAGAAGACAAACATGGTATGTACTCACTCATAAGTGGATATTAGGAGTAAAGTATAGGGTAGCCAACCTATGATCCACAGCCTCAGAGAGGTTGGATAACAAGGAGGACCTGGGGAGGGAACACATGAATTTCCCAGGAAATGGGAAATAGTGGAGATCTCTTGAGTGAACTGGGGGCAGGGAAGGGGGGATGGATGAATGGGAACTGCAGAGAGTGGGTTGGTGGGCTGGGTGCAGGGAGTGGACTGGTGGCAGGATGGGGATGACAGGGAGGGGAAATTTCAGTCAGAATTAAAATCAATTAAGAAGGTTATTTGAATAAAATAAGAAAAAAGGAAAAAAAGAATAACATGTTAAAAAATAATTCCTAATGGCTAAGGATGTTGAACATTTCTTTAAGTGTTTCTCTGCCATTTGAGTTTCCTGTATAGAAAATTCTCTGTTTAGACTTGTACCCCAATTTTAAATTGGATTATTTGATTTTTTGGTATCTCATTTCTTAAGTTCTTTATATATTTTGGATATTAGTCTTCTATCTGATGTGCACTTAATATAAATATTTGGAGAAATTTTCATGAGGTGCAGAAAAAAAGACATATTCTTTTGTGTTTGGGTGTAGTGATCGGTATCTAATATCTGTTAGGTCCATTTTGTTCATAACAGCAGTTAGCACCAGCATTTCTCTGTTTAAGTCATGTCTGGATGACCTGTCTCTTGGTGAACGTGTGATATTGAAATCTCCCACTGTCAATGTGTGAGGGTCAATGGGCAATTTAAGCTGCAGCAGTGTCTCTTTCACAAACTTGGTTGCCATTGTATTTGGGTCATAGGTGTTAAGAATTAAAATGTCAATTTGTTGGATTTTTTATTTGATCAGTATGTATTCTTTTGATAGGTTTCGATTTGAAGTCTATTTTGTTTTTGTTTTTGTTTTGTTTTTCGAGACAGGGTTTCTCTGTGGTTTTGGAGCCTGTCCTGGAACTAGCTCTTGTAGACCAGGCTGGTCTCGAACTCACAGAGATCCACCTGCCTCTGCCTCTGCCTCCCGAGTGCTGGGATTAAAGGCGTGCGCCACCACCGCCCGGCTTGTTTGTTTGTTTTTGTTTTTGTTTTTTTGTTTGAAGTCTATTTTGTTAGATATTAAAATAGCTATACCAGGTTGGCATTTATTGGAATACAGCTATTCCAAACAAATGGACCTAAGATGATTTTCTCAAGAAATATTTTTATTTCAAATAAATAAAAAAGAAACATATAAAATACTACAAAGAATCAATGAAACAAAGAGTTGATTCTTTTGAGAAATCATCTGGGGTCTGTTTCTTTGGAATATCTTTTCCCAACCCTTTACCTGATGATATTGAGATGGTATTTCTTGACTACAACAGAAGAATGGATCCTGTTTCTTCCCACCTATTTTTTTTTATTTTTTAAGATTTATTTATTATGTATTCAGTGTTCTGCCTGCATGTATGCCTACAAGCCAGAAGAGGGCACCACATCTCATTACAGATGGTTGTGAGCTACCATATGGTTGACAGGAATTGAACTCAGGACCTTTGGAAAAGCATGCAGTGCTCTTAACTGCTGAGCCATCTCTCCATCCCCGCACCCATTCTTTTAGTCTATGTCTTTTTATTGTGGAATTGATACCATTGATATTCAGAGATATCAATGAGTCGTGGTTGTTTATACCTTTTATCTTTTATTTGCTGCATTGGTAAATGTTAGACACACACACACACACACACACACAGAGAGAGAGAGAGAGAGAGAGAGAGAGAGAGAGAGAGAGAGAGAGAGAGAGAGAGAATATGCCTGCTTCCCTTCTTTTGATTTTGCTGGTGTGAGATTATTCATTTCCTGTGTTTTCTTGGGTGTAGTTAATTTCCTTAGGTTGGAGTTTTCCTTCTACCACCTTCAACAGGGCTGGATTTGTAGATAGATAGTGTTTAAACTTGGCCTTATCATGCGGTATCTTGTTTTCTCCATCTATGGCCTTGAAATTTTGCTGGGTATATTAGTCTGGGCTGGCAAGTATGGTCTTGTAGAGTCTGTAGAACATTTGTCCATGACATTCTGGCTTTTAGAGTCTCCATTAAGATGTCAGGTGTATTTCTAATAGGTCTATCTTTATATGTTACTTGGTCTTTTCTCCTTGCATCTTTTAATATTCTTTCTTTATTCTGTATATTTAGTGTTTTGATTATTATGTGCTGAGGGGACTTTCTTTTCTGGTCCAATCTATTTGGTGTTCTGTAAGCTTCTTGAACCTGTATAGGCATCTCTTTCTTTAGATTGGAAATTTTTTCTTCTATGATTTTGTTGAAAACATTTTCTGGGCCTTTCAGTTGGGTTTCTGCTCCTTCCTATATTTCTATTCTTCTTAGGTTTTGTTTTTTTCTTACTGTACTATATATTCTGGTTGTTTTCATTTTTTCTATCATGTTATCAATGCCTTTGATTCCGTCTTTCATCTCTTGTATTCTGGTGTAGGAGAGTATTCTTTCTATGTGTTGCTTTCATTGGTTGAATAAAGAAAACTGCCTTGGCCTTTTGATAGTGCAGCCCTTAGGTGGGCGGAGTAGACAGAACAGAATTCTGAGAGGAAGAAGGGCAGGTGGCAGCTGCCATGGCTCTCCTCTCTGAGATGGACGCTGGTTAGACTCATGCCGATAAGCCACAGTCAAGTGACCATACACATTAATGGAGATGGGTTAAACGAATACGTAAGAGTTAGCCAATAAGGGGCTGGACATAATGGGACAGGCAGCATTTAAACTAATACAATTTCTGTGTCATTATTTCAGGGGTTAAGCTAGCCAGGTGGTGGGAAGCAGCCCGCTGTTCCTCCAACTACAGTATTCTTTTGGTGAAGTTTGCATATGTTCTGTTCAAATTCCTAAATTTTTCATTCCAGAATTCTCTCTATTTGGGTTTTCTTTATTGATTCTATTTCCAATTTCAGGTCTTGAATAGTTGTATTCATTTCCTTCCACTAGGTGCTTGTGTTTTCATAGATTTTTTTTAGGGATTTATTCATTTCCCCTTTAAAGACTCTATCATATTCATAAAGGGTGTTTTAAGGTCTTTTTCTTGTGCTTCCTCTGTGTTGGAATATCCAGGACCTGCCATGATAGGATAACTGGGCTATACTGAAGACATATTGTCTGGGCTGTTATTGACTGTATTTTCACTCTGGCATCTAGGTATCTGGGATGGAGATCATTATATGTCTAAGTGCTGATTTCTGGGTTTCTCTTCACTGGGTAGGTGTTTTGTTCCTTGGTCTCTATTTCCTCTCTGGATTTCTGGACAATGTGATTCCTGTTGCTGCCTGGTAGGAAATTTTCTTCGAATCTGATCATATGGCCACTGGGAGTTCTAGATAAAATGTATTTCTGGGTATTTGGAGCTGGTTATTTGGAGGAATCAGGATAGGATAGGGAGTCTTAAGGGGTTCACAGAAGGGAGGAGAGCAGAATGTTTCTCCAGGATCTTCTTTTCATCTTCTTGGACTGGAGGGAGACCGTAAGAGGGGTTACCATTAAAGATCTGCTATAGTCCTGGGAATGAGACTGAGTGTTTGATTTAGAAGGACAGAAGGAAAAGGGAAGATCTACAGACAGCCTATCTGCTTTCTTGGCAAGAATGGTCTGTGGGTTTGTGGGGAGTGCCCGCTGGGTTTGAGAATGGGATAGAGCTACAAGTTGGGAGAAGAAGGCTAGGAAGGGAAGGTCTGTGAGATCCACTGGAGATGGGGGCAGAGGGGTGAAGGAAGGCTGAAGCAGGTATTCTGTTCCAGAAATGGGTATGAGACTTGGGAACGGAATTTGCTCAGAGGAAAGAGTGGTGAAGGTCTTTAGGTAGCTTATCTGTTCCTCTGGCCTGCTCAGCTGTTGTGTCCATGGGGAATGCCTGCTAGTACAGGAGGCTGAGATACTGGGATGAATTGTGGGAAGGAAGATTGCAGGAGGTCTTTGTGATGTATGGGTTTGGCATCAGAGAGGAAAAGGAGACCACAACAGATTTCCTGATACTGGGTTGGGGATGAGACTGGGGAGATTGGCTCTGATGAGCAGAAGGAGAGTTGTGGGTCTGCCATCACCTACCTGTTCCCTTGGGAGGAGCAACTCTGGGATTAGTAGGGTGTGCCTACTGGGGCTGGGGGCTGGAACAAAGAGATGAGTGAGGGGAAGGAGGTTAAAGGGGGACTGTGGTCGTTTGAATGTAATTGGTCCCTATAAGCTCATAGGGGATAGCACTCCTTGGAGATTTGGCTTTTTTGAAGTAGGTAAGGCCTTGTTGGAGGAAGTGTATTACTGTGCAGGTGGTTTTGAGGTTTGCTGTGCTCAAGATACCACCCAGTGTCTCAGTTTACTTCCTGTTGCCAGTGGATCAAATGTAGCAGCTCCTTCCCCAGCACCACGTCTGCCTGCATGTCACCATCCTCCACTCCATGGTAGAAGTGAACTAAACTTCTGAAGCCGTTAGTCACCTCCTCAGTGAAATGTTTCCCTTTATAAGAGTTGCCACAGTCATGGTGTCGCTTCACAGCAATAGAAACCCTAGTCAAGACAGGGAAGATCTGTGGGTTCCACAGAGAGGACCAGGGAGACAGGGAAGCTTGCCACAGGTGTTCTGCTATAGAGCAGTGGCTGAGACTGGACAATGGATCTGGGAGGACCAGGGAGAAGAGAAGATCTTCAGGCAGCCCATGGTTTAGCAGGTGTTACAGGGAGGGAGGTTAGAAGAGGAAGATCTATGGATCCATAGGAGATGGGAACCCTGAGGCAGGGAAGGCTGCTTGACATGTTGTGGTACAGAGCTGGGGATGAGACTGAGCTATTTTTAATGTTTTGATGACTCCCGATATTAATGTCTATAATTGTGGTACTAGTTTGCAGTCCCATGGGTGTGAATAATGGTCTCTCTTTCCCCATATCCTCCCCAGCATTTGATGTTGTTTGTTGATATGACCAATTCTAACTGAGGTGAGGCAGACATCTCAAAATATATTTATTTTGCATTTTCCTGATGCAATAGATGTTAAGTACTTACTTACTGGCCATTTGGGTTTCTTCCTTTGAGAATGGCCATTTTAGTAGCTCATTGGTTGATTGATACCTTTAAATTTTCATCTTTAATTTTTGTTGTTCTTTGTACATTCAGAGTATTACACTCCTGTTTGAAATATAGTTGGCAAAGAATTTTGCCAATTCTGTATTGTGTCTGTGCTGCTGACAATTTCTTTTGCTTTGGAATTAGTATGGTTTGTCATTTTTTCATTTTCTTTTTTTCTAATGCTAGACACTGAACTCAGGGCCTTATAGATCTATCACTTATATATCTTATATATCTACCACTGCATACATACACACACCTGGAAATTATGATTTAATACAATTTTTAATCACAGGAAAAGTTTATATATATATATATATGTAAATTTCATTTTTTTTGGTATGCTAACCCCTCTTCCTCATGTCACACAGGAGGACACTCTTCTCAAAAGAAAAATATAGTAATCTAGGTAGTGGTTTTGAAGTGTTTTAAGCATTAGAATTCTGGGGGTGGTTATTAAGACATTCATATGCCTATATTCACTATATCCTCCATTTGAAATTCTGTAGTTCTGGATTAGAGCTATGATATTTTCAACAATTCCCTCCAAGAATTTGTTATAGATTGTCTGTTGAGAAACGATGGTAGAAGACACTGCTTGTCTTATACAATTAAACAAATAGTTAATAAAATGAGTATTTATTCTTTATAAGACTTACCAATGTGCTGTTTATACATCTGTGCATGGATCAAGAAGGTTTGGATGTATTTTTCTAATACTTACAGATAATAGGGATAATAGTAAATCACATTATTGTCTGTGCTTCATTGTCTTCTTCCTTAGATCCCTAGAGTGTTTAACATTACAGCTCCAAACCCTTTTCTCTTCTAAAATACTTTATGCAGGGTTTTAGCTATGGTCTGAACACATTTTTTATATAATTAAACAGATATTCTATTTCACAACACTGTATGGTACTTTATATGGGAAGATTTGGAATGTGGAGCAATAATCTATGTGAGAGAAATTATCTGGATTGAAGGGGCTTGACTGAAGGAACTTCTGGCTAAGAAAGGAAAATATTTGGAATAAGCATATATATATATATGCCTATATATAATATATATGTCTAGCATTAAAAAAAGAAAATGGAAAAATGACAATGATATATATATATATATACACATATCAGCTGTTGGTCTGTGAAATTAATATTTGTGTTCTTTATTGCATATGATCTTTTTAGTATAGCACTTTTAAAAGAAACATTATATATGAATTAGGTAATAACCATTTTTAAGACAAATTAATAACCCACAAGATTTTTTTATTTGGGGAAATCTAGTACAACTGTTTTCTTTTTAATTATAGTTTTGATCAGATAATTTTTTGTATGTTTTATCTCATCCAACACTTACAGTAATGATATGCTAAATATCACTACATTAGTTTTTGTTACTGTGACAAAGGTCTCAGAGAAGCATCGGAAAGGAGGAGGATAGTTTCAACTCATTGTTTCTGAGGTTCTACTTTGTAGCTAGCTCCTTCATTGAGTTTAGGTGAATGACAGTTGAAAACAATGAGGAAGGGTAGACAGAGGAAAGTTGTTCACATCATGGCTGTCGAGAAGCAAAAACAGGTAACAGTAGACAGCCATAACCAGATAGACTCCACAGAGACACACTGCCAGGGACCCGCTTTTTCTAAATAGTCCCTACTCTCCGTGTTAAGAGCTTTACCCCACCAATGGATTAAACCATGGCCCTCAACAGCTAATCATTTCTGGAAGAAGCCTATAGATCATAGTCAGAGCTGCACTTGCTTCATCTTCTAGGTATTTCTCAGTCGCCTCAAACTATTAGTCAAAATTAACCAGAACAACCATTAAGCTTATTCTAGACCTAAAGATACTAAGACATGGACTGTGTCCCAGATGGCGATAGTTGGGCTGAAAAGAAAAAGAGAAGCATCCTGATCCAGTGTTCACAGTGTGCAAGAACAGAGGCAAGTGGTAACTACCACCCCATACAGAAGTCCTTAGACACGCTATGGAAGTCCAGTCTTTCTGCCTGGGTTTGCTCTCCATGACCAATGTGAGCTATTACTGTAGGGGTGTAGGGTGCCCTGTGGCCATGTTTGGGAAGATTTAGGAAACCATGATCTTAGCCGCCCAGGTCACATTAGGGTTTAGGGATGAGTCCAAGAGCACAATACTGTTGTGTTTCTATAGGAAGAACAGCCACTCTGATTCTTCTAGATCAGTGGTTCTCAACATTTCTAATGCTGTGACCTTTTAATACAATCCCTTGTGTCATGGTAATCCTCAACCATAAAACTACCTCCATTGCTACTTCATAACTGTAATTTTGCTAATATTATGAATAGTAATGTAAATATCTGTTTTTTCTTTCTCCCCCTGCCTTTGCTTTTAATTTATTCTTCTCTCATACAATATATCCCCACTGCTCCCTCCACTCCAGATCCACTGCTCCTCCATTTCCCTTTAGAAAAGAGCACTCCTCCCCAGGATACCAACTGAACAGGAGAAGACTAGGCACAAATCCTCATATCAAAGCTGGAGGAGGCAACCAAGTAGGAGGAAAAAGGTCCCAAAAGCAAGCAAAAGAGTTAGAGACATCACCACTCCTATGAGTTCCATAAAAACCCCCAAACAAATACAGCATATTTGCAGAGGACCTAGTTTAGACCCATGCATGCTCTGAGAAGAAGTGGCCTGTGCACCCCCCCCACCCCACCCCCACCCCTGCTCTGTCACCTTTCTGTTTCCTCCTTGTCTTCAAAGGAAGGAGATACGGCCAGATGTCAGTTTGCTCCGAATGGATATGGCATGTAACATAAAACTGGTTAGGTTAGGGCTCCTGTCCTTGCAGGCACGGACATCTTCATTAAGCCGCCAGGCTGAAACTGAGAGCCAGTAGATCCTCTCCTGTAACTGGGAAGGCTGATGGCTCGTGCGGCTGAATTAAGGCAAGACATTTGACTTCATTCCCCTCTCAGCAGTCCTCTCTTGAGCATCAGCTTTGCTACTTGGCTGACTTCCCCTGCCCTGAGTTGAGAAACACTGCAGAGCACTGACATCATATTCTGCTTGCTCTCGTTTATTCCAATAAAAGTCAACTCCATTGAGCGAGCCTGGATCACAGTTGTTTGTGAGAGTCACCTTGTTTGGATGGTGGCTCTTCCTTCCCACTTCCTCTGTAGGAAGTGGAAATTATGGTCAGCTCCCCCTTACTTTCTTTCATCTGAAATACACTGTTCTTTTCCTCTTTTAGGAATCTTTCTCTTTTCTACGCCCTTTTCTCCACAATTAAGATCGAAAATTCCATGATGATCACAGGTACTGTGTTGACAATGATCAAATCTGTCACTAGACGCTCTTTTCAATAAGATTTAGTCTAAGTTACTTTTTCATTATTTATTTTTCATTATTCTATAATTTAAGAGAATCATTGCAGCAATGAAAGCTTTCACGGATCATCAGAGTCAATCCTTTGCCTCCTTTTCAATCCAATGAAAATTGTTTTGCTTAAAATATTGAAGCATCTGTCTGTCTGTGTGTCTCTCTCTGCACATGACCCAATGCCCATGTGCAGTTCAAAGGACAAATCTGTGGAGTCAGCATTGTTTTTCCGCCATGTGGGGTCCAGGGATAACACTCACGCCCTCAGATTTGGCACTAAGTAGCTTTAACCATTAGGCAATCTTTTCATTCCTTAAAAAACATTTTGTTTCTTTTATAAGAAAGATTGTATCACTCTCTGCTTATTTTAAGGTGTTATAGGAGATGCATTTGAAGCTCACACATGTTCATGTTGAAAAATGTCTTGGAAACAATGGCACGTAATTGACAAATTCAGTAGAGTCCTGGAGCTTTAGAAGAACTCTGTAAAAAAAAAAAAAGTTCAAAAAAGAAATAAAGAAGGTGGGAGGTTGGGACAAAAGGAAGGGAGGAAGTAAAGAAGAAAGAAACACGGAAGGGAGGAAAGAGGAAAGAAGACAGGCAGAGAGGGAGGGAAAGAAAGTTGGTATATTGTGAGGAAAAATGGGAATGGAACGTGCTAGAGAGTTCTGAGATCTAATTATATTTTCTTCCCCAAACACACATAATTTTAAAGTTTTCTGGGAGAGAAACATTTCCAAATTTGCTTCACAGATTGCTATAGTCAGATCTTAAACTCCCCTGAAGTTCCCTACATTAGATCTAACACCTGGTTTGTGCTATTGGGAGGCAGTGGAAACATTAAGAGATTTGTCAAGTGAGAGCTCTTTAGATAACTGGGGGACATCCTGGAAGTGGGGATGGGAACCCACTGTCTTCTGCCTTTCCCGCTCACCTGGCTAAGAGGTGAACTGGCATCTTTTGCCCTGTGCTCAGGCCATGGTGCTCTGTGCAAGGACAGGCCTCAGGCCATGAGAACAATTGGGCATGGGCTGAAACCTTCCATACTGTGAGTCACTTGAGCCCTTCTTCTTTTGAAGTTGCCTAATCACTGGTATTTATTACAGCAATGGAAAGCTATCACATGTATGACAATTTACTAGGCTACTAGTGACCTAACTGCTTCTGACTTAACCAAAACAAAGATACTACCTTCCGAGGTCCACGGGCTCCTGCCTGCTTTCATTCTGAGTAGGAGGAAGGGTAACCGTGTTGTCTTTGGCCTTCGGTGCAGGTGTGCACATTGCTAGCTCCTTCCCTGTCACCACAGCCTACTTTAGGTAACATTTGCAGAGAGAAGCCTGGACCACTTCATCTAAAGCGCCTCCCCTGTTGATGCTCCCTTTGGAGCAGCTTATCCTCTGTTCTTTCAGGCTGTCTACTTATCCCCATAGGGTGCTCATTAAGTTGCTTTAACGTGTAGCTCATTTCCAGAAGTATATCCATGCTGCCAGAGATGGCGAAGATCAAAAAACATTTAAGGACCAAAGAAACGAAAGCCTGAATATTAATTACAAGTTTCAGTTTGAAAATAAACATGGTGGGAGTTACTCACTTTAAAATGAGAAGACTCAACATGTATAGCTAATACATGAAGGTAAATGAGAGCAGAGCTATGCCTCCCTCCCCCCCCCCCCCCACATAGGGGAGGATAAACTGACTGAGTTGAACATTTCCCCAGTGCTATACTGCAAACAAGCCAATATATAATTCCACAATGGGACAAGTTTTGTTTCTAGGCAGGTTACATTTAAAGCAGGCCAATGACAAGAAGTGTGTTTCATTTTAATATTTCATGAGAACAGAATGTTTGATTATTTACCCTGAAAGTTTACATAGTTTAGAGCCAATTGTAGGCCCTATTTTTTTTTCTTATTTTTAGTGTTTGAGAGTATAATGAAATTATAACTCTCCTTTCCCTTGCCCTATCTTTTTGGACATTGTTCTTGCTTCTCTGTCTTTAGGGTGGAGAATGGCCAGCCTTCTGTGCATAGTATAGTCTTGCTGCCTTTGTTCATGCAGCCAGGAAACACTGCATGTGGTTTGTTACAAATCATTGACACGTCCATCCTTTACCTTGGTCCTGTCTTTTTTTTTTTTTAACTTTAGCATCTGATCTCAATCTGTCATCCTTGAAGGAGCCTCAGAAGCTCCTTCTTCTAAGATTCCACCCCAAACCCCTGTTGTCTATAGAACTCACAGTGGCTATCTTACCCTGATGATCCACTGCGTGCCTAGAAACAAGCAGATTAGCACTCACTTTGGTATTGTTTAAGGCCACATAATCTTGAGGAATCATAAATCAGGAAATCCACAGAAATCCACAAAAGAGGGTTCCTGAGAATGTCTGATAGCTGCTGAGGCTGCTTATGATTGACTAGGCTCTGTGTTCTACTGCACGCAGAGACTGCTGTCAGTAATACCTTTGGGTTCAGTAGGGCACTAGTCCACATCTGATTTTACTCACACCCTGGGCTTCCTAGCAGCTGGAACATTAGCACCCAATTGAACTGCTGAAAAAAATTACTGAAGTATTTTATACTTCTGTCATTAAGTAGAGGACCGAAGAAATGCACATTTTAAGCAGTCAATACTTACAGATGAACAAAGAGAGCTGGAAGGAGGAAAACAGTATCGGCTTTCACTCTTCTCACAGAACGCGTTAGGAGCAGGCTTTGGAAATGTAACCCGAGGCAAGGCTCTCAAGGCAAGTATGAGGAAATGGGAAAGCGAAACAGAAGCACTTATTGTCTTGCTCCCATTCCTGCTAGGAAACAGACCACTGCTCCTATTGTCCACACCTGGGTGGATCTGGCCCATTCTAAAGCTGGAGCGAGGAACGCAGAACAACCTCCCCAACAACCTCCCCGAGAAGAGGTGAGTGGAGACGGACCAGGAAATTAAACCCAATTCTCAGAACCCTTTCCATCTAGCTGTGTAAAATGATGGGGTATTTATAACATCTTATTTCCAAGTGGACACGAAAGCATATGCTTACGCGACAAAGAAACCCGCAATTCAAAACTATCTTTGCGATTCGATTGCTTCACTGGCCTGGATTTCTGACAATACAGAAAACTGAGGGGTGCCCACAAACTGTGGTGATGGCTGGAGGTGCCACAGCTCCTGAGGAAATTGCGCTTGTGAAATGACTTCATAGTTGGCTCCACGGGATAGGGTGTAACTTCTTAATATATTTCCCACATTGTTCTTTGTGCCCATTGCATATTGATTCTTTGACTTTTGTAGAAGGAGAGAAACCTAAACTCAGTAGAATTCTGTTGCTCAAAGGAATTGTGATATAAATACAAGCTGGTGTTTGGAATGATTGCTTTCTATTTTATACAAGTATATCTCAGTGTTATATATATATATATATATATATATATATCTCAAAACATCACTTCAGTTTCAAAACTACTGCAAAAATAGCACGAAAAAGCCACAGTCAGCATGCCAGTATTTTAAACCAAGAACTATATCCCCAAGCTACCATAACTCAATAACTTGGACATAGCAGTGCTGTATCTCTGGGACTGAATTCTAGGGATTTGTGTGAGGAGATATTAGGATGAATTTAGCTGTCTTTATTTGAAGCTCATCTGCTAACGGCCCACTAACAATTGCAAGGAGCCGTTAACCGTGGAAAGGAAAACTGGCTAATATTTTTTGCGGGTGTTTTCAAGGCACCGTATTTACTTTCTGACACTGTACAGTGACCACATGCCAAGGCCGGAGAAAAGTGATCTCCCGTGGGCTGTCTGCAGTCTGTTCTCTGACTTCCTTCTCTTGGCCCCGTTCAGTCCAGACATTTCAACAGCTTGACTAAGCCTCATCACCATGTAGCTGCCAAGCTTAGTGGCTGCCAGTCTCGCTAGTAGCTTTTTAAGTGCACCTGTTACCAGTACTAGGTTTCTATGTTTGAATCAAGAAGACTAGACCTTTCCGGTCTCCCCCAGTGGCCAGGCTCTCTCTCAAAGGAGAATTATTTTTAATAATACGTCATCATTCCTGTTCAGGGAACATTTTTTTTCCCTTCTAAGCTTTTTTCCTTATGGAGAAATTACATTTATGCCAAAACTGGTATGTGACATCTGTTTTGGGTTAGTTTACGGAGAAATGGTTTTGAGAATAAATACTGTGGATATTTTTTTTTTCTTACGTGGGGTCTGCAGATCTATGTGAAAAAAAAAACCCAGAGATTTGGTTAAAAACGGAGAGGTATTAAGTATGACATCTAAACACCATTGATAATGAAGTTAATCTGATATATAATACATGCGTTTCGTGGTAACTATGTATAAATACTGGGTCATTCATTCAAAGGACTGGAATTAATGCATATATTGGAGCTAAAGCAGCATTTTGGGAGCAAGCTCAGAGGAGAAATGAATGGAAAAGCAGTTAGAGCTGCCTCTTGCTCTTTAGTGTCCTGGACCAGAGCAGCCTCCGTGGGCAATCTCCTCTGATTTTCCATTAGCGTTTGCTCCTGGCCAGGGGCCTGGTGCTGGTGGCTGAGAATAACCTTGCCTACCCACAACAAAAGAGATATGAATTTAGAAAGAAAAGTATAATGTCTTCTCTCTTGACCCTCTTCCAAGTCCTGAAGCACTGAATACTATTTATCTATAGCTATGAAGCCTTTTCAGGCGGAAAAAACAGGGCATGGTAAATTATTTTAATTCTTTGGATATCATACAACACCAAAGGGAGTCTCTCTAGACAAAAATTTTGCAGCTACTAAGGATGCTTGAGCTAATATTTGCCCAATTTGACCATCACACAGTGTTCAATAAGTATAGTATTTGCTCAGCAGCGGACTATTTAGTCTGTAGAAAAATTGGTGGTTTGTTTAAGTGGGCTATTGTACAAGCCACCTATCAACCTACATTTTTTTTTAAAATGCTAACATCAAACATAGTAAGTGCAAGTTTTAAACCATGCGTCTGTCCTCATGTGGAATTTTACCTTGAAGGTGTCAATTTTTCTTCAAGCTATGGCAACTCAAGTGACATTGTTCCTGTGACTGATTAGGTGTGACATGACCATATGATACGGTTTAAATGCCAACACACTGGTCCCATCCTGTCTCCCCCTCACACACCACATTCAACATGCGAGCAAATCTTGTTGGTCAGTTAATGGAGATATACCTGAGGTCCGCTAGCACCCTGGTTTAACCAAGCCCGACTGACGTATTTTTCAGGGACCATTGTTACCTTTTCTCAACTACTAGTTGCTCCATTCTGCAGTGTATTCGCCACAAAATATACTCTTCCCCCTGTAATGACTTTCATTTCATTCAACACCTATCCCTTTTCTGGTCTCCGCCCCCTCTGATCTCATCAGCTACTGCCCCTTGCTCATTGGATTCTGCATGCACTGACTTCCTGGCTGTTTCTCCAGCATGACAAACCCACTTCCACACACAGTAACTCTGCATTTTCTCTGTTAAACATTCTATCTCCTGGCAGTCACATGACTTCTTACTTCTACAGGCCTGTGCTCAATTGCCTAGTGGCTTTCCCAGAAAAGCATATGTAGAGTGACACCCCCCCCCTCAGTTTATTTCTCTATGACTTGCCATCTGATATGAAAGACACTGGGCATTTTTTTTTTACTTTCTCACTGAAGTTCTATAAAAATAGGGCTCCCGAATGTAGGTGTAACACTGAGCCCTCATTTCAGAACTCCACCTGACAGACACATTTGTGCAGTTTCAGATACTTGCACCAACGTCTCATCTTGGAATCTTAATTTTCTTTCTAAAATTAAAGTTTGCAAAACTTTTTTTCTAATCATACTCCCCTCCCCCCCCCCCCCCCACACAATCTTGTAGTATGTGTGCCACACTGCAGTGTCTGTCAGAAATCAACTTTCGGGGAGTCAGTTCTCTGCCATCATGCGAATCCTGGGAATCAAATTCAGATTGTCAGTCTTGGTAGAAAACGCCTTTACCTCTTGAACCATCTAGCTAAATCCTAATTCTTTGTTTAAACATATTTGGTCCTACTCTCTTTGGCAGGGGAATGAAACCAGAGAAAGACCTAGGTGATACCGAATGTCTAGCTAGGTTCTGCTCTCAAAAACACTCTAAGGACAGGCATTACTACTGAGAGGCCGGCCTCTCAGAGACCAGAATCCAGGCATGACAGACTCTACACTGCCTCCTAGCTGGCTGCCCCAGTAGTTCAAGTCTGCTTAGTGAAACATAGAAATCAAAGCATTGCTTTTTCAGCAGCTCCACGTGCTAGAGGTAGACCCGTATTGCAAACATGACATGTATAATATATTTATGTAATGTAATATTTCCGTACTTTCACTTTGTAAGTATGGCCGTATCTCAAAGATTCTGTATGTCGTACCAGGTAGTTCAACTTTAGGAAGCGTCCTGAAAGGCATTCCCAATGCTGGGACGTTCAAGTCAAGGTTTGTTTAGCCAGACTCCGGGAAAACTCTCGTTTCCCTGCACTGATACGGTGTAGAGGCAGCTTAAACCACATGGTCCAAGAGAATGGGATCCAAAGACGGTGATCTGGAGGCAGGGGCCGACCGCCATAAGCGAGGCACACCCCAGTTCTCTGGAAAGCGGCGGCGTGGGTTCCGGAGTAGGGTGCGGGCGCGGGGAGGGGCCTGCGGCGGCCCGCCCTCTCCTCGGGGATGCCGGGATGTTTACCCTCCTGACAGCCGCGGCCGCGGGAGGAGGAGCGGAGCCGGGAGGATGGGCCGCCGCTAGGCTCGCAGTGGTAAGCGCCGGCCGAGCGGGGTGGGAGCCGGCGCCTGCAGCGGCGCGGGCAGAGGCGATCGGCCCGGGAGCCCGCAGCCCGCAGCCCTGCAGCCCGCGTGGACCGAGCTGTCCCGGCGTCCCGGTGAGTCTGTACGGCCCGGCCGGGTGGGGCCGGTGCTGGGAGCGGGTGGGCCGCGTGGAGCCTCGGGCTCGAGTGCCTCCAAGGTCGGGCCGGGTCTCCTGCAGCTGGCGGAGGGCGGTGCAGGCCACTGGCGGTGGGAGTTCTGCTCCCAGGCACCGAGACCCCGGGGAAGCTTCGCTGCGGTGGTGGCGGCGGCAACAGGTCTCCCAGCTCAGACAGGAGGAACTCCAGCGAAGACCCGCCTCCGGGCCGAGCTCATTGGTCACCGTGGCTATTTACCGCTCGCGGATTGGTTCAACCGATTCGGCTGCAGCCCAGTTTAGAAAAGTGAAGTTCACCGACCTGAGAGTCGGGGTGGCCCGACAGCAGGATCGGGAACCGATCGGGACCGGTCCCGGACTGGGATGCAGCAAAGTATGAGCTAAGTCACAAAGTGGGCCTTGGTGAAGTTAGAGGGCAGTGGGGGTGTTGCTGAGCAATGCCGGCTGCCTCCGCCTAGTGCTGGAGGCCCTGGAAGCCCCACAGCAGATGCTTTTATGGACTCGTTTTGTACTCTCATAGCCTTTGCCCTAGCTAAATGCTAAGAATATATTTACTTTAGAGTAAGATATGTTTCTGCCTTTACAATCCTGGTGATGAAACCGAATATAGAAAAGACAGTCTAGAGATGAAATGACTTTTTTTTTCTTTTTGAGATTGCTGGTCTTAAAAGTTGTAATTAAAGACAATTAGAGGTCCTAGTTTGTAGAGTATTGTTAGGACCACAGTTTAGTTTCTCCTCCAAGGAATCTGCAGTTTCCAGTGGGCACGTTACCTACAGCCGTTCACGACGGTGCGCTTTGATAGGTTGCTTTATAGAAATGTGTGTATTATGAGTCTGTTCTCTGCTGAACGATGGGATGTTGATGTGATCCATGAGAGGTTTAGTACCCATACTCAAACATCTGTAATATGTTTGAGACAACAGGACAAGCTCTGAAAACGGTGAATTAAAAGGCAGTTACGCCTTCATTACTTTGTAGCGTTTCTTGTTGGTATTCATGGCGGCAGTATTTGGTGACGGCCTGTGCACTTGAGTCAGTTGGCATGCAACCTAAGTAGTTATTTTCATTTCACAGTTATTTAATTTTACACTTGGAGAGATACCGTCCATAATTTGTTTTTACATCCCAAACCGTTGCATCCTCTGCTTTGGCTAAGGCGGAGGTGGGGGATGTTGGACGTTTGGAAAAAGTTTACTTCTTAGAGGGGCGATAAAGTGGATGGGGGTGGAATGTGTATGTGTGTGTCTGGGGGGGAATAAGGGGGGCCTGTGGAGAAAGGAGAAGGGACACTGGGGTGGAGTGGAGGGGAATCCGGGACCCAGTGACCACGCAGTCCTAAGGTGGAAGACCCCGCCCTTCAGAGCACTGACAGCCACCACAGCCAATGGACGGCGAGGACACCCGGCCCGAGCCCAGGAGGCGGGTACTTCCTATGGCTGCCCTGGGCTGGGAGAGGAGGCCAAGTTTCTGAGGATGTGGGCCTGTGGAAAGAAGGGCCGAGGCTCAGTCTTGTGAAATCAGGGCATAAAAATAGTGGGAGGGGGCTCTGGTTTCCTTTGCACCTTTTGTTACCTTTCAAGATTCGGGCTCAGCTTGAAGTCAGCGCTTCCACCGAAACCATAGTAGATAAGAAACGAACCTGGTCAGCAAATTAAATATAGTCGGTGACTGCCTGGGGCTTTACCCCGAGATCATATGAAACTGAAAACCAAGAACTGCCGGAAGAAAACTCGGTAGACACTCTCATGGCAGGGCAGGGTGGCAGGCTTGCTACCGTTAAGACAATCAGGAGTTTAAAAAGTCAAGACTGCATTTCCAGACAGACAGACCCATTTTGTAATCTGAACTCAAGTTATTTTATCTGGCTAATACCTGCCTCACGTCACTCCTTTCCCACAAACACGCTTTCTTGGCTGGACACCTAGAAGATTTCTCTCCAGTAGTAAAACAGAAGGAAGACGCCGCTGGTAGGATGGCTGCAAGTAGCGGAGGAGGGGAGCAGAGGCCGCAGGGCTGGCATGCCTTTCCTTACTAAATGAAAAACCAGTTTCGAATAAGCTCAAGTGCAGAGCAGTTATACTCCGTAAAGATAAGTGCTGCCAGGACTCTTCTCCCACTTCTGGGCTTCTGGTGATCGCAGTGGAAGCCTTTTAACCCTGCCTAACTACAAACATTAAGTAACATTTACAAAAAACCCCTTAAAAAACAAAAAAAAAAAACCCCAAACAAACAAACCCCCCCCCAAAAACCCAAAACTGATGTTTTTAAAAAGTAGATTTTGTTATTATAAGAATGTGCAGGGTATCTGTTCCCAGTTTCACCTAAGTGTCTTTTCAGATATTTGAGTATTGTGTGGGCAGATACTTCACTTCATAATCTAAACTGCAATGTAGTCCAAACTTAACTATAGTTCTGAAGATGCCTGAATTAAATGGGTGCGAACTATTTACTCTGAGTTGATGTTTATCTGCATTTCTCCAAATACAGCAACATTTTCTAAGAAACATTTCTTTATACTTTTGAACTTGTTTCAGTTTAATGCGTCCTCTTGCATTTTTTTATCCATGGAGATTATAGGTGGAATAACATTTGGTTATAGGATTATAACCAAGCATATGTGTTTGTGGAATATAAAGGAAGTTTACAATTTAATTGTTTTCTGCTTGACATAGGGTCTCAGTTGGTATCCTTTGCGGGCCTGGAACTTCCTATGTTATCAGCCCAGGGTGGCCTCAAACTCATGACATACCCCTGCCTCAGCGTCCCAAGGGTTGAAATTATAGGCATGAGTTACTATTCTTGGTTTAGAGTTTTTAGATTTGCACAACTTATGAGCTGTAAAACTTCTAAACTATAGCTTTGCCATTTGTCAGTCCATATTGTGATTATCCCTATGGTGTTGCCTATTTCTCAAAATATTTTCTGCTTCTAAAGAAATCAACTTATAGTTCATGTGTTTGGTGAGTGGTGGGAATGCAGACAGATTATTAGCAGCATTCTTTCCTCTTTTGAGCAGGATACATGATTTTTTAAAAACCTTTATTTAAAAACCACCGTGTCATACTGTGTCTATACCCTAATAGGCTGAGCTGTACTGGAGTGAAATAACTAGCCACAGTATTATGCAGATAGTGTACAAATGAGAAAAATGCACTGGCTTGTAGAAATCTACAGAAGTGTGTTTTCTCTGATTTAATGGAAATAGTCCTTTTTGTACATTACCACGGCTGCTGAGTGGACAGTAGCTAAGGGCTGCTTTCAAGCCCCAGCTGCTTTTGTACCGGCGGCGATTCACAACCTCTAAACAGTCCGGTAATAAGTGTTATCTGCTAGAGCTCCTGCCTTTACGGCTACAGACCATACCCATATACGTGGTCATAGCTGTGTTCCAATAAAACTTTATTTATGTGGAAGATAACATCAAAGGCCTACACATGAGTTCTAAGCCATTGAGTTTCTGACAACAGTGCCCTGTCAATGTTTTTACTTTTTGAGTCTGTGTGAGAATTCTAATGAATTCCCTAGAATAATGGCCACCGTGCATTTTCAAAGTTTGCTTGTTGGTGTTCATAAACAGATGAGCCACTAAGGTTAGTGTCCTGTTGGGGAGAATAAGGGTGCTGGGGTAAAAGTGTTTACTAGACCCCAGCAGATATAGACAAGATTTGAGAGAGAAAATAATCTGCAGGAGGAGACAGAGATGCAGGGGCCAAACAGAAAGAGAAGCCTGGGGAGGGAATGGGAGGTCTGTCTCTACAGTTATGTTTAGACAGCCTTTGCCTCTGGGGGACCCCAGGCCCATCCTGTGATGTAGGAGCATGTGAGTGTGTGCTGTTTCCTGCTTCCTCTTTAGCAAACGAAGGCAGGAGCCGATGCCCGTCATTTGTCTCTATTTTTAACTAGTGACATTGCTAACTGGAGCGAATTGATGTGTTTCATCAATTAGTTTTTATTTTAACTTACTGGATTGCCTGCTCCCATTAGAGGGAATTTGAGGCATATGTGATTTAGTAAGCCTCTTTTTTTTTCCTTCTCCTTTTTAAAGTGGAAAAATTGAGAATAGTACCACATGTCGGTAAGATGAGGCAGAGTGTTGGGAGTTCTAATGCAGCTTAGACTGCACAGTATCTCAAACAACAACTACATCAGCCACAAAAGAAAACAAAACAAACCGTGCCCCCCCCCCCCCTTGCAAAAACAAAGGAAAGCCAAGTGGACTTAGTCTTCCTAGTGAAAAAGGAAAACTAACTGTGAGGGCCTGTGGTCAAGGAGCGAGTGGCCATGGGGACGAGTAAGGCCTCCTCCTGCTCTCAGAATGAGTTTTAGGCTGGCTGGGGTGCAGCCCCTGAGAAGCAGTGGAATGCAGTGGAAAATGAAACACCTTACAAATCACACAGTAGAACTTCTTCATCCTAGCGGGAATTTGACTCCATAAGTCCTCAGGGAGGCCGGGTGGAAATAGGGACATTTCAGAGCTTGTGGCCAGTTGCCGTCAGCTACAGGTAACATCTTTATTTGCCCTTCCTGCATGTGTATTCTCTTTTGCTGTGTTTACAACGACGTGAAGAATCCAGGTACAACGCCCTGGTTTGTCACCTTGTCACCGTTGAATGATTTTAGTTTGTTCCGACTATAGCTTTTTCAGCTCACATCAGCTTGCTTTGAATAGCAAATGAAACATCTTTGTAAGTGCAGAATAGTAGGGTCACTGAGTGGGGGTTTCATTTCATCCATGTCTCTATTCATGGAGCTTCCAGGGGAGGGAAACAGTGGGCGGATACTTGTGCTGACAGGTTCTATCATCCACCATGGCCCAGCCCTGTTGGAAATAGATGGCTCACTATTCAGCACTTACGGCTTTCTCTCCTGAATTTTTCCCTTTGCTCTGTCATTCCCATATTATAATTTGAGATAGCATTTTAATGAGTTTTTGTTAGTGGAGCTGCAATAAGGAGGAAGTTATACTCTGGGTGCCTCAGAACCATGCCCTCCCCATTCCCTTCTCAGAAGTGGAATCAAATGTGAGTTTCTTAGGGCTGCTGTACACACTACTAGCTGGCGTTATTAAACAACCTGGACCGATGATCAAGTTTCTCTCTGATGGCTCAGGAAAGTGTGCACTGTGTCTATTTTTTTTTCCTTTTTATCTTTCCAGTATTGGTAGCCGCTTTTTCTTTACTTGATTAACAAAATATCACTCTAATCTGCCTCTGTTACTTGGTAATGTCATTTTTATATCTATATCTGTGTCTTGTCATATAAAGACATCTTAATGGTCCTATCTTTATGTCCAATCACTTTTTTTAAGCTTGAGAGGTTTATTTTGGCTCACAGTCACAGAGGGTACAGCCCTTTATGTCGGAGGAGTCACTGTGATGGGAGAGACTTGGCTCTGGTGGTAGGAGTGTGTGATACAGCTTGTTCGTAGCTTGGTGGTGTAGGAAACAGATGTGGGCCCCGCAGCAGGGCCAGGCTTTAACTCTGAAGGTACCCTTCCTCTCCAAGTGACATACTTCTGCTCGGTACACTCGATGTCACGAGGATCCAGTCTCCCCAACTAGCAACACCGACTGGAGAGGAAGTGTTCAGACACACTAGCCTGTGGCAGCTGTTTCACATTCAAGCTGTAGCGTTCTGCTCTGACATCCATAGGTGAATGGCTGTCTCACAATACAAAATGAATGTATTCAGTCTAACTGAGTCTTAACAGGTCCAACATTGTTTAAAAGCTCAGCGTTTTAGCTATGAGCACCTGTAAAATGAAAAATCCAAGTCATATACATTCAATATACAGTAGCACAAAGTCAACGTCATTCAAAATGGGAGGCATGGGGCATAGCAAGGAAAGGCCCCAAGAGAAACCTAGAGAACATACAACAGATTCTGCTGCTCCTTAGCCAGTGCCTGGGGCCCTTGGTGGCAGCTTCTCAGCACACACACATGGGCTGAGATAGACCCTCTTTTTTGTCTATCTCTGCCCTTTGTAATACCCATGATTTATCTGGGCTTGAGTCTACATGGTGCCTGCGGCTTTCCTCTGTAGACGCTGTTATGTTCCTGGCATTTCCAACACCTTGGTGTCTCCACTGTGACTTAGACTTCTCTCTTAGGGCTTTATGCTTTGTCCTCTCAGGGTCTCTTCAAAGGACCTCAGCCGGGGACACACTTTACCTCTAGTTTGTGCGCTTAAAATTATGTGACCACATCTGTGCTCCTCAGGAGATTCTTTGCTGTATGAAGAATTCTGAAACTGCTGATGTTTTTGTCTGTAATGGCAGATTTTAAGCTTGTGGAAGGGCTGCGTCTTAGAGATAAAGATGGGCATTGTTTTATACATTTATAATAGGAATGGTATTCTTCTGAAACAGTAAAATGAATGTTCCAGAACCAAGCTTTCCATTTCCCATTATTATCCTATTGTTTCCCCAAGGGGACTGCAAATGTCTAACTTACTAAATCATGTCTTTTCCGAAGTAGCAGGAGGCTGACGAAGTCTGGATTAGACTTCGCATTGAATGTGGGAATCAACTAGAACCCAGAGATACCAGTTCGCTCATCTATGTCGCACTGGATCCCATGTCTCCTGATTCACAACTTAGGCTTTTGCTTCTTCTGTGTTTTCTAATAGTGCTGAAGCCTGTGTAAGTTTCACAGCTTCTGACAATATGCACTGTGTGCTTTTCACTTCCCTTGAATGACCAAACATGTTGTGTTTTGTTGGTGGCTCTTAAGATTTGCTGATAGACAGGTAACACTGTCCCTTTTCCAGCACCCACATTAAAACCTTGAGCACTTCATCCCGTCAGCAGAATGCTAAGGTGTGACCTCGTGAAGTATTTCTGTTGCAGCAAAGAAGAGAAACATTAAAGCTTGGTGTTCCGTCTTTACTTTGAATAGGTTTAAAGCAGAAGAAATGTTCGGGATGGAGGCTTGTCCTAGGGGAGTGTCCATACTTACAGTAGTGGGCAGGGCAGGAAAAGTTAGTGTTCATGGGTAGTCACGGATTGTCGTCCTTCCCACACTGATCTCATACCTTTCTTAGTAAACTTCAGGCATTACTATTTACTATATTGAAAATTTAATATATCCACTGATACTTTAGACCTTCTGGTGCCTTTTCTTCTGTGTTTCAGACACCAAACAGTTCCTCAGTTACCTTTACCTCTTGAGTAGTGATTTGCTCTTAGAAATTAACTTGGGTTTATTCATTGTCTGTGCTCCCCGTGTGGTAAAAGTTCTTCTTGCTGAGTAGAAATGGATCAGACCAACACTAGGGGATTTTGTGATTCCTTTAAATAGTTTTATCCATTCGTACATCTAAAATACTGTATACATTGAAAAATTTCTATGGCTTTTCAAGATTGTTTCCTGAAGCTTCCGTCCTCAGAGTGCCTGTGTAAGAAATTCTGATTTGATGATCATGAGTTTTGGCATTGGAAGGGCTATTCTGTGCTGGAAACTTGTATTGTCAATACATCATGCCCGTGACTCAAGCAGGGGTCCCTCAGGCCACCCCCAGAGAGTGCTCTGTTGTAGCATTTTTTCCTTCTGCTTTACTATGTGTGTGTGTGTGTGTGTCTAGAGAGACTTTCCTATTGTACATATCATTTCCAACAGGGGTTTGCAGTATCTCGGCGTAGCTTTCTTCTAGCAACCAGACTCTCTGAGCATATGTAAACAACATCTTAGCTCAGAATATGGATACGTGTTTTGAAATCCCTGTTAGGAACTAACTATAATCACTAAATAAGGAAGATCAATATTTCTAAATGACAGCTGAAAAAAACAGAGGAACATTTTGTTTCAGGTAAGGTGAGAGAAACGAGCCAACCCTTCAGCCTTAGCTGCATGTTACCTAACCCCCTGCTAGCGTGCTGCTTATGCTGTGTGTTGCTCTGCCTTTCTGTGGCATTGTTCCAGTGTTGGAGTGCACTGTGGAAGCTTACCACTTTCCTTGCTCCCAGGTTGCCTTGTTCTTTTTTCTTTTTCTATTTTTGCATAAGAGCAAACTTCCTTTGCTTTGCCATGCAGGGCTTTTGCCTCTAGCTCCCTGGGCTGGAGACCTATTTGGGTTTTCTCACCTCATTACACAGGGGTTTTCTGTCTTGACTCCCTGGCCATACTGGAAAGCGTGAGGAACATTAGGATGCGTTGCTCACGCCTTCTCCCCTTTTTCCATGACTGCTGTATTTCCACTTGGTGCTCTGATAACATGTGACTGGTACTTGTGTTCCTTCAGACTTCCTCCCTGTCTGTAGACGTGAGACTTTGCATACAAACGATTCTTTGTCTGAGAACGTCTGCTTGGTCATTTGAAAGCTGCTCAGTGATTTCTGTTTTAAATAGGTACTTTATGATACTACAGCTCTGGTTTTTTTTTTTTGTTTGTTTGTTTTGTTTACTACTCTATTCCCATCCCTTGCCCTGAAGCTCTATCAGAAGTCCAGGTTCATTTTTGTATATTCAAATGCCAAATGCACAGTTTGACAGTATAAGCTAACTGAATAGCCGTGGAGTTCAGTTCTCTGTCTGGTCTCGGGGAGAGCATTGATAGAGTGCGTGTGGACTGAGGTATACATGAAGAAACTGAGCTAACAATGCTATAATGAGTACAGTACAGAGAGCCAGTTACGGAGTGCCAGCCCCTCTGTGCCTGGACCATGATCTTCCACTGTGCAAGCCCTCATTCTGCTCTCCACGAGGTCGGTGATCAGGATCAGGGTGGTAGAAGTTCTGCATTTTCTTTCTTGAAAACCATGCAGGGTGTTTTGCATACATATTTTGAGAACATTCAGAAGATGAGCCAGTTGGTTGCAGAGCTTGCTGCTAAAGTCAGTTTCAAATCACAGTGAGCTTTTCTGAAGCCCTATTTGCCAGGGACAGACCATGTGGCCTTTGGAGCCTCCCATCGTCTTCCAGATGGTTCTCTAATGACATTGCCTTTGTTTCTGTTTTTTTTCCCTTTTCTTCTTATTCTTCTATTCCCGAGAAATTTAGCTCGTAGGTGTGTAGCTGAGTGTGCACTGAACCGATGACGTTTAAGGAAAGGGCCATAACAGAAGGGAGAAAGAAAATCCCAGGCAGGAGTGGCATTTGGAAGGGATGGGTACAGAGACAGAACCATTGGTGTGAGCTAGGAAAGAAAAGAGACCATGAACAGGGAGGGAACGGCTCAAAAAATATGAGAAAGCAAGATAGGTGAGTAAGTTATCTGCTGCTTGGTCAGCCCGATTACTGGGGATTATTCTGAAACTGTAGGCGTGTAGTGTGTGTCCTGGTTGGTTAGCTTTCCTCTGGTTTGGAATTATGGTGGCAGACAAAACATTTAGATTTACACGGGTTTGATTATTTATTGTAGATATAAAAGCTGCTAGGCAGTACCTGCTTCTGCTGATTGTTTATGGAAGGATGGAAGATTTTAGTTAATGCGTGGCCCAGAGAACCTGCTCCTGCTCCACCCGGAGCTGCTAAGCTTCTCTGCCAGCTCTCAGGATGGGACTTTGCTTGGCGTCCCCACTGTCATATCTAGACTGCACATCGACTCTGTAGGATTAGGCTCCAGATCGAAGCCAATTCCCAGCTTTGTACTCATACTTCAGCTTTCTGTATAGAAAATGAGAGTAAATTAACCATTAATATTGTATACTACTGCCGGACTCACCTGTTTTCAATGGGGTGTCTGATTCCACCTATACTGACCTCTCTTGTTGGTTTTATTTCTGTACTCCCTTGCCTTAATCATGCCTGACAACTTAAACTTCATTGTTTGAACTGATTCATGCTTTTCTTCCTCATTGCTCGGTCTTTCTCACTGTTTTTATACCTCTTTCCACACCTAACCTACTCCAGCTCAGTTATCACAGTCATCCTCATCGTTTAAAGCCCTGTTCCATATTAGACAGAAAATTGTGGAGAAGTCATTGTTTCTTTGCCTCTCAGCCTCTGGCGCTTTCTCTCTCATCGTTGATAAGCTGCCCCCCTCCCCCCTCCCCCCTCCCCCGTGATGTAGGAATATCGGTTTCCGGAAGGTGTGAATCATGTCCTGTACATATTTGTGTTCCTCCAGAGCCTAGTACCCTTCTTGTCAGAACTGGCCGTTCAGGGAATGGCAGACGCCTGCTTTCCAGAGACTGGAAGCAGCAGGGGGCTTGGGCAAGTTCTAGCAGTGAGAGACCAAATGTCCAGAATAATTGAGCAACTGGTTTCAGGGAAGGTTAGGGTGGATGCCAGGCACAGGTTTCTGCATGTTCAATGGGTGGGTTGGTGGGGTGGGGGGAAGAGTGTACCATGTGAAACAGGCGAGAATCGTGTCAGGAGAGATCCTTGTCAGGATATTCGGGGACCTTGACAGGAAGCAAGCACTTTGTATATGAGTTCTAAAATATCTCTAGTGGCACCTTTGAGAGGAACTCGGATTAGGTATATCAGACTTGGGTTTGCTGTGAGGGAGAGTGTATAGTCAAAAAGACCCTAACTGACTTGGTGATTAGGTACATTGGAGGCCTGAGGAAGACAGCTTAGGGTGAGGAAGTGCCTGCCATTGGAGTCAGACAGGACTGCAAGTCAGAGTTATTTGACTTGAAGCTGATCTGTTAAACACGTTAAGAATAAATGAAAGGTTTTTTATGTGTGTGGAGGAAGATGCATCTCTTAGGGGTGTAGAGAAGATGTATTCCAGGTCCTTTCATCTGAGCTCATTTAAAAGGACAGTTTTATTAAAGGCAAATTAGTCTTCATGGATGCTAGCGACAGCTGAATGCTAACTTGTTGTCTGACTTCAGCCCATTCTATGGGTTAAGGTACTTTCTTTTATGCACCTAAATAATGCCATTTCTATCCTTAATAAAACATTGTTTTTAAGCTCTCTTAGTCTATACCGTCTTCCCAGAACATTTTCATTCTACAGTCAGAATAATGGATTTCCAGAAGTTCATAAAGCTCAGGTGATAATTTAGCTGGATATTAATTATGTAATTTCATTCTGATTGTTTGAAAATATCTTCAACAGAGTCCCCTGGTAGGTTATCTAATCCCATGTATTCAGCCCTAAGTATATACATACGTAAGCAACACCACTAATGGACTCAGCAGGCTGTATTCATGTGTGTGTGTGTGTGTGTGTGTAACAACAATAAAAGTAAAGGTTATGAATTTGAGAGGGTGTGGGGCCACAGAATAGTTGGAAGGGTGGAATGATGTAAATATAGTACTAGTGTATGAAATTGTAAAAAAATTTAAAATAATATTTAAGAATTAAAAACAGTATTCAACTACAACAAGATTTTCAGGTGTTGGTTTGTTTCCTTTCAGTTTTCTAATGTAATAGTGGAAACCACTGTCATCAGAAGAACATTGTTTGTTATTCCTAATATTACTTTAAAGTGGCAATGCTTATTGAATAATGTTTTCATGCAATCAGGGTTTCACAACATAAATTTTCTGGAGAAAATGCCTTTTACATCTGTATGCTTATGTGTGTTAAAAAGACACACTCACAATTTGGCATTGTTTTTTGTGTTTTGCTCAGAGCAAGAAGACAGTTGCAAGGCGAGGCAGGCTAGGATGAAAATACTTCGGCAGCGTTTGCTGAGGAGGCAGGTTTAGGAGCTCCCAAGTGAGCTTTGGACCATTCACTCAGAGTAGTTCTGAGGTATAAAGACTGATATGAGAAAAATTGAATTAATTTTCTCAGAAAATAAATTTTAAAATGTACTGCATGGCCATGACTTTCTTTATAAATACATCAACAGCTCTTGCTGTGAGGCCAGACAGATGCTATTTTACAGGATGGGATTTGAGACTGCCTGTAATTCTAGGTCCAGGGGATCTGACGCCCTCTTCTGTTCTCTGAGGAACACACACACACACACACACACACACACACCCTAATTTAAAAACAGTTTTGAAAATGTTGCTAGTTAAAAGCTGGTTTGTGGAATCAGGACTCTCAGTGTCTTTTATCTCCTTGTGTTTTTCCCGATTTGCTGTTTTCTTAGACATCAGCTGTGTCACCTGAGTACTGATGCCCTGCATCCTCTCTTTTAATCTGTTTTGCTTTGGGATCAGGCTTAGTTTTTTTTTTTTTTAACAACACACAACAGGCTATAAATATTATACCTTTTAAAAATGTTTGTGTGTTGTAAAATAGGTAAGGAAAGCTGGAAGTTTGGTAGAAGGAAAGTAGCAGACTGGCCTTTTGTTTGGTTCAATCTTGATTATGCCCTACTAACCTAATTATTCATTAAATAGACTGTTGCCGTGACTCAGGTCCCAAGAATGCAGTCAGGGCCTGGGCCAGGGTTAATGAAAATGCTCGCTGGGGAGAGCCACAGCAGCCCTGGATTGTAGCGTTCCTTCTTAGCCAGGGCCCGTTTCTTCGTCTAGATCATGGGAGCATCTGACGAGTTGATGAGAAAGGTTTTACAGCCACTTTGTGCACTGTGGTAAACTGTAGTATGTAAAGAATAAAGCATTGTGGGGCATCAGCAGGAAAGCAAAGAATGTTAAATTAATAATTATGGGCAGTTAAGCATTTTACAAGCATAAAGTGCTACACTGGTTAATTCAGTGTTGCCGACTTTATTTTATTTAGATGGATGTTGTTTTCTGCCTTCTTGATGACTTTTCTATTAGTGAGTGCTTGTTACAGACCAAAGGCCATTGGAAACAAATGGCCTTATAATAAATAATTCATATGGATCCAAGTATTTCTAAGTTGTTTGCCTTTATTCCAAAGAGACTTGTCAACTTTATTGTGAGAGAAGTCACTACTGTGAATTATTTAGTACAATAAATTCAGCACATTTGTAATAGAGAGATTTGGAGATGGGTCCAAGTTATTCATTATGGATTGTTTTTTTTTTGTCTACTTGGCATAAGCCAGAATCACCTGAGAAGAGCCCCTCAATTAAGAACACGCCTCCATCAGATTGCCCTCTGAGAGTTAGTCTCTGGGGCACAGTCTTAATTAATGATTGATGAGGAAGGGTCCGGTCCACTGTGGGCGGTGCTACTGTAGGCAGGTGGTCCTGAGTTGCAAGAGAAAGGTGGCCGGGGAAGCAGGGGTGGGGTGGCCTCTGCTTCAGGTCCTGGCTCCAAGTTCCTAACTTAAGCTCCTACCCTGGATTCCTTTGTAGCCTGTAAGTTATACAAACGCTTTCCTGCCTTGCGTTTGGTCATGGTGTTTATCATAGCTATAGAAAGCAAGCTGGCACGTTCATCCTGGTCCTTTGCGCCAGTCTATTTGCTGTGGTGTTTAGCAGCCATACCAAGCTTTAGTTGTTTTGTGAGCGAATGGATGGCATAGGAGTCACATGAGTGGCCTCTACACAAAGGAAGTTTATCAGGAGTGAGCTTCCTTCCTTCCTTCCTTCCTTCCTTCCTTCCTTCCTTCCTTCCTTCCTTCCTTCCTTCCTTCTTTCTTTTTTCTTTTTGTTAAACTTCAAAAATCAAATAGGGATCTCGTCTTTCACATTCTCAGGGAGAAATTCTGGGACAATAAGCAGAAGTGGTGCTCTCTTACCCCTGTATCCTTTCACAGGTAGGAGAAGCATCCCTGAAACTTAGTCCTCAGCCTTTTGCATGGCACGTAGCAGATTTGTTGCTTCCAGGATAAAGATTTGGGATCTTGCTGTGTCATCGCTCCTGGACATCACACGCTTTCCTTTAACGAGACACAGCTGAGGAAGGAGACAGCGCTCTTGTTCCTAATCACCTCAAGTTAGATGCCCACGTGAATTTGCATTCGATTTCCTGACCCTTAGGTCAGTACTCTTGATAATCACGTTTTCCTTCTGACTTTGTGTTTTTCAAATATTTATTGAAATTTGTGTACTGGAGGCATACACATGAGGAGTAAACATCCAGTTTCTAAGTAGTCCTTGCCTCATCTGTTTAGTAGATGGACTGGACCACAGATGGACAGATAACTCCTTCATTAAAACATACGGCGACAAGGAGTGTGCTGGCTTTGAGACAGTGATGCACACTGGAGTCATCTGGGAAGAGGAAACCTCAGTTGAGAAAATGCCTCCATCAGCCTGGCCTATGGGCAAGTCTATGGGGACATTTTCTTAATAATTGATATAGGAGGGCCCAGCCCTATGTGGGCAGTGCCGCCTCTGGGCTGGTGGTTCTGGGTTGTATGAAACGAAACAAGTTAATATAGTCGTTAGTAGCAAACCAAAGAGCAGTTTCCCTCTGGTCTCTGTGTCAGTTCCTGCCTCCAAGTTCCTGCCTAGGCTTCCCTTGATGGACTATAAGCCAAATAAACCCTTTCCTTCCCAAGTTGCTTTTGCTTAGTGCTCTATCATAGTAACACAGGTGCAAACTAGCACAGAGGGTCACCTGGGAAGGAATAAGGCTGACTATGACAGCCACTCAGGAAGGCTTCGTCAATAAGATGGCACAACTTGTGTCAGAGGAATGAAGGTTTGAAGTAACCTGGCATTTGGAGGAATATATATATATATATATATATATATATATATATATATATATATATATGGTATACTGAGGCCAGAATATTTCTGTGGGAATAAATGATGATGAAAAAAGATAAAGGCTCAGAAAATTATGCTTCCTTCTTTAAAGGAATTGTAAGCATAGGAAGGACAGTTATTTGATTTTCATCTCATATATATCATTATATATTTTGTATATATTTAATGGGCACATAGAGTAGGAATTATTACTGAAACCAGAATGGGTAATGAGCAGGTTGTAGTACTAGCAAGAATTATGAGGTCTGGCCTGAGCAGAGAGAGAGATTTGGGAGATATAATTAGTAAGAAAGGAAGCCTTCTATGAAGGCAAGAGAGTAAGGAAGTGATAGGATTGCTATACCCTAGAGAAGTAGATAGGTTGCCAAGGCAGAAATACAGTCACAGAAAAGGGACTACAGGATTGCATGGGCTTAGAATGTTTAAGACTTCAGGCATATTGTGCCTGGGCTGTTGGACAGAAAGATAACGGCAGTTGCAAATGGCACGTAGAGCTACTCTACAGTGTAAAACTCATCAGTATGTAGCAGGCAGGTTCTGTGCCACTGAAAATGCATGGCTATTGATTTAAATAATCAAGGGGTTTACTGTTAATGGAAACCCGGGCCAAAGAATCAGCAGCCTTGTTTATTGATCATGGAGCCGAAGGCTCATTTTGTATAGAAATGATAAAACAGATAAAATAATTTCCTCACCGTGCCCTTCATCTTAGATTCTCCTGGCTCATTTGCTTTCTTGCCTGTGAGTACGGAGCGGTAAGAGTTACACACGGAGTATTCTAAACGAGTGCTTAACGAAACCTGGTTGCCAGAACCACACTCGTCTTCAAGAAATTGGAAGGGATCAGAGACTTGTCGCGAAATGTCAAGCACAATGCAACAGTTACTTTCATAATCTGAAGAAAACTGGGCAGTGTCTAAAAAAATTTATGTGTACAATCAAATTATTGTTTGTATACATGATGTCAATGGAGCGATATGTTTACATCTTCAAGGTTTAGAGAGATGTATGTTGCCCGTGAGCTTTTAGAAATTAGAGAATTAGAATTTCCCAGAGGTAATTGGTAACTGGGGGGGCGGGGGTGTTGTCTTTGAACAGAAGCTCTGGGGATGACATGGGAATAAGTGTAAAGCAGAAGACTAAACCAGTGTTCTGCGCGACTGGAAATTCTTCACAATGCCGGAAGCAGTTAGAGAGACAGGCTGTGGTTTGAAAGCGCTTAATCTAAGAACTAAATATTAGGGAACAGGGACTAGGCTTCAGGGTCAGTTCCTAAGCCAGTGTGGGGCCGTATAGCACACCTCTCAAATGAGCAAAAGTGTTGTTGAAGGAGGGCTTTGAACAGCTTGGCATTGCCATTGGTAGTAAGGGAGGCAGGGCTGTGTACTTGTTTTTTTAGGCTTGATTCGATCAAAGCCAGAAAACGCAGTCCCCATGGCAGGAGATTAAAAATAGTGTGTGTAAGGGGTGATGCCTAAGACACAGTGTAAATAAAACATTTCTTGCAGCATAGTAACGGATTTGTTAAAGATTTAGATTAACAAACAGTCCTCGACTGTGTGCACTTAGGAGATACCATCCCAGAACCAATCAAGCGAGGGAAGTTAAAAATAAAAAATAGGCCAAGACCTTTCAGGAACAGACAACAGAAAAGACAGAGAGGTAGCAGAGTGAATTCTAGTGTACAGTTAATGAGGATCATCATTAGACAGGGCTGAAGAATTGCCTAGTGTCCTGAGATGTAGCGCTCTAATAACCAGAATCACAAAAGCAATGCCCCAATAATCGGAGTAATAGAAGAAACGTGAGTTGCCTGCACAATTATACTTCTAAACTTAGTTCTTAAATTTGTGCATTAAATCTTTATATTAAATGAACAGGGAGCTTCTAACCCATCCTACTGAATTGTTGACCAAAACCTGCCAGAATTAGGACCAACAGAAAACATTTCTATCATCTAGTCACCAAGCTATGTCCAGTAGACTACCAGGGATTTTCCAAGGTCATAATTCAGATTTAATAGAAATTTATAGCTAGAGCATAACCTGCATAAGGCATCTTTGGGCATAGTACAGTGTGCCTTAGCATGTTAGGAAGCTCGTAGCTCAGGGTCTTGTAGACTCATTTGACATGAATGCTGCCCTTTTGTATTTTGGTCATGAAATATCAGTTCACAAGTCCTAGGAGGCTGGTCTTTTAAAAAGCAAGCTTTGTAAAACAGAAATGTAAAAATCTATAGTAAAATTAGAACAATAAAGCCCGTAGTTGGAGCCTGCAAGAGATTGCTCATATTTTCAAGCTCTTAGTGCCGAGGCTGAGGACCTGAGTTCCACCCACAAGACCCACAGGCTCAGAAGCAGGGAGAGAGTCTTCTGAAAACCTTTCCTCAGGACCCCCCACCTCCATGTGTCATGTTGTGACCCCTCATAGTAAAGCAATATAGGTGATAAAAGAATTTCATAAAGATGTGGTTTGTGTAACTATTTCAGCATATTATATAGTGATCCATATGGTTAACATACATTACCTATATTGTACATATTATATAGTAACATGAATGTTTAACGTACATTCCATGTATTGTGCATATTATATAGTAATATGAATGCTTAACATACATTACCTATATCGTACATCTTTTTTTTCTTTTTTTTTAAAATTTATTTATTTATTAAGGATTTCTGCCTCCTCCCCGCAACCGCCTCCCATTTCCCTCCCCCTCCCCCGATCAAGTCCCCCTCCCTCATCTGCTTGAATAGCAATCAGGGTTCCCTGACCTGTGGGAAGCCCAAGGACCACCCACCTCTATCCAGGTCTCCTAAGGTGAGCATCCAAACTGCCTAGGCTCCCCCAAAGCTAGTACGTGCAGTAGGATCAAAAACCCACTGCGATTGTTCTTGAGTTCTCAGTATTCCTCATTGTCTTCTATGTTCAGCTAGTCCGGATTTATCCCATGCTTGTATGATTAACATACATTATCTGTATTGTACTTTATGAGATCGCTTTTATAGACGTATGCAGATTTTCCATAAAAACAAAATAAAATGATATGCTTACCAATAATGATGACCAGGAGTTATTTGAGCACAAATAAAGATGACTTGCTCGAAAATAGCTGAATTGTTCATTGACGCCTCTAATTCAGTAAGAGTTGTATGCGTAGCTTCAAGAAGTTGTCATCTGACCCTGGCTCCTCTTTAGTTAAGAAACCAAAAGTCCTCTTTCAAAACAGGGATTATTGTTTGACCTGGGATATGGCCAGTTTAATATTCTAATTTTGTATAAGTCTGTCCTTTCCCCTTTCTCTTTCTCTATCTCTCTTTCTGTCACCTCCACCCAACTGTGTAGTCCTAACTAGCCTGACTTTGCTCTGTGGACCAAGCTGACCTTACATTCAGATATCTGCCTGTCTCTGCCTCCTGAGTGTTAGGATTAAAGTCCTGTGTAACTTCACCCATCAAGTCTGTGCTCTTAATTGGTGTAGTTTAAATTCTTTGATAGGCGAAATATGTGAACCTTATGATTTTTATTACTCATTCTGATAAAGAGCTGTCCTAGGGCTGGCTTTATGGGTCTAGCTATTTAAGTGAAAGTATTATTTGTAATATAGCCTTGTATAATTTTAAGATTAAAATATTTTTAGGCTTTAGAAGAAAGCCTATTATGTTTTTTTCCATTTTTTTTAAAAAATTGTAAAACATGGTTTTTGAGAATTGAAATTGATGGTCTTTAGGACAGGTTTTCATATTTGGTTAATTTGTGCATCAAGTCTTGAATTCTTAAGATGAAGCTAATTATGGTCTAATCATTAAGTGGCTTGTATTCATAAAGATTCTTGAGCACTGAAGAAGTGTGATTCTCGGCATACATGATGCCTAAAGAGAAGCGGTTGTACAGGAATTTGGGGACTGAAGCTGGACTGGAATTTTCCAGGATGCGGTTGACTTTTGAACTAAACACAAGTCTCTGTGGTCTTGGCCATGTCTGTATAGTTCTTGAAGGTCTAGCCTTGACCTGTGGCTTTTGAAGAGTCTGAGAAAATCTTGTTCCTATGGTGGAGATTTCTACACTTGTTCCTGCCAGGAAGGAGCCTCCAGTACACCCAGCTAATTCCCTGTGTCCCTGTGCATGAGCGCATGTGCAGAGCGCTCATGACTACGGCTTCTCATTTTAAATTTCTTATCTGTAATCTGTGACTATTTACTATTCACTCTAGTAATATTTTCAAATGCTTCCTGTGGAAAAGTATACAACTGTATTTTTGCTGGAAGAATACATACCAACAGAATTTGTAAACATTTCAAATCAAGGCAGAAGGGCAACTTGAAGATTTTTTTGTCTCTTTTTTGTATGAGTTTCAAGTTCAAAAATAAGCTTGCCTTAATATTTAAAAGTCTTTACATCGCAGAAAAAGTTCATCAGTAACACAGTTGTGTAGTAGTTTGTAATCTTGATGTTGTATTTGTTATTCTAATTTGTTCCAAATGCACACTGAGACCTGTTTTTTACTGTAGGTTGATGAAAACCTGAGCACAGTTGGGTAAACTTTCCTTCTTCCTAACAGTTTGCCCCAGGATTGGGCAGGGTTTCTCTCTCTTGTTTGATTGCAGAGGAAGGATGGGACAGGCAAGAGACAGACCCAAGGTCTGCCTAAGTCTGCTTTGCTTAGGAGTGTAGAGTCAAGGCCAGAGGTAATAATTTTTGTTGCTGTCCTTTAGCATGTTTCTCCCTTTTGGGATACATCTTCTTGCTGATAATTATGACTTTGTAATCCTTTTTAATTATCATAACAAAATAGTTAGGAAGTAGTCAGAAGATAATGTTTATTGAAAAATCACAATGAGGATACACATGGAATATTCTCAAGAAAAAGTGATTATTAATTTTTAGCTTAGAGGAAACAAATTCACAGCTGTAGTAAGTGAATTCCTTTCATATAGTTATTTACTAAAAGTTAATATGTGAATTAGTAAATAGGCTTAGGGCTGAGACGTTTTCAGTGTTGACTTGCAATGGGAAACCATGGAATACTGTGTACATTGCTAGTGATTGATTTCGTTTTAATGTGAGAAAACTGTGGGGAAGTGTGTGCAAGGGGGAAAAGTTCCTGCCCTGAAGCCGCCCACTATTCTACTTTGCTCATTTACTTTAACTAAATGCTATTGCCCAGATAACTTTTGCCGAGATAACTCATTATAATTTGAAATCTTAGAGCTTTGTGTTGTCTTTACATCGTTTGGGAAAAACTAACAAATGAAATTAAAACAACATTAATTTTTTGTTTGTTTTGTTTTTGTTGAGGTCATCTATGTTTGGTATGCCACTCTAAGCAGAAAAAAAAAAACTTTATCCTTCATGATATCTTACCTTTAAACACTCAATAATTTTCTTTTCCACAGAAAATATTAACTGAGGGATACCTTTGGAATTAATCACACATCACTTCCAACTAACCCACAGCACCCCTAAATTCCCATCTGACTCAGAATGTCAGTAAACTCTGAATTTGTGTAACATGAGTTATTATTTGTGAAGAAGTTAGAATGGAGGCCTCGTAGTAGCTTTGGTTGATGCTGAGGTAACTAAGGTTCAGCGAGGTTGGTCAGATACCTCAGAGAAAGTTCTTGGTAGACTTGGAGGAGTCTGTGTCAAGATGGTCTCTCCTGTGACTGTTCCTCTGTGAGACTTTCCCAGGTAACATCCAGGCTGCCAAGGAGTGGGATAGCCGCAAAGGTGAAGACAGAAACTCCCAGGATTGTGGGACTCTTAGGTCCACTGCCTTGCATGAGAAACAATCACGTAACAATGTATTTTGCCCATGGACTAACCCATAATTACATTTAAAATATAATTTACTAACATTTAAAAGTCAGCTTTTCTGACTCATATTCTTGCTGCCAGGCCTGAGGCATTTGCTTTCAGTGTGTATTATAAATAATTAACTAAGTTATGGTAAAGCAAACACTTCTTTAAAACGACAAATTAAAGGGTAAGTGGCTGAAGTAGAAAACTCATTAAACTTTGTCAATTTATCAAATAATGTTATATTTTAGCATTATTGGTTTTCTCTTCTAATCTAAAAGTGATAAACACTCATTTAAAATGGCTTTGTGTGTTTAATATGTTGAACAAATTATAGGTGGGTATTCTCTCTTCTCATGAAATTAGACTGAAAGAACCAAAAGACAAACAAGTGGGAAAGGTCAGGGGTAGGTATCAGAACAGTCACCTTCTAGAAAGTTCTGTTTAATGAACAGTTTTCACTGGGAGACTGAATCCCAGAAAAATGAGAGATTCCTGTAAATGATATCTCTCAGCTGGGAACTTATTTGTCTACATACTAATTTCACTAATACATGTTTCACTGATATTTAGAGTTCTTCTCGTTTGTTTCACTCTTGCATTGAGTAATAAGTAGCCCTGTTTTAGCCTGTATTATGTCTAGACAGAAAAAGCTGCTTTAATCTGTAAGGCCGTGAAGTCGTCAGTCAGCACGGATGAGCATGTGTGATAAAAGGGAGAAATGAAGAGAGATTATTTCGTATATCTGCTTTCTCAACATAGAGCAGCCCATGGATAATAAGTCAAAATCTGAAATTGATTTTCTGACTCTTTCTTTCTAACAGATCTGGGCATTTGATCTCAGTACGAATTACCGATAATTAAGTAATTTGAAAGTAGGCATTGTAGGAATTTAAGTTGATGTTTTGAACGTTCTTCTGTTTTCCAGATTTTAGGAACCGTTAACTGTGTTCTGTCTCATACTGAATGTTTACAGCATTCACAGACGAGCTGAATAAAAGGGAACACAGTTGGTAACCCACAGTAGCTTATTGTGTTCCAGGAAGGCTAATTGTGGAAAAAGAACTGTGCCAGGCCTTATGGGAGAGTCAGAGAGCTCTACTGCAGACTTTGCTGGTAAGGCCTTCGTAATCCCTCTTGGTAGTGCCTTTAACGCTAGGAAAAAGGCCTTAGTGCCAAGAGTCTACCAGGGCATGGGGCTCGCAACGGGTAGTAGAACCAGGTGGGGGTCATTGTGTAAAGCCCTCGTGGGACTATGCAGATTTGTCCCTTGCTTTGTGGGGATCTGTTTCAATGAGTAAAATTAAGATTTCTGAAGACCAGAAATGGGCCTTTTTTTTTTTTTTTTGTAAGCATTGATAGTTGGGTGTGAGACTGATTTGTTCTCTCTTCAAGGGCCCGAGTGGTATATCTGTAGAATAAAAACCCCACCCTGTACCTGAGACTCAGTCCTAAGGGCCACACTGGGTAGCCTCAGACTTGGTTGATATTCCTTGCCTATCTCCGAGGTGGAAGTTTCTGCAAACTGCTCCGCGAGGTTCTGAGTCTCAGTAGAAGGGCCTTTGCTGTTTATCTTGTCATTAGCATCTGCTGGTTCATAGAAGGAGCTGAGAAAATTCCTCTTGCCTGAATAAGGGCCCATTTGCATGTCCTCTTAGTATTGCACTTTGATACCCTTTTGGGTGACAGTAAAGTTAGTGATGTCTTATACCTGTGGTAGTCTCTCAAAAGGTTCCAGTCTGTGCTTTTCTTGTTTGACTGCAAGGTACCATTTACAGATGGTCTTTACCAATACTTTTCAGGTCCACGGAGACAAAGCTGGATTTTGTAGGCTTCATGTTTCCATGTGCTCAGGAAACATTTGCATATCTACAGCACACCTACAGTGATATCAGGGTGGAAACATGGTGTCAGCATGACAAACTCCAGGCGTTTTAATGGTCTGCTGTGGGTCAGAACCCTAAAAGTGGTTTACCAATCATGAAAAAAAAAGGCTTTTCCCCCTTTACTCCATTTTATCCTAAACAATGTCACAAGTGGACATCAGAATGTAGGGACCCACCTTGGACATTCTGCATAATGGAGGGACCTAGGCTGTTTAAAAGTTCAATGCCTACCTAGCAGTAGCTTTCTTTAAACTGGTTTTATAATGAGGATACATATATGTGAGAGTTTAGAGTTAAAAGTATGTTATTACTGCTACTTAATAGTCATTAGTTTTGAAAATATTCTAAGTAGCATGCAAGAAGTAGATTTATTGGCCAGTCCTAAGTGATTGACCCTAATGTTTCACTGATTCACACAGCAGAAATTGTTCATAGCATCGGTTATGACTTTGAATGAGCATCAGCTTTTGAAATAAGATAATTCATGATTTTTCTTTCTCTTCAGTGAATTGGCTTGATGTGCTTCATCAGCCTCTGTAAAGGAGAGACGAATTTTGCCTTGCCATTTTTGGATAATTTGGAATAAAGTTTCCATTTAAAATAATCGTACTGCTTCTATACATTCATTGACCTGACCTGTTTCTTGCTCTCCTAGATCTTCTAAAGAACCAGAAAGCATGTAATTAATGGTAAACTTAAGATTTCTAAATGAAGTTTAATTTGTATTTCAAGCCATTTTACCAACATTAAAGTGTGTAGCACACACAGCAGAACCACCATGATGACAAGGGAAGCAGGTTATCTTTAACCATGCTAAGGGAGTCTAGGTCAATGCTGGGAAAGCTCCTTCGCCTGCTGGTTATCACTGCATCAAGTTTACTAAGCTGAGAGCTAAGTTCGTTCTGTCTGTCTATCTATCTATCTATCTATCTATCTATCTATCTATCTATCTATCTATCTATCTATCTATCATCTATCTAATTTATCTATATTTTTATTTTATTGAATATAGATTTTTTTATATAATATATCCTGATTATGGTTTTCTGTCTCTGTACTCCTCCCAGTTCCTCCCCATAATCCCTTCTGTCCAGATTCACCCCCTTTCTCTTTCTCGTTAGAAAACAAACTAGCTTCTAAGGGAGAATAATAAAATACAGTCCAATAAGAGAAACTAAAGACAAACACATCAGAATAGGACAAAACAAACAGAAGAAAAAGAGCCCAAGAAAAGGTACGAGAAACAGATAGAGATGCACATGTTCCCACTCTCAGGAGTCCCATAAAAACATAAAACTGAAGCGACACATAAATCAAAGGAACTGTAGGGAAAAGCCCTGGCATGGCATGATGAGATAAGGAACCTCCAAAGATGCCACTGAGTTTGCATTCTTTGGCCATCCACTGCTGGGCATGCAGCCTACCCTTGAGAGTAGTTTGTTGCCCTAGAGAGACTCACTCAGAGTAAACTAAATTTTCATCTACAAGTGGTTATCAATTGGAGATAGCTACTGGGTTAGGGATTGAGGCATGAGCCCCCTTCTTTCAGCTCTAGGACTGCATCTGGTGCAGACCCAGGTTGGTCCTGTACATGCTGCCTCAGTCTCTGTGCGTTCATAATGTGCCTGTCTTGCTATGTTTTAAAGGTCTTGTTTCCTTGATCAACTCTTCTACCTACTTGGGCTCTTCACTCTTTCTGCCTCCTCTTCCACAAGACTCTCTGAGCCCTGAGGTGGGAGGGGTTTGATGGAGACATCTCGGACAGGGATGAGTCTTCTGAGGGCTCACTCTGCATATTCATCTGGCAGCGGGCTTCTGTATTTGTTCCCAGCTGCTGCAGAAGGAAGCCTTATCTGATTGTGACTGAGCAAGCACTGATTATAAGTGTGACAGGATATCAGTAGGAGTCATTTTATTGCCCCCCCCCCCAGTAGTATTTTAACTAGGTCCCTGGTCTCTTTAGTTCTTGGTCAGTCAAGTGGACAGGTAAGGGTTTCATCTCATGGAGTCAAATCAGATCTTGGTCGGTCAGTCTCACATGCTTTGTTCTGCCATTGTGTTAGCATACCTTGCTGGCAGGACACCATTGTAGATTAAAGGGTTTTTAGGACAGCTAAGTTTTCCTAACAGCCATATTTATACTTAAAGTCTGATTTTTCCATGCCTTCCCATCAGATTCTCAAGCCAACACCATAGCTGCTTTTGTTTCTTACAGAACCTCCCGCTGCGGATGGAAGCCTCGCTGGTTGCTCTGCCGCCCACTGAGCTTGCTGCTGTAGATAGAAAAGGAGCAGAACTCAAAGAGATTTCCCCTTTTGTTTTTCTCATTTGGCTTTTCTTAATTATGCCCAAACCGATTTGAACATTAAAAATATTCTAAAGACTTTCTCACGCTAATGAAAGCGTGTCAAGGACAGAGCATGCCTGCAAGCCCCACACTGTGAAGGCTAAATTAATTCTCGTGTGTGTTTTTCTTGTCCTTTTGAAAATGGAGACCACACAGATATGCTGTGATGTCACCTACAAGAAACAGCCTTAGAAAGCTGTAAATTGTTGAGTTTGATGAGAAAGCAAACACTCCTCACCTAGTATGAATTACGGTACGTTTTTCTGAGCGTTGTGTGGTGGATATTTAAATATTAACTACAAGATATGGTAGATGTTTAAGTATTAACTTCACGATGTTGAAGGAACAATGTTGGAAGAAAGGGACCAGGTAGAAAGGCCGTCTTGTTACTAGTGTCAGTAAATCGGAAGACACCAAAAAGGAAACACGTTTATATTTTTGTGAATATGTATATGCATGTATCTTTTATTATAAGGAAAGGACTCATTCATTTGGATAGGCGACTGACTGCTGATTGTCGTCCCTTTCAGTTTCCACTTCCATTTCTTGAAGCTGTACCAGTGGACACATAGTGAAAAGGGGAGTTGGTCAGCCACAGCCTAGTATATGTGGAAAGGTCAGAGGCCACCTTTGGGAGTCAGCTCTTTCCTCCCACCGTGTGCACAGCGTGTGCACAGCAGGGATGAGACCCCGTTATCCGGCTTGACAGAAGCGCCTTTACTTGCTCAGCCATCTTGCAGCCCTTCCCAATCATTTCTCTCTGTTAAGGTAGATAGACAGAAGGGGCTGTAGACGATGATGTATGCTGTGACTCCCCTCCCCCCACGGCCTGGACCTTCTGTGTTACCATATCTTTTTTCTAATGATCGTTTTATTTAAATTGAAATCAGGTGAAATTAGGACACACTCAATACCTGGAATGTTTGACAAAACAGAATTAAATCTTGCAAAGTAAATATTCAGGATTGTTGACCTTGGTTTTACTGTGGTAACTTCCTTTAAAGCTTTGTAGCTCCTGGAGACTGTGTCCAAAACCCATTGTTGTGTCTCTGTGGTGTTTTGGGAGTTACTGGGCCGGGAAGGAGTAGTGATATGTTTAGAAGTCAACAGAGAGAACAGGTGGACTGGAAAGAGATGTGGGACCAGAACAAGATACTAGCAAGAGTATTATGCTTCTCGGGCCTCCAGTCCCACCTGAGAGGAGATATGCCTGGCCTGGATAAGTGGGTACTTCAAGCCAGTTGGTCACAGCTGAAGAACCCAAGCCTGAGAGAGAGCTCGATGCCTTTTACAGGTGATGTTAATTGGTCACGCCAGCAGCAGGTTTCTCACAGTAGAAACCAAGCTTCTGTGGCCCACATTTACATATTGGTACCGAGCTACAGAAACGGTTCAGCAGTGGGTACCAGAGAGGTTGGCAGTCTTGGTGATGATGTACTAGGACATTTGGGATGCGGGACCATGACAACTTTTGCCAATGGTCTATTCTTTACCTGCGCATATTTCCCTATAAATATACTACCCCATTCATAGCTTAGACTGGGTGTACTGTCAGGTTAAGATCAAATTCTTTTAATATACTTCATAGAGTACACAGCTAAGCCTATTATCAATGAAAAGAGGTCAGAAGGCAGTGCCAAGTCAGCCATGTTCCTTAGGATTCTGGACTGAGCAAACCAAAGTAAAGTTCCCGAGAGCACAGCCCCCTTTATATCGGATAGTTCTTTAGAGTCCCTTCTTACATGCTGTGTGGATTGTTTCATCTGACCAGAGCTATTATTTGTACCTTTTCCGTTAAGCCAGGATGTAGCTTAAGGCTAGTTATTACCCATGCTATGTGAGGGAGTGGGTTTAGATCTTCCAAGGTGAGGATGAGTTTCTCACCGTTTGCTCTGGGGCATGAGCGCCTTTGCCACAGAATACTTTCAGTTCTGTCGGAAACAAAAGCCTTGTTTCCTCTAATAATATGGCCTAACTGTTTTTAATACCCAGATAGTTCATGTCAATGTAAGCTTGCTGTTTAGGAGGTAGGAACTGGGAGGTAATTTTTCCTTATTGTTTCAGGAAAACTGAAAGCATTTGACTTGGATAGGTTATCATTAGAACTTGTCAGGATTAATGAGCTACCCTTGGGCTGTCACGTGACCTGTTCTTTGCCGCTACGGATGCAAGTGTTGTCCTTGATGTAGCACGTCTAAGGCACTTCTGAGGAGAGTTATCCCCTATCTCAGAATCTGGGCATCCAGCAGAAGTCAGGTATCCCTGTGGTTAGTCAGGGAGCCTTGTTCTGGAAACTGCTGCCCCTTGAAGAGAACCGACTTTGATCTTCTGGTTCCCAAGGGACTGAGAAATGGCTACTAGAACTATTCAGGACGGCACAGTAGGTGTTTCTAGTTGGTGCAGTCGCTTCATTCACTCTGCAGTCTTTGGAGCAGCATGAGCGCCAAGGGCAAGAACAGAATTGGGCTGGTGCGCGTCCACTGCAGGCTGTCAGTGCCTTGAGTTTCCTTGCTCCTGCAGTGACTCCAGTCAAATGCCGCTTGTCTCTGTTTCTCACTGTGTGCAAGCCCTAAGCCGTGGATGTGTTTTGTCTGTTGGAGTCCTGTGCTGTTCTTAATGTTTCACTTGGAGACGAGATCTGTATGGTTCCACCATTGCCTTTCTACAAGTATTTTTTTTTCCAAATCTATAAACCACTCTGTGGATTAGTAAGTGTTCATGGTCCACACACGTCAGACTTTCCACACTATGTTCACGCTAAGAAGTAGAAGCAGCAACAGCAGCGCATGGTAAGGGTTTGGGTGGCCCCATTTGTACCTTTCCCAGTAACCTCTGCTCTTTTGTTCATTCCCAAGTCCTGACAATCGAATGTGTGGACTTTTCCCTCCAAGAAAAACTGGGAAGATAACCCAGTGAGAATCGGGATTCAGAAGAGTCCTACAGTCTGGCTGTGCCCTCTCTGCCCTTTTTTCCTGCAGCCTGTGGTCCTGGTCTTGGGCTCCTTTCTCTTTAGGGGGGTAGTTCTCAACCTGAGTGTCGAGATTCCCTTTAGAGATGAAGGACACATTCACAGGGGTCTCTTAAGATCATCGAAAAATACAGATATTTGCATTATTCCTAACAGCAACAAAATTACAGTTATGAAGTAACAACAAAATAATTTTATGGTTGGGGGTCATCACAGCATAAGGAACTGTATTAAAGGGTCGCAGCATTGGGAGAATTGAGACCCACTCTTTTAAAGGCTAGCACATCCGGGAACAAAGGCCAGAGTTTGGTAGTGAAGATGCCTAACAATGAATTTTAAAAGTGCCACACTTGCTTAGTTCGTTCAAAGAGACGGACTGCCTCCCAATCCCCAGTTCTCTAGAGGTGCATTTGGTTTCAACGGTTCGGCTTTGGTTTAGGCCAGCTGCTTGCTTTGAGGCTTCCATCGTTGAGTTCCGTGATCACATTGCTTCAGTGGCCGTCACCCTCCTCTTTCTGGGGAACTCATGTTTAAAAACCGTATCCACATTGCCTCTGGTTGGGCCTCTTGGAAGATATTCCAATTAAGTCATTGTTTATCTTAGTCTACTGCTTGGTGCTCCTCCCTCCCCCACCAAGGAAGAATGCAGCCTTCACACGGAATGCAGTGAGTAACAGGATTCAAAAGGAAATGTCTGTTTAGCACATCGATTTGCCACACTTTCACAGGTGATAGAAGTGCCAGGCAGATCATGGTTGCAGTCGAAAGCACGGCAGGCAGCTGGAGAACTAACCTCCTAAGTGCTGGTGCTCTTACCCACAAGCCCTTGCCTGGTAGCTGTGCTTGAAGTGAGTTGGGTTACAGCTGAGGAATACAGAGCTCAGCACTCGCCCCAACTTGTAGAAAGCACCAAGCAAACCTGCCTTCCCCAACCTTGGAGTAAGTATTGCAATGATGCTCTTTTGTAGTCCCCGGGCTGCGTCAGTAGTTGTCAGAAAGGGCCCAGGGGGAGAGGGAGTTAGACTTTGGAGTTTGGCAAACTCCATGAGGCCTTTACCGGGGCATTTGGTTCTCCTGATTCTACTAATAATGGAAACACCTAAAATATACTAGACATTTTTTTCAAACAATGAACAGGAAGCAGTATGGTACTATCATACTGCATGTGACTTCTGCTCTTAGTGGTAATAAACCATTCCACAGTTTATGTCACTAAGTCACTGGCTGCTTGGTGAAATGCGTCAGGACTTCGTGTCTGACTCTGTATTTTGCAGAGAAGGAAAGTGGCACATTTGAGAGGTTAAGTTGCACATGTCGCAGGTTCGACCTAGAAGTGATGGGACAGACTTTGAACTGTTGGCTTCTAGTTCATGGAACCAAATGTCGGCCTGAGTGGGAGAGGTAATGAGTAACATTTGTACTATATTAAGAATTACAGTATAAGCTAGGCACTGGCACATGCCTTTAATTTCAGAACTCAGAAGGCCAAGGCAGGTGAATCTGTGAATTTGAGGCCAGCCTGGTCTACAGAGCTAGTTCTAGGGCAGCCAAATCTACCAGAGAAACTCTGTCTCAAAACACACACACACACACACACACACACACACACACACACACACACACACACACACACACTGGGGGAAAAAAAAGAAAGGAAGAAAGAAAGAAAAAGAAAAAGAATTCCTGCACAATTTTCACTTCCTGGAGTTTTCAAAATCCTGTTAGCAATTTGCCAGGAGAGATATTGTTAATATTTAATTCCATTCATATGTGTCTTACTACAGAGTTTGAATGTAAGCTTGAAATAAGATTTTACTGTTCTTAGTGTCAAACAGGAAAAGAGAGTGGGGAATGAGTTAAAATAGCTCTTGGACTTCTGTTTGGTTTTGCTGTGAAAAGCCCAGTCGTATGTGCTTATGCCCTGGCTTGACACTTACGCTCAGAACAACACTAAAATAAGAAGTGGACATTTGTAACTTCCAAGTTGGAAGGACTAAGGATCATCCTTACTGTGTGTGAGCAGCAAGTCCGGGACATCACAGTAGTCAGGCTACTGTTAGCTCCCTAATTAATCTTTCTTTGGGTATTTATAACTTCGGGTTGAAAATTCTTTCCAGGGCACAATTTGCATACAGCTTCTCAGCCTTGGAACAAACATCTCATGACCCACATACATGTCTCTTTAGACATTCTGACTTTTGAGATGAGGGAGGTTTGCTTTCTGAAATATGAGTTATTTGGGCCTAGTAACTTAAAGTAATTTCATTTCTCTATAGCAGTGTTATCTTTTGTATTATACCCCAAAAGCTATTATAACCTCAGATGATAAGCTTTAAAAACTGTGTAAGCTGTGACTATTATAAACTAAAACAGCATACTTACCTTCAAGAAATGCTTAGACTTCAGTACGACGTAGAAGTGGTTAAATTACTTACCTTGTATTCCTATATAAACAAATGCTTATTTAAGATGCAACACTTTGAAAACACTTTTCTATAAGTAATTTTGTAATTCATTTCCCCCCTGTGTTTACATTTTATTTGAAAATGAATCAGATGAAAATGTTAATTTATCTTTTTGTGTCTGGGTTACCTCACTCAGGATGGTTTTTTTTTCTAGTTCCGTCCATTTGCCTGCAAATTTCAAGATGTCATTTTTTTTTTTTTTTACCACTGAGTAGTACTCCTTGTGTAAACGTAGCACATTTTCTTTATCCATTCTTTGATTAAGGGGCATCCAGGTTATTTCCAGGTTCTGACACTAGGCCAAGCTCCTAGAATCCAGTCGTAGAGAGGGAGAAATGATAATAAGAGCAAAGGGGTCAAGACCATGGTGGGGAAACCCACAGAGAGAGCTGACCTGAGCTAGTGGGAGCTCACTGACTCCTAACTGACAGTGGGGGAACCTGCATAGAACCGAACTAGGCCCTCTGAACGTGGAGAACAGTTGTGTGGCTTGGGCAGTTAGTGGGTTCCACTATCAGTGGAACCAGTATTTATCCCTAGTGCATGAACTGGTTTTTTTTGAAGCCCATTCCCTATGGAGGGATACCTTGCTCAGCCTAGATACAGGGAAGAGGGCCTTGGTCCTGCCTTAAGTGATTTGACAGACTTGATTGACTCCCCATGGGAGGTCTCATTTTCTCTGAGGAGTGGATGGGGGGGGGTATGGTGCGGGAAGGTGTGTGGGGGGGAGTGGGAGGAGGGGAAAGAAGAGAGAACTGGGATTGGTATGTAAAATAATGTAAAATAAGATTTTTTTAAAAAGAAAATGTTAGTTTAAAGTTTTGTGTTCCTGGAGATATGTAAAAAAAAATATACTTAAACATTTTTCTTGGCTCCTAACACAATCCCAAGATTATATATTATATATGTGTATACAAATTATGTGTATATAAATTCTGTCATACATCCTAATCAGAGTTGGCATGAAAAATTGTGACAGCCTGTCATTTGGTCCTGTTTTTTGGTATCTAGTTGTAGCAAATGTATTGGCCTCCCAGAGTCCTCTGAATGTCAGGGTGTGCCCATTTTCTTAATTTCATGCCCTTGCATGTGAGATTTTAGTCAGGGAGAAGATTGGAAGGTTGAGAAAGATGAACACTGAATGGAGTCATTCTTGAGGGCAGAGGTGTCCAGTTCAGTAGACAGGCAGTACAGTGTGGTGGGGAGACAGCCCTGGACCACAGAGGCGCATGCTCAGTCAGTGAGACCTGTGCCGAGTCTGGAGGTCGGGGAGTGGTACACAGGTACCTCAGGCTTCATAGCGGGGAATCCCTTTCTTTGGTTCTTCTATGTGATTTAGAGGGATAGGCTCTAACAGCTCTCTGAAAACCTGGATTTAATTTGGTTTTGAAGTTGGACTTGAATAAGAGAGAGCTAGTGCTTCTTTTGTTTGAGAAAAAGCATTTTACTAATCTAACACAAGGAAGGTTTCCCATGATATGGAGTATTTCTTTGAATAAGAGCGTTATCTCGATATTTTTCTGTTATTGCCCCTGTTGGCAGAAGGTACCTTTTTCATATTTAGGCCTTGATAAGACGAAGGCAAAGTTTCTATGTTACTGTTGGAAATGCTTAAGACTCTTCTCCATCCCTGTTCTTGGAAAACTGTAGTTTCACATTTGTGGATTCTAAGGCAAAATGCTCCCGAGGAGCTTTCAGGAGTATCCTTATTTAAATACAAACATCTAACTGCTCTCCACCAAGGTCAGGGAAGGGTGGGCATAAGCTTGTTTAGTGCGGTAACCGAGTGTGGGCAGCGAGAGAAAGAAGAGTTCCCACATGGCTCGTCTTTTTGATTCTCCTATGCATCATCATCATCATCTGGTTTCAGCATAAGCATGTAAGTGGATGCTGTGTATTAATAATAATTTGGAGTAAACCTACTTCATGGAAAATTTACCCAAGCTTCTAATCTTGGTTCCCCATATACCAGCTGTGTGACATCTGTTCGGAGCATGTTTGCCATCAGATAGCATCAGTGGCTAACTACAGAATGGGTATTTTCTTACATAACTAGAAATCTGGAGTCAGTAGCTGCTCAGTGTCTTTCTCATTGTCAGTGACGGCATTCACTAAGGTCAGAAGTGGCAGCAGGGAAATTCCTTGCCCTTTTTTTTTTTTGCTCTTGAAAAAGAGAAGTGCCTGCTTCAGCTCTAAGCATCCCAGCAGCACTGTGTGGGAGAGAGGTAAAGCTTTAATTAGGATGAGAGAGTTTTGCTTATGTCTCGACAGTTGTAGACTAAATGGTCCATTGTAGCTGTAGCAGACAGTGGGCAGCAAGGGATTTTTCATTGTCTGAGGTGGAGACACCAAAGGGAGAGGCTGTGGAGGATGCAGGTTGGTCTAGAGACAGCATGTACCACAGTAACCATGGGTCCTGTGGGAAACTTTCTTTTTGGGATAGTAAATGAACCCTTGGGCCTAGGAGAGTATATGAACTTTGTTTTTATTTTTTTTTTCATTTCTGCTGAATATCCTTTAGTAAGTACCTAAGACAATTTCTGAGTTGCGTTTGGTCAATGAAAAAAATGCATGAAGATTGTTATGAGAGTTACATGACTAATACAGCAGGTACTTAGCCCAGTCATGTGCTCATATTAATTTATAAAGATAATAGTTTGGTTTTACTTTTGATTTATGCAGTAATTAAATATACTGATGTACTAGGCAGGTGTTAAGGAGGTTCTGTGTTGTAATAGGAGCGGCGGGGCTGTGTCCCCAGCACCCCAGCTGCCTGCTAGCTTATGCCCGAAATAATAACACACAAACTGTATTCATTTAAACACTGCTTGGCCCATTCTCTTCTAGGCTAATTCTCACATATTAATTTAGCCCATTTCTAATCATCTATGTATAGCACCCCAAGGTGCGCTTACTGGGAAGATTCTAGCCTATGTCCATCCTGGGTTGGAGCTTCATCGCGTGCGTCTGCCCAGGAGAGGAGAGGATGGCGTCTCTCTGAGCTCACTTCCTCTTCCTCCCAGCATTCTGTTCTGTTTACTCCTCCCACCTATGTTTTAACCTATCAGGGCCAGCCAAGCAGTTTCTTTATTATAATTAACCAATGACCTTCCTCCATCAGTTCTGTAGTTGAGTTTATTATTCAAACTGGTCTCTCCCAGTTAATATTTTTAATAAAGGATAATTGATGGAGGAGGGTCATCTTTCTATCTGTTATTTCATTGGTTAATTAATAAAGAAAACTGCTTGGCCTTTAATAGGACAGAAAATTAGATAGGCAGAGAAAACAGAACAGAATGCTGGGAGGAAGAAGCCGAGTCAGGCAGATGCCATGCCTCTCCTCTCTGAGACAGAAGCAGGTTAAGAATCCCCCTGGTAAGTCACCAGCTCCTGGTGCTACACAGATTGTTAGAAATGGGTTAATCAAGATGTGAGAATTAGCCAATAAGAGGCTAGAACTAATGGGCCAAGCAGTATTTAAAAGAATACAGTTTCCCTGTAAATTATTTCGGGTGTAAAGCTAGCCGTATGGGAGCCGGGCGGCGGGAAGCGGCCTACTGTCCCTCCGACAATAGATAATTATTATGTTAATTGGTCAGATAGTTACATATACAAATACCAATATGACAGTATGTCTTACAAGTTTCTTTATAAAGCCCTTTTTTTTTTTGAAACATTAATTGTAGGGTTAAGCCAGCCCCTTTAGGGGGCGGGTTTGCCTTGGGCGAATGTATACTGATAAATCGGGCGCGCGCAGGCTGCTCGTCCCTTTTTCCTGCCTCTTGTGCTACACGGGAACCTCGGTTCTGTAAGTTTATTTAGTCATTAAAGCTTTATATATTCTTTAATATCTGCCTTACATTTATTTATGCCGATACATTTGGCGCCCGCCCCGTGGGGCTTTGCGGATACCCCACTGAAAACGTCTAGAGGGATGGCTCAGCCATTAAGAGCACTGGTTGCTCTTTCAGAGGACCCAACTTGATTCTCTGCACTGTGGCTCACATCTGTCGGTACCTCCAATCCCAGAGGACCTGAGCTCTCTTCTGACTTTCATGGGTACCAGGCATGCATGAGGTGCACATACATATATGGAAGCAAAATACCCATACATTCAAAATGTTAAGTTATTGAAGTATTAACATATAAAACATTTCAGTGATTTTAAGTGTCTAACTCAATAAATTTATGTAAAGCAAGCACACCCATGTAACTACCAAGCTGAGTGTGTAGATCATTGCCAGTCTGTCCTTGTGTCTCCTTTGGGTCATGACCTTTTTCCTTTGATACTAGTTATTGGTCCGATAGCCAGGAAATTGGGAAAGTCCTATGATGTATAAGCTTGTTGGCATCGTCAGTGGAGGAGGAGCCTCTTCTGCATGTCCAAGGGTTTTAAACGGATTTAATTTCAGGATTTTCAAGCTTCCAGATGCATGCATTCCTGAGACTCTTGATTTTTCCTAATTGGAATCTTGACCTTGTGATGTGTGATAATTAGTGGTAATTGTGATACAACCAAGGATCACCTGGTAGACCAGTCTCTAGCCAAATGTCTTGATAACACTATTTGAGGTAGGCAGTCTTGCCCACCATGGATGGCACCATTCCCTAGGCAGGAGACCCTGGACTGGAAAAGCATAGCAAATGCACTCGAGCAGTAGTGTGCATGCATTCACTGTCTGCTTCTGACTTCAGATGTAAAATACTCTGCTGCATCGAGCTCCTGACACCTTGATTCTGTTGAGATGGAATTGAAACCAAGCCAAATAAACCCCATCTCCCTTAAGTTGCCCCGACAAAGTGTTTTTATCAAAACAACAGAAAAAAAAATACAGTAGTGTGTGTTGAGGATTTTTCCAACTCCTTGTTCATTTACTGCCCTAAAAATTTAAGTTCTGGACCTGATCCTTGGCTCTTCCTGATTTCTAGCAAAATAAGATGAGTCCCTCTTCTGTGTTCTTCAGAGATCCCATTTTCTTTTGTGTAATTCCTCAAATTGTTTTCTGTTTTCTATAAGGAAAAAAAAAACCCAAACCTCCCTTTAGTTTATTAATTTCTGCATTGATATCTGCTAGGCTCTATAGTTACTGCTTCTCGGGCTCTCTTTCAGCTCCCAATAGACTTCTGTTGGAAGTTTACCAGTGTCTTAGTTTGGTTTTTGTTACTGTGATAAAATACCCTACCCAAACCAGTTTAGGAAAGAAAGGGCTCATTTTAGCTCACAATTGCTAGTGCCATGCCCGGAAGTCATGTCAGCAGTAATGCACGATTAATAAAGACCCAGAGACAGAAATTGGGGTTTAACCTGATGGTCAGAATAGCAAAGCAGCCAGCCACTGGCTCTTACCTCGACCTCAGTCCAAAAATGGTGATCCTGCCTCTAGGAAACCTCAGAGTGAGACAGAGTGGGAGCTGTCTCCTCCTGTTTTATAATCCTCTCTAGTTCTGGGATTAAGGGCGTGCACCATTACCGTCTGGTTTCTTTGACAAGCTAGTGTGGCTACTGGGATTAAAGATGTGTGTCATTGCTTCCTGGTTTGTAAGGCTGGCCAGTGTGGCTGTCTTACTTTTCTGATCCTCAGGCAAGCTTTATTTATTAAAATACAGATGAAATGCCACCACACAGCAGGAACTTGAAGCAGAGTTACATCCAGAGTCCAGAACATAGGGCAGTGAATGAGTGAATGCTTGGGATCAGCGTTCTTTCTCTGATCTTGAACAGTCCAGGATTCTATGCCTAGGTAATGCCCTTGTCATCTCTGTTAACACAGTCAAGGTAATCCCTAAAAGACATGCCCACAGGCCAACCTGATCTAATAATTCCTCTCTAAGACTCTTCCCAGTGACTCTAGATTATGCCAACAAAATGATTATACTCTGCTGTCCATATCTTGATTGCCATCAATGATGGGGTCACTAACACCAACCAGTGGTTTAGCCTCAAACTCCCATCTTTGAGTCTGTAGTTTCGGTCACTTTAGCAACAACTGAAGTAGGCTGCATTTCCCTAGTAACCCATTCTGAAACGGAGATTTCCATTCCCGGTGCTCGTTGCTCAATGCTTTTGGGAAGGAAGAAAGCAGGGTGAGGCAGAAGAACCTGAACTGCAGTACGGTTGCAACAGAGGTCCCAGCCAGCCGGTGGGGGCCTTCTGGAGCTAGACGAGCTCTTCAGGATCAGCTTAGGTTGATGCAAGCAGCCAGGACCCATGGACACTCGCGGGGAACAGTCACTGGATGCAGCTGCCTTGACAGGGACTCAGGTGTGAGCGCTCAGCAGCATCTTCCTTGCATGGTGGGAAGCGAGTTTCTCCCTCTGCTGCCTGGAGGCTGATGCTCAGACTTCACTGCTGTTAGGTAGGTTCTTTGATGGTGTTACTGGTATTTGATTTTGATGCTCTTTATCCTCATTTTCTAATTATTGCTGATATTAGCACCCCACCTCAGTCAGCTCTTAATTGTAGAATTGTCTTTCTTTTCAGTTTTTAGTTTGTTTTGTTTTATGTATTCTTGCTGTATTACTCATGTGTAGAATTGTGGTATATTTTCAAGGTATCCTTTTTACTTTTATGAACTATTTTTCTTTGTTTTTAGTTTTCTCTTACAAATACTAGCGGTACCTTTGTCTATGAAATTACATTAGTTTTCCCTTGGCCAGGGTCCACATTGTGTTTCTCTTTAATTTTTAGAGCTTTTTGGGTTTTAATATGTAAGACTTGTTTTTACCAACTTAGAATTTTAAAAATGTTTTATCATTTCCTTGTTCCTGGAACTTTTTGTGCACTACATTTTTTGCCATTGGTGATCCATTTGGCATAAATCTGTATTTGTTTTTCTCTTCTGTTGCTTCACCTGTTCTCCATTCTTTTCTGTTCCTCATACTTCTAAAACCAATCCATTTTCGTGTGTGTGTTTTTTCCCCCTTTATAGCCTTCTGGTTGTATGTCTCTTCTTGTTCTGTTAGTAGACAGCCTAGAGATTTCAAAACATTTTTGTCCATTTAGAGCCAGTGTTAAATTTGGACTTTTTATTATTTTGTGGGCAGTAACCATGTTCTTTTTAAAAATACATGTTTTTAATTTTTTGAGATTATTATTCCTTTTCTCCTTCCCTTTCCTTCCTTTAAACTCTCCTGTGTACCGCCCCTCCCACTTTCTTTCAAGTTGAAGGCCTCTCTTTAATCATTGTTACATACATGTTAGTGTGTGTGTGTGTTCCTAAGGACGTAAGTACAACATCCTCCGTCCAGTTGGTGTACTCTTCTCTGGGGAAAACGGTTGATTCCTCTCAGCATTCCTTACTTGCCTGTAGTCCTTTGTCTGGGACTGAGGCCTCTTTTCCTCTCAACATTCATTCAGTTTATAGAACCTATTACCCTGTAATTTAAGTTCTTTTTATTATAAAATCTAATTTATTTGTGGAACTATTCCCCTCCCCCTATACATCTCATGTCTTGGTCAGACTTTCTTTTTTCCTTCTTTTTTACCCCAGGCATTAAACATGAAAGCATGTGGAGGCTCTAGATAGTGTATCCATTAAAAGTCAGGTTTTTTTTGTTCTGGTGGAGGTACCATTTTTCACTTTGACCAAAAGACCAAAAGAAGTTTGGTTGGCTTCTGAGGTCTTCAATGAGCAGCTACCGTATTTACCGAGACCTGCACATTGGTGCCAAAAGTATATTCTAATTCTGCCTTCCAGACCGGGAGCCTGCGACAGTTTCTGTTTCAGTCCTATAGGCAGCTGTGTTCTCGTGGGCGGATTGGATTGCTTGGGATAGCAGGCTTGACCATGCCTTTTCTCTGCAGAAGTTTTGTTGATTCACACCGGTTCATTGAGTTCCCGGGAATTTTGGGTAGAGAGAAATTCTTGTAGTGTATAAGACCTGAAATACTGTTTTTAATTCCTTTAATGGTGGACTTCTTAAAGTTGCATTTCTGTGTGTTGGGTGAAGAGGAGATAACCAGCATAAAAGAGAGAATTTTATTTCATAGTTCATGCTTAATCCCTACAGTCGTTAGATGAGCACAACATAGTGCAGCCTTGCTTTAGTGTAAATTGAGTGGGTATGTGTCTGTTCTTGCAGACTTGCTTTGATTAATTTCATTTTAACTCTAGGAGTATAGAGTGGAGCCATTCTTTATTTTTGTCACTGTTCCTTTAAATGCCACTCCTTCCCCCTTTAATGTCATCAGTGACTGCTTTACCGCGGTGGAATTGAGCAGTTGCAAAGAGACCATGTTATACCCGTGAAGCCTAAAATGTTTACTACATGGAAAACTTTGTTTCTCTCTGTTTTGGATCACCAAAGAAGAGTGATTTATTTATTTTTCATGGAGTTCATTATTAATATTCCAAGGACCTGGTTATAGCGTGATAGATTTATCTTCTCTCCTTTTTGCCTTCATGTTTTAAGAAATGCCTTGTTTGCTCTCATTTCCGTCTTGCTCTGGAAACTGATTCTGTTGATAGTCTGATGGTACATCTGACACAGAGACACAGTCAGGATTTCTGCTCTGCAGATCTAAGTGTAGATACAGAGTGCAAGCGAAGAGGTGTGTCTGCTCACGCAGCGCTGTTTTAAGAGAGACTCTGGGTCACGATCAAACTACACCATGGTTGAAGTTAGTGTGGGACATAAACCCCGACTGAACGCTGTCTCATTGGGGAGCCCTTTGTGTGGCAGATGCCACAAGCGGGTGGCCATCAGAGCACTGTAGGATGGATTTAGCACCAAGCTAAGGTTTCATGTCTGAGGACAGTTTATTACAATCATTTATCTTAGGGCATCTAGTCCGCTGCCTCTTTTTGGCCAGCCCTAAAAAGTCAGAGGTGCCTTGCCATGTCTGTTTCCAAACCAGAAATAACTCAGACGTAGGCTCAGCCTCGCTGGAGTTCCACATTAGTTCCACTGGCTTAGGATTTGAATGCTCACAGGCATCAATCATCATATTAAAGTTTTAATGCTGTTGTAGGTGTTGTCAGGAATCTGAAAAAAAAAATCAGTGTGACCCAGTCTTTGTTCAGGAGGAGGACTGGCGAGGTCTGGTTTGGCAGTCTCATCACTTCAGCCGTCCCCTGTCAATCACCGAGGGACTTGCCTGAGATCCAGTGTGGAAACTCATTACTGTGGAAGGTGTTATTTTTGGGTTGGAAGCAGATGACGGTAGCACCTATGTAATGCTGTGTGCACTGCTTCCCAGGCAGGTGGTGTTCAGCTTCCAGGCGCTCCTCCTTGTTCCTTCTTGTTCCATTGACCTCGTGCCAGAAGCCACGACAATGGCCAAGCTCACAGTGCTCTTTCTGGAATCCCTGTAGACAGGGACAGGGAGACCATGTAAGCAGTACTATCTTGAGAAAAGGCCTTGTTGACATTTCTTTTTTAGAAGCTGGATTTGACATCCGAATTACGGATTCTTCAGAGTGATGTCAAATCTTTAATAAGTTTTCCTGAATTCTCACATGGCATTTGTAATGATTCCTCTCATTTGCCAGTAATTCCTAAAGTCTGTTAATCTTTGTGATGGATTGTGTCAGTAGAGATGATAGGAGGCTGAGAGAGATGATATGCAAACTCCTTTTTGCTTCTGAATACCATGATTCACCTCCTTATGACAGGTATTTCTGCTGAAGTCGCTCTCCCAAGCCTGTTCCTCCCAACTCTCTTCCATGGCGGGTCTTCAGCAACACTGCAGGTTTTCGTTGTACTTGTTTATTTGCTTTTCGAAAATCATGTTGTACAATGGAAAAAATGAAACCACTGAGGGAAATCACTACAGTCCTTGCTGTGCAAGCTTGACAACCTGAGTTCGAATATCAGTAAAACAAACAAGTGTTGTAATAAGAGTGGCGGGCTACACTCCTGGCACCTGGCTGCCCGCACGGCTAGCTTTATACCCGAAATAATTACACGGAAACTGTATTCTTTTAAACACTGCTTGGCCCATTATATCTAGCCTCTTCTCGGCTAACTCTCACACCTGGACTAGCCCATTTCTAATAATGTGTGTAGCACCCCAAGGTGCGCTTACCGGGAAGATTCTAGCCTACGTCCATCCTGGGTCGGAGTTTCATCGCGTCAGCCCGGGAGAGGGGAGCATGGCCTCTGAGCTCACTTCCTCTTCCTCCCAGCATTCTGTTCTGTTTACTCCTCCCACCTATGTTTTAACCTATCAGGGCCAAGAAGTTTCTTTATTACTTAACCAATGAAATCAACAGATTGATATATGACACTCCCACATCAAACAAGGGCCTGGAGAGATGGCTCAGAGGTTAAGAGCACTGGCTGCTCTTCCAGAGGTCCTGAGTCCAATTCCTAGCAATCACATGGTAGCTCACAACCATCTGTGTGCCCTCTTCTGGTGTGCAGGTGTACATGCAGGCAGAACACCGTGTACATGATAAATAAATCTTAAAAAACAAACAACAAAAGTTATGATACAGGCACAGTTGTAATCTGGGCAGCTCACTGTGTCTAATTGATTAGCTCAAGGGCAAGGAGAGATCCAGTCTCTAAGAAAAAGTCCCCACACCAAGTTGCATGGGATCTAAGGGATGACACCTGACCTAGTCTTGCCTCCATCTCCATTATTGAATTAGTGTACACACATGCACACACACGTACACTCAAGAAGTTGCGTGGATTGTTTACAGTATAAACCCTTGAAGTTTCTGCTTCAGGTTCCAGGAATGGGCTTTATCTTTGTTACTCTCAGTCCACTGTAAAAATACTGAAGAGTTCAGCTACATTGTGAAAATACTTATGCTCTCAGGTCTAGGGGAAATAATGACATGGGTCTTCTGGGCCGTTGTTACCTTTATCAAAGAAGAGAATGGGATTCCCTGTGGACACAGTGCCACTTAGGATCTTGTGGCTCATACCCGTATGTTGGATAGCGATTGTGAGGACTAAGTAATGTCACATACACTTGGATATTAAGTGTACACTCTTTAACCAGTAATGAAGTAGGAGAAGAAGCATAAGAAAAAGCTCACAGAAATAACAGTAGAAAAATCTAGTCAAAACAGGGGCTTCCTAATATTTGGAGTTCAGAAAGAGGCATCGATTTGACCTGTCCTAGAGAAAGTCAGATGCTGACGTCATTGGACTTTATTTGATTGCCTTCAACATTCCTATTTTCTCTTGTGAGGTCCTATTCTGGAAAGTAGTATTTGGATATTTTGGCGACATGAGGGATCGCTCTAAGCATGGGAACATAACAGTACTGTCTTTTGCTGAACTTTGATCCTGTTTGCACATCACATCCCTTAGCTGGAAAACACTGGGAGTGCTTGATTTTGTTTTTAAAAAGTTCTTTAAAAGTCAAATCCAGATCCAGACATTTCCTTTAGAGACAGGATTAAAAATGACAAGTCCAAATATTGCACTTTGGGAAACAAATCAGATTTTATATAGATTTGAACTAATGGTTGACTTTCACTATCATAAAACAGAGTGAAGAGTACAAGAGGCATGTACATGTGAAAGAGATGTTTGTGTTCCTTCCCAAGTTTCCTTCTTTTAAAATAAAACAGCAAATGTTAACAACAACAAAATTATGCCGAGAACTGCCCAGACTACGGGCTGCCTCTGGCCTGTGTTCCTATCCCTAGGACCGCCCAGGCTCCGGCCTGCTTCTGGCCTATGATCCTCTGGCCTGCCTTCCACTACCTCAGCCAGCCATGGCAGTTGCTTATTTTAATGTGGATCCAAGTGAGATTGAGAAAGGTCCTGGGCATGAGCTGCCACTCTCGTGTTCCTGGCTTGCATCTGAAACAGCTTTATTAGTGGGGCCAAACACAAGGGGCAGTTTCAGCAGCCACTGCCAAGTACCCATCAGCTGTGATGCTGCGTCTGGACACAAAGGGCCCAGCTGAAAATAGACCCAAACTGTGACCTACTAAATTAACATACTGTGTAGATCTTGAACCTGGCGCCTTCTGATCACGTGCCTTTTTATGTGTTCATTTTAAAATAGAGAAATGTTCCACTTTACACTTAGTTCAGTCAGTGCAGGGATGGGAGTGGGTGGATCAACATGATATATTGCAAAAAAGAAAATAAAAACAAAGAAACAGGAAAGCTTCTATAGGTGATTCTAAGTGCTACGAGCTTTAGCTCTCCCGATACAGCTTGTACTCAGTATGAGTACATTTCATTCATGTGAGAAGCAGACTATAGTTAATAAGTGAAAGGCACATATTTACTTATGCCATGGTTGCATATTTATTTATTTAGCTCTGCTTCCTCTTAGACATCCTTAGGTCCAAAGGTCTAACCTTACACATGAGTTAATCGTTTCTCTGATCTTGTGCAACTTACTTGGGTTTGTGAAGCCAGGGAAAGACAGTGAACGGCAGTTTCAAGGCAGCTACTGTAGCTCCCCTTAGAAAGCTACTATTTAAAATCACAGGGTCTTTGCCATTTACATTTAGAATATGAACTAGAAACCTCTAGAAAGATGACAGTGCACTTTCTTTCCTACTATGTTTTAATATGTTGAGATTTGGAAAGTTGAGAGTAAAACGTGGAGGGCATAGTAGGACCACAGCATCGTCACAGCTTCTACCCCTTATTACTACAGGAGGGCTTAGTAGGACCACAGCATCTTTTTTCAGAGCTTACTACTTACTATATGATATGTAATTTACTAAAACACATTTTAAAAGTCTCATTGTATAATATTTTAAGACACCCAACTTTTCCTTTAAACCTTTTTTTTTAAGTTTTGTTCGTATAGCATCCCGACTTTTACAGTTTAAATTTTAAAATGTAACTTTTGTTTCAGAATCGTGTCTCATAGTTAAAGGAGACAATTAACATGGAACGTAGTGAGTTTGTATGGGGTAAGCATGGGGAAGAGAGCGGTGGACACCACTGTAACACGTTTCAGTAAAAGCCAGCGGGCCTGGGTCTTGAGTGATTGATGTGAGCACGCTTGGTTTTCGGGGCAGTGGATCCTTAATTAATCAGCCTAGAAGTTGCTGTGTTCGATGCTGTTTATGTAAGGCTCTCAAAATTCCGACATATATTAAGAAGATAAAGCAGGTGTCAACAAAAAACATAAAGCCATCAGTCTCATCAGTATCAAAATTTGGTTTTATTTCTGTGATGTTTCAGCCCAGAACAGCCTTACAGTGGCGTTTTCCTGGATCCCTAGCTGGTATTTAATGCAGAATCCTTCCCAGTAGGTGACTACTGAGAAGTGAGCCATGCTGCCGGGAAACATTTCTGAAGTAGAACAGTCACTCTAAAGAGCTAGCTCGAAGGAGAGATGTTTGCCAAGCATGGGCAGGTCTTCCGTATGTCACTATGTTGAAAAATGACACATATAAATGATTCCATGCCCGAAAACCTTATGTCTAACTGTTTAAATATTTACCTGGTTAGCTGTGTTCCACACTTTCAAGTATTTGTTAATTACTGATTAGTTAATAGCCACATGCAATTTGTCAGACTGTAAGAATTTATAATCTTGTGGTGAGCTTAATTTTACAATGGAAATATAGTATTTATATCCTACAAATTGCCACTTTATTTTGTCATTCTAGCTTGATAAATGGCCATTCTAATTATTATATAGTGGGAGAAAGGCTAGTGTCTACTTTTCTATAAAGTTGAAAGGCTTAGAACTCCTGTCCTTTACTTTCTTCTTCATTTGATGGAGTGACCAGAATATATCTTAGACACAGATGTATTACCCATTTTTTTTGGTAAGATCTTGAAGAATTAAAAGAATGAGTGAGAAGAATTGCTGAGGCCACAGAAGGCATGTGATAAGACAGGGCAGGTGGAAGTATTTTTATTTTTTGTTTTATTTCTTAGAAAAAAGTTGCTTGTTTTCTGTATATCATTAATGAATCTAGTAGTGCTCTCTTTCCTAGTCTCGTGTTCATCCCCAAGTGGATTGAAACTATCCTATATAGGAATGGTTATAGTAACTTTCTTCATGGTTCTCCAAAACTGGAAATGATGCAGATGCTCTTCACTTGAGGACTAGGCCATCTGAAGAAGGACGCTTAAAAGAAATCCCACACTAGCTCAGAACTGAGTATAATGGAGGGTTATTTATTTAGGGGTAGATTCACAGATCACAGTCCTCTGCTGGAACAGGAAACAATAACTGAATCCTGCAGCCAGAAAAAAGGCCTGATGGGTGCCTTACATCAGCATAAGTAGTATAAGGGGCCACGCCCAAGTGGGCGGGTAACTTAAAGGCTACTGGTGGTAGGAATTCCTACAGCAGCCGTACATGGAATGGTATGGCATTGAGCAATTAGGATGAATAACCTGTTTACAGTGGGGACAAGAACCGCATCATGCTAAATGGAGGGACCATCTTAAAAGAGGCTGCATTAATATGATGTTCTAGAAAAGACGAACTACAGAGGGAAAATGCAGACGTGCAGTAGCCTGGGACCAGAGAGGGCTTGAGTGTGGAAGGAGATGCCATGGGAATAGCTCTTTGGTGCGTTGGTACCGCTGTGTTTGTCAGATGTGTAGACAGCATAACATTAAAAATGAAATGAATATGCTGATTTTGCCTTTTGTTTTTGCACACATTTTAATAGGAAACCTAGAACACTGCTCCATTTACCTTCTTCTGTTTATAAATTGATTATTTTTGTACATTTTAGGTACATTTTAAATTCTATAATCATTATACCCTATTATTTTCAGATAGGTGGCATTTAATTAAATTTCCCCATCACATGCTTTGCTGACTTGTTTTTATTTTTATTTTTTTTAATTTTTTTGCAACTTGAAACAAACCAGAGTCACCTAGGTAGAAGGACCATCAGTTGAAAAAGTGCCTCCTTCAGATAGGCCTATGGACATGTCTGTAGGGCCTTTTCTTTTGCTAATACCTGTAGTTTGGGCAGTGCCTCTGCTGGGCAGGTGGACCTGGTCTGTATTAGGAACATAGTTGAGTAAGCAGAGAACAAGCCTATAAGTAGAGTTCCTCCATGGTGTCGGCTTCTGTTCCTGCCTTGGCTTCCCTTAATGGACTGTCAGCTGTCAACTGAATTAAACCCTTTCCTCCCCAAGTTGCTTCTGGTCAGCGTTTATCACAGCAACCGAAGGCCAACTGGAACATACACTATTTAGCTTCCTGGCTTTGCTTTCCATTTGAGAGTGTTTTCATTTCTATTGGTTCTGTCTTTTGGTTTTGTTCATGAGTTCTTAATTGCTTCAATATGTGGTTTTATCATGTGTTGGATATTATACGTGGGAAATCATTTATAGAAATACAACGGAGCCTTGGATGTTCCTCCTCCAGCGAGTGTTCTCATTTGTTTCTGCCAGGTGTCTGAGGGCAGTGGTTCCCAGGGACTGCTTAGTCTAGATCTGAACCGGTAGAATGCTAAGAATCCTGTTAGAGTTAAGGCTTTCCAGGTCTCCATCCAAGTGCTGGGGCACGTGCTCACCACAGCCTTCTGTTCTCAAAAAGAAGCTATGCCTCCTCTTAGTGCGTCAGCTGTCTCTGGGCTGTCAACACCACACTCAATGGAAAACATGCTTAGGTGCTGGGCTTGCTTTTCTTGGTTCCTTGTCATCCCCTAGAGCCTTGTCCTTTGATGTATTTCGGTGTCATGTTGCATTCACATTCATAAACAGTCCAACTAATTGTCCTCAGAGGTTGAGTTTGATTGTTTTTGTCAATATGGAAATAAAATGTTCCTCTACCCGTGCACACAAATGAGACAATGTTTCAGGAATTAGCTGCTAACAGGGTGTGGAACCAGCCCAAGAGAGGGAAGTGTATTTCAGTCGACATGACTGAAAGCGTTGTTATACATGAGTGCAAATGGTAGTTTTGATTTAATATGGTTACATGTTATTGTACATTTAGGTCTATTTAATGTATTCACTTTAGGTACATTAACAAATACTTATTTGCAACATTTAGCCCTGTGCCAAGCACTGTGGGTAAAGAGGTATGTAAAACACAATATCCCAACCTTATTTGGCCTGTATTTTGGCAAGGTAGGATACGTAATTTCCTGCTCCTATATGGCTTATATATTGTCAGGGGAAATAGTATAAACTGTCCAATTAAGTAATTGACTGAAGTCTGGTAGACATAGTATCCATGAAGTGCACATATAATCAAATTTTTCCTTGAGTCTTGATATATCACTTCACAGTATATTGGTTACATTGTAAAGTCACTCAAGGTGTAAAGAAACATTTTTAGTCTAGTTTTAAAATTTTTGTATTTATTCAACTTTAAAATTATTTAAAAATTGTGGTGTGTGTGTGTGTGTGTGTGTGTGTGTGTGTGTGTGATGTGGAGGTCAGAGGTTCACTTTTGGAACTTGGTCCTCTTCTGTAGGTCCTGGGGGCTGAAAGAGTCTCTCCAGCTAAGCCATCTTGTGAGACCCTTCTTTCCCATTTTTAGTCAACCTTCATGTTGTTCCTACCAGTTTTTCTTTATTATAAATACTTTTGTCATATGCATTCTTGCATGTAATTTGAAATTCAGTTGCTGATTTATTATTTTTAGAGCAGAATTGAGGGATTAATAAGTATTCAGTAGTACACAAAATTTTAAAAATAGACTTACTATCTTTTAGAAAGGTGATACACTGATGTATATCTATATCCTCTGATTTTTATAACATAGAAATTTGTATCAACATATCATGTATTTTCATCATTACTTAAATTAGTATTTTCTATTAGAGATAGTATTTTTTTATGTTTATAGCTTATCTTTCTATAGATAGATTGTTAGATAGATAGATATTTGTGTCACTTAGGTTGAAAGCAAATTAGAATGACATACTGTTTTATGAAAAAAAATCATGGGTTAAGATTTCAACAAGAGTCACATGTTTTGAAATTCATGGCATTCCTGGTACTGTGATATTATTGTCTTACACTTGGATTGGCATGTCTAACTCAGTCCCCTGTTGAGTGTGGCAGCAGAAGGCTTCTGCAATGACTAGCAGAAGATACCAGAGTCAGATTGCAGAACAATGGTTGTTTTCACTATGAATCAGAATGAGAGTAACCGTCCAGTCAGAGACCTCCTCCCCAACAGTTATGCTCACTTACACTGCAGTTTTAAACCTTCGTGTTTGGGGCTGTTCCAAGTAGACATTTTGGTTTGTGGTGTGTGTGCATATATGCCTTCTTTTCAAGTGGCTTTCTTAGTAGAGGGCTCTGCAGCATCCAGACTTGTGGAAATAGCATTTATAGGAGGTGAATTTCTTATGAGCTGCAAAGTGAACTAGAAATAGCAAGGTCATTGAAATAGTTGCGATCCCACAGCCTTAAATGCAGCACATTTCTTAAAGGTACCTGTTCCTATTAGAACGGTGCGTCCAGCTAAAAGAGATGCGCTCTGGAGGAATGGAGCCCAGTTCCTTGCTGACCCTCATTTGTTCCACTAGCCAGTGACTTTTAAATCCCATTGTTACTTTGATGGCAGTCTGTTGTCAAGAGTGGCCTTTGCTTCTCCACTGTTTGCACATCCTTATGGATCCCAGTTCTTGTTTTACTAAATGGACCCCCGTGTGCTCCTAAAATGTCCGAATGTGGTCAGAGGGATCCCGTCTACGTCCCTTCAAGCCGACTTCCATTTCTTTTGACATGTCCCCATTGTTCTATGAACACAGCTTTGTTTTCTGGTACACGGTGTTTCAGGCTCAGCTTGTACTTTCCCAGCCCGAACTCTGGAACCTCCTACTTTTTCCATAGAGCACCAATTCCTTTAAAGGGAGAATGGCTGCGTGAGCCAAGTTTGTTGATAAATTATAGTTCTTCACTATAAATCTTGAGACTGGGATGCTCTAGAAACATCCATCATTCTCTTCAAAAGCTCAATAAACATTCCAGTATCTCCTCAAGACTTAACTCATCACAACACAGCAATGTATGAATGGATTACTGACTCTGAGCACTTACTCTCTTCGTCTTGGCTGAAGTCGATGCGTCACTTGCTTCATTATGGGAAATACTGGATGACTCACGCACTTAAATGGAGACAGGAGGGTGAGGTCAGGAATATTCCTGTTGAATGGTGACTTGGGGCCAAGAAAAATATTTAGATCTGGATTTAAGAATCCAGATTCTGCCAAGGATCAGTCATCTTAAACTTTCCATTATGTCCCTTGACATTTATGTGCACGTGTGTGTGCGTGTGCATGTGCGTGTATGTGTGTGTGCGCACTTATATAGCTAGATCAATAATGGTCCTTTGGATGGGGGAAGGATGCTTCTATTATTTAGCATAGTTATTCCCCATTTTGTTCTGTATTTCATTCTTCTTAAGTAAGAGTTGTCGTTTAATAAAACAATCTTTTAATGTTTGTAGAGAATATTTGGATATGTAAGCATAGTGGACATTGTAAAGGGATACTAAACATTTTATTACCTCTAAGATCGAAGGGAAAAATTCATTTCAGAAAAGGAAGCTTAAATTTGGATCGTGTCCTTCCCATGTACAACCCATTAGAATTCTGAAAAATCAAAAAAGTGCAAACAGCCTGTAATTGCTTATCTGAAACCTCTCTTTGGATCCCCATGCATTTCCTCTACGAACAGTGTACGTTGCATTGGGAAACCATGGGTATGTGATAGGATCGGGAAAAGGTATTTTTGAAAACAGACTCCATAGGTAACCTTTGTTGTTAAAAATGACTTTCAATTTGAGTGAAAGTGAAGATGAATTGGAAGTACTTTGAGATTGCCTAGTTTTTATATTTTTCATGGTGGTAAGTAATGAAGAAAATAAGTCCATTTAGCTGAACACTCTTAGTGTTAAAGAGTCAAAGTCCCCTTTAACAAAATTTCTTTAACTTAATCTTCAAACTTGTGTTTTGTTTAAGTGTTGTTAAGAAGGTTTGAAACATGTATTGATTTATTTTTTTGTACAATGCAGACTTTAAAAATATAACATTCACTTTGGATTTTGTAGGTGTGTATGTGTGTGTATATACATTTATATATATATATACACACACATACATATATAGATATACGTACACACACACACACACACAGTCCTTAAGAATTCCGCCGAAGTGGGTAGTGACTCTGGTTGTCCCATAGAGATTTAGTTTGCTAATGATGGTCTCACGGTTTTAGTTTGTATACCTTTGATAAATTGGTTAAATATGGGAACAAGGAAATATTTTATTTAAGGAATGATATTAATATTATTTTAGTATGGACAATAAGGTGGTTACATTGCCAATGAAGTAAATTGCATTGCTTATGATGTATTATGTTTTATTTAATAATTTTGTTAAGATCATATTTAAAGTCAGCTCACTGGCAGACTTGAATTCTTTATCACCCCCTACCTCCCAGTGACTGATGAGTGACCATTGGCCTGGGATGTGAATTCAAGTTGCCCTGGATGATATGTATTATGGTGAAAATGGTTGCGTGCACTCTATAGTCACAGAGTAATGACAGTCGTAAATCAGCTGTAAATCAGTGCATTTGCCACCGGTGCTCTGGTGGAGACCGGTGGTAGGCAGATTGAAACAAAGCCGGAGAAACTCCTACCCGTTTCCTCTACTAACTCCTCACAGTTAGCTTTTGGTTTGGTGGAAGGTATTGCTTTGCTAAGAACACATTTCAAAGGTTTTACCTGATAGACAAAAGACATATTAGCTTAGAGACAGACATGGATGGAATGGCTCTCATTGGCGACAACATTCCATCCCTGGGCAATCAGGAACTTCTTGTCAGACTAACCTTCGGCATAGGTATGGCTTTTTCAGAGAGCTTCAGTTCACAGAAAAAAAAGATGCTTTCAACCGCATGAAAAGGTCTTAGCTAATAGTAATAAATAGCAATGCTTTGAAAATGGCAAGACAATATATTGACCTCTACATCTCCAAAGATTCTCTGCAAGGGCTTTTATGCACGACTTTTAATAATTCACGGTGAGGTCTTTCTGTATTGTTCCCGCCCTCTCCTTTACTCTTCTGACACCCACCCTGCTTCCACTTCGCATCTGTTACTTGGTTGGTGGTACCACCATATGCTGTTTCCTCCTAGGAAAAAAATCTTGCAATCAATTGTAACTTTCCCTTTCTACTCCCAGATAAATCTAATCATTCACAAGTCCCAAATATATAATGATAAACTAAGAAGCAAGACTAAAATCTGTCCTCATCCCCATTACCATTCAGCTTTCATTCAGTCACTAGATGCTGCCACGCTTACTTTATATCAGGTAATGTCTGAGAAATAAAGTAAGGCACAAAATGGCCAAGCTCCTGCTCCTGCCCTTGAGTTGTTTGCAGTATAATAGCAGTGATCAACAGTAAAAAATGAACAAAAAACCCCCCCCAAGAAACACAGCAATATAATTACAAATTTGAGCCAGCTGTTGGGGGATTCTGAACCCAGAGGGTAGCAAACAGCAGGTTCTGATGCCAGAGAATGCTTAGCAGGTTTCAGGGACAGGAAGTGAGAGTTCAGTGTTCATGGAAAGTAGCAAGAAGGAAGGGGCTAAGCTATTGTGAGAGAGGATGTCAGAGATGCATTTCAGAGATAAAACGTCAATCTTAAATAGCTTCAGAACAGGGAGGACCAGGAAAAGTAATGAGAGAAATAACTGGATAGATTACAGATTTTAAAATAGGATTGTGTGTCTGTGTGAGCACGTGTAGATGCCCGCATGGGTGGGTGTTTTCGCATGTGCATAAAGGTCAGGAAAGGGTATCCGTTGTCCTCCTCTCTATCTTTCCGCCTCTTTTTTTGAGGCAGGATTTCTGTCTGAATGTAGGGCTGGCCTCTCCTCAACTAGGATGGAAACCAGCAAGCCCCAGAGATTCTCCCCTGCCCTGGAACTAGAATTCAGGCAGGCAGGAGAACTGGGCTTGTGTGGGTACTGAGATTCGAACTTCGCTTCTCGTGATTGTGTATCCTGAGCCATCTCTCCAGCTTTAGATTTTAGATTTTTTGACCAAAGTGGCTCTTTTTAAAGTGTTGAGGGCACAGTCTGTGGACAGAAGCATAGGAGATATGGTCAGGTCCTTAAGATCCTCTTAAGTGGTTGTCATGATCAAATGTTTTTATGTTTATTACAAAGCCATTATCAGCACAGTAGGAAAATGTACTGCTCTTTGTATCCTTTATCTGCTATATAGCTGTAAGCTTTATTTTTTAAATGTAAGCTTTACTTAAAAATGCTCTTGATTGGGGCTGGTGAGGCATGTCTCACTAGGGGAGCACTTGCTTGTCAGACTTGAGCCCACTCCTCCAAACTGAAGAAAAAATGGAATTAAGAGGAAGGACATGACTGCCCCTAGGTAAGGTGGAGGAAGAGGTTTATTGTAGATGTGAGGGAGAACAAGCCCAGGACAGGGACTTCTGGAAGAGTCCAGAGTCAGAGTCTGAGCCACGTAGAGACAGAGAGGAGAGAAGGGGAGAGTCAGGACAATAAAGGGTGCATAAGAAAGAGCAGGCTAACCAAAATGATTGGATTATATAGGGAAGGGCAACTTGGGGGAGGGCCGCCCAGTGTCTGGGCTAGAGAGTTCAGGGTAGGGTGCAGAGTATGCCCCCCAAACTAGGTAACTAGCAGGGACTGAAGGATGCTGGGAGAACCTTTGCCAGGTCAGTTTTGATATGCTAAATAGGCACCTCAGTCATTGAGACTTAATAAAAATTACCCAACACGAATTGACAGAGATGAAGTGAAAATGAGTATATTATCAAATCTCAAGCTGTGATGACATGTCTTTGAATATGATGTGTCATGACAAGATGAGACATAGCTTTAAAATGCTACCTGGGTAAATTATAGTCACCTCCAAGAAATCAATCACCTCCAGGCGGAGTGCTTTTGCAGGTGTTTGAAGAAGTGGGACAGCTCCTAGATTTGGAGCACCATTTTAATGTTAGGATGATTGACAGCTTGTGATTATTCTGAGAAATTTCTGTAGCTATTTCTTGAAAGTTATTATGAAGGCAAACTACTAACATAATTTGTGCCAATAATAAAATTCAAAAATAACTATTATTTAGTTACTTTTGAAACATGGTATGTCTACCTACATAGGTCTCTGACTGTCCTAGAATTCACTTTGTAGACTAGGCTGACCTGGAACTCACAGAGATCCACCTGCCTCCGCATCCCCAGTGTTGGAATTAAAGGCATGCGCCTGTAGCCCAGCTGGCTACAGGCATTTGTAGCTCAGAGCTTAGGAAAGACATAAATTTGCCAGGGATCACATTTGAGTAGTATTTAGAGTTCACAGATTTACTGAGATCTTCCAAACTGCGACCATTCCCCATGCTTTAACAAATAAACAAACAAAACCAAAGCCATAGACTGATACAACAAGAAAGTGTAGTTGTAACAGAAATTTCCAGTTTTGGAATAATCGAGTGTTTGGTAGAGAATAATGGTAACTGTGAAAAAGTTCATAGGAAAGAGGAGAGATGGTTTAAGATCAACTCAAGACTCAGTAGAGTCCCCACTGCTTGGTCAGTAGCGTGGAATGCCGTTGAGGCTAGTGAGGGTCTTGTCTTACTGAAGCTCATCTTGTCCTTTATATGGGTTTGCAGAAGTTGTGAACTGGACTTCTTGCTTGTCATATTATCTTTGAAACATAGGGAACTCTATTTATTTTTTGGCTGATCTGGAACTCAATATGTAGAACAGGCTGAAGGTCTTCCTGCCTCTGTCTCCAGAGTGCTGAGATTATTAAAGATCTGTACTCCCACACACTGGCTGGATAGTGAAGTTCTTTCTCCTCAGCAGTCCTTTGCTCTGACAGTAATCCTCCATCACCCACCAACCTTAATTTGAAATTATGTAAAAGATGTTCTGCTTATTTTGCATTTTGATGTGTTATTTTCCTTCTCTGGCTCCCATCTAAACCTTGTTAATTTTTCCTGCTCATCATTTAAAATGTAACTCAACGAGCATCTTTCTAGTAACAGCAATTTTCTTTTCGGCTTAAAGATTAACTACAAATTAGTTGAATTTGGCAATTATTTTCATTATTAACTTTATACTTAGCATCAATAATCACTTGATGTCCTTGTGACAGGCACATGTGTATTCCTTCATTAAATATCTGCTCAGCTACCTATTTATGCCAGACATTGAACCGAGCAATAGAAATGCAGTAGATAACATAGGCATCTGAAATCTAGCCTTTGTAATCTAGAAGTTCAAATACATGTTAAATATATTTCACGTGTTAATATGTGTTTTACTTCAGTTGTGCAGGTAAAATATGTAATAAAAATGCACAATAGCTGGGGAGCTAAGTGGATAAGGCACCTGTCACACAAGCGTGAAGACCTGCATTCAGATCCCCAGAATTCAGAAAATCCCAGAGGTCTCATAGCAAGAGATGGGAGGGGAGACGGGAGAAGCTCTGGCTAACTAACTTGGCAAACGCCTTGTCTCAAACAAGATGGACGGGGGTCCCACTGATCTCCACAGGCTCGATGTGGCCCACACAGACCCGTGCTCGTAGACAGGAACATGCATGCACATACACAATGAACACAACGACAAAGCACTCAGTGACCCACCAAACCATGGTAGACCTGAGGAAAGAAGATTATGTAGCTTTTTGTTCCTTTTGCTTGGGTGCTGAAGCTTAACATATCATATGGGTTTTTGTTTTCAGGAGATCGGTGTTTGTTGGCAGATTATTGATTAGGTGACCTTAGGTTTTTCAGTTCTGAGTTCCTTTGCCTTGGCTCCATGTTCTCCTACTTGAGTTTACGTAGGTGCTGTCATCTACCACTGTGCATGGTGAGAACACTTGAACACTAAAGCCGGACTTTTCAGTGTTTTCCTGGCTCAATCAAGCTGTCTGATAATAAAAGTATTGCATAATACTCTTCAGTATTAAATAATCTCAAATTTAAAAAAGTGCTGTTGGGGCTTTTTAGTTTGCTAATATTTACTCTGAGTCTCAGAGAGAATTTAATATAACCAACCGTATAGCCCAGTCTGGCCAGGAACACATAGTGATCATCTTGCCTCAGCTTCCCAAGTGCTAGGATTCACAGGTATGCATCACCGTGCTTGACTCTCGAGATTTTGTAGTCAGCTGGGTATGATGGCTCACACCTTTGATCCCAGCATTCTGGAGGCAGAGGCCAGGTGGGTCTCTTTGAGTTTTAGACCAGCCTGGTCTACATAGTAAGTTCCAGAACAGCCAAAACTATGTAGAGAACCTTGTCTCAAACCCCCAAATTGTTTTATAATAAAGCATTGTTAGTTAATACTTTAGTTTTGTATTCTGTATGGCAGTAGCTATGCACATCGAACACCGCAGTACAGGTAAGGCAGGTGCTTGGTGACAGGAGGGTTAAGCGGAGACAAATGTCTCTCAACAGAAACGGATGCTAAGATGAAGTAGATACATGCTCCCATGATACTGGCAGGCAATTGAATTCGGGATCTTCTGCTTTGCAGAGGATGTGATGGTATTCTGATAAACCCTTTATAAATTAGGGCATATGTATTTCAAGTCATTTATATAGCTTCGTATGACCTACACATTATCCTCTCATATACTCTCAGCCATCCAGAGAGCACTCACATCTGATGAAGTTTCTGCAAAGAGCTGTTCAAGGAGTAACGCCAGCCCAGTAGTATCTTTATGTGCTCTAACGGACATCGCCCTGTGAACTCAGAGTGCTGATTGGGTACCGAGTCACTTGACACAGCACAAGGATGAGAGAACCGCAGTGTGGGGTGGTGAAGGGCACTCTTTAAAAAGACTACAGTTGGGTATCCATAAGGAAAAACAGTTTCTTTTGCATAATACAATCCCAGACATTTAGCCGTCTAAACGCAGAAGGCTGAACAATACACCTGACATTTGAAAATACCATCAAGGGAACTTACAGGAGGGAACCGGTTCATGAGTAGTTTATAAGACATTTATCAGGGAGAAGACAGAAAGGAAAAAGGTATCTCAAGCGTGGGATTCTGTCCACCTACATGGAAATGGTGGGATAGTGTTTGTTCGTGGACTAGCAGAGTTTGGACTTAGTGTCAGAAATGGAAGCGGAGGGTGTCCTCATTGTTCCACAGCACCCTGCAGGTCTGCGCTATATGGGGCATGTGTCAGGTCCTCTGGAAGTCGCTTGAATTGGTAATGACTGTAGGATTTAAGTTTCAACTTTCCGTTTTACAGGATTCTGAAGTTCCGGTTGAGTCAGACAATGGATGAACAACCACAAGGAATGCAAGGGCCGCCGGTTCCTCAGTTCCAGCCACAGGTAAGTTAAATAAGTGGATACATTTATCTCTCTGTTAAAGGTGTGGGTAGATTTGCAGCTGCAGTAAAGTAGCTGCAAAATGCTCATCTCCAATTTCCAAGTTGTAGTTAGAATTACTGGCTTCTGTGTGTTTTATAATGCGAGCTTTCCTATAGAACATGATGGGAGGCCAGTTCTCGCTTAAGATTTCATCTCGGTGACTTCTCGGCTCTACGGGTTACTGGTAGACTTATGGAGAGAGAAAAAGGCAGGTTTTGGAGTATCTCTGCATTTTGAACCCACTTCTACTTTGGCTCACTGCTCTTGACTTCCCTTGTGGTCTCAGTCTCTCTGGAAATGTTTCTCTTGTTATGTTATTTCCTATTTTTTGTAATGTAAAATGAAGTAGATAGGGTGTCTTGGTAAAACAGTGTGTCCATACTATTGAAATTCAACATAGAGTTTCCGTCATTTGTTGTTAAGACATTCTGCAGAGCCCAATATGCGATGGGCTAAAATAGTAGCTTCACTTTTGGAGGCAGCCCCTCGTTATCATTATTGTTTTCCACACAGGCTGTGGTATTCGAGAGGTCTTCTACATCAAGCCTCACACGCGCTCTGTTGGCATTCCCTCAGTGTGGCTCGGAGGTTATCCTCAGCATTGAGTACTTGGTAGGAGTTCCCTTAAGTGAGATTGTAGTGGAGTGGGTTTGGGCTAGTGATAAGGAGACGCCAGTGGCATTGTCTCCTCCGACTTCTCTATGCAGTGTTCACTGACTATCAAAGCTAGTACATGTGGCGCCCACATTGGTCGCCAAACTTGCTGAATCTGTGTTTGTCATTTGTTCTAATGCATCTGTTGCCTCCTCCCGGGAGCACAGCTCAGAAATACCACCTACAGAAGACTGCCATCGTGACTCTGTGAAGTCACTCCTTTTTGACCCCCCTTTCTGCTTTCTCATTTTTTAAAAATGGTTCATCCTTCCAGGACCAATTAAAGCACAGCACTGCCATAGGGCTGTCAGAGCTCCTGGTCTTCCCCTGGAAATTTGATAGTGATTCTCAGTCTTTCTTCCATGTCTCCTGCATCTTAGTTATGTTTGTTAACTTTTCTCATATGGGGATTTCCCTTCTCTCTCCTTATTAATATCTCATGGGAAAGGATACATCACCATGGATACCCTGTGGAACTCTATGTTTTACATGTGGCAGGGCTGGCTCAGCTAGATACAGAGTTGAAACCCAACAGGATGTCCTTTAAAGGACTTTTTATGTTAGTTCTTAATATACATTGCATTGTTTTGTTCGATGTTCTTGAATTTTCTGTGTTGAGAAAAGCCATGTAGAGGAAGGACACATTTGCTTTCAGGATTGGCTTTGTCCAATCCATCTGTAACTTTGCAGTGGTCTTAAGTTCCACGATCAAGCTTGTAAGTAAACTGTAGTCGATACACCCAGCTCTCTGCCTTCTCAAACCTCTGGTGAGGCACCATTGTTTTGTATTACTCCGTTCCTCGCAAAAATAATAAAAGAACACCTTTAAAAATTAGGCAGTTCATGTTGTGATTTTGAAGTTCACAGTTTTGACTGTGGCTGTGCTTCAAAGAAAAAAATTCACTTTTTTTTTTCTTTGCCTCCTACTGACTCACCAACCAGGAAAGGTCGGGGTGGCCGTAGGAGGCAGACATGAAAGTAAGTGTTTTCTTACGAAGCACTGGGCTGCCACACAGTTTAAATTTCAAAATCATAGGAACGGTTCTGCATCTCTTTTCACACTATTCCTTTCGTTTCTGCCTCCTGCTGCTGCCCCTGTGTGGTTGGACCGCTTTCCCTGTTGGAAATAGGCAAGTGTCATGCCAGGCTCTGGCTGCCTTGTGGCGTGTGGGGGAAGGGAGAGCTTTCCATTTTCCTCTTCTCTGCCTCAGACTGGCGGTGTGAGATAGTGAAAGAAAGATTGCCTGACAAGAGCTTATAGGCGCTATTGCTTATTAAGTCTTTGAGAGATGTTCCTGCCCTCGGTGGCATTTGAAAAGTCTGGGAAGGGCAGCCTCAGCCCCGGGTTGACAACCCTCTTTGTTTTGTTCCACACCATTGGCCTGAATAATGGGGGTGATATGGCAACATATGGTTAGCCCGGCGACTCCTTCACTTTTGTAATGCTAATGGAAGTGTGGACATAAACCACAACCTAAAGAAGTCAGACACCAATTCTGATGGCGTGATAAACAGCCTGTCTTCCTAGCATGGCTTTCCTTTCCCTGGTTGAGATGAGCCTGTAAACCCATACTGAGCCTATAACGTGTGCTCTCACTTCCGTACAGTAGGAATCCCTTTGTGGTTAAGGTTTAGAACGTGGGATTTATTGCATTATTGCTGCTCTCATGAAGTTAGAGCAAATGTGTTCCTTAGCGTTCCGGTTCTTTTCTTTCTCCCGTGATTCCATGCACTCCCACCTAGAGAGCAGTGAGTGCATTGGACTTGATTCTCCCATATTTCAGCACTCAAGTCTCTACTTGTCCAGCAGAAGATTGTCCTTTTCCCCCTCTAATTCATACCGGATAGATAATGGGGACAGTGCACGTCAAATAGCACAGGACGATTAATTTTAAAATGGAAATTTATATTTCCTTTTCAGTAGAGGTTTATGACAAGGTGTGACTGTTTTTGTTTGTGGTTTTTAAGTGAGGAGGGTTACGCTGCATATCTACTTTATAACCCTAAAATTAATTCTATAGCAGCTATCAGCGCAATTCTAAGAATTTCTAAGATTAATTAAATAATGATCAGAAGTTTGAGTTCTGGGGGTTTCTGTTTTTATTTTTGCAATTTGAAATATTATAATATTTGGGCTGTTTGTGATGGAGAACATATACCAGAGTTGCATGGAGAAAACAGCCCATACTTTGACAGGTTGCAGAGTATGAGGACACTGTGTTAGAGTTGGCTTCTTCAACCGCAATGTGAGGTTGTCATTTTTTTCAGCTTCCCGGCAGCACAAGCTAGTGTTCACTTAGGAGTTGGTCAAAGGCTCCTTGCTGCGTGTTCAGGGTATGACAAGTATTGACTGTGGGCAGGAGGAAGGTAGCGCCCCCTGGTGTCTCACAGCATAAGGGCGTGGTCTTGATCTGTATTGCCTTATCTGTCTATGTCTGTGTCTGTCTCTGTCTGTCTTTCTCTCTGTCTCTCTCTCTCTGTGCCCCCCACCCACCTCTCGTTTTTCTTCCCTGAGCAGTAAGTCTCATTTTGCTTGTGTGGATGAACTGGGGCTGTGAAGGTGTTTGCCATGGGGCATATTCTTTGGGAAGTCTTCATAGCAGTTTAGGTGGTGTAGTCTCCTTACAAGCGTTCAGTTCATGAAGATTTTATAGCTGTAGGCACAAGGCGGTAAACTGCAACAGCGGCTTTGAGGAAAGACAATCTGGCCATAACTGAGCTTCACGGCCTGATGCTTCAGTAAGGCTTCTTCGTGGTCACATCCCAAGTCTCCCGGCTTCCCACTGTCCCCCAAGCTCTCCCGCCTTCTAGATCCTCTCCCCTCCCACTGTCCCCAAGCTCTCCTGCCTTCTAGATCCTCTCCCCTCCCACTGTCCCCAAGCTCTCCTGCCTTCTAGATCCTCTCCCCTCCCACTGTCCCCAAGCTCTCCCGCCTTCTAGATCTTCTCCCTCCCACTGTCCCCCAAGCTCTCCCGCCTTCTAGATCCTCTCCCCTCCCACTGTCCCCCAAGCTCTCCCGCCTTCTAGATCCTCTCCCCTCCCACTGTCCCCCAAGCTCTCCCGCCTTCTAGATCCTCTCCCTCCCACTGTCCCCCAAGCTCTCCCGCCTTTTAGTTCTTTCCTCCCACTGTCTCCCCAAGCACTCAAAACTTCTGGTTCTTTACTCCTAGTGCCCCCCCGCCCCCCGCAAGTTCTCTCGCCTTTCGCCTTCTAGCTCTTCTTCTCCCCTCCAACCTCAAACTAGCATCCCCTGACCTCACTCCCAGCTGACAAGTCCTGTCCTGAGGGTCACACATTTCCCAGCTAGAATCTGTGCTCAGGTGTTCTACCTCCAGTTATGGGCTGAAACTACCGCCCTGCCCTCACTTGCCAAAAGAGCCAGATCCTATACTATCCCCTCCTTAGTCTAGACTTTTCTAGAGAGTGATGTTTATTTTCAAGTCTTTATTTCTTCTTTTTCTTAAATTTACCCTGTATAAGCTCCACCCCTTCTCGCGATCTGAGCTACTCAGACCTCATCTTACTGAGTGCATTAGAAAATAATTGGGAATACACTATTCCTTGAAATCCTCCCTTCTCCTGACTTCCAGTTATCTTTTTGTCCTCTCTTTCCTTACCTCTAGAACATCTTAATAATGACCTCCCCTCAGGCTGGGTTCTTACGTCTCTTTTTGTCCATTTGTATTCTTTCCCTGGGCTCTCTTCCAGTCTTACAATTTCATGCGAGTGACTCTCAGAGTCATTGCAACCTAGAATTCTGCTTCTTCCCAGCTCATGTGTTCAGCAGCCCTCCCAATCTCACTGTCCATCAAAGCCATAGTGGTCTTCAGCTGATCTCTGAGTATTTGCCTCCTGGGCATCCTACCCCTCACCTCCTCAATCCCAGCTACTGGCCAGGTCACCTTTTTTGCAACTGATACTGAAATGTCCTTGCCATCCTCTTTTTCTTCTTATTTATGTTTGACTTATCAGGCACCACTAACTCTATATGTAAAACATTTTTAGAACTGGGAGATTTTACTTCTTACTTTCCCTTCACCAGGACTGTCTTCTGCTGTGTTGTAATAGCTTCCTCACTGACCTTGCCGCGACCTTCCCTTCTCCCCTTCCATCTCTATTGTAAAATGGCAGTCAAGCTATGCTTGTTTAGGACTTTTCTGTGAGTTCTCATCTGCTTATTCATCATTTTCAAGTATATATTTATATATGTACTTGAAGTTTGTGTGTGTGTGTGTGTGTGTGTGTGTGTGTGTGTGTGTGAGAGAGAGAGAGAGAGAGAGAGAGAGAGAGAGAGAGAAAGAGAGAGAGAGAGACCTCTTAGCACTAAGTGAAAACTGAGCCTTCCTAACCATATAATACACCTTCATTGGCCTGTATTTCCCTGAAATCTTTGTTAACTTTGTAATTAACTTCGTTAATCTTCGTTAACTCTGTTCATTGTTTTTCTTCTCTTAGACTGTAAGCTGTGTCACTAGTCTGATTTACACTCAGTAGCCATTCAATTAGTAGTTTTTAATAAATACAAATGTAGTTTCAAATCAGCCCATTTTTTAAGTTTTTTTTTTTTTTAAAAAAGAAAGCAAACTATCTTTTTTCATTGTACATACCAATCTAAGTTCCCACTCCCTCCTCTCTTCCCCTTCTGTCCACCTAACACTCTCATCCCATCCCCTACCGACTCCTCAGAGAAAGTAAGGCACATTGCTTTGGGGAAGGTCCAAGGCCCTCCCTACTATATCTAGGCTGAGCAAGGTATCCATCCAAAGAGAAAAGGTTCCCAAAAGCCAGGACATGCAGTAGGGATAAATCTGGTGCCATAGCCAGTGGCCTCTCAGTCTGCCCCAGCCATGCAACTGTCAACCATATTCAGAGGGTCTAGTTTAGACCTATACTTGTTCCTTTCCTGTCCAGCTAGAGTAGGTGAGCTCCCATTAGTTCAGGGAAACTGTTTCAGTGGGTGTGCCCATCATGGTCTTGACCTCTTTGCTCATATTCTCACTCCTCCCACTCTTTGACTGGACTTTAGAAGCTCAGTCCAGTGCTCCGATGTGGGTCTCAGCTTCTGTTTCCATCAGTTATTGGGTGAAGGTTCTATGGCGATATTTAAGATATTCATCAGTCTGACTACAGGTCAAGGCCAGTTTGGGAACCCTCTTCTCTATTGCTTAGGGTCTTAGCTGGGGTCATCCTTGTGGATTACTGGGAATTTCTCTAGAGCCAGGATAATCAGCCCATCTTTTTTCTTTACAAATACCAACTTTTAAATAATGTTTTAAGTAACTATCTTCAGCACTTCCCACATTATATATGCAACTTCTCATCTCCTCCATTTTATTTTCTTTCTTTTTTCCTTCCTTCTTTTTTCTTTCCTTCCTTCCTTCCTTCCTTCCTTCCTTCCTTCCTTCCTTCCTTCCTTCCTTCCTTCCTTCCTTCCTTCCTTCCTTTGTTATTGCTATGACCCAGATTGTATTCACTTCATAATTTCAGGTTACTTCTTTCCATTGCAGTAAGAATCCGTTTTTAAAATGCACATTGTATTTTATTCCTTTTCTTATTTCTTCTGACTTTTGTGGTTTGGGGTGAATTCTATATATTTGTATATGACTTTAAAGATCTGCACTGTCTTGTCTCCTTTTGCTTCTCCAGTGCATCTCCGACATTGACATCTCTGTCATAAACTCTGATTCAGCCATATTGTGAAACCCACATATTTTCATTCATCTTCAGTGTAAGGGCTCAGGTGGTTGTCAAGAGTATGTGGTCACTGATGGGACGTAGTGAGCTTTGCTCTTTATGTTTTATATTACTGTGAATTATGGTTTTAATGATCGAGGCTTTAAGGAAAATATTATAATAGAGGAAGTAGATAATTTAGAAGACAGTAAAAAGATCATTCTGTGAATAATAATGATCATGGGTGACTCCTTATATTAGTAAGTTTGTTACCAACACACAGACAGACAGACACATACATGCATATTTTATATAGTTCTTCTCTCTTCCTGTTTCTAAAACCCCACCCCTGTACTGGGGATTGAAAAGGACCTTGCACATGCTGGGCAAACATTGTATTACTGTATTATAGGCAGGTCTGGTCCTTTGTTCATTTTTTTTTTCAGAGACAGGCATTCATTAACTGGCCCAGGCTGGCCTTTACTTCACTCTTTAGTGTATGCATCTTGAATTTGAAAAAAATCTCCTGCCTCGGCCTGCCACATAGCTGGAATTACAGGCTTGGTAAGGCCTGGCTTGTTCTCATTTATGTATTATTTTTATATTAATGCATGATAGATGATTGGTAATCAACAAATGCTTTTTGAGTGAGTAATTATCTCTAATGGAAAGTTTCATTTTTAACCTCTTCAGTTCAATATGGATCAAAGTGTATTATGTTGTATTATGTGAATTTCAGTTGCTTAGAATTTTTTTATTGTTATTCAATAACAAGACGACTGTCAAATGAATAGTGATTACAACATATTTAAAATATGATTGAGCTCTCTTTGATTTTAGATTGATAATTCATGTTTACATACTTAAGGAGCGAACATCCCTCATATTTCAAAGGACATGTGGAGGGTCTTTAAGGGCTAGGATTCTCGTTTCTGCCCTCTTGGAGTTTGAAGTCATTCAGAAAGATGCGGGTAAGGATGAAGCCTGTAGTCATCAGACTGGCTTTGAAGCTGAGTTCAAAAACATGACTTTAAGAATCACAACCATGAAATATCTATACTTTTGAGGATGACTTTAATAATTGAAAATATCCTGGAATTCTTTAGAGCTATGTATTTACTTAAACAGTAAAATTATTTTTTCCAACAAAATAAGATACAGTTTTACTTAAGACCTATGATTTTATTGTAGTTCACTAATTAGTGCCTCACAATGCTCAATTTGGACTTCAGATTTCTCTTCAATACTTGAAGCTTTTCTAGAATAAGACTAATAATTCTGTGGTAGACATTCCAGATAACATTTAATGTGTAGGTTGGTTTGCTAGAAGTCAGTAGTGCTGGGCTTGGTGGTACATGCATATATAATCCCAGGAGGCCGAAGCTGAACTTGACTTCTCGATCCATGGTGAATTTAATGACAGCCAGAGCTCTAGAGAAGGATCCCTTTTCAAACAACCAAGGATAAAAGATCCCGGGGTTGATCTCTCTGCATATTCCCCAGATATCAGCAGTGTGATTCTGTATTTAGAAACTGGAAGGAAATGGAGGCTGTTCACTATGAGTGTGTAGCGTGAGCTCTGATGTAAAATTGTCTGGGATTAGGTTTTGGTGCTATCGCTTTCTATAGAGGACAAGATACTTTACTGTCTACCATCCTCAGTTTTCCCATCAATAAGTTAGGATAGCGTTTGCCCCATAGAGTCGATATGCAGCTTTCGTCTTGTATATTGATTGGCAATAGTTCCCCTTGGTTAAATGCTAGCATTGATGAAGATGACAGTGGCAGCATAGTGTCAATAATTGTCTTCTTGGGGCTGGAGAGATGACTCCAGCACTACTTGCTGCTCTTGTAGAGGACCCAGCTAAGTCTTCAGCACCCACGTGGTGGCTCACAGCCAACTGTAATGCCAGTTCTAGGGAATCCCGTGTCCTCTTTAGGCCTCATGGGCACCAGACACCCATGCAATGCCTGTCCATGTCTGCCGGCAAAACTCTTGTTTCTAGCACAAATAAGAATACAGCTTTAGGAACAGTGTCCTCTTGTTTGCTTATTGAGGCAGTGTCTTGTGCATCCCAGGCAATCCTCAAGCCTGCTGTGTGTAGCTGAGGCTGATCCCCTTGCGTCCACTGTTATGTTACTGACCACATGCGGGGATAATAGGCCTGTGCCTCCACACTTAGTGCCTGTAACTGTCTCAGCCCACAGGCTTCTGTCATTTGCTTGTTTGTTTTGCTATATCAAGCATTTTTATTTATTATATTTTTATTGTTTATCTTCTTTACAAACTTTCTCACTTAGTCTAGTTTATCTCAGTAAATGAGATTACTGCCCATATTGTGCTCAAGCCCAAAGTCAGTAATATTGCTGTCTCTTTGCTTCTTGGTCCTCATCTGCCTTGGCAGATAGATCTCTTGGCCCCTCCTGATTTCACCTATTCTTCCTATTGCTGTTGCTTCCAGGCACAGCCCATGCCTTTCTGCCTATACTCCACTCATCCCGCTTCGCAGGCCCTTTCCCACACAGCATCCTTAGGGGTTTGCACAGTGTGTCCCAGAACACAGCATGGTGCTTCCAGGGTTAGATTCCAAACCCCTCATTCTTGTCAGACAACTCAAGGGGATTTCATCAGTGCTTATCTGTTTAACCTTATTTCTTAACACAGTCGCCCAAATATGCTCTTGTATCCTGTTTGCTGTCTCTTGAAGATATCAAACTTAATCTTTTTGTTTTGTTTTGTTTTTGTTTTCTAGTGATGAGGATCAAACTCAGGTTCAGGCACATGCTAAAGCAGTACTCTGCCACTGAATTCTACCTCTAGATTGTCTTTTAATTTCAGTATAAAGGTTTCATGTTCAGCAAGGCCATCCCTCCATCGTGTAATCTAAAACTGTGACTCCTTGAAATAGGTTCGTTTCTTTGCATAGTGTGTAAATTTGCAGAGTAAATACCAAATACTGCCATGTAGGCATTGTCTTTTTATTGTCACAGCATTAAATGGTTCTTTTTTGTTTAACTTCCCACATCAGTATTGGTGGGATAAATGATCAGTCTGAAAGACAATCTGTTTTGCTCTGAATTTGCTTTATTACAAGCTTTTTCTTTTACACTATGTTTTTATTAGATGTAGCTAGTAAAGTGAGGAAGATGGGAGTGCATTTGGCTTTAATTGTCTTGCTCATGGTAACTTAATATTTTTCATTCAGTCATTTCATTTAGATGTAGTAATTATTATAGTGGGAAATACAACTGATGGTGATCAAATACCACAAATACCAGATCTCATCATATTAAGTTGCATATTTGCATGTGTTTGTCACTCATTTCCCTCTCCTATTTAAATTAATAAATCTATTTAGAGTGAGAAATGGCTTATTTCTTTTAGAAACAGATGTTGTCTATTGTTCTTAGAGGACTTTAGGGATGGGTGGTGTTTGAAATAAATAAATTTTAGGAAGATACTTTTTCAAATGAAGAAGCCCAGATAGTTGGACACTGATGCTCTGCATGCCATTGTGTTTCTCTCTTCTGGTTTCCAGTGAGATCTGAGTGAAATATATGTTAGAATTTTGTTAGATACGTCGGAAGAGGGGTTCTTATTTGTGTGGTTTGGAGATGAGCCGTATGCTTCAGATAACAAGTGATCACAGCATAAATATCACCACAAAAGGAACGTTGATGGACTTTAGTATCTTGTCAGTTTTCAGTTTTGCAGATATCCAACATTAATATAAAATATAAATATACTAATAACATTAATATAAAATATAAATATATAAACTATATAAAAATATATAAAATATAAACCAATTCATTGCTTAAAGCAAGTAGTAAAGTGGAAAACAATAGGGGAGTTTGCAACAATGATAAAAACCGTATTAATGATGTTAAATATTGCACTTAATTCTGGCTTCTGTAGTGCATCATTGCAATACCTCAAGGAATATCAGGACATAATTTTCTCTCCAGGGAGTTTATGCTGTAACTCTTCTAATTCCTCCATAGAGAATTATCATTAGAATGTTTGCCCCGATCATCTATTGCTCAGTACATGTCCTTGCCTTCAAACTTTAAAGCAAATTATACAAATTAATTTAATCCTAGGAAGTTATTAATTATTTAAATAAGAGCCAGTGTCATACAGAATGCATTTAATTTTAAAACCAAAAAGTGTTCATGTGGGGGAAACACAGCTTAAGTAGAGAAGATGACCATGATTTCTATAGTTCATAAGATTATTGCTTGAGTCCTCCAGGTCAGTGAGACATGCCAGCGAGAGAGCTCAGAACATTAACATAGGAAAAGCTTCATTTACTTGAGAGTTTAATTTCTTAGTTGCCATATATGATTTTGTATATGATGTTTTGGGATCTAAGAATTTTTTCAGAGGATTGCCTTTGAGTACACACACATACAGAAACAGTCTAAAATTAATAATGTACAATGAAAATAATATTAAATACTTTCAAAATTATATTTCTTTCTGTCTATTAATTAAGGAGTTGTGGATGTTGACTAGACAGAAAATAATATTGAAAATCACTTTATACAGCCATGAATTTCTTACTCATATTAGTTGTATTTTAAGGTTTCTTCCAAAAATGAGTGTTTGCAAATATTACATGGGGCCTGAAGTCCTTTTTAAAGACCCTATGCGCTGAACTTCTGAGATCTTCTCCATGTCATTTGTCGTGTAGAACATGCAGTGGTACACCTGGCTAATGAATCATGACCAGAATTCTGTTGTTGAGCCTGTGATTTCTAACTGTTGTAAGCATATTCCAACCATATAGACTAAGTGCCACCAAAGACGCTATAAATTTCATACAGTTTTATCAAGTGTTCAAAGAATTTTGGGTAGAAAGGTGACAGTTACATGTCCTGTGCCGCCCCAGGTGGTCTTCTCACCAAGGGGGTTGGCTGTTTTCATGCATCAGTTGGGAGGATGACCCATGTGGTGATGAATATCCCAGTTGTAAGACCCAGCTCAATACCAGGAGATGCTCGGGACAGCTCTTGAGTATGCCACCGCATAGGCGGAGCACAGGAACGTCTAGACAGCCTCTTGTGGTGACCTAGATAAAGAAGGATCCCAGATGGAGATGGAAGAAGCAGTGCTTGAGTGTCTGTGAACACAGCCAGGAGAGGGGGGTGCTGCAGCCTTTTCTCCAGTCACTGTCCTGGGGAAGGGAGGGTCTCAAAGGACACGAAGCCCTTGTGGGATGCTCGCTTCTGTCCGCGGTGCTTCATGTTCATCGCTCGCCCACATGCAGTTCTCTGAGGTAGCCTCCCCTCCTATTTTATATGAAATAGAAGATGGACCCGGATGGCTTGTTGTCTTAGTCTCTTTTCTGGTGAAATGATGAAAGTACTTTGACAAAGGGAGTGTAAGGGACAAAGGGATTATTTAGTTCACAGTGCCTGTGATGGTAGGAACTTGAAGGGATAGTCCCATGGCACCCACAGGTAAGAAGCGGAGACAGATCCTCTTGTTGATCTCCCTCTCGCTTTCTTCATTCATTCCAGGGTCCAGCCCATGAAATGGTGCTGCCCACATTCAGAGTGGGACTCCCACTCAGTTAACCAAATGAAGCCCTGCCGGGCATGCCCATAGTGCGGTATACTCTAGTCGTTTCTCACTTAGACATCCTTCCATGATGATTCTAGACCAGGCAAGTTGGCAATGGAAATGAACACACACCCAGCTCAGAATGAAACTGGAAACTAGGCTTTGAGCTTAGCCCTGCTGAACACCAGAACCTGTCCCAGTGAGTGCCGTGAAAACACGGTAGACTTTTATAAGTCTGTGGTTAGCCAGGCTTTCCATCAAGGTTGACTTGAAGTGGTGTTCAGTGCTTTTCCACCCAAAAGGACCACAATTTATTACTAAAGTCTCTATTAATAGGTAGGATGGAGGAAATTTCTCGAACTCACCTATTGGAAGGCTCCGAGAGGCAGAGGCTTGCAAATGTGGTATTCGTTTTCATTACACGGTCCTGCTGTCTCTACTAGGCAGTAACTAGAACCTGTCTTAATTCGCTGCCATGCCTTGTGCTTGACACTTTCCATTCGCTCAGAGTGTTCCCGTACATTCTCTTAGTGGAGAGTTCTCTTCTTCCTGGCCTCTGCTTACAAACTAAGAATTTGATCTTGGCCTTTGCTTTTGAAAAATCAGTGTATATAGCAGGAGATCCACGTACATGCAAACAGTCCAAAGCAAGTATGAACTAGAACAGACATTCTTACCCTTCCTAGTGCTGTGGCCCTTTAATACAGTTCCTCATGTTATGGTGACCCCCAGCCATAAAAGAACCTTGTTGCTATTTCATAACTGTAATTTAGCCATGGTTATGAATCATAATGTGGATATCTGATCTGCAGGATGTCTGAAATGTGGCACCTGTGGGGGTCATGACCCATGGGTTGAGAACCGCTGATCTAGAATCTAGCATAGGGCCTGAGTTTGTAGAACACTTTATTGAACTGAATGGCTACTGTCAGGAAGGCTGCTTCAGTTGCTGGAGAGCCACTAAGGCAGGACCCCGGCAATAAAGCTGCTTGAAAGAGCTGAAGATGGTTGTTTTATAGGGGCTAACGGTGGAATTAAGTTGCAGAGACAGCTGTGGTTTGCCACATGCGAGGAAGTTGATCCAGAAGGTGTGGGAACTGGCGAGTACAAAGCCCCGGGGAAGCCAAAGCTTGTGGCACAGCTGTGGCTGGGGCCCATGGCCAGGATACACCGGTGACGTTACAGGCCCCTCCCATATAAGGTATATGTTCACGGTGATAGGAAACAAAGTCAGGTTTTACTCCGATGAAAGTTGAAGACCCTATAAGTGGTACCTTTTGTGCACCTCGGTAGAGAGTGAGATTCCTTTTTCACTCCAAGCCTAGAGCAGCAAAGTCAGTGTAAGTGATTTCACCTGGCTTTTAATGCATCCTGGCCTAAATCTTGTTATTCCTAGTACAATTCAAGATGCTAAACTAATAAGTATGTACATATGCATGTATAATGTATATACATGTAAGGAGACGGGCAATTGAACAACATTTAAAGATATCACTACTCCTAAAAATAGTTCTTTATTGGGACTCACTTGATATCCTTTTTTAAAGCAATAATATGATTCTATCAACAGTAGCATCTGGTTCACAAAATGAAGCCTGGCCTTGAATCCAGTGTCCAATGATGAGACCGGAGAATAGTGCTGACCTGTCTGGGCTCTCCTAAAGGAGCCCTCGTCTCACACACGCTTATTTTTATACAAATTGCGGTGAGATAGTGAGACCCAAGGGTAGTTGGCGATGTGCAGCTATGTTCCTTCTCATGTCAGCTCTCCACATCCTCACTCCATGACAGGACATGGGAGCAGATGAGACAAGCTGTCACTCACCCACACTGCCCTTTGAAGAAAGGCCATGGGGGGAGAAAGGTGCCGCAAATGGGCTGTGAAGCTTACATACACTGCCCACTGTTAAACAGATTACGTCTAATGAAGTGTCTAATGCTCAGGCCATATCAACCTAATCCTTGGTGGCAGTTCATCCCTCAACTGCCAAAAACCACCGCCCTCTGGCCCTCTCTCGCCACTCTGGCCGCCAAGCACAGGGAGGTGCCCAGTCTTAATAAACCAAGACAGTGTGTGATCTGACATGCAAATGTAGGTCATTGCATATGTAAATGTGTGATTACAAACCTGCATGCCAAAACACATTAGTGAGACTTTGCTCTCAGCATGTGGTTGTCACACCGCCTTAGCAATTCATGCTAATATTTGTCAAGTTATTGTGCCGACAGAAGATAGGATTCCCAGTCAGATTGAAAGTATATGGAGTAGACGACAGTGTTCCTGGTAATGAAGCTGTATTTTGCTGTTGAGATTGATGAGATTTCATCAAGAGGATGAATGGTTTCTATGTGTATGGAAGAGGGAATTGCATTTTTTGGATGGTGCATACTGTCCCGTGTGTGCGTGAGTGCTTATTTGTGCTTACGCATGCACATATGCACATGCACACACACGCATGCATTAATAGGTCTTTAACGTTCAGTTCATTACAGCGTGCTCTATGAGACCCTACTCCAATGTCTTCTTTACTTGAAGTTAGCTCATAGAGCAAGTATCCAGGGTCTCAAGAGGACAGTGAAAGGCTTGGAAGGGTATCTTCTTGATTATTTTTTTTTAAAAAAAAATCTGTAGCAGAAAAAAAACATGAAAATATTAAAAATTCCTCTTTCAATGAGGCATTTTGAAAGTTAGACAATTTTTAAACATTGCTACCCATTGAATGTATCTGAAAATGACATTTTTATGTATTTCCATTGTTAAATATGTACCATGTTGTCTTAATTAACATTGTAAATTCAGAGATTACAAAAAAATTTTATAAACAAGCAGCCTGACAGTTTCCTCACTTTGCTTTTTCTTTGTGTGTATGTCTTTTTTTTTCTTATAGTAGACTTCTAAAGTTTCACTGTAAACAATTTCAATAAATTTGAAATTAAACATACCTTGAATCACTGAGTCAAGTTGTGGAGTGTGGTGTCTCATTGTAGGGGACTTTCTTGGTCCCCATGGCAGCAGACCACAAGCTGCGTATTTGGGAATCGCAGGTTTGATTTAATAAGAACTAAATTTGGTTGGCAGAAGTACTGAATTAGACGAGGTATAAACCCTAATGAGTAGGGACTGCTAAGCAGTAGGCACCAGAGTGGAGCTTCTGTTACTGTTGAATAGATATTGCTACTATTATTTTATTATCGTAGTAATTACCCTATGGTCTTTGATAAAATGAATTTGTAATTTTTTAATGCTTTGGTTTATTTTATATATTTTAAAACAAGAATGACTTACTTAAATATTTTTATTACATTTTATATTTATTTTGTATGTGTGCTTGTTCATGTCACAGTGTGTGACAGAGGACAACTTGAGGACAACCTTACTTCTACTATATGGGTCCCTTACATCAATCTCAGATAGACTCTGCAGCAAGTGCCCTTAGTGAACCATATCACCAGCTCAAAAATGGTATTTAAAAAAAATGAATAGTTGGTTTTCTGTGAAAGCAATGTATAACTAGCAAATTATCCCCTACCCCATCTTGAGGAAGAATAGGTTAAAGCCATGGAATTCCATAGCAGAATTTTACAGTTTCCCTCAGTATAATAAATGAGATGCAATTAGCAAGATAAAGTGTAGAAGGCTAGGAGTTAATGTACTGCTCATAAATCAAAAGAGACTCTTGGATAAGTCTGGGACATGGCATTATCAGCCTCACCCAAAGTTCATTTGAAGGCCCAACAGTTCAAGTTGCATATAATTTGTTTGCGAATGGATGCCATCTTTGGATGCATTAATAGGCTTTACTGTTCGTTCATTAGAGGATGCACGAGGCAGGCCCACTGGAATGCTGTGTATACTAGACCTTAGCTCATAGTTACAGCAAGTACTAAGGCTGTGAGATGGGCGCAAGCGTATTCTCAACACCAATTCAGGAATCTCATAAAAACACCAAAAATATTATGAAGCTCTCCTGCCCCCCCAGAAGGGCATATGATTGCTAAACAGATCATTTTATTATGTTATATATATTTAGAGTTACTAACATGATGACCAGGAACATTCCATGGGTATGGGTAATAAGCCCGACAAATGTCAGCATCTGAGAGCATTGGGTGTTCCTTCCACTAATGCTTAGTTTTGTTGTAACTATTTGCTCAAATGCCTGACTGGGTCCATGAATTAGTTATATTAGTACCGTTGTAGAGTTAAAGAACCCAACAAAAGAATGAAGATAATGGTTGAAATTTGTAAGTAGAGTTTTTCTTAAGCCTCGCCACTGTGTATCTCCCCAATACTATGATTGCATCACTCATGGCCCAGTGTGGCCTCTTCTGTGTGTTTTGGGAAGCTGTGGGAAAGCAGAAAAGATTTCTGATTCATTTAGGTTTTGGCTGATTAGCAGTAGTAGAACAATATTTGCAAGAATGAAATTATTTTCGCTTTACTCAAGAAGCTATGAATGGCTACTAGGAGAGGGATTATCTGTTTTCTTCAGTGGAGTGAATGACACTCAGTGTACCAACCACACTCAAAGGAAGGCCCCATACTCAGAAGTCGTTGACCAACACAAAATGGACTCCATGTTTATTTTGTGTGCTTTGTTGTTGTTGTTATGGCTCAGTGGTCTTTTGTCTTTGGGGATTTGGTTTTGTTTTCTTTTTTGTTGGTTTTATCCAAGTAAAAAAGTGAGAGAAGGTCAAGTTGGGTGAGTGAACATAGGGGCTGGGAGAACTGGAGGAAAGGGGAAGACTATGATCAAAATGCATTGTATAACAAATTTAGAAAGAATTTTCAATTAAAAAAGAATGAAGTGATTTCTTCCACAAAGACAATAAAATATTATTTAAAAATATAATACTATAATGGCAAACTTCTTGCTACTGGCAGTATTTATTTATTCATTCATTTATTTACTTATTCAGCTAGTTCAATAGTTTTTCATAAACTAAAAAACTTTCAGGAATTTAAAACTTGTTGCGTGTATTGGTGGACAGTTTAGAGTAAGTGATTATATGTGCGTATGTGTGTTGGGAGACATTGCTGGCTAGTGGAGGTCACAGTCTCCTTCTGGCCTAGTAGCTTCATATCTCCATAGCTCAGCAATATGGAAACTCCCTCCCAGCAAAGATTCCTGCTTTCTACCCAGCTTTATCTGAAGGATGTCTCTAGGCCCAGGATGCTTGAGTTACCTCAGGGATGACTCTTGACACAGTTCCCTGCAAAGGCTCTTCCCCTGATGACCCACATGGTAATTAGGCAAGTGTTGTACCCTTTTTGATAGGCTGACTGCCACGTACAAAGCCCTGTGACAGGAGCTTACCACTTAATGCAAATCAGAGTTTGTCCCCAGGCTCCCCAATCCTATATATTCCTTATACTCTGGAATAAAGTTGAGCTGATTCACTGAAGTCTGTCTCCTTCCCAGAGGGCTGTTTCCATTCGTATCTACAAGCCGTCCGAACCCTTGCTTGCTTCTGTTCCCTCCACCTTTGTGGACCAGTGCAGCCAACAATCCTAAGTAAGAAGCAGAACCCCGTGTGTGTGTGTGTGTGTGTGTGTGTGTGTGTGTGTGTGTGGTGGGCAAGGCTGGGGGGAGTGGTGTGTGTTTCAGTTCCAAGAGTCTTTGAGAAAGAGAGTAAGCACTACACAAAAAAAGAATGTCTGAGACTGGCTTATGGAAGCAGACTAAAGATAAGCTACAGGAAATTCTTACCTAAGATTTGAAAATCCTTCTCATCCTTTATTATCTCTTTCCTTTGATTTATTATGTTTACAGACTTCTCGTTCTTTTGTTTTGTTTATTGAGACAGGGTCTCTCTATGTAGCTCTGGCTGTCCTGGAACTCACTCTGTAGACCAAGCTGGCCTCGAACTCAGAGATCCACCTGCCTCTGCCTTCCAAGTGCCAAGATAAAAGGGGTATGACCCTACACCTGGCTAGCCTTCCCATTCTTAAATGCTGTGTCTATTTCAGCTCATTGCCCCTCCCCCACCCCACAAACCCCCTATAGTGTGAGTTCCTCCAGGGCAGAAGTTGTGGCTTCTGTTTGCTGCTGTATTCTGAGGAGCTCCAATATTGTTGGTGTGAGATATTTGCAACTTTACTCTAGGTAGTATGTTATATATATACCATACCTTTAAGTCACGTCTTTGTGTATATTGTGTAACTGAAACTTTTTTGTACTGTTTTTAATTGCAGAAGGCATTACGACCGGATATGGGCTATAATACCTTAGCCAACTTTCGAATAGAAAAGAAAATTGGCCGTGGACAATTTAGTGAAGTTTATCGAGCATCCTGTCTCTTGGATGGAGTACCAGTAGCTTTAAAAAAAGTGCAGGTAAGATGATTTTAACTGTATAAATCCATGTGAATGTATGGTATCTAAAAACTAGATAGGAAACAATTTCTGGAAAGATTTGGGTCATGAAGCTATAGTTTGAGCATTTTAAGAAAGAACTTTATATTTTAATAGTGTATTTTGAAGGTAATATAGGGTAGAAATTAACTTTCTCATCCCATCTTTGCATGCCCATGCTAAACCTGTCTTGTTATACTTTTATTACGTGTGCCTCTAATAAACAGAAATTAATGTTTACTTTTAACAGTATTTCCAGGCTTTACAATGTTGGCAACTGTTTCCCCCATAACCCACAGTGACTGGAAATGATGGCAGAACTCAAGTGGTAGAACTGAGCTGTCACCGTCACTTCTAACTAGACATTGAAGTAGAAGGTCTCAGCTGATCTGTATCTGTTCACTGTAAAAAGAAGTACTTGCTTCATAAACCAAATTGCATGACACCAGCGAGTGGCAGGTGGCTCTAATTTACCTGGGGGACGTGATGTAGAGGAAATGAGAGGCTCGACCTGTGATCTACAATCTCCGTGTTGGGTCAATGTCATTGCAGAGTCAACTTTGTGGGCCAGTTTTGTTCTTTTTGAATTTATTGAGGATTTTTCGGCTCCTCTCCCAAGCCTGTTCCTAAGCCTGGTATTCTAGTCTCTGTGACCATGGCATGCCCAGGTAGGCATGCCATGGTCATGTAGGCATGCCCACTTTCCAGAGCCCTAAATGTAGAACAAAAGTTCCATTTGTCCTAGTGGGGGTCCTCAGCCTGGGAAGCACTTAGCCCTTGTGTAAAAATCTGAATGGCATCACACAGGTTTACTTGCCTTCTCGGTGAATGAGTTGTTGGTTCCTGCCATCCAGGTCCCATTTTACTGTGTCTCTTGCTCTGAGACCCTTTTGCTCTAGAAACCTCTGAAACCTAACGTTTTCCTTTGACTTTCTTTTACTTCTCACGGGATCAATATGCTTGTAGCAGCCATTACAGAAACAAGGTTTTCATTCATATTTCAAAATTAAAATATTAGGATTGAACACAGAGAGCTTAGAGGGAGAGTGCTTACCTAGCATGTATGAGCCAGTGAGTTTGATCACCAGCACTAGAAAAAAAATATTGAGTGAAAGATCCATATGTCATATGTTTAAGTTATAAGCATTAGTGGTGGTGTCCTTATACTTAATACTCAGCTTAAGAAGTAAACATTAAAATATTTTTTTTGTGCCTTTTACCCATTCCTCAAAGGGATCTGTATTATAAATTTAGTGGCTGCTGAGGTCTCTGAAAAGCGTTGGCTGGTCAAACAACACTTGCATGATATTATTATATGCTTTTATTAGTATGCACATGCAAACGATTCTTTTTAATTTGTGCCTAAATGTAGAGAAGGTAGTCTCTTGAGCATTCTTGTATATGACAAGTTAATTCTGGGTTGTTTTTCCAAGTTGGACTAGTTTACTTTTTCCTGGCAGCAGAAGACTGAGGCAAGAGGGTGGTTTTGAGTTTGAGGCCAGCCTGGGTTATATAGCGAGACCAATATAGGATACAGATGTCAATGTTTAAGAAACACATACCTTGGGGTAATATTACTCCTCTACTAAAGACTCTTTAATTTGTATTGAAACTTTATTAAGTTCCGATTTAGTAGTCTGACTATCAGGACCAAGAGTTGGCTTAAAACACTTGCATATTAATATAAACCCTGTGGCATGGACTCCTGATTTAAGTAAGACTTTACAGAATAGAGATGCTAGTTTGAGCTGTTAGGAGTGTAAGTCAGGCTATAAATGGGAGGAGTTGGAGTTAGGAAGAGGAATTTGAGCAGTGGAAGACAAAGGATTCTCTACAGACCCATCTTTAGGTAGATTCCAATAGTCTCTAAATGAAATTACAAATTCCTCATTCGGTTCCTCATGGAGAGGAAACCTCACCTTTTCCCAAAGGTGGTGGAGGGGGCCAACGGATAAAATTGAGGGGCTTTCTTGGCTCCTGTCTTGGTTTCCAATGACTGTAAGTGTGGAAAAGAAACAGGGCTCTAGCTCTCTGCTGTGATGAGTTTTTAGTGCCAGAACCTTGATGGTAGAACCAGGAAGAAGGAGGGAGTGGGGGTTGGCTCCTGGGAAGGAACATTAGCACTTCTTATATTCATTCTCCCAGTAGCATCTGGACTCTGTCTCCTTGCCTGTGTTTCGCCCTTGGTAGTTTGGAAGGCTGACAAGGAGTGTGTTAGTTTGTAGAGTTGCGTTTCTGTTCAGCTTCCAATGTCCTCTTTGCTTCTGGCTGCCCCCATTTGCTGCCGAATGCTTCAGGTGCGGTGGGAAGTTGTCAGTTTGCTTTGGGTTTTGTCCTTTCTCTTCAACTGTTGATGCTGTGCTGTCTCCCGTTTAAACATAACTTTGAACGGGAGAGACAGATGTACCTAGCTTATTTGATTAGGGAACGGCCTTTCAAGGCTTTGTGAGGAGAAATGCATTTGCATCTCAGACATGGTATTGATTTCTGTGATGTATTACACTTGTGCTGAACAAGGGACACCACTGTTTTCCATTTTCAAAAATAGTAATCGGCTCTCCTTACAAGGAAAGAGCATTGCTAACCAGGTGATGTTCTGCTGTGAATACTTCCAAGCAAATATTCAGAAAATTCCTGAAGACCCAAATACTGAATTTTAAGCCTACATCATTAGTCTCAGAACTACTATTCCCAACCCTTGTGAAAATCCTTCCAGAATGTTTTGGCTGTGCACTGGGCAGATGCTAACGTATTGCTTCTGTAATTATTTTCTTGTTTGCAAATCTGTAGTGGAATATTTATAACTTCACCATCTGATCTCTGAGCTCATCAGTGAGAGCCCGTAAGGACTCTGTCCCCCATCATGCACTTCACTTCCGTAGGGCCTTTAAGAACCAGTGTGCCAAGTTCTAGCTACATCGCTGCAGCTTTGCCTGTGTCTGTAAGTGGAAGGAGTGTCTGTTCTGACCTTGTGGCTCCTTTGAAATTATAATGAAATCTGAAAGCCTAAAGCACTATCTTTCAAAAAACCCACACCCATCATTTGCAGAGAGTAAGATGGTATGTACCTGATGTAACCATTCCGAACCGCTACGTGCTAATTTCCCCATTTCTAGTTTTCTCGTGCACAGCTTCCCTTCCTGCTGCTGATGCAGTTAATTCCACCTGCATTCTTTAATTATTTAGTGTCATCAGCCAGTGAATAAGACTTTGAGACCAAAATATTTGTGCTGGAACTTAATGAGATTCTTATGGTGGTGGGTGGTAGAACAAAGGCATTTCTAAAATCCTGGCACACAGCTTGAGGGGTGCAGCCTAAAGGAGCACAGATGGGGGGAGGGTACTTTCGTAGTCTGTGTATGGAGCAGGTGACTCTCAAACCTCTGCATTTCATATGGTAAGGTTGTTGAGGAAAGTTCTTGGATCTTAGCCATAGTCGCTGTCTGCTATTTTTAGCTCCTTGGTTAGAGCAGTAAGACTGGAGTGAAGACACTGACCTTACCAGGGGAGAAGTAGGAATTTGGGGTTACTGTACCTCAAGTTCTTTGGCTATTATAACTGTAAGTTTTCAATACAGCCAAGTAATTTGATCCATAGTTCACTAAAGTCTAATTCTCTTCTTCCTAGGTTTTATGTACACATGATAGTATTTTAAAAACATACTTCATGTGTATTATAAAAATTCCATTTTGAACATTTTGTTCAAATTCATCTTTGTGATCTTATGAAACTTCTGAAAATGTATTCTTAGGTGTTTAGTAGTTTACTCAGTTTTAGTTATTTTAAAGCATTTGTTACATTTATTAATATAATTTTAAAAATTGTCAAATACAATTTGCCATTTTGCATACAATAATTTTAAGTTCTGGATCTCCATACATATAGTTAGATTTCGTATGTATGTATGTATGTAATTTTGTGTGTATGCATGCGCTTCTGTGCTCATTAGAATTTTGTAGACAGTGATGGCTTCCTCTGCAATGCTTCCTCATCAACCAGTTGATGTCGATGTCTTCACAGCATCTTTAATCTGTGCTGCTGAGTTGGCTGTGACCACTGAACTTGCCTTGTAGTTTTTATGAAATTTCATTGTTTCATTCTGTAGACTTCTTGCAAACCTGCAGTTAATGAAATACTGGAAAATGAGGAGGATGTGTAAGGGACACACAGTCAGCATTTTCTTGAGTGGAGAACAGTTGAGGCAGTGGAGGTAAGGGTCCCTTGAAAAGACAAATCAGCTTTAAAGTAAATTAGTCTCAATTAGTAAAGTAGTCTGAAGAGTTAAAGCTTATTGGGCCAGTAAGATGGCTCAGTGGGTAATGGTGTTGGCCATGCAAGCCTGGTGACCTGATTTCAGCACCCAGATCCCATGGATGGAATGAGAGTCAACTCTCAAGAATTGTCCTCTGACCTCTTCTTGTGAGCCATGATAGGTATACCTACATTCGTATGCACAACACGCAGGTACACGCACACCACAATTAATAATACAGGTTTAAAAGCTAAGGCTTTCTAGTGCTTACAATCTTATTTGAAATCTTTATAGGCATAACAAGTAGCACCTGTGTAGTCTTTCTGAGTGGTTCACTGGTTAGGTGGGTAATCCATCTATGTGTTACTTTCATTGGTTAATAAAGAGACTGCCTTGGCCTTTGATAGGACAGAAAATTAGGTAAGCGGAGTAAACAGAACAGGCTGCTGGGTAGAAGGTAGTTGCCATGATTCTCTGACCCGAGACAGAAGCAGGTTAAGATCTTTTCCGGTAAGCCACCACCTTGTGGTACTACACAGATTAATGGAAATGGGTTAATCAAGATTTGAGAGTTAGCCAATAAGAGGCTAGAGCTAATGGGTTTAAACAGTGTTTAAAAGAATACAGTTTCCGTGTAATTATTTCGGGGCTAAGCTAGCCGTGCGGGAGTCGGGCAGGACGAAAAGCAGGACCACATTTAGTGTAAACAGATGACTAATGTTAAAATGTATTCTACCTGAAACTGTGAGATTTTCTGATGTTTAGTCCCAGGAGATAAATGCAGCGAAAGTCACTTTTTATTTCTACTGTTGAAGGTTTTTATGACATTTATTAATATTTGTTGAAGCTCTCCTATCTGACAGCTAATATTGTGTGCTAGGGACTTGGTAAATGAATTCATTGTGAAGGACAGATAATAAATCAAGTAAGTACAGACTAAGCAAATGAGCATGTTATACTAGAGTCAAACATGGTGGAGGGGCGCAGCTTTCTGGATTGTGTGTGGCAGGGCAGAATCTTCCCTGATGGGAAATCTAAGCTGAGGTGGAGGAGAGTCCTCGGCCATCCAGAAGGCAGGAGGAAGGAAGTTCCCTGAACAGAGCAGTCCCAGGCTGCAGAGAACAGGAGAGTTTCAGAATTGACCAAGGGCTTCTCACTGTGTTGGGTTCCAGAGCTAGAAGTAGCTTAGACATTAGAAGCTGCTTTCATAGACTGTGGAGAGAAGTTTTTATATTTTGCTATAACAGCAAGGGAACCATTGAAGGGGTTTGCATGGGGTGAGGAAAAAAGGCTAGACTGTTTTTAAAGATTAAACAGACAACTGTGCAAAAGTGGTTTATCATTTTTGCTACATAATATAATCTACAACCTGCTACTTGAGAAGTATTCAGGTATTAAATAATTATTACTTATGAAATGAATGTGATAAAAGCATGAAATTTTGAACATTTTGCAAATATTAATTAGAGTACAGCAAATTCATTGAGCTGTGGTTTCCACATAGGAGGTAGTTTTGAAGGGCAATACACTGGTCCTTTGTTCTGACCCTGTTGTTTCAGTGAGTCCAGCCCAGTTAGCATTCCCACCTCCTCACAGCCCATTCCCACCTAAGGCCTCCCCTTCTGAGGCACAGCATAGTCATTTGCAGTGTGGCTCTTTTCATGGCCACCTCACACCCTGTTCTGTGTCAGTAATCTCACGCTTTCCTGTGTAGAAGACAGCGCCCTTCTCCTTTGTCTGTTAGTACTTTCGTTTTGTTTTTAAGTGTACTCTCAGTCTCTCTCTCCTTCCCTTTCTCCCTCCTTTCCTTCTTCCCTCCCTCCCTCCCTTCCTCTTTCATCTACTCTTTGGCACATTTGGCCTGTTCTTGATCTTTCTGAAGCTAGGCTCCTGGTGTCTGTTCTGTCTCCAAGTCTCAAAATCCTCTTCTAACTCTTCTATCTACTCTCATCTCTTCCAGTTCCTTTTTCAAACCGTACTTAGTTATTTGCCTCATCTGACCTTCAAGACCATTCAATATTATTTGGACTTCTTATTTGGTATTTATCACTTGATTTAATCCTGCTCGGTTATTTTAATAAATTCTAGGATAGCTGCTATCACTTCACAGCCCCTCTGTCTCTTTCTAATCTTAGTCCTCATGTGTCTCCAGTGTTCAAGTCTTATTTGTTTGTTCACAGTCATTTTTCCAAGTCTCTCAGCATAGGGGGCTCAGGATATGTCTTGAGAATTTGCTGCTTTCCTTTGGCAGTATATTCTTTACATTTCTAATGAGTATATTCTAACCCCTGTATCAGAAGCCCCTCACATCAAAGGGTTAGATTCCCCATTAGCCACAGCCCCTATGCGGTCACGCCAAACAGCTCATCTCCTCTCCAGCATGCTTTATGATTATTGCTGTCTCACCTTCCCTAACTAATCAGGTACATTGGATGCATCTGTTTTTTTCCTTCTTTCTCATCTCCTCCCCCCTGCAAGCGGCTGCATTTCTTCCTCATGAGTCTCCTTTCCCTACAGACATTCCCAGTTCACTTTATTCCTGGTATCTTTAGAGAAACTGTTGCTCTAGTTCCCTGAGGCTTCCTCATACTCCCCTGGTCCTACCCTAGGGCTTTCTTGCCTCTCCTCCCTTTATTTCCTTCCAAAGGCTTTCCTTTCCCCACTCCATTTGGGAACAGTTCTCAGTTTAAAAAAAAAATGAGGTTTTACTGTTTCTCCTGCACTGCGTTCTCATGGCAGCTTCCAGTTGCATAGCTCTCCATGGTTGCGTTCCCTACACGGTTATGTATCCCTACGCGGTCATGTACCGCACACTGTTGCGTACCCCTGCATGGTTGTGTACCTCTGTTTGGTGGCTTCCTCAAGAGTAGCCTTTACAGGCCATAAAGCTTGCTGTCTTTCTAGATTTCATAAATTATTAATAAAACATGAATTTTGAAATATTTTCTTCAGATTTGTAATTTAAAAGAAACCAGAGCCAGGTGGTGGTGGTGCATACCCCTAAAACCAGCACTTGGGAGGCAGAGGCAGGTGAATCTTGGAGTTCGAGGCCAGCCTGGTCTATGGAGTGAGTTCTAGGACAGCCAGGGTCACAGAGAGAAACCTTATCCTGGAAACAAACAAACAGACATCAACAAATCCCCAAAGAATACAAGCAAGCAAGCAAGCAAGCAGTCCAAAAAGAGCTCACATTAGTACTGGAAGTTAGACTACCCTGTATTGACAAGTTTGCTGAGTTATAGGGCATGCCCCTAGGGACAATTCAATAGTTATGGAATAATTGGACACAAAGAGGTGTCTAGGTCCAGCCCATCATATGGCAGGTCCTTGTGGAATCCAGGAGAAGGACATAGGACTCTGCCCACTAACCTCTGGTCTGAGTGTGTGGCTTAGCATGTCTCAGCTTCACTGTGCCCAGTACCTTCCACCCACCATGGCTACACTTGGTAGCAAGCTTTTGTAGACAGGGCGGATTGTCTTTTGTCTCCTACCCAGTAAAGGCTTAGGGTTCTGGCTGCCCACTTGGTAGCTTGAATAGAGGGATGGAAGCCTTCTGACGGTGAGGTTAAGAGGGATACAATATTTAAGTGTGAGGGCTGAAGGAGGAATGAGGCACTGGCCCATGGAAGACAAGGCCATTCAGTGTAGGAACAAGCTGCTCAGTTCGTTTATTCGAGTCCTTTAAAGTACCGTGGCCAGGAGATGATTTCTATGTGGGAAGTTTAAAGTAAAATATTTACACTTTGTATATAGGTGCACATATGAATATTTTACACTCAGTGTGTGTGTGTATGTTTGTGTTTGCTACATTTCATGTGTCATTTCATAATAGTTTAATGCATTCTTTTTAAAGAGACATTTCTTTTAAGTTACATGAATGATTCTTTTTGAAGATAAACTGATGTTAACTTTTGAGCTTTGTAAGTTATGAGTAATTTGGGTAAAATTCGAAGATGACAGAGAAATTCTTTTAAAAATGATTCAGAGAATATCAAGAATTTATCAGCCATTACTTACTTAACAACAGCTAATAACTGGTTCTAACCAACAATAAAATAAAATTTGAAGCCCAATGAAAATTTGGTTTGAAAATAATACCTCCTTGAAGCCTTCCTTGTACACGTGTGTTATGTAGAAAGTGGTTTTTGTTTTACAAAACTAGAAATCTTTTTTTTTTCTTTTGTCTTTCCTTGCTCATTAAATCACCAGGCGGCTTTGAGTCTGTGGTGGGAATGCCTTATTCCAGAGACCCAGCCTTTCCTTGTGTCTTGACATGTAGACTAAAGAAAGATAAGATATGCGTTTCCAGTTAAATGCATTTGTAAATATGTTTGGTTCAGAACATGTTGTCACATTAAGTGTGCCAGCGAAGAGGATTCCTCCCCCAGGATTTAAAGAGCAACCTTTGATACTGATATATTCAGTCAAAAATAAAACCCAGCTCACAATTCTAAATTGGCTGAAATATAATATGAATGGAATAAACATGCCTTCCGTACAGCATGCACATGTATGTGTGTGCATATGTGTGTGTGTGCAGGATTTTCTAAAGGCATTGTGCTTCAGACTCTTAGGTTCTTGTTTCTCAAATATTCTCCCATCTAAGAGGCGTTGGTTATTGAGATTATTTCTATGAGTCTCTAGATTTGTGGATTTAGGTCTTTTTAATTCCTGAGACCACCCTTCTCCTTGCTCCTCCTCTTGGGCTGTTTTGCCATAGGTATCCCATGATTATCCCATATGCCAACTTTTCTAAGTAGGTTCAGTTATCTCAGGGCCTAAAGCCAGTGGTTCTGAGCATGGCATCAGCCTTCATGATTAGGCGAGAATTTATGATTTCTATTGGTGCTCATTTGTGTGTGTGTGTGTGTGTGTGTGTGTGTGTGTGTGTGTGTGTAATTTCTATAGACAAGGTCTTTTGTATCCTAGACTGGCTAAAAACTTTAGTTGAGGATTACTTGGAACTTAGTGCATAATGTTCCTCTTCTCTTCAATAAGGGTGACACGGGATATAGGTTAACATTAGTTGTTTTGTTTTAATTCCTGATTTTGGTTTCCATTTATATCCAATCTATTTCGTCTCTCTACCAAAACCTCATATAGAGAGCAACTTGACAACTGGCAAAACCCCTTCTGCCCTCTCCTGAACTCTTTCTCCTCTCTCTTCTGCTACTCTGAGCTCCTGTTTTTACTATAAAAAGTAGGACTCGCTACAGTAAACTGGAACAGGCTGAGCTTCAGTTCTTTAGTCTAGAGGTTTATAGATGTTATGCTTATCTTAAATTTTTAAATTAATATCCTCATTTGATTTTTTACTGCTTTTAACTGAGGCATAATTGTAAATCTTGATGGATACACTAATAATTTACTACATATGTGCGACATGTGGTGATCAGAGCAGCAGAATTCCTGTCACTTCTCACTATTGGGGAGCTACAAGCACCCCTCTTCTAGTTCCTCCTTAAAAGAAAGTAGGTAATGAGTTAATATTTATAATCTTCATCCTGCGGTGTGCACTCTAGAACATGCAGAACCTCCACTTGTTATATAACTGTGCCTTGTTACCCATTATCCAACTCCACCCCTTCTTAACCTTAGTGACCACTGTTCTATTATATTGGGTTTATTTAAATATGAGAAAATTAGAGCCCTGTGCAGCTTTAAATATTCAGAAGGACAGCTATTAAAAGTTCTTTTAATATAAACTGTAATTATGTGCCCTTATCAGAAAGTCATGTCTATGAGTCAGATGTCTTTCATTCTGGCTGGTAGAAGCCACTAATTTTTTTCTACTTTTAATATTAGCCCTTCCCCTCATGGGGGTTCCCTTTATAGGTTTCCAACATTGCACTTTATACACACATTATTCATAGATAATTACTTGGTAGTCATCTATGAGTGTTAGACTTTAGACCAGGCCAGGGCAGTGTGAGAAGTCACCAGCTGTGGAGCTGGAGAAAGACACAGGCTTCCAGCCTCAGTCTTACTCCCGGTGTGACTGTAATCGTATCACTGTTAGCTCCATGCCTCCCTCCTTGTCTCTGACCTGCAGCCAGCTTTTCCTGGGTAAGGTTATAGTAAAAAGGGCAACACCTACTGGGAGGTGTCAGTATTCTTTGCCAAGTTAAAAAGATTTGCATCTGGGTGATGGTGGCACATGTCTTTAATCCAAGCACTTGGGAGAAAGAGGCAGGTAGATCTCTGTGAGTATATAACCAGCTGTTTGCGTTTGGAGGAAAGGCATCTAAGGTTTTTGTTGTTGTTTTGCATTAACATAAGATAAAGTTCTTATGGACCTTCACAGTAAATAACTGCAAATAAAAGTTTTATCTCTATGTGTTTACATATATATGTATGTATGTATGTGTATATGTATATACACACACAGAGTATGCGTTATTATGAATTTATATGTTAGGCTAAAGTATAGGCCACTATTTTATTAAATGATTCTAAACTTTATTTTTAGATATTTGATTTAATGGATGCCAAAGCACGTGCTGATTGTATCAAAGAAATAGATCTCCTTAAGGTAAATAATGACCTATGGTCTGTTTATTAAAATTCTGAACGTGTTGATAAAATGACTTATCAAAATGTCATATTTCACAGTAGAACAATCTTTAAGGCTTGCTTGATGACACACTGGTTTTAAATAACACTGCACAAATTAAGAGTATGTATGTTTTGGAGGATATAATTTTGATTTATGATAAAATAATTAAATCAAAATATTAGGTATAATCCACTTTTTCAAAGCAGAACAGATCTATAGTCATAAACACTGGAGAACTGTTTTTGTAGAACATTCTGTGTAAGCCTATCCTACTTGTTAAGTAATATAAGTGCATAGTGGTGTCTCGTCATGGTATGTCATGCACATACATGAGCCTGGACGAACCCAGACGCTTCACATTTATAAACTTTGAAAACCCTCACTTCTGTGGACTTAGGCAAAGTGAACAGAGAGAGTGTGCCAGGAATCAACATTCGGTTCCCTGTCCACCCGAGAGTGTGACGAGGTTCCAGTACCCGGGACAGTCATTCTTTTACAGAATGACCTTTGCTGTATTTTTTATTTGTTTTCAGTCAGGTACAATGGCCCATACTTGTGATCCCAGCACCTGGGAAGTCAAGACAGGCAGAACCTGAGCTCCAGGCCAGCCTGGGCTGGGAAATAAGAGCTTCTCTTTAAAGAAAAGCAAAAGCGTGGGGTTTTGTACATCTGCACTTTTTCTTAACATGTCAGCTTTGACCAAAGTATTTCAAAACTGCTTTTCCACTCTTCACATTTGAAGTGACTGGTTTACGCACGCACGCGCACACACATACACACACACACACACACACACACACACACGCAGGCGCACAAATGTGCGCGCACACACACACTTTAAAAATAGAAATAGTATCACTATGAACAGTACAGAATAAAAACTTGAATATAAAGAAATTTTTGAGAATTTCTCTTTGAGAAATTATGTCTTGTGTTAAACTTGTTTAAAGTTTGAGCAGAAAAGTTGTTAATGTGGTTACTGTGTATATTTCTACAAGGTGAGATCAAAAGTTGTTAATGTGGTTACTGTGTATATTTCTACAAGGTGAGATAGTATTTTTAGGGATGATCTCAGTCAACTCACACAGACAGGTTCCACATGTTTTTATCTCTTGATGTACAACAGTATCTAGTTACTCTATAGTCAGTGTTAATTGTGGTATTGAGCAGTCGAGCTGTCTAGGAACAGCTCTAATTTTAAAAGAAGGAGCATAAAGAGACACTTTTACAGCCGAATGTTCTTGTATGACAGTTCTCATTTTGAAGGATATAATTTTGAGCAATTAATGATTCAATTCTAGCATTCACTTACTGCATTTATTTATATGCCTACTAGTCATTGCAGTACTTAAAAAAGTCTTGAGTACATCATTTATTATATCTAATAAAATATTAAAATAAGTTTATTCATATCTAGTTTTACTTTGAATAATTATGTGTTTTAAAATTGACTGTCATAAAAATATGCTGTCAAGATATTTGCAATTTGAAAATGAGTTGCCATAGCTAAATTAAACTTATTAAAACTTTACTACAATTTAAAATAAAACTTTTTGATTTCTGCTGTTTTTCCTTAGCAACTCAATCATCCAAATGTAATTAAATATTATGCATCATTCATCGAAGATAATGAGCTGAACATAGTTTTGGAATTAGCAGATGCCGGTGACCTCTCCAGAATGATAAAGGTAAGTTTGGGCGTTTGTTCTGTGGAATGTGTACCGAGGTAGCTACTTTCAAGACCTCGCTGTAACAGTTGGCATATGGCGGGCGGGAAGGATGGAAGTGGTGATGAAGTTGACTTAGCAAACTTCACCTAAATTACCTTACATTTCTAAATGCACCCGAATCACTTGGAAATAGCGACTTGTTTTCTGAAGTTGGAGTGTTTCAGCTTGTGACTCAGGAGCAGCCTGGTCTTGATCCTTTGTCTTCAGACCTAAGGGAAAGGGGGAAGAAAGAAATCCCACGTTGGAGAAATAGCTTGATTATTAAAGTGCGTGCCACACAAGAATGAGCAGCTGAGAGCATATCTCCAGAACTCATGTAAAAAGCCGGGTGCAGGAGTAGGAACTGTTATCGGAGCTCTCGGCAGTGGAGACAGAGGGGTCCCTGGAACTCCCTGGCCTGCCAGTAGAGCTGTTTTGGTGAGCTCTAGGTTCAGTGAGAGACCTTGTCTCAAAATAGAAGATAGGGAATGGTTGAGGAAGACATTAGCCTCCAACTTTTACATAGACATACACACCCCTGCTCACGTGTAAACACACAATCCATGCGTTTGTGTGTTTGTGTACACACACACACAGACACATGCATAAAGGAAAGAAATCTAAGAGCAGCTTAGAAGCTGAGCTGAGAGGCCTCCTCAGAGAAGAATTTGGATGTCTGTCTGACTGAAAAGCTGTTTCGCGTTTTTCCTTAAAAGCGTATTAATTGGGTTTATGTTGAGTTGCAGTAATAGAAACCACTGAATGAGAGTAAGTTAAGAAACTGCTCATCCTTGTGTATGTTACTTCTCTGCACCACTTTCTCTAAAATATAATTCACAGGGACATTGCAGTGATTAAATCCTTTTATGCTCATCCAGATCTTAAAATCGTGTTTCACATTCAGCTTCAGTCCCCTGATATAGCCTCACAGACATATTTCTCTCTAAGATGTTGCTTGCCTCCCACTACCGTACCCTGGGTGGTAGGGGAAAGACGGTGCAGAGTCAACGGCACAGACTCTGGGAGTCAGGGAAGTGACGGAGCAGACTCATTTATTGGGGACTTTAGGTAAACTTATACGCCCCTTCCCAGGACCTAAGGATTGGTGTCATCTGGAACCTGTGTTGTCTCTCCTTTATTGGCTCCGGCCATCTGATGTCATGGTGTCCTCAGTCTCAGGCACTGAGACCAGCTCCCAATTGGCTCAAGGGGAAGTTACCCATGAGCATACTTGACTGACCCTGAGGGTTTTTTTTTCCCAGACTGTCACGGTCGGTTTCAGCTGGCTGTAGGCTCCTCCTACAACAAGACAGGCTGCATGATAGCCTATATTTAAATGGCAGTGCCAGCTAGGCCTCTGTTATTGTGGAAGGCAAATTAGACAGTGTGGGAACAAATCAAACCAACCAAAGAAGAAAAACAAAGGTGGTGAGGTAATTTAGACCCTTCTAAAGTCAAGGAATCACCCACTGTTGCCTCCATTTTGGTTGAGACTGAAGGCTTGAAGAGGAGTAACAGCGTTGCAGAAGTAAAGGGGCTTAAAAGTTAGGGATACCCTGGGTGGAAGCTTTTAGGGTAACCTGGCTGTAGGTGGACTTGATGTTCTGGTTTCCTGGCAGGATTCCACGGTGATTTCAAGTTCTGTTTCCGTGAGGGGGTCTGGGTATTGTCAGCTTGTGCACTGAGTTTTTGGACTAGCAGAATCTGGTAAATCGCTAATAATCTGTTGCAGGATATTGAACCGAGAGTGCCAAACATGCTCCTTTCATCCTCGCCAGGATCCTGGGAAGTAAATGCAGCACTTTAAGAGCATAAGAAAGTACCATTGCTAGCACATAGCAGAGCTAGGCCTCTGGAAATTAGGTCTGTTTAGTACACTAATCCACACGTTTCCCTTTGATAGTCCTTAAAGATTCCTGTGTAGCAGGATTCCTTTGATTATCAGGCGCAAGTACTTGACCATCCACTCAAAAGAATGGTGTCACGACTTACATCTCATTTCTAGATTTTCTGACCAAGGTGTCCAATAGTTAAGAACTCTTCTCCTGAGCGGGGCTTCTCTATAGACCACGGTCACTTGTATCACTCGGATTCTGGAAGTTGAGGACACTTGGCTGGTGTTTTCTAGTTTCAGCACTCACTGTGTGAGATGAAGTAAGAAGGGCTGGGGAATAGATGAGTGATAGAGTCCTTGCCTAGCCCATTCGATTCCCAGCACAGGCGGGGGGAGAAAAAGAGCAATGGTATTACTTTGTGGGAGCTGCCTAAGCACGGTATTTAAAGTGAATCCCTTCCAACCAGTTATCTGATGTTCTGGCTCAGGGACTTCCCACCACTTACTTAAGCTGCCAACTGCCAAAGTATTTCTTTGCAAGTTAAGGAGTAATAAAACTTTATAGTGGTAGCTTTAAAAGGAAATGAGGATGTCTTCTCTGTCCACTTCTAGTGGACCACCTGGCCTCCCAACGGTTTGAACATACAAAAGGAAGCTGTCTTTACAAATGACTACAGCTTACATAAAACTATTTGAACTTATAGGTGTGAGGTTTCTTTTCTTCTATTTTTCTGTCACTACTAAGCTGGTGGTGCTGTTGGAAAGAGTAAGTTTTTTCTCTAAGGAAGATCCAGAACACCAGAAGTCTATGTGGAATGAGTAGTACTCCTATAGACAGGTGGAGCCATCCTTGCTGTGCTCTTGAGGCTTCTGACTAAAGTTTGCAGATGTGTATGACGTAGTGGACTTTTTACAGGGGGAATTTTTTAGCAGTATCACTCAATTACTCATAAATTGTGAGCATGACAATTTAATGTACTTTGGTAAATCCTAGAGTTTCTGTGCTCCTCTCTCATGTATGTTAGCGTGTAAGCTTTTGGGTGATACTTGAGCTTTCTGGTGAGTTCTGGCAGTGTTTGTGTAGTCTAGGTATAAAACCTTCTGAGGGTTCCTTTAGATCTCAGATCTAAAACATGAAGGTCATATTGTCAAACCTGCAGATCTTTCGTCAAACAGCTGTGACTGTTAAGTTTGAATCTCTAAGGTCACTTCCTGGTGGATCACTTTGGATCCCAGGTATATTTGTGTGTGTGTGTGTGTGTGTGTGTGTGTGTGTGTTTTCAGTATGCTATTTTAGACTTGACCAAATCTTCGTTTTGCGTTCAGAGGAATAATGTAATAAATTTGAATGATCTGACTCGAAGATCTCCTCTGGTTCCTTCTGAGTAGAATTTTATTATGGATTACAACAATTGCACATACATTTATGTTTGTTCCCCTCTATATGGTTTAAGCTTTGTGCTTATCCACTGTCTTAAATACAAAAGGCCTTCTTGTCTTGAATTTGTTTTCTCTAGTTAACATTTTCCAGAGGTAACCACCAACTTTATGTGCACAAAATCTCCCCCACTTTGTTCTTTATCTGGACACAGATTCAATATTAATTAAATCACTGCTTGGCCCATTAGCTCTAACTTTTAATAGGCTAACTCTTACATCTTAATTTAACCCATCTCCACTGATCTGTGTATTGCCACAAGACTGTAGCTTACCTTTTGATAAAGTTCCAGCGTTTATCTCTGGTGGGGCTACATGGCTTCTCCTTGACTCTGCCTTCTTTCTCCCAGCATTCGGTTTAGTTTTCCCTACCTACCTGTGTTCTGCCCTGCCATAGGCTCAAAATAGTTTTCCTATTAACCACTGGTGTTCACAGCATACAGAGGGAAATTCTACATCAACCACAGAAGACAATATTCATAGAAAATTAGTAACTTCTGCTGCAGTAATGTGTATAAAGAAGATAGGGGTTTCATCAGGACATTTGGGAGGAGAATGGAAACTTTTGATGGCAGTAAAAGGCAATGGGTGCTAGATGACCGTGATTTACTTTCTCTTAAGTGATTGAGTCACAGCTACCATATCTATAAATTAGTTTATAATACCTGTGTCTTAATGTTATTATGAGGGCCAACTCACACACACATATAGACACATACAATACATACATATGTGTATGTTATCTGTTTACTTATTTTTAGACTTTTACAAATAAATGAACACACATTGTCTGGGCAATCTGAATTTTTGATTCAATAAGTACTCAAGTTTTTTTTATTCTCTTTAGGCCTCTGAGTGGTACTCTACCTAACCCACCCCTTCAGTCATCCAGTTTACCCTCTCATTTCAGAGTGACTAGCCTGTCTGTGCGAGAGGGTTGCACCTTTACTTTCCCATGGGTCTGCCATGGTGACTTGTGTGTGGCATTGTGCTTTCCTGTGCTCTTCTGTTGACATACTGTTATGCAGGAGGGATTGTCGTACATCCCTCCACCTTTCTCAGTTCAAGCCTTATCTTTCCTGGTTCTTTAACTATAACCTGCATCTCCTGGGTTAATTTTTTTATCTTTTAAATATCTTTGTTTCATTGTTCTTTTATGTGACTACATATATATACACATACAGACATGTGAACATGTTCTTTATTAATTCATTCATTCAAGAAATTTGTGTTTTGGTGGGGAAGGCAAAGAAAAATGATAAGCAAGTGTATGGTTTGCCAGATCCTGGTTAATATAGTTCAAAAAAGCAAAAGTGGAGTTAAGAGGAAAGGTAAGCCATCCCTTGAGAAGATCTGAGAGGGTCGCACTGATCAGGTCTTACCAGTGCCACCTCTGCCTGCTTTGCCATTCAGCCACTGTCGAAGCTCCATGAAAGGCTTCTGTGGTGACCTCTGTCAGAAATTCCAGTGGTTTCCTGTCCTCTTTCTTCTTGATTGCTCGGCAGCATTTGAATCTCCTTTTCGGTTGTTTCTTAGAATACTCCAGATGGCTCACCACGTATCAAAGTAATGTTGTTTATTGCTAACCTCTTCTTAGGGAGTTGTCTTACTCTTGACTATTAAACGTAAGGTCTCATGTAGTCCAGGCTGGCCCCAAACTCACTATGTAACAATCTGGTCTTGAACTACTAATCTTTCTGGTTCCTCCCTAGTGCTGGGTTTGTAGGTGTGAGTTTCATGCCCAGTCATTTTACTCCTGCAGTTTTAAAACCAAACCCAGCCTTTTGTTTGTCTTTTGACCCATTATGGTATCTATGCCTCTGAATTCAGTTATTCTCTGTCTGGAAACAAACTCACAATCTTATAGACTGCCCTTGTATTTCTAAGTGGAGGCTCAGCTTGAGAGCATGCTAGAGATCAGAGCTCTTCTCTGACACTTTGCGCTCTCTCTCTCTCTCTCTCTCTCTCTCTCTCTCTCTCTGTGACCTATTTCAATTTCTTGCAAAGTTCTGATCAATTTTTAAATTCTATACATTTTTCAGATTTCTCCTTTGTTTAGTTCCCTTGCCCTTTTCTTTCTGGAGTTTGAAATTAGCCATCTCTCTTCAGAGTGAGAGCTCTTCAATTCACTCACCAGGATCCATTCTACAAGTATATTTTTTCATCAGCTTTTGGGTGTCCTGGAAGAATAAGAAAGCCCCTGCATGCAGTCACATCCTTCGAGGATTTCTTAATGATGGTAAATAGTGGATTGTATGGCAGCCTGTGTTCCAAGGAAAGACTCTCAATCTGTGTGTCCACCTTCCATGTCCCTGGAAGAGTGCCTGGCCCAGGGTAGTCACTTAAATGTCTCCTGCAGAATCCAGCTCCTGCTTTTCCCATAGTCTCTGCGGATGTCAGTTCCTCGACTGTTGTCTTAGTGTTTCATCCTCTTGTGTCATGTATGCAGTTCCGTGTGCAAAGAGCGCCCCCTCTTCATTCCTGGTCAACTTTCTATCTCTATATCCTTGAGCCCTTCACAGATACCAGTTCCTCAGGCCTTTCCCTTTGACCTCAAAGATGCGTTTATATAAATGTATTTAGAGATATGCATTTTTTTCCTCTGGAGACCAGTCTTTTCCAGCATTTAGTTATGCAACTCCATAGTGATTTTGCATACATCATTTTATTGATATTTTCATTTGTTTGTGACTTAATGTTTTCTTGACCCGACTGTGTCCTCTTTCTTCACTAGGTTGTCTGCTGTTAGGGAGGTGCCTGGAGTTCCACATCCCATATAGCAATTGGTTCTGTTAGCTTGGCTACACTTTCCTGTTCCCAGGGCCAGTACGCGACATGGGTGGCAGTTTCCTCCTACTTTATACCTTGGTCTCTTCCAGACTTGCTCCATTAGTGGGTGACCTGCTGGCATGATAGAAGAGGCTTCTGCTGCAGCAGTTGCACAAAGGGGCATGGGTGGAGGCTCCTAAAATTCCACAGTTGTTTTCTAAACTCCCAGTTTTAAAGGCATTATGAAAGGATAATGGCCCAGGATCTTCTTTCATGCAAGAATATGATAGTGGCTTAACCTTAACACTTCACAAAGGCAGCAATGAAGGCTTGCATTGTGTTTAGAGTTTCGTAAAATCCCCATGCAGTACCACTGTGTTTCACTCTCTCTCAAGTCTTCAGCCTAATTGGGTTAGAAACGGATGTATAGCTCCTGGTCTTTATTCCAGAGATGAACCTCTGGATAGCATTGCATCAAAGATTCTCGCAAGTAAATAATTAATTGGTTTAGAGCAGACTGACAAATATAATTAAGCAATTTATAGTTGAAATATTCAGTCTTTCTCTAATTAGTGACAAAGGAATTACCTGAGGCTGTGGTCAGATGAAATACTTCCCAGTTGAGTTTGAGGATAAAAGGAAGTCTGGGATTTTTTTTTTCATCATAGATTTATTCATTAGCTGTAATCACAAACTCTAAAATAAAACGGTCTTAGGAAAGATTTGAGTTCAGTTAAGTCATGCCGTTGGTATATATTTTTTCTATTTTGGACGGATGGAACTCTTGTATAATCCATCGTGTGATGAGCCCTGTGTGCTTATTTCACTGTTGAAATGTCAGGAAATATGTCTATTCAGACTCAAATGTAAAGGAATGAAACTAACTAAATACATGAACAAGAGTTCTGTTTATGCTTGTCAATGGTATCATTACAATACTTTTTAAATTTTTATAACCCCTTTTGCAAAATATACTCCATTCATTGAACTGACGTAAGTGCAAATAAAAATTTATAGTGTATGCTTGAAAGTCAACTCAATAGAAAAAAGTAAATATATATTTATATTTTTAAAGCCTGTATTTTGTTGCCCTTTCAGTACAACACAGTTGTATGTAATTAATCTCTTTAGGGGAAGCTCAGGAGTCTAGCAGTTAGCAAATGTCTTACCACAACACTATGTCTAAGGATGAGAGGAATATTATTTTCAAAAATATTTTCAGTAAAATATACAATACATATAATTTAAAAGAATATATATAGACTGGAGGTTGTCATTATTCCAACCAATTAATTAAGGCTCTTATTTCTAATGCATTTAGTCATAGCTTGTCATCTTCCCTGGTACTGTTTCTGTTTGTGGGTCTTTCCCTTTGCATGTGTGTGTCTCGTATGCTCCCTGACTATCAGAGAATTTGGTTCCTTGGAGCCATATGATTAAAGTCACTAGTGCCACCGTGCAGCCATCCTCAGTTGCAGAGGCCCCTGCTTTCCTCTGTCACATGATCCTTTCACATACTAAGCCAGGAGAGTCTTTCTGGTTGAGTCTCTCTGACTTAGGGCTCACCAGATTATGTGAAGCCGGTTCAGAATAATGTTCCTATGGGTTAACTCAAAGTCAGCTGGCTGGGAAGCTTAATTATATCTGTACAAAGTAATCTGTCACATAGTAATGATGATGATGTTGATGATGATGATAATCTGGAAGCAATATTTTGTTTCTTTAAATTTTTAAAACACTAGTTTTATTATTTGAGGATTTTACACAGTATATTTTTATCTAGTCTTCCTCCTACTCCATCCTTTCAGCTCCCCCCCATCGTACCCACCAAACCATCTTCCTAATTCACCTCCTCTTTTATTATTATTTGTATTCAAAGCCCCGGTTGCGATTAGTGTTGACTTTGTGCAGGTGCGTGTGGGCTGTTCATTGCAGCATGGACAACCCATCAGCGGCCACAGCATCGCACTAAGTAGCCCAAGCTCACTTTGAACTCTCTAGCCTGCCCCCACTTCCTAAATCCTGGGATTACAGGTACCCCCACACCCAGCTTAGAAATAAATGTCAAGGGGAATTGGCAAATTTCAGGAGTGAGATAAACCTTATAACTCACCTTATCACAAAATGATAAATTAGCTAGACCATCAGCCATGTTTACAGTAATTGTTATCTTTACAGATTAAACGTTAAAAAATGCATTTACTTACTTGGTTGAGTTACTGTTTTACACTAAGACCGTTTTTGTTTTACTTATCTAAATGTAAAGGTTGTACTGGAAATGCAGTCATTTTGAAGTGCCTTTTATACTTGACCTTTGCACACTTACAACAATGAGGTCCTCCCAGTAGCATCATCTCTCTCTAATAGGGCTGATTTTCTGTGCGTACCGGGATATCCACATTTCCTATTTCAGCCTGTGGCTGCAGTTGCAGTGCCTGTCAGGCCACCAGCCCTTGCCAGTGATGCCAAATGAAGTCGTGCAATAATTGTAAACACCTGTGCATATATTGTATCCATTAGCTCAGTGTATACAGTATGCCATGCAGGGTTCTTACAGAGCAGGGTAACATGTAAAATATTCCATGTATTTTCTTATAATTGTCTAGTTTCATAGCAAAATAGTGCAGAACTTAAGAATTTCCTGACACTGAAAATGATATGCCATCAAGACTGTTACGTAGTCTGTGACATAACTCGAAGGTTATGTATAAACTCTTCACTGTGTGTTTTTGGGAACGTGAGCAGGTGCTTTTCCAAGTCCGTGGTTCCTAATGTTGGGAGGCATCAATGGCAGTGGCCCAGAGACACTTGGGCAAACTACCTAGCACGTCCTTGCAGGAACTCTGGGAAGAGATGGGGCCTACAAACTCAGCCTCTTCTGTGTTAAGCTTCTCCGCTTGCCATCTTGTGGCACTGTTGTGGTTTCTTTGGTCATATAAAAAATTAAAACAACTATCTCACACTTGTCTAGTCTAATTTAACAGAGACAAATATTTTTATTTTGGTATGTCCACGTCATACTGAAGATTAATTTTTCCTTTTTTTAAGAATTATAATTTATTTAGTGATAGGATTTTCTGTGGCTAATTCTGGTCCCAAACTTGCTGTGTGACCTGGAGACTACCTTGAATTCCTGATCCTCCTGGCTCTATTTCCTAACTGCTAACATTACAGGTGTGTGCCACCATGCCTGAATTCTGTTTTTTAAAACTCTAACTTTATATAGACCACTCTATGTAGTATAAAGTGAAACACTGGGACCGCATGGAAGCGTGTTTAGCTGCTGTAGTCATAGGTCCCTTCTCGTAAGACTTACTCACCTGCAATGTAGGAGTCATCCCTTGTGTTATTATGTTTTTAAATGCTTTAGGGGTTGTTCTTTTTTAAAAATATCCTGAAGAAATTTTCCTGGTGTGGATATACCTGTGTTTAGAAGAGAACCTATAGGTGAAAGAACATTGTGACCTGGTTGGAAAATATTCTGCCAAAGAGAGTAAAGTAAGATGCCAGTGGGGTGTGTTCAGTGAGGGCCTAGTGGCCAGGCCCATTATGCTGTGCATCTTAGAAATCAATCTGAAGTCTCTGAGCCTCTTCTTGACCATCAAGAGGACACATCTTGGTGTAATACTGAAATTAGTGTAGTGCTGAAATGCCAGTCGATAGGTGGTTTACCCACAGCATTCTCCCACATCTGTGTATAGCAAGTAGTTGTATATCTGAGTGTGTGTGTGTGTGTGTGTGTGTGTGTGTGTGTGCACAGAACAGGCCAGTTACACATTCAAAAGCAATTTGTCTTTTCTGTAGCCAGTCTCTGCCTTTAATTCTTTGCAATAATAACCACAAAATGTCATTTTATAAAAAGAAATGCATTGTAATTACAAAGGTGTTTGGAGATATAACATCCCTGCTGATGGTAAATATTTGACCTAATTACAAGGTCCTGGTAGAGGAATCTACCTGCCATCGCCTCACACGAGAGCATGTGCATAGTAAGTGAACCTGTTAGGATCTCTGGCCCTGTTTGTTACTTTATTACTAACAGAAATTTGAGAGGGATGACAGACCTGTAAACTTACTGTTTTTAAGTGTGAAAATGTGCCAAATGGATATTTATGTGTTATTTGCTACTGAAATTGTTGACCCACAGACAGTATTTAGAGATGGCAGGGGCTTTGTCAATCATGTCCAAATTCTGTTTAATGCATCAAGGAAACAGGCCAACTTTATCGAGTGACTTGCTCAAGGTCACATGATTAATTATTGTCAAACTGCATAATCCATTTTGTTGTAAGACACGTGTGCATTGTTAGAGGCCCATTTAAACATTTGACAGTAGTTCCAAGTAGGAAATGCTTCCTTGTATTTAACATAAATCACTTCCTGTTGTTGATTTTACTATTTAACCAGCATAATACATTTCTAAAGTTGCTCTATGTAGATTTCAGTCAACAGCTACGTAATTGTGGGGCCCTTTGTCAAAATAAAAAGACATTTTGAGGTGACAGTCAAGTGGCTGATTTTGGACCAAAACAGCCTCATGCCCATGACACTATCCCTGAGAATCCCAGATGTTTCCCTAGGAAAATTTTCTTGATAAAGATTAGCATACATAACTACAGGCTTAAATATTTTTATATGCCATGGATATTAATGCCTGTTACAAGTCAGGATTACTTTTTCTCTGTCAGTGAATGTATGCTGAGAAATTTCACTGAGGCTTTTCCAGAAATTTCTTGAGGATCCTAGAGATGCACCTTGAGAAATGAACAGTGTACTTGGGGCTCCAGTGTCTAGCGTGCAGGAGCCAAGTTTGCCCTGAGTTAAAAGAATAGTATAGCTACTCAGAGCCTACTTTATTCGTGGATCTGGTGTTAAGCATTCTATTTGTAGGATACTTTACGATTAAAAACAAAGGTGTCTATTAAGATATATTTTCTTAGAATTCAAATGGAGGCTACCTGTATCGCTTGTCTTTCATAGCGATGAAAGTCACTTCGGTGGCAATGTCAATGTGCTGTAGCAGGTAAATTGGCCTCACCTCAGTGAGGTGTGAGTAAACTTTTATATACTCAGTGAAACAATAATGTGATCTCATGTTTGTGTTTAAGCTTGTAACTTGCTTAGCTTTTTGTTGCATCTAGTATCTTTGTTGAATTACAATCGAGTGTGTATATGAGTGCTGTTAATGGTGGTAGAATATACATGCACTATTTCAAGGCAAGCCTTTTCTATAAAAATACTAAACCCTAACAAAAGTTATGTCCAAGTGATCCATTAAGCCTGAGGAACAACTTTTGTCCACAGACTTTATTTTGGGTTTAAAGACATTTTATTGCATAGCGTGAACATGGTAAAAATGCCACAAATGTAACCTTTCATGTAAATATTTTTATTGATACTAGTCTTTAGAAACTTCCCTCGTGTTAATTGTTGTCTATGCACATAATTTTAAGTCTTATATTTTGCATTAGATGCTTTATAATATGGAATAAAGTATTATTACAGGGATGCCTCGCTTTCACAAAGCAGGGGCTCTGGAAGTGATGCCATCCTGCATTGCCTTTTGAAAGAGGAGTGCGCATTCGAGTCAGTCGAATACTGTAACCTTCCAGTGTCAGTCCGGGGTTGCCTGCTTTGCTCTTCCCCCTCTTTTAGGAGGCAGGCAACAGTGCCACCATGAGAACAGACAGGTCTTCAACATTCTAGCTGTGGGCTTCCTCAACTCGCAACAGCCCTGCATTTAAAGAATATTTGACAAGCCCAAGCCTTTAAGTAGACATTTCAGAAATTGAGCAATACCCGTAGTATAATCAGACTTTATTTATATTCTGAGAGTCAAATTCAGGTTATTCTGCAGTGACCCTTAGTAAGATACCTGAGCCTTGCCAGGTCAGTCTGTGTGGGTAACATGAGATTAACATGAGCTCATTTTCATTGCTTTTAATCTGTTATAAGGAGCAGTGTCAGAGAAGAATATAAAACATGGAAACAGGTCTTCTCAACCTGTGTACATGCTCCCCAATGTGCATTTTGTGGCCAGTGTTTTCCAGTGCCTTTTATATTCTGTCTTTTATAATGAGACTAAAAATAAACACACACACACACACACCACCACCAACAACAACAACTAAAAAAAGAGATTATGAATTTGAAAGAAACCAAGGGGCATGGGGAGTACATGAGAGGGTGTTGAGGGAGGAAAGGGAATGGGGAAATGATGTAATTCTATTACAATCTCAATTTTAATTATTTAAAATAATAAACTGGTAAGTTGATTATAGTTAAAATGAATTTAGACCCTGTTAAAACATTAAGTTTTTTCTACATGTTCTGATGGCTACATGTTACAGTATATTTATTTTTGAATGAAAAGAGACCCAGTGCCCATCTTCCTGTTGGCATCAAACAGTCCTCTGATATGTTAATGTGGCATTGGGGGAGCCCAGGCACGGGCTTTATTTGGATGCATTCCAAGTCTCAAGGAAAATTATGTGTGAAGAACTGAATTTTGAGCATTGTCCCCTTCCAGCGAAAACTGATATTGACACAGTCTGCCAGAAAAGAAACCCTGCATATTGGAGCACAATATGAGCATCTCTCAATGTTTACCAAGACCCTGGTGCATCTTTACTATTACCTGGCCATTTAGAATATAAGGCTCCTGATTCAGTTGCTAATGCAATTTCAGAATAATTGATTTTTAAATGTCTTATTTGGGAAAGAGTAACATTTTTTTTTTTAAAAAAAAGAGTTTTTTCTGCTGTAGCAAAAGGACACAGTGGGGTGGGGGCATCATTTGTTGCCTTTGGAGAAGGGCACCAGGGGTTTTCTTGTAGCTTTGCCTTTTCAGCCGAACCTCACCTGGCCACAGGTGTAAATCATAAGGGCTAGGTTTTTTTTTCTTCACTTCCTCATATATAGTTCCTTTGTATTCAATACCAAAAATTAATTGGTCAAACTTTTCCGAATGTGGTTTTCAAATACAGTAAAGAAGAGGTTTAAAATCTGACGTGTTAGTAAGTACACACACTTCACACAGATAAAATTGTCTGAAAGCTTTGTGGAAAAACCCATTGAAAGGCACTGTTTCTACATGTGAGTAATTTATAAATATCTTCCAAAAAGCAACCCACTGCACTTCTGTTATGAAAAAAATGATGCTTATGTACAGAATATCCAGTGGGACTGAGAGCTTGGTTCTTGGTGTGCTGCAATCCTAGTCTCTAACAGGTTTAATAGAGGACAATGGACAGAGCTCTGTAGCCATGGCTTGTGGTTGTTCTAACAATTTCCCTGCCAGTCTGTGACCCACTGTCTCCTGCACAGCCTGCTGGTACTCTCTGCTGTTTGTCTCAACTCACCTCTAAGAGTCTGACTCTCCAGAGTGTAGCTTCCTTCATTCAAGGGACAGGTTTAGCTTTGAAAGTGCAGTGGATTTACTCATGGAAACATTTTAGAGAAATACCTTCACTAAATTTTTAATAGATTACAGTATTTCAGGTCGCCAGGATAGCTCTGTATTTAAGAAGGATTCTGCAGTGAAGACATCTGTCTGAAGCAGAACTGTCCTTGGTTTTCACATTTTTTGTTGTGATTTCAAAGCTAAAATCTTATGTGCCGGGCAGGTTTCAAACTCCCTGTCTGGCTGAGGGTGACCTTGAACTTCTGCTTTCAGGCACCCGTCTCACAAGTGCTGGCTTGCACTTCTCTTCCCCCTGCTTCTGCCTCACAAGTGCTGGGATTTTAGGCGTGCAACACCATGCTCACTTTTGTGTCGCTGGGCATGGGACCTGGGACTTCTTGCACGCTAAACACATACTTTAGCAGCTGAGCTGCATACCCAGTAGGAATTGTCTTTTAATGAGTCTCATTGCATTAATATTTCTTCATTTCTCAATCCTGTAGCTTTTCTTGAACTTTGAGATAAATCATTTTATATAGGTGTATTTTTTTTAAATAGTCGGATATGACAGAGATGTAGTGTTCCATGGCTTTTGCTAACCATAAGTAGGAAGGAATGTAAACCATTATGTCAAATGAAATTCCTGGAGTCATTTCTGTGTAGGAAGTCATGCTTTTTCAAAATTAGTAATGGGGAGATGAAAGTTGATATTTTTCTGACTTACTGATTTGGAATGCTGGAATTCAACTTTAAGAAATCTGAATTCTCATAGTCATTGTTTTTTTTTTTAATATTTTCAACAGCATTTTAAGAAACAAAAGAGACTAATCCCTGAAAGGACCGTGTGGAAATACTTCGTTCAGCTCTGCAGTGCATTGGAGCACATGCACTCCCGAAGAGTCATGCACAGAGGTAAGAAGCGCAGGAAACGGTAGCATCGTTTTCAGTCATGTGAGCCGTCAGGCAGTTCAAAATAGCCTCCGTCTAATCCACTGCAGTGCTCTTCTTTGGATACTTTATGTCCAAATTATAGTTTATTAAGATTACAAGTCTATATAAGTAAAGCCCTACTGGGCTATAAATAAGAATGAAAAGTATGGTTTTGCTTGGCTTCTCTGAATATCTTGCTTGTCCTATCGGTAAAGCAAGTTAAGCTGCGGAAAAGCAGTTGGATGTGCACGAGGAAGAGGGCTTGCTTCTTCTCTAGATGAAAGGTGTACTCTGGCTACACAGATTGCTTTAGTCTCCAACCTTAGTCCTTATGCATTCTTCATTATCACTCTTGTGGTTGAGCAGGGACAGTCGCTAAGTGACCGATGTACTGGTTTCGGAGTACTAAAAATTGGGAAGCAATTTATTTCAGGAATTATGATTTCTAAAACTGTCTAATTTTAAATACAGTGCACACAGTGCTGCTAAGCTATGATGTTATAACTGATATAAATATATAAATTGATCTTCAGTAGCATGTTATTTAAACTTGTTATAAAGGGGCATGCATTTATTTTGCGTCTTAAATTTTGATAAATATTCTTTGGAAATGGGTATTAGCAGCCTTCATGGAGGTGTATTGAGGATTCTTGTAGGACTGGAAAATTTGAAATATATGAGAAGCATTCAAAGTATAGTGAGTATTTCATAGTTCAGACTTTCATATTTAATATACATTTTGATTTCTTCTAATTGTAAATATCTATTCTCCAAATATAAAATTTCCCTCCAAATGCTCAGCATTCCATCATCTTTCACCCAATCCCTTCATTTCTTCGCAGATATAAAACCAGCTAATGTGTTCATTACAGCCACTGGGGTGGTGAAACTCGGAGATCTTGGGCTGGGTCGGTTTTTCAGCTCGAAAACCACAGCTGCACATTCTTTAGGTAAGAGACGCAATACCGTTTCGGCTAGTTGCTGTGTGTGTGTGTGTGTGTGTGTGTGTGTGTGTGTGTGTGTGTGTGTGTGTTGGTCATGGTTCAAAACAGGGGTGCCAGCTCTGCAGCATTGATAGCATTCTTTATAAAACTGTTCTGGAAATCAGCCGCTCCTGACAGGTGCCCGCAGTTCCCTGTTACCTTTTACACTGTTTCGATACTCTTGTTTATTTGACCTCAAGCAGGCCCTGAGGTTTTTGTTGTTTGGTTTTTTTTTTTTTTTTTAAGTAATACTGATAAGCCTGACTTTTACTGTTGCCATGGAGAGCGCCTTGTATCTTATTTGTAATGATTGCGAGATAACTTAATGAAGAAGCTCTAGTTTGGAAGAAGACTTCACTGAACATTTTTAAATGCCAGAGGTAATAATAATTCATATATATTTATTTATACGAAGGACATGCGACCGTGATAACCAGGGAAGAAAACCTAAAGATGATCCATAGCAAATGAGAAGGAAAAAAAAATTCCCTTTAGAGTGGAAGAAATCCTCCTCAATTGGTCATATTAGAGTTAACATTACTTCAATGTCCTCTGTACCTAAAATAGAATTGGCGTAACTGAAACCTTGTATCAGAAATGCCAAGAAAATTGTTTAGAAATTCCTGGAAGAAATGCTCTTGAAATGAAGTTTTAAGCAGGGCGTCTCAAGGTGCTTTAGGCCCCAGTTTTCTCCCTGTGCGTGTAAGACACAGGAAAGGGTGAATTCTGACAGAAGAACTAAAGCAAAAGTCAATTAGCTTTAATTTAATTGTGTCTGTTTTTGCTGTCATGATTTCCTTGGAAGCCACTAATTCCTTGATAACATGTGAAATGAGGAGCTTTTAAATGGGCCAGTGAGGAACAATGAGTTAAACTCAATAACCAGTTTAACAAGCATCCAGATAACCAACTGGTTAGAGACTTTTAAAGGCTTTTATTTCTGACGTTTCCCCCAAGATTTGAATCTGTCGTCTATCTTTATTAATAGTTGGTGTTGCACACAGAGTTTGGCTTGATTGAAAGTGTGGCGGAATCGCTGACACGTCCCCGAATTTCAGCTTTATTAGTTATGGGGAGCATAAGATTCCACACCGTTCTGTAACATTTCCCCCTTTGCTTCACACTTAGGTCACAGAACTTCATTACCTTTTCTAGGCACAAAAGACTTGGTAGGAAATTTCATAAAAAGTCAATAAATTTGCTTAACCCTTTGATAAAGTTTCATTTGTGGAGTTTGAGTTCGTGCAGTCAATGTGGTAGACGATGTCTAGGAAGAACTATCACTCTATGCTGCTCACCTGGTTGGCGTGTCATAACAGTACCCTGCCATTAATTCACCTGAAACACTAGTTTATAGTTGCATGCATACACACACATATTACACGTAGCTGGAGAGATGGCTCAGGGGTTAAGAGAGCTGCCTGCTCTTCCAGAGGTCCTGAGTTCAATTCCCAGCAACCATGTGGTGCCTCACATATTACACGTGCCTGTGCACACATGTTTTGCAGCCACTCTTGAGGAGGCTGTAGTTATCCATCCAGCCTTACCGACCTCATACATATAACTTGACGTCCACATTTGAACAATTTGAGATGGACTCAGTCTGTAGCTTACTACTTTTTGCAAAGGCCCTGCATAGGAATGACAAGCATATGTATGCATCTCCAGACTGGGGTGATGTGTCAGTCTAAAGTGTTTGATATGGAGAATACAGTGAATTTTAGTAGATTTAAGAAATCAGTAAGGATTTATCAGATCAGCTCAAATCAGTTATGTGCATACACTCTGCTGCCATGATTACTGACGCTGAGACACTTCTCAAACTGTAGTCAGTGAGGAGGAGAAACAAGGCTCTTTGGTGGTGAATCCATAATGAATGAATTTCTTTAGTAATTTTTTCATTCTGAGAAAAAAAGCATTGCTCTTTTAAATTCTTTCATTCTTGCTGGCCTTTCGTGCACAATGAAGATTCTAATGGTGTGAAGTTCATGTTCCTAAACGAAGTGTACCGAGTAACGGGTTCAAGTTTGCACTCCACCTTGTTAATGATCGTTGGGCCTAATGAAAATAAGTATTGAGAAAATGTCTCCGCTAACAATATATATCTACAGTATAGCGGGACTAGAGATGCTGACACACTTTTTGTTGTTGTCAAGTTGGTCCCAGAATTTTTACTTCTAGAGAATTATTCCTCTGCTATTACACATATTTTTTATTAGAAGCAGATTGATTTGCCTCTCATAGATGAGGATGGAAAGTAATTGAAAACATGGCCACCCATACAAATTTATTTTTCTTATAAGAATGTAGTAGAACAGTCTTATTTATTGTATATTGTTGCAGTTTCTGTCTTTACTGGTAGCCAAGTCTGGGACATGGTTCATACTTACACTAGACCTAAATTATACTGAGATAATAAATAAGATGTTTAATGCAATTCCTAATGAAAAATCAACAACAGAAGGGGGCCCCTAGGATGTAACTAGTTGGCAGAGTGCTTGTCCAGCGTGTACTCTGAATTCTGTCCCCAGCACCACATAAACTGTGCATGGTACATGCTTGTAGTCCCACTGAAGGCAGGAGGACCAGAAATTGAGTTCTTACTTCCCACGCTTATTATCAACTCTACTTTCCTTCTCCATTAAGCATACCTTCCCCAGCCCCACTTTGATCTGAGTGTGAGAAACAGCGTAGCATCCTAGATAGTCCTGGATTTGTGTAATCACAGCCCTGGAGCACCTCTGTCCCGGCCCTTTGTTAACTCATCTGGGCTCATGTTCTAGATTTACAGCTCGAGGGTCCGGAACCAAGGCTACAGCAGCACTCGGGTTGCAAGGGGTGACCGCATGGATGGGACTAGTTGTGCAGCTTGAGCATCTGGAACCAAAGTTGCAGGGTGGTCATGTGCTTGCTCACTGGGCTCAGCTGCCAGAAACACCTCGGTTTCATTACTGGGCCGAGTTTTAATTGACTTTTGGTTGTGCTTTCAGAAAACGTTTAATGTTGCCCAAGTTTCCTTGGTCCCGACATTTGATCATGTGACCCCATATAGGGGTGCAACCCATAGTTGAGAGAATTGGACAAGTCTTGGGTATTTATCCAAAGCACAGAAAACAATGAGGTAACTTGATGTGCTGAGAAGAAAGTGGAGGAGATTTAACAAGTGTGCAGTGGGGCGGGCCTGTCTGGGAGGTAAACTGGCCATCTAAGGATCAGGAACAGGCTTTTGTAAGAGAACCCAGGCAGGGACTTCTCAGGCTCACAAGCAGCTGCAAGACGAGCTCCAGGTTCCCTGCGCAGGGCAAGGGAGAGGTCGTGCCAGGTTTAGGAAGCATTCATATTGTATTCCTACTGTACTGCCCAGGCACAGCCATGAGTGCCCTTCATCGGCTTCAGGTCAAGCATGTCTGGGGTTGTCTACTCAGCTGACTCTGGTTCGTCCCTGTGCCAGCAATGCTCCCCTTTCCCTCTGAGGATCTGTGGACTAAGAAGGCTGTTGGTCGCTTCTGTGGGGTGCAATGTGGACTGTTCTCCAGGTTCTGTCTCCTTTTACCTCCCCTCTGCTACATAACGTGAATTTAGAATCTCCATTTTGTGCTGTGCTACAGATATGGATAGGGCTGTGTATCGAGGGAGACTGAATATAGAATACTATACCTTCCCTATGAAGTTCACCTTGTTTTCTTTCAGATTGTTAACTTCACAGATGTAACAGATGTTGGGAAACCTGTTACCTATTCACATCTTGAAAATTTTATGGTAAAGACACAGCTCTCTCTTGATCCAGCTTAAGGACAACTCCCAACAAAATTGTGACCCCATGGGACCATAATCAAGTATGCTGAAGCAGAGGTTGTGTGGACCCACGTTTTCTATTACGAAGAGCAGAGTGTTTCGGTCTTGTTCTTTTATTTCAGTTAAAACAGTGCTGAACGCAAACTGTTGAGCTGATTACATAGCTCACTCATGAGTCCAGATCTGCAGGGCTGTCACACCAGTTCCCGTTATCCCACTTGGAGACATTAGTCTGACAGAGTCTGATCAGTTCAGTTGATCAAATGTAAGTTAGCCCAGTATGGTTCTTGTGCTGCTGCCCGTGGGCAGTAACACACACGGGCTTCTCTACAGCCCGCCAGTCGTTTAACTTACGGCTGCATCTCTCCTGGTGCTGAGGAAAGCGCAGAGGGGTAGGTCTTTGCTTCTTCGTTTGGAGCTATTCTCAGAGATTTATTTCCCACTCTAACAGTACTTAGTGGCATTTTTCTGGCTTTCTGTCCAATCTGGAATCACCTAATCTGCAGTGCATTACCTGTGAATCTGCTGTGAAACATACCCCGCTTTCTCGTGTTCTGAAGTACTTTGGCTGCTTCCAGACTTAGGGAAAATTAAAACAAACCCAGCATCTGGGGCTGTGGGACATTTGAACTAATGGCTGTTTTCTCCACTATCAATCAGCAGCAGAGACCTGAGGAACGGGCGCTAAAGGAATGGGACTTAGAGACTGGTTTTACATAGCAGGCTGAGTTGAACTAAATGTGTTAGTGTGGGTGAGATTATGTGGAAGAATGAAATGTATTTCTGCATCAGAGCATTTTGTGTCTCTTGTCACCCAGAGTCCTTTGCAGCCTGCACTTGGCTTTCAGTGGCCCACCCTCCTCATGTAACAGGATTTCAGGCAGTCTCAGTCCTATATTGTCTTCAGTTCAACATTTGGCTTTGATTGCATAAGGCAGAGAGAGCATGCCGATCACTCTCTGGCTGCTAACTAAAGCCTCCTGCTTGACTATGACACAAAACCCTTCCACTACTCAGTGTCTTATCTTCACTGACTGGGCAAGCCCACTCTGTGTCCGGGAAAGGAGAGCCCAGGAATAATGCGCAGAGATAAAGGAAAAATGCCTTATCTGGTCTTCTGTAGGTGCCACCCAAAACAACCAATAATGAACTCTTCTAGTGGAAATCGTTGCGAATGAAACAAAAGCCATGCAGGCCGAAAGGAATTTTTGTCTTTCTAACCTGAGTATCGACCTTGGAGACTGCCCAGTGGATCTTCAGTTGGCTCTTACGATAAGCACAGTATTTGGGCAATCTACCCAGTTAGAATAAATGTTTTTTTTTTTTTACTTGTCAACCTTCAAAAAGTCTAGACCAAATGGCATATGATCTGTTCCCTGTTTTCTAGTTTCCCTTCAGTTCAGTAGCTTGTGAGATAAGTACAGTTACTTAGATGCATGTCAGTAAATGGCCAAACCAGAGCGCACCATTACCATAAGCCATGGTTTTTCTATAGCAAGTGTTATTCTTCCTGTAGTGAGTATATTGGCATCTCTTACTTTCCTACCGACTGCCGCCCACCAAAAGATAACCCAAACAAGAACACCTTCTCAGAGTGGTCCAGGGAGTTCTCAGATACCACACGTTTTATAGCACTCTATGGTTTGCTGTACTCCTTGGTGTCTCGTGTGGGTCTTGTTGTAGCGTGTGTCTGAGGCACATGGGATTGAATTCCCACTCTCCCACACAGTGCAGGAATCCCCAACAAAGCACTGCCTCCCACACTGCTCCAAATTCAATGGGATAAAAACAATAGAAATGTATTACTTTGCAATTTCATGGGTACCGCATCCAGTCTGGATCTTGGTGAGCTAACTAGAGTGTATCTGCAGTGCTCCTGGTGGCTGTGGTACAGCATCTGTTTCTGGTTTCCTCTAGTTTCTGGAGCAGAATTCAGCTTTTTGGTGCTGCTAACACTGTGGCTCCTGTTTGCTAACCATCTGTTGGGCTCAAGGCCCCTCTCATGTTCTAGAAAATGCTTCCATATTTTGGCCATGGTATGAGCCTCCCTCCTACTCGGGTCTCTTGCTCTTTTATTGTATCTCTTTGTGGTCATCTAGGATGATCAGTATTGTTACAGGTATAACCTTACACCTGTAGAGTCCCCTTTGGCAGGTGTCATAACGTAAACAAGTGTAAAACGGAGTAGGAAGATCACATGACCAGCCTTCTGCCCCTTCACCATCGTGAAAACCAGGGGGTTTAATGGTAGAATGGTTTCATTTCATTGTCAAAATGGAGTGGTTTCTTTTTTGTGTGTGGGGGGGAGCTGTAGTATTTTAAATTATTCCCAAAAGTTTCTTCTGGCCGCAGGGGCTTCTCACTTCTCTCACAGACATGCTTCTCAGTGGCTTCCCTTGCAAGGCCTGGGATGTAGGCGAGGAGAAAATAGCAACAGGAGGGAAGCTTGCTTAGGAAAATTAATCTGAGATACAAATACCGCCACCACACAGCATGCTCCTGTGCATGCAGTCGAGGTGGTACGGACTTACTGACGCTGACCCAGCGAGCTCCTGCCTGCTGCAGTGACAGCACCGGTGGGAAGAGATGCACTGGTGTGTGGATGCGGCTGTGCATGCTTTCAGAACATCCCCGAGAAGAGAAGGTGGAGAGGATTTTTCTGTGTGCACATGTGTGAATTTAGTTGTTGCATGTGATTGTTCTATACCCTAAAATGAAATAGATTTCTATATCTAACTAGAAGGTGCCAACATTGGTAACTAGAGTAGACAAATACTTGAAACCCCTGGGGAGAAATTGTGCTGCTGCCGTATCATAGGACAGCCTGAACTCTGTTTATCTTTCAAATGGAGACAAACATCTCTCTGGTCCTGTGATGTTGTCGGCAGAGTAAACGCATGCCCACTGTCTGGGCCAGATACTAGAATTTCACACTGGAATCTCTTGAGTGTATATACGTGTTCCCCACACTGTTTCCAAGTGTGATGCGTCCTCTACTTCCAGCTCAGAAAATTAGTGTTTCTGAAGCAGGCAGTGAGACAGCTTCCTGTCTGGTGCCAGGTGCCACCTGCGGTCACGCACTTGTTTTCTCCACACCTCTCCTGGCTCCTCTCCATGAGTCCATCTTTGCCGCGCTCCTTGCATCGTTCGGGGTGGTGTGGAGCGTAGAGGCAGCATATGTTTAGACAGTCCTGGAGGCCGCTTCCGCTGGTTTATTTTTAACTTCCTGTCCTTTCCCTACTTAAGTAATTGCTCTGTGAAGAAGCTATTATCTGCTTTAAACTGTGCACATTTAACCTCCCAGCCACCATAACAAGTGTTTATTTAAAACAACCACAGTAGCGTAGCATCGTGTAATTTTCACGTGCAGCCCCCTGAATTTCTAGCTTTTCATGATAGTTTCTCTTCTGCCTTGGTTTGGGGAGGCAAAAACATTTTCAGTTACCTTGCACGGTCGTCGGTTTAATGAAGTAACTGTCTGCTAAATGGGCTTAAATTCTAGGTTGCCCTGGGCAAGTCTTCTGTCTTTGGCAACTTGCCTGACCTGGCAGACCTCATTACTGTTTAGGAGTCCAGTGTCTGAGACAGCACCTCAGAACAAGGCCTGTGTGGCTCTGCCGTGGTCCCCACAACGTTAAGAAGCTGCCCTGTTTATTCCTGGCTCTCCAGGACCTAGAACAGCGTGTACCACAGGTAGCACCTGAGACATTTGTTAAGTCACTCACCTAACACACACAGTGACTGCAGTGCCCGGAACAGGGGAGTGAAGAAATCCACTGAGCCAGAAATTCCTTCTGCAGTGTCACAAGTGTTATTAAGTGTGCCTCGCAGATGACAGATATTTTCTAAATGTTTTTTGCAGAAGAAATACTGATCTAGCATTCAGACATCCCACAGTGACCTCAGATTAGACCTATAATAAATGAAATAAATTTGATCTCTTTCCATTTGGTCTGCCAACAGCATTTTTGGCTGGCTCATAAGTACAAAGGAGAAATGGAAATTAATGCTTCGTCTCTTGGTTGTGTATTTGAATCAAACTATGGTTAAGATGACTTGTGCCTTTTTAGTTTTCCCAGCAAGGAATGTTCAAGGCGTTTTCTTCTGCAGTTTGTCCCGATTCTGAGAAAAAGTGGCCTGAATTGACTTGTTTCTCCTTGAGCTTTCTTATATGGCTGACCTAAAGAACAGCTCTAAATAAAGAGTGTATTGGGTTTTTTTCTTACCATGTAATTTTTCATATAATTTTTTAAAGAATTTTTTTTTTACAAATGCTGTAGAATTGAAGTGTAAAATGTGTCTCAGAGATACCTTGTTTTGCAAACTATCTCATTTTACACACTATCCCTTCTCATAGTTAAGGGAAATGAATAAAAGTAGCCCTAGAGGACCAGGCAAAATGTCTCAGTGGGCAAGTGTGTAAGTGGGTAAGCGTGTAAGTGGGTAAGTGTGTAAGTGGGTAAGCGTGTAAGTGGGTAAGCGTGTAAGTGGGTAAGCGTGTAAGTGGGTAAGCGTGTAAGTGGGTAAGCGTGTAAGTGGGTAAGCGTGTAAGCGAGTGAGTGTGTAAGCGGGCAAGTGTGTAAGCGGGTAAGTGTGTAAGCGGGTAAGTTTGTAAGTGGGTAAGTGTGTAAGCAGGTGAGTGTGTAAGTGGGCGAGTGTGTAAGCGGGTAAGTGTGTAAGCGGGTAAGTGTGTAAGCGGGTAAGTGGGTAAGCGTGTAAGCGGGTGAGTGTGTAAGCGGGTAAGTGTGTAAGCGGGTAAGTGGGTAAGTGGGTAAGTGTGTAAGCGGGTGAGTGTATAAGCGGGCGAGTGTGTAAGTGGGCAAGTGTGTAAGTGGGTAAGTGTGTAAGTGGGTAAGTGTGTAAGCGGGTAAGTGTGTAAGTGGGTAAGCGTGTAAGCGGGCAAGTGTGTAAGTGGGTAAGCATGTAAGTGGGTAAGTGGGTGAGTGTTTAAGCGGGCGAGTGGGTAAGTGTGTAAGTGGGTAAGCGTTTAAGTGGGTAAGTGGGTGAGTGGGTAAGTGGGCGAGTGGGTAAGTGGGTAAGTGGGCGAGTGTGTAAGTGGGTGAGTGGGTAAGTGGGCGAGTGTGTAAGTGGGTGAGTGGGTAAGTGGGCGAGTGTGTAAGTGGGTGAGTGGGTAAGTGGGCGAGTGTGTAAGTGGGTGAGTGGGTAAGTGGGCGAGTGGGTAAATGTGTAAGTGGGTAAGTGGACGAGTGTGTAAGTGGGTAAGTGTGCTTGCGGCTGAGCCTGAGAATCTGACTTTAATCTCAAGACTCACATAGTGGAGGGAGAAAATCAGCCCCTGCAAGTTGTCCTCTGACCTCCACGCGTGCACTGCGGCACACACATGTGCATGCACGCACACGCATGCACGCACACACATGCACACACTAAATAAATAAAAGAGGAGGAGGGTATAGCTAGAGGCAAAGCATGAGACACAGATCCAGCTTTTGACCAGTACTCTGTTGCCTCCTTGAATGAAAGCAGAAAGATAGACTACAACATCCAATCATATGACCAAGATTCTTTCCTTGTGCTGTTTTTTTCTTTATCCAAATCTTTGCAGAGATTAAAGTGCTAAACTTTCGGCGAGCCCACTGAAAATGTTCTGTATGTCGCTGATTCTAATGAAGTGTCACCACGTCAGCCGTGGCTTCTGGGAGAGCATCCTGAGATGTGGTGGCGTTCTTAAGCTCGTGGTGGGACTTCTAAAAACCCGTCCCTTTATTCAGAACAGATTTAAGGAGTGTTTACGTTCCATGAAGGATATGCCGTGGGAAGCACTTCTCATCCAGCTATGTCAGCTAACGTCAGGACAGTGCTTTGTTTTCACAGTTGAAAATTCTCATAGTACAGTATTAGTGCTGATTAAAGGGAGGTCAGATAACGTTGTCAGCTCTTCTGAAGCCAGCTGCCTTTTCATTAAAAAAAAAATGAGTTTTTTTTACCCACTGTTACTCATGTCGAGAGGTTAAAATGGCGTAAGTATCTAGTTTTGCGAAATGTAGTCTCATCTTACCCATAACCATAAATTCTTGAAAGCTAAAGCAGAGTTATGCATCATGCTGCCCTGAGTGTCTCCATATGTAACAATTTCATGATTGTTTTAATGTCTCGTCCTCTCGCTCCGCAGTTCTCTTCCCTTGTACAGCTGTTTCAAAAGTCTCAGCATTCCTCGGGCCGAGGGCCGCAGTCACCATGCAAACAGCTGCTGGGGAGTTTAAGGGAAGGGTTTTAGGAAATAATTATGTCTTCATTAGGTTGAAATGTTGAAAACACAGCACTGCGTCTAAGCGCACTGTAAAATTTCCTAAGCGCTTAAAACCGTAAGTCTCTGTTCAAAAGACAGGAGACAGGATGACTCAGTTTGCCATGAAATGGAGCCGAACACCTTCGCTCAGGTCGCTCAGCGGAAGAGGTGGGTCCAGAGCAGAGGGGCACATTAGGGAGCCTGTCAGGGGGGCTGTGGAAGCGCCTTCTCGGGCCTCCGGTCGACAGTAATTATGAATTTGCCCAGTTGGGAGCAGTGCCGAATGCAAACCTGCTTCTCCTCTATGGTTATCGGAAATGTGCTGAGAAGGAGGGGGGCGGCACGGTTTTCTTTTATAATATATTCTCAGGCAGCCTTTGAGATGAAACACGCAGGAACAGTCGGAGGATGCTCATTGTTTAGGTGATGGAGAATCCGTGTTTAAGTTTAAACCCTAGTGCTCAGTCTGTAACTTCAGGCTGACCCCCAGCAACAGTGCTACAGAGGGCGTTCCTCTACACTAGACTGTGGCCATTTAAAGCAGTTTGAACCGCCTCGTCCTCCTTTTCCTCTGCTCCCTTCACTTGTGAGCTGGGTTGGTGTTTCCGTTAAGGTGTTATGGGGGGCTGAGGCTAATCTCTGTAAAGTGTTAGCATTTGTTCTTCCTCTCCGCTGTCATCAATCCTTCACACTCACACCAAACCCCTAATGTATCAGCAGGCTTCCCAGAGCTCCTGGTTCAAATTACCTTTGCTTTTGGTAAACTCTGAACCTTCAAGCTTGGTGTTTTCAGCTGCCCCCTGTGGATCCCGGGAAGCCTCTCTCTGCACCCCTCCCTGCTAGTCTCTCACTTTATGTCCTGTAACCAGAAGCCTGCGAGGAGCTTGCTCATTATCCCAACTGCGGCCCCGCCATCCTTCCGCCAGCAGAGGAAGTGTGTGTGTGTGTGTATACACGTACGCGCGCGCGCGCGCGCGCGCATCTGGCCAGTAATTGGAGTTGCGTATGCAAACTATGAGAAAGGGGTCCTAGCTCGGAAGCTGCAGACTTGTGTTGCTTTTCTACAATGATGACACCATGAAGCTAGTTGTTGTTGTTGTTTCTGAACAACTCCTTATTCTTCTGACACGACTGAAATAAGCACACTTGCCGTCAAGGTCCATGCTACAATTAACTGATTTCTTAAAGCTTTTCTCCCTTGTTTTCATATCAGAGTAGTTCAGACTTCCTCTAGAGTTTCGATCTTCTCGCACCGTATTTCATTCCCGTTCACTTCTGTAAGTGCCTGCCTTAGATCCGCAGTGCTAAGGACTGGCCGTTTCCACGGAAAATGGATTCCGTTCTAGGTAGACCTGTGACGCTCCCACACTGGCACCGTTGACTTGCCACACACGGATGTGAGACCGACTTTTGCTTGCAAGGATGGTGCTCCGTTGATGGCTGTCGATGTGACTCTTAATAGTGTTTCTGACTAATGTCCCCGTTAGTGTTGTGAATCATCTCCTTAAGCGTTATAGCAAACACCTGTGGGATTTTTTGAAAAGCAATGGGAAAAAACTAGAAAATGTCCTTTCTCCAGAAGAAGTGGCCTATCGTTAGTACAGGTTTCCTCTGCTAAAAAAAGATTCATGATTACCTACTGCAAACCTTGATTTTCTGTTTGGCAAAGAGCCTTAGGCTAATGATGGTGAATTAATAGCAGAGATATTTGAAATTAAAGATACTCACTTTGAAAGGCACTTAAACTGTTCTTACTCTTCAAGGCATAATAGACATGCTTTCATTTTCTTAAAAATCATGTCAGCATTTCGAAAATAGAGCCACAAAAGAGAAAAAGGCATCTGTGCATCTTAAGTCTCTGTAGCAGCAGGAACTCGGGTTCTTTTGCATAGGTGCTAGCGCCCTGCCCTTGGGTCATCCCAGCGTCTGACCTGTGACAGTCCCGGTATTCCCTCTACTGAGAACTAAGCACAGCTTGAGCACACGCGTTGTTCATGTTAGGAGCCAGGACTGTGTTCTCAGAGATGCTATCTTTGTGAAAGGTAGTTAAGCTCATTGTATTTATACTTTATGCCTCACGGTTTTTATCTAATACTATGAAACTTAAAATATTACCATGCTCAGCTATTTGAAATAAAAGAAGCCATATTGAAAACACCAAAATCCCACATGAGTCACCTGTATAACTTTTCTGGAAAAAAATTGTTTTTCCTTAGTTATCCTCCTTGGATTGATCAAAGGAGACCATTATGAGTTTAGGCCACCACACTCTGTTTTATTGTAGTATAGATAAAAATGTACTTTTTTGAATAGTAAAGATGCTAACAAATTTTTGCTGTTTTCAATACTTTTTTATTTCTAAGATTAATATACAATTACCAATTGTATCATTTCCCCTTCAGTGCCTCCCTAGAACCCCTCCTATGTGCCACACCACCTCCCAGCCTGCTCTCTCCCCCTTGATGTCAGTGTTTAATTTCTTGTGGTACCGACATCTCCATTGTTATGGTGCTAGTTTGGTTTGGTTTGTCTTTTCAGTGGGTACACCTTACTACATGTCTCCAGAGAGAATACATGAAAATGGATACAACTTCAAGTCTGACATCTGGTCTCTTGGCTGTCTGCTCTATGAGGTAGGCACTGTTGATAATTCTATACATTGATACAGTTTCACTTACATTATATATCCAGTATTACAGTTTGCATTTGTTTTCCCGGATAATATTTTGTAGTCAGCTTTTATTGTGCTGAATTAATTCATTAGGCAACGACTAATTGTAATGTCCACATGTTAATTTTTTGTCTGATATATTTTCATTCATTGTTTGACAAAGACTTTATACTAATTTTACTATAATGCTGTTCTCACCATATGTGCGTAGGGAGAGATAAACATGTAGGAAACTTTTCAGTGCCTTGCAGGAGACTAATGCCATGGATTTGAGACATGAAAACATTTATGTTTATCAGTATTTTGTTTCCTATTTACTCAGGCAAAATGCATTTTTAAGGGTGACTTGGAAATAGTTAAGCCTTGCAGGTTCTCACTTAAGCTTGGGAATTCTGTTCTTAGCACAGGAGGATGGAGTCCCATAGCATGGTTCTCTGTTTGTGTGGTGATGTAGTCTTGTATCTGGAGAAAAGGGCACCTAAGTAACACAGTCTCCATCATCCTCCAGAGCAGCGACATTGACAGTAACCCAAGGTATTTTAATTGTTTGACAGGAAAGTGCAGAGTCAAAGATGCTAATTAAAAATCAGTCAGCATCTGAGTAAGTTTTATTGAATTGAAAGAAACACAATACCTGGAATTATTTTTTGTGTGTGTTTCAAGGAAGAAGTCTAAAGTTTGTGTCTGTCTGTTGGCTCTTCTGACTGGTTACAGATTCCTCAGCTTAGGGCAAGTGACCCTTCTGGTTTTGTGCTTTCTCTGATGACTGAGGACTCCTCAAAGGGTTTAACGAGCTCTTACGTGCACTCACCAGTTTGGACTCTGAAATACTATGAGCCAGTGATGTGGCAGAACATGGTCAGTTGTGTGTCCGTGGGATGATGAGGGACCCACGTTGCTTGTGTATCTTTATGTGTCCATGGGGTGACAAGAAGTTTGGCTTATTCTGAATTCTGATGAGGCTTTTTGGGGGGCAATGTTGATAAGAATTGACTTGATAGTATTACTGCTGTAATATTTAAAAGTTAACCACGCCATATGTTTAAAAAAAAAATGTTTTTAACCAGGTGAGGCAGCATTAGAGTCATTCAGGCTATATCAAAGAAATGTTTTTCCTTTAAACAACCTAAAAGTAGATAGGAAATGTCTTTCTAATAATGAGATTAAAGTTAGCCATGACAGTAGAAAAGCTGAGTTGACATAGTGTTAGAAGAAGAAGTTTATTTAATTCTTACAATCTTGTATCAAAATCGAAACAGTTATCTACATTGTTTTTTATTTGAGAGACAGGATCTGTTTTTATGTATGCTCAACATGGTCACCAAAATGTGAGCTCTCTCTGAACATTTCCATGGCCTCACGGTTTGCATGTTGTGCTAATTTCAAGTTCAGGTGCTAATCATGTTCATGGTGGGATCCCTTTCAGTGCATTTTCTCAAATCCTTAATGCAGGAGTTGGAGAACTTTTAAAAAGATTGGATCTATCATTTTTGGTAGATTATGATAGGAAAAAAAACCTCTATTGGGTGCTACAAACAATTTTGAAAAACTAAACTACACTAAAAAATAATGGATAAAATATTGAATATGAAGATAGATTTAGTGCAATTTACCTTTTCAAAATTGTCTATAGCACCCAATAGAGGGTGTTTTTTTCCCCCTATCATAATCCACCAAGAAATTACTCTTAACAATGAAGGAGTAGGAAGCCCTTTTTTAGAACGTATTTGAAACTCGGGAAATTAGACTTTCAAATATTCCCGAAACCTTTGAAAAAACTGGGAGTGCGGTTTTAATTGATATGCAACAAAGTAGACTTTACTAATTAAAATCAAGATGCTGAGCTTGGCTACATGGACCTTTACATGGAAAAGTGGGTTTTACACATTTCCTTTATTGTTCACTGCGGCAATTGCATCCTTACAGGGTTGTAGGTTGGTGGCTTACAGTTCAAAAAAAAAGAGAGCTGCCACCAGCCCCGAAGACAGACAGTGGGCTTTCGTCCCTCAGACACCCCCAGAATACTAATGAGGAAAGTCAGACCCTGGAGGTCAGGGAGCGAGTCAATCATCCTAGCGATCGTCTCAGTGTGGAGGATCAAATTAGCCTGAAAAATTCAGCTGCTGGGAGGAGAGGGCGAGCAGCTGTCAGGGGCAGCGCCGAGATGCACTAATGAACCAGATGAATAGTGCAAAAGCTTGAAAATAAAAACAGGACAGTTGACATTTTTCATCTGTCAAAGCAGGAGATGCATGAAAATATACTATTCCTGTTTAACTCCTTAGGGGACATTCAGATTTTTTTTTTAACACTCTGCAGTATTGAGACAAAAGTAATATAATGAACTCCTAGCGTATGATAGAGAATGAATGTACATTTACTTAAGGTCTTACAAAGGTGGGGAGACAGTAGCTTATATCTACGGTCTATTTTTAAGGTGGCATATTTAACATTTGATTTTTATCATATAGTGTCCCTGTATTTTAAATTTAAACCTTGTTTATGATGGTAAATCCTGCATTAGAAATTCCTGCTCAGTGGTGTGTGTTTAGGGCATTCAAGTCCTTATTTACTTTATGTCGTCATGGAGAACTATTCCCAAGGTTGTTGTGTGTGTGGGTGTGTGGAGGTTTTATATAAAGTATATGTTAGGTAAAACTGTATGTAGCTGCTTTCTAGGTGGGATTTCCAATCCTGCCCTGCCTGGCTGAGGCTCTGAAGGAGTTAACACCCTGTCTGGAGCACACGAGACAGATGAGAGCCATTTTCAGCTTGTCCTGTCCCCACTGACGCTCTCTGAGTAGCACAGCATGGGCCAGCGTGTTTCACACACACTCTGCCTGTCTGGGGAATGTACACATTGTCCTTCCAAAATCAAACTTATTAGCACATGTAGAAAAGGGTGACTGACTTTGGGGCAGCCTGGCACTCCGTGTTGTATTCTTGCGGCTGCGGCTCAGAGATTGAGAAGGTTTTTGAACAGGATGCGAACATTTTAAATTGAATTTTTAGTTTGTAACCTTGCTTACCAAGTAGTTGCTTGCGCTTTTAAATGTCAAGTTAGAACCTTGTCTTCAAATGCATTTCAATTCAGTAATGTCTCTTTTAAAGTGGTCTACCCTCCAAGTTATGTTTTTCTGCATAAAAGTCACCTTTGGATACCTTGAATTGCATCTTGGAGTTATGAATATTTTTCAGCATGTTTAATGTTTCTTGAGACATTAGCAAAAGAAAGTTATGATTTAAACTATTTAAAGATCAGTTACAATATTTAACAAGTCTCTTCTCTGTTAAGATAACCTTTTTCCTAAATAGTATCCTATGAATGATGAATGGCATGCATTCTAGTCCCTAAGTCCTTGCTAAATTTAATGTAGTTTTATGTCAGGTTTTTGTTATATTGGACCATTGCATAGTTGAACCATTCCATATATCTGTTTTGTCATGATATGCTAGTTGTTTTTAATAGGTATGAACACACACAAATATCTTCCATTTCTTAGTATTGTTTTATGTTGTATGAGATATATCAGCTATTTCTCTTTAGGAATTTTAAATGTTACAAAAATAAAATTGTTTCAAAAGTAAAATTAATATTTTTAGCATTTAATAATAGAAAATGATAATCATAAAAATCAAAATTCTTACATAATTTTATTCAAGGTATTTATAATTATTTTCTACCCCAGTGTCCTATACCTGAAGAAGTCACCTTTAAAGTTGCTTTGTAAGTACATCAGTTTCACTGTGAGTGTTTTACAGATGGCTGCATTGCAGAGTCCTTTCTATGGTGACAAAATGAATTTATACTCTCTGTGTAAGAAGATAGAGCAATGTGACTACCCGCCTCTCCCGTCAGATCACTACTCAGAGGAGGTAAGTGATCTCCAGCCCAGAGGCTCGTTCATTTTGTTAACTAAGGAATCTTCCCTCCTTCAGAATACAGATGAACGGTACAGGTGGCGGGAAGAGCACCTTTCATTGTTTCCGTTCTCTCGGAGACTTGCCCTGTGATTACTATAACAACTCGTGTGATTCCCACTGCAGAATGGAGCACAACACAGCGTGTGCAAGAGCCATAGGTAGTGGGCTCTCCTTATGTGGAGTCCAGCCATCGAAGGGAGAGAGGGCTGTTGTGAGTGTCGGCAGGCTGAGTCCTCAGTCCCGACCTCTCAGACATGAAAGCTGACTGAGGTCGAACTTCCTCCTCACGCTTTCCCAAGTCTGAACTGTGTACCTCTCAGCCACCTGCTCTAAACTTGCCCTTTCTTACTTCTTCTCCTTGGGCAGTACCTGTCTTACCACCCCCATCACTGCTTCTGGGTAAGGGTTTTAAGGTTACCATGGTAGACGTGTTTGTAAAATACATTGGGTAGGACTGGCAATTTTCAAAGACTTTGAGATCTGAATTCTTGCTTGCCTTGCTAATGCAGTGGAATGAGTTGTTTTGGCACTTACCCAACATCCAGCTTTTCATTAGACAGGATCTTCCATTTTTATCCTAATACATCACGATTATTTGAGGGGGTCGAGTAGGATGAGCAAACAAAGGCTCTTTGGGGACTTCTCATCTGGGACCTACCCGGAGAAGCAGTAAAACGCCTTGGACATCTCATCTCACGAGCAACAGATATTTTTGCCCCAGGAAAATGGAAAGGAGCAAAGGAAAGATACAGAACAGTTATGGTGTTCACTTATTAAGTAATCTTGGCATACTTTCTATTGTGAAATGAATAGCATCTGGTCTTAGTGTTGGACAAGGAAATTTAAGTCCATATAGCTTGCATAATAAACATCTAAAGATTTTGTTAACTGTATGTGGGTCATGTGTGTTCCTAGGATATAATCAGTACACACTCATCTAATAGTTTTGATACTGATAGCGAATGATGCCTCCATGTTTGCCTCGTGCCACTGTATTTAGATAATTAGAATCTGCTCTCCGGAAGCAATGATGATAATGCTCTTATGTTAGCCATCTTTAATTACTATTTTGGGTATGGAATATAAATACGGCATTTCACAAACCCAACTTCAGAACCGTAGGCCTCGAAGTACAGTAGAGTGTGAACAATAATGCAGAACGATAGCGAGAATGTCAGGGGCCTTCCTTTGTTGTGTCATTCACGCAGTCTTCTTCTTTCCGAAGCCCATGAATATTTCACATATCTGCATCCTCATCCCCTATTCTTCTTGACTAATTTTCAGACTGTCTGAATTTGCATTTCACATGGTAGCTGATTAGGAGATGCCGAGTGCAGCAGCGAAGCCTCAGCAGGCGGTTACCATGGTGACCTTCAGCAGGATTTTAATGATGATACCACTAGTGGTTCGTTGAAGTCGGCCTGCCTGCAGGGCTACTTCACTGCAGCTAAGTGTGAAGTTGGATATGCGGCTTCTCAGCCAAGGGGCAAATATCAAAGTCTGGCCCAGATAGAAGGTCTTCAAGTTGGGAAAGGAAAATAGATTCCACTTTTTACTTCACTCTCTAGAGTTACCATTTCCAAAAAGGGCAATAAAGCAAAACATGCTATATGGTGCATCTTCCCAAAGAGACACGGCAGTTTCTGGTATTGGCGAAGTCTCTTGTTATGCCCCGATGAAACAAGAGGCTGCAAAAAATAATTCTTAAGAAACAAATTTGAAAAGCATGCAGTCTATTTAACAAATGGTGCTTTAGTCTGATGAAAACATGAAGAGTTCTATAAGACTTTGAAATGCTGATGGTGTTAATAAATATTTGCCCTTTCTAATTAGGAACGCAGTTTGTATATAAACAGATTCCTCCTTATCTGTGGTAGCAGCAGAATCCCACACAACTTTCATGCTGCCATAATGATATTAGTGATGTCTCCGTGCTTAGGATCAAGGCTCTTTAATAGTTTAAAAACCCAAATTGGTATTTGCAAAGTTAGCAGAGAATGGGGACCAATGTGATGGGAGATGCCAACTTTAGCACTGAATTTGTATGAAAGACTACATCACCGTGTCTTTTCATAGTTAAAATAGTAGATTTCTGTAAGTGAAAAATAAAAAACAAAATAATAATAATAACCTTCGGAGTATGTTCAGAGCTTTCTAGACTTAGTTAGGTACTAATATTTTATTAAGCTTCCTGCCCACAGAAGATTTAAAAAGGGACACTTGATAGCACATTATTTGTCAGCCTGCCTCAGCAATTGGAGTTGCAAGGAAAATAACCAGATTTCTAAATACAATCATCCCTTTTAAGTTAAAAAAAAAAAAAAAAACCACTCAAGAGCTTTAAAAAGAATGGGAATTTTGCCCATGATAATCTCCTACAAGAAAGTTACAGGTTAACATTAAAAACCAAATCAATATGCTTTGGAAATCTTAGTATGTACATCATATCTTTTCTTTTAAAATATGATATATACATATAATGTAGATTCTAGATTGAAATATTCCAGCTATACATTGAGGCTCTTGTATATTATAGCCCTTGTTTCTGATGACTTTGTTTTGTATATATTTGGTATTCCTTATTTTTTTATTTTTTCCTGTATCAACCTTATCTGTGTGTGAATAGAGAATTACAATCCTTAAAAACTGGGGCTGCAAACAGCTGCCTTCCCTTCAATAGCTCTCTGTGTAGATTGTCTAGTGGATGATGACAAAGCCTGGCCTTCTTGGGGATTTGCAGGAACCATAAGCCAAGCGCCTGCGCAGTCTGCCTGCCCTTAGAACTTAATGGTCCTGGACACATCTTCTTTCCCTCACTTTGAGTGTGTGTGCTGCTAGAAGGTCCATGAATTTTTGTTTTTAAAGATGCCGCTTCCCCTTTTCCAGCTGCCCTCTTCTCTATATGTTTCCCTAACTCTTCTCTCCCCGCACCTTCCCCTGGTGGTTGTATCTCATGATAGCTGTTCCTTGGAATAAGCACCTTCCCCTCTACAAGGTCAAGTATCTCCCGCAACTCTGCTCTTGTCCACATTTCTAGGGCCTAATGAATTTTAAAACTTGGGGAAGTAAAGGAGTTGGTATAAAAAAGAGGAAATTTCTAGTGTTATGTGACTCATTTAATAATGTAAATGCTTAGATATGATTGAACCAGGCTTCATGTCCCCCCTCCAAAAAAAAAGAGGGTTTAGATCATAAAGGCTATAGTAGTTGAAGGAGGGGAAGCATGACATCCAACTACAGACATCAGCTGACTAGAAAGAGGAGGAGGAGGGCTATGACTGTACAAAAGTCACATTCTGTTAAAAAACACTAGTCTAGCTACTGACCTTTTTTTGGTCCATACTGACCAAATCAAGAGATATTCCATGTTTCCACTACTTAAGGAGGGAGAAAGAATGGGAGGAGAGAGAAAGAGACATCACTGTGATCATCTTCATTCCTTAGAGAAGTAGACAGAGATGTAGTCCTCAGTAAATATGTCTGCAGCCCTTCAGTGCTGCCTTAATCCCAGCTTTGATCCTTGCTTCTATTTCTTCTCCTGTTTGAGTTCTAAATGTAAACCTTGCTCAATAATAGGAATACTTGTTTGTGTCTCTTTTTTATCACACAGTCCTTTACCTGCTAAGTTGTGTGGGCTGAGTTTAAAATTACACCGTAACCCTGGGTACCTTTGGCCTGGTGATTCTCCTAACTTAAACCCTCAAGTAGCTGAGATTATAGGCCTGGCCTACCAGGCCCAGGTCAGTAATTTTAAACATATCGTGTATAAATAAAATAGAAAATGTATTTTCTAGTTATATTTTGGAAAACTCACTAGCTTCTTAAATAGTCCCTGTCATTTTATGTTAAATGTTAGTCAGTTTTATAGTTCAACATTTAGATCCGTTTGCTGTATCAAAAGCAGTTTATTGGAACTACGTCTCATAAAACTATCCTTAGAGATGCGGGCCTGAGGGTTGTTTCCGCTCAAAGCTGGTGGAAAGTGAGCTAAAAGCTCTTACCTCAGAGGTGCTCCGGCCTGCTTTGCTCTCACCCTGTCTGGTTATTTTCACCGTCAAAGCAGGACCGTGTGCCTCCTTTGCGTTTGTTCTCTTCTGGCAAGTGAGAGAAGCGATGGCAGGAGAGCAGTGCTGTGTGTTTGCCCCGCCCTTCCTCTCTGGCCTTCCTGGGTTGGCACAGCACTGCGGCCAGTGCTTCACTCACAAGTTAAGGACTGGCAGGAGAGACCTCTTTTTATTCTTCTTGGGACATCTACACACAAATAAATAGAAGTGGCAAATAAATAGAATACACACATGAACTCACACGCCAAAATAGCCATTTTTTCAAAGTTTTTAAAATACTCTTGTACTTATTCTTTCTGTGATACATAATCAGCTGTCGTAATATTTTAATTAAATGAAACTGATTTCATGGATTTTATAGGTTTTTGGAGAACATGATGCGTTGATAGGGCATTGGTAAAACTAATGTTGCCTTTTCAGCTTACAGAATCACCCTTTTACCAGTATTTTGTTAAAGAACCTAAGGCACAGGCTTTGTCCCAGCTTACATACGATCAGGTAGGCTTGGTGTGCTGAGAGCACTGGTGGACTTGAGTTGGGTGGGGGAGGCTCCCTGCCTCCCCCCTGCTTGTGCTGCAGTGAGTTCACAGCCCCAGAAACTGCTCAGGTGTTGAGCACAGGCAGCTCCTGAGCTCCGTAGACTTCTCCGTTTTACACCCTTTCACTTGCCACCCGCTCTGAAATACCCTGACTGTATCATGTCGGAGAGCACGCTTGCCCATCTGGCTTATGACCCTGCAGAGGAATGGAGGAGTAAGGGTACTCTGTGGACAGTCTGTGGACAGTCTGTGGACAGCAGCAATCATCCGAGTCTAAAGTTCCTACACCAGTGATCAGCTGGGTACTTCCTCTGTGCCACGTCGTCTGTTTCCCACATGCGCACAAAGGAAAGACCATAAATACAAATCTTAGAGAGAAGGGATTTATAAGTTAACATTTACAAAGAATCCTTAGTTTTCAAGACTTGCTTTGTGTAACTAAGAAAAAAAAGATGAAAGTGTCAGGTAGGCCGTTTCTAGACTTTTTGAAGTTAATGAATGTTTATAAATAATATAAAACATTTATTTTCTTTAGTTTCTAATTCTCAATTGCTAATAGGATTTTTTTTAGGAATTTCTTAGGCTTGTTAATGAAAATTAGCCAGCGTTATTTAAATTGTTGCTGGCAAGTTTTTTCCTAATAAATTCTTACAATAACACCAAAATGAATGGCTTTAAAATATGTGGTACATACACTGTTTTAAGGAGCATTTATTCAAGTGTTTTCACAACCTTTAGAATTATGTAGTCATATTCTAAACAAGACAAAAATATTTACTATAGAGTATATAGATATTGGATGTGACTATCAGAGTTATGTAATTATTTAAATTGTCATCCAGTGTTATCTCAGAGACTGGGAGCATTTGATTTTCCTTCTTAAACATTGTTTTAGTACATTGCATATTCCTATCACTGTACTGTTTAGCCACTGCATTAAAGGTTGCTGTGGAAGAGGAGATCTTTAAGCTTTTTTGATTAAACATGTAGATCTCTTTAAGCAGGCCCTTTGTTCACCTGTGCTACTGAAGTGACACTGGAGAATTGTTCCTTGCAGACACGGATCCAAAACGGCGCCCTATATTTCACATACCCTGTGGGATCCTATAAAACCATGTAACTTTCTGTAAGACTTTCAGTTTCCATAGACGCTGAATGGTATCTGATTGCGAAATGCAGACATTACCTCTGTGTAAGACGGCTTTCCTTTTTCTCCACCCCTAAGTCAATCATTAGTGACACTTTGGTGTCCATGCTGGATATGCCTAATCATTTTGTATAAATACCTAAAGCTCCAAATACAATGGCTGTAATATATTACAGCAACATTGGGGTGCTAAAATGTGTCCTTGGATAGATGGAAATTGGGCATATCTAGGAGGCTGATATAGCATAATTGGTCTCAGAGGGATTAAGATAGGGCTGATAAAGAAACAGTACCAATAGAATTAGTCTTTATTATCCTATTGAGAATAGCGGTGGTGACCTAAAGCTATAATACACAAAGAGCCTGACTGTTATTACCCCTACGAGGCTGAACTTGAACTGTAATTGGGTTAGCACCCTGAGAACAATGACTCTTGACACTCTCTTTAATATTTCTGGATTTAGGCTGCATGCTTTGACATTTCTTTGGAAATTCATAGATCAAAATATATTAATAGTTTATCTACTAAATTTGAAAGCTACGTTAATTTTATAATTCTTTACAAATATTGTATAGAAATCACTTCATTAGCTTTTAGTATCTCTAAGCATATGAAAAGGCTAAGTGGTCATACCTTTTTGTCATTTTATATTAAAAGCTATAACATACAGATATTTTTAAAAAGATATAAAACATGAGAAATAAACTATGATTTAAAAAAGAGTATCTTTTGGTTCACATTAGCTGTCCTTGCTGTTGTCAGTGTTATACGTTAGACACTGATAGGTAAAAACTGGAAAACTCTCTGCTTCCACAAAGACATTTTTATGCAAATGAATACCTAGTGGTCTTAGAAATTAAAACTTGTCATAAAACGATAGAGATAGCAAATGTGACTTCATTGTCTTGACATTTTCCTTTAACATGGTTAAAACATAGCAGCTACTGTCATTGCAAAATACTGGCTAGTTGTTAAAAAGAATTTCAAAATAACTTGCTTTCTTTCAGAGGGCTAGAGAAACATTTTAAAAAGAAAATACTAAGGCAGCCAGCCTTTACTCTCAGAACTCAGGTGGCAGAGGTAGGAAAATGCTGCAAGCTAGTGGACAGCCACAACTATGTAGGAAAATCTTTTCTTCACACACACACACACACACACACACACACACACACACACAAAAGAAGCTGTCCTCTGACCTACACACCCTCATGTGCACACACACACACACACCCCGAAGATTGAGGTCTTGAATTTAATTATCTTATTTTGATGTTTCACGTCTGACTTTATTTGGTGTCACTTCTTTTTTGTGGGGGCATTGTATAAGGTCTTCTGTACCCCTTTCACTGGAGACCTTATTTCTAATGAGGCCCTTATATGAGGGTTTCATCCCAGTCTCCCCAGTACTGAGAATCAAAGGTCTTATGCCTGTTAGGCAAGTGCTCTCCAGCCCACTGTGTTTAAATTTAGAATCTAATGATAAAATTGCTCTGAATTGAAATCCATGTTCCTTTTGGGAGGGAGTTACTGCCAGTTTCATGGATGGGTTATTTATTTAAAAAAAAAAAGCACTGAAATTGTAATTCAAGCTGTCATGCTAGGTCAATAATATTCAACTGAACATGTTTGTGTCAACACTTAAGATTGTCTTCAGGATAAAGTGACTCTGATTTTCTCTACAAAATGCTCAACACGATGGACTGGTTTCTGTTTTGATCTAAATTGTCCTATGAACTGTGAATGCAGGGGGCCATTAATGTTAGAGCCTCACTGTGCTGCCTAGTTTTATATCAGCTTGATACAAGCTAGAGTCATCTGAAAGAGGGAACCTCAATAGAGAAAATGCCTCCCAATCTGCCTGTAGGGCACTTTCTTAACTAGTGATTGATGGGGGAAGGCCCAGTCCATTATCGGCTGGGCCATCCCTGGGCTGGTGGTCCTCAGTGTTCTATAAGAAAGCAGGCTGAGCAAGCCACGAGGAGCAAACCAGTAAGCAGCATCCCTCCATGGTCTCTGCTCCATCAGCTCCTGCCACCAAGTTCCTGCACTATTTCGCTTCCTGGCCTGGCTTCAGTCAAGGGCTACAATGTGGAGGAGTAAGCCAAATGAACCATTTCTTCCTCAACTTGCTTTGGTCAAAGGGTTTTCATTGCTGTGATGAAACACCAACTTGTAATCGCTGTTCTTGCTAACTGTCTTCTGAGAACAGCCGACGGTCTGCCTGTCACTATCTGAAAGGCCATCCCACTTTTGCTCAGAGGTAGTTCTGGAGAAACCTGTAGACCAAGTTATAATTTTTCTATGACAGCAAGAGTTCTTAAAAGCCTGTGCCTGAAATGAGGGTGTTTCAATTCAAATCTACATCCTGCCTTTATGATTTTGGACCATTGCTGCTTTGCAAAATGGCACCACATTGGTAGTTGTCCTGTAGCATGGTTAGGAAGATTTGAGTTTGTTAAATCATACAAAAATACATAGCAAAATACACTTACAACATTTCATTCATAAGTATATTGAGGCCTGAGAATTCCATATTTTACATATCTATTGGTGACAATTCTGTCAGTGATTCCACTGGCAAAAAAACTCTTTGACAGTTTTCTTAACTGGTGGAGATTGAACATACAAAAGGGGAGGGAAAAGCAAACACTTTGTTCTGCATTGTCTTCATCTACGGTGGCCTCTGGAGTCCTCCAGGCTGTCCCTATATGAATGTCATCTGGACAATGTACTGCTCAGCGGCCCCTTCAAGCTCCCGCCTCTGTTTCTCCCTGTTGCTAGTCCTTGCTCCTCTGGAGTGCTCCAGTTAAGTGTCGTCGCCTTCAGCTGTGCTTATGTTCTGTTCCTCCTCTAATTTTGGCTGATTCTCTTCGTGGTGTAAGGGCTGGCCATTTGCTTATTTATTTATTGCTTATAAAGTGCACCCTGTTCTGAAGTTCTCTGCCAGCCAGGTGGCTTCTGAACTAGCTTGTACAGCGTGGCAGTGTTAAAAAGTAAATTTTTATTCTGCCCACTGATATTTTGGTTGAATATGATGAGTTTTTGTAACCTAGTTACCATTTCCTGTCACCTTTTCTGTTTACTTTCTCATTCTTATTTTTTGGCAGCTTGGTAACCTTATAGGACACGCTGTCTTTTTTAACATGAGAATCATCATCTAAGGGCTTTCCCTACACTTTCTGCATTGTACATAACTGGGTACATTTGACTTCAGCTGGTAACATACTAGCCTTTCTTTTATTAAATTAACATAATAAAATGTCTTATATGTTGCCAAATTATTTAATCACTTTCAATACCACTCCATGTTTTTTAAAAGGAATATAAGTTCATATTTTCACACCTTTTCAAAGGATATATATATAACAAATTCCACATCCATCATTGTGATTTCCAAATATGGCTGAAGCTAAATCACTGTATTTTCTTCTGATAGCATTGGTTAATTAAGGACTGGAAATGGGTCAGCATTTCTGATGATCAGCTCTAGTCTCACTATTTAATAGGGAGAGAAATAAACTTGCAGAGGCAGAGTACAGGGCGCAAGGCTCCTTCAGCAAGGCCGCTTGCCGCCTCCCTCCCTTGCCTCCTTCACGTTGCCTGACCCCACATCTGCCAGTTTGGCCCACAGAGTTTATCGGTATCTCTGCCATGAAGGACATGAAGAAAGTCAAGGATTTAATGGCTCACTAAGTGCTCGCTAATGTGCATGCCAGAAAGTTTTCGACATATCTAAATTACTCCTAACAACAACAGGTACAGGGCAAAAAGGTCCGAGTATGAAGATGCTGTATGCTGTTACTGAGTATGAAGATGCTGTATGCTATTACTGAGTATGAAGATGCTGTGTGCGATTTCTGAGTATGAAGGTGCTGTGTGCGATTTCTGAGTATGAAGATGCTGTATGCTGTTACTGAGTATGAAGACGCTGTATGCTGTGACTGAGTACGAAGATGCTGTATGCTATGACTGAGTACGAAGATGCTGTATGCTATGACTGAGTACGAAGATGCTGTATGATATTACTGAGTATGAAGATGCTGTATGATATTACTGAGTATGAAGATGCTGTATGATATTACTGAGTATGAAGATTCTGTATGATATTAGTAAGAAGATGCTGTATGCTATTTCTGAGTACGAAGATGTTGTATGCGATTTCTAAGTATGAAGATGCTGTATGCTATTACTGAGTAGGAAGATGCTGTATGCTATTACTGAGTAGGAAGATGCTGTATGCTATTACTGAGTAGGAAGATGCTGTATGCTATTACTGAGTATGAAGATGCTGTATGCTATTACTGAGTATGAAGATGCTGTATGCTATTACTGAGTAGGAAGATGCTGTATGCTATTACTGAGTAGGAAGATGCTGTATGCTATTACTGAGTATGAAGGTACTGTGTGCTATGACTGAGTACAAAGATGCTGTATGCTATGACTGAGTACGAAGATGCTGTATGCTGTTACAAGTAGGCACCTAATTTGCCAAACCAAGGTCATTGGAATTGAATAAAATCCAATATTCTAATTAATAGATCTGGAAAGGAAGGTCTCTTAACCTATGGGGATTTTTTTCCCCTACTATATAGACAGATCTCAAGTCTCTCCTTTATAAAGTGGGAACATTTAAATACTACTTCACAGAGTTCAGAATTGGAGTCATATTTATACTTTATCTTGCTGATGATTTATATAATAGAAAATAAACTAAGACTAAAATACATATTTTATACAAAATAATTCATTATAAGTGTATCTAACACAAACGTATTCTCATCTCCTTTTATGAAAGCATAGGCTTGCTAAAACTAATATATTAACTTTTAGATCAGGTACTTGTGTACATACCTACGGTTAACTTAGAAGACCTCTACAGAACTATTCAGAATTGCTTTGTTCAAAATTAGGCAGCTGATTTTTTGTTTTGTCTCTTCAGCTACGACAGCTAGTTAATATCTGCATCAACCCAGACCCGGAGAAGCGACCAGACATCACCTACGTGTATGACGTAGCAAAGAGGATGCATGCATGTACCGCAAGCAGCTAAACTGCAGAATCATGAAGAAGGCAACCAGAATAACTTAAAAGTATTTTTTTGTGCAAATCATACCTCCCTGTTTTTGTCTGGGTGTTACGATTAAATGTCAGAGCTCATGTGCTTTCAATCCTTAACCAGTTTTCAAATAAGCTTCCTTTTCTACCAGGCCCGATCTCCTCGCAAATCCACAAGACTTTGGGATACTCAGATTTCATTAAGAGAGCAAGTACAACAAGAGTTTTTAAATTACTTAAGGTTTGAGGATCGTTTGAAGTTTTCTGCTGAGAAATTGTGTTTGTAGATCGCTAATGCCAAACGGTGAATAAACATGTTGGCACACATCAGGAATGCAGGACCTGAGGAAAAGACCCGGGCGTTGACTTGTTTGCTTTAAGTCGCTGTGGACATTGCAGTGGACACAATTGTGAACTTACGTGATTTTTTTTTTAAGTTTGAAGTATGTGCTTTAGTTCTTAGCATTATAGTTTTTCAAATATAATTATGATAAATGCAGACAAACTATTTGAGAAACATAAAATTCTTAGTTTATACGTTAAAATGCAACTATTAAATGTGAAAAGGTAGGGATAAAATGTGAGTCAGACACTGAAAGTTTTGTGTTTTAATACCTTTGAAAGCCTCTGCATTTAAATGCTATAAATAAATCCATTTTAAAAGCGGTTAAGGATTTGTTTGGCTGGTGTGAGAGTCATTTTTAAAGTTGCACATTGCCCAAGGCTTTGTGTGTTTTTATTGTACATTTGAAGAATATTCTTGGAATAATCGTGCAGTAACTATAATTCAATTTCTTTATAAATCTAAATACATTTAACTCATAACTGTACACTGTAATTTAAACATATGTTCTTATTCATAGATTGTATTGAAGTTTTGATCAATTTTCTCCAGAATTTTTTTTTATCCTTTGAGTTATTTATATTGTGTGTGCATTTTATCCATTAATGTTTCAGATTTTCTGAGAACATAATTAATTTCCTTTTTAAACGTTATTTGGTATGCCAACACTTTTCTTAGATTTAATTTTTTTTTTTAAACTTTTGGGCCACTCTGTTTGCATGTGCTTTTATCTTGTTAGGAAGAACGATGTGTGTTACAATGTGCCTATGAATGTCGACAGTTCTGAGTCATTGGACAAGGAGATAATTTTAGAATATGTTTAAGGACATGAAGACTGGCCCTTACTGCAGACAGAAGTGTTAGGAGAGTAACATTTCAGTGGAGAGGCTTTGGAGCCAAGTACTGTATTTGTGCTTGAGGGTGACTGACATGGAAAAGCTTCTTTTAGTTGAGGAAATGGAGAGTTGCTTAGGAAACCCTGATGGAGAGGTTAGGAAACCCTGCTGCAGAGCCTTGTTTCCCTGAACGTCTTCATCCTTCTACCAACCAGTTTCCTCAGAAAACGTGAGTGGTAGTGGCTGTGGCAGAGCGCTGTGTGTGCGGTGCTAGAACCTCGGGAAGGGGTAGCCTGCCAGGATGGCAGCCCCTGTCAGGGAGCGTGTATTTTGTCAGAACGTTTTTTGGTTTTGTTTTCTCACATAGTATTGTTCCTATCGTTATTTTCAAGTGAATAATTTCTGTTTTCTCATTTTAATTGGCTAGGTATTCTATCTTCAGGGTAATTTCATATTGAGTTTGACAAAGGAAACTTGGATGGTCTTTGTCATGAAGCCTGAACTGGGTGCATCCCAGATCATAGTGGCTCATAGCATTTACACTGGGCTTCGAATAGAAATGTCCCCAGATGTGTGAGGAAGGCTACTTCTGCTGACCATTTGTGCTTGTCTGTTGTAATGTTACAGGAGGGAGAGAGATGAGACATCCCCTGCCGACAACAGTGGCTCTAAACTCATTAGCTTTGCCCCTTGTAGTGATTTTGCTTTATGAATTTGTCTCCTAAAAAGAGCTGGAGAGTCTAATTGTTATGGATGCCCATTATAATTTTTTACAAGAGGAAACCTTCTTTCAAATATTTTCTTTTAAATCCAAGTGTTCATATTTCCCCCCAAAGAAACCATTGTGTAAAGCCAAATTCAGTGGGATGTTTGCAAACAGTTGTGGAATTGATTAGAAGTTCTAGTTTTGACAATCACCTGTAAAATATTCTCTTTCTGATTATGAGTAAATTTTATATTAAGTTAAATATTTGAACTGATTTGAGTAGCAAATCAAAATAAAAGGTACAGCTGATTCTAAACCTCACTGGTACCAGTTACCCAGGGGAGAGTGTGCGGTAACTTTGGTTGGTGCGCTGAGGTGTGGGGTGAATGAAGGGCACCCCCATCTGCAGTGCTCAACAGTGCAATGATTGTGAATTTAGCGAGATGTCCTGAGGCATGAGTGCTTTACTGTTCTCTAGAGTGTCCATTACAAAACACCTTTCTTGTATCCGTATACTTCAGGTGTTGCTCTGAACTTTTCCTGTATTTATTATAACCAAGATGCCGTTATTCACATGACATGTTTATTCTTTAAATTGAATGTATTGTTCATAACCTACAAATGCTCGTATTCTTTGCCTCCTATCTCCATAGTACTGTAATATGAACTTCTTTTGTGAAATACTTTTTATTTTGTTATGCTTTAAATACACATGCAAAAGGGTTCTGTTATTAGCTTCAAAAGTGTACAATATCTTAATATAAATATAGAAAAATAAAAGATGAGTACTGTAAGTCTGAGTATCTGTAATTCCCTCTCTCTCTTACCTCTTCAAATATTTCAAGTTTTAAGTGGTGCTGAACCTACAGAAACAGCTCTTATGCTTTTCCAGAACTTTGCCATTTTGAAGAAGCTTAAAACCTGAGACTCAAGAGTGTCACCACTCTCTAGAGGCTTTTATGGTTTGATTTTGAACATGCATTATATTACAAAACGTAATTCACTGGTGTCTTCAGTGTCTCTCTTTCTGTCATTAAATAAAAGGTATATTAACCTTAAGGAAAGGATATTCACTTTCCTAGTTTGAAACTTTAGAATTTAAGGTGATGGGTTCCATTACCAGTTGCTACAGTGGGCTGCTAAGAAAATCACTGATAACTCATACATTTAATGTTCTCCTAAGTAAGGGTCACTGCCAGCAAGGGGTTAGAATATCTTAGTAGGGGCAATGTATTTCATCAGACATTTGTTAATAGGTTCATTTTATAACCCTTGGCCTGTACTAAAGAAACTGGTTTGATTATGGGAATGTGGGTATGTGTTCATAATTGTAAAATAATAGTCAATTTTAACCACATTATAATATTTAGTGCTAGTTGTAAATTTTATTTCAAATGTCTGTGGATTCTTTGGAATAGTCAGTACCAGCATAAGTATTTCAAAATCTAACAAGTTCAGCTGAGGTACCACATATTCACGTGGCTAATTTTTTAAATCAAAATAGAAAATAATTTCAGAAGTCCCTCAAATTATCAAGTGAACTTGAAGATGTTCTTTAAACTGATTTGCTTGACTTCCTTCTAAGACCATGAAAGCCTGTACCATACCATTTATTTTTGAGTGGCTTACTCAGGGAAATTTCTTCCTAGTTACCTTACACACTGACTTTAATATCCACACCAGTACTGGCCCCTTTGTTCATTTCAGGGCCCAAATCAAACTGTGCATATTAAGAGGCAAAGGAAAAAGAAAACTTTACAGTTAGGGTTTGTAGCTCAGGACCTTGACCAGATTATTTTCCATGTCATGGTTATAATCCATAGGAAAGCATTCTTATCATATGCAAAATTCCTCATTTTTCTAGCTGTTACTGTCGGTGCAAAATTGAGATTGAAATTCCTAACTGGGTAGACTCACTTTGTCAGGACCTTGTGTAGTATTGCATGCCACCTGAGTGCTTGATAACTGTGGCCATTATCACATGGGTGAGGAAAGAATGCATGAGCATCTTGATAACTGTGGCCATTATCACCTGGGTGAGGATGTGTGAGCATCTTCTTGGACTTAAGCTGCATCCTCTGTTCCCTTTTCTCTTTCTCAGCCCCACTGCTTCATTTTTTAAATGACTTGATCTTTTCTTTCCAGTAGAATGTCTAATGAGTCCGTTTTCACTATAAAAAGTTGCAAGAAATCTTCTTAAGGTGACTTAAGTGTTCTTTTTCGGGAGTACCCAGATGACATGCAGGGTTTTTACTGTCTATCTTAACAGTGGCCAAATGACTCCACGTGGTGCTCACTCTCCCTGGTTGAACCTAAATGTCAGTAAAACAAATCCTTCCTGTTGTCTTAGTGACGTTCAGTTCTTAACACGATGCCTCCTTCATCCTGGTCACTGCAGAATTAATAATTGAGCATTGTGATGCTGCAAATGCAACTGAGCTCTTCCTTGGGACTACAGCTAAAAGCAGAACAGGCAAGGACTTAGGAAGGAGGGATGAAAAGAATGACAAAATCTAAACCAGAAGGTTTTACAATGGGTTTCTAGTGTAAAGAGACAAGGCTGGCCTTGAACTCAGTAGCCTCTGTCTACCCCAGGTGCTGGTATTAAAGATATGGGTCACCATGCCTGACCTTAAGCTTTTCTTTCATTCACTTTCACAAGTTGAAACCTTAGCTGAATGAGGTCACCACTCCCTTTATTTCCTTCTAGCATCAGATATTTCTTTAATCAGTAATCTGTTTATCTCCTTGAACACAGGATTTAGCCCCGTTATACCTCCTGGTGCCCCCTTTCTCCTTAAATTGTATGCTTTTTATTTTTTATGTTTTCATTTTTTCCTGTTTAACTTGGTCTTTTTCATCATAGATCTACATAAGATTTGCCAATAATAATCAAACAGTCAATACTAAGCTGTTTTTAGATCTCTTCTGCCAACACTGTTAATCTAAAACTATTCAATTTAGCATCAGCAGATTTTTTGTGAAAGGACACAGAAAAGAGTCATATTCCTCACCAAAATATTGCAAGAATAGTCTGTAGGTCACTTGCTAATATTCTTTTCCTCTGAAACCTCTCGAGCCTCTTCATAATGTACATTGTACTCAGTACCATTGTCTTCCCTGCTCCTACTAGTATGGCCCATTAAATCCTACTTAAAGTATCCAATTGCTTTTCTTGTCCAAAATTCCAGACTGTTCCACATTCCTTCAAACAAGAATATGGTCAGGCCTATCACAGCAATATTCTAGCTCCCAGTATCAACTTTTATCTTAGGATTTCTATTGCTGTGAAGAGAAACCTTGATCATGGCAACTCTCATAAAAGAAACATCTATTGGCACTGGCTTAAAGGTTCAGAAGTTTAGTCCATTGACATCATGGCATGGCTGGCAGACATGGTGCTGGTGAGGGAACTGATATATATATATATATATATATATATATATATATATATATACACACACACACACACACACACACACACACACTAGACCTAGCTTGGGCATTTGAAACCTTGAAGTCCATTCCCGAGACAAACTTCCAACAAGACCATACCTACTCTAACCAGCCCATACCTACTAACAGTGTCTATCCCACTTCCCTTCCTTCAACTGTCAAATCCTCACACATCATGGAGTTGATTTTGTGTTGGCAACTACTGGCAGCACAGGCCTAATTCAAAGTATGGTATTGTGTCAACTTGACACAAGCTAGAGTCAGAGGGGAAGGAACCTCTGTTGAGAAAATGCCTCCTCCAAGGGCCCAGCCCACTGTGGTGGTCCTGGCTTCTATAAGAAAGCAGGATGAGCAAGTGATGGGAAGCAAGCCAATAAGCAGCACCCCTCGATGACCTTCGCATTAGCTCCTTCCTCATGGTTCCTGCCCTGTTTGAGTTCCTGTTCTAAACCTTCAATGATACATAGCTATATGGAAGAGTAATTTAAAAATCCTATTTTCCCCAATTTTGTGTGTGTGTTTGGGGGGGGGGTATTTCATTGCAGCAATAGAAACCTTAGCTAAAATACCCGGTGACACTCCATTGGAGAATACTGATTTTCCCTTTCTCATTAGGCATCTTTGCAAACCTTATTGCTTAGATGTGGGAATTTTTGTCCACTTCCCCTTCTTGGGGAATCTGTTGGGATCTGTCTCATTTGAACTTGTGCAGGTCTCGTATGTGTATCATAGTCTCCTTTGAAGGTTCATGTGTCTTGGAAGGTGATGTTTCCTTGTACTCACCTATCACCTCTGGCTCTTACAACGTCCCACCTCCTTTTCCATATAGATTACTGATCCTTCAAGGGCAGGGTTTGATTAAGACATCCCATTTAATATTAAATATTGTTTAAGTCTTAATGCTTAAGACTTAATTAAAGTCTTAAATTAAGACTGGAATTTGTTACATTTCCACTAAATCCCATCTACTGCAAGAAGCATCTGCTCTGATGTGGGTTGAGTGAATTACTGATCTATGGGCATAGCAATGTGGCATTAGGAGACATTGTATTGCTGTCTCCATCTAGTGTAGTAGATTATACCTATCTAGTATCAAGTTCTAGTGTAGTAGATTATACCTATCCAGTATCAAGTTCTCGACCACTTTATCAGCGTCAGAAATGACACGGCATGTCATAGAATGAGCCTTGAATGTTTTCAGAAGTTGGTTAGTCCCATAATGTTTGTTCCACTGTTGCACCTGTGTATTTCTTAAGTTGCAAGATTTGTAGCTGTGAGATATTAGAACTTCTTTTCGTTAGGGCACCCTGAATGCTAATTCATATAGATGAAGCTTTCAGTTATGCACCATCTTGACTTGTCCATGTTCAATAACAAGAGTTAGTGGTGCCTTCATTAGTAAGGCCTGGATGTCTACATCAGTCAGGATGTGGACATTAATAACCTTGACAATAGTCTACAGTGCTTTGGGGGTGGGCATCTGTCACACCCCTTTGGCCAAAGACTCAAGATGTAACCTATTCCTGACACTAGAGGTTTTACTTAGTGTCATTAAAATTTCTAGTTGGGGCATTGTCTCTTCTGTTGTATAATAACACCATTTAAATTTCTTACACAGAGAAAGAGATGACTTTTTGAAAGGCCTTTAGTGTTAATTGTCCAACCTCATTCTACAGTCTCTCATTTACCCAGTATTCCAATCCTCCCTCCCTATTAATCCTTCTATTCTTTATAACAGTATGTTCTATTCCCTTTCCTTGGATGATTCTCTCCTCCCTACTGGTCCCTTACTAGGTACCTAACTTCTCCATATCTGTATATTTATATCCAGGTAGAATAGAGACTACATTCTTCTGGACAAGTACAAAGGACTAACCTAGAAAATTAAAGCAGCAAAAGATTGACCTTGACCTTTCACGAGAAGTTACTGTCTAGCTCCTTAGGAGGACATGGACCAAGAATGGGTGAATAGTGTTGGCACAAAATTAAAACGCCATACATATGCCTAATACCATGGAGACTTCATATATAAAAAATGGCTTCTATTTGTAGGAAAACCTTTTCTTTGTGGTCTGCTAAATAAGAGGCCCTGGTATAACTGACTACCCACAATATGAAAACAGTTGGATTCTTAACTTACCCTAAAGGTAAATAACAGTTGGGTTGATATTGACATTTAAAATAAGAACAATAAAGGAAAAATGTTAGACAACTTAGGAAATGAATAGCTTTGCAAATGAGTAACCATAAGTGACTTTAGGGGACTAAATACAGATGTGGCTAAATACAGGTGTCCATCACTCACATCCACAGAAAAGGGGCCACAGTAACAGCTGGGGAGCCATATTTTCAGGTGGGTAGCCATGGATGACACTGAAAATGAACAAGAGGCAGACAGGGAACCCTGTAAGGTTCAGAGACCCAAGGCTACATCATAGTAGGAAAAAGTATTCTGTCATCTACCGTCTTGTCTCCAGAGCAGAGAAAGAGGCAGTCTCCCCTCTGCAGGAGTAAGCACGAAGGAAGGAGTCTGCCATACCAATCCTCACAGACTGGCAGCCCTTCTAGATTAGTAACCTAAAACCTGCACAGTAGCATGACTTGGGAAGAGGGTCTCACATGATGTCCCAGGAACCCAGGAGTCATCAGAACAAAGTGGTTACTCTAGCAGAATATCAGCCCCCATCCTCCCAACTTCCCAAGCCAAACCCCCCACATATACTGCTCCAGTGACCCTCTGGGCAGTTTCTAGATAAATCCCACATGAACAAGTGTAGTGACAGACTCAAACCCACCAATTGCTCAGCAGTAGAGGGGATAAGTGTTGTAACACAGAGATGGTGGACATGTCACAGAAAAGAAATTGGGAGCTTGCTCTCTGAGACCAAGGGTAAGACTAGCTGCATATGTCTTTGAGTTGAAGTCAGAACTCCAGGCTTTAGGGTGGTTTGAATAGGAATGCTTCCCATAGACTCAGAATTGAATGCTTGGTCACCAGGGAATAGCACTATTGTGTGTGTGACCTTGCTAGATGGAGTGTGTCACTGGTGGTGGGCTTTGAGGTTTCAAATGCTTTAACCAGTCCCAGTCTCTCTCCCGCTCCCTCTCTCTCTCTTCCTGCTGCCTGCTGATCCAGAGTTAGAACTTTCAGCTCCTCTAGAACCCTGTCTGCCTTTATGCCACCATGTTTTCCCCAATGATGATAATGGACTAAACCTCTGAACCTGCACTCCAGACTTAAATGTTCTCCTCTGTAAGAACTGCCATGGTCACGATGTCCATTCACAGTCATAGAAACCCTAAGACAGAAGTTGGTACTAGAAACTGAGGTATTGCTGTGATAGGCTAGAATGTGCTTTTATTTGGAGGAATGTGGACATTGGGACTTTGGATTAAGAAACCAGTAGAATTCTTTAAGCAGGGTTTAATGGGCCATACAAGTAGGAGCTTCGAGGACAATTGTGATGAGGGTGATTTGAACTGTGGGGTCCAGCTCAGGACTTTTCAGAGGAGAAGAGTGTTAGCATGTGGGGAAGATTCTTGTGCTATTTGGGGGAAGAATGTAAAATGTGGGGCTGCCTTCTCCCTTTGTCCAAAAAGATCTGCCCGAGGTTAAATTGAAGAGCTGTTGATCAATAAATCACCTTAGCAAAGGAGAATTCCAGACAAGCTAGTTAGTATTGACTGTGTTGTTTGGTTATCAGTGGCTAGTCTTTTCTTCTTCTTTTTTTTAATTGGTCTTATTGCACTATACATTTTTGTCCACTTTCAGTGAATAGTCTTATGCAGATTTGTAATGAAATGGATGAAGCTGAGCAAGGAAAATATAAAATGTACTGTTTGAGAAGAAAAGAAGCATCAGGAAGTAAGTCAAGTTCAGTGCTCAAAGAGACAAAAAGTTTTAAGAAAAACCTGATGATAAATGAATAAAAGGGTATGGTGACTTCAGAGCAAGACCTCACCCAGCTAAGCTTCCAACTTGTAGAAATGAGTTAACAGAAAAGTTTAGGACCAGGTGTGGTGGTACACACCTGTAGTCCCAGCACTTGGGGGAGGCAGAGGCAGGTGATCTCTGAGTTTGAAGCCAGCCTAGTCTACAGATTGAGTTCCAGGACAGCTAAGCTTAGGCAGTAAAGGAAGCCATCAAAAAAAGAAAACTTGTGAAAATGTATTTGAGCGAGGGGACCATGTTCCAACCCCTGAAAGCAGCAGAACTTAGCAGCTTCAGCCACGTGGTTCTGGCTTTAGAGTCAAGGATACAAGAAAGGGATTATAAAGGTCAGACGTGTGTCAGGGATGTCCCTTCCTGGAGGGGTCATTGTGGTGAGGTTCTGAAGGTGAAGCCTGAATTGTCCTGGAGACCATAAGATGATAGAGATGTCAGAGTTGTCAGCTACCTGCTAAGGAAAGCTGCTAACAGGGAGTGGAACCAGCCCAAGAGAAAAAAGTGTGTTGCAATCAACAAAGCTGGGAGGAATTGGAGAGCTGAAGAGCACTTTGACATCAGACATAGAGATGCAGAGCTTAGAGTTTGCCCATCTGAGTTTTGATCTTGCTCTGGTCCAGTATTTTCTCAGTGTGCTCCATTCTCTGTGCTTTGACATGGAAATGTATACCCTGGGCCATTGCATGTTGGAAGTATTTGGTCTGTTTTTTTTTTTTTGAAATTTTCATTTTAAAGGGGATTATAGTGAAGAGATTGATATGAATCTCAGAAGAGACCTTGGATTTTGACTTTTAAACTGTGTTGAGACTGTTAGAGACTATGGGAACTTTTGAAGTTGGACTGAATGCATTTCTTTATTATGATAGGACTAGAAACATGAGGGCCAGGGAGTGAAATGTGATGGTTTGAATAGGAATGGCCTTACAGGCTCATAGAATTGAATGTTTGGTCACCACAGGGTGGCATTCTTAGGAGGCTTGTAGTAGGTGTGGCCTTTTTTAGAGGAAATGTGTCACTGGGAGTGGGCTTTGATCTTCCAAATGCTCAAGCCAGGCCCTGTGTCTCTTCCTGCTGCCTGCTGATCTAGACATAGAGCTCTCAGGTCCTCTCCAGCATCATGACTGCCTGTGTGTTACCAAGCTCCCTGCTGTGATGACAATGGACTATAACTCTGAACTGTAAGTAAGACCCAATTAAATGTTTTTCTTTTTAAGAGTTGTCCTGGTCATGGTGTCTCGTCACAGCATTGTCTAAAGCAGGGATTCATATCTTTCCAAATGCTGTTTCTTGCACCATGCACAAGTGCTATCAACACAGGAGGGAGTGAGCACCATTGTTCTGCTCCTTCTCTGCACCAGGGGTTTTTGGGGAGCCGTAAGTGAGGCTCCAGCTCTAGAGCTTCAGCTACCACCGGGCCCGGATGCATACTTCACAGAAGACCTTGAGAAGCTCTGCCTGACTTTGGCTGTGTGCTGTTTCTACCCACACTCAGTGTGCTATTCCTTGTGTGCATGACAGAGAGAGCCAAGTCCTCTTAGGTGATTGCTATCATAGTTGCAACAGAGACAATACAGTTTCTGCTACCTGACCACTGACAGCTTCTCAAGGCATGACTCCTCTGAACACACTCTGCCTGCTGGGTGGGCATGCTGCAGTGTTCACCACTGCTTCTCCTTGTGAAACAGATCTGAGCCCATTCCACTCTCTGGTTTCACACCCTCTACCAATATTGGCACTCTCGGAAACCTATCCTAATAATGGCCAAAATGATTAGCACCCGAAGATCCTACATATATGACTCAGGCCACAAAGTGAGCACATCAACTCCACTGCTGTCCATTCCACACATGAAATGACCACGAAGAGTGCCCCAATCTTGTATAGTCCATAAGACAGTGGATCTCTCTCTCTTGTACATGCTACTGTCAGCCACAGAAGTAACTGGAAAGTTGGATCACAATGACTAGCTAAAAAAGCCATGATTGCCAAACTAACATGTCAAAACATGTCATTAAGTCACTTTCTGAAAAACCCACTGCATAAAAGTGTTAGAGATGCCTGATTCATGGGAAGTACAAATCTCAGGGTAGGAACATGAGAAATATGAAGGAAAATAAAAATGAGAGCATATACCACCAAAAGTAATTTTCATAATGGAATCAATGGAATCCCATCTGAATCTAGTTACTAAAAAGCTTAATGAAATTCAAGTGAATATAGATAGAGGAGACTTGGAATACCATATAAATTAATCCAAAATGAAATTTGGAAACAACCAGTCAGAATATTGAAAATGGGATGATTCAATTAGTCAGATTTAAGATCTAGTTGAAAGCCTCAACAAAAGACTAGATCAGACTAGAGAGATGGCACAACAGTTAAGAGCACTAACTAATCTTCCAGAGGTCCAGCTCTCATCAATGGAAAGGTCATGCATGGGAACTGTTAAATTATCTAACGTGCCTAGTAGACATCTACTGATATTTATATCAAACACATATAAAATACAAATCATTTTCAATGGAATATAAAATGTTTTATGTAAGCCACATATCAGACCACAAGTGTTAAAAATTTAAAAAAAAAAAAATTGAGACCATGACCTGCCTGTCTCTTATCTGAGCACAAGTAATAAAACCAGAAATCATTAACAAAAAAAAAGATGAGAAATGACACAAATATGTGGAGACTGAAGAACACAATATTTAATGAATAGTGTCACTGAAGAAGGCAAAGACAATTTTTTAAAAAATGTAAAATAAGTGACAACATAAAAATAACAAGCCAAAATGTGGGATTTAACAAAATTTCTCTAAGAGGAATATTTATGATTAACTAGTGCCAACCTCCTCAAAATGCATTTAATTACAAACTATTATTTTATCAGTACTTAAAAATAAGGTAGAGGGGGCTGGGGAAGATGGCCCAGAGGCTAAGAGCACTGATTGTTCTTCCAGAGGTCCTGAGTTCAGTTCCCAGCAACCACATGGTGGCTCACAACCATCTGTAATGAGATCTGGTGCCCTCTTCTGGCCTACAGGTATACATACAGACAGAACACTGTAAACAAAATAAATAAATAAGTCTTTAAAAAAAATAAGGTATAGCTAAAGAGATGGTTCAGTTGACGAAGCACTTAGCACACAGGTTGAGGAGTCTGGACGTCCGGAACCCATGTAAAAGACAGATGGAGCAGAGTGCATCTGTAACCCCCAGCATGGCTACTGTAAGTGGAAGAAGAGCGTCCCCTTGGCTTGCAGGCCACCCAATGTAAAGCTATGACCATGCAGCCTTGCCTCCAGCAAGCCTTGTGAAAGGTAAATGCTGACACTCCGGTTGTCCTTTGACTTCCACCATGTTACACACACACAATACACACAGGCACACATGAGCACACACACACACACATACACACGAGCACACACACACACACACACACTGGTGAGGGGGATAAACTATAAACTAAATGCAAAAGTCGTTGAAGGAAGGAAAGAGCAAGCATCAGAGGGAAAATAAAGTTTGGAAACCAGAAACAATAGGAGAAAAGGTTGGTTATTTGAAAATTATCAAATTTTGGCCAGGGAGACAACATAGAACGTAAAGGGCACGCCACCAAACATGATGACCTGAGTTCAATCTCTTAGACTACATGAAGGAAAGACTCCCACAGTTTTTCTTCTGACTGCTTAACATATACTGTGGCATCTTTGCATCTACCCCCACTTTTCCAGTGCACAAAATAAGTAAATGTAATAAAAATTTATAACTATAAAACCTTTATCAAAAATTTTTATAAAATAAAAGTCAATGATAAATTAATGTTGAAAACAGAGATTGGATTCAGTATCACAGAACTACAAAGGATGACAAGGGAATCTTATAAAAACAAACTCTAAACTAAATAAAATGTCAATTATAAAAGCATGACCCAGACATAAGGGTATACAATCTAATGAACAAGACTCAGACCGCATCAAAATACCTCCTGGAAAAGCTCAGGAATGAGTAACTTCACCCTGAATTTTTCCAATATTGCAACATAAGCCAGTATCAAGTGTTCTCAAAACTATTACACACACGGAGGGATGGGAAGTCTTCAAAATGTATTCATTAATGCAGCAGCACCTGGTTATAATCCAGCAATATGGCGAGATGCAGAATCAACTTGCACATAAACACCAACAACAGACAGAGAAAGAGGTTATGGTCATACTTCCTTTACAATAGCTTCAAAGAAAAACAAAATATCTAGGAATAAACCTAATCTAAAGTAAGTGAAGGAGCTCAAGAATGAAAACTTTAAATCTCCGACTAAAGAGACAGGGAGACTAAACAATAGATTCCATGCTCTGGGTTAGTAGATGGACAGTGAAAATGGCCATTCTACCAAAGTCTATTTTATTTGCATACTCAATGCGACCCCAATCTAAATCTCCATCTCATTCTTTGTATAAATAAAAAAATCTATAAATATAATAAATTCTTTGTATAAATAAAATTCATATGGAACCAGAAAGACCCTGGATAGTCAAAAACATTGTGAACAAAAAGAATAATGCTGGAAGGGCTACAATTCCAGATCTTGAGATATATTACAGAACCATAATAATAAAATCAGTATGGTACTGGCACAAAACAGACATTTAGACCAATGGAATAAAATTAAAGACCCAAACATGAGCACATGTAACTTCTGCCACTTAATATTTGACAAAGAGGCGAAAATCCTAACCTGGAGAAAAGAGCATCTTCAACAGATGGGTCTGGAGCACTGGATGTGTACATGCAGAAGAATGGACTTAGACTCGTATCTATTACCTTGCAAAACCCTAAGTCCAAATAGATCGAACACCTAAACCTGAAACACTGAAACTCCTAAAAGAAGACACTGATAGTAATCTGCATCTTATATGGGTAGGACTTCATTTGCAAAAAAATTACAGCCAGCAATTGACAAGTGAGACTTCATGAAACTAAAAACCTTCTACACAAGTAAAGAAATGACAGGGTGGAGAAGCAGCAGTCCATAAAATGGGAGAGAATCTTTGCTAACCATACTTCTGGTGGATGATTAATACCCACAAGATGAAATAACTCAAAAAACAAAAAGGTTTTTTAAAAAAAAAAAAGAAAAAGAAAAATGACCCTTTTGAAAAATGGGCATGTTACCTGAATAGAAAGTCCTCAAAAGAAGGAAAAAATATCTAAATCAGTGTGGAGAAGTCTCAAAAAGCTAAAAGTCAATCTACCGTATGACCTATGTATGTTCTTGGCATATATACAAAGAACTCAACATTCTATTCCATGGACCCTTGCTCAGCCATGTTCGTTGCTGCTCTATTCACAATAACTAAGAATTAGAAACAATGTAAATATCCTACAACCAATGAATGAATAATAAAAATGGGGTATACATGTGCCATGGAATTCTATTGAACTGTAAGAAAAAATGAAATCATGAACATTGCAGGTAAATGGATGGAACTGAAAAAGATCATATTGAAGGAGATAATCCAGACCCAGACCAAAACAAAACAAAAACAAAAATGTTGCATGTTCTATTGGAGGTCCCTAGTTCCAGATCTTCAGATGCAAAAAACAGCTTGTAATAACTACAGAAACCAGAAAAGTAAAATGGAATTGTTGCAAGAATGGTTGAGGAGCAAGAGAAAGGGGAATAGCAAGGGACACATTATCTGATCAGGAAAATGGGGAAAGGGGTGGCTCCTTATGGAGGGAGTGGAGAGAAATACCCAAGAAGGAGGAGGAAGGTAATGGGGAATAGGACACAGGTGATCTGATGGGGAAAAGGGAGAATGCAGAGCTCTTTAGGGAAGGGGAGGGAGGACGGTACAGTGAGAGGAGGCTGGTGAACTGAAATAATAATGATGCCTGAAAAAGTCACAAGGAATCATACTATTAATGATTGACTTTAAATACTTGCAGATATATATATATATATATATATATATTCCTGATCCTATGGAGGACCTGAGCTCAATTCCCAGAAACCATTACCAGGCAACTCACAACCAACTGCAGCTCCATCTCCAGGGTATCTAACATGTCCACAGGCACCTGCATTCACATCTATACACCCAACCACACAAACATAATTAAAGATAAAGCCAGGTGATGGTGTACACCTTTAATCCCAGCACTAGGGAGGAAGAGGCAGGTGGATCTCTTTGATTTCAAGGCCAGCCTGGTCTTCAAAGTGTGTTCCAGGTTGGCCAGAGCTACACAGAAAGACTGTCTCAAAAAAACAACAAACAAACATAAGATAAAATAAATCTTTAAAATTAGCATTGCTACAGTGGAAAACAGTAAAGGAAGATTCTCAAACATCTAAAAGCAGATGTCAGTTGGTACTTAAACACTGAAGTTTAGTAATCTCTGAAAAGATGGATAACATCATTCTGAAATCAGATATGTGAAAACTAAAACTGTAATAAGGAACCATGTCATACAGGTGGAATGTCTTATCTGAATAAAGAATTCCACAGGACTCATACTCTGGGGGAGATATGAAGAAAAAATACAAGTATATACTGTTGGAAATCTGAGTTACTCAGGTTTCTACAGAGATCAGAGAGGTCTGCTGAAGGAGACCCCCAAACAGTAGGGGCTTCATCCAGGATCCCAGATTAGGCACAGACCACACCCAAACACTTGTTTTCACAGAGAGATCTTTTATTAAGTTGGGAAGTGTAGGCGGAAGCTGTTTGTTTCCCAGCTGCTCAGACCCGATTTAATCACATAGAAACTATATGAATTGCAGTACTGTTTGACTTATGCATATTTCTGGTTAACTCGTATCTTAAATTAACCCATTTCTATTATTTTATATTTTACCACGAGGCTCATGGTTCACCAGCAAGGTTCCAAAGTGCCTGTCTCCTGCAGTGCCTACATGGCATCTCACCGACTCCGCCTACTTTCTCCCAGCACCCAGTTTAGTTTTTACACCTAGCTCTAGTCTGCCCTATCACAGGCCAAGGCAGCTTTATTCATTAAGCAATAAAAGTAACACATATACAGAAGGACTTGCCACACCAGGGAAGAAAAGTTTAAGTGGATGTTTTCTGCCTCAGGTAAAAGAGAGCAGGAAATGGCCTTGCAAGTGTAGTTTTTAAGAGGAGGAAAAGGGGAAGTCTGTGTTAGAATGAATTGACTAGGATGTGGTGGTAAAGGGTATAGAGGACTAGGGAGAAGGGAAAAGGAAGAAGGGAGAGGGAACTGGGGTGTCTGTCTCTGAGCAGACGGACCTGACTCATAGGCAAACTGCGGTTTATAAAGGCAAAGGGGGAAACCCCGAGTTATAGGATGAGGTGCTTAATTTAATTGGGCATGTTAACTAGGTAAACCAAAGGGGGCTTTTGATTGTTGGATTTTGGTGGTCAGCTTCAGGAGGAGGAAGTGGCCAAGTAAGGAAACAGCCCTTGGTGGCCAACTTTAGGAATGCAATCTAATGTTTTTTTTAGCAAGGCTGAGGTACTAGGGAGAAGGGCAAGCCCGCCAGAGCCGTGCTTACCATGGTTAGATGGCCAGAGTCACTTCACCCCCAAATTAAAAGGTTTGTCACATACTATTAAAATATCCTATATCTGGGTGTATCTCTAAAAGAAATGAAATCATCAAACCCAAACCAAAGACATACTCAGCTGCCCACTTTTCCCATCTCCAATCACAAATGTAGTTAAGTTTCCAGGTCACATAAATAAAAAAGTAAAATTTGAAGTAGATTCACAATGGAGTAGGATTTAGGCCTGGAAAGAATGATTTCTTGTTATTGATGGCAAAATAGATGTCTTTTATTTAAGTGAAATTAGCAGGCATGTAAAATTGAGTATTATATCTTTTGGTTTTTGCAACTTAAAGAAGAAATGGCCTGATAGCAGATCAGTAATTATTGAGTGTTACAAGGTATGAGGAAAAGGGACAATGAAAAAGTCTATGGTCCCTAAATGTGACTCTAGGCTTTTCTTCTATATGGAAACACCACCATGAATTTCATTAACATGTACAAATAAACAAAAGTAAAGTCTATCAGGAAGAAAAGGAGATAGCTGTCTTGGAAATCACTTTGTAGACCAAGTTGGCCTTGAACTCCTACCTCTGCCTCCCAAGTGCTGGGATTAAAAGCATGTGCCCCCACCACATGACTGATACATGATAAATTATAACTCAGTGGCATGACTCTTGAACATGAATTTCGTATACCACTGCATCATTTTGCTGTACTGAAATGTTGGACATGCATATGAGTCTAGCCTAGTATCTTCCATAAACATACATGCAAACATCCTCAAGAAAATATCAGCACATTAATTTCAAATTTCAATAGAATATCAAAATAATTGTATACCAGGATCAAGTTGGTTTAATAACAAAGATCCATACGTGGCTCAAAGAAGACAAATAAATATATCATTGCATATTAACAATTTGAAAGATAAATATTTTACAATTGCCTTAGCAGACATATAATTATATGATGAACTTTCATATGCCTTTAATAAAAAGCCATGAAGATTTAGGTCCAGAAGATTACACCTCAGAATCTTAGAGCTGCATAAGACAAACAATAGCCAACATGTACTAAATGAGGCATAACAGGAAACAAAACCTTTCCTGTGGTACCATGAACAAATCAAGGGGCAACCACTCCCGTGACTCTTAAGCAACAAAATACTAGAAGTTTTAGTCAGAGCAATTTGTCAGGAAGAAAAAGTCAGAGTAAAAAAGAGGCATATAGACAATAAGATATAGTTCTGTACACAGAAATGTTTAAAAACCACACCAAAAGGGAATCAAAATGTCAGCGAATTTTGTAAAGAGGAAGGATGTAACATGCAAAAACAGCAACACTTGTATACACCACCATCAAATTTCTTAAGAAACCGTGCAAGCACCCACACACAGAGACAATGGGAATGTTCTTTCGGGAACTCACCAAGGCCAGCTGGCTTGGGTCTGAAAAAGCATGGGATAAAACCGGACTCACTGAACAAAGTGGACAGTGAGGACTACTGAGAACTCAAGAACAATGGCAGTGGGATTTTGATCCTACTGCACGTACTGGCTTTGTGGGAGCCTAGGCAGTTTGGATGCTCACCTTACTAGACCTGGATGGAGGTGGGTGGTCCTTGGTCTTCCCACAGGGCAGGGAACCCTGATTGCCCTTTGGGCTGACGAGGGAGAGGGACTTGATCGGGGGAGGGGGAAGGAAATGGGAGGCGGTGGCGGGGAGGAGGCAGAAATCTTTAATAAATAAATAAATATATAAAATTTAAAAAAATGTCAGTTGACCTAGAAAAAAAAAAAAGAGAAACCGTGCAAGTATTTCCCAGATTAAGAAATCACCAGAGGGTAAGGATTTCCACAAGGAAAATTACACAAGGTTTCTTAAATAAAATGAAGAAGTCACCAAAAAAAAAAAAAAAAAAGGAAAACCTGTTGTTCTAGTTTCGTTTATCTTGCTGTCTTGCTGTGCAGAAAAAGCATCCTCACAAAAACAACTCAGGAGAAAGGTCTATTTCTGCTCACAGTTCCAGGTCTGTCACATCACATCTTCACTCCAGAGCAGAAAGAAATAAACGTATGTGCGCCTGGTCCTCAGCTAGGTTTTCCTATTCTTATACAGCCCAGGGCCCCAAATCCAGGACTAGTGTCACCCACTTTCAAGCCGGGTCTTTCCACACCAATTTAGGAAACCAAGAAAAGTTCACCAGAACTCAGACATGCCCACAGGCCCATTTGATAAATATAATCCCTCACTGAAACTCTTCTCAGGTGCATCTAGGTTGTACCAAGTTGGCAATTAAACTATCACATTTACAAATTCATAAATTAAAAGTATCGGTCTTAAAATCCCCCTCCTACCCACATTGATATGACTCCTGTTAAAATGCCAATGACATTCTTTAGTAGAGCTAGGGGGAAATCTTGAAATTCATGTAGAAGTGCATTCATGCACACGCATACACATCTACAAAGACAAAGTGGTCTTGAACAAAAAAGATTGGCTGGGGGCTAGAGAGACAGCTTAGTGATGAAAAACATTTGATGCTCTCCCAGAAGACCATGGTTAGATTCTCAAGCATCTACAGTGCCACTTAAAATTGCCTGGGTCTGCAATTGCAAGGCATTCAAATCCCTACTCTGGCCTTGGTGACTAGGGAAACATGTAGTACACTACAGGATATAGTTTTGTACACAGAAATACTTAAAGGGTACACCAAAACACCCATAGACACATAAAAGAATAGACTGGACACTTTGAAGATCTAACTTCAAGACATACCACATAATCATAGAAAATTAAATACCAGCAGGAAAATACACATAGACCAGCAGGCTAGAATAGACAACTAAGACAAAATCTACACATCCAGACTAAATGACTCTTGACCAAGGTGGTAAAAAGGTTCTGGTGTCTTTCTCCTTTGGTAGCTGCATGTTGTCTCCTTGACTCTGCCCTTTTTCTGCCTTCATTCAGTTTATTTTTCCCCACCTAGCTCTATTCTGTCCTGCCATCAGCCAAAGCAGCTTCTTTATTAACCAATGGAAATAAAACATATTCACAGCATATGGAGGGGAGTCCCACATCAAAATGTAAACTAGGAGACATTCATAGGTAGATAACCTCACAATGATGAGCAACAATATTAGCATATAGAAGAAAAGGAAGGACAAAATAAAATGACAGTTTCTAACATAGGAATTTAGTTCCTTGTCAGCAGTGGAGAGGAGCAAACTTGAAAAGTGCTGATGTCCATACTGACAGTGTAGAAAAACTCTTTTCTATTTATTGCTGGTAGTTAAATAAGTTGTTTTTAAGGTAACAACAGATGCCTGTAATGTACTGTACTTTTCCAAAAGCTAGAAGATATGTTTTTTTTAATTCTTCTCTCATGTATTACGTACCAAGCACAGTTTTCCCTCCCTCCCCTCCCACCAGTCTCACCATCACCACCCGCCTTTCCCCTAGATCTGCCCTCCCCTCATAAAAAAGCAAGCCTCCCAAGGACATCAATCAAACTCGGTATAGCAAGTTACTATAAGACCAAACACATATCATCACATCAAGGCTGGAGGAAGCAACCCAGTAAAAGGAAAAGGGTCCCACAAGAAGGCAAAAGTGTCAGAGACAACCCCCACTCCCTCTGTCAAGAATCCCATAAGAACACCTCTACACAACCATAGTTTATATGCAGAGAACCTAGGTCAGACCCCTACAGGCTCTCTAATCTCTGTGAGTCCCCATTAGTTCTGGCCAGCTGATTCTGTGGGCCCTGTTCCCTTTGGTTCCTCTGATCCTTCCTCCCACTCCTCTGAAGGACTTCCTAAGCTCCTCCTAATGTTTGGCTGTGGGACTAAAGTTTTCTTCACAAAGAAAAGATGAATCTTGGAGAGGATAGCTACGTTAAACCTAATTTAAACTGAACGGTGTGTATATGTGTGGGATATCATGCTAAAACATTAAGATGGATACTTCTTATGATTGAACATGTAAATCTGGAACTCTGGAGTCTAGTCTACAGAGACAACCCAACTACACATAAGAACCCTCTGTAATGGTTCCATGAAGATGGGTAAGTACACAGTGGGCAGAGAACTGGTAGGGAACCCCACAGGAAATGTCCATATTTATATTTTACAGTCATTCTGATATTAATAAAAATGGTGTTGATTTTCAGTCTATCCTGAGTCCACAATACTTTTTTCCCCCATTCCCAAGTTTGTAGTGGGATGGTTCTGTGTTAGAAAGAGAAGCTGTGAGGAAAATGTATGTTTAATACATTTGTATGAACTTGGAGGAAGGTGAGGACAAGGGTAACATATGTTGCTAACACCTTAGGCCAGGTGGCCAAGAGGGAGGTCTGTACATTATTCCTACACTATTTTACTCGGGATTAGTATAACATTTGGTATAATGTTGACATTGTTTTACTCGGGATTCGTATATCACATTTGGTAAAGCATTGTTTCATCTAAGTCTTTATCCCTAGACCAACTTAGAGTGTATGGTACCCATGATGCTTAGTAACCCCATTTAATGTTTCTTTGCTAAAAGACAGAAGGCCCCTCTTACCTACCCACAAAACCATAATTAGTAAATCAACCTCAACTCAGGAAAACCCTACTTTACAAACACAATACTCTAATTCCATTTTTTAGTTCTGATTTGGACTAGGAATCAGATGTATTCAATTGTCATATCTCCTTACTTGTTTCAGTCTGAATGGGTCCCTTGGCATATTCTTTATCTTTCACGACCCTGACAGTTTTGAAAAGTACAAACCAGTTATTTTGTGCAATGCCCTTCAACTTGGGATAGTTTGGCATTTCCTCGTGATTACTTTCGGGCGGTTACATCACAGAAGTGATGCTGAGTTTATCTCAGGGCAACATGTCATGGAGGGAGACTGTCAATTTGTCTGCTGCTGGTGATGTCAATTTGGATCAGGCGGTGCAGTAGCTGACCTTAACTACCAAGTTATTTTCTCTTAGTAATTAATGGTAGATGGTGGATACAATGAGCATACACAAATACTGGGTTTTCTAGAAAACGTTTTCGCATCCATTCCTCGTGTTTTCTCGTTTTAAATGGTTCTGTGATTTAAATGGTACTTTTCAGTTCCAACTTTTTTTTTTACATTTAATAGTTGGCATTCTGCTCTAAGGAATTAAATCCCATTTTCATCAATTTTTTGTTCTATAGGTTTTAGTTTTGCTTTTATTTAATTATGTCCAGGTATTTGAGTATGGGTGCTTCAGGAGCCAAGAGCACTAGAATCCCTGGATCTGGAGTCACAGGCGTTGTGAATTGCTGGTGTGGATGCTGGGAACAGAACTTGGGTCTACAGCAAGAACGGCATAATCATTCCACCCCCAAGTCGTCTCTCCAAGTTTAGTGGACTTTAATTTGCTACTCTCCGCTTTAATTGTATGCACACATTTTCCTGTAGTTAGTGGGGGAGGCACAGGCTGACTCCAACTGGCTATCAGTAAATCCCTACAGTTTGGGGGCATTTCATTACTGTCTGGTAGAAAGAAGTTACAAGTCCACAGTATACTTTCCCTTTCCCATTCCTAAATGGGTATAATAATTCAACTCCTAGCCATTTTTTACTTATCTATTTATTTTGTGTATGAGTACACTCACACACATATTAATATCACTGCATAAATACAGAACCCTGAGGTCAACTATAGGATTCAGTGTCTGCCTCTTTGTGGGCTCTGGAGACTGAATTCAAGTCACAAGGCCTGGCACAAGGATCTCCACAGGGAAATAAAATAGAAGAAACTATTCAAAACAACTAGAGGAAAATCTAGGGTCGGGAATGCCTTTACCTAGCAATAATAATCCTGTATGTGAATAGGATAGATTATTCAACTGAAAGATACAGACAGAAGAACCAGAGATGTGGCTCAAGTGGTAGCATGCTTTCCTAGCATGCACGAAGCATTGGATTTAATCCCAGCCCTTGAGAGGTAGAGGCAGGAAGATCATAAATTTAAGGTCATTCTGGATAGTAAATTGGAGGCTAGCCTAGGCTGCCTAAAACCTTTCACCAAAACAAAAGAAATTAAAAACAAGGCACAAAGAAGCAAACTCTAAAAGACACAATCTAAATGGATTTCATAAACAAACCCATAAGGCCTGGAAGTTTGCTGCCTCCAAGAAATGTACTTTGGTAGGAAAGGCGCAGTGAGGCAAATGATGCTTCCAGCCAAGGCGAATGTAAATCAGAGAGCGGTTGTTCTCTCTGACAGCACAGTGTTGAGATAAAACACTCACTGCATGATGACCATGATATCAAAAATATCCAGTGACTTTGATTTGCAAGTATTTGTATTTTACAACATTTTATCACAATGTAATAAAACAACAGCAAAATTAAACTGAGAAATCATAAAAATGCACGGAGACTGAAGACACACACAGCTGAGTGAATGGCAGAATATTCAAGAAATCAAAAAATAAATTCAAACTTTTCTCAGAACAAATTGAAATGGAAATGTGTCAGACTTGAGGGATAAAACCAAATCAGTTCGAAGAGTAGCATTTATAGCAACATGTCTGTATTTTTTTTTAAGAATTCAAATGAATAATCTATGATGCCTCTTAAAGAGTAAGTACAAGCAAGTCTAAAATTACCATGCAAGAAATAACAAATATCAGAATAGAAATATATGAGATAAATGTAAAACACACACAAAGAAACACAAAATGTAGGCCCAGCAGTGGTGGCACACGCATTTGATCCCAGCACTTGGGCGGGCAGAGGCCAGTCTGGTCTACAGAGTGAGTTCCAGGATAGGTTCCAAAGCTACACAGAGAAACACATCTCAAATGCCCCCTAAAGAAACACAAAATATAGTTGAAAATCGTTTGCTGTACTGAACTTACCAAATATAAGAAAAGTTACTCACAAGAAACAACAAGTATGAAAAAGGAGATACTACAACTGACAAATCAGAAGTATAACGATTCTTAGAAAGTATTTTGGAAAAGTACGTGATGTCAAGATGAAAAGTCTAGAAAACATGGACATGTTTATGAAGATACTGTTAAGCCAAGAGGATGTACATACAAATGGACTAAGAACAAACTGTATAGTTAAATCAGCAAGAAAGTCTTCCAACAAAGAAAAATCCACACCAGATGACTTTGGATTATTTTTTTCTATACTTTTGAAGAATTAATACCATTTTTCCCTCAAAGTAGTTCCATAGACCTGAAAGGGAAGAAACTCTTCCAAACTTGTTATATCAAGTTAGGATTCCCCTGCTAGTAAAACTGTACAAGACCATATTAAAAAAGAAGGAAAACAAAGGAGAGGAAGAGACAGCTCAGGAGAAAGAGCAGGAGGAGGATGAAGTCAAGCAGGATGAGGAGAAGGAACACAATTGAGCATCATCTTATAAACTATAAGATTATAAACTGAAACATCACTATAAACCAGCACACCAAATTTAACAGTACAGCAAAAGGATCCATGTTCAAGTTGGTCTCACCCCAGGGCTGCAAGCAATAAATGTGACACATCACATCAGCAAAATGAAGATGAACGTCATCTCAACAGATGCAAAGTATTTTAAATAAATCAACATACTCTGTGAATGAAAAAGAAACTGGCAACTTAGGTACAAAATGATTCCTCCTCAATAGTATGCATATTAAGTAAGGACAACTACATGAAACCATCATGACCCAAGACAGAACTGAAAGTGCTTTCCCTGTGTTTAGAAACAACATGAGGGTATCTACTGTTACTAGAATGTCAACTCAACCAAGCACTAGAAGCTTTAGTCAAGGCAATAAAGCTACATGAAAAATAAGGAAAAAGTCAAGTCATTCCTGTTGGCAAATGAATTAATAAACAGGAACACCTAAAGAAAAAAAAAAAGAAACAAAACTCTTAGCAGTGATTAATTCAGTAAAGTAACAGAATACAAAGTCAACATACAGTAGTAACCAGGAGCTTTTTTATATATTAACAACATGTTTTAGGACAGTGGTCCTCATTCTTCTTAATGCTGAGACCCTTTACTACAGTTCCTCATGTTGTGGTGACTCTCAGACATAAAATTAGTTTTGTTGCTACTTTATAATTGTATTTTTTCTACCGCTATGAATCATAATATAAATATTTAATATACAGAATATCTGATATATGTCCCCTGTGAAAGGATCATTTGACTCCCAGGTTGAGAACCACTGTTATAGGAAAAAAAATCATTTACATAAATCCCATGCACAATAGCATAAAACAAAACTTAAGAAATTTTTTGGACATAAATTTAACTTAGGAAGTTAAAGACCCCTACAATGAAACACTGATGAGAGAGACTAAAACACCAAAGTTAGAAATACCTACAATTTCCTGTGTTATAGTAATAAATGTTGTTAAAATATCTATGCTATCTAAAGTAAGGCATACAGTCAATTCCATCTCCATCAAAATCCCAAACATATCCTTTCCAGAACCAGACAAAATACACTGAAATTCAAATGTAAGTAGAAATGACTCCAAATGGTCAAAGTGTAATGGATGAATGCCTGGCAGAGACAGGGCAGACAAAGCATTGTGACATTGCCAGAAAACAGGCACCCAAAGGAATGGAGAGCCCAAAGCAGGCCTGTACCCCTATTGTGAGGTGCTTCTTGATTTTCCTCCCAAAATGCAATGATGGCTCACCAGTAAACAGTGCTGGGGAAAACTGAATATCCCCATGTGGAGGGCTCAATCTTAAGTGCGATCTTTTCATCACCTACAAAATCATCACCAAGCCAACCAAACACTTCAATGCAAGACCTGGAAAGCTGTGTGAGAACCCGTAAAACCAGTAGGAAGCATGGGGGGAAGACCTTGAGGTGTTAATACAGGTGATCACTTTATGAAAAGGACACCCAAACTCAGGAAACAGAAGCAAGAACTGATCAATGGAATGGCATCAAGGTGAAGACTGCACAGCAAGGGGAGTTACCAGCAGTGTGACGGGACAACACCTTAGAGGCAGGAAAATGTTAGCCAACTTTTCACCTCAAGTAGTTAATATCTAGAACATGTAAAGAGCTCAAAGGAGGCTATGACAATAATATCCCCCCCACACCTGATGCAATTGGAAAGGAGTTGAATAGACACCTCAAAAGAAAAAAAAACATTAGCAATGGTCAAACAAATACATAAAAATACCCATGAATAGCATTGGTTATCAGGGAAATACAAACCAAAACTACAAAGATACATCATGTCACCACAGTTAGAATGACATAACAAAACAACATTCCAAAGATGATTCCTTTGGGGAGATAATTGGAATGGCAATTAAACTAAACCAAGCATGAAACTAAAGCACCAAGCACATGACCCAGCATCTCGCTCCTTTCTCATCAACACTCCAAGGAAATGAACTGGCACAATAAAGAGATCGTGACCATGCACATCCGTGTTCATTGTGGCCCCATTTATAACAGCTATGATAAGGATAACAGTGGATGCTCAACACATGAATGGATAGGGAAAATAGGGTATGGGCACAGTGGCCTGTTATTCAACTTTGAACATGACGAACACTGCCGTTTCCATAGAATGAATGGTACTCAGGTAATAAAAGGAAGTGATCCAGAAAGGCATGTGGTGTGTGTTCTCGCCCATCTATCAAAGCTGAAAATGCTCAGCCTGAACACAGAATAACAACTGTTGCTGTTGTGAGGAGTGTTGGGTGTGTCCATAGAAAGGGTGACTTAGACCTAATCTAAACCCGCATGCACGCATGAGCATTCTGCACACTTACAGAAAGCACACTAAAACCCATTCATGGGACCAAGAGATTCGAATAACCGAAGAGAGGAAAAAGAAATGTTTACAAGATGTCCTCCCTCATTCTACAGAGATAGCAACACTAGAAGCTAGATGCCCCTCCCCTCCTCCCTCCTTCCGTGTGTGCCCATGAATGCAGATGTACTCATATCCGTTTCTGTATATGTGTATCTATATTTTAAAAATGTTACCAGGTTCTATGAAAGCCTCTATCTCTAATCAACTACCAGAGGTTTCTGTCTTCATTCTTCTCAGATTTGAACTTCTATGTCCGTGGTTGTATCAATACTTGTTTAATCCCTTTGTACCTTAGCAGTGTTTTCCTCCTACCTCTGAAGTTATAAAAGATCTCCTCCACACCTGGCTTACTGTTCCTCCATCTCCTCTGCCCCAGCTCTGGAAGCTAGACCCAGCTCTACCCTCCTTTCTCACTTATCTCGGGGTGTAGGTTCTGCAGATCATGCTAGCCTCATTTGTCTAAAGGGAAGAGAAATGTTTAAGAGAAAGACAAGGAATGGGAAAGAGAGAAAATGTTTGAAAACAACACTTAAATAAAAATATGTGTGCTACCCCAACCATACAAAGATATGCATAAATACGAGGCCAGGTTGGTAAGTTTCCCAGGCGGGATCCTGCAAATGGCTTCTCTCTCATAAGCTTTCAAATACACAGCTAGATGCCTTGCCAGAAAATATTGTCCTTTAACTTGGTTAAGTGTGTCTGCACTTAACAGTCTGTAATGTGCTGCAAATATCTAGGAAAGCCATCCCAGTTCCCGGCATTAGAATTTCTCAGGGAATTTTATTATTTCATCCTTTTCTATAAAAGGAGAGAATTTTACCTCTATGCTAATATTTATCAACTAAAATACATATTTCTTGCTCAATGTGTCTTAAATATAAATCCCAAGTCCTTTAAAACTACCACATTAAGTATATGCTTCAGATACCAGCTGGTACCATTGTCACAGTCAAACCTAGATGCCCTTCATCCAGTCCTCAAGGTACCAGCTCTGATTTCAGAGTCAAAGTCTGCCAGGGAGTAGATGCTGCAGTTTCCTTGTCTTCCCCATTTTTAGCTCTCCAAGTCCAAATGACTGTCACCTGTCAACTCCATCTCTCCGCGTCATACTTGCCACTGTTCTTAACTTCCTACAGTGTTCCAGCAGCAGACACTATGATCTAGTCATAATAAACATCACAGAATTTCACCTTTTCTCCTTAAAATCCTGAGAGTTCCTTAATCATCTACAAAATCCAAGCTCCCGCGTCATGAAAAGGCTGGAAGAACAAGCTGGCATTGGCTTATTCCTCTGTGCTCTGCTGCACTAATGCTCCATTTCCAGAATACACTTCCCTAAGCTGCTATGAGGACCTTGCATTTACTCCTATGCCCTAAGGTTTAAGCTTCTTCCCCATAGACTCTTCCATAGCCAGTTCTTATCTCTCACTGATACAACTAGTTTAAGGGCTCCCTCTTCAATAGGCCTTCCTAGTCCATCCAATCTAAGCAATGTCACCACGCACTCCTGTGCTGGCATCCCTGACATCACTTGACTGTCACTACCTCTTTAAAGTATGCATCATGCTTTAGATTTATCTCACGATCTTTCAGGGTTGATATTCAAACATATACATGGATAATATAGGTCTGCTGACCTGGGCATCCCCAGTCCAAAGGCATTTCCAGACAAGAAGGTTTATGCAGGTGATCTGTTTGGGGAAGCGCTTGTATCAAAAGCATGGGTAGAAGTCCTGAAATGGGGAAGGCAGAAAAAGGCAGTAGAAAGCATTCATTCAGTTCATGGCCCCGGAAGAGAATCTGGAACTCAAGGTCACCGAAATTCTCCAGCTGGGTCATGCAGGCCTGCCACTGAGTGTCGGCGACACACACCAAGAAGCACTTTATGACTAATGTGTTCTACGCTGTTCTAGTCTCAGGGCACTGACTTCCCCACATGCCATGTACACGTGACTATCAGGCTGACTTTCAATAGTGTCCTCTGTTCTTGCTGCAGAGAAGTCCTGCGCAGTCGATGAGAAGCAAGTCCTAAGCAGAGGTCAACAGCGCAGATTTCACTTGGGTGAAGCTGGTGATCTCCGCAGTGTCAACAATGACAGGTAGCAGGAGGCCATGAGGCCAGCATGAGAGCAGCCCATTCCAAAAGCTCACGTGGTACTTTGTCCCTCCTGTCATCCACTATCTAAAAATAAGTCATCAGTGAAAACATGTGAAAAGACGTTTGACTAAATGGAAGTTTGCAATGAAAGCAGCTGGAAGGCCTGTGTCCCAAACAGAGGAAGTGCACGGCCCAGGGCAGAAGAGTCAGGAGAAAAGTGGAATCCACGCAGAGTTTCAATTTTGTCAAGATGAGCTGGAGATTCGTTAGGTGTCTGGAAGAGCCAGTTCTGTGTCTCAGTGGATAGACAGATAGATGAATGAGACATGGAAAGCTGGCAATCAAATGTCTTAGTGAGTCATTTAACGTCAGAAGATTAGAAAGAGGATTTGAATACTCAACCACGAGAAGGAAATGTAACCTTCATCACACCCAAGAGCACCTGTGCATACATTTGGAACACTGGGCTGTTTTCTAACAACGCCTTTTAGAGTGGAAATGGAGTGAAGTCAATGGACAGGAGATACATCTCTATCTTACGTCTTATGAGTTCTAGACATAGAAAAACAAAATTTGTTTCTGTATTCCTCAGAGTTATCAAGTATCTCAAACAAGACTGACCATGTTCTCTTAGTGAACTTGTCCATTGTTGACATCCATAACCGCTGCAATGGAGTCCTTCTGTGTGCAGCGTGCCTTCCCTAAGTCATGGCTCTCTTGGAACCTAACAGCCTGCCATTGTTTACCGCTTCCATAGAAGCCCACAGCTCGCCATTAGCAGAGACAGCCTTCCTGTCCCAACTCTATCTTCAGGCTTTGTAGATGACCTGCAATCTTAAGTGAGTTCTTGCTGAGTGGATGTTTATCTGCGCCTTTCATTTTTTTTTTAACCAGAATACTGGCATTGCCCTCTCAGCATTTAGCAGCTGAGTTCTTAGGGATCTAGAAGAAAAGGGGTTTCCCAGATGGCTGAAAATGTCAGGGGCTATTCTAGTTCTTCTGGTCCACATTTCACACTTCGTTATCTGTTATCTATAAAGCATCTGGGAATAGTCTGGATTACCTTTAAGAAGCAAAATGCAAGGGCGGACAAAGTGGCTGAGTAGCTAAAGCCACCTGCCTCAAAGCCAGAACTTGAGTTCCATTCCTGGAAGCAATATGATGGAGGGATCAGACTCCTAGTTATCCTCTAACCGTGACATGTCTGCTGTGGCCTATGCCACCCCCACGTACAAATCAAATATTTGACTTGATATTTCCTCCCTCTCATTGGTAGTGTTCTGATAGAGGCATCTTGCAAAGAAATAAAAGCAAGCAAGCCAGCCTGGTGGTTAGTGGGTGAAAAGATCTTGATCCATGACTGGCCCAGAGATGGAGAAATGGGGGCTAAATAACAGGGTAATAAGAGAGACTAACAAGAAAGTTCAGTAAAAACATCTTTAGCATCATGTAGTCCTCTCTAGTGTGCCCAAGAAGACAGAAAAAAAAAATGAGCATATTTCAAAGTATTAAACTTCTATCCATTAGACCATCCTTCCTGCCAGGCGTGATGCTTAGGCACAGTCCCTATATTCATCTTTCCAAAATCATCAAACTTATTTCAAGTAGTTGTGAATATTCTCCAAATTTCCTAACTCGATTCAATAGAGGAGCTCAAGACATTTGAGAGACAGGCTCAATGACACACAGTCTGATAATAGTGGACGAATGACATCCTATCCGGTAAATGATCAAAATAAACACTTCAGAGGCAAATCAGTGGATTAAAAAAAAAGTAGGAAAAAAGAGATTTTTAAAAACATATGGAGCTGTCGACAGAAGAATGTTTCCTTTAAAAAAAGTTGGAGGGCTGGGATGAGCCTCTGGTAGAAATTGTTTAGCATGTCCCTGGGTTCATTCCCTATCACTATAAACAATCATATCAAAGTGAGTGGAGAGTAGCTAGAAACTGCTGCCTGGCCTCCAGGCTCCTGAACACAACTTGGGCAAGCATCTGTTGGAACTCACACTCTTTCCACCCAGGCTGCAGGACAAGTGAATTTCTCTGCTACTTCAGTCTCACACCAGGTCCTCTTTGAAGCTAATCCAATCTGCATTAATAAGTCTCCCGATGTCTAGCAAGACACTGACTTATTCTAGTGTCCAGAAGCAAGGACAACGTATTTTACCTGGTCCAGACTTGAGACAGTCAGTGCTGGAGAACTCTGAAGATATTCACCAAGCCTCTAGGTAACATGAGAGAGAGTTCCTTGTTTTTAGGCTGCACTGTCTCGATGTCTTAAAGAAATTGCACATTAATTTTAACCTTCAAAACATGTCTTGAAAAAGAATCAACTGCCTCGTGACATTGCTTGCCAGAACAAAGGCGAGTAAGGAAATCCAAAAACATTTAAACAAGGTATGGGAAACTGAGTTAGGCCTGTCACTTATGATTCCCTTTCCCTTATGATTCTCAAATATAGGCCAGTTACAGCCACTTGGGAGGGGTACTCTGCTGAGGCGCCCCCAAAATAATGAGGCAATAAAGAGACAAATTAGTTGTAAACATCTGTAGGGTTTGCTCCCTGCTTCTGTTGATTTGTCAAAACACTTTATCATGGAGAAAACAGAAATGAAAACAACTCTTTCCTCTGTGTAACCGAGACAGCACGCTTTGGGGGCGGTGCTGGCCCACACAGCCAGTGATCCCCCTACCGAAAAGCCTCCCGTTAGCGTTTCTCCTGGAGCTTCGCAGGGTCTGGTTCTTGCCCCGTCCCTGTCATGTTTTACCCTGTTCCTGTGTGAAGCTCTCTTCCAGTCAAGGATTTAAAGCTCGCTCTCATGTACACAGAAAATCAGATTTATATCTTTGTGCCGCAAAATGAAGCAATTATTTTTGTCTTCCAATAGATTCTACTTCCTCTACACTGGGCCCCCGCACTGCCCACTGTTGTCAGCGAGGCAGTGACACCAGGCCAAGCTTCATTAAGTAGAGCCCTGCTGCTCCTGACCATTGATCCAGCCGCTAGCTCAGGTGCATTAGGACACAGCAGTTTCTCCCTCTTCGCTTTGCTTCTCTCCGGGGATAACCAATCAGTAGAAACGACCCTTATGCCTAACATTTGGAGAGGGAGAGAGCAGTTTGATTTCAATTGTCAACCTGTCCACTGGCTTGGTAAATCAGATTTCAACCTCCTACAGGGAAAAAGAGCATGCAACCTTCCTAGCTACCCCCGAGCATGTTTGTAAGCATAGGAGTGTTTGAGATCTGGACTTCCCATACATTTGATGACCTAGATCATTATGGGAACTTAAAAATAAGCCCTTCAAATCTATGTACCTTCTAAAAGAAGGGAAATTGTAAACTTTAAACATCCCTTGTTTCCTGAAATGTGTTGTACAGCAATCAGATAAGTAAAATGAGCAGGATTAAATGTGGTCCACATTAAGAGAAACCATGCCCTCTTTCTATTTAGGGGAAAATATGGGAAAGTATAATATTTGAAAGGTTGATCTCTGCTTAGTCCTAAGCCTATGATGCCGCTTTCTTTAAAGTTCCCATACAAAGGCAACTTCTTCAGCTAATGCCAACTACAAAGCACTACTGGGAACAGATCAGAATGCTAACCCTATCGCCAGCTCCCTTGCTCATGCAGGTGTGAAATGGGTTTGCTTGGCCAGCTTTCTGCATGCCATCCATTCTCTAAGTGTATCCGCCTGCCCAAGGAGCTGTGGGGTTTCCTTCTCAGCATTCCAGGGACACAACACAGTTTAACTCCAGAGATCCAATAGGTCTGCCTTTTCTGTGCTTCCACTTACACTACATGTCTTTAGAGATTTAAACTAGTTTTGAATTTTATATGATGATATTTTTATTTTCAGGTATTGCTACTAGACTTAAAAAACCCCAGAGATTTAAAGATTTCTTTTAAAATATCAAACACAAGGCACTGTTTAAAAGCACTACCATTATGTGTTATGAGTAAGTCATTTTGGTTACAGAAATAAAAGTGATTTATAACACAGCAGGTTGTTACAATTACCCCCTTCTTCTCCTCCATCAGTTCCCTCTATTAGAATTAAACATTTTTCAAGAAAATTTATAAATATTAATGTGGAATATCATTTATTTTCAAAATCTTACACCCCAGGAATTTATCCATCCTCAGTATCTCATGTTGGGTAGCTAAGTTTGCCATCTAAGTCTCTCTGAAACTACTGTATTGTGAAATTTTCCACTCTTAGTCCTTATGATGCACTACAGTAATTCCAGACTTTCTATTAGATTTGTCTGCTCTATTCACACATGACTGGCCTTTGATCTCATTACATTGTAGTCTAAGGAATTAGTTGGGGACTGATTGCTAAAATCCTATATATTTTTTTCTAGAAATGTCGAGTGCTTTTAATTTTAATTTTAATTCTAGCTACGAAAGCAAAAGTGGCTGGTTATTGTGATGAGAATTTTGTGTTTAGCACATTGCAGTCAGCAGGTCACACAAACACCTGGGAGCAGATTAGCCATGTGCTGCACATGGAAGCTTTCGGCTTTGCCACATCAGTAGTAGCAGTGGAAACTTCATGTCTCCAGAGGTAGATATAGTTTTATGATTTTAATTAACATGAATCACTAGTCATTTAACCCAACACTTTTCAAACGATAAGGTTCTACAATCCTCTCTCCACTATTGCCAATGTCTGATTGGCAAAATTAGAGACAGGGCAAGTTGTAGGAGGCACAAAGGGGCAGGCAGGGAGGAGGCAAAAGGGGACTCCAAGAAAGACTATCCAACCCCCCAAATGGTGTAGAAATTAAGAAGTCTTCTTGGACAATAGAGAGGCACAATATTGAGAACTAAGTTGACTTCAAACACGAAAACTGTCTATGGAGATGATCAGAGTGAAGGCTACACATTATATACTAAGAATGTATCTATGTCTGTCCTTGAGAGGAAATATTGGGGGCTGTGGACCCTCAGACCCTGAATTTCTTGTAAACAACTTGTTTTCTCCTGCTCTGAGCTGCCTGCAGCTTCTCTGAGCACGAGACCCTGATGGCAGGGGTGTGGATTCTGATGAGTCTGCAGCTGAGAGATCCCAGGAGCTGGGGCATGGCCAGAGCACTACATAAGCTGCCCCTGAACACAATAAAGTTGAAATTCTTGTATCAAGGGTGATCTGTGTCCATGTCTCTCTGTCTCTGTCTCTGTGTGACTGTATGTGTTGCAATCTCCAGGCCCCTTTCCCGGCTCACAAATGCGGACCTTAACTAGCACGCAGAGTGTAAAACAGGCCTAGTGCGAACACTACAATTCCCCTTTCCTAGAGTCACATAGAAGGGCAATACTTTAAGTCAGCTATCAATAAGGACATTTGTGGACTTCCTAACTTACTTTAACATAAATTTGGACAAATTTCTACAAGGAGACAGTATGGTTGGGAACTGTTTCATCAAAAAGCCAGATCAATTACTAAAAATAAACCATCATTTCAGCAACATTTCAACCATCCCACTAGTGACACGTACGGACATAGAATTTTATGTCATATAAAATGACCACCACTTTTGTGTGTTGTATAAATTCCAAATATAAATTGAACCTTTTAATGCAGCTCATGAAAGCACATGCTCCATTTCTTAAGTCTTGTGACCTAAGATCAGCTGATATATTAACAAGGTCTATGCATTGGTTTGTGTTTCTGTGTTCACAAACAACCAATTTTCCAAACTGTCATTCTTCCAAATTTAATCCCTTGTATTGCTTACTCTTTTATCTTTCCCTAGTTTGTTTTTATCTCCCACGTTTCCTTTGGAAGTTTTCCCTAAGCAGTGTGGCAGGAACTTAACCTTCTAAACCTAAGTCTTGAGTGCTATTCTATCTCAGTAGTAAACGGCTCTGAAGTTATACAAAGCACATTCTATTTTTGCACAAGGCATGTGTAGTAGCTACCAAAACTGTCTACCTTGGAGACTTGGCAAGGGGCTCAGTTTGGAATTGAGCTCATGCCTAACACAGCTTTCACTAGCTCGGAACCTCTAGTTCCTAGATTGCTCACTTCAATAGGATAAGGACTAGGTCTACTGAATGTACTGTTGTAACTTTAGCCCTCACCTGGTGTTGCTGCAGGATGACACACTGTAGTCCCCTCCATTTTCTCTTGCTGCTGCTGTAAATGAAACATATAAAGGTATTACCTTGATGTTTCAAGACCAGAATTTCCACAGGAATCTCACGAGGTAAGCCTGTACGTGTTGCCTTGGGAAGCTGTGCAGGAGGAAGTTGTTTTCCTTGTTTTTAGGGGCTTCCTATGACTCCACGCCTCTTCCTCCATTTTGAAAGCCAGAGAAAGTAGGAGGAGTCCAATTCTCCCTGCAGTTTCTCTGACTCATTCCAGCTGCAGAAGGGTCTTTGCTTTTACAGACTCCTGTGATTACACTGGGCACACCTGGACAATCCAGGCCACTTCTCCCCAACCCAATGTCCTCAATCTTAATTCCACTGGCAAATAAGGTAATATTCATAGGATAAAAAGATTTGGAAATGGGCATCGTGAGGAATTATCAAATATTAGTTAAGTTAAAAAGATCTTGGGAAACGTTTCACTATTTTTTTAAAAAAAGAGTTTATTTGTAACATTTTAAATTATGGTGTCTGTTTGTATGTTGGAGTGTGCATGTGAGTGCAGGCACCCTTGGAAACAAAGGCATTGGATCCCCTGGAACTTTAGTTACAAGACCATTGTGAGCCTCCTGGTATAGATTCTGGGGACTGAACTCTGAATGAAAAGTCCTCTGAAATAGCAGCAAGCACTCTTAACCACTGAGCAATCTCTCTAATCCCATGTTTTGTTAATTTTAATCACCGAACCTAGTCAGCTACTTCTAAATACACTTTGAGCTTCACTGGCATCTCCAAAGGCATGATAGCCATTTTCCCAGAATCCCTTGTTTTGTTGGACATCTTTCGACTTCTGTTCATTGTCACTCCACCATGTCTTTAGCCTGCGGGTAGGAAACACTGTCACTAAAGGATGACAATGGATAGGTTCATATGTCAGCTTCAAGCTCTGAAACAACAGACCTTAAAGGTTAATTACTTCTGAACCATTTCCAAAGTTGACTGTTTTTTCTGGAAAAAAAAAGAACTTCCTAGGTATAACCTAGGGTTCTTATTTCTCCCCGCTTCTACCTTATTAATTCACCATGCTAGCATATGACCCTGAGAAATATGAATTTACTATGTAGCCTGTAGATAGACTTAAGAGTGGTGCTTTCTCACTTATACTAATCAGAACAGTGCCTATATTTTGGCTTTCACTAGAGCAACAAATCAGAGACTTTTCCAGTGGAGCTATTAAAAGCCACAAACCCCCTTTTTTTCTGTGATAACTAAAACTCTCTTGTAAACATTTATGCTAATTTTACACTTTAATATTAATAATTCACTAATAACCAAACTCTTAAGAATTTCAATGAGAGTGAGCTAGTTGCAGAAGGAGGAAGAGGAGAAGGAGGAGAAAGAGAAGAAGAAAGAGGAGGAGGAGAAGAAAAGGAAGAAGGGGGAGGAGGAGGAGAGAAGAAGAGGAAGAAGAAGAAGAAGAAGAGGAAGAGGAAGAGGAAGAAGAAGAAGAAGAAGAAGAAGAAGAAGAAGAAGAAGAAGAAGAAGAAGAAGAAGAAGAAGAAGAAGAAGAAGAAGAAGAAGAAGAAGAAGAAGAAACAGCAGGAGCAACAGCAGCAGCAGCAGCCAGGGGGTCAATCACCAAGAAGAAATGTCTCTGGCTTGGAAGAAAGCTTGCATGGAGTTGTTTTCTATCTTTGTCAGCAAGCCACTCTCTAGCCTTTGTAAATCTAGTGCAATTAATAGAGAGGTTATGCAATAACAGGTCTGGACTCATTCCAGACTATCTGCACAGTGACCTGAAGTTAGATACCTATGCATTGTCCTATGAGAAGGGGAGGCTCAAAATTAACTCTCCCCAGATTCTGGGGTTTCCTCTGATATACAGCATCCCAAGAGCTCTGAGCCTGAGACTTGTTGAAAAGGTAAGCAGCTGAAACATCTCCTCTAGACGTCTGGGGACCACTGACAGGGCACTCCCTTGAATTTATCTTACGAAAGGAAGTTTAGGAGGGTACCATCTCATTGCCGGTAGATAGACCTTTACAGACAGAACGAGGGATTATGGTGTAACATGTGCCTCCTCTTCTTTTGCTGACCTTAGTTTTAGAGTCTTTCTTCCCCCACAAATCATCTTCCTCCCTTATCATACAAGTATGGACTTTATTCTAAGCTCTGGTGACTAAAGTGGTACCACTTCACATGAACATAAATTAGATAAGTCTTTAAGTTTCTACTGCTAGGCTACTTAATATCTAGGGGATACTCAATCTCGTGAGGATCAACTTCCCCATCCATAAAGATGTCAAGATTCATCTTTCATGGCATGTGCTGAGGAGTTAGATATGAGTAAAGAACCTGCCAGAAAGCTTTGCACACAAGTACCCCATAAAAAGACACAATATGACTATTGTGACAATGGCAAAGGAGAAGGAAAGGGGACGATAAAACCCTCCTTAAGGTTAAGTTACAAAATGTATTGTAGGTGATTTCTATTTCTACTGTAGGTCGCAGAAGCCACCGGGAAGAAGGCGGAGAAGCAGCGACAGAAGCTGGGCACTGGCATAGACAGCACACATTTCTCTCCCTGGATGTGAGGATGGAGGTGTGGAGACACAGTGTTAGAGCATGCTCTCCCGACTTCGTTATTGTTGTCGCTGACACTTGTGTTATTTGCATGTCATAAAGTTATACACATTCATTGTCCCATTTGACTCTCTTGATGATAAATGTATATTTGTATCTTCAGGCAGCCAACCAGTTAATTCTGTCTTTCCCGCTTTACTAATCCTGATATGTTTTGTCTTACATTGACACTGAGAGCTATTTTCTCTTCTCTTCCTTCCTCTTTGGATTTACTTTTTGTGCAGGCAAAATGAAGATACTCTTATCCTAGTTGACCCACTGCACTGAGTTTGTTAGCATGAAACCTAGGACAGAGCACAGAGGCCTCTGCTATGTCTCCGGGCCCCACCTTGGACAGAGTTAAACTATATTCATAGTCAGGAAGAAAAGCAACTACAATTTTCCCAAAGACTCATGTGTTTTAGAACAGTATGATTCTCAGTTTAAAATAGGACAAGAATAATAAGTAATTTTTTTTGAAAGCTGTATATTAGCTGCCAACCCTGAATGTAGCAACAGATGTCTTATGTGCTATGCCTGTACCTGAAAAAGAAAATCTTCGTCTTTGTGCAGATTTCCTAGGACAGAGAAATTGGTGCCTTGTTTTTATATATGTATTGAAGCTATGTTCAGGTCAGTCAATTATTCAGAGGTCCAGCTTTCATATTTCTTGTTAAAATCCAAAATGAGACTTTAAGTTAAAGCATAATCCATCAGAGCAAGTTGGTCAGTTTTATAAGCATACTGCTTCAGTGGGTGGCTTTATTCATAGGAATGCTTCCAATAACTTCAACAACAGTCAAAAATGATGGTTTATTTGTTTGACGAACCTGACAACACATGAACAACACTGCTAGAATTGTTATCTGTAAATTTAAAGAGCCAAAGATTTGCTGGCAAACAAGTCTAGTTGTTGAGATTCCTGTCTGCCTTCTCTCCAGCATGATCAGCAATCATGGTGATTCTGGCCCTCGCTTCATCCCAGGCAGGCAATGTCAGAGCCCATCATGACATCCCTCTGACTGTGCTGTGTTGCTAAATCATCCTGTACGCAGCCACAGGGAATAGGGGAGACATAATGAAGCTCCCAGAGAAAGAAATGCTTTTCTACCTGTCTGCCCTCCCTCAGCTGTTACTGCCAGCATGGAGAGGATTTGAAGGGGCTATATGCCAGGTAACAGGAAGTAAACAGAAGAAACATTATTGATTTCCTTATTCTTTGAAGGACTAAGAAGTCGTATAGGAAATTGTGCAACAGCAATATTGCAGAGCTCAATAGGATGTTCTCAGAGCAGATCCAGATAGACAGGGAATTTACGGATCACCTGCTGCCCAGAGACCACTGAGCTCTGTCTGTGTATTTCTGAACACAGAGAAGTTGAGTACGCATTGCTAGGCAGGAAGCTGAACTGGTCCTGATTTCTTCTTTGATTCTTTCACCCATTTACATCTGAAGTACCATGCTGGATGCTGGCATTCTAAAGAACTACCCATGAGCCACAGTCAACCTCACCTTATTGATAATTACATTATTTTCAGCATTTGTATCTCTAAAGAATCCTTTCACTTCAAGAGGAGATCAAGGGGTTTGCAAAATGTTCCACTAAAGATTATACTCCTTCCTACTGCCCAGAGGATTTCACACTCAAGAAGCTCATTGTTATAAATTCTTTGGTTCACAAACACAATCTGATTGCTTGAAACATCATCAGACGGTGACAGGATGTGGCATATAATCCACTGCAGGAAGCCAAGTCATGCATTTAAAAATTGTTAATAAAAATTAAAGGAGCCTTAGAATGGAGGTATCATAAATTTAACTTCACAGATCTCTCAATTATTGTCCCCATTTCTTCTCCAAAGCCTATGAAGTTGAGATGCAATATTTCATTTCTGACACGTAATCAATGAGGGTGTCTTTGGAGATCTATTATGCCTTTAAAGTGATTTAGGTGCCTTCTATAATGAATGTGAGATGCTAAAGGTGCTATCCAAACAGTCTGAACTTTATGTACTGGTTCAGTTGGAAAGTCAGAGAAAAACTTTTATAGTTCAGAGTCACTGTAGGACTTCAAATAATCAGAATGGCAAGTAGTTAATTTGTGACGATATATTTTTCTGAAAACACCTCTTGACTCCAAAGAGACTGAATTTTTTCAGGATTTCACAGCCAAATTAAAAATATGCCCCGAGATCATTTAAAACTGTGTACTTAACCTGCTACTCTACTGCGTACTTAGCCATAAGTTTAATCTCCATTAAGAGAATGATGTAGCCAACCTTATTCTCCCTTGGTTTACATGTATAATCAGTTTTTACAACCCAGGCTAAATGCATCAATTACTCTTCCATGCCCTTGACCCACAATAATGTATATGTGTGTTTTGAAAACCATTTGCTTAAGGCAGCCAACATGTTGAAGTCAACCTTAAACACAACAAATGCCCACCACAAATGTTGCATACAACATATTGACGCATGCTGATGACATCTGTTTGTGGGTTTTAGTGTTATTCCGGGTCAGTAATGTAACCTCTTCCATTGTAAAACTCTATTAAAGATTTCTGTAAAGAATCCATTGTTTCCTTTCCTGTATATGTTTTCTGTGCTGTTCAAGAATGCAGTCAAAAGCCCTTTGTTAGGGATGGGAGTAGAAGAGACACAGGCGTAACAGGCAATAGGGACAGACAAATCAGATGCATACAACAGACAGACCATAGGCAGCCTAGTGATCACAGACCCAGACAAAAACCATGGAGAAATGGAGAATTTGAATTTGAGATAGTCCTTGCCCAAACTAATCCAAGAGGAAGTTGCGCTGACACATTTTTGTGCCTTCTCTGAGGTTATCTTTGATGTATGAACCAACACACTAATTCAAGTGGTTAATAGCACCCTCAAAATGTTGTTGGATGCTATCATGAGCTGTGAAGTCAGGAGAAGCATGTATACAATCAAAAAAAATGGCTCCTGTTTCACTCTTTGCTGTCTAGAAGCTACTTGTATTGTGTCAATTCTTTAAACCTTTGGCTGATTCTTAGAGAGGAATAAAAATATTTCAGTTTGGTTTTGAGGGTAAAATATGGCCCAGTCAGTGTACCAGCTATTTGCCTGACAAAGTTAGAAACAAGCCAGCTTTAAAATAGGTCATATAAGCTGGGTAGAGATGGAGCATGACTTTAATCCCCACACCTGGGAGTCAGGGGCAGGCAGACCTCTAAGTCTGAGACCAGCCTGGTCTATAAAGTGAGTTCCAGGACAGCTGGGGCTACACAGAGAAATCTTGTCTCAAAAACCAGAAAAAGGTCATATAAATAAGAGCCACCTGTTTACTTTCTCAGACTCTTCACTGGGAAACATTAGATTTATGAAAGATCTAAGATAACAATATGTAACTCTGGGGAGCCAGTATGAACATAATTCTGGCTATACAGAAAGACTCTTAACCTGAAGTTACACCTTGGTAACCTTATTTCTCAAGGTGTTCTTATCTGCCTCTTGATAGTAATCTTAGAAGATAAACACAAGAATATCTGGAATATGTGGGAGGCACAACAAACAAAAGGATGAATAATGGTTACATCAAGGGGAAGATAATATTGCCATGTGGGTCTTTAGGGATCCCAATACCTGTAACAAACTGGCAAAATGTCTCTTTAGTGAAGTGGAGACTCATTTTAGAACATAGTAATAGCATATTTTATTTTATTTTTTAGCAAGTACAATGTATTAGTCAGGATTCTCTAGAGGAATAGGAAAGATAAAAGGAATTTATAAATATATATCGAATATAATATAATATATACAAGTATATAGTTAAAAAACTTACTTGATTGGCTTATGCAATATGGGATGCATAGTCCAACAGTGGTTGTCTGCACACTGGAGAGGCTGAGAATCTGATAGCTGTGAAAGCCCCCAGTCCTGACACTGAAGACCTGGGGGATCCCTAGAGAGCTACTGGCCATCAGTCCACATTGGAATGCTGAAGAAATTGAGGTGCAGTGGCACTGAAGGCTGTAAAAGTATCACCTAAGTAGATGCTCTTCCCAGCAAGAAGCAAAGATACTCTGAGGGCAGGCATTCCCTCCTGATCTAGTCCGTCCAAAAAATACCTTCTCAGAATCACCCAGAGGCATGTCTGTGGGTTGATATCAGATCCAATCAAGTTATCAAACAGAGTTAGCCATCTAGACTTTCAGCCCACTTAATGTTGGCTACTCCAATTCTTAGTACCCAGAAAATAAATTGCAAATGATATTAGGTTTAGTTAAATTATATGATATGCAATATGGGATAAAACAGCTGATTCTTATTTGTTTGAACAATTAGAATTTGAGACAGATTTGAACTTAAGGTTTGAAATGGTATCAACAATTAATCTACTATATTTTGCTATAAAGAATAGTCTCTTAATTGATCCTTACTGATTTGTGTAGATTAATGAGCATCTCTGTCTTTACATGTATCATTCTTTGTCTCAATCCATGTTCCCTAACAATCATCTGTATCATATTAGGGTAAGGGTATTGTCATAGTTAGTTTTAATGTCCAGATTTCTTTTGGACTTGTTTGTGAAAATGTTTCTGGGAGAAGCTGGTATTTAAACTAAGGCTGTCTATCTTCCCTAATTCAGACAGCATCATCCAGTTCACCAAAGATCTGACTAGAATTAAGAGGTAAGGGGAGATGGGATTCTTCTTTCCTGGTTTGAGCTGTAGGAATGCAGTCTCCTGTCCTCAGACATCAGAAGCTCAGTAATAAAGATGGTATCTTTTCTGATTCTCTAGCTTGTGGATGACATGCCATGGTACTTCTTAGCCTTCATAATTGAGTGAGAAGATCCTCCCCCACATCTCTCTCTCTCTGTGTGTGTGCGTGTCTCTCTCTGTATCTGTCTCTGTCTCTCTGTCTCTCTCTGTCTCTCTCTCTCTCTGTCTCTCTCTGTCTCTCTCTCTCTCTCTCTCTCTCTCTCTCTCTCTCTCACACACACACACACACACACACACACACACACACACACACACACACTCGAACAAAGCAGATCATCCTGACAAATACCCAATGTGGAGTAGGGTTAGAAGACATTAGAAAAGCAGTTATACTGACACATATTTAGAAACCGCTCTCCCTATATTTTGCCTTCTTATTCTTTTTCATTATAGAAAACAAGTTCTCTTTTTATTTTTTGACAGTACAGAAAAACTTTAGAGTTAGAATTTACTTTTAATAATACCGAGCAAATTTTAGGTTACTATTTATTTTCTTAAAATATAGGCTATATTGGGGTGGATCGATACAGATTCCAAACATTTAAAAAGTTTGTTTCTCTCATATTACTTAGATGTGTCCATGAGGAGGGCATTGAACTCATTTAAATGGCGATATGCTCCTCAGCCTTTATGCCTCAGCATTGACGGAATCCATACACTGGGTGTTAAGAATATCCAGAAAATTATCCCCTCTGCTCTAGGCCAGAAACCATAGAACTGTGGGTATGGCTGAGACTCATCTAAATACATTCAATTCACCCCAATCTTTATATATCTTCAAGTCCGTTTTCTCTTACCCAGATCCTAGCATACCCCCAATTGGAGGAAATGTGACAAAAAAAAAAAAATCAAGTAGACAGAATGGAGCCAGAGAGATAAGTTGGCAAGGGAAGGTATTTCCCACCAAGGCCCAGGCCATGAATTTGATCCCCAGAACCCACCCAGGGGAAGGAGGGAACCTAATTCCTCAAGTTGTCCTCTGACCTCCACTGGTGTGTGTATGTATGTGTGTGTAATAAATAGATAAATAAATATAAATAAACAAGACAAAATGTGATCTTCAGGGATTATGGTTACAATAGCTCAGGTGTAAGTTTGGGCTGCTATAACAAACATCATATCTGGGAAATAAAACATTGTTTCATTTATTTCTCATCCTTCGGGACCGCAATATCTAAGCAGCACTGGCATATGAAATATGTGGGGAAAAACTCTCTTCTAATTGCATCTGCAGATGGTTGAAAGAAAGGAGGTAATGACTTAGTCACCTTCTCTTATAGACCCTAAGAGCGCCTCAGGACCTAATTGCCTCCGACGGCCCCACCTCCTAATCACAGTTGGCGTCAGAATTAGGCTGCCACTGACAAACTCTGCCCGGACTCAGACTTTGACTTTATAACAATAGTCTACTTTATACAATTCAAAAACAAAAACAAACAATGTAAGCCAAGTATTATTTAGCCTCCTCAGAGCTTGAAGGTTTAAGTTTCGGTAACTTTATGGAAAATATGCCTCTGGGAACAAACATTCAAATACGGGCTCTCTTTAGGGTCCCTAGGGAACCAAGCTGACTGCATGTTTCACAGTGTTGAAGAGTTGACTCTGGATTCATCTCTGCCATTCTGTATCTCTACCCACAGTCCTCTGCTGAAGGGATCTCTTGGAAGCTTTCTCTGGTGGACTTTTTGCAAGACCATGACGCCCTTTCTACTCTCCAGCTGGCTCACCTAATGGAGCAGAGCGTTTCACCAGAGTGCTCGGCTGCTGTATTCCACGCAACTGACCTCTTCCTTGCCTCCAAGGACCTCTCTCTCTCTTTCTCTCACTTTTTTTATTTTTTCTTTCTCCAAATAGACAAGTGTAGGAAGTAGGCCGAGAGACAAGCCAACCTAGGGTCTGCCTAAAAACGTCAGAGGTCCTGATTATGCCTCGCCAATGAGGGATAATCATGTATGTTCCCCGAAGGCCTACCAACAGGCACTGTCAGAGGTCCCGATCACGTCTAGGCAGTGAGGGGTGACCATGAGATGTCAACGAATCCAAACGTCTGGGTGCTGGGAGGGTATATAAGGTTCTCCCCATTGCTAAATAAACGAGTCTGCTGTTTCTCTTTCACCGGACCCCAGTGTCTATGTTGTTGACGCCAGGCTTTCTGACCCCCTCTCCTGAGAAACCTACTAGGATCCCGCTACAGACAATGAAACAGAGTAATGAAATAATTACAAAGGAGATGTCCACCCGGGAAAGCAGATATGAATATTCTATTTTTGTTGTCTCTCAGGCTCCATCAGTCAGTTTCTTTGTCCTCCCCCTGTGTTTTGAGGAGAAGATGAGCACTCGTCTGTCCCACATTCTGCTAGGTAGAGAGAGTCCACAGCTCAGATGCTCTCTTCATTCTCCAAGCATCTGCTTACGAACACAAGCGTCCTGGGTAGAGGGGCAGGCAGGGTTGACTGTGTCGCCTTGCTCTCTGCATATCCTCAAAGTCCTGCCTGTCTCCAGCTGCTGGAGTGTACTTTAGAGTGTCTTCTTTAGTTTGGGGGGGGGGGGGGCTCAGTTGCCACTGTAGTATAATAAAAGAGCACGGGGCAGCCAATGTGGCTCAGCAGTAAAGGCACGTGCTTCCAGGCTTGGTGACCCGGTTTCCATCTTCAGGTCACACAGTTGAGGGAGAGGAACACTTTAGAGCTGTCCTCACACGCAGACATGCACGGCATGGCAGAGCATGTGAACATAAGCTCTCCTCCTCCCCGAATAAAGTGTTTTAAAAAATGGAAAGATTTTTTTAAAAGAAGATAATTGATCAGTTGGTTTTGTTTATACACGCAATGCAGCAGATGGGTCAGTAATGTCTAGCAATCTTACTACTCAGGTCTCCTCTTAGCCTCATAATTTATTCCATTTCAGCCCAAACTGCGGATCTCCCCCATTTCCTCCCCTCGCTCTCCTCTCCCTCTTTGTACATTTCTCTTGTGTTCTAGCTCCTTCCTTTAGGTTAGGTCATATTGCAGTGCATGTAGTTTCCTGGAAGCAAAGGAACGCTAAATGTCACCTGGTCTTGAAGATGAATACCTTTGAAAGATCCCTTTTCCGACCTACGCTCTGCAAAGTAACTGCTTGGTTTTAATCCTTTCTTATTGACTTTTAACAAGCAGCCCCTCATTAAATCACTTTCCCTTTACTCCGAAGGGTCGTTTTCTTTAATATCTTCATTTTCTCTTTTTATCTTTGGCAATTCTCTGTCTCCTAGCTCACAGCAATGGCCCCAGCATTTATATTTCGAATGGCACTGTCCTTTGGTTGTTGCATGTTCATGAACTAAGAGTTTCTAAGGCACATGCACATTGAATAGCCTTTTATTTGTGAGGAAATGTGGTAAACACTTTAATGGAAAGGCAGGATTAATCCCAACCATAAAACCAGCCTGATTTGCTCAAGTTTCACTTGCTTCAGATCAAACCTCAAGACAAATCAACTCTCTCTAAAGCAAAGCTATGTTGCCCACTGAAGAAATAAACGAAACAAAGCATGCTTTATATTTATTTTATGTGGAATTGAATAACAAAATAGGAAGGAAGGAAAGGAGGAAGGAAAGGAGGGAGGGAAGGAGAGAGGGAGGGAGAAAGGGAGGGAGGGAGGAAGGAAGGAGGGTCTATTTACTGGCAGTCTGGACCAATGAAAGATACGTTGTTTTGCTTATATCACAAATACCCCATAAATAAGAACAGTGGCTGTTAATTAAAAATTATATTACTAAAAAGAGGGTGTACATGGGCAAAAGTTACTTAAAAAGGAAAGTTTTTCAGCCAAAATAAAAATTAATTACAAGTGGCTCAATTGTACTTTTTTTTTAATTTAAGACTTAAAATAATGACTGACCTGGCTCTCTGTCCAAGGTGCCTTAGGTAGGT